>NC_139607.1:35742343-37176988 GCF_964270895.1 Podarcis filfolensis | reverse complement strand
CCCCCCCTTCCCCCACACACGGCAGGATAAAGGCGAGAGAGCAGCGAAGGCGGGCGCCTCTCTCTCTCTCTCTCTCTCTCCTTCCCCTCCCCCACCACAGCCAATACTTTTCGACAAATCGATCCATTCGGAGTCCAAAGCACAGAGCCCGAAAACAACAAACCGTTCGGGGACTTACAACAACACACACAACCAACCAAGTCACCCTGGGGTGGGGGGAAGGGGGGTGCCAAGAAACACGCACACATAGCGCGGAAAAAAACCAAAATAAATAAAAGAGGGGGAGAGGGAAGCCAGGCACCTCCGTATGAGGCGCAAACACACCACAATAACAACAACAACAACCCTCCCAAGAGCAACAATGCTGCAAAGGGTGGGGGGAGGGGTGGAAGCACGAGGAAGTTGGGAGCCACGCTAGGAAACATGGCAAACAGGCGCCGAGGTGCACATATAGATATATATAGACACAAATACACACACACACACGAGAGAGAGAACCCCCCCCCCGCCAACTCACCTCGGTGGGCGCGCGCCGAAGGCCCCGCTCTCGCTCCGGGCAGCAACAGCGGGGAAGCCTCAACTTCTGCAAAAGCACACATAAGGCGGGCGGACTTCCTCTCTCACTTGCACTCCATGGTGGCGGCGGCGGCGGCGGCGGCAGGACTGGCACTCCTCTCCGGCTCTGCCCAGGTCCCGAAAGCGTGCAGGCCGGCGACGACGGCAAAGCTCCGGCAGCCCTCGCGCGCCCGGCTCTCCCTGTTTCTCCTGCTGCTGCTGCTGCTCCACATATACACCACACACACACAAGCGCGCGCACAATACACACACACACACACAACCGGGCAGCGGGGCCCCAGAGGAAGTTCCCGGGGAGGGAGTGGGGCGAGGGCAATGGAAAGTTTTTTTTCTGGGTGCGGAATGGCGGTCAGGAGGTGCTGCCGCCACCGCTCGCTACTTCATAAGCAGTTGTAGGGCGCTTGGGGTGGTGGGTGGGTGTGGGTGTAAGTCCTAGTAGAGTGTCCCTCCCCAGGCGCACGCACACACACACGGAGGCGAAGCAGACAAACACATGCGGGGGGGGGGCAGCCCTTCGAGACAGCTCCTAGAGGGAGGTGGGGAGATCCGCATTTGGATCTTAACGCATGGGGGGGGCGGTGTTGTGTGCCTATATTTCTGCTCGGTCTTCGTGATTTGCAAACCTCCCCTCGGAGAGAACACCGATACCTACCTCCAAACATCCAACCAATGCCAGCACCAGCACACACACACACACCCGGGATGCTTCTGTGTCCCGAAGTAACTCCTTAGTCACTTGGAGGGGATTATTGAAAAGGTTGTTTTGTTCCCCCGAAAACAAAACACACACAGCAACACCCGCCCCTCCCCCGCTCCGGCATTCGACTGAAATGTTAACCCCCTGGAGTCAGCAAAAAAATGGACCAAAGGTGGAAAGGAAAGAAAAGAAAAAGCAAAGCCTACGTTTGCTTCGTGGCTGTATCCCTGTCAATTGTTTTTTGTTTTGTTTTCCCCCCCAGGTCAACATTATTTTCACTGCGATCGGTTCTCAGGGGGAGGGGTGGAAAGGATCGTGATGCTAATGGAATTGGAACAGTTCACCAGGTTTTTAAGTCAACGAACAGAACTAAATTTAGCATCTACTTTCCGTCATTTACATAACTACAAAGAAGTAATGCACAAGACTCCCCTTTAAGCTGCCAGACGGATCCACTCTTTTTATTTATTTCTAGTTTCTCCCCCCTTTTTTGTAAAGTTATTTCCTCTTTGCTGAGCCACAAAGTCCCCCACCGATTTTGTCTCGTTTTAATGTCACCTAGCAATGGAAATCAGAACACAATGAATGCTTTTGCAAATAAAATATTATATAATTGGGAGTTCACCTAATAAAGACAAGAAACAACACGTAATATATTCCCTATATACTTTCTGAGTGATTTAAAACCACTGCTTCTATGCAATCATTATACCACATTAAAATATGGACTTACACTGTCTCCATAATTGTGATTCAGCAGAATAGGTTTTATTATATATGAGTTGCCATTCAGCCCTTTAAAGCAGATGTTGATGTTCTCTTGTATTAAATTAGCCCCCCTTTCTTTATTTTTCTCTAGGCTCCTACAGCTTCATACTGAGCTATATAACATTCAATCCGAAGGGGGTGGAAAAGGGAGCAGTACAAAAAGCAATGCAAGTAAATGATGCAACATTGCCCTGGTTACATGTGCCTCCCATCCCCCAACCTCTTACTGGCGAGAGTGCTCTGTTTTTTCCGCCTGCAGGGTCACATTGTGGCTGATTGATTCTCCTTTCGCCTTGCTCAGTCATTCAGATTTGGAAAGTAAATAACAAGTTGACATCATTACAGCTCTCTGCATTACTGTGACACATTCTTCTGCTACCACACACTCTAGATTAGCTGCGCAGAGAGGAAAAAAAACCCCTCATGCTTTAAACGTGGGATTTGTTGATTACTGTGGGAAGGCAAAGAAATTAAAAAAAAACCTGCTAGGATCAGAAGTGAATACAAACATATGGCTGTAGATTAATGGGGGGGGGGATAAGGAAGGGAGGGCTAATTTTAAGGAGCTAGTATGATACAGTTATTAGAGTGTCATACTAGGCCTGGGGAGACTAAGGTTCAAATCGCTGCTCATACATTAACTTTACTGGGTCACCTTGGACTGCTCCCTATTTCTCAGCCTAACCTACCTCACTGGGTTGTTATGAGGATAAAACGGGAAAGCATGAAGAAGCGTGTATGTCACTTTGAGCTCCTTGAAGGAAAGGTGAGGTATAACTGTAACGATAAAATAAACGTGAGTTTCATTCACATTTACTTGGAGGCAAGTCCCGTTGCTTTCAGTGGAATTTGCTTCCAAATAAGTGTGCATAACCTTACTGATATGCAGCTCAGGCAAATATTAACCATATATCAATATTAGCATGTGTCTTAGGTGTGATGAAAGCTCCCGTATGGAACAGCCCCCTGGCTGTAGCTTTATGAACAAAATAATATACGTGCAGATGGGATCATCACACAGTTCCCTAATAGCAATTTGTATAAGCTCTGTGTATTTTAAAGGATGTGCTCTCACTGATCACCTCTCAGGTGCTAAATGGTCCCTCTGGCTCAAATGTTTCTTTCTCTGCATGACGGAAACAGCAGTATTACTCCAGGCAGATCCACACCAAACATTTAAAGTACATCCAACACACATTTAAAGCACATGACTTTCTCCCCCCCCCCCAAAAAAATCCTGGAACCTGTTGTTTGATTTAGGATGTAGAATCTGATACTTTTGAAAACACAATGTATATAATACTATTGCCATTTCATAGCAGCTAGCGTCACATGCACATAAATTGGGTGACTAACAGGCAGCCAGGGATCTGATCTACCCCCTCCCCAATAATATTTCTATTGCCTGTAGCAACAGCAGCAGCAGCAGCAACAACATTTTAACAGTAGACATAGGACTAACATGGGTGGAGAGGCTAATTACCTTTTCCTGAGTCATCTGTACAGATCAGCTGAAGAGGAGGATGTTTGCAGATGTGCAACGTGCTTGTTAAAAATGTGGGATGTGGTCACCCATTTCTGACCACGCAACTGCTGGCATGCTGCCCTAGGAAAGTTGGCCAAGGGTAAATGTGGCTCCCAGGGCAAAAGAGAAAAAAGGGTTAGCTGCCCTGATAGAAGCAAGCAAAGAGCATTAAAATATGGGGGCACAATTCTTGGTCTTGTGCTAATTCTGCCCACTGGAGGGTCATATGGATAGGACTGCAGGTTCTTGGTGCTTGAACACAGAACAATCTAGGAGAATAGGGATGCTGTTGTCATAGATCAGTGGTAGAATACATGCTAGGGTCTGAACATCTGCAAGGAGAAGCCCATGTGCACAAGCTTTCATCTATGAAACAATTTTGGGGTGCGATAATGATAATAATGATTATTATTATTTATTTATACCCTGCCCACTCTGGGTGGCTCCCAACATAAATAAAAGCACAATAAAGCATCAAACATTAAAAATCTCCCTATACAGGGCTGCCTTCAGATGTCTTCTAAAAGTTAGATAGTTGTTTATTTCCTTGATATCTGATGGGAGGGCGTTCCACAAGGTGGGTGCCACTACCAAGAAGGCCCTTATGCAAATATACAGAAGAGGCAGAGGTGGAGCCCCATAGCCCTGTTCTACCTGCAATTCCTCTCCACACGTCACACACATGAAGGCAGTTTCTGTTATTTGGATATCAGTGGGGCTGCCTTCCAGAAAAGGACCGTGCTGAAGCAGAAACCTCTGATGCAGTGGCGTAGCATGGGTTGTCAGCACCCGGGGCAAGGCAAGTAATTTGCGCCCCCTAACCCATGGATTTGCGCCCCCTAACCCGTGGATTTGCGCCCCCTAACCCGTGGATTTGCGCCCCCTAACCCTAACCCCCAGATGTTGCGCCCGGTGCGGCCGGTACCCCCTGCACCCCCCACGCTACGCCACTGCTCTGATGGGATTGCCCTGTCCCATGTCATGCAGTTATTCAGATAATAGGAGGCAGCATGGGAGTGAGCTGCACTGGCAAACGTATGAACCAAGCCCATGTTTATTCCAGGCTTCTAGAATGACTGCTTAAAAAGAATGCTTCCAGTGATGGCAGTAATACCCGATCACAGCCCCCAGGCTGAAAACCTGTGAGGGCTTTTGACATATGGTTGGCAGCAACACGAATCCATAACATATGGTGTCAGCGGTGGAATCTGTGACACCCACATTATTTAAAATTAGATCCTTCAAAACCTTAAAGCGTCTCTTTGTGTGCTTAAGTAGAAACATGATCATAGCTCCGCGTACATGGCATTCACAGAGACTTTTTAATTTTTTTAAAGTGAATTAACTTATCACTGGAAAACGTGTGCTATGGGTTACACAAAGTTATAAGCAGAGAAGGGGACAACATGCTTCAGCATTTACCAAAGAGCACAGAGGAATGCAAAGAAACAGCAGCTTGTGAACTTACTGCCAATAACAAATTGTCATGACATAACACAGAGGCAGCCAATAATGTCTGAAGCCAAACCTGTCAGGGCTTGTTATTTTTGAAAGACTCAGTACCTATATGGTTAAATTAGCAGGCACATTAGGGAGGACTTCAAAAAGATGGCTGTCTAGGAGACACATGGGAATAGCCTAATCTCCTATTATCTTTCCCAACCTTATGTTTCTAATATATACATTAAAGTAAATACTGCACCAATGCCCTTTTGCCAGACTAACAGCCGACCAGCCACTGGAGATTTCTTTCAAAGCGAGTTTCTCGTAGGCAGGAGAGCCTAGAAACAAGAAAGAAACATATGCTGTGATCACATTATAAGTATCTCATTTTTAACGTTCCTGTTTTATTAAGTAATAGAGACAGATAAAACAAAATTTCAGGAAACCCTTGATTAAAAAACCCGAGGTAGCAGAAAATGATGGAATCGCTTTCATTCTAGGGGTGATTTGAAGTGTGCTATGCTAAATAAGCCCCATGATTCCAGCCTCCTTAGATATGTATAAATTCTGTCTTATGCAATCAGCTCTACATAACCAGACAAATTCACCCTTGCAGAGTGTTATTATTACTGATTTTCCGCCATTCATAAGCTTATATGTATTTAAAGGGCAATACAATAGTATTCATTAGTGGCCACACAGGCCATGATTGAAAGCCCTGAGCTAAGCATATGATTCGTCACCCCCAGAGAGTTTAATATTTCAGAAGGTACCCTCAAACAACTCTCAGAAGACATGATTTAACTGACTCTTAAATTCCACAAGTTAAAAAAAAAAGTTTCTGGAGATTTGGCACAAGAATAAGTCAGCCTGGATTGCTCAGTTGGCTAGAGCATGGTGCTGATAATGCCAAGGTTACAGGTTCGATACCCGTATGGGACAACTGCGTATTCCTGCATTGCTGGGGGTTGAAGTGATCCTCAGGGTCCCTTCCAACTCTACAATTCTATGATTTGTAGGGCAAGGGGGAATTACACCTCTTGTGTACATCATTCCCTCCCTCCAAATTCCCCACCCCCTTTTTAAAGCACTGTGTCAAAACTCTATTTTTAAATCTCAGGAATTTGGAATAGATAGGTGTTTCTGGAAAACCTTCAAAGAGAGAAACTGTCAGGGGGAAATATGATTTTTCTGCATCCTTCTGGAGTGTAGCTACGGTATATGCTTATCCTAAGATAACAAGGAGTCACCTCCATCCTACAAAACGCCTCTCTGGAGGGTCAGGGGCCTTTACTGAACCATGTGGAATGAGGTGTGGAGGCTTGGATCCTGACATAAGTCAACTTATGTCAGGATCCAAGTTTCTGGAAGGAATGTTTCCCTGCCCCTCCTCCATAAGCCTCCCTTCAGAGATACCATTCCACATTGTTCAGCATGAGGTCTTCCTACCTTTTCCCTGGTTTTTCTGAAGTTGCAGGTAGAAGAGGGGAATGGAAACTTTACTTCCACAAATTTCTGAATTCTAATCGTAGGATCCAAGTCATAGTGAATATTGCTGGTTTAGGGGATTGACTAGTGAAAGTCACTGGGAAAAGTGGGGACAGGGAGGGCTGTGGTCCATGGTCACAAAGTACCCCAGAACTGAAAGGGAGGCTGCAGAAAAACCTAGGATGCCACTAACTACAGGGTATGCATGTGCAGTTGTGGTTGACTTGACTTCAAGTCTCTCTGGTCCAAATCCAACATTTTATCCACTATGCCTGTTCAAATCTCAAAGGTACCTGCATCTCCTCAGGTTCCTTTCCTTTAGATGCTCCTCTTGTGATTAAAGATTTGATCTAGTTGTTAAAGCATCCTCAGAGGTGCAACTAAAACAGCCATTTTAGAACTGAAATCTAGGTGCAATTTTTATGAAAGTGAAGGAACTAAGAAGGAGGGTGACAATTATAGTTCCAATCAAGTCATCCAACTCAAATTTGGGGGGAAATCTAACAAGATAATTGTTATTGCTCATAAATGGATTTGTGTGGGAGACTTGCATTCACAGCTTCATTTTAATAAACTACCTTTCTCAACTCTCTTCTTTGCTTTTCAACATTCACAACACTTTTTAAAAAAACCTTACATTAACAAAGAAGCACAAACATCACTAATGATAATAATAAACAGATACGTGCTTGGCTTAGTTCCATCCAACACCTACTCAAAATCAATGGGTTCCTTTCTTTTTTTTAATTTTATTTCAAAGGCAAAGAATCCTCAGAGTTGTAAAAGAAAGTTAACAAAGTCAGAGATGCAAGAGAACCTAAAACTCATTTAGTCCAATGTCTTTTCTTAAGAAATATGAAGCATTCCTGAAAAATTCCTGTCTAATCTTTCCTTCAAGGGCAAAGATTTCACAATCCCCTCAGTCTGTCTGCCCTGCTGACATCTTGTCTGTTAGTTAGGAAGTATTGCCTAACTTCAAGCCTTGTTTAAACCAATATTTCAAAAAAATTCATTAAATCCTACTTCCTCCCAAACTTGAGCAGATGAAGTTGACTTATTCAATGTCAAACCATTGGCCCATCTCGCTTCCTACTGTTTGCTATGAGTTCAAGCTATTCTGTGAGGTCCTTCTCATGCTTTTAATGGAAGGTGCCCAAGTCTAAATCTGGCCACTTACAACAATTATAGTGCTTGTAACTGAAGTAGCTCACAAGGAGTAATGAAAAGGGAAATTGAGTCCCAAAGAGACAAAACTTAATAAAATGATAAAAGCCACTGAATCTTAAAGAACCTATCTGCTGTGCGCCAGATCCTGGCAGAGGGAATGGTGCTGTTGGATGAGGTCATTGGCTAGGAGACCAGGGCTAGTACATGACTACGCTATCACAGACAATCAGCATTCACACTCAAAATATGCAATTATGCCATCTCTTTCAGGACACAGGACAGGACTCATCTGCGAATGCTGCATGCAAGGAAGAGGGGAAATGTGACACATGCATGGGAATTTATTGGTGTTACCCACTGGTCTTTTATAAGCTGACCAAAATTAGAGGATCGCAACTACAGTGGTACCTCGGGTTAAGAACTTAATTCGTTCTGCAGGTCCGTTCTTAACCTGAAACTGTTCTTAACCACTTTAGCTAATGGGGGCCTCTCGTTGCCGCTGCACTGCCGTGCGACTTCTGTTCTCATCCTGAAGCAAAGTTCTTAACCCAAGGTACTATTTCTGGGTTAGCGGAGTCTGTAGCCTGAAGCGTCTGTAACCTGAAGTGTCTGTAACCCGAGGTACCACTGTAGTTAGTTGCTAAAGATCACAGTTGGAAATAATTAAGGGCTAGAACACTGCACTTATTCTCTATACTTCAACCACGCACACTGTCCATAATTTTAATTCCAGAAAATATTAGGCCCATTTAAATGTTTCATTCATATCAAGGCTGCCACAGAAAAATCACTTCAATATAGGCAGGTCTCCACATGGGTCTTACAACATCGGAATATGCTCCCCCTGCACACCATTTGAAATACATGGCAGGAAACAAGGCAAAAACTCTCTGGGAAGCATGGGTCACATGATTATTATACAATGCAGCCAACCTATGTGAAGATGTTTCAAGACTGAGCCCTAACTGTACTCAAGCGATGTTTGCCAATAGCCGCTGAGATTGGCCCCTTGGTTCCATTTGTTAAGTGCCACTATGTTGAAACAGCTGATAGCTGCAAACCATTTTTTGTGTGGCTTCTGAGGTAGTTAAAAGAATTTCAAGCTGCCTCAAACTGTGAGGAGTTGCATTTGCAGCATTGCAACTTTACACTACTTGCAGCATGGGAGACTTGTGTTTAAAGCAGCAACCACACCACTGTTTTGTGTAGGAACTGGCTCTTGGCAGGCCTGGAGTCAGCAGCTGACACACTGGAATATTTGCAAACTCCTTTCTAGCACCACTTGGATCCCCAGAGCCACTTGGACCTCAGGTGACTACATTACTACTTCAGCCTCCAGACTCATCTATATGACTGTGAGGTTCCCAGCAATGGCACTGTAATGGGCTGGGAGCCAAGAGGCCAGTAGATGTGTTAGATAAAATATGGCAGCCACCAGGCACCAATCAGAACAGAGTAGTTGCTTGGCTTCCAGCCTATTATAGCACTGTTGCTGGGCAAACTTACCCACCAGCAGGAGTGTAAATGCAAGCACACACAAGTACATAATTGTACTGAAGAAGCATATAAAAAGCGAATAAACCATAACAGAAAGAGGACAATCAGTGATGCACAATGGGACAACTTACCGGAACCTTGAATCCTTAACATATGTGACATTGTACTTTATTCTTTGATAAATCAGGTTAACAGGAGACTATAGGAATGCAATACAAATCCCTTCTTGTTCAAGCACCAAACATATCAGAAGTACACTATGATGGGGAAAAATAAATTGTATCAGTTAATCCAGTGGAAGCTTGGACAGCACTTTGGAAAAGCAGTGTGTTGTGGAAAATATTACAATGTTGAAGAAATAGTTTTAATAAACAAATGGGCTGCAAAACTGGAATGATCTGTGATCTGGCAAAAGCTCCCTTTCTTTTTTTCTTTTTTAAGCCATCCATCCTTGTTAGCCACAAACGTTATGGGAATAACGGGGTGCAAATGTGCTTCTGAGTGTCTTTCCAGTTGCCT
Organism: Podarcis filfolensis; assembly: GCF_964270895.1. Taxonomy (NCBI): domain Eukaryota; kingdom Metazoa; phylum Chordata; class Lepidosauria; order Squamata; family Lacertidae; genus Podarcis; species Podarcis filfolensis. The sequence continues at coordinate 37,167,308 of NC_139607.1, read as the reverse complement.
TTACCTAAGCAGAATAATATTAACAATAAATCCATCGTCTTCATACAAATGCCGTGTTCCATCATAGATTTATTCCGTCGACAAGAAGTCAGAGCTATGAATTAGTCACAAAGTGTTCTGCGCTTGTTCAAAGGAGAGAAGAAGAAAGCTCTGACAATGCAGGTGACTACGTTATCATAAGTTTGTTATACCGGCCTGTCCCAAAGCAAAGCCCATACACTTCCCATAGCTGTTGGTTGGCTGCTTTGGGGGCAGCCTAATGAGATCAGAAGCCCATCAAACTGAAAACAAACAGTGTTGTTCTGTGCAGCCAATTTTAACATCCTTTCATAGGAGGTAAAAAGTTTTATGTTGAATTTTTCACTGGAGAAATTATGTAGAACAAGACACAGGACGTGGAAAAGTGTTCATCTGCAATTTCTGGAGTACAGAGGTTTTTCCAGTTTTTAGGAACACACATATGAGTTTGCCTGGTAGCTGTCGGTGCTTTGTAAATGGAGTCAGGTCAGATTCGGCACTGCAGAATAATCTAATGTAACATTGTGACATATCACACATGACTTTATGTATTAGCCTCTGTATATGGAAATGGCAGGAGAGAGCAGCTTTTCTCTCCCAGGGACTGATGTGCCTTGTATCCCAGCCAATCCTAAAAAAATACTCTGAGTAACATTTTAACTTCGTACTAAAGGGTTTCCTTTGCTGGCAAGATGACATGCTAAACAATCTCTGTACATGCCCTTCTTTACATGTCTCCATGAGTTGAAGACTCAAAATCATGCAGGGAGCTTCCATGAGAAAGGATGGGTAGATTTGAAGATGACCAAACTTAATACCCCTGCTTGCCAGTGAGCAGCAGCAGTGTTGAACACCATTGCTTCTATCATCTGCACCATTTCTATGGCTCAGGATAGGTACCAGATACCAGATTACACAAATCCGAAAGTAGCCAAAGTAAAACATATTCTGATAAACCCATTCTATTTTAAATAGAAGCTGCACAAAAGATCAGTACAGTAGTACCATGGTTCTCAAACTTAATTCGTTCCAGAAGTCTGTTCCAAAACCAAAGCGTTCCAAAACCAAGGAGCGCTTTCCCATAGAAAGTAATGCAAAACAGATTAATCCGTTCCAGTCTTTAAAAAAACAACCCCTAAAACAGCAATTTAACATGAATTTTACTATCTAACGAGACCATTGATCCATAAAATGAAAGCAAGACAGTATTGTAGATGATAAAAATTAAAATTATTATTTTTTCTTACCTGCACAGATGATAGTCATTATTTGGATGGAGGGCTTTTATCCATTTCTGCAGTCACGCAATCAATCAATCAGTAGCTGAACTGGGTTCCACACAGTCACACACAAACACACAAAAAAAAACTAACCGAAAAAGCCTCAAAAACAAAAACACAAATTAAATAGCAAAAACAAAAGCGCCAAACTTAATCCACTCTGGAAGTCTGTTTGACTTCCAAAATGTTCGAAAACCAAGGCGCAGCTTCTGATTGGTGCGAATGCCCAGGGAAAAATAGCCGACAGCCGCATCAGACATTCGGCTTCCAAAAAACGTTCGAAAACCAGAACACTTACTTCCAGGTTTTCAGCATTCGAGAACCAAGGTGTTTGAGAACCAAGGCGTTTGAGAATGAAGGTACCACTGAAGTTAACTCCATGCATTTCATAAGTTTTCTTTCATATTTAACCCAATTGACTTCCTTTTGATTAAACATGCACAGAACCGGCCTTTTAACACACTTTTGGGGAGTAAGCCTGATCACTGGGCTGGAGTGGAGGGGCATATGATTGTGCTTTTAATCTCTCATCTTGGGGAATTATTGCTCCCCTCAAAAAAAATCAAATAAGCCAGTTAAATCCTATGCAATTTAAGCACAAACAAGACTCCATGTGCTCAGTTAGGGTTGCTCCGAAATAAAATGGCTAAAATATTTCAGTTGTAGCCATGCTACAAACTGTATTCACACTTTTACCTGGAAATAAACTCAACAGAACCCAATGGGACTTGATTCTGAACAAGCGTGCATAGTATTGCTCTGTTAGATTTAACCAGTGCCAAAGTTATAACTTAACAATGCTTCAGATCTTAATCCAGGAATAGAGAATATGTGAAGGACAAACACAGGTTGTGTGGGCTAGCTGCCAGTTCTTTAATGGGGGTGCCAGTTTAGATTCAGCATTGCATGACCTTGAAAATATTTGATGTCAATATGAAGACATGAAAATTAACCTATGGTGGTGGTGAGGATGGGAACACTGTTGCCTATGGCTCTTCAGCCAACCATTGGCAGGCTATAAAACTGCACCACAGATCTAAGATTCATTTCTAAACATTTTGCCTCTGCGAATAGCTAAAGATTGAAATTGATAAGTGAAATCACTAACCAGAGGGGAAATTAGGAACGTCTATTTGTATTTTTTTCTTGCCCATGATTGTTGTGATGAATAGAGGACAAGAGTGGAAAAATAAATGAAGAACCATCTCCATTACTTTTCAGCTAAATTTTATACCATTTTCTAAGGCATAGAAAGTAGTATAAAATTTACCTGGGAGCAAACTAAACTTCCCAAGACTTTAGTGCCTTTTTGTTTTTAGCCAACATAGCTATACATACTAAGAATTTAGGAAGAAAAGAATATGAGGATATGGAAGTGGCTATCCAAGCGATTTTAGGAGTTTCATATGACCAACTTGTAAAGAATGCTGTGGGTATGTAAATGGTTCTTGAAACAATTTGACATGGTGGTACAGCACCGCTAAGACAATATGTCTAGTAATGACAATGTTGGTGACACGAGTCATGACACTCCATAGCTTTTGGAGACACTAAATAATGCAGAAGGATTGTTTCTATCATTTACCCTTTACACAATATGCAGTTTGAATAAATTTACTAATATAAATCATCTAATATGCATTAATCATTAAGCAAAACAATAAATTTTAATTACACTACATTGTCTTGGTATATTGTGAATACAAACAATTTGGTTAAGAACCATCATGTTGCTATTTTGCATCTGGAAACGGTTATATTCCATAACTGCCTACATAAAAGGATGCTTCTATTGAATGACTATTAAGCTTTGTACTTAGCACAACAAAAGCATCTATCAAAATGTTATTTGTCTCTAAATTCTGGTTCTCCACAAAATCATTTTAAGCCTTTAGTTTTTAAATGGGCATCCATTCCCCCCAGAAACAATAGCATCTCCAAGCTCTTGTTTATCAGCCATCCAGCCTTTGTTCCCTCTGGTAGCTACAACTTGGCTCCACCTAGAGAGTGGGGTCCAGCTCACTGGTGCTGAGAGCATGACTGACAGTAATTTGTCACATCAGCATACAACTGTGGCCAGAAAAAGAAACAAGTAATTGATACTACAGTTTGATCTTTGGCCAAATGTCCCACCCAAGGTTAATCATGGGCAGCGTTGAGTCCAGAAAGTTAGTAACAATGGTTGGATTTCAGGGTAGTTATTCTTCCTGGAATTCCACACTGTCTTTTGAATCTAGGGCAGTAGTTCCCAATTAGCTAAGCACTGCAGATTGACCCCCTATTTTTCAAAAGCCAAGCCATGAACCCCCTACTTTTGAAAATGTTGATATCTCTGTGGTAGTTTTTGATATGTGGATGGTGCTATCATACCCTCCAACATGTACCAGGATTCATGTCTTCCAAGCCACACTTCCACGAGAGTCATGTGACCTGTGGTCTTTCCGAAAAGAGAATGTCCCAGACAGTTGTCGGGTATGTGGACCACCAATTGGGAACCACTGATCTAGGGTACCAGACAGCATCCTAGGGCCGAATACAACACTGTAAAGCATTGCAATATGTGCCTTTTTACATGGTCTAATGAACTGTCAGTTTGTCAAGGCTTCTTGAATATGTGGTTTCCACTTATCACCCTCCTCAGAATCATCAGCTAGGAAACATTTCTTTGGTTGTTGTTCTATCTCATCTGGAATGTTTATTTTTGTATATGCCGGGCTCTAGTTGTTCCCCTGGTATGACAGGATGCTGTAAATGTTGTACTACTTGCAGTGGTACCTCATCAGGTAATCGGTAAAGAAATCACTATGAAGAAATGAGGACACTTCACTTTTACAGTCTGCACCCCTGTGGCAGAAGACACCAAAGAAATCTCTAAGTTACAATATATTCTGCTATCTGCACCACAGTGACTCAGGTTTTGCTATTTCCAGATACCTCTTTCCCCATATTGCGTTTTGAAATGTCTTTCTGAAGACTCTGGAACAATATTTAGATCTGCTTACAAGTGAACATATTTCCCACAAATGTCAGTCTTGTGTGAATGCCTATTTGGATATTTAGATGACTTACATCAACTTGCATGTTTAATTTAAGGTGGGTGTACTGATGGTTATTGTATCCTTAATGTGAGTTGATGCTGTTGTTGTTCCCCATCCTTCATTTTTGTTTCCTTTTTCTTCATCATCAAATCTGCTATTTAAAATCAATTCAAAAATATTTAGATACGCTAATATAGTCTAACGATCAAAAGTATCTAGAGGTTCAAAATATCTTGAGGTATCAAAAGCCTGTAAGGAATTTATACCCCCTCTGCTAATTGGGGTACTAAACATTGCTTCTTTAGCCATTTGGCACTAATGCCACTTGTTCAGAGTTTGTTAAAGAACACCTCTGAACCATCCTCTGTTCCTATTTTGGCCTGCCATATAGGGTGGCTTAACACAATTGGTGCTCCAGGATCTACAACCACTATTGTTTGCAGGCCTATGTCAACTGGTGTGAAAAGTGCTTATAGTGTTTGCTGAGTATCCAACACTTCTTTTGTAAAATTATTTTTGTTGCGATATGAACCATGAAAACAGCTGATCTAATTTTTCCATCATACTTCCCTAGGGACAAAGTTGAGGGTTCCCTCACCATAAATGTTAACTTGCTGCAAGTGCCCTGACTCTGAATGAACCTTTAACGCTTTAAGCAAGGGATCCAGGAAGGCCTACCTGGTTTGCTGAGGATTTCCAAAGAAACAAAGATAACAACGTTATAGGTTTGGGAGGTTGGTGGGTCCCTTCCAAACTGGAGATCCTGCACATGTGGGGTAGAATCAATCAGCGGAAACCAGCCAAACCTCTTCCTTTGTTGAAGTAATAGTCTTGGCTGGCCAGCTAATTACTGTGTTTAATGATGATGATGATGATGATGATGATGATAATAATAATAATAAAAATAATAAAAATAATAAAAATAATAAAAATAAAATATTCATATGCCCCCCATCTGACTGGGTTGCCCCAGCCTCTATGAGGCTTCTAGCAAAATATAAAACCACAGCAAAAAACATTTAAAATCTATCTATACAGGGTTGCCTTCAGATGTCTTCTAAAAGTCATGTAGTTGTTTATCTGTTTGACATCTGACAGGAGGGCTTCCATAAGGCGGGTGTCACTTCAAGAAGGCCCTCAGAGCAGGAGCTCAGTGTTGGGCTGAACTATGGGGATGGAGATGCTCCTTCAGGATTTACAAGTCCAAAAAGGTTGCCATAGAAACAAATGGGTTGTCCTTTCCCCACTTCACCTGGCTGAATGCCACACTACCCTAAGATGAATAGGCCAAAGTGAGCTGTGAATGTGAGAGTTGTATGAGTTGGGCTGATGTTGGAAGCTGGGGCCACAGATACATGCTTCCCTGGGGGCTCCCCTTGAAATACAAATGGGGGCAGCAAGGATAAGCTGGAGTATTAGTGCTGGGAACAGAACACTTACAAAAAGAAAGAAAGAAAGAAAGAAAAGGGGTTATCTAAAAACGGAAACAAATTTAGTAATTTGAGAGGAGATAACGTGTTGCAATGCATGGCACTTGAGGTTTATGTCCTTGCTGTGTTTCCCGGTTCAGTTTTCAGTTGTTGTGCTTCCCTCAATGTGCAGAATTTGATAGCACGTTTTCCAACTGCAGGTATGAGCACAACATCTGCAGTGTTGCCCAGAGGTCAGTCTCGGCCGTATTATATAGCAGACAACTTCACTGATGGCTAAGAGCAGCTTTGGACATTAAGGAAGCACTGAAAACAGATGCATGAGTGAGTTATTGCAAATCTCTGCTGCCTGGACACCAGATACGGTTGCAGACAGTTCCTGCATTTCATTGCGAATGTAATTCACGTTCAAATGTTACACTGGAAATGTGAAATGTGATCACAAAGGTTGCTCACACACCCACGCTTTCCTGTAACAGTTGATGCAGGGACAGGGAACCCGTCACCCTCCAGATGTTTCTGAACTACAACTCCCATCATTCCAAACGATTGGCACTGTTGGCTGGGGGTGATGGGAATATCTGAGAAGTAGCATTAAATATTTGACCTGTTCCATAAATGCTGTGTAAGAAAGAGCATACGCTTCCTTGCAACTTATCTCAGTAATTAAGGTTAAATCAAGGTTTCTGTGGTTATGATGATAAGTGAAATATACTCGGACTCGAGACTGGATTTCATGCTCTTTATTCAGCTCATAGTGGTGAGGAGGAAAATGAAAGTTCCCCCAAAGTATCTGCTTTATATACATTATTTACACAGTGGGCTGCACGTGATTGGCTAATTCAAGAATTCTCCTGTAGGCCAATCAGGTTGTGGATTCACTTCCATCTGGAGCTGGATTGGGTGGCTCCTGTAGACCAATCAGACTGCTGCATTCTGAATCCTATTGTTCTAGGACCAATCAAACTGCTGCATTTTGGATCCTATTCAACTCAGTACATAACAATAAGTATTTTGTGCTTTCATTTTGTACTTTTATGCTGTGAACTTCCCTGTGGCCTTTAGCTGAAAGGCAGAATGTAATTTAATAAGTAAGAAATACCAATCCTTTATTACCACAGAATTACACACTGTCTCCCACCCCACTTTTTCTCTCCCATGTACATTGCCTATCCTTCCTTCACGGGGTTTACATATTGCTAAGGCTTTCTTTGGGGCCAACTGTCTATTCTTAACATTTTGATCACGGAAGCTGCCGCCTCTTCCCTGCCCCACTGAAGCACCGCTTACTAGGGTTGCCACTGACTGCGGCGGTGGCTTCCAGCGAGATCCCGCAAGCTGCCACAAGATCTCATGAGATTTTGTCAAAAGCCACTGCAGCCACTACATGGGGTGCTTCCCTGTGGCATTCTGCAACCTAAGGTGGATGTCTCAGTCTACCACATGGGCCCTGAGTTTGATGTTAACCTCAATTGAGAACTTTTTAACGGGTTTCCGTACCTATTTAACCAGCATACCTCTGCTGGCATTGCTATTAACCATAATTAAAATGGGTACAAAACAATCTGGGCCTTAATCATGATTAAAACTGGAGAAGAGAGGGTCTGGAAGAGGGGGGCATGTCACCTTATGGCTCATCCCCAATCCCTGATCTGTTCTCTATTTGTCAAAGCACAACTGTTGCAGAAGCACGGTTGGGTATGACAAGAGAGAGGTTTCTCTCAGGGGCCTCAACCAGAGTATCGCCCCGTGAAGAAGAGATGACTTTCCCCCTTTCTGTTCTTAGCTGGTTACTTACTATGCTGTAAGGTTTTTGTTATGATCTTGTTTTGTTTGCTGGCCATGGCTCTCTTTTACAGGATGCTTCAAAACATTGTTTTAAGAAATTGTGACCTTTAACCAGTGCTCTTTTTCCCCCTCTAAAAAAAACGTTTAGGGGTACTCTCATTTTGACTCAAGAAAACCACCATTTTATAGTTCAAATTGGGAAAAATAAATACAGTAAATGGGCAAAAGTACAAAGACCATGTATTACACCAGGAAAGGAAAGGAAGCCACCACTGGAGGTAGTAACAATGAAACTGACCAATCACCGTGCTAGATTCCAGCTCCCACTTCACACATTCAACGCTCACTTCTGTCTGAGACTCAGGAAACACCGTGACAGGAAATGAGGCCGCCATCAGGGGTAGCAACGGAACGGATGATTCACCATGCTAGAGAAGAAACTAATTTTTTAATTATTTTTTTTTAGTTTCTTCTCTCATTAGATTCACAAAATGTTTATGGGTATGCGTACCCCTGCATCCCCCCCCCAGAAAAAAAGCACTGCATTTAACTGTTGTAAGATTCCTTAGTGGTGCTCAGGGTTTAAATGCTGGAAAGAATGAATGAAAACTGGTTGACCACCTTGTGACGTAGGATGTTGGACTAGATAAATCTTTAGCTAGATTCAGAAGGGTTCTTGCGTTCTCAAAGATAACATTAAGAAACAAAGGCCTTTTGGTGCAATTCCTACTGCATTTCTTGCACTGTTGAAATTCCATTACTCTTCCACACTTCTAATAATGTTAATAATTTCAAAAGGTATGAGAAATTGCTTATTTCTCTTTTGTACCCAGCTCCTGATATTTTACACATCTCAATTTGGCTCCTTACAGTGCTTAGGTTCACTTTTTAACAGCAGTCTGTGAAATACCCTCCTAGGGAAGTATGCCTGAGGGGGCAACAAAAGGAACAATTTCTAATTTCTATAATTTTATGATTCATGCCCACATACTAGCAGAACTAGGAAGCTATGGATCACCTTTAAGGCATCACATTTCCACTTATGTAATTATAACACAGCTTGCTTAATTAATAATTAGTTTCTATAGATACATTCGTTACAATCAGTGGGAATTTGTGTGTGAGAAAAAGGGTCCTACACACCAAAATTATGAGGAATAATTCTGAAGTACAGCAAAATCTATGAAGAATAAATGTGAAGTTGTCAAACCTTTTCTGTATATTGCAATAACATGCTTCAGAACATGCAAGCATTTTAAAAAATATATTTCTGTGAACATATTAAGACAACTTATCAAGGGGCACCAGATACCACATGAAGTGGACCCATATATATATATAATCCCCCTCAGTTATCCTTTGATTTGTTTCCATATAAAGAAAAAATAGAAGCTCTGAAGTATTCACATCCACTGAAAACCATAGTAGTATTAAAAGGAGAGTCTAATAGCACTAATATAAGAGTGTTAAAGAAGATGCCCTGCATTCGCCTCGCTTTTGTTGTTTTTATTTCATCTTACATTCTATATCTCCAAGTAAACCCTCCATTTCAGCCAAACACAGGCTGCCAAGGTGACGTACACCAATTAAACACAGATGGAAAAACCAACGAGTTAAAAATTGCCATAAAAGTTTGAAGGTTAGACAGATTGCTTTGATAATGTCTGGGTCACCTAAGAAAAATAATACACCACTTTTCTTTCTCATTTAGTCTCCGATGCATAACAGGTGACAATCCAGTGCACAGATAACTTCTCTTAAAAGCAATGGTGCTTAAGTGTACACAACTCTAGATAGACCTGTCCAGTTTGTTTGAGGATTACACAGGAAGTGAAGGGGTGCTATATACCTGAAGGAGCGTCTCCACCCCCACTGTTCAGCGCCGAGGGCCTTCTGGCTGTTAACCAAAAGGTTGGTAGTTTCAGAGCACAATTCAAAGTGTTGGTGCTGACCATTAAAGCCCTAAATGGCCTCAGCCCAGTATACCTAAAGGAGCGTCTCCACCTCCATCATTCAGCCCAGACACTGAGGTCCAGCACCAGGGGCCTTCTGGCAGTTCCCTCACTGTGAGAAGTGAAGTTACAGGGATCCAGGCAGAGGGCCTTGTCGGTAGTGGCACCCACCCTGTGGAACGCCCTCCCAGCAGATGTCAAGGAGATAAACAACTATCTGACTTTTAGAAGACATCTGAAGGCAGCCCTGTATAGAGAAGTTTTTAATGTTTGATGTATCGTGTTTTTAATATTCTATTGGGAGCCGCCCAGAGTGACTAGGGAAACCTAGCCAGATGGGCAGGGAATAAATAATAAATTATTATTATTATTATTATTATTATTATTATTATTATTATTATTTATTATTATTATGCCCTAAGCCCCCCACATTTGACAATAGAGATAGATAGATGATAGATAGATAAATGATAGATAGATAGATAGATGATAGATAGATAGATAGACAGACAGATAGGGGACTGGCGTCCAGGAAAAAAGACTTTGGTAATCCTACCCGCCATTGCACCCAACATGTTTTAACTATATGCAATTTTGGCTTTAACTGTGATCCCTGGAATGTGACCCCTATAAAGTTGCAGGCTTACTGTACATTGTTACTACAGGAACCCAGCAAGCCATTTTGGGCGGGGATCACATTATTGCTTTCAGTACCTAATATGGTTTTCTGTTGGGTTTGTCCAAATATCAGATATCTCTTACTTTATTATGCGATGTTGTAAACCAGGGTTGTGTTGGGGCCTTCTTCATCTGGCCCTCAGGACTCACCATACTAATAACCAGCCCTGCTCTGCACCCTCCTCACATGTTTTTGCCTGGCTGGAATGTGTCCCTAATGCCTTTTGCCCACTTTTCCCATCAGGCTCAACCCACCACTGCTATATGGTCCCTTCAAGGTTGCCCAGGAAGAAATGTGCCCTTGGCCTCAGAGAGGATCCCAACCTTTGGTGTAAGTCAGTGGTTCCCAAATCCACCCCAACCCCCCGCCCATGAACCACTTGAAGATTGCTGAGGTTTTTGGAGGGTCACTAAATGAATTTGTTTTGCATGTTGTAGCAACCTTAATGTACTGTAATAGATGCTACATGATTTTTAAGTGTTATCTCTATCACTTGTTTATTTCTTATATTGTATAAGAGAGGGATAGCGCAATGGGAAAACACAAGATCTACAGGCAAAAGGTGCCAAGTTGAATTTCTAGCACCTACGCTAAAAGGATGAAAAAAATACTGCTAGGGATGACTCTGGGCACTTCCACATGGCAGTGTAAAAGGTAAAGGACCCCTGGACGGTTAAATCCAGTCCAAGGTGACTATGGGGTTGCGGTGCTCATCTCTCTTTCAGGTCGAGGGAGCCAGTGTTTGTCCACAGACAGCTTTCCAGTCATGTGGCCAGCATGACTAAACTGCTTCTGGCACAACGGAACACCATGATGGAAACCAGAGCGCACGGAAATGCCGTTTACCTTCCCGCTGGGGTGGTACCTATTTATCTACTTGCACTAGTGTGCTTTCGAACTGCTAGGTTGGCAGGAGCTGAGACACAGCAATGGGAGCTCACCCCATTGCACGGATTCGAACCACTGACCTTCCGATCAGCAAGCCTAAGAGGCTCAGTGGTTTAGACAGCAGTGCCACCCGCTCCCTCAGCAGTGTAGTGTAGACTTGGCGGTTTTCATGCATGCAAGTTTTGCACAGCATCTGCGCCATGAGGTTCTTATTACTTTTCAGTTGCTTTCCTAATGATCTCCAACGTGGAATTTCACCTTTGGTGCCTGTGAAGCAGAAGCAATCTGCAATAGTCACTCAAAACGGCTTCCTGTACAAGCATCTTGTGGCGAACTGTCCCCAAATCTGCCGCCAGCTGGCAGAGAGCAGTTCCCAAGTGCTAAAATGTAATGCTGGAGCCTTTCCAATATTCAGTTAAAAACATCAACACAGCATTATAATATGGCAACAAAACAAAAAAGGTGTAAGTGGTGTTGTCATATCAGTTCAAGAGTAAAAGCAAAAAATATATTTTGAGTTTACTTATAAAGGCCATGACCCATTTGCCCAAACTTCACAGGTCACAACCCACAGGTTGAGAACTTGCTCTATGAATAAGTTAAAGAGCACAGATTCCAATACAGTGGAACCTTGGTTACTGAACATAACGCGTTCCGGAAGACCATTCGAATTCTGAAATGTTCGAAAACGAAAAACTCAACACAGAAACCTCAAAACGGAAAATTAATACAAAAAACTCAATACGGAAGCTGCATTCGAAAATGGAAGCATTTACTTCTGGGTTTACAGCATTCGAGTTCTGAATCATTTGTCAACGGAGACATTCAAAAACTGAGGTTCCACTGTACCAATTTTGTGGGGACTTTACTTTCAACATCCCTCCATTAGAGAACTGTCCATTTATCCCTGCTCTCTGCTTTGATTTAAGCGCAGGATTTATTGAACTAGCATTTCCACTGGGAGCAGGGGAGTGGGAGACAAAGTTCATATGCATCTAAGCCTGAGACAGTATCCTGAAACAGTCAGAATAAAATAAAATATGCCTCTGCATCATTTGAACAAAGTCAACAGAAGCCTAAGGAAATCAATAATATGTTCTCTTACTCATCTATCCAAAATGACTCACTGGCTCAACAACAAAAACCAGGAAGGAAGGATGCCTCAGCTCTTCAACTTTTTAGTTTTCCACCTTTCATAGCACTGCTTCACAAGCTAGGAAAATAGAACAATAAAGAATGGAGGTGTTACCAAGTCCTCTTCCCATCAATATTACTGTACAAAGGAAAGTGATGTAGGGAGCCACACGCTTTAATGCTCATATTATCCAGCCATACAAAATATCTGTGGGTGAGTTTTTCACAACTTTACTTCACCGAAGATGTTGCTATTTTTTTACATGTGTGTTGCCTTTCATGTGACAATTTTTCATCACATATACTATTTTATTTATTCATTTATTAAATGTGTATCTCCCAAAGGAGCCCAGAGTGGCAAATCCCCCAAAATAATAAAACAGGCATTGACCATTGATAAAAACTCCCATGGTACTTTTGATATAATTTGTTCAGTTTTTAAAATACTTTATTTCCCCAAATCCCCAAATGTAGTTTATGGTGACAGCTTCTCCTTTTCTCCTCTACTTGGTTTTTTTCCTGTGAATGGTAGCTATTACAGTTTTGGATTCCCCCACGTTTTGAAAGAATCAGTACTGATGCTTCCAAAATGTTTTCTGTACAAAATAAAATAGCCAGGGCAACTTTTCTATATTGCCTGATCCAATCACAGGTTGACAAAGTGAATACAAGGCCATATATAATATGAGGGCCATATCATGGGAAACCTGTGGCTCTCCAGATGTTGTTGGATTCCCAGCCAGCTTGGCCAATAGTAAGGGAAGCTGTAGTCTAGAAACATCTGGACGTCTTCATCTTTGTTCTAGAAGAGAGGCCTAGTAAATGAATTTGGGAATCATGGATATACATCTAATTAGTTATTTTCCTCCTACCATTCCCATTGGTGTGAATGGACAGGACAGGACAGAATACCATAAAAATATGGAAGATAGCTAAAAAGAACCTCCACATTCAGAGGCAGTATATTTTAGTACAACCTCCAGAACGAATTAAGTTCGTAACTAGAGGTACCACTGTATACAAGACGTTGGGGACAGACAGTGAAGGAAGGCTGTTGCTTTCATATGCTGCTTATGGACAGTGCTTTTCTTCTAGAAAAAAAGGTGCTGTACTGCATAGCCTTGAGTACCTGCAGAAAAAAAACACTACTTATGAGATTCTTTGATGGATCTGGAAGGATATCACTGCATGACTTCTTAACATCACTGAGTCAGCAACAGTAGCATCAAGAATGCTATGTCCCATATACATTTGCACTTATTGGCAATGAAGGGATAATACCGTCTCCAAAACTGTCTCCAAATCAAGGTAAAGGTAAAGGTACCCCTGCCTGTACGGGCCAGTCGTGTCTGACTCGGGGGTTGCGCGCCCATCTCGCTTAAGAGGCCGGGGCCCAGCGCTGTCCGAGGACACTTCCGGGTCACGTGGCCAGCGTGACGAAGCTGCTCTGGTGAGCCAGCACCAGCGCAGCACACGGATACGCCGTTTACCTTCCCGCTATAAAGCGGTACCTATTTATCTACTTGCACTTAGGGGTGCTTTCGAACTGCTAGGTGGACAGGAGCTGGGACCGAAAGATGGGAGCTCACCCCGCCGCGGGGATTTGAACCGCCGACCATGCGATCGGCAAGTCCTAGGTGCTAAGGTTTTACCCACAGCGCCACCCGCGTCCCTTTCCAAATCAAGGTACAAGCGTTTGATGAGTATTCATTGTATCTCATAGTTTATAGAGCTCTTCAACTTGCAAATAAAGCACAGGAAAGCTAGATCTTTGGGGCTTTTTACAGTTCTTCCAAGGAGTCTAAAATATGACCCAGCATTTGTTGCATTTAAAAACGATGAAAGTCATGAAACATAAATATCAACATCTACATTACGCAACAAATATATATATATATATATATATATATATATATATATATATATATATATAAATATAATACCTTGCATTTAAACGACATTTTTCCTCTGTGCTAAAAAATATTTTGGATGCATTATCTCAATAGGCTCTGAAAATAAACTATGCTAGGATTTCCCCAAATTACAGGATGGGTGTAGAGAGACTGTGCCTTGGTTAGAGAATGAATTGTGGAGCACCCTGATCAAATCTCATGCTAGCCATGAACTCGGGGTACTCCCCAACTCATTCTCTAAACCAAGGCAGAGTTTTACTGACTCTTATTTAAAGCTGAGGTTCTCAGCTTTCCCGTCTGAAGTTGTCATCTAAAATATCTGCTAAGACTTTCTCCCACACAACAAACTGCAATTACATGGGTTCGGGGGCGGGGGGAGAGACAGGGAGTGAAAAATAATTTACTAATAATCCACCAGTCTCCCCACCCTTCTTTTAACCTCTGGTATACACAGTGCTCATCTTTTATATCTCAATTAATTTTTCGTTTCCCGCCCCTTCGAGCTTTGCTCTCAATTAAACAACAAAGCAAACCTGTATTTTGCTGTGTCACATATCTTCTTCTTGAGAACATGTTTTTGCACTCTACCTTTACTCTCCCCCCCCTCACCTCGCGCTCTCCGTTTCTTTGGTATTGATTGTACCCAGAATGAAGCGTCTGAAAGCAGCCTGTGTTCATTCACATTTGAGAACTGAAGAGACAAAGGTGTATTTTTCTGACTGAGTACACCTGGGGTCTGAGGTGATAATGGCAGCTTTCTGTAGCCGACATGTGCCAGGTGTTTGCCCTTTACTGTAATGTAAATTGAACCAGTTCTGTGAAAATGTCACATAGTTTGATATATTATTACAGCAATTTTGTGCATTCATTTCCCCTGTATATCACAACAGTTTGAGACATTTAAATAATAATAGCCCAACACCCACAGCAGAATTTTCAGGGTATGCACTGATGGGTTAGAAAAGGACATTAATCAAATTTTTGATCCTGTGTATGTGAAAATATACATGGCAAAACTCTATTCCCTTCTGCGTCCCTTTGTTTGAATTTTTGGCCATTGGCCTCAGTAGAGTGAATGAATTCATTCACCTAGGCTCATCATTCTAGGAAGAAAGCAAATCATTCAGGAAGAAGGCAGGAATTGCCATCTGTCTATAATTTTTAGGGACCGTTCCTATTTCAAACGGAAAACTTAACCTGGACAGAGTTGTCTGCAATGTTCTGAAAGCAGAATTGTGTGTCTGAACCAACTTCAGCCAATCCGGCTTTTCATTTCAAAAATATGTTATGGGGGAAATGCTTTTGAAAGCAGAAGATAGCAATATTCATAGAAATGTAATGCAGAAGAGGAAACAAAATGGAGAAACACTCTGGCACATCGACTCTTCTGCTTTCTTCCTATTCTATACTATAATTCATTATGACGGACTAGTGGTATGTGGATTCAAATACCAGATTAGTCATCATTTCCCCTGGTGATTTTAGGCATGCTTTTTTGTCTCTTATCTGTGAAATAGGAATGATACTGGCCTACAACGTAGAATCAGCCCTAAGCCTTGGAGAGAGAATAAAATAAAATAAAATATATGAGTTATTCAGGCCTGTTGAGAAAGCAAAGCTTGCCCTTTTTGAATTAAGTCCTTGTATTCCTTTATTTCCTTGTTGCATTTTGTGAGTATGTACACACAGTTAATTTATGACCTTTTGTTTGCCTGATGTTTGCAAAACATGCTAGCATTGTTTCTTTATCTTCTCATTGTTTCCCTTTTCTGCATCTTATTTAATAAAATCCTTTCTTTTTACTATCTTTTGCTACATTCTAAATTGCTTTGAGACTCTTTTTAAAGTATAAAATGATATACAAGTTTAATAAATACAGTCAAACCTCGGTTGTCGAATGTAATCCGTTCCAGAAGCCCGTTCGACAACTGAGGTGCAGCTTCCAATTGGTTGCAAGAGCTTCCTGCACTCAAGCGGAAGCCGTGGACATTCAGCTTCTGAAAAACATTTGAAAAACAGAGCATTTACTTCCGGATTTTTGGCATTCGGGAACCCTAATGTTCCAAAATGGAGCTGTTCAGGAATCGGTGTTTGACTGTAAAATAAAATCACTCTGCTAATATTGATGTTTGCTGTAATTTCTCCCCCACTTCTGGTTCTTAGCTGCCCTACTTTCCCTCCCTCTTTCTCTCTCAATTTTGACTGCTGTGTAACTATCTTTATATTACTGCGTCAATAGCTTTTCTAGAGCCTGTTTCAACTCCTGACATGTTTTAGCCTATTTTATGTACATGCAGATAGCACCATCAATATTTATTTCAACATCACTGAAATCAAGGCCTACACATAGTAATCAAAGCATGCATAATATCAATCATCAGATAATCTAATGATCAACTTGGTGGGAAAACAAACAAAACAAAAGGCTGAGACTGCAAAGGTCTATGCACAGACAAAATTCTGTAGTAAACCTCCCCGGTTTATTAACTACGGGTGAGTCACTTTCTCAACACAGACTTTTTCTTGTGTGGTTAAAGGCCTTCTCGCATGCCATTTATTCTCTCATGCAACTCAACATCCAGAATTCAAATAATAATTTTAGACATGGCCAAGGAACCTGGAAAGCTGCCTCAGACCATTGGTCCATCTCACATAATGTTGTCTACCCATTGACTGGCAGCAGTTCTCCAGGATTTCATCAGTTCTCCTTGGATGGAAATCCAGGGATTGGACCCGGGACATTTTTCATGCAAAACATGGGCTCTACCACTGAGCTATTACCCTTTCTCAAAGGACCTTGGGCATGCTGGTGGGATTTCTGATTATCGTTGCTTTGATCAACAGACCCGGCTTCCAAGCTCAATCACAAATTGCTTTTGAAAGTCCCCTCTAGTTGCCATTTAGCATAATGGGGTAGATCAATGGTTCCCAGTTGGTGGTCTGCAGACCTCAGGAGCTCTGTGGCAGCATTTGCATAACAAAAAACTACCATAGATATATTTTAAAAATTCAAAAGTAGGGGATCCATGGCTTGGCTTTTGAAAAACAGGGGGTTCACAGTGCTTAGCTAATTGGGGGCTACTGGGGTAGATAATTCTGTTTGAGGAACACAAAAGCCCAATCTTTGTCAACCTGGAGCCTTCCACGTATTTTGAACTACAACTTCTATCAGCACTGGCCAGTACACACTGAGTGAGTCTGATGGCATACCCATCAGTTGTACTGGTAAAACTGGAACATCCTGGTTTAGAGCATGGCGACCATTTTGGGTGCCTTGCTCTCGGACCATGATCTCATGCAGTGTTCCAAAATGCACATTTTTTACTGTTGTGCCTTCAAAAAGCACTTTTTCTGGGTCAATGGTCTCACCCAAGAGTACAGACCTGGAAGATGGTGTCCTGGTTTTGGACCACATAGTGTTGGAGGATATGTGATGGGAACTGTGGTCTAAAACATCTGGAAGTCTCCAGGTTGGTGAAGACTGCAATAGCCCTATGTGGACATTATAGCTTTCACGCAAATCAGGGTTCCAGATCTTGTGTGAGCCTTCATGCACATTGGCCTGCATCTTCATGTGTCACTGTGGGTGAGGTGGGCCTCTCCTTGTATTCATCAAAACAGGAACTATCCTGCCCACACAGGGCTAATCTCAAAGCTCGTTGCAGACATTTCACTTGCATTTTACTATTAATAAATGTGAGGGCCTGCTAAGTTCTGTCATTTACAGCACTGTAACTATCAGAGGCAATGCAGCTGTTCCCCACATTCCTGGAAGTCAGGTCAGCAGCTGAATCTGAGGCAGCTGAAGTGAAGCCTAACTTTAAAATATAACTGCTCAAAAACTCAGTGCATCATAAAATTTATATTTCAACTTCCAGGACGGAAATATATTCAGCCAGATTATACATTTCTAGACATGTTAAAAACCATTGCTAATCATGCTCGGAATATTTAGTGCAAGTATTTCCCAGTAAGCCTCCCTTATGTTTCTTCAAAATAATTTTATTACATTTGTACCACAAAAGGAAACTGACTCCATAATTCCCAGAGTCCTCTGGGAAAAAGGGGTTGTTAAATCACTGGGAATTGTAGCTCAGTGAGGGGAACAGGGGTCTCCTAAACATGCTCAAAACCCTTCACAAACTGCAGTTCCCAGAATCCTTTGGGGGAAATAATGGATGTTAAAAGTGGTAAAATAACACTCTGAATGTGTGGTGTGGATGTGGCCCATGTTTGTTCTCTTATGGTTAATTACTAGAGGTCTGCATTGGTTCAGTGTACCCTGAATAATTAGGTGAAGGGGGTGACTCAGGACAGAATCTAACATAACTGTGTTAGATCCAACTGTTAACAAGGCAGATCAGGGATTTCAGAACCTCCAAGTTGCTCTGTTTTACCTTGGTCTTTCCAAAACATTAAGTGCTCAGCCTTCCCCCTCCCACATTTCTGAGAAACAAAGCCAAGCTGACTTGGGAAATGCCCAAAATTTGAGAGGGAAGAGGGAGGGAGGGGGTGGAATATTTTTTTTCTAGAAGACAGGCCTAGCTTTTCATCACAGTGAATTAATTTCTCAATGCACTTCAATCGCAGGACTTTGGGGTAGGAATAAACAAGAGCTATTATTCACATGGGTCACCATTCCCCTCTTCAAATTTTGGCTCTGAGAACAGGGGGGTAAGTGGCGAAGTTAAACTATTGAGGTGGCCTAATTCTTGTCCAATCATTATTTTTCCAAACAAACAATTACAAACCGTAGCTCTCTGTTTTCTTCAGGGAGGGTACTGCCAGGAATAGGGGAGTGGTGAAAAGAAAAAAAACCTGTGATATCACAGTATTTACAGAAAAGGTAACATAATTAAGTGTGAGAACCCTAGGACCTACATGTCTCAAATTCAGAAGGTTTCTTATCCAGGGACCAGTGATGTACACACTGCAACTGGTAGGACAGGGAGGAAAAGGAACCCGAACAGTAGATGGAGCCAGAACCAACTAAAGCTAGTTTGTCCCATCTTCCTCCCTGCTGAGTTCTACAAGGGACAACACGGAGAATTAGGAGGAAGAGCAGGCTGGAAGCCACTGCCACCTTCTGGACTGGATTTAGTGAAGAAGGTGAGTAGGTGGGAGCTGGCAGAAGGTCCATTGTGGTTGGTGGGACAGTGCCCCATTTGCCTTAACACATCAGCCTCCCTTGCCAGAAGCACCTTCCCACTCATGTCTCCAGTTTTCAAACTGATGCAAAACCAGAGCTGTCTTGTCACAAAAGACCTAGGGGAGGGAACAGGATCTCTGTTTTCCACACAAAAATGTAAAGTATTCCCTTGCACCTATATTTCTGAAACGTGACAGGTTTGATCCCCTCAGAAAAGTTGGCCATGCCTGCAGTTTGCATCCAACTCTGGCAGAAAATAAAAAAGTTACATGTGTAACTTTAACATATGGCAGCCTTAATCTACTCTGGAGAAGCGCCTTTATCCCTTCCATTTTTCCATGGAAGGGAAAAAAAGTTATATCTGTTTTTAGATTCCCAGTTTTAGTCAATGGATGGAAACCAGAGCTTTGGGTTTATAGATTCAGAATCAGACCCAAATAATGAATTGAATCGGAATGACACAGAGCAGATTCGAAACAGATCGGGCTGCTTCCAATTGCTACAGCTACAAGGCAAATCTTGTTGTCACTGCACACCCCTAATAATTACTTTTCAACATGTTCATTCTGATGGTGCTGACAGAATCCTTGGAGAAGTGAGGTTGACCACATGTGCTCTTGATCCTCGACGTTCCTGATTGCTTAAGGCAGTCAGAGGGGGTCTGGCTGAAACATGTGACAAAGATAAATGTTGTCTCGAGAAAAGGTGTGGTTCCAGCAAGTTTAAAAGAAGCAAGACCTTTCTGAGAGCCAAACTGGACATGACGTTAATTACGCAATGGCAAGCACCATGTCTAGATTTTAATGTTTATTTGACTCTGTAAGTTTTAGAATCAGGACCATGGATCATGAGAAAGTGCCCCAGCAACACTGTGGTCCCACTGAAAATTACCTTCCAAAGCTGCTATTCAGTTTCTATTCCACAGGGGGAGAAATGCAGATAGGGAGAGAGATTCCTGCATGAAAAAAAAAGGGCTTAAGAAGGGGTTACACACAACAGATTGTAGCCTTCATAGCTGTGTTTTGTATAAATATAAAAGGTGGAAAAAATAATACATGACTAACTAATGTATTTTGATCCTCGTTCAATGAGA
This sequence comes from Podarcis filfolensis, assembly GCF_964270895.1. Classification (NCBI taxonomy): domain Eukaryota; kingdom Metazoa; phylum Chordata; class Lepidosauria; order Squamata; family Lacertidae; genus Podarcis; species Podarcis filfolensis. The sequence continues at coordinate 37,146,946 of NC_139607.1, read as the reverse complement.
AAACTTTGGGTGTGTGTAAAACTTCCGGGGTTATTTGGAACTGCAGGCAACGCAGGAAAGCTCTGCAGGAAAATCCCATTTTATGTTGTTAGCACAAGGTAGGGTGGGAGTTGCAGGACCATGGATAGGGCTGCTTCTAGCCTCCACCCTTTTGTGGAAAACAAGAGTCTTAAAGGGCCAACGCTCTGAACCCAATATGGGTCCTCCTCCTGCGTTTCATCACCTCCTGCCTGGTGCATTCACTGTGCCGATGAGGTGTTATGGAGGCATTTGGTTCCCCAGGGAAAGGTGCCCATGAGGTTCCTGCCTCTTGCTCTACAGGCCCTGGTGGGTTGGGCAGTTCTTCCTGTCTGACAGCCTTAGGCACAATGGACTCCTGATCCCCAAACAGCCAGCTCAGAGCCCTGAACCTGGGCTGAAACTAGCACTTCCACAGTCTCCAACTCTGTGTCTGGGTTGCTGTTAGATTCAGAGGTCATGATACTAAATCTGCATCAGGAATGGGGGTGGGGGGACTTTTTGATGGCATGCTGTTTTCATTTTCAGTGCCACCCATACAGCAAAAATAATAGTAAAACATGTATATAGAGGTTGATATTCTAGTATATATTTGGCAAGCAGAAGAGGTCTTAGCTAAAGTGCCAAGGGCTGCCTAAATGTGTTCCAAAAGGAAGATGATAGCTTTTTTTCTGTCGTACTTCAGTCATCTCAGTTTAATATTTCCCAGTCTGCTGCAAAATGAATTAGGAGTACATTCTAAAGCAATTAATTAAGGGTGAAAACTGATGTGATAAAAATGGAAAGTGGTTGGAAGGGGAGATGACGTTTCGAACTTGTAAGATCTGGTGGTGCAGAGAAAAACTGCTGAATGATGCCGCCTTTTCAAAGTCAAATATTGCAAAATCCAACAGAGACACAGGCCATGCTTGAACTTGCCACATTTTGCCTCTGCTCTTCTTTGGTCTGGAGCCTATAAAGTCTGGCAGGAACAGACGATGATTTTCATCTACCCTTCTTCATAGAGTGCAGCAATGTGAAAATAAAGTGGTGAAATCACAGCATGCAGGAACTTTATCGCCTCAAAAATGAAATGTGAATTGGCACTCAGAACGTGTCAGTCTATAAACTGGTATAAACTCTTGACTGTTACATGCAATATTTGGTTTGGAAACATTTTCACATCACACCCCCATTTCTTAGAAAATGAGAATAGGCTCCAGATCAGGAAAGACAGACTTTTCTCAGTGTTAGCAAGAGAACCTTTAATTAATGGTTAACTTAAAGGTAAAGGTAAAGGGACCCCTGACCATTAGGTGCAGTCATGGCCGACTCTGGGGTTACGGCGCTCATCTCGCTTTATTGGCCGAGGGAGCCAGCGTACAGCTTCCAGGTCATGTGGCCAGCATGACTAAGCTGCTTCTGGCGAACCAGAGCAGCGCATGGAAACGCCGTTTACCTTTCTGCCAGAGTGGTAGCTATTTATCTACTTGCACTTTGACATGCTTTTGAACTGCTACGTTGGCAGGAGCTGGGACCGAGCAACAGGAGCTCACCCCATTGCAGGGATTCGAACTGCCGACCTTCTGATTGGCAAGCCCTAGGCTCTGTGGTTTAACCCACAGCACCACACACGTCCCAGTAATGGTTAACATAGGCCAGTCTTATTGCTGCTTTCCCTTCCTACAGCAGAGAGGTCAACGATCTTCCTAAAGGGCCTACAGTCCCATCTCTGTGTGGCAATTCCATCCTGTTCTCAAAAGAGGAAGAATGCGCTGGGTAATTCAATCCCTCCGTGAACCTAGATTTCCAATTTGCATAGCACCAAGGCCATCCTAATAGACATATTAGATTAATGATAAAAATGTTCACTGAATTTCAAGTGCTATAGAAGTTTCTATTTTTAAAAAAGAACAGATTTTTTTTCAGATGAATGCAGAAGTTATTAAACATAGTGTGATATAAAGCTGCTGAACAGCTTGAAGGAGATTAGCAGCTGAGAGGCTCCTGAACTATGGTATTGAAGATGAAGCATGGGTTGTTTGAAGATGAGAACCATAAAATGTAGAGTCGGGGGCTTAAGTTATAGAATAAATGCTATAGGTCCTCAGACCTGGCTAGAAGCAAGAGCCTTTGACCCAAGCGGAAGAATACCGCATTTGTATGGGGGTCTAATTGGGACTGCTGAGCAGCAAAGGGCTATTGGTGTTGCAGAGCCCATACCGTTCCTTGGTTTAACAAGTAGATGCAGGCTGTAAGTTCAGGTGGTGGAATATTTGCTCTGAAGGTCACTGAATGCTATTAAGTTGCATAACTCTGCCTAGCAAGCATCAGTAAAGGTGGTGATGCCTGTTGTCTTTCTGAGAGCTGCACCATAAAGAAGGCTGATCGCCGAAGAATTGATGCTTTTGAATTATGGTGTTGGAGGAGACTCTTGAGAGTCCCATGGACTGCAAGAAGATCAAACCTATCCATTCTGAAGGAAATCAGCCCTGAGTGCTCACTGGAAGGACAGATCGTGAAGCAGAGGCTCCAATACTTTGGCCACCTCATGAGAAGAGAAGACTCCCTGGAAAAGACCCTGATGTTGGGAAAGATGGAGGGCACAAGAAGAAGGGGACGACAGAGGACGAGATGGTTGGACAGTGTTCTCGAAGCTACCAGCATGAGTTTGACCAAACTGCGGGAGGCAGTGGAAGACAGGAGTGCCTGGCGTGCTCTGGTCCATGGGGTCACGAAGAGTCGGACACGACTAAACAACAACAACAAAGGTGGTGATGAAGAAGTACTTAGGCACCTCCATTACATCCTCAAAGAGCCATTGAGCAGAGTCGTTTCAGGTAGGCTGGAGGCTGGTTGTACCAGAAGTGGAGGATAGGCATCTAGACGACCTTTCTAAAACTTCCCTAAACAGGGCTGCCTTCGGATGTCTTCTAAAAGTCAGATAGTTGTTCATTTCCTTGACATCTGATGGGAGGGTGTTCCATAGGGAGGGTGCCACTACCGAGAAGGCCCTCTGCCTGGTTCCCTGTAACCTCACTTCTCGCAGTGAGGGAACCGCCAGAAGGCCCCTGGAGCTTGCTCCCACAGATGGTTTCAGAAGAGGATTAGACAAATTCATTGAGGAGAGGGCTACTGAAGTCTCTGTCTCCACAGTTGGAAGCAGTAATGCTTCTGAATACCCATTGCTGGAAACCATAGGAGGGGAGAGTGCTCTTGTGGTCAACTCCTGCTTGTGGGTTTCCCACAGGCAACTGCTTGGGCACTGTGAGAACAGGATGCTGGAGAAGATAGACCACTGGCCTGATGCAGCAGACTCTTCTTGTTATCTTAGGGATGGCTGGTAGGGATGAGCAGGGATGCAACCTTCTTAGTGGCTGCAACTGGGCTATGGAACTTCCTTTCTATGGAAGGATGGGGGAAAGAGAGGTGATTTTCATCCATGTGCCCTTCCCCTTGGCAACTTGTGTCCCTGTTCCAAATCTCCTTTGCACAGTTGGAAGACTCTTCAAAACGGCACTGGAGGTAATGGATGAGTCTACAGGGAGAAGGGGGAATTGGCAAAAATGGCCTCTTCCCACCTCTGTTGACAGAAGCCTCTTTTGGAACCAAGCCCCTTCCATAGGCAGAAAAGCGCTATTGAACTAACCCATTAATGTTAAAATCCAAAGCAGACTTACTTGGGACCTTTTGTTGTTGTTTAGTCGTTTAGTTCCAACTGTCCTCTGTCGTCCCCTTCTCCTTGTGCCCTCCATCTTTCCCAACATCAGGGTCTTTTCCAGGGAGTCTTCTCTTCTCATGAGGTGGCCAAAGTATTGGAGCCTCAGCTTCAGGATCTGTCCTTCCAGTGAGCACTCAGGGCTGATTTCCTTAAGAATGGATATGTTTGATCTTGTAGTCCATGGGACTCTCAAGAGTCTCCTCCAGCACCAGAATTCAAAAACTTGGGACCTTAGTAGGGTTTATTTCTGAGTAAGCAACAATAATAAGATTGGATTGCTTATCTTCCTCTAATGGGAGAACTGCCAGTTGCTGTATTGCCTTAAATACCAAAATGTTCTCCAGTATCAGTCCGTTTTAAAGATTTGGATGCAAAATTTAAAAGCTTTCTAAGAGACCAGTGAAATGTCTTGTAACATTATAGTTGCACAACTGTGAATCCAGATTCTCAACAGGGAAGAGCAACTCCCTAATTGAAAAGTTTCACATATATTTATGCAGGAACAATGATGATGAAATAAAATCTTGGCTTGCAACAGTGTGTTAGAAACTGGCTTTTCAGTCGGAACTAGCAGATGTCTTGAGACTCAATTGAAAAAATATTTTGTAAAATTAGATCTGTCCTCGATTATGTTCCCATGAGAAAAGTTAAAAGAAGAGGAAATTATGTAATGGTGCACATTTGTACACTCTTCCTAGGTACTAATTCTGAACATTCCTGTTTTGTTGCCATTAGCCATTTAGGCATATTCCTTGAAAGAGCAATGGCCTTAATTTGAATTATAACATGTAGATCTTTATATTAAATTTTTTGGTTCACATAAAACAATAATCACAAAAAGTATAATTACAGAATCAATGTTATATATACACACACTACATACATATACACATGCACACAAATATATGTCTGTGTGTCTATATCTATACACACACAAATCCAAATACACACATGTATGTAGGAATGTATAATTTCCTGTGTTCTTACGTTAATGCCACTCACTTAACACCTTCATTCTGGTATCATTATACCTACATTGGTTTCTCTGTTTTGCTCAGATGTAACTACTACTCATTCTAGTAACTAGGCCATCAGAAGGCTCCACAACCATTGCCAGAACAGAACCCAATAAATTCTAAAGTTTAACTTCCTACAACTGCCATAAACACCAAACCATAATTCCAAGGAAAATAAGTAATTTAGGACCAAAGTTATGTTATATCTGAAGGAGTGTCTCCACCTCCCTTTAGATATCAAGAAGATAAAGAACTACACAACTTTTAGAAGAAATCTGAAGGCAGCCCTGTATTGGGAAGTTTTTAATGTTTGAAGTTTTATTATGTTTTAATATATGCTGTAAGCTGCCCAGAGTGGCTGGGGTATAAATCATCGTCATCGTCATCATCATCATCATCATCATCATCATCATCTTGGGTTGTATTGAACGTAGCACTGAGAACTTCTCCCCTTCTCCTCTTCCCATGTGCCCTCTAAATCTTTTATGATATTCCCTTTATCCCCGCAGAGCAGATTTGGGGGAAGTGTGGGGCAGGGCTGTTGTGAAGGAGCAAGGAAAAATCCCATGGTGTTAGAGCTAATTCTTGTACTAACACAAATATTTTGATTAATACTGCCCATTAAATGTTTGGTTGCATTTAATGTGGTGGTTGAGGTTTTTTAAAAAATAGCAGGTGGAGTGGAAATGAACAGGACTGGGAATGTGATGTGTGAGGACAGGAATTTACCCCCTCCCTTTGCCACAGTCCTAATGAAATCCCTTCCCAGCTGCTGTTTGCCACAGAAGTGGTTGCTATTGGTGCCACACACATTAAATTTGGTCATGCATTTAATGTAATGTGCAGTCTGGCCCTCAGCTGAGTTTATTCCATCTTCCCATACCCTCACTTTAGCTCTAGTTCATATACCATGTGTGGGGTGCTTATTCTACATGATAGGGCTGAAAGAGGCATTAGTTAAAATTCCACTCAAACACTTCCTCAGGGTTAGAAACAGAACAAAGCAACAGAAGCTGTCAGATAGTACTGGGAAGGAACCTCGTCTTTTTAAAAGTGAGCATTGCAAAAATAGATATGGTAATCAAACATCTTCCATAGACCCTGACTTCTGTAAACAGAAGTTTAAAAAATTCTTCCATTGGAAACTAAGGACAGAAAACAACATCTGAATTACATCACATCCACTTTAGGTGCATTATTTAATCCTTGCATGGTGGATCTTTAAGCTTTATGTTTTAACAAGTGTTTTGGTTATGCCCATGACAAAATCATGCCTTATCACTTGACAAAATGTATCTGTGCCTGTTGCTTTATATCATTATAAAACAACAGGCACAGATATATTTTTATCTGTTTACCATTGTTCCTCAAACTTTGTGAGTGTGTGTCTACTTTTCATTTTCAATGAAGAAATGTCATTGGAATAATCCTAGGATTGCTTGCTTTAGAATTCAGCAGTTCTGGTACCCAGACTTTGGTAGAAGTACAGCCAGTAGTAAAAAGCTTGCAGTTTGATCATGTTGTTAATGTTGACCAGCAGAGGAAAATGGGATGAAAATGTGAAAATGGGCTCTATGTTGTTTATTAGTCTTTAAGGCAGGCATGTCCAAAGTCCATTTTGGGGGCCTAATCTGACCAGCTGGTCGGTTTAATCCAGCCCCTGTGGCAGTTTATTTCCTGGGGTAAAATTCTTAAAAAACTTCAATCCTAAAAGCTCAACAACTCCAACCCCCCCCCCAAAAAAGCTCAACAACTTCAATCCTAAAAAAAAGGCCATCAATTTTGGTCGGCCCCCACAGCCCTTCACTTCATCAAATCTGGCCCTCTTTGAAAAAAGTTTGGACACCACTGCTTTAAGGCGTTCCTTTTTGTTGTTTGCTCCAACGGTCACACATCTACCATACTGGAAAATGTGCCTTTTTCCTACACAGATTCCGACAGATTCAGCACTTGTATTAAAGTACCAAAGCACTTCATCTCCTTTATAAATCCTGCCCGATAGCTCCCCTACAGAATGGTTTTACAGCATGGTGTTATACAATAAAACAGCCGATTGCACTATACGGCAGTGTTCTGACAATAAAATTGGAACTCTTGAATGTTTGTCCTTTCGAAGGTTACCTTGGGCTCCAGAGAAATGTCCCTGTTGCAATCAAACAATAGTTTCTGCTGCTTTCAGGAAATTAGCACAAGTCTGGCTGGGGGTGTTGGGGAGACACAGTATAAGAGAACACCCACTTATGGTATCATGTGCTAAGCCACTCATGATGTGATAATGTCCTAGGGCAGGGTTTCTTAAACTGCATCACAGCCAGCCTCTATAAATTAACAGGGCAAAGGTCTCCACTTTTTTCAAGTGTGACTAAGGAGGAAAAGAGCTCAAAGGAAAAAGGGGAAGGGGAACCAGTCACATGTAACTGACCATCAGGTGGTGACTTCCATGTATGAATGAGCTACAGATAGCAAAGGCTGATCTTTCCAGTCATTCGGACACATCCAGGGTCCAGTTATCAAAATCTAGTGATGACAACTCGCATGGCATGCATGGCATGTGTAAACTGGGGCACTCCGAATAGCAATACCGATTGTAGATTAGTTCAGGAGCATGAAAGGAGGGCACTGTCTCCTGCTGCCATCTCAGAAGTATTCAGTCAAACATACTACAAGGTTTATTAACAAGGAAGTCTCACTGTCTGCAATGGGGCTTCCTCCCTAGTACGCATGTTTTAGAGGACAAGCTTGGTGTGGCTTTTCTAAAAATGAAAATGCTAGATTGGCCTGATGTCATTACTGAGAGATAAGATCATGCTATTTATTGTTGACAAATGCCAAATAAGTTCTGGTGTAGACATAATGTTACCTGATTTCTGGAACTGGGGTTTGTATGAGAGCCACCAAGTGAGAGGATTATGCTTCTGCATAATGATTCCCTTGCTGCGTCAGTGTGTTGTCTGGTAAACAATTATTTTTCTTATTAGTATTCAAAATTGCTAATTTTAACTTTAAAAGCCCACTGAAGAAAGAACTCCACTGCTATAAAAATATAATTGGAGAATTGAAATGATTTTTTTATTGTTAATTTAAAAAAGTAAGCAAAAGACCAAGTAAAATGTTTTCCAAAGACATCCAGTAACCAAATATTCCACCTAAAACTAAATATTTTTATATTACCTATTATTATTATTATTATTTTTAAAAAAGCATGCAGAAATTTGCAAACAAACAAATCTGTTTTTAGTTAAAATAAAGTTGGTTGGGAAATGTTCAACTGGCTCTTAAACAGACACAGTGTGTTGTTTCAAATGTTTAGCAAATCTTATTCACAGTTATGTTTCGTTTCGCCAACTTTGTTGTAGGAGGAAAAAATGATTCTTTTAGTTACATAACGCAAATAGAAGAAAGTTACGGAGTGCTAATATCTTCCTGCGCAAACTAAGTCTACCGAACAGGCTGTAATTGTAAAGCAACAGGGGTGCTCTGCAAGGAGAAACAGAGTGTAGTTTTATAAAATCAAAAGTCTCCATTACTAAGAATATATACCTGGAAGGAAGGAAGGGCTTACTTATGAATAAACATTGTTAGGACTGGGCAACAAATATGGATACAGTTGCCAACTGCTATACTCTGTATGAATGAATTCATGTGTCCTTTGCATCTACACACCATACATTTAAAGCACATTCATAGCACTTTCAGTCATGCCTTTTCCCAAACCATCCTGGGAAATCTGGTTTACCCATAACAGAGCTACAATTCCCAGCACATCTAACAAATTACAGTTCTCGGGATTCTGTGGGGGAGTTCCATCTTAAATTATTAGGTACACTTAAATTACATTCACTCTTAAATTATTAGGTACACTAAATAGTAATAGGAAATTAGAATCGCTGCCAACAATGGCCCAATTAACTACAAAATGCAGGGGTTTTGCTCCAAAAGCTTGTGGGGGGAGAGAACTGTAAAAACTTTGGCACAGGTTTGGAGAGGATCACAAGTTTTGGGGTTTGTAGTTAATTTTCCTCCCACCGACCAACAGTTCAAAATGTGTTTTCTGTAATAAGCTACTTTAAGAAGAAGGGTCAGCCCCTATTTTACCAGTACCAGCCAATCCCAAAAGAGATTTAAAATTCTCATAAACGGGTATTTTAAATCCCTTGCCTGAGGACCTTTCCAACTCTGCAGTTCTGATTCCTATTCGGTAGGCAATTCAAGCAAAGGGGGGAAGCCCCACAATGGGTTTCCTTGACCTTTTCACCCAGTCCTCTGTCTAAACAGAGGACAAAGGTCAAGAATCAGCATCTAGCTGATCGTCATCTCCCTCCTTCCTCTTACAACTTCAGGCTTTCAGTGTACCAAGTTTGGGGGTGGTGGGATATTAACCTAAGTGGCCAAAAGCAGATGTCTGTGTAGCTTACAATGGAGAAGCAGAGAGGGAGGAAGTGGGGGAAAGGTGTCAAAGTTATCCTTTCATTTATTACTCAGCTATGAACAGGAGACAAAGCTGAATAGCCTCAGCTGCAATATATGAATCAGGGTTTTAATGAGCTGTTCCTATGCCTTTGCAGCGTTAATGTTTTTACTGTTTGTGTTACCATGTTTATATTTTGGTTGTGCATGGCCCTCAGTTCCTTTTGAAGGAAGGGTGATTTACAAAGCATTTTAAACAAACAAACAAATTAAATATAGTGGCGCAGAAGAGAAAGAAATTTGAAAACACCCAACAGTGATCAGATGCATTTTTATTTTATTTTTGCAATTGGTGCTGATGACTGGACTGTGTTCGTCTTGGCCAGCGGTGCTCAAAGAGCGTGGCACACTCAGTGGTGGGGCAAGAGAGGATGACAAGTATGGGGGAATGATTCAAAGAAATATTTAAATGTTTCAGTGTAATATAGTATAAAAAGGTAAAAAGGTAAAGGACCCCTGACAGTTAAGTCCAGTTGCAAATGACTGAGGTTGTGGTGCTCATCTCGCTTTACTGGCCGAGGGAGCCGACATTTGTCCACAGACAGTTTTTCTGGGTCATGTGGCCAGCATGACTAAGCCGCTTCTGGCAAAACCAGAGCAGCGCACGGAAACACTGTTTACCTTCCCGCCGGAGCGGTACCTATTTATCTACTTGCACTTTTGATGTGCTTTCGAACTGCTAGGTTGGCAGGAGCTGGGACTGAGCAATGGGAGCTCACCCTGATTTGAACCGCTGACCTTCTGATGGGCAAGTCCAAGGCTCAGTGGTTTAGACCACAGCGCCACCCGCGTCCCCAATGTAGTATAGTACAGCATAAAAAATTGTGGAATATGGATATCTTTTAAAAATCAAGCACTGCTAGGAGTTGGTTCTTGTTGTTTCCCAATGCATTTCTTATCAATAAAAAATCAGTGTTGCAGAAGCAAATTTTTATTCTGGAAGTGTGCCCCAGGGGAAAAAAAGGTTGAGAACCACCAATCTTGCTGCCTAACAAATTAAGGGCTCAGTAGGAAAGAAGGTGCATTAACCATGTTAACTTTTGTAAAGATCTGCAACAGAATGTTGCCGTGTTTCCCAACACCTTAGGAATAGTTTTGTCCAGGGCACCAACTAACAGAGAACAAGAGGTGTTTTTTTTTTACCATTGAGGACCTCTTGATACTGAGGAAGCTGGAAAGGAAGAAAGACATCATTTTTGTTTCCTGCCCATCTCAAGGTCCGTTTTTAACCTGAAACTGTTCTTAACCTGAAACACCACTTTAGCTAATGTAACCTGAAGCGTATGTAACCTGAGGTACCACTGTATAATGTGGATTTGCCTTCCACTCTACAAATCTGCCAAACATCAGGTTCCTTGGCCATTTCCCCCTTCTGCTCCCAGGGCAGCCATGGAAAGATCCAGGAGTTAAATGTGATTGGGACTGTACAGTATTGGGTTGGGACTATTTTTAAACCTTCTAAGTTATAAGCCTCTATATTTCTGCATACCTTGGGCATCCCCCAAGTATTGAAACCACTACTGAACTTTTTTTGGCAGACCCAGTTTCACTTCTAATTTGATAGCCATTCAACCATCCATTATGTAACAGACATTATGATAAATATTGTTACCTACTGTATCCTTGGGTGCGACACAGATTGAGTAAATAAATAAAATAAACATTTGCTTATTCTGAAATCAGCACTGCTCTGTCTTGTGAAGCATGTTGTAAAAAAGAACCCCAGTGGTTGGGATCCACACATGGAGTCCTTGTGCTGCTGAGGCAATATTTTCTTGTTTGTTTTTTTCAGAAGTGAGATTACCTCTATTTTTCATATCGGTATAAATATTATGCTCTTATCTCCCACAGGCATTGCCCAATTTTTGCCCACAGTGTTGAACTGGGTGGGTCGTGACAAGTTGGGTAGTGTCTGCAAAGCCACATTGAGCAGTTACAGTGATGACACATAGATGAGTTTTGGGTTAATGAGGATGTTGGCTGTACCTCAAAAAGTATTTCATAACTCTCGTTTATTTAAAATAATTCCCTGTCTCTCAGCCTTCTCTGCCTAGTATATCATGTTTGTTTCATTACGGTAGGAAAGGTGGGCTGTGGAATTACAATTCTTTTGACACTAAACCACTGAAGGTCAATTTATGGTTGAAATGCATCTGATATTTGCTATGTACAAATAATTTTCTGTTTATTCTTTCTAGTGAAGTATTGATCGTTTTTGCTTCTAATACTTGGGGCTATAAAGTTTGTTTTCTAAAGGGTACATGCCAGTTTGTTTGTTTGTTTATTATAACACAAACACACCCATGCCTAAGTTATGTTGCTGGTTCATCAATGCCAATTTCAGGTTTAGCCAAATGCAGCCATTGGCTTTGGCCTGTACTTCACTGAGACTCAATAAACTTTGCTTGGAAATTGCTCATGGTACTTCATGAGTGAGCACTGTCCCCGTCTTTTCAGCCTTGTGGAATGTTTTGTGGAAGCAGTGGGAATAAAGGCGAAGGACATTTCCTGGTTAGCAGTATGGGAATTAATGTGTGCGTCCCTGCACAAACTGGGCTATCATTTCTGTTGATGCAATGGGATCAGCAGTGATGCTTCTTTTCCTAGGGTGCTTCTTATAACTGGGATGTCTAAGAATATGGGGAATTTGAAGTGCCATATACATGAGATCTGGGTTTTTAGATTCAATATATCTTTAGTGGTACACTGGAGGCATTAACACCTGACCACAACTACTTCCTAGTCATAGTTTTTTTAGAAAGGTATTTACTACTGTGGTACAGGGAAATTCCATACTAGTATTGTAATGCAAACACCATATAACCCCAAGGAAAATTCAATTTGTCAGAGGAGTTTAAGATAAAAAAACACCAGCTAAAGAAGTGGTAGGTGTTACTCTCTGAATTTAATTTTTCCTGTGTAACCAGCTCTTGTACAGCAGAGCACAAAATGCTAAGGAATGGTTTGCACCATTTTCCATGTTAAGCATACATAAGACATGTTTTCATAATGTGTCACCAAACTTTTGGAGGAAAAGGATGATTTGCTGGCAGTCCCCACTATGATCTCTGTGGGTTTGGCAGTGGGTGAGAATGAGCTGTATGTTCACATGGTCCATACTTGTGATCAAAGACTTATGCCTGGGTTTCCAATCACACAGACGGCAGATCCTCACAAAGCATTTAAAGCACATGACTTTCCTAAGAACTGTCGTTTCCCCCTCACAGAGCTACCATTCCCATCACCCTTGAAAAACTACAGTTCCTAAGATTCTTGGAGTGGGGTGGGGAGACAAGCTTTAAATGTGCATTGAAGAAACTTTTAACTGTTTAGTGTAAATGTGCCTGGCAGTTGTACACTGAATGTGCAGAGGCTGGGGTGTGCCACATGGGCACATGGAGATTTAGGACAAGGCTAGTGGTTATGATGTCCTCTTAAAAAGGTAAAGGGACCCCTGACCATTAGGTCCAGTCGTGACCGACTCTGGGGTTGCGGCACTCATCTCGCTTTATTGGCCGAGAGAGCAGGCGTACAGCTTCCGGTCATATGGCCAGCATGACTAAGCCGCTTCTGGCGAACCAGAGCAGCGCACGGAAACACTGTTTACCTTCCTGCCGGAGCGGTACCTATTTATCTACTTGCACTTTGACGTGCTTTCAAACTGCTAGGTTGGCAGGAACAGGGACTGAACAATGGGAGCTCACCCCGTCACGGGGATTCGAACCACCGACCTTCTGATCGACAAGTCCTAGGCTCTGTGGTTTAACCCACAGCGCCACCCACGTCCCAATGATCTCCTCTTACATATACATATTTTATATTTAAGATGATTGGGGTTACATCTTTATCCTGTCCTTCCTCCCAGAAATTTAAGATGATCAACATGGGAGCTATCCCATTTTGTGAGATGCAAAGTGGATCACAACTTTCAGTGCGCACCCGCTGCTGGTGTTTGAAGCGGAGTACCCATGATGTTAGCAGCAATCAATATGTGCCTTTGGTTTTTTGAGAAATAATGCTATTTAATGCATTTCCCCTGAAACCAGCTTGCATCTGATTTGAAAACATAAGCTGCAGTTAAGCTGAGGTATGTACACTTAAAAAAGCCATTGCACACGTGCAGATGACAATGTCATTGAATAGGCAGTGCTGGGGTGGTGCAACTGCAGGGAAAACAAATCAGGTAATGCACAATGGACATCTCTGTCCCCACCCCTCTAGTGTGCACAGCAACATACAAATGTGACTCAAAATGTGGTGGGGGAGGGGGAAGCCTCAATGAATTTTAAGAATCTAAAGCATGGGTAGGCAAACTAAGGCTCGTGGGCCGCATCCGGCCCAATCGCCTTCTAAATCCAGCCTGCGGTCTGGGAATCAGCGTGTTTTTACATGAGTAGAATGTGTCCTTTTATTTAAAATGCATCTCTAGGTTATTTGTGGGGCCTGCCTGGTGTTTTTACATGAGTAGAATGTGTGCTTTTATTCAAAATGCATCTCTGGGTTATTTGTGGGGCATAGGAATTCGCTCACCCCCCAAAAAAAATAGTCTGCCCCCCAAGGTCTGAGGGGCAGTGGACTGGCCCCTGCTGAAGAAGTTTGCTGACCCTTGGCCTAAATCTACTCTGAAGGAGCCGTCTGGGTCTCTAACAAATCTCTAAAGAACAGTATAAGCATTTCCACATACTCTGAGGCAAACTGGGATGTTTTTCCAGACTTCCTCTTTCTGCAAAATCCCAGACAACCTCGCAATGATGGGGACTCATGCTGATGGCTATATTATTATTATTATTATTTATTTCTGCTACTACATTTGAAAGCTGGCAACCTCCCCTCTTTCCTGTGGTTAGCAAGCGCCCATTCCAAAAACCAGCAGTCCAAACGATTACAGTTTGAACCCATTCCCTTGTTGCACTGGGCACGTTACAGACCCTGCCCTGGGGAAACACATTCTCTAACATGCCGTGTTCTCTCTTGCGGTTTAAATCGCGGATCGCACAGAGCACCCTGTGTGTGTTGTGTGTGAAAGAGAGCGAGAGCGCACAGACCTACATAAATTCCCCTCCTCCAAGCATCACTTAAGCCTCAGCAGAGCGAACAGCGTGCGCGGCTACTCCAAAGTGCTTGGTAATTCTTCCCCTACTCCGGGAGCTGGCGTTGACCTCTTAACAAAGAACAGGTTCAATCTGCTTCCCCTCCTCCACCCCGGGAGACTGATGAGGGTCACATGACCTTTCTAGACAGCACAGAATTGGGATGGTAATGTGTGCTGGTGGGGGAAGGGAGCCGGCAGCCCGCACACTGCCGCGCTGTGCTCGAGCCTCGGCGGGGGAGATGCATGCCACAGACTTATTAAGATGCAAATGCCAAATATATTTTTTTTACCAGACTGTACGAAATTTACAGTTTCCTTTCTAGCTCTGGCAGAGAGACAACGTGAATACACATTAGGGTTGTTGGTGCTATTTTTTTTTAAAAAAAATTCTCTTTTTTGGTGGTGCGTTGGTTTTTTTTAAAAAAACAGCAAACGAAACGGAGGCGATGGTTCTTAAGGGCTTATGTGAAAATAGGAAGAGGAAGGATGTGTGCAAAAGAAAATTTAAAAGAATCTTCTAACAGAAAGAAAACATCTTGCAGTGAATATTAGGACATGGAGGAGGGGTTTTCTTCTTCTATAGATACAGGACGCAGGCAGAGATTACTCCCCGCCCCCCCTATATTGTGCAACTGCCTACTTCACTAGCCTTGCCATATAGGGTCAGCGATGGAACAATTGCGATTTTTTATTATTATCATGCACATTGCCACTTTAGGATTCAGGGAAATCAGCTAAAGTTGAAAACTAAGTGAACATTATAAAAACCAGAAGAGAAAAACACATTGCTTACAACTTCAAAATCCCATTTTCAAGTGGCTGTAACAAGTATTTTTTTAAACAACAACAACAACAGGCAGGTCCTGATTATTATCAGAGGACTGAGGCACATTTTGTTTTTAAGGTCACACCCATATGGGTTTTGCCCACCGTCGCTTATTATTTTAAATTCATTTTTTAAAATTGGAAATGTTGATTTATTAATTTAATGTGTTTATATCCCTCCATTTAGAGTCAAAAATCTGTTCCCGTTGTCTTTTAGGCGAGGGCATACCAAGTATTTAGAAATTTGCAAACGTAAAAATAGAAAGCTTCTGTCAGATGGAAGCCACCAAGCCAAGTGGCTCTGTAGAAAACAAACTATCCTGGAGGGCAAAAAGACATTAAGAATGGGCACCTCAGTGCAATCCAGGTCACTTAAGTAACTGGTGCAATTATGGAGCCAAAATGATAGCGGATACCTGAAGGAATGTGTCTTCCCACATCCACCTGCCTGTGGACACCCTTCTCCAGGTAGGCCCTTCATTAAGCAGGGGGAAACATCAGTTTGCGGTCCTCATTCTGCCCACCAGGCCTCCCTATTTGGCTCCTAGAGCCATTTCAGCCAAGTCATGGCCACCTGCCCTATATCTGATATCCTATATGACATCAGATATGGGGCACATAAAGACCAGGCTCATCCAAAATGGGTTTGCAGGTATCATCACTCAGCTGTGGCTGCAAAACCCCACGGGAAGCTCAGGGTATTGCTAGATCCAGCGACCACCTGATTGTCGGGTTCTGCCAAGCACTTTGCCAGGGTTTTGGCAAAAGCTCATTGTTGGGTCTTGCAAAGTGCTCCGCAAGACTCAGGCAGCCAAAGAAGGTCACCTGGCATCACTGTGATGGGCAACTCTGCCCACCTGTCAAATGTTGTCCATGGTGGGAGGGTGAGGTAACCATTTGGCCTGCTGGCCGGATCTAATTCACCACTCTTCCTTTGAAGTATACAATAGACATTGTAGTATGCAAGGGCAGACTTTAGGCTTTTGCTTCCCACCCCCCTCTTACTATAACCCAAGATCTACCAATTGGAGCCAGATAATAATACTTTTATTATTTATACAGATAAATAAATTATTTAATATTTATTGTTTATACCCCGCCCATCTGGCTGGGTTTCCCCAGCAAATGGTGGCTGGGTGTCATAAGTCCCACAGAGGTGCTTTGGAGAGATATTGAGGAGAAATAGGAGCTGCTCAGGGAGCTGGACCTAGGCAACCCTGAGGAGCGTATGTGGGAGGTAGAATTGGGACCCTGAGTCTGGGGAGGCGAGCTGGAGAATGGAGAAGCTAGATTCAGGGGAGGGTTCCAGACAAGTTGGAAGAGGAGTGTTTTTCTCCTGCAATACCAGACACCTCTAGTCCGATTCCTCCTGCCCGTGAGTTGCCTCTTCTAGAGGAGGCAATTGAGAGCAAGGGCTCATCTAGACTTCTGCTTGTCCCACCACTTCCCCCTGGGAAAACCCGAACTTTGCTGCTGAATTGGAGCAAATGTCAACCAGGATTTCTGCAGTTTGACATCTGCTCTGATTCATGTCCATGTTTTCTAGGCAAAGGGGATAAGCAGAAGTGTGGCTGAGAGCCCTAAGTTGAATACTGAGCTGCAGCCGACCTTGGCTCTTTCTCCAAGGCCTTGCAGATGCCAATCGTGGCACAAACAAACTTCACAATCCTAAACCACTTGAAAGAATGCCCATTTGCTTGCCCCGTCCCAGCCCTCCAGATGCTTGCCGTGCCCACTGCCGATCTTCAGAAGGAACATGCGGGGGATGTGTTGCTTTTTGGATAGGTGTTGTAACTTGCACTAGCCATGTATCTATACCTGCACCTCGCCTTATCTGCTGCACCTTGCAGTCTGTGCCTTGCCTATGCACTGATTGATGGACTAAAGTCTTTGGCAGAAGCCAAACTGGGAATCTGAGTTCTTCATGCAGCAGTGAGGGCCAGGACAATGGGGTGGAGTCAGATGCAAAACAGTGGCTTGCAGGGTGGAACTAATTACCTACTGCACTACATGAACTATTGGCTCATACGACAGGCACCCACAAGTACAAATCTACATCTAATTATTACTTATCAAAGATTCTATCAGCCTAATTTAAGAGGGTAGAGAGGCCTATTTGTTGTCACTGTTAGACAATTGGGGTATCAGAAATCCTTGCTGACCTCCTTCAAATTACCCAGTGACCTCTGAGTAGATCGCAATCTACCTTCACCTTCCCCCAAAATTACAGGCGCCTCTTCATATATGACACACTGTCTCTTGTATTTTTTTAAAAAAAGTAAGATGAACTGTACAGTAAAAAGAAAACAGCAACCATAAAGTTTTCATAAACCAAGATAATCTAATTACAATTCAAATGGTTAAATGGTAGAAATTCAAATTAAAACGATTGCAAAAGTCAGAATCATTACTACATGTTTTTCAGATTTTAATTTCTACAGTAGGTCTAATCCATTGCGTTTCTGGAGGAGTATTATTAAATCTCTGGTCTGAAAAGAAATTTGTGATTTAATAGGCATAGTGATGAGAAAATAAGACCTAATCACAGAGCATATCCAAATGGGAAAAAAAAACAACTGCTGCAGCTGCTTGGGTGGATTACAAGTACTACTAATACTCTCATTTGAAACTGATGCTACAAAGTAAAATACAAATGAAAAAGTATTTTTTAAAACTCCTGTGTGTGTTCAAACAAAGTGTGATTCTCCTTTATCACATACTAATTTCTAGAAGTCATTTTCATTAGTTATCATGGATGGACTTTGGTGCAACACAGCTGAGGGCAGCCTACTATGTAATGCACTTGGATAACTGTTTAGACAATAAACACCACCACATTGCTTAAGAAGCGCATAATTTGCTGCCTTTCCTTTAAAATGCACAGAGGTCTGAACTCATTCTTTTCCTGCTTGCCACTGCCATGCATTCTAAAGTGGAAACATACAAATAATATGCGTGCACATACTTCACAACTGATGTGTGTGTTTTACATTTTGGAAGCAGAAAACACAGCATGAACAATGAACTAAGGTGAAATGCTGGAATTTAATCTCTTCCAATGTGTTTTATCTCACTCGGATACTACAGTAGCACACCAAAACACAATTTTTTATTTACCATAGCCTTGGCCTTGACCTGGAGCAAGATGGGGACTCTGAAATCTAATTTCATGGCGAGTGTAAACACAAGACAAAGTAAGATAATATAATCACAAAATTGTGGAGTTGGAAGGAATCCCAAGAGTCATATAGTCTTAACCGCCTGCAATTCAGGAATCACAAATAAAGGATCTCTGTCCAATGGCCAAGCACCTTATGCTTTAAGACCTCCAATGAACAAGATCCACTTTCAGAGGGAGTCCGTTCCACTATGAAACAACTCTTACTGTTAGAATTTTTTTCTTAATATTTATTTGGAATCTTCTTTCTTGTACCTTGAATCCATTGGTTCAAGTCCTACTCTCCAGAGCAGGAGAAAACAAGCTTGCGCCATCTTCCATGTGATGGGAAAAGCTTGCTTTCTCCTGCTCCAGAGGGTAGGAGCCAAACAGATCAGGAATAGTAGATTGAACAGTACAGAGCAAACACAAGTGACCCTCTAGTTTTTGACAATTGGCTTCATGCATTTTACATCCTATTAGCCCTCAAAGTCTTGCGCTAGGACAAACAATTCTGAGAGGTGTGAAGTGCAAATTCCATTGAGTAAAGACTGCAGAGAGAATGCATTTTCTGTCTATAACGTTTTTTTCTTTTAAGGAAACATCAGGAAGGGTACAAAATAGAAAGTGCTAACTTGCAGTTATATCTACGGTGGTACCTCGGGTTAAGAGCTTAATCCATTCTGGAGGTCTGTTCTTAACCTGAAACTGTTCTTAACCTGAGGTACCACTTTAGCTAATGGGGCCTCCCGCTGCTGCCATGCAGCAGCCGCTCGATTTTTGTTCTCATCCTGAAGCAAAGTTCTTAACCCGAGGTAATATTTCTGGGTTAGTGGAGTCTGTAACCTGAAGCGTCTGTAACCAGAGGTAACACTGTACATCAGATTATTCTGTAACTATGAGTATGTGTTCTTGGTCCCCCCCTCTCCCCCACCCCATTTTCATGCGGACCTTCAATGCCTTGCTGCAGTTGATAAGTGACACATTCTCCGGCTGAAAATCTCCCGACACCAAACCTTAAAGTTGGCAGTAACAGCTTTTTGAAGCGTATCTCAAGTTCTTGTTTTATTAGTCATTTCTAATAGCAGTAGGGCAAAGGGGTTTGGTAACTGGACTCAGAAGCACTGCTAAGCGCCTTCCTTTCTCGAGGGGAATTCCACCATGAAGGAAATCAGATAGAAAAGGCACTGTTGTCCAACTAAGAGTACAGGGAGATTTAGGGTCTGTTTTGGAACATTTTTGGGGGGGAGGGCGCCTGTCTGGTCACAGAAGTATCTGGGTGTACAGTGACACCTATCATGCAATAACCAGTTGTGTGCACCTGCCACCCTTTATATGATTTAGCTGTTAGTATGCGTTGAGCAGCCTTAGGGAGAAGCAATTCTGAATGGCGTCTTGGAAGAGATGGGGGCAGATGCACACAATTGGCTCTCTACAGGCCCAAGCAACCACAGTTCATATGTGTTACAAGCATTTTTACCACAGCTATCAAAAACCCACAAAACAGCAACATTTCTTCTCTTTTTTAAAATGATGAATCTCTGACTAGGAAATCAAAAGGCTGAGCAGAACAGGGTATATTTTGGCAGTGGAAGAAATATAATATCATAGAGTCATAGTTGGAAGGGACCCTGAGGGTCCTCTAGTTCTGTAATGCAGGAATCCTGCCCATAAGCATCCCTGGGTAGGCTTAAATAAATAAATAAATATTTATTATTTATACCCCACCCATCTGGCTGTGTTTCCGCAGCCTCTCTGGGCAGCTCCCAACAGAACATTAAAAACACAATAGAGCATCAAACATTAAAAACTTCCCTAAACAGGGCTACCTTCAGATGTCTTCTAAAAGTCAGATAGTTGTTTATTTCCTTGACATCAGATGGGAGGGCGTTCCACAGGGTGGGTGCCACTACCTCTGCCTGGTTCCCTGTAACTTCACTTCTCACAGTGAGGGAACTGCCAGAAGGCCCCTGGTGCTGGACCTCAGTGTCTGGGCTGAATGATGGAGGTGGAGACGCTCCTTTAGGTATACTGGGCTGAGGCCATTTAGGGCTTTAATGGTCAGCACCAACACTTTGAATTGTGCTCTGAAACCACCAACCTTTTGGTTAACAGCCAGACACACTGACCCATGGCGCCACAGGAGAGCAAGAATATGTCAGTGGTAGTATGCTTGTGCTGGGAATCACAAGCTGTTACAGAACAGATGCTGCTGTATTCAGAGTCTTGCTTGTGGGCTTCCCCTAAGGATCAGATTGGCCACTGGGAGATCAGGATGCTGGACTAGAGGAGACCTTGGTCTGATCCAGCAAAACACTAATGTTCTCATGTGCATGTGAACACTACTCTGCAGGAGTGCAAAATCTGAATAGATTTTATGTATCATTTTAAAAAAACCTCTTACAAACCTTCCTTTGCATGCTGATGCTGACACCTCGGTAACTATCAACGTTTACCAGCAGCATGGGGGTGGCGGCAGAGAGACAGCTGCCCCCCCATCAAGTAAGTAAGTAAGTAAATAAATAAATAAATAAATAAATAAAAATTCTAAAGTAACTGAGCTATTGAGTGACAGATAACACAGTTCTGCCCCAGCCCTAACATAACACCTGCTTGCCTTAAAATAAACCCTGGCTACGCCCATGACCAGTAGTATCTGTAATTTTCAGGACAGGGATTATCAACATTTATATATGGAAGTTGACATCACCATATACTCGATTATTTCCTGTAACAGAAAGCCACACATAGCAGGCTGGCTCCAGGGGTTCCTTGCATGAATGAAAAGGAACTCTGCTTCCTCAGGGATCCATGATTACCACAGTCTATATACGTGGAGAGCTGCCTTATACCAAATCAAATCATTGATCCATATAGCTCAGTATTATCTACACTGCTGGTGGGCAGCCTGTGACCCCAATCTCATTTTATGTGGCACCAACTGGCTGCCTCCTGAAGTTGCTCCATTTCCCCATCCCATCAGAATTCATTCCTCCTTCATTTCCTTCACTTCTTTCTATGTAGTTTTACAACAATGGGATGGTGCAGTATTTTAAAACCTAAGGGAGCTTCTCTTCTTCTGCTTTGAAAACTGGTCTTTATTGTGGATTAGCTAATCCATAATACTTTCATCTCTGTCTCCTCCCATCACTGGCATTGCAGGCCTCAAAAGCTTGCAGCCCTGAGGGAATCTGGCCCCCAACAGAAAGAAAGCTGTTTTCTCCTAGTCTACATTGGCAGGAGAAGGTTCAGGCAGGAGTCTTTCTTGTCCCAACTTGGAGATGCTGAATTTTAATATGGCTCCTTCTTCATGCAATGCATGGGCTCCTGCCGCTCCCGTCCATTGTTATTTGAATTTATATACCACCCTATATTGCATGCTATCCCTGAGGGTTTCGATCAGATTTCAGGGGGATTCTGGAGGTGCTGCATGGCAGCGTCCAGTGTGAAAATCCTGTTCTGTAACCAGACCACCAGTTGCAGTTTTATCAATTCAACTCTTATCAGATGTGTGTGCGTGCATGTTCAGCCTTGTATTCTTTTCTTAACTGAAAGCCTTTGGAAGGCAGAAGCCAAACTGTGAATCCCCATCCTTGCATACCATTTGCAGTGAAAAAATAAACCTGCATTCTTCTTTTTATTCTTTTGCTGAGTATTCAGGACGCCTTCCCTTCATAGCTAGCAGAAATGTTGACCTACTTCTTAGGAGGCACGGACAAAGCAAACCATTTTGTTCTACATGGAAAAATAATTTTCTACCACATACACCTACCACAGTTATTTGTATTTTCCTCCAAAGCGGAATACACCTTAAAAGACCTTTCAGACTGGAATACCTGTCCCTCAAAATTGGAGTTCACGTCTCCCTAAACTTTCAAATGTTTACGAGACCTGTGGGTGTGTTCAAACAAGCAGGCTTTCAGAATAAATTAAGTGGTGACTTGGCAAGCTAAGTAAGTAGGGAAATAAATACTAAGCTGAGCTTGTGTGCTATTACTCTGGTAGAAAACAGAAACAGTAGCTTGTCATTTTCTGCTTTACTACATTTGAACTTCATTTGACTGACTGACAGACTGGAAAATGCTTAGGCTCGAGGACAAAAATTACCTTCTCAGGTTTCCTTCTGTGTCATTTAATATGGTGCACAGTCTCAATTTCCAAACAAGCTTTCATCGTTTGAATTTTTCTTTCACTCTGCCTGCTCTCTGTCCAAATTTGGCAGCCTAAGGTAGACACACGTACTTAGAAGATAAGGAGATCTCGTGATGCTACGAAGTGTAGGAAACTAGAAAGTGTAGGAAGCCACTGCAAGCAAAATACTATGGCAAGAGCCTAGAGGTTCCCCTCTCCTTTCAGTGGTGGTGAAGAATGCAAGAAATTGCAAATGAAGACCAAAAACCTGTCAGGATCTAATAAGCAACATCATTCCCATAGATAGAGCAGCCATGGGGCTCTACTTTAAAGAGGACAGCCCTCTGTTTGAAGGCGAGTCCAGTCCAAGTCCAATTTTAAACAGATTAAAAAAAACTATGACAAGGGCACCTGTTCACAGTATTCTCCACTTTTTCTAATTAAAATATAGTAATCAGGTCTTAAAGAGTGCCTATACATATAAAAAAATATGCAAATATGTGTCCTCTTTGCTGCCATCGTCTAAGTCCCTATGCACAGGCTAGTTCATGCACTCTCCTGGTCCTTCAACGTGACTGTATAGTAGGGGAGCAGACAATGATGACAACAGGCTGCCCCTGGTCCTCAGCGCTGCCCCCTGCATTGTCACCACTGGTGCTACTGCTTTAAGGCTTTCTCGTATATTTCATGATGGCAATGCTCAATAATTCTTCATGTGGAAGGGGCCAAAAAGGGGTGCATCTGTGGTCACTGGGCAACCACCAGAGTTTCCCACATTGCGCTTCGTTTAAACAGAAAGCAACTGGGGACATTTGCACGGTTGCCTAGCAATCACCCACTGCGATTCTCTCTATCCACCCCGCTGCTCCCCTTCCTCATTACAACTTACTGAGCTAAGCTAACATTAAGCTGGCTGGCTGGCTGGCAAGTCAGAGATCTGTATATTCTGTCTTCACTGAACATATACCACGTTCCTAAGCCTCCTGTGCAAATATTTCTGTTTTGTCAGATGTATAGTTTAATGTCTGCAGGAGATCATTTTTTTTCATCTGTTTACAAAAAGGAGGCATCTGGTGGCTAGGTCAAAGAAATTCTCCTTCCCCACCTGTGTTTGAAACCCCAGAGGAATGTATATGCTACATATTGTAAATCTTTCCTGTCACAGCTCTTTCTAGCTGGCTGGGTTTTGCGGGAGGCTCATCTTTCTGCTGCATGTTTGTTACCTTACATGGTCAAAAGAGGGGATTCCCTCTCCACATGACAGAAGCTTCTATGGATGACAGTGATTCTTTTTTTTTCGTGCATAGTTTAATCTATGGCCAAGCCAGCAGCAATCTCTGTACTTACTACTCCTACAGTAGGTCACAGGGATTATTTCAAATGTGCAACATTTTCATTAGTGAAAATCTTTCCAGTGCAACTCCTCCTTCTCCTCCCACCCCCCAAAAAATTCTAATGAAATGAAATGCTCAGGCTAGCAGGCATATGGAGGATAAAAAATAGATACGAGCACATAGGCAAAAGAATCCAGACTGGAAAATGTGTGCAACATGGAATTGACTCCAACGGTACTGTTAAAGTGCAGGAAGCAATGTGTTACATTAGCTCCCTTGATAAGGCACTCTTAATTATGATGTCTGTGAATTTATTCTTAAAATATGTTGTGATCACATCCCTTAGCTGTGTGGATATTAGCTAAGTGCATCAATGGCAGTTTATGTGAGCAGAGGTACTTAGTAAATTCATGTTTTAACAGTTGTCTACATATCATGGTATTGTGTGGATCCCATTGCATACTCATGCAGTCCAATCCTAAACATGTTTGCTCAGACGTAAGCCCCAATGAGTTCAATGAGACTTAGTTCCAGGTAAGGTGTAGGAATGCAATCTTATGAATTGATTGGTGGGTTGTTATGAGTTATCTGTAAAGAACACCCTTGCCTATAGGCTGTTAATTCCATGTAAACTAGCTGAACAAATCACTAAGAGATAAATGCAATGTTGATATGAATCAATAATTTCTTTGGTGATTTACTCATTTGCCATGTGCGCTGTAAAAACAGATACATGTTCTGTCGTTTATTGGATTATAAAAACAGGAATTGTAATGACATACATACAGTACACATAAACAGAAAAAAGCAACACAACTTGATTTATTTGGTCAGATTTTGGGTCCATTTCCCTTGTTTTTCTTTTAAAAAACCTGAATGCAAGACACGCTACCATGCTTTTTATGGATAAAAACGGTATATATTCGGGATATAAAGAGAGGAAAAAATTATCTGAGAGCTGTGGTGCTATCCATTTTCCTTTACACATTATTTTGTACAAGGCAGGTAGCAAAGTGATTCAGCTGGGATACTGAGTGTACAGCATGCATGTTTATTTTGAATTTTCTCCCTGGTAGGTGTGTTTAGGATTGCACCACATACACATATTGCTGCCCAAGTGCCTTTCCAACTATAACACAAACTGAGTTTTAACTTTGAATTATTATCCCATAAGCTTCAGCCACATTATTTCAGTAGCAATCTACACAGCTGTTTCCAAACTCCATATTTCAAATTAGCTGTTCGATGGAAGGTTGGAAAGTTCAGCTGAGAAACAATTTGTTGAAACCCAGCAGTCACAAATAACCCCATTTAAATCACTAGGTTAACCACACCTAATGTTTTCATGGACAAATATTCATGTGTTTAGCATCATGCTGCCTGTTTCCTCAGTTCAGGGCAGTTGGCACTTATTTCATTTATTTGTTGATAAGGATTTTACCTTGCCCTTCCTCCCATGGGAGCTCAGGGCAGCTTACAACGATAAAACATATAACATACAACCTTTGAAACACAGTTCAAACCATAACAACTATTTAAAAGAGCAGCAAAGCAGCTAAACAGATCACAGGGTGCTTAACACAGGCTGTATTGTCAATTGTCATCTAAAGGCCCGAGTAAACAAATCATAAATGACTGGACTAGATAACTCTCATGGTCCCTTCCAACTCTACAATTCTATGATTCATCTTTGGGGGCAACCTGAATGTTGCCTAGCACTTCTACATGTGGGATGCTGCCACAGAAAATGTTTTCTCTTGGGTTCCCTTCCTCCTCACCTCAGCCAATGGTGGAATAGACTTCAGTTTGTTTGGTATTAGGAGAAATGCTCTAATAGATACCTGGGTCTTGGACCATTTAGGGCTTTATACGCTGAGTGCAAAACCTTCAGTTGGATCCAATAAGTATCCTGGCTGCCAGAGCACATCTTTCAGAATTGGAGTGATGTGATGTCACCATGCTGTGCTTTCCCGAAGTTGAGCCAGAGCATTCTGCACCAGCTGTACCTTCCAGATTGCTCTCAAGGGAAGTCCCACAAACCATAATCTGTCAGGGGTATTACCAGGCCAGGGCATGGGTTACTGAGGCTAAACCATCTCAATCCAGGAACACTTGAGTCTCCAGTGGCAACTTGAAATCTAGGAGCTGTGATGCATCTACACTGCCCCTTTAGGGGCAGTGCTACCCCTGTTAGAACAATCTTCATCTTGTTGGGATTCAATTTCATTTTCTTGGCAGTATTCCAGCTTGACATCATCTCTAGGCACCACTCCAGTTCCTGCATAGCCTTTCTCAGATGGAATAAAGTGATAGAGCTGGGCAACATCCACAGATTGGTGACACCACACCACAAAACTCCCTTTGGCTTCATGTACATATTTAGCATGGGAGACATGGTGGACCCTGTGGGAGCTTCATAGCTCAACTGCCATGAGCAGTAGTCTCCCAATTCTGTTTTCTGGTGATGACCCTGCAGGCAGGAATGGCACCATCTTAAGATGCTCCCTTGTTTCCATCCCACTCAGCTGCCGCAGGAGGATACGATGGTCAATCAAAACCACTAAGAGATGAAGGAGAAAGTAGTACTCCTCTCTCACTCTTTTGATACAGGTCATCAACCAAGACCACTTTGGTCCCACAACCAAGTGAAAAGTTAGGTTGAAACTGGTCTCAATAATCTGGACTCTTACATAGGAGATGGAGACTTCACTCCTTCCTGGCTCTCAGCCAGGCCTTGATCTGGACAGCTATGATGAGCTTCCGCCTCCTTCCAAATAGGCTCATGTGCAGCTAGATGGACGCTTTGCTGGCAGCTCTGAAGTGGCTTCTTGTGTTGCCACCTCTTCTGCAACTGGGGGAAATATGGTTGGGTGTGACAGAGTTCTGGAGGTAGGGGAAGGGATATTCAGAGCAAACGCCTTTTCACAGTTACTGGTGGTATGAAGATCTGCTTTTGAGACCTGTTCCCCCTCTTCCTACGCTGAGGAGACCTTAGACATGACATGTGGGAAGGGTGAACCCTGAGACAGGCCCTAGTCACAATATCCTTAAAGAGCAAGAATTCTGAAGTTGATCAACGTAACCAGGAACATTGTTATTGGCATCAATAAAACAATAAATGAAAGATAGTGGATAAAATATAATAGATGTTTTCTATTTGACAAGGGCATTGGGCAGAGCAATGAATATGAATTTTACCTTTGTTAGACAGCCTAGTTTTGGCGCGCACTCGTACTCCCTTCTATACAGTGCTTTTTTTCTAAAAAAAATGTTTACGGGTACTCTCATTTACTTACTCATATTGAAATACTGCCCCTCAATAAGGCCAAACTTAGATTCACAAAATGTTCAGGGGTATGCATACCCTTGTGTCCCCCCAGAAAAAAGCACTGCTTCTATAACCTCTGTCTTGGTAAGCAAGAGGCATTATCAGAATTTAGGAACACATTCCAGCCAGGCAAAAATATTCAAGGGTGTGAAGATGAGTTGGTGACCAATGTGGCCTGAGGAGAGAGGGTGTGGCCTGTGGAGGGTCCTGAGGGGCCAGACAGAGTGCCCCCCAAGTCTGAGATCCCCCATCCCTGTTTTAGGACATGACTAACCCAAAATGCCACTCAGGCATAGAGCTGCATACGTATTACAGCTTGACTCTAAATCTGTTAGTTTTCGGATAGTCAATGGTCAAATATTTCGCTGAGGTAGACTGACTGACGGCATTTTAATAATGGATTCTAAGAACTTCTCTTGTACAAAGGAAATGGGCCATTTTAAAATAGAATGCACATTTTGGTCAATGTGGCTTTTTCATTCAGCTTTGAGCTGTAGGATATGCACTTCTGAAAATGCCTTTGAGGCCACAAAACTGTGTACAGCTATGCAGCATCAAAGCCTAAAACCGCAGTTTTGTGATTACTAACAAAACTTGGCAAAGAGCTACATGTCATTTACACAAATGTATCTTCCAAAGCCTGTACCTGATGAGCAAGTAGTGTGTGTGTGTGTGTGTGTGTGTGTGTGTGTGTGTATGTATAAAAAAGAGAGAGAGAGAGAGAGAGAGAGAGAGAGAGAGAGAGAGAGAGAGAGAGAGATATGGGGGAGTGGGATATAGAAAGTTGTAGAAGGGCATTGCACAGTCTTTCTTGCTCTTACCAAATCTCCCCTTCACGCGGCTCCCCCAAGCAACTTCCTCCGAGTACAACATATTTGGACCCTCATTTGGGGGCGGGGAAATGCTTAACAATTTGGGATGACAGCAGCTTTCCTCCCATGGCAGGTAACAACATGGGTGGGAATTTTCATCAGGGCTGCAATATATTGTAATATATGTAATATAATGGGTGGTTTAACCCTGAGGAACACAAATGATTGACCTGGAATAGATGTGTACAAAAGATGGATGTATGACTCACTTTGAAACAGATTGAGGTGGATCAGCACACACGGCTGAAACGCCTGTGCATAATTGATGGGCCTGGCGCCAGGCTTCCTTTTCTCAGGAACAATGTCAGGAGTTCAGAGTGGGAGAGAAAACGGGCAGGGCCAACCTCAGATGTACAGACTAAGCCAGAAGCGCTTGCACAGGAGGAGCCCATTGCGCCAGTACATCCCTGGCCCAAGGCAGTCTCACGGTTTACCTCTGACACAGTTCAGAAGCCCTAACAGAACCACAGTCTTCCTCACTCCACCAGAGTCTATGACTGCTGGGTCTCTTCAAAAGCAGCCAGAGCTAGTTGCTGAGAGAGAAACGACACTGCTGTTTAAGGTTGCCCCCAAGACTGAGGGGGCCCAGCGCATGTCCTGCACGTGTGATAACATGCACGCATCACACGAGTGACATGCACCATGCGTCTCGCACATGTGATGTGCATTATTTGGAGGAGACTGAGCACTGAAGCTGTGACGCATGCGCAACAATGAGGGGGCCCAGTCCCCTTCCCACAAATATTGAGGGGGGTCGAAGTCACCTCAGCCTCCTAGGGTTGGCTCTCTAGAGTTGGGTTAGGCAGCAACCATAGTGTAGTCATTCCATCGGAAAATCATTATTTTTGACATTATAGTCCTTTCAAACCAGGAAGTACTGTGAAGGATTAGTGTATAAGGAGATGAAGGGGAACACATAGAATCATAGAATGGTAGAGTTGGAAGGGACCATGAGGATGGACTTGTCCAACCGCCTGCAATGCATGTAGCTTGTTCCTGACAGCCAAACCACAGTAACTTCTGAATTGAGCTATTGTTTTTTTGGTGTGCTTAACAACTACCCAAACGGTGTCACGCAAAAATGCCCAGATGGTTTGGTTATGAGGAGCGACCCACCCAGATCACTGTATTTTGTCAGCCAGGTTGCAATTTTAGATAGTTCCACAGTGCTCTTTCATTATGACAACAGCCCCTTAAAGGGCCAGCACACACATACAATATGAACAAGAGAAATGTTTCTACTTTACTGTAGGCTACTTCTCCCCCCCCCTTTGTTAACCACATACTTCATCTCTCAACCCACCACCCCCACTCTGAACAGTGAAACAGAAACCTTACGCTTAGGCATTTCCCACAAAGTTAACACGCACACACCCAAACCCTGAAAGCTGATTTACTGTTCATGTGTGAACAAATAAAACCCCCAGAAATCTGTTGTTTTAAGCTGAGTGCACACAGCTTGTCCCTGCAGCTGTGTGGCACGCACATGAGGTCATCCGCATTACAGAGCCAACAATGTCTGTAGGCCTGCCGCCCAAAGCCTCCAGACAGCATGAAACAGGAAGGCGAAGAATGTGTGGAAGACAGAGCAAGCCGTATTTCGCTCAGGAGAGAATTCTGGCGATTGTGAGGCCAGAGATTCTCATCTTGATTCCTACCATGACAACGAATTCAGCCTGTAAACACTGAGGAAAACTTCACACATTATGGTTTCTTTGGGTGTGCTTGGAAAATGTTATATGGTATGAACATGCCAAATACATATTTGAACTTGTGGATCATGTAGGTGCTTGTAGGTGTGGCTCCAGCAGCACCAATTGGATTTACTCAGTGCATTACACTGCATATTAATTAGGCACTCTGCATGACTCACAAAAGAGGATACAATTTTTCATTTGCTGAATTTTTTGTATAGATGCAAATTTCATTTCACGATATTTTTAGGGTTGCCATACGTCCAGATTTTCCCGGACATGTCTGGAATACTGCAGTTGGCAGCAGTGTCCAGGAGGAAATTGGGAAATTCAGACATGGCAGCTCATGTTGGCAGGGCTGTTTTTGCTGTTTCTCCATAAAAACCCCCTCAAAAACGGCCCAACAACTTTGAGCATAAATAAATAAATAAATAAATAAAAGCTCAACTTCTCTGTCTGGATTTTCACTGTTTGAAATATGTCAGCCCTCATTTATATCCAACCTTTCCTCTTCCAAGAAACTCAAGGTGGCATTGTAGGGTTGTTATAAGACACACACCTGCAATATGGATGTACTAATGATGGACTTTATTTGATTAAGTTGCGATTCCTGTGTTGCAAGGGGGTTGGACTAGATGATCCTCAGGGTCTTTTCCAACTCTATGATTCTATGATTTGTATTTGTAACCACCCTGAGACAAGGAAGCGGAAACTATGACACTTCCAGAGGGAGTATTTCTTCCTTGCTTATAAAGAATAAACACTACAGTGGTACCTCAGGTTACAGACGCTTCAGGTTACAGACACTTCAGGTTACAGACTCCACTAACCCAGAAATAGTACCTTGGGTTAAGAACTTTGCTTCAGGATGAAAACAGAAATTGTGTGGCAGCAGCGCGGCGGCAGTGGGAGGCCCCATTAGCTAAAGTGGTGCTTCAGGTTAAGAACAGTTTCAGGTTAAGAACGGACTTCCAGATTAAGTTCTTAACCCGAGGTACCACTGTATTCACAAAAGGATGGGCCTGTGTTTTGCCGAGATGAGAGAAGACAATTCATCTGTCATATTCATTCCCCTCTCAGTGGCAGTGCTGAGTTTTGCTTTCTAATGTCTGGGAATGTGAAGCGACTACACATCCTTGCATCAAAGAATTGCCAGTTGTGAAAGTTGGGAGTTTCAGTTCCTATGTCAGAAATGTGCATGCATTTTAATCTACAGTAAAGCAGTAAACATATGCATGATTTTCCATTCGCTGGTGACTGAAATGTATGTGCACACTGCTATCTACTCTTTGAGAATAAAAATCAAATTTATACTTACTTCTTCCCCTAAAGCTAGGAGTAGATAACAATTACAATTACACACACAGAGGTTTCTTGCCTCAGACGAAGGGTGTACAGAACTTCTGATGCTTCTAAAAAAATATCCAAGGAATTTTAGACATTTTTAAAGCTGTATTATTCATAGCATCTAATAATGCAGAATGTAGAATGGATTTAAAATGAGAATATTGAAATGAAAGCTATGTGTCAGACAGGTATTGTACTACTTTATTTTACATTTGCAACAAAAGGGATCAAGAAATAAAACATCTTCATTAGAAATGTCATTTTGCCATAGTAATTTTTTTGGTACTGAAAACCTGAACATAATTTTGCTTCTTATTTTTCTACAGACATCTTTTACATATAATTTGTCATCCTTTAAGAAACTGCGTTTCAGAAAACGCTTTACACTACAGCTGAAGTTTGTGATTAAGGTGCTCAAGAAGAGGGTGTTATATTGCCTTGCAAGTTCCAATCTAAGAGGAACACCACAACTAACTGAATTTGATCACTTATTCCAAAAGCAAACTAATGAATCATCTTACTTTATCGGTTTTTCAATGAAGCATGGCTCTGTCTAGGGAAGTGCAGGATTGTGACATTTGTTAGAAGAGGAGGTGGCGGTGGCGGCACAGAGTGCTGCATTTGGTGGATAATAGAATCATGGGACGCGGGTGGCGCTGTGGGTTAAACCAGAGCCTAGGACTTGTCAATCAGAAGGTCAGTGGTTTGAATCCCCGCGACGGGGTGAGCTCCCGTTGCTCGGTCCCTGCTCCTGCCAACCTAGCAGTTCAAAAGCACGTCAAAGTGCAAGTAGATAAATAGCTACCACTCTGGCGGAAAGGTAAACGGCGTTTCCATGCGCTGCTCTGGTTCGCCAGAAGCAGCTTAGTCATGCTGGCCACATGACCTGGAAGCTGTACGCCGGCTTCCTCGGCCAGTAAAGCGAGATGAGCGCCGCAACCCCAGAGTCAGCCACGACGGGACCTGATGGTCAGGGGTCCCTTTACCTTTACCTAGAATCATGAAACATGGGAAGCAGCCGTTTACAGAGTCAGACCATTGGTCCATGTAGCTCCATATTGTCTACACTGATTGGCAGCAGTTCTCCAGGATTTGAGACAGGGCGTTCTTCCCAGTCCTAACCTGGACATGCTGGGGATTGGATCTGGAGCCTTTTGCCTGTGAATCAGGTGGTCTACCACCAAGCAATGTGGGGCATGTGACCTAAGGAAATAAGATTGGTTAAGAGGCATGGCTTACAGCACTCTATGGGCACAGACATGTGGCAGTCCATTGTGAACGTGGTACTCTTATGCACACATGCTTTGCACAGCTGCACAAAATGTCGTCCTGCTCAAAAAGCCACCCCATATTGTTTCCCCCCACTTTTTGTGGGAAATTCGGTAAGTTAAAACCCCCCCTGTGGAATTCCAGATAATAGGGGGAGATGGGATGGCATTTTGTTGATGATATCACATAAAGCTAAAGGTAAAGGACCCCTGGACAGTTAAGTCCAGTCAGAGGTGGCTATGGGGTTGCGGCACTCATCTTGCTTTCAGGCCAAGGGAGCCAGCGTCTGTCCACAGACAGCTTTCCGGGTCATGTGGCCAGCAAAACTAAACTGCTTCTGGTGCAGTGGGACATGGTAACAGAAATCAGAGTGCATGGAAATGCCGTTTACCTTCCTGCCACAGCGGTACCGATTTTACTACTTGCACTGGTGTGCTTTCGAACTGCTAGGTTGGTAGAAGCTGGGACAGAGCAAACAGGAACTCACCCTGTTGCGGGGATTCGAACGGCCGACCTTCCAATCGGCGAGGCCAAGAGGCTCAGTGGTTTAGACCACAGTGTCCCCTGCGTCATATGAACAGTTAAAAAAATTGCACGCATGTGCAGCATTCACGTCACAAGACACTGCTATATGGAAGCCCTCTGTATTAGCGGATGAATACCATGTGGTGGTGACATACCTCACATCTGTCCTGTTTTTACCACTTTAGAATTATAGAAGGCACCCCAGTCTCTGATTCCATCCTGGGATGTCCTGGGATTTCAGCCTAGGGGACCCAAAGAGTGCAGACATGTGTATTTTGGTTTCACACCTCACTGTCTGGCTGCTGCCACCAACCACCACCTGCACAAGGAGGGCTGCAGCTTCCAGTAGTATGGTACCACTTCTGGAAGCACATCGCTACGGCCTTCTTCGTACGTGTGTAGCAGTGGCAGACGCTGGGAGTGGGTGGGTGGGTGGGCAGTCAGCCATGCGCAGTGGCACACTCACGAGCTGGTACGGTGGCGGCAGGAGAGGCGAGCGGTCAAGCGGCAGTGGCAATATGGTGTCTGTCTCTCTCTCTGTGTGTAGGGATGTCCCATTTTGCTTTTGGGAAATGTTGGAGCGTTTGTAGTGATAAAATGCTGAAGTGTAGGAGTTCGTTACAACGGCTGCTATAGGAGAGTCCCAAAATGCAAGCAGGCATGCTGAACCTATATAAATCCCAGAGTGTAGCAGTTTATAGCATACCATCCATTTTATTAAGCTCAGCTGACAGTTATACAACAGTGATCTGGCAACAGACGATGTAGTGCTCTGCAAGCTGCTCTTCGGCTGGAGACACGCAGGGACACAGCCCTGATCAGCCATGAAGTTGACTGGGTCACCTTGGACCAGTTACTTTCTGAGTCTAGCCTACTGCAGGGTGTTGCCATGATGATAAAGTGGGGTAACCTACAACCTTGTTTAGCATCGCTTCCCTGCACTCGGGGAAGACATGAGATACTAACATGAATATTAAAGCACAGTTCTGTGGACCGACTACCTTTTCACACGCTGGTGAAGTCCATTCTGAGCTATTTCTAGCAGATTATGGGATAATTATGTAACTGTATAACATAATGCAAAGAACAGATACCTCTGTGTCTTACAATTGCAGAGGAAACGCTATTGGCCAGGTAAATGGATGAATGCAGGTCCTGGAAGACCTACACTGGCTCCCAGTACGTTTCAGAGCACAATTCAAAGTGTTGGTGCTTTAAAGCCCTTAACAGCCTCAGCCCAGTATACCTGAAGGAGCGTGTCCACCCCCATCATTCAACCTGGACACTGAGGTCCAGCGCCGAGGGCCTTCTGGCGGTTCCCTCACTCCGAGAAGTGAGGTTACAGGGAACCAGGCAAAGGGCCTTCTCAGTAGTGGTACCGGCCCTGTGGAACACCCTCCCACCAGATTTCAAGAAAATAAAAAGCTATCTGACTTTTAGAAGACATCTAAAGGCAGCCCTGTTTAGGGAAGTTTTTAATGTTTGATGTTTCATTCTGTCTAATATTCTGTTGGGAGCCGCCCAGAGTGGTTGGGGAAACTCAGCCAGATGGACGGGGTATAAATAATAAAATAAAATAAATAAAATAAAATAAATAAAATAAAATAAAATAAAAATAACATAAAATAAAATAATAAATAAAATAAAATAAAATAAAATAAAATAAAATAAAATAAAATAAAATAAAATAAAATAAAATAAATAATATGATGCTATGTACCCCAAGCTTACTATATTAGTAAACACCACTGTATGGATTCTGGGTCATCCTTTTAAGACCCACGACCTAGTTATACAGTGGTACCTCAGGTTACATACGCTTCAGGTTACAGACTCCGCCAACCCAGAAATAGTGCTTCAGGTTAAGAACTTTGCTTCAGGATGAGAACAGAAATCGTGCTCCGACGTCGCGGCAGCAGCAGGAGGCCCCATTAGCTAAAGTGGTGCTTC
This sequence comes from Podarcis filfolensis, assembly GCF_964270895.1. Lineage (NCBI taxonomy): Eukaryota > Metazoa > Chordata > Lepidosauria > Squamata > Lacertidae > Podarcis > Podarcis filfolensis. The sequence goes on along the minus strand of NC_139607.1, from coordinate 37,112,221 downwards.
AGGTTAAGAACAGTTTCAGGTTAAGAACGGAAACATACATTTGGAAACCCATTTCTTAATTACAATATATTTGCATGGTGGTAGTGCTCCTTTTGCGACCTACCTTACATCAGGCTGTGATACACTAATGGGACCTGACCCATCAACTGAAGACCAGTGACCTAGAAGAATGAAGAATGGCTTGACATATTTTAATCTCAAGAGCCCTTAAGACAAACTTGTGCAGCAACTTGTAGACCTTTGGAACTGCCTAGATCCTGTGACCTTAGGGCAAGTCCTCAAATAACCAAACTTTTTAATACTAAGGGAATCTCTCTAAATTGCAAACTGTCGTTATAACCACCATTGCAGATAACATGGTCAAGTCTTTGCTGTGAACAAAGTACCAGAGCTGTGCTGTTCAATTATACCACTGGGACTAAAAAGAAGAAGAAGAAGAAGGGGGGGCGTGATTTATGACAATCACAAGACGAAGATTAATACCTCTGGAAACAAGACAGGCTTCTGGTTACTTTCTTATCTATTTTGCAAGAGGGACACCTCTAAACACCAGATAAAGAAACTGCAACTATGGAACTATAGAAATGCATTTATTGCATTTCTAAACCTTCCAAGGATTGTCAAGACTGGGTAAGATGTGGCATGTGAATTCTAGTTTTAGATTCCCCCTCTTCCTGTTTCTTCAAAATCTTTGAGCAGGTGATTGCAACAGCCTGTTAGTCCTCATTCAGGCATTCATATGGATCAAGGTGTTAGGTTTTTTAAAGGAGGTTTTTAAAAATAAAAATAAAAATTCATCTGATATATAACTATTTCTGACACTGCATCTGTTAATTTACCCTACAGCAGAGCCCATTTCAGAAGAGCATCTGTTGTTTGTGTTTCTCCACATATCACCAACTGTAAGTTAGAGCCTTCAGTCAGACTGTAGCTCATTGATGTCTACGACACTGAAAGATGATGAGGCTCTGGACAGAAAAGAGAGCAAGAGTGAACAAACGAGAGCAGCATAGACTAATGTCACATAAAGTTCTTTTGCATTGTGAAACATCTTGATAGGAAACTTTGAGAACCGTATGCTGCATCCTGCCAGAGATTCAGTTGGTTGGATTTAGTGGCAAGCTCAAGAAGGAAAGAGGTTTCACTCTAACGCAAGCATTTTCTTTAGGAAATATAAATGATAATTTAGCTGCAGGATAAGATACTGGTTTAAAAGCTGAAGAGGAACTTTCCATTTTGGGACTAAACTAGAAGTCGAAGAAGCCAGAAGGAAAGGATGGGCCTGCAAATTATCTGAGCAAATGCATGATTCCAGTGCTGTGTTTGAGGTGGTAACAAGAATGTGGGAAAAGGGGACCTCAGCGAGGGTTTGCCTGCATAGATGTTCTTAACACCCGGTGACTCATTTCAAAGGTGCTTGCTGCACACACTGACCAACACACATATAATGGTAGCATACTACACTCCATAAACATAGTAAACTGCCCTTCAGATGTGGATGGGGGCTGCCTGTTGTAACACTTACCGTATTTTTCGCTCTAGAAGATGCACCTGACCATAAGACGCACCTAGTTTTTCGAGGAGGAAAGCAAGAAAAAATATATTCTGAATCAAATGTTGTTGGAGAGGCTTTGCGTGGCTATCCCTGAAGCCAGAACAGCAAGAGGAATTGCTGTTCTGGCTTCAGCGATAGCTGCACAGCCTGCATTCGTTCCATAAGACGCACACACATTTCCCCTTACTTTTTAGGAGGGAAAAAGTGCGTCTTATAGAGCAAAAAATACGGTACATGGATAAATGCTTTCCAGGCAATAGCATCACGTCTAAACTGTATCTGAGTCTAGGGCTCATCCATACTTTTGCTTTACCATCACCTTGGTTGTATTCTGCACCGATTAATCGCCCTGTTTCTGAGAGCTTTTCTCCTTTGCCTTGCAAAAAAACTCTCACCTGCTACATCGGATCTTATCAGATGTGTGGAAAAAATCTGAAAAGACTTTGCTTAACTGAGCTTCAGTTCAGTAAGGTTGGATTTTCATAAGCCACAGCCCTGGAACAAGAAGAAACCTCTTTCTCAACAAAAAACAATAACCCAGCATCCCCTCTCAGACTCGGGGGGGATTAATTGGTACACAATAAAAGCAAACAACAGGTCAAGCAAAAGTGTGGATGAGGGAAGAAGGGACAGTATTAAAATCTGGTTGTTGTTTTGAAAAAGAAGGTATCTTAATCCTAGAGGATTTCTCCTCTGCGGCACCTCTAGTAACCTTCAAATTCAAGTCAGGCACGCATGCATGCACATGCGCCCACACATACATATATACTCTTGCCAACAGTAAGCTTGAAAAACAGTCCAAAAGTACTAAACTTAAAGGTCACAATTTATACAGTCCATAAAGCCAATGCATAAAACTCTTGGTATGGGAACTTTTTTTCTGCTAGCCAACTCGGAGTCATTAGATAGTGATTAGAAATGCAATGCCACATTTTCCCAGTATAAGTTTGACCCTTACCAGGAACTGGAGTCGCAGCTGTAAACACTATCAAAATACCTTCAGCCAAATATTCTGCTGAGGATTAGAATTTCTAATAATAAGAGAGGATGACAAAATGTCTGTAACAAACCTCTTTCATAGTGAAGATCCAGTTGCAAATTCCCCTACTGATCTATAGATAACTTGCTGGTGAATGAAATCTGAATAATTAACGGACAAGCCTACGAGGGTGCTATCCTATGCACACACGTTCCACCAATGTAAGGGCTGCAGAATTGGCAGAAGTTCTATTATGTTCACAAAATTTGAGATACGCTGCTCCTAGCAGTGGAACTGCCTAGGTACACTTGCAAAGCTATTCTGTCAGCAAAGATATACCAGTAGACCAGCTAAAAAGGGATGGTGGTCAGAACATGGGGTGATCTGAGGGACTGTAGGATATGTCCTACATGGATATGCCTTACCCTGACACTCCATCAATGGTTCAGCTTTCAAGACTTGGTGCAAGAAATTTCCCTCCCACTGATTTCACTCCCAGTTGTTCCTTTGCAACTGCAGTTTACATGCTGCATACCTGGTGTCAGGTGCGGGAGCAGGTGGACTTGACTAGGGATAATCAGTCTAATTTTACCTGCAGGATGGAGCTTCCTCATGTCTGTTTAGGATTGTTCTGCCCAGTGATTAGCCTGATTAAATGTACTAAATTAAAAACTCCCCCTCCTTCAAAATGCCACTGTTGTAGAGGTAGCTCTCTAACTACACAGACCTCTAGTTTTAAAATTTAATGTTGTACATTTCTTTTTATGCTGTCAACTGTATGATTTTTAGAGGAAAGTTTTCCTTTTATTTTCTGTCATCCATTGTAAAGGCCTTTGGCTATATACAATAAAAATTGACTTGAAGACCTTTGGTTTAACTTTGAAAATACTATCCAAATTAAATAAGTTCAGTGAAGTGTTGTTTTTTTTAAAAAATACTATGCTTTAAAACAATGACAGTAACACAAATAGAGCAAGAATGGAATGAGCAACGTGTGATTTTACTCAAAGTATTGAAAACATGGTTAAAGTTTCGGTGGGAACATCTTTAGAAGATCTGAACCGAACTGGACGACCCATTGTAAAAACTTGGTTCCACGTCTAGGTCTCCTGACTGATATTTGTTATATTAGAACAACAATTTCATTTTAAAACTACTCCGTTCTATTAAATTGTTACCATACTGTCTAATTTCTTGAGCAATAGACCTCACAACATCCAGACAGAAAAACTGCAATACAGTACTTTGTGTAGAGTGTTCTCTGGGGAAATGTAGAGTCATTTGTTGCACTTAATGGCCACAACCTCAAATCTCTTATTTTGCTTAATGTAAATTTCTTGCTAGTAATTCTGGAAGGGAATAAGCAAGGCCTAATTCTTCTTCATCAAAGCAAGCTGGACATTTGGTATGTGGATATCTGGCTGGTTGGCAGGCCTAGGAGGAAGGGGGAGACGTATCTGAAATGATAAATTTCTGGGTGCTTTTAGAAGAAGAGCAGGGTATTATTAAGTTATATCATTTATTACAAATATCCAGTGGAAAGAAAGCGAATCAAAACAATGTGGGGAAGGATTCCACCCCTCCATTTCCCATTCACTTCTAGGACACAAAAATGGAAAGAATAAGCGCTATGGAGAAGGAACATAGAAATGGACAGGAATATAACTGATGTGTAAAGGGATGGATTAAATCATGAGAAAAGATGGATTGTTACAGATTAAGTGAAGGGTACAGGATTGACTAGGGATGCGGGTGGCGCTGTGGTGTAAACCACTGAGCTTTAGGCTTGCTGATTGGAAGGTTGGCGGTTCGAATCCCCGCAACGGGGTGAGCTCCTGTTGTTCGGTCCCTGGCTCCTGCCAACCTAGCAGTTCGAAAGCATGTCAAAGTGTAAGTAGATACATAGGTACTGCTCCAGCGGGAAGGTAAACGGCGTTTCCATGTGCTGCTCTGATTCGCCAGAAGCGGCTTAGTCATGCTGGCCACATGGCCCGGAAGCTGTACGCTGGCTTCCTCGGCCAATAAAGCAAGATGGGCGCCGCAACCCCAGAGTCATTCACAATAGGACTTAACTCTCAGGGGTCCTTTACCTTTTACAGGATTGACTACTGGTGTAACCAAAAATAAGGGGAAGACTTGGAAGGATTATCATGGTTACAGGCAGTAGTGAAAACCTGAACAAAATATCGGGGGGGGGGGGGACGGACAGGTAAGCCCTGCCCCGCACAATCAATTACAATATGCGGTGCACCACACCATTTCAATGGCAGGGCCCATCAACTTTGGCTCAAATATTTTATTGGGGTCGAGAAGGGACCTCGGCCCCCAGAGTTGGCTCCTATTGTTACAAGGACAGTAGGGATGGTGGACAGATGAGGAAGTTACCCATGTGCCCTACAGAGATGGGGAAAGGGAGCAACTGCTAGGAGCAGAGCTGTGGTAGCAGTGTGTAAGGAGAGGCTACAGCTCCCACCAGCCCATGCCAGCGTCTAGAGAGCACCACATTGGCCCTCCCCAATATAAAAGTTTGGGAGAAGGACATGCCACTTTTCTGAGACTATGCACTCACCACCGTCTCCCCAGGAACTTTTCTGTCTTGTCCTTATATTGCACTGACACAGGCCCCAGCCTTCCTCCAGTATAACATTTCTCATGGTCCTAGTTCATGGTTTTCGTTTGGCCTTGCACCTGGCCAGCCAAAACCCTATGCAGGTTTTCACATTAGTTCCAAACAACATTAAAAAACATCCTACCTGCTCCCCAGGGGCTTAAGACTTTGTTCTTCCCTCCCCCATTTTATCCCAATATCTATACTATTTTATATTAACACATTTTTTCTTTTCTGTTCCCCATTCAGTCCACCAGGCTCCATTAACTACATTAACTGGAGCAGCTTTCGTCAACCTGGTGCCCCTTTGCACCAAAGTTTGTTGGGAGCTGCAGTCCAAACCACCTGGAGGGCACCAGGTTGGCAAAGATTACTCTAGAGTTGTCAGGGGCACACAGCAGAACATTTGATCTCTCAACATAGAGAACAAACAGGGGACAGGACTGTTTTGAAAGTGTATCATTGCAGTTGGCTACTTAAAAGAGGGGATTATTTGTTGCAACTAACCTCTAAAGAGCTGAATTGGTATAAATCCCTGCTTCACAGGGCGCCATGAAGGGAGTGGGGCAGAAAAAGGATCAGATTCATCCCCTCCAACATCCCACTGATCAAAAATCAGGATGCTTGCTTTTATTGTTCCTGAGCTCTGGCGTGAGCCAGATAACTCAGACCAGAGCATGAGACCAAAAACCGAGTGCCTTTTGGTCTGATGTTCTGCTGCAAGCCAGCTGACTTGCGTCGGCGCACTGGACCAAAAACCAGAACACTCTGGAATCCAAACAGAAACTAGGATATTCTGATCAAATTGGGATGGTTGAGGGGTATGCAATTGAAATATGAATGCTGAAGCAGGACCTGTTTTTGAATCTTGGCCTTGGAGTTAAGAGCCTGTGGGCTCTGCTTCAAGCTGGGCTAGCAGTGATCTCTGAAACCCACTTTGAAAGCCATGACAAGTTATTGAGATCGAGAAGCTTAAGGCAAATACCAAAAACAATTAGATGTCACTCCCGCCCCTTGTCTACCATCAATTCAAAAGCCACATTCTAAGTACTTTTACTGTAATGCAGTTGGGAAGACCCTTGAAGTGGTTTTTACTTTTTCAGAGCAACACAGATACAAGCATTTGAATTTCAGGGAAATTCCCCCCCCTTTGATCTTGCTCTTTACTTTTCTGAGAAATCAAGAAAAAGCTTTGCACAGAAGAAAAGGTTCATGAAGTAGCACCAACAAATCACATAAATCTGCCTAGGTCAAGATTTAGAGAAATGTTGGTCAAATCTAAAAGGGAGTTATGAGTCAAGCACTGGCTCTATAGTTTGAGAAAACTGCATGCATTTTAAACACTTGCCATGGAGTTATGCTTTGGACTGTTCTCAGTAACCGAAATGAGGCTGGACTACCATATATCTGTGGTCTGTGCTGTGGCTGACTCCTGTAGAGACATTTATGCAAAATTCCCACCTCCCATACATAGATTAACAGAGAACTAATGCTTTAATACTGTGCTTTTTGGTAATTAACAATGCAGCCTTGAAACCCGCCAGAGAAAAATGCACCTTAAGTAAATTGGTTATGGATTTTATTTAGGAAAATTGTACAATATTTTTGCTAGCTCTGTGTATCAAGGCACCTAAGCCCTGCTCCTGACCTATAAGATGCCTGCTTAGTGTGCATGCATAACACACCCACCCACACCCATTCTGGGCTTCTGTGATATCACTAAGAACCACCCATTACCCACTGGCGGAAGAAGAGGAGTGCAGGGGGAGCACACCGCCCCCAGCAGCGTGTTCCCGGTGGGGGGCCATCTCGGCTGCTCCCCCGCTCGCACTGGGCATCACACCCTCAGGTGGCGTGCCATGCCCCAGGATGCACGCAACGTCCCTGCGGGCAGCGCTTCCTGCCCCAGGGACATGTGCCAGCCCCGCCCCCGACTGCTCTCTGCCCCCAGAGCCGGAGCATGAAGCTCTGCCACTGCCCCTACCCTGTCATACCCAAATTTGCAGCTCGAAGGCTACAAACATGCTAAGTGGCTGAGTTATATGTGTGATGCCAAAAAATGGAAAGTGGTCATGGCAGAAGGATTAGTAAATTTTTTTTGCACTGCAGCACATACAGTGGTACCTCGGGTTACAGACACTTCAGGTTACAGACTCCACTAACCCAGAAATAGTACATCGGGTTAAGAACTTTGCTTCAGGATGAGAACAGAAATCGCGTGGCAGCGGGAGGCCCCATTAGGTAAAGTGGTACCTCAGGTTAAGAACAGTTTCAGGTTAAGAACGGACCTCCAGAACGAATTAAGTTCTTAACCCGAGGTACCACTGTAAAAGAATTCCAGTTCTTCCCACAAAATCCATGAACTGAAGGAGAAAAAGGAAGACCATGACTATGGACTGCAGATCATATGTACTCACAGCTATTTCACTTTTCTGATTTTGAGTCCTTATACAGTCCAAACAGGACAGTCCTCAAATAAGGAGGAATTTATAGAAGGTTTATGAAACAAAAACTTTAGGGGGAAGGGAAATCTTCAGAGGGGATCTCCCAAAATAATATGAGGAATGAAGACTCAGCTGTGCAGTGGCCAGGAAAAGGTGAGAATTATAGAATGGAGAAGGGGGGGGGGAAGAATCCAGAAATCCAGGGCAAAGGGGGCAACAGAATGGTTCCAGCCAGCCATGAGTTGAACCATCCTATCCTATAACATTTTGTTAGAGGCTCCACTTGTTACACATAAATATAGATAACCATACAGCTTGTAAACGCACTGAACATCTCCTTGTAGAGCTGCTAAAAAGCTTGACCAAACAATTTTCTTTGCTTAGCACAGCTGGATGTTGATATTGCCTGTATCATATGAATAAGTTTAACAAACATGGTTTCAGGTTTGTAGATATCAAGGAGCAGTTAGGCCCAAAGTTTAGCCCTACTTGAAAACTGCAGTAGTTTTCAAGTTTCAGTCAATTGTTTTTTTAAAAGAAGCAAAAAAAACACACACAAAAAAAACAGCTTACAAATGTCATTGTTTATGACTCTGGCAAGACTTTCAAGTACTAAAATCATTGCAGCAGAAATTTTATTTTTACAATTTACAGCTGTTCCCTTTCGGGCAAAGTAAACCAAGAAGAAACAAATTAAACACTCTCTCTGTTTGGAAGAAACAAGTCAACTGTCCAAGGCTCTCTTTATGCTTCTACAATCGAGGATAGAGTCCAAACATATTTTAGTTTCAACACACCCTTCCCATATGATCTGCTGCCAGAACATTTCAAAAAGATTTTATATTATCCCACACCTACTGCTTGTGGACTCCTGTTCAGTGATGAAATAGTTGAGGACTCTCAAAGGACAGCGAATGCCTGACTGGTTTCCTTCTACAATTTGAACAGGTATCAAAATTTTGTAGAACAAATAAATGGAAAAGTGATGCAGGGTGGGGTGGGGAGAGCGGTAATTAAACATTAGAAATGTTTGCTGCCTGCCAAAATGGCTGTTTGCACCTTAGAAACTAGGTGGAATATATCAGTGGTGTTAAATGGGCCTCTTGGACTAAGTTTTTTACTATCATTTTCTTAAGCCAAACTGCGTGAAAAAGTAGATACACCAAACCCTGGCAAATTTTCTTCATTTTCGTTTGCTAGAGTTGCTTTAGTGTTGACATTTCTAAGCATGGGTAGCTGGATAATCAACCTCTATTTTTATCTGAGACACCCCTTAGAAATAATTTTAAGAAAAACAAATATCCACACACACACAATCACACCTTATTGGGGAAGGAAGCAACTGCACTTGAGTACACGGGCTTCACTCTTGCCCTGTCTCCGAGTCTGTCATCTAATCCCTCCCACCAGTGGCGAAGCGTGGGATGCCAGTGCCCGGGGCCATGCGGAGGGAGTGGGTGGGAGGGAAACAGACAGAGTACACACATGCACATTTAACTGCCAAATGGCGTCTGAGTCACCCAGGAGAATGCAGCTGCAGAGACAAGAAAAGGAGAGTCGTTCCATTGTCTGGAGAGGTCACTTTCTGGTTCACACGGAGAAGCAGTTTTCAGTTTCCAGTGACGGAAGTGCACAGCTGTATTGAGGCAGCACTGGGTGTTGAAATTTTGTGACCCAAACAATTCTGTCCCTGGGGCAACCACTCTGTGGCCCTCCCCATGCTATGCCACTGCCTCCAACACATCATTTTTCAAACAATAACTTGGCATCCACCCATCCATCCATGTGCTCTTCGTATGAACCAGTGCTTGTCTGGATATTGTATACAGGACCACAGCAACTGCTTCAATGTTGGAGGCTACTGTAGGTATACTGATGCACACAAATGAAGCCATGTAAACATAGCCTGGCTGCAAGCCCAATGATAACCCACATGCTCACAAGGTCATTGTGAAGTGGGATTTGGCTCTTATCACCAACCACTAAGAAAAGAGATAGCCATGTGCCTCCCTTTTTGTGGGGAGAGAAGGGAACAGTTTCCATATTACAAATATTGTTCCCAAAACACAAACTCTCCTGCATGAGCATCAAGTAATTTTAAAGCCCGATATAATGGTCTTTAAAAATTGCTCTTGCCTTCTATCTTTTACACATGCTCCCCAAACACAGGAGCCCTTGGAAGTGGGATGTGAGAAATCAGCACAAAGGCTAAGAATAAGGTATTTTCAGAGTTTCAGAATTATACGGAAACTGGAAAGCTTAGATACCCTTTCTGAGACTGAAACTTGAAAATAAACACAGATCCTACAGTGAAAGAAGTTAATGCCTTAATATAAACAGTCAAGAACCGTATCAGTTTATAATTGAGACAACTGTTCTCATAATGACCTTCCTTGGCCAGACTCAGTCATTTCCCCCCTCCATTTAACAGGTTTTTGGTCTGTTTAAAAAACATAGTTATTGCTACACCAGATTAACCACAGTGGCGAGATGGCTGCATGAGGTATGTTTCCAAGATGACCTTATTTCATGTAGTTTGAAAATACTGTCCTACCCAGTGCAGTACCTCCTATTTCCTCTACATGCGGTCCTCTGATGATAAAAAACGTGATCAGTCTGGAGTTTGCATTTCATTTGGCACACCAACAGAACACACCTTGTTTAAGTCAACAGCTCCTCCACCAGCCCAGGCAGGAACCTTGAAGCGCTTTAGAGTGAAGTGGGCTGAGGTTGTAGTGGCCTCTAGTGGCAAGTATCTTGATCCATGAGCTTTTAACACCAACAAATAAAAACAGCAACTTTTTTTTTTTGGAGGGGGGAGAAAATCTTTCAATAAGATTTGAAAAGTGCTCAAGTGGACAGTAATTTTCTTTTTCTCTTTCAAAGGGAATCTGGGCAATTCAATGTATTACACATGAAATGAGTAAACTGAAGGTTCTCTCTCTCTCTCTCTGTGTGTGTGTGTGTGTAAGAGAGAGAGAGAGAGAGAGAGAGAGAGAGAGAGAGAGAGAGAGAGAGAGAGAGAGAGAGAGGTGTGTGTTCTGCATTAAACCAATCTCTTGAATTTAAAAAAAATGAATATTAATATATTCAGGTGGCATATAAATAATAAAATTCTTCTTCTTATATCTAAAAAACACAGGTATAAGATAAAATACAATGGGTTTAACAGCTAGAAAACTAGAAATCCCTTAATATTACTATTCAGTTAAGAGTTCTGCAAACTATAATTCTTGTTTCAGGTTTTTTCATACGTATACTCCTCTTTCGTTGCACCTGCTGCTAGCAAAATTCTAGGTACATGGAAAAGTCTGGCCTCTCTCTGTTAAAATTATTATGCAATTTGTAGTTCATTCCATACATTTGAAGAGGAAGCATATATCTTCCTCATCTAAACTTCTCAGCCCCACTAGCAGGAATGCCAACAAAAACAATCCTAACTCTCCTTCATACAATGTCAGCTAACTAGTGTGAAAATCTCAATTTAAGGAGATTGCTATACTCGAATCACAGGAACAGGGTATCTCTCAAAAAGTTACCCTATAACATAGATATTAATATGCCTATCGCATCACGAATGGCCTTGTTTTATAGCATATTTCTATTTTCTTCATGGTAGTCTACTTCAAAACTCAGTGTAGCTTTTATTATCAACATACAATACAAAACTGATATTTTAAAGAACTTATGTTTTTAAATTTGGGTGTTTAGGATAATGGATATGTTTCATTCCCCTCCACTTCCTGCCAATGACATGAGTCTGATGGTCATGTCATTCAATACATGGTGCACAGCCATGAACATTGTTTCCACATATGAATTTATGTGGGCCATCAAGCATGTGGGAGCTGGTAGCTCATTGCTAGCAACTCTCTTAGGTCCCATTTCAACTACCGGTATACATGTAAAAGCTTTCCACTTTAAACAGTCATGGCTTCCCCTAAAGAAGCCTAGGATGTGTAGTTTGTTATGAGTCCTGAGAGTTGTTAAAGGAAAAGGTAAATGTACCCCTGACTGTTAGGTCTAGTCACGGATGACTCTGGGGTTGCACGATCATCTTGCTCTATAGGCCGAGGGAGCCGGTGTTTGTCCACAGACAGCTTCCAGGTCATGTGGCCAGCATGACTAAGCCGCTTCTGGCGAACCAGAGCAGAGTACGGAAACACCATTTACCTTCCCTCTGGAGTGGTACCTATTTATCTACTTGCACTTTGATATGCTTTCGAACTGCTAGGTGGGCAGGAGCTGGGACCAAACAACGGGAGCTCACCCCGTTGCGGGGATTCAAACCGCGACCTCCTGATCGGCAAGCCCTAGGCTCAGTGGTTTAGACCTATTAGACCTATTAGACACCTATTCCCCTTGAAGAACTATAGTTCCCAAAGTGGTTTAACAACCAATTATCCTTCCCATGGAACTGACCAAGTGGCACTACTATGACTCCTTTGCCAAGTTAAACAAACCAGGGTCATTTGGAGAAGCTGTCCCGGTTTATGTTTCGATCCTGGAATGTCCCGCTTTTCCTTAGGATGTCCCTATTGGAGAAATGTTGAAGGATATGGAGATATCCGACCGCCTAGCCATCTGAAGGCAATCCTGTATAGGGGAGGGGTTTTTTTTTTTTAAAAAAAAGTTTAATGTTTTATTATGTTTTTAGATATGTTGGAAGCTGCCCAGAGTAGCTGGGGCGACCCAGTAAGATATGTGGGGTATGAATAGTAAAATTATCATTATGGAATAAGGCATCCCATCTGAGAAATGTTGGGGGGTATGCAATTCTGGAACCTGTTTTTGTTGCCAGATGTATGCTGCTTGTAGTGCCCCCCCTCTGTCTGTCTTCCTTCAGATGCTCATATTGTAGACTATTTTTACTTTTTACTTATTAGTTCACAGATGAACATTCTGACTAGATTTTTTTTCAGTCGCAGCATTCCTACTAGCTTCTAGCTGCTCCACAAGTTTGCCCACAGGGAAAAGAAATTATTGAGCTCTCATTTTGACAGGGCTGTAGTTTAGACATGACAAAATAGTGGATGCAAACCATGACAAGCTATACAGGAAACAGTGAAAACTTTTTTTTAAAAAAAAATAACTACTTGTTTTGGAACTGTTTCTGTAACAAACATACTGACAGGCATGTAGAATATAGACAAAGTAATACATCTCCCACTGCCCCAAATTAACATTACACCTCCTAATTATACACAGGGAAGAAACCTTCCTAGGTTACCAATATCGAAAATGAAGTTGTCTTATATTAACAAGGAGAAGTAGAACCTGGGCCTTGCATTAATTGGATTGTTCCAGCTTCAGTAGACACAGATCACTTTATATTTCAGTTTTTCACATGTTTACGGTCAGTCTGTTTTCAAACCTCTTGCAAAACGCCACATTTTTCCTACACCAACCATGCTGAAAGCCTAAACCCTTTCCCTCTTCCCGCTTACCCACTAACATGTATCTGGTACAACATTATTCCAAGAGAATTTTAGTCTTTTACAGTATTATGCTTCAGTGTTCATGACTCTTTTACACACACACACAAACACAACCCATATTTAACTGCATTTCTATAACAACCATTTTAATTAAAGACCTTCCTTATAAATTGCACAAACAGCACAAACAGTAATCTCTCACTGCTTTACTTTGTTGCAGGCAAAATAAAACCCTAGAACAGTGTGGCAGGAAAATTAGGAGAATGCTTTGCTAATTCCAAGAAGGTATGTATGAATGAATAATTATACTTATTATGGAAATGAAACAAAACTTTTGTCCAGAACTGTAAATGGGGCTCTTCTCATTATGCAGAGTTTGTGCTCTGATTACATTTTTGGCATCATTTACTTCCATCATAATGGTTTCTGTTGGGGGCCTATGAATGGTATGACATGAGATCATTCTAGTTTACAGAGAAAAGAGATTTCTAGAAACCACTTCCATGAAGACTTGCTGCTACCTAGATATTCTTGGATGAGCAACCAAGAGGTAAAAAAAATGTATACACTAACAGCCCTTAATTTCACTGCCAGATAGGCTGTAGGCCATTCTCTTGAATGATGGTTCTTTAAAATATTCTCATTCTCTAATATTGTAATAGCTAGGCTACATTCATCATGCAAAACGCAAGAATAATGGGAACACTTCAAGCTGATTGTCTGGCCGTTTAACTGCATTTGCTATCATTTACAACCAACTAAAAAAGCTATTTTAATTTTATGCATCGGAAACTAGAATGCATAAAGATTCCCTGTAAGGATCCAAGGTTGGGGTTGGGGGATGGAAGGAAAAAATCAGTTTGGGTTGTGCTAAAAATTGAAAAATGTCACATGTTGAAGTCTCGCCTGCAGATTTTTACACAAGCTCTTAGTTTTGCAAAGCTACTACAAATTTTTAATATTAACTTTCAAAGGAAAGCATCCCTGTAAAGGACTTGTTCATACCCAAGTAAAATGTGGATTTGCATCTACCTGTCTTCCGAGTAACATAGGGGTGTCCACATTCATGGTTTTTCAGTCTTGTTTTGGACTTTCCAAGGACTGAAAAACTTCACAGTTAAAGGAGGTGAAATATACTCAGAGTCGCAAAGTGATTTCATGCTCTTTATTCAGCTCATAGTGGTGAGGAGGAATGAATGTCCCCTCAAAGTATCTGCTTTATATACATTATTTACACAATGGACTGCACATGATTGGCTAATTCTGGAATTCTACTGTAAGCCAATCAGGTTGTGGATTCACTTATATCTGGAGCATGATTGGGTGGTTCCTGCCAACCAATCATACTGCTGCATTGTTCTAGGACCAATCAGACTGCTGCATTCTGAATCCTATTGTTCTAGGACCAATCAGACTGCTGCAATTTGGATCCTATTGTTCTAGGACCAATCAGACTGCTGCAGTTTGGATCCTATTCAACTCAGTACATAACAGGAGGAAAGGTCCAGGACAGCACTAGGTGAGGAGGACATGGTGTAGATGCCCCTACATTAATGGTGAGACAGGCAGGGGCAAATCCATATTTGCTCCAATGTGGAAAAGTCCGACGTTTCCCCCACCCATAATTCATGAAAGAAATGGCAATGTGCTGATTGACTGTTGCCTTTTTGAAGCCAACAGGGCATTATGATTCAAATAGATAGGAATGTGCTTGGTCATATGCCAAGTCTGCTGCATGGCTGGGACTCGAGGAAAGGAAACTGGCTGTAGTTTTGAGCACAGTTATTCTGCCAGCATTATCATTGAAAAGTATTATTTATAAAATCATTATTTATACTGCCCTTCATCTAAGGATCACAGGGTGGTTTACAGAATACAATGGATATGATTCACCTGCATTCAAAATGACACAGTTGCAGCCTTGGAATGCATCTTGGCCTACGCACAGACCTTTGAACAAGTAATAACTAATTAAATAAAGCTCAAGGACCTCAAAGTCTTTTTTTAAAAAAACAAACGATTTTACTCTTTAGGAACCTAAAGTTTTACTGTATCGTTTTATTTATTTCACGGAATTTGTTTACTGCTCCAGTGGAACCTTGGTTTTCGAGTGTCTTGGAAGCTGAACGATTCGGAACCCGAACGCCAAAAACCCAGAAGTGAATGCTTCCATTTTCGAACGCTTCCAAGGCGCATTTCTCCATTGAAATTGCCAACTGGCCATTGCACCTCAGTAGTCGAACATTTCAGAAGTTGAATGGTTTACCAGAACGGATTACGGTTGACAACCGAGGTTCCACTGTATTTGTAAAAACCTCTACGTACAGTGGTACCTCGGGTTACATACGCTTCAGGTTACATACGCTTCACGTTACAGACTTCGCTAACCCAGAAATAGTACCTCGGGTTAAGAACTTTGCTTCAGGATGAGAACAGAAATCGTGCTCCGGCGGCGCAGCAGCAGCAGGAGGCCCCATTAGCTAAAGTGATGCTTCAGGTTAAGAACAGTTTCAGGTTAAGAACGGACCTCCGGAACGAATTAAGTACTTAACCCAAGGTACCACTGTAGCTTACATCAAATATATAAAATGATCAATGAGCTATTAAAATGATCAATAAAAGCCAGAATTTAAAAAAATAGTTCATGTACAGTTATGGCCAAACTTGGCCCTCCAGCTGTTTTGGGACTACAATTCCCATCATCCCTGACCACTGGTCCTGCTAGCTAGGGATGATGGGTGTTGTAGTCCAAAAACAGCTGGAGGGCCAAGTTTGGCCATCACTGAGTATGAGAATTTAAGAGTAAGGCTAATCTCTCTTTTGACCCACTCTGTTTCACTGTTGAAAAGCAGCACATAATTATTTGTCCAATTTCTTTTGTGTAATGGGAGAGAAACATTGCTGAATCAGGGCAGAGGCTCACCTAGTCTAGTATTCTGTTCTCTCAAGGTGTTCTTACCATAGACCGACCAGATACCTATGGGAAGACCACTAACAGGACCCAAGTGGAGCAGCACTCTCTCCACTCATGATTCTTAGCAACTGGTATTCATGCCTCCATTTTTTCATGGGTATGTCAACCATTGATCCAGTCAAATTTGGAGCATGGCAGAGCAAGTCAAGCCAAGGTGGGGGGGGGGGAGAGAGGAAAGTTCTCTAGCCACCAACAAGGCAAATAATTCTGCCATAAAATACATATTTTAAAAAAGATGTCCCCTTCTGTAATAAAATTCTAAAGACTGGGGATGTGGATTATGGTATTGTCAGATTAATGAAGGCCAAACATTATTACCATTAAAAAAACAACACAGTCACTTGCTCACACCGGGTTGCATCCTTGTGACGGCTCATTTGTTCAAAACTGAAAATGGGAAGCTGTGGAGCTATTGCCTTAACTTGGGTATTAAAATTTCAAGCCTTGGGATTCAGATATCTTTAATGTAATCCTTAGATGCAGTAGCCCATGCAGAAGAGCCTTCCAGCACAGTCAGCACTAACAAAATAAGGTATATAAAGTACACCTTTTCAGCTTTGCGGAAAGGTTTAATGTGGAATATCTAGCAATCTTTTGTAGCAAAAAGTTAAGTAGGTTCAGGCATGTTAACAAGTGGCCGGCTGCAATACGAGCGACGCTATAGGCATCACTGAGGAGGCCTGCATAAAGTTCTATCCGGGGGGGGGGGGGGGAAATAGGGATGATAACTAAAAACAGAGTAATTTGAAAATGTCAGCATTAGTGCAGCAATACGTGACAAGGAAGAAGAATAAATGATCAGAAATCACAATGGCAAAACAACTGATTAAACAACTGTGCTAAGGAAAAAGAGGATCTCCAGAGACATTGAAGAAGCAGACAACTTAATTAAAATCCAAGTATTCACCAGTGTGATTGGGGGGTGGGAATCCCTATTTTAAAAAACAAGACAATTTGACAGAGAAGCTGGTCTCAGCCGTCAAACAACCAAAACCTAAAAACGAAATGGTAATTGTGCTACGTCACAGGCCTTTGATTGAGGTCAGTTAGGTTAGGAGGCGTAAGAGACAGGGCCTTTTCCTGTAGTGACCATGCATTTTTTTATTTATTGCATTTATGTCTCACTTTTCCTCCAAGTACCTCAAGGTGGCATACATGTTTGAAGTGGGGAAGATTGGCTCATCTACATCTACCCAATGAATTCATAGCACAGCTGACATTTGGACTAGTGACTTCCTAATGCATTCGCTTCACCAGATTAGGCCACGCTATCTGGCATTACTAAGAGCAAGACTCCGGAAGCCCACCTGCTGCAAGGCATAGTAAGCCTACTACATTTAGTGCTTGGTCTCCTTGCATTTTGCACTATGCACAACCTGTTTTTACAAGGCGATGAAACAATTGGGGTCACAGATGATAGGGCTTGTGGATTTCAAAAACAGGCCCCATTGCTGCCCCCTCCAACCCACTTCAAACAGTGGTTGAAGTTTTTTTTTTTTTTAAATGCAGTTCATGCTGCTTCTTAATTTTCCGGAACTTGTGATGTCTAAGACTGCAGTGAACAACAGGAAAGTGGGTGGAGGTGCCTTGGTCTTCCTTACGTTATTGATTCCTATAAGAAATTTTAACACCGGAGTGTTCTGCTTAGTTAACTGCTATGTGATGGATGTCCTTAGGCTTTGTTGACCTATAAAGAACCATGGGTTCTTCAGTATGTAGGATAGTCTTAGCTTTCCTTGAGGTTGGTCCTTTTCTCTTAACCCAGAGGTGTGTTTTTGTATACTCTGTTACATTCAGACCTTTTAAAAAGCCACAAGAGCCTTGACATTTACCATCACTGTTAGAGGCAGTGAGCAACCCACAGATCCTTTAGCTGGCTTGCTAGAGTTACAGAACAAGCTACTGTTTATTAGGAAACACAGACCTTCAAAGCTGCCTTGGTCTGTGCCTTGTTCTCTTTCTCATTAGGCCACCAAAAATCCACAACAGGGCCTACCACTTTCCTCCCTCCCAGCTGCATACGAATCAATATGGTTATCCTGACCCAACAACTTAGCTTCCTTCACACATACAAACAAGCCACACTGCAATCCACTGAATGGAGCCGACCAAGCTCTGGACCACCTAATCTCTCGCAATGTCAATAAAAATAAACACATAAACAAAGGAACTACAAGTGTGATGCTGACACAGCTCCATACACTAACACTATGCAACAGAATAAAAGAACAATACCCCCCTCTTTCTCTTCTCCCCAACCCCAAGATGTCTACAACAAAAGTGTCTCTCACTACATGTAAAGGAACTGAAAAACACCCTATGAATTGTTTATTTGTTTGTTTTGTAACACAAGAACATCTTTAATAAAAATGAAAAATTGATTTTTTTAAAAAACCAGGGCATACCACTTTACTAAGTTACAGGGAGTGATAGGTTTCCAGCAGTGCTACTTTTCTAAGAAAAAGAGGTACCGGAACTCACCATGAACACTTCCCTCGCTCTCTTAGAATGGGAATGGCGCCCACCCATCAGTGCTGGAACTGATTTCCGGTAAGTTCCGGCTGAAAAAAAGCCCTGGTTTTCAGTCGCATGACCATGCCATAAGGCCTGTATCAGCTTATGGCAGTCCTACAATGCCAATATATTGCTTTCTTGTTCCTATTTGGATTAGTTTATATGGCGCCAGAGTGTACAGTGGTACCTCGGGTTACATACGCTTCAGGTTACATACGCTTCAGGTTACAGACTCCACTAACCCAGAAATAGTACTTTGGGTTAAGAACTTTGCTTCAGGATAAGAACAAAAAATTGTGCTCCAGCGGTGCGGTGGCAACAGGAGGCCCCATTAGCTAAAGTGGTGCTTCAGGTTAAGAACAGTTTCAGGTTAGGAACGAATTAAGTACTTAACCCGAGGTACCACTGTACTTAAGACCATTTCCCCTAGCCCACATTTGGCCTGCCTAAGTCTGCCCCAAAGCCATCCCACTGTCCAGAAGAGCTTTCCCCTACCTACACATCAGCACACGGCAGGTGTGAATGGCAGGCCTCAGCCAATTGTGTATGCATCACTGTAATCTTATCATGGGGAAGAGCTACTGAATGGAGAGCCAGGCAAAGTATGAGAAATGTATCCCTTTCTAACACAGACCTACCTCATAAGCTTTTGTCATTGAAAATTTGTAAAGGTATAAAAGCCGGGGAAATTCAGAAGCAGCCTCCCTTGATTTCCAAGCAAAGCTACACTTAATATGTTAGAAGATAAGGCACACTTCACATTTTACTGTAGAGATGCTTTAAATGCCATTAATTATCACCTTTCATGAACCACACTCTTCCCAGACATTGAGGTACTTTACTAGCATATTTGAAATCTAAGAAGTGGTGCAAACGCAGTTCTCCCCCCTTGCTGTTGTTGAGTAATTAGCAGGCAGATAATGAATTCTCCTTTATGTCTGCAAACTGATGGACTCCTAATTTCAGGGTCTCAGAACAAACCGATTGCATTATGGTGTTGTGTCACATCTAATTCCAAGAGCCAGAGGGGAAATAAGCACGTTTATTATTGATTGGCAGAATAAGAGAAATTCATTATCTCTCTCATTTTCCGCAAGTGATGTGATTTTCTCTCGGCACTTTAAAGGGGAGATTGCCCATGCAGAAAGGAAGCTTAGAAATCACATAGAATTTGAAATGAGTGTATTTTACTAGATCTGGATTTCAGGGCAATGATTAAGAGAAGCAGCGCATTATCAACACACACACACACACAGAGCTAGCAACAAGTGTACAGCAATTAATGTCAGCCGACATTAAATGTGGGGAAGGGGGAGAAATTGTGCACCTATAAGAAACATTTAAAGACTGACACAATATATAGGTTTTTGCGTGCTAGTCCTAGAAGCCAGAAAATCAAGATAGCTGAATTGTCCCCTGGTCCTTTGTATGTCCATTCAGAAACAGACCATACTGACTTCAGTCAGAGATATGCCCAAGTAAGTATACATCGATTGTGGTCTTTATTTATCCAGTACAGCTTCAAAGCACAAACACACATTGCATCAATGAAGGAGAGAGGGCAGGGCTGATGTGCGGGCTATTTAAACCCACCCAACTCCTTTCCTGAACTCTTCATTCAGTGGTCCCCCGCCCTATTAACACTGCAAGCCGAGGCCAATCTTCTGGGGAGCCAAGTAGGGATTTTTTGGCTCATCAGCTGATTCGTTGGGTTGGTGGGATTTCTTATTTCTTTTTATTTTGCCTACTCTGCACTGATGTAGTAGTGCTTTCCTTCTAGAAAGTGCTGGTACTCTAGGCGGTTGCCCTGGGCGCAAAATTTCCTCAGGGTCAGGAAAAACAAATAGATGTGAAACAATTAGATGTTTTACTAGAGCTTCATTAAGATCTTGGTATATAGTTATTACATGATGCATGATAGTTCAATGACTTGCTGCAACACCATACATAGAATCATAGAATCATAGAGTTGGAAGAGACCACAAGGGCCATCGAGTCCAACCCCCTGCCAAGCAGGAAACACCATCAGAGCACTCCTGACATATGGTTGTCAAGCCTCTGCTTAAAGACCTCCAAAGAAGGAGACTCCACCACACTCCTTGGCAGCAAATTCCACTGTCGAACAGCTCTTACTGTCAGGAAGTTCTTCCTAATGTTTAGGTGGAACCTTCTTTCTTGTAGTTTGGAACCATTGCTCCGTGTCCGCTTCTCTGGAGCAGCAGAAAACAACCTTTCTCCTTCCTCTATGTGACATCCTTTTATATACCTTTTTCTGTAATCTCAGTACCTGACTGTGCATGCCTATTTTCACCACCCAACATTCTGCTGGGACATGGGCTCATGCCTCCTTTCCTAAGCCCAGGACATGCTTTCCCAGCTTAGGGAAGGGGGTACAATGCTCTAACAGTCCAAGAGCTCTCCCACCACCTCCCAAAGTCCACTCAGCTCTGGGAAGGAGACAGCAAAGCTCCAGGATCTTGTCAGCCTTGTGTCTTCCTCCTAAGCCCAGGAAGCAGGGAAATGTTGAATGGTTTATTTAAATATTAAGGTTCATTATTGTTTCACAAGATGTGTATCTCTTTAAAGGCCAGAATAGATATCATGACCTAGTTTTACAGCTGTGAAGCAGCATAGCAGGTGCTGTTAAGTTGTGTTAATTAAGCTGTGTCAGCAATTGGGTATAGTATATAAAGAGCAGTGCGTCCCTCTCATAGTACCCTGGTGAATGGGTCATACTTATAGATTGAATGTAAGAGTTTTTGTTATTAAAGCCAAGCAAAATATATTTTTGCTTTTCTTCATTGTTTCCTGAACATGTGGTCTCCCCAGCACGCTTTCTGCAGTGCAATTAATCTGCTAAATACGCAACAGGAAGGAGGTGTAATGATCTGGTGGGGTCCAAGAGCCCTTCTGCTTTCTTCCCCCTCCCCAAAGATGGAGGTACTGAGTCCTGTTGCGTATTACCAGGGGGGGAAAGCACTGGGTGGTGGGTGTATTTAATTTGGGTGTGTGTGTGGGCGGGTGAGTGGGTGTGCCAGTTGTTAAATAAGTTAATTGGCCACACTGGCGACAGTTAAGGTTTGCTGAGCACCCTTAGTCACCTTTAACGGGGAAGGATGTAGACCTGAGACCTGCCTTCAGGGGTGTGTGACTTGATGGCATGGTTAGGGAGGACCTGTAACACCTGCCTGGACTTGTGAGGCCTGGGGTGGGGGTGGAGTGGAACAGGAAGACCACCCAACTCACCTGCAAGGATGGGGCTTATGCAAGGGCCAGAGGATGAGCTACCCTGGTCCTTTCTGGGTTTACTCGCCCACAGCTTGGTTCTTGGTTCGATCTTGCACCTTGATCTCTGTGGTTCAGTTTGGGGTTCAAATATCTAAATTAATGTGGCCCAATTCACCCAGCTTTGGTGTGTGTGTGTGTGTGTGTGTGTGTGTGTGTGTGTGTGTCTTTATTTCCCTGTCTGGTCAGTCACGAGGAGCTATAATAATTTTCTCCACAATCCAAGATATAACTAGGAACCTCTTTTAAATTGATAAAAAGTATTAATAGGACTAGATGGTACAGTCACCAGGCCTGTTTGCCTTAAGTCCTGCTTTACTCAATGTTGGGGGCATGCACAGGGGAATGAGATGAATTATTAAGATCTGTGCTGTATTCCACTGCTAAAAATAGCTCTTTTGCAGGAGGCTGCCATGCCCCTAGAGCTTCTGCTGCAAGGGAACTCGCTTAGGCAGAAGTATTTGTTCAGCCCAATTGTTCCAAGTTTCCCTTGCATTCAAAGGCATGGCAGCAGAATCAATATTTACAGAGTCCTGAAAATGTGCGTGGTTTGGTGGAAGCAGGAAGACAGAAGGAACACAGGTGAAATGCCTATACTTCAAAATCACAGGAAAACGCCAGCTTGGTTCTAGTTTCAAATGATTCCGAAGTATATGGTTAAAGTTTATTCCCATAGCTGACTTGACAGTCTAAAAGCTGGTGAAACAGATAACTGAGCATAGGTGACATTTATGCACAAATATTTGCTTTCTCTTCAGTCTGGGAAACTCTTAGATGCTTCCTTCTCCAGTATTTCCCCCATATCATGAGAATGCAGGAGGCACTGCTGTATAGGAACTAACAAGCTTTTACTTAAGTTTTCTGCATGGTAGCTGATCATGTTAGTAGCATGTAGTAAGGAAGGTATCAGTTCAACATGCAGCTTGCTAAACTGTTCCTCCAGAAAAATACAGCACAACTGATATACTTTATGCTTCTGTAATGCATAAAGGGCAAAGATAGTGGCTGATGGGACTGAGGAATGACTGGATTACAGTTCTGTTAAGACCTAATAATTTAATTGCTTTTCAAAACAAAACATATACAGGTCCACATTTACCACTTCTGCCATTTTAGCATGTATGTAGAGCAATCTTAGAAATACACTTGTATCATATGTACTTTGACCTCCGAATGACTTTAATTCCATACCGTTTCTGTGTACAGCGCTTTAACAATAGTGTGCCCCCATCAGTAATCTGGCTGTCACGTTCTGCACCAGCTGGTGCTTCTGAACTAGACCTAAAGGCAGCCCCACCAAAATGCATTACAGTAATCCAGCAATAAAGTTATCAACACATGGGCTACAATCCTCAGGCTATCACTGCCCAGGAACAACCACAGCTGGTGAACGGCACTCCTGGTCACAAAGGATGCAACCTAAAGCCATTTCCAGAAATCTAACAGAATTTAGTGGAAGTTTAGCAATATTTCCTGGTTAACTGAAGTGTAGAACTGTGCCTTGCTTATGTAGCCCAAAAATTCATTCCAGCATCTGAACGTCTGGCATACTTATTGCATAGATAGATGATAGATAGATAGATAATCCTGAACCCTTGGCCTACCTGCCAGCAAGTCAGTATGCCAAGTTCAGGGGTCAATCCACACATCCAAAGGTCAGGAAAAACAGTCCAGGATTAGTATAAGTAGCCAAGTCCTGCAATCAGGATACAGTCCAGAATCAGACATGAACCACAGAGGTGCAACAACATCCAAGCCAAAGTCCATCAATATGGGCAGCTAAACAGACATAGCACCTCAGCTTTGCTGCCCTTTTGTGCTTTGCCAGCTGATTGCAGCATCTGTGCTTGATGAGGCATGTGATACTCACCGGCTCCAAGCCTCCTCCAGCTGAGGAATCACACCCCTCATCCCAGAGCTAGCGAGCCCCACCTGGCCAGCTAGGGAGCTGGGCTCTGGGCCCTTGCCTGCCTCAACCTCCTAGAGTAGCCCTCCTGCTGCTCGCTATGCCAGCGGTGTTTGTGGAGATAGGGGCCCTTCTGGTTCTGGTGATTGGTCCTGCCGCTCTGGTTCCTGTGCATTGATGCCCATCCCCTCACCATCCTCCTTCACTCTATGAGTACTTCCTTCCCCTTCTCCTGCTTGCCCTGGTGTGCCCCAGCTACAGCCCTCACAAGGATCATCTTCCTCCTCCCCGTTGTTCTGTCAGTTCTGTCAGAAGAAGACAGAACTGGGGTAGAGACATTGAATTGCTAGGATGGAAAACATTGAAGTTGGACCCGAAGCCCTCTAAATTTTATCAATAACTGCTAGCTTTTGAGGCAGTGTATTACAGAAGAACATTAATTTGAAAGTGGGTAAGTATATTGATTATCTGGGTTTAGCCTACTGTTCTCGGTGAATAATTAAGGAAGAGAAAGATTTACTACGGACATTTCAAGACAAACAAAACATAAGCCTGATCAATATCCTAAACTGCTGTACAACCATGGAAATTAATTGATCAGACATTTCCTGCCTACTGCAATGTTTTCATATGGGGTTGTAGATGGGTTTGTCTGTAACATGAATTGCTTGTGGCTTATTTGCTCATAGGGGAAGCCAATCGCTATCACGGTCAAAGGCTCCTTTCCAAACAAATCCAGAACTGCCAGCCACAAGTGCTTCAGAGTAGCCTTAAACATTTTGTTTTAAGCTTTGCTTTAGTCTCCTACATAGGTGGCCAACATTGTCCTGTTGTGTTCCTCCCAGCCCCCAAGACAGGGTCAGGCAAGGTGTGTGTAATTCTCTCAGGAAATGTGCACTGTTCATAAACTGCTGCCTTTCGTAGTCCAGATCACTTGGTTCTGTATATCCTAGTCCATATATAAATGAGATGGAATGTCTAGACAGATAGATATCTAGACAGATAGATAAGAATTCAATGCTGATCTCACCACATTGAACTGGGCATGGTATTGCTTAACCTCTGGTTGAGCTGGTCCCCATGTAATTTTTTTTTTAATGCCAGATGTCCTTTCCATCCTCTAAAGCCTAATGTTATGTGGCTTCCACGATAACATTATGTTGATGCAGAAATACCTGCTGCAGTTCTGTTTTACTTTCTTACACTTCACAAAAATAAATAATGCAGAATATTGAAATATCTTTTGTTGTTTTCATTGCAACCCATTTGCTTGCAGAAGTCTTTAAACCTGTCATCATCTGGAAAGGAATAAAATACGGTTTATGTGAAGTTAGCATAAAAAGAAATATCAGTTGTTGTTGTTTTCTTCTCAATTACAATGGCAGATGGAACTTTAAAAAAAAATTACTGCACAGAACTAAAAATTGAACGTGCTAGTTTTCCAAAGAAGCCATTCATCTCCTTGCAGCTGCCTACAGGAAAAATCAAAAGTGTTATTCATCTCTTGTAACCTGAGGTGGTTTTGCCCTGTGGAAATAAAGTAGTTGTTGTAGGGAGAGTGATAATCTCTCTGCTGCTGTTGCTCAGTCACATACATAGCAGATAAACTGTAATGCCTGAATTTAAGGCAAAAGGGTTTTCTTAAATCAGTTCATAGATGAAACCAAGTTTCAAACAAAACATGATGAAAGTCCAAGCTGCAACGTGAGCATAATATTGATAAAAGCAGTTACAGTACTTAATTATCTCTTCCTTCTCCCTTTTTCCCACAAAGCTTTATTTGTTAACATTAAAATTTTTTTTTGGTAGAGTTCTTTTTTTATAACTGGGGTTAATGTGGGAAGTCAGGGTGGCACACCTGGCATTTCATTGGCATATTTTTGTATCTCAACCTGTGCTTTTTTATGTCATGAACTTCTGTTCTCATCCTCCAGCCAGGAGTGCATGAGATGGATAGGATCACAAACATATTTCTTTCTTTTTAGTAGAATGCGGCCAGTCACCACATTGCCTATATGTAGCCAGAGAGCCTAGGCCATGGGTAGGCAAACTAAGGCCCAGGGGCAGGATCCGGCCTATCCGCCTTCTAAATCTGGCCTGCAGACAGTCTGGGAATCAGCATATTTTTATATGAGTAGAATGTTTCCTTTTATTTAAACTGCATCTCTGGGTTATTTGTGGGACATAGGAATGTGTTCATTTCCCCACCTTCAAATTATAGTCTGCCCCCCCACAAGGTTTGAGGGACAGTGGACCGGCCCCCTGCTAAAAAAGTCTGCTGACCCCTGGCCTAGGCATTGCACAAGTCAGTGGTCCCCTCACAGCCAATGCCTGCAAAAAGCAGGTTACTTTCTTGAAACCTGCTTTTTGAGGGCATCAGTTGCATGTGACCCATTTTTCTGACTAGGAGTTTTGCGTTTTGCCCTTACTCATTACTTCATGTCCTCCAGCTGTGGTATTATTTCTGATATTGTTGAGCATGCTTTCAAGCCTAAATGATTGAATGGTGGCAATGGCACACCAGGAGGAGGAATTTATGGAAGATTCTGGATATCTTATGGAAGGTCATTAGAAAGGGGGTGAGATAAACCTCAGAATCAAAAGTTCAAGACCCTGAATGCAGCCCCCAAAATGTGCTCCCTGGTTTCAAAAAAGGTTATTAACCCGGCACTTCTTCATTTGTTAGGTTATTTGGGGGCAAATCTGCAAGCATGGTAAAGGGGATCACTCCAGAAGCTGTGGTATCTAATGAAGTTTGGTCAAGAGTGGTTTAAGCAGGCCTTAATGTCTGCTTCAAGGGAAGAAATGTCTCTGTCTGCAGCCAGGAGATAAAGTGATGGGCAGAGCACTATTGAGAACGGTGTCCACTCTGCCCCCAGATCAGACGTCACCCGGGAGTAGAGCTGTGGCTGGGTGCAAGGAAGCTGCCTCAGCAGCTCCCTCGCATGCAGGAGCCAGGCTCCTGTGGGAGCCTGTTGTGGGGGCGCCTGGTCGCACCCCCTCCAAAACATGTGCCCAGGGCACGGCCCCCTCAGCCCCCTCCCACTACGCCACTGGTTGGTGCCCATTGGGACTAGCAGGCAAGAAGACCAACAATAGGTGGAGCCAGAGCCAATGGCAGTTTCCATCCTCTTGAGTTGTACAAGGGCAAAACTGAGGCCAAAGAGGAAGAAGCTGTTAGGTGGTGCCACTCCCAGGATGAATTGCAGTTAAGAAGGTGGCTGAGGACAAACTGAGGTTGGAGGGGCACTGCCTTATTTGCTCTAATGGGCCAGCCTCCACTGACGGCACATATGATTGATGGCACAAGTTAGAGGAGGAGTCATAGGTAGTTGAGCAGATCCAGTGAACAGGATCAGGTGATGGGAAAGATTCTCTGCCTGTCACCCTGGAGAACCACTTCTAGTCAGAGAAGGTCCTACTAGATCAGTGGTTCTCAACCTGTTGTCAACCAGATGTTGTTGGACTACAACTCCCATCATCCCTGAGCTCTGGCCTTGCTAGCTAGGGGTGATGGGAGTTGTAGTTCAACAACATCTGGGGACCCACAGATTGAGAAAGGCTGTATTAGATGGACAAAGAGCTTGCCCTGGCATAAGATAGTTTCCTATGTAAGCCTTACTAAAAATAAAATAAAATATGTGACTTTCGGTGGGTGTGGAATTCCAACCACCTCAATGCATTTTGACTCAAAACACTTTTGGGAAAATTGTGGGATAACCATAGGAGCCGAATAACAAATGTCTGCTTGAAACAAAAGCCGTATCTTTAAAGCACGTAAAAACGTGCATTGTGGTATCCAGCTAACATTTATATATTTTAAGTTAATTAATTTAATTAGCATATATGCTTACCACTCCCAGGGTGGTTCGTGATAAACTACAAAGAATGATAAAGCAACACAATATGGCAAAACAAGTCAATCATTATAAAGCCAGCAATAAAACAGCAGTTCATGGATGGATCATCAGAGTGGGGGGGGGGGGCGGGGACAGACACCCCAGGAGACTCCCATGTAATCACAGCTGGTCATCCAAATGAGTCCCTTCTTGTGAAGAGAAAATTAATATTAATTAGAAAGCTGTCAAAAAGTCACTTGGGTAAAATGTTTGTCTAACTGATTGAGACATAAGTATATTTTCAGACAATAAACAAATGGGGGTGCTGGGCTCCATTCCATCCGTCCCGCAAGAATTGGAAAAGTCTGAAGGTCACATAGAAGCATCTTAATGCATTCAGTCCCTTAGAAGCCCCCCCCGATATCACTTGATATGCAAAGGTCAGGGATGGAGCTCATGAGGGCATTGTGGGGTGGGGGACATTGGAGGTGGGTTAGGTGACCCCTCAGTACTCACGTTTACATCGCCTGCTCTAGCATTTAGTTTGATTTGCTTGGGTTTCCTTTTGGGAATACAATTGTTGCATGCCACCCCAATCTCAGAGCCATATGAGATTCCAGGGGTTCCAGACGTTCACTCAGGGTTGCGTTTCCTGGGAATGAAGAACAAGTCTTTAGGATATATGGTTTATTTACACATATATACAACCCGAGGCTACAGTGGAGAGGCTCACAGCATTCAAACTCTGAGAAGACCTTGCTTCTCCCATAGCCAGAGACTTGGATTCCAACAGAAATCAAGCATGTCTCTGCAATACAGGCTTCCACGACTCACTGTATTGTTGCTTGCTTGCAGTCATACGTATAAGCAACTGATCACAAGTTGGCAAACCTCAGTGTGGCTTTAGGTGGGTGGTAAGGAACCCAAACCCATTCACCTTGTTTGTTTTTAGAAATGCTTACAGATTTATCCTCTAATCTAATGAGTTCCAAATTTCATTCTCAGTCATAAAGAAGAAGAAAATAAAAGTCATTTTACAAAACTGAGAAACTGCAGACAATTTTTTTTTTTTTTTTTTTTAGTATTTACCATTTATTGGTGACAAATGCTAAGTTTTACTTACATTCCATGGGGAGAAAAAATTCCAGTATAAACAATGAACTGAAGCAGTACTTAACTTGCAAGGCTATCGTGCTGCAAAAACCTTATTGCACACACCACTGTGTGAAATAAATACAACATCAAAAGCAACACAGTTTATATATAAACATAGGTAATTTTTTTCAGCCCTACATGGAGATGTAATTAAACAGTATAAAGCACTCAAGGAAAATCAATCTGAAACTGCAGACAAATTTAAATCAGCGCCACGTTTATAGTTTCAGCATTCAACAAAACTGCCAAAACGGCTCAAAGTCTATGATATCGTTCTTCCTTTCTTGAGTCAAAATATTTTGGAGAGTTTGGCAAATAGTGCTATAATGTTTTTCCACTCATCCAGTTACTGCTGGAATTTCTGAGTATTATAGTCCGTGTTTAGCAGCTGCTATTTTTGCAGCAGGTAATAGATATGAACCCCATAAATAATGGAAATCTCTTACTTTGTCATTGAGATAACCCAACTGTATAACTAAGGGATCCAAGAGTAGCACAGTCAGAACTATGTTGCTGATTTCAGTTAATATTTACTCCAGTACTGGCAAACTGTCTTAATGATAAAACTAACATATGAGAGAAATGCAATACATAATAATCAGAAAACAATTTTATTGAGAGGTGGGCTTTGCTTTTATATTTTTGGAATGACAATGTAAATGATCATATTTTTCTTTTCAATCTATTCGCCACACTTTAGAGGGTTTTTTTCTTTTTCTTTTTGCTGTGTTGCTCATCTCCTCCTTCAGATGTCATTTCCCATTTTCTTTTTCCTCCCTCCCCAAATCCTTTCCTACTTAACACTTTCTTTCTTTTTTCTTGACAAGCAAGCATGTTAGATGTATAGCGGTATTAGCTACCGTGTAATAATACGATAGTAAAATTATTTTAAACAAAAAGGAAAGAAAAAGCCGAGAGAGGAAAAGCCTTCGGCCATCTCATGCTTAAGACAAAGCAGTGGTAATTTTTAGGATCCTTCACACTTCTGAAAATTTCCATAACTCCCCCTCCAGATTACAGTGGTACCTCAGGTTAAGTACTTAATTAGTTCCGGAGGTCCGTACTTAACCTGAAAGTGTTCTAAACCTGAAGCACCACTTCAGCTAATGGGGCCTCCCGCTGTTGCCGCACCACCTCTGTGTGATTTCTGTTCTCATCCTGAAACAAAGTTCTTAACCTGAGGTACTATTTCTGGGTTAGCAGAATCTGTAACCTGAAGCATCTGTAACCCGAGGTACCACTGTATATGGGAAATAAAAGTCCCCTGAAATTGGAGTAGATGGATATTTAGTCTAGCTTGACTTTATGCATGTAAAGTACATGCTCAGCAAATGAGCAACAGCTCATGCCTATGGCCTATCCTAAACATGTATGCAGATTGCAGTAATCTGGTAGCTAAAACTGGGCAATACATATGCAAATTACTGCCATCCATCACTGCAGAACTGGATTTTCCAGTTTTGGGACATGCTGTGTATATACTAATGCTCTTTTTTATGCCAGGAAAAATAACTCTTAATGATGATGAAACCTTTAATATGTGTCTTATGTCTGTTACGTTTTATATTTCATTGTCTTGGCATAATAGGGATTGGATTTATACTTAACCTCTATGTAATTGTGAATGTAAAAGAGGAATGACAAAGACTGACTTTGGATGGCCATGTGACTTATATGCGGTATTTCAAGTTATTTTCTAAAATAGTTCAAAAAAAAATGTGTTTGCTCAAGGGCCCTGAAGTTTCTTATGAGTTGATAAACTGTTTTCCTCCTCAGAGGGAGAAACAGATGAATACATGAGCGGCATCAATAATTAAAAGTACTGATATGACACTTTAAAAACATTTTGTTCTCTGTGTGTCTTGCTATTAAATATAAATAATAGTCATTTTATTTTCTTTGATGATGAAGAGAAGAGCTGGCTCCAGCCTTAGTAATACTAAGAACAGACCCACTGAAATGAAATGGACTTCTATCTGTTGCATTGAACAGTTTTCAATCAAATAAGATAGCTAGGGCTGTTTAAAAACAAAACACCACTGAGAGGCCACATAGCAGCATGGCGAAGACCTCTAAAGCCTACGCCCAGAGCATGCAACATATACATCAGGCAGTCTCATCTTGTCCCCTCCCTGGTTGGCTGCAAACATGCTCCCAGGTGCTGCATTGCATGGCTGGCGGGAGCAGACCTATTTCCAGATTTCTTGGCCCCCAGAAGTCACTGGGTGCCTGCATTCTCCACCAGCTGAAGGTTCCAAACAGTCTTCAAAGGGAGCCCCAGACAGAGAGCACCTCTGTAGTCATGCAGGAGAAGGAGAAAGGAGGACCCTTGCTGTAGGAATGGAGTGAGAAGGTGTTTGCTTTCTGCGACATTTTAGCTTCTCCCGTGACAAACACATTCCTTAAATGTGCCCACAGGCCATGTGTTTGTGACAGCTGGGTGGTCACTAACGTAATTTCCGTTTTGCCTTTCCCCAGGGGCAGGGTGTCCCATTTTGCCCCACTTTGCCTCAGCTTTTTGAGATTTCACCAGCAACCAGTGCTGCTGGTACTGCTTCTCCATTGGTGGTGGAGGTAGCAGAGCAGACCCTGTCATCAAGGAGGGTGTTGCCTCTTGGGCTTCTGCCATTTGAGGCAAGTGCCTCACCTCGCCTCATCAGTGGGCTGGGCCTGACTTTCCCTCATTGAATGAAAGCAGGATCCAGAACCACAAGTAGGTGAAGATTTTAATTTGATAAGTGGGGTTATCCCTGTGTGCCTAATTAAAACCTGAATCCTGTTGCTTCTAACACACAACTTTCTCTCTCTTTCGATATTTGTAGCTTTTTATAGCTAACATGGGGGTCATGGAAATTTAAGCCATAGTGCAGGGTTGGGAAATTGGATCTTATTTCAATCCCCCCCCCCAGTTGTGTTCTTCATTGAATATAATGAAACATCTGGAAATAAAAGAAACAGGTTTGTACTTAATATAATAGGTAGGTTGATAGAAATTAAAAATTACCGTCTGCCCACAATACTTCCCCTGATACAGATTATGTTTCAGGCAATAAGATCCGAGAATAATAATGTGCAATAAAAGGAATGACAGATTGAAGCTACACCAAAGGAGTATTATTGGAGTCTTTCACTATCGACATGAATTCTGAACATGATAAATGTTGCATGAATGGCAGTTACACTTTGCAAGGCATCATGAGACTGTGAATGAATTTTACAAAACCAGGCACATTCAATGAATACAATTTATTCCAATCAATTTTACTCATGCCTACTGTTATCTATATTTTGCATTTTGTTTACATCTGTTCAAACACGATAGAGAAAATGTCTTTATATTAATTTACGCACAGAAGCAGGATAGACGGCGATCACTGCAACACTCATAACTACCTCAGAACACCATTACTCAACTGCAAACTTAATCCAGCAATATTCACAGCTTGCAGACATTTCAAAAGCAATTAGCATCAGCAAATGTAATCAGCAGGTATGTGCAACTGGTGCACATCAATAAACCATGTGCTAATCAATTTAGGCTACAATCTTATACACCTTTACCTGGGAATAACATTGAGCACAACAGGATTTACCGTACTTTTGAATAGTCAAACATAGGATTGCAATGTCAGGGCCACCCCAATAACTGCCAAGCGGTAGCGAGATTGGTTCCAGGCGCTTACCCAGAGTTGAGTTTCCTTCTGGAAAACTGAGGCACAGCGGAGTCTGCAGGGTCTTTATTAAATATGGTTGGCTTACACATATTTAGACCCGAGTTTAGAAGGAGAGAGAGTTCACAGCATTCACATCATTCTCAAGAGCGGCTTGTCTTTCCCAGCAGGACTACATTGGATTCAGAGGCATTTTAAGTGTGTCTGTGTAACAGCCTGTTCCGGCCAGCCACCATGGCTGCTGTCCTTCCATCCCTGCGTGGTATTCTGCCCAGTTCCTTCTCCTCCTTCCCAGCTGCACTTGCAGAAAACAACTCCTCCCCTTCTGTGTCAACCAGCCCACCAAGAAGTTCTGCTCGCCTCCCTATTCCCCAAGTCCCATATAAAAAGGACAACATGACCCCACAACTCCCTTTGGCCCAGACTCCAAGGATCTTCCTTTGATGCATTTCTTTGATTAGCCTCTTTATTCTCCTTAACTGCTTCTTCCCAGGTGATGCCCTGGACTGGAAAAGAAGCTTAGCCTGCCCTTTCTTTTTACACTGCTAAATCCAGGTGTTAGCTCACCTTAATTCTCAAAACACTGATTAAACCCCAGCTCCCAGGAATCTAGTGGGGGGTCAGGCCACCCACAAACCATAACAATATATATTTAATGAATTCCAAAGTCGTTATCTGAGCAGGTTGGTATATCTATATCTATGGGCAGATACAGATAAACAATTTTTTTTCCCCAAATGCAAAAAGTTATCTACATTACCTTCAGCAAAGCCTGCCCATATTTTCTCATAGCAATATAGAATTTTACGAGATTACTGCAGCCGAAGTACATGAGGAGGCAGTGGCACTGATTTGACAGGAACAGAGTGGGGTGAGTCCTGGGGAGTTCTGGGTTGGCAGAGTTGGTTGGTACCCAGCAGATGTATGTGTACCTGCTGTTTGCCAATCCCACCAACCTGGATCTCCCTCTATTTCACTGTAAGAATGCATAGATTAGGAGCATCATACAATGATACCCAAGAACTCCATTTTTAAAAATGTGATCTAAGTAGTTAAAGTTGTACAATGGCTCTCAAAATTCTCGAGTGGTCTTGGCATGTCTTGGCAAGGTTCCATTTTATTCCAGAATTCCAGATTAAACATGGTTGAAGCATGCACATTGAATTTGTCCATTAGCTACTGCATGATATAACCATGGATGAACTTAGCCGTGAACACTGTGATTTATCCTTTGGCTGATTCAAACCAGTCTTTGAGTAAGTAGGAATCCCACTTTAAGGAATGTAATGCTGGAACTCATGACTGTAGAAGAACCAGTTCTACTTTGAAGCTGTCAGCTGGCAAAGAGCTGTGATTCAAGTTAAGCCACTATAATTGTAGAGTACATGTTAGCAGAAGTCAAATGTAAGGGCTTTCAGATTTGCACCTCTATTTATCTTGGCACATTTGGCTTTGTTAGTTAATTATGAAAGGTTTATATATATATATATAAGCAATTTTCACAGTTCTTAATTCCATGACCTTGAAGAGGTGCTATCAAGTGACGACTCAAAGAATCATGATGATAATAGGTGAGACTGAGAAGAAAATGAATTATTCAGTGGGGAAAGTAGTTACTTTTTGCTTCAGATTGCATTGCATTTCCTTATTCTGAGTGTTGAAGAGAAATGGATGCAGCTAAACTACCTGCATGAGAGCTTTACTAATGAAACTTAAGGGCCAAACTAGACGTTAGCTCAGCATTTGCCAACCTAAAGCCCTCTATAGTTTTGGACTACCATCAGCCCTAAGCATCATGACTGTGCTAGCTAGGACTGGTGGGAGTTGAAACATCAGCCAGGCACCAGGCCAGAGAAAACTGTATTACCTAAATATTGTTACAAAAGTTGGTTGCTTCCCTCTCTCTCTGCCGAGAAGTAGGCAATAGTCCAAGGAGGTTCCAGGCACTTGCCCAGGGTCCTTTGGAGAATTGAGACATGGCAGAGACTGTCCTGGCTTTAAGAAACATGTTTTATTCACCTATTTACACCTTCAGTCTGCAAGGAGGGAGTCCAGATCTTACAGCATGGTCATTTCAAGAGGGGCTTGTCCCCTACAGCAGTGCAGTCCTGAAGTCCAAGGCATCTCTCCCAGCCAGCCTTCAGCCAGCCTACCCAAGATGGATCCCAGTCTTCTTCCTCCCACTTCTCCTTCCTAGCAAACCTTGCTAAAAACTCTCTTTTCCTGTCACTTCAAACCCATCAAACCCATCACCATGGCAAACTCTGTCCAGGCCCAGGCTCTCAGGTGAGCCAACAACTTCCTTTGTCCTGGGAGGTCACCTCTATCCCAGTTGAGGCCCTGGCTCAGAAAAGAATCTTGACCTGTACTTTTCTACTGACCTCCATCGTCTTTTCAATACACTAAATAATCAAAATCCTACCATTTATTGATTTCTAGGGTGTGTTTTTTTTGGGGGGGGGGTTGCCCAATCTATAGCAATGCACAACAGACAGCCGCCCATCTAAATTGTTCTTAATGACAGGCATGGGGAGATAATTATCAGGAAGCCATAAGAAGGGTAGGGGAAGCATGAACTGAACCCGCCTTCTGCCCACTCCACAAAAAATATATCTGCGGCTAGAAGCCTTAGGAGAAAAATCCCCCCTGGAGCCAGTGGGGTTCCTCCCCCACCAAGCTGCAGGCCAAATTTCCAGCAAACATCTAGTCTGGAATCTCAGAATAGACATGATTTTCCCAGGGGAACGAATGGCCCAACCTCAGTAAAAAGTAATTTCTAGGTCGAAGTGTCTTTCCCACTTGTAAGGGAAGGCCATTACCATAGGCATTGTTTACTCACTTAATGAAAAGTGATCCTGTGTTTAGCTTGAATGTATGTTAGGTCAAATTTCATGATATGTATTTAGTAGAATCACACTATGGATATGATATTTATTCCTTATTTTTGTGGAGCCTATTTAATCAAGCAGTTACCGTCTTGCTCTGTGTTTACCACATGTGCAAATCACGAGGTTGCAACTTTATTGAGCAGGGTCTAGGGGCCAAGTCTCCATTTTGGGGAGTTCAGAAAATGTAATTAGCTTCCTCCGCTATAAGCCATTTTCTGTACATAAGTTTCTAATCTCCAGCTCAGAGAAAAAAGCCAATAAAATATGTGTCAGATGACTGTTGAACTGAAATGGTACGTGGGAGAAAAACATGTTTTGTTTTCCACTTTCTTTTGAAAATGTTGTGTAGGAGGAATATATTATATACTAATTTCCCCCTCAAGTGCCAGCTACTCACAAGAGATTTAAGAATTGAACATGCTTCTTAGCAGCTATTCAGCAGAGATGAGTTGAAGAGATGAGTGAAATCATCCTTTTAGTACCCACACATTGGGGAGTGTTTAGATCTTGGTATAGTTTAGTCCATTACAGAGCATTTCTTATCTTCCAATTAAGCCTGCTTGGATTTAGGGACCGGATTGCTATTAAATTCCTTGGTACAAAACAGTGTGGGCTTTGAATGGTGAAGCATTCATGTTTTTCACCTGTTTCATAACCATTATGCCCCCAGCACACAAGAAATGAGAATTGATGGCGTTGTGCATTATAGCAGGGAGAAAAGGCCAGCTGTATAAAAATCCTCCGTTTGCTCAGAAGTTGGTCCCGCCGTCAACACAAGGTGGCAAAATTATACACATGCCCACTGGAGTCCATGGAGAGCTCTAGATAACTCTCCCTCATCATATCCTACTCTGCTTCCCAAACCCACAATGGAGAAGAAGATTACAACTATCTTAGCAGCAAATCACCGCACACCATCTTATATAAAACCTTAAATAACTTAGAACCAGGATACCCCAAAAAAGTACCTCTCTGTCATGAGCAATCTGCTGATGAGGCCTTCACAGTTGTGACACAAGCTATGGAACTATGGTTGGCAGCCACTTAAGAGAGGGTCTTTTCTGCAGTGTCACCCTTTCCTTTGAGACTCGGTACCAGTGTTTGGCGCATGATAGGGGCCCCAGAGATTCAGAAACCCTCACTGGACTGACATGAGTGCATTGCCACTTACTGGTTTCATTGCTGAGCTCCTGGTTAGCCCTGGTACCTGCTTTTATCATAGGCATCCAAGATGGCAGCCATCATTTTATACTGATAAGGAAACAGGAAACACATAGCAACAGAAAATTCCAGCTTAGTCCAAACGTAAGCAGCAAGGACGGCATCACTAGGTGATTAAAATATGCAACAATATTTTATGCAAATAGCCATCATTTCATCTATAATCCTCGTTATCATTTTCTCTTGGTCTGTACAGTCCTTCCTCCAAATATGGTTGAGTCAGCTGACGACTCTGGGCTTGGAAGGCCCATTCCATAAAAATACCATGTCCATGGATGCATTTTACCACAGTTACCTGGCAAACATCCCGAGGAGCCTTGTGACATGAAATTTATGCTATTTAAGCATACAGCTTATGAACTTTAATGGTAAAATTTAAGGCCAACCAAATGCTTTTGGTCAATTATTAAAAACAGACCTCTATCATAAACAAACAGCATTTATGTGAACTTGTAATATTAAAACATGCTGTTTGTTATTTTGAGGGCCTTGATCTCTGTTCCTTCTGCAACAAGTAATAACTAAAAGGCTTGTTTCCATTTTCAGTTAACGTTTTTCATAAGCTTTCCATTTGGACACTGATTCCTGTGGTATTAGGGAAGGGAATCAGAGGACTCCCCCCATATGTTCACAGGACCATGATGCAGGATCTTGATGTGGATCCATTGGTGTGCCCCTATACTCTTCACCTGGGAATGGGGTCATGAAAGGGATCTCTCCTGTTGATAGCAGGTGTTCCTTCAAGTATTTGGACTTATGGTTGTTTAGGGCTTTACATGTCATCACCAACATCTTGAACTGGGTTAGTAAACATATAGGTAACCAGGGCAAATCCCTCAGGACTGGTGTTATATGGCGCTGTGGTCTGACCCACTGAGCTTCTTGGGCTTGCCGATCGGAAGGTCAGTGGTTCAAATCCACGTGACACATTGAGCTCCCGTTGCTTTGTCCCAGTTCTGCCAACCTAGCAGTTTGAAAGCACACCAGTGCAAGCAGATAAATAGGTACCACCAGTGCTTTCCCCCCCTTTAAAAATATGTTTAGGGGTGCTCTCATTTTCCTACTCATATTGAAATACTGCCCCTCAATGAGGCCAAAAGTAGATTCACAAAATGTTTAGGGGTATGCATACCCCTGTGTCTCCCCCGAAAAAAAGCACTGGGTACCAGTGCAGCGGGAAGGAAAGTGGCGTTTCCGTGCGCTCTGGCTTCCGCCACGGTCTTCTGTTGCACCAGAAGCGGTTTAGTCATGTTGGTCACATGACCTGGAAAGCTGTCTATGGACAAACGCCGGCTCCCTCGGCCTGAAAGCGAGATGAGCACCGCAACCCCATAGTTGCCTTTGACTGGACTTAACCGTCCAGGGGTCCTTTACCTTTTACCAGTTAACACCCTGCAGACATATTCTTCACTGGCTGCAATTTCTGAACTGTCTTCAAGGACAGTTCCATAAAGAGCTCATTATAGTAATCAATTCTGGATATTATCAGAGCGTACATTACAGTGGCAAAGCAATCTGTGCCCATGAGCAGCTGTAGCTGGCACAGCCGCCTAAGTAAGCAAACTAAGAAAAATGTCACACCTAGGTAACAATGTACCAGGCTTAGAAATGAATGTGTAATATATTGTGACAGCGTTTTTATTTCTTCCTCATTAACCATGTAGATGCGTCTGTGGGAGACAGGATAAATAATCAGTGGTAGTCCCTCTGTTCTAATTAGTCAATAACAAAGTAAGACACACAGTTCTTCGTAACATTAATTATTCTTTAGCTGTTGGTTAAACAGGATTCGTTCTATGACATTGGATAATGGAACAATCTGTACAGACAAATGCCCCCAAATCCCGGAGATTTGGTTTGTACTTTGAATAATATAAAAATGATCTGAATAATCTATTGCTGAACTCTAAAGCAGAGATCATACCTTGTACTGGTTGGAAGTACGCTAAGCATATTTATAACTGCATACGGTTAAAACAGAATGTTCCAAAATCTCCCCAGACACTTCAGAATTAATTACAGCTGGAAGTTTGAATGGAGCTGACTTTCCTTTTTCTAATGCACAGCTCAGCATCAAAAGGTGGCAGGATGCTAAGTTTATCCCTCATTTATCTTTCTGTCCTAGCTGTCTTTCTGTGGTAGCCGTGACCCCCCCATGTAACAACCGTGAGGCAGAAAGTACACAGTGTTGCTGATAAAAATAACTGGAATTTCTGGGTTATTGAAAACAAGGCTGGAAAAAAAAGCCAATTTTTCACCAGGTTGAGTCATGCCTGATCAATGTGAAGACATAATTCTCAGATTTTAAAAACAATCCCAAATATTTCAAGCCTGGAGGGAGACTTTTACAAATAAAAATGCATTTAACGCCTGCTAAATAAGGTCAGCACCAGGACATAAGATTTCTTTATGGTTAGGAAGTGTTAAGTTTCTTGCTGTCTAATGCTACACATACACACCAGGCATGCCTACTCTAGGGGGCTGAGGTGTCCCTAGATATTTGTTTGAAGGGAGCCTGGCTCTCTCAAAGTTGAAGGGGCCAGGTGTGGGTTGCAGCTTCAGAGGAGGAGGGAGAGTTAGAGGGCTGGACCCACTACCAACAATGCAGGCATGAACAGACCCAGACCCTACCACAACCATGGGAGACCACACTTGCAAAGTCAGTCTTCTTGCTTGTGATGGGAACCCTGCAAATGACAGGCCCCAATCCTTTAAAAGTAGAACAGGAGAGGTGTGTCAAGGTTTGTTACAGCATCTCTGCTTATGTATAGCTATGTATCCTAGACTTTAGGAAAGTTTATACATTCATTCTCCCCACTTAAAATGAAAATGAACGAAATATTTTTAAAGCTGCAAAACCGAAAGGGGATGAGTTCAATTAGTGTCCATGGGGAAAACATCCATATTAAAGCTCCACCATGTTGTAAGCACAACAGCTGGTTTTTTTTTTTTTAAAGGTCTCATCTTGCAATAGTAGAAATAGATCTGTTTGCAAAATAGAGAAACTGCCGCTGTCACTCTCACGGGGGAACCCCTGTATACATGGCCAAGGGTGTGTGTGCATATGTTTCATATGACATGTCGCACCAGGAAACAGCAAACACAGGAACTGATTGTGAGAATCTCTCCTATGCTACCAAGTCCTTGAGAGTTTTGGATTTTAAGAAATGCCATTTTTAACCAAAACAGCAAACCTTGCAGTTATGACGTACTTCAAGTTATTGCACTGATTTAAAGAGAAAGCCTGATTGCACCCCGAATGGGTGGACAACAGCTGCACATAGTCATCTCTTGTGTTACAAACCAGACTGAGTCGATGTTAGGAAAGGATAAAAATTCTGCAAATTGTTGCTGGACTACAGTAATGTACAAGAGCAACGACCTCTCACATTAAAGGCTGATCTTTCAGAGTTCTCTTTCAGTGCAAATATAATCCTGTAATAAGGAGCAATGCCAAATGAGAAATGGTCAAAGAAAGGAGTGTTTGGAAAATTCAAGGTTATTCTTGATGAGAGAGGAAAGCAGAAAGATACAATATGATGGGCTGTCAGCTTATTGCTACTTGCAGCTCAAAACAGAGACTCTCTCTTTTTTTACCTTGATAAACTGTTAGAATAGGTCAGTCAGCTGCTCCCTGTAGTACCACCAGGAGCTTAAATGTCAGTGATTAAGCGTTTCCATGGAGATCTATCCGAGTTCCACAAATGGCCCATTATTTACGCCCACACTTCTCAGGATAAGTGATAATGACAGTGTGTTTTGTTGTGCCCTGTGATATCTGAAGCTGGTGGTGCAGATGGACTATGAAATGCAATATCAGAGGACAGGGTCAGATCTCTAAAAAGCAAAGCAAGCCTGCTGTTTGATTTGTGGGTTCCTGAAAAGGTGGCCATGTTTGTAGCTGTCGATTTCTCAGATAGGCAGCTCCCAAATTCAGGGATGAATCACAGCAACAGAGCATTAAAACACACACACAAAATTGTTTCAGAACAAAGTGGTAATGATGCATCTGCTGTATGGCTTGTAGGCTGCAAATACATAGGACAGGGGTTGCCAACAGGGCAACCAGAGAGCCAGTGTGGTGTAGTGGTTAAGAGCGGTAGTCGTGTAATCTGGGGAACCAGGTTCGCGTCTCTGCTCCTCCACACACAGCTGCTGGGTGACCTTGGGCTAGTCACACTTCTCTGAAGTCTCTAAGCCCCGCTCACCTCACAGAGTGTTTGTTATGGGGAGGAAGGGAAAGGAGAATGTTAGCCGCTTTGAGACTCCTTTGGGTAGTGATAAAGCGGGATATCAAATCCAATCTCTTCTTCCCCGGCACCTACAAAGCCTCTGAGCCCCCTTCACTTTTCCCTTAGTCATGAAGTCGTGAGGGCTGTTATCATTTTCTCCCCCGAAAAGTATGTTGAACTGATGGAGGAACTGGGGAAGATGATGCTCTGGAACCCTGAGCAGGAGCATTCCATGTGCAGTAGGTTTCAAAGATATTTTTGAGGGGGACAGGCATGCTGCAACAGTGACACCTGCTTTTAAACTGCCATTGTATAACCAGATACACACCTCAGAACTGCAGCCCAAACAAGCATACTATATGCTTGGGGCAGGAGATGTGGAGAATATTTACAGTTCTTCCCTAACTTCAACTATAGCAATTGGCAATTCTTTTTGTCGTTTTCAGTTTAGCCTTTAAATCCAGGTCTTTCCTTCTTTGTTTTTTTTTTTTTCACCTCACAGCTTGGCTAGAGCTGTGTTCTCTGATTCAATTCCTAGAATGGCCACTCTGTACGCTGGCATTTCTGGGAACGATATCTCCCTGTGATAAACTCTGATTTTGTGTTCTGCTGAAGTGAAATCCTTCCAGGAAGCCTGTCTTAACTCTCAGAAGATCCGTCCATCAAACATTCACGACCCTTTCGTATATCTGATCTGCTGAAGTTGTTTGTTTATAGTGCCGGAAGACAGAGAAACCTCGCGGGTGAAGGCAGCCCCCGCTGAATGTAGTCATATTGAGTTCTTCTCATCCAGAGGAGCCGAGAAGGCCAGATGCAATCAATGCTGCCCTTGGCATATCTGCTGCTGGATCATCTTCAAGGTATGTGGGCTCATTTTAATCTGATCTTGAACGAATGCCAGGCAGAGTTGCTCTCAAAACAGTTGTTAAATTAATTACTTTTCCACTGCCTGAAAGATGAACCTGATCATACGTGTAACAAGCTTAACACTACCGTTGGTTGATAAGGTAGGTAGGAGGAACGAGCTCTACTAGTTCCCTAGCTCAAGGGCAAAGTACTAATAATCTATGATCAGGATAATGGCACAGGTGCCATCTTCTCAAGCTGATTGTCCTGAACCATGGGGTACCTGGCGGCAAGCCCCGGTGGGGTGCACAAATCCCATGGCAAATGCTAGTGCATAATCTGGCAAGCCAATGAGTCCAAAGTCTAGCCAGGCCAGGTTTCCAGCTCTGCAGCTGGGGAAATCCAGCCAGATGGGTGGGGTATAAATAATAAATTATTATTATTATTACCTAGGGGTCAGGGCACCTGGAGGTCAGCCCCGCACAAGCACAGTCCCAATGAGATCTCAGGACCATCTAAGCTGTGGTCCAACCACTGTGGGAAGGTGATCAGAAACAGCATCTCTGCTCTGCTTCCTTTTTGTACTTGGCATAATAATAATAAATTTTTATTATTATTATACCCCACCCATCTGGCTGGGTTTCTGCAGACACTCTGGGTTGCTCCCAACAGAACATTAAAAACACGATAAAAGATCAAACATTAAAGGCTTCCCTAAACAGGGCTGCTTTCAGGTATCTTCTGAAAGTCAGATAGTTGTTTATTTCCTTGACATCTGATGGGAGGGCGTTCCACAGGGCGGACGCCACTACTGAGAAGGCCCTCTGCCTGGTTCCCTGTAGCTTCACTTCTCGCAGTAGGAAACTGCCAGACGGCCCTTGGAGCTGGACCTCAGTGTCTGGGCAGAATGATGGGGGGTGGAGACACTCCTTCAAGTATACTGGGCCGAGGCATACTGATTGCAGCATCTGGGCTTGACAAGGCATGTGACCCTCACCTGCTCTGAGCCTTTTCCAGCTGAGGACTCACAACCTCCTCTCAGAGCTAGCAAGCCCCACCTGGCCAGCTAAGGAGCTGGGCTGCGGGCTCTTGCCTACCTCAGCTTCCTAGAGCTTACCTCCCACTGCTCCCTATGCCTCAGTGCCCACCGTGTTCATGGAGACAGGGCCCCCTCTGGCTCTGGTGATGGGTCCTGCTGCTCTGGTTCCTGGGCATTGACCCCCACCTCCTTGCCATCCTCCATCACCCTGTGAGTACTTCCTGCCACACCAATCCTCTTCCTCTTCCTCTTCCTCATCGTCCTGACAATTCATGACATTGAGGGGGCCCTGACATGACATCATGATGTCCGGACATCATCTGTGCAACATTGCGCAATGTCATGAGGAGCCAGGCAGCATGAATGCAATATATGCCATGGTATAATATGAAGAAGTAAGGGGGGAAAGTTACAGAGTCATAAATCTCAGGTATTTTCTTCACTATGCTAAGAGTTTGAATTCCTGCGGTGTTGATTATGTGAGAG
This sequence comes from Podarcis filfolensis, assembly GCF_964270895.1. NCBI lineage: Eukaryota > Metazoa > Chordata > Lepidosauria > Squamata > Lacertidae > Podarcis > Podarcis filfolensis. The sequence continues at coordinate 37,069,141 of NC_139607.1, read as the reverse complement.
AAGCAACGGCAAGGAGACTGAAGAACAATAGCAAGTCTGTTTTCTGAGAGCAAATGTCTAGCACCTGGCTGAACTACAGTTCTAGGACTTGCTTCTGAGAAGCAGAAGAGCAACACCTGAGTGAAAATTAAGTTGACTGAGGCCATCCTCTAAAACTAAGGGAAAATGCAGCTTGGTCAAAGCTTCTAATTTACCCGTGGCAAACGCTTTACAGTAGGAGCTTGACGTAATGGAAGCAGCTTGCATTACATCACCACAATGTAAGATCAGTGCCCTATTAACAGGAGACATGTCAGGCAGATCTTGATGGAGGTGACTTCCTTAGGTTTGGTGTTGAGGTGCAACTTTAAATTTGCTTCTTCTGAGTGTCAAGAATTTAGCAATGAGACTTTGGCATGCTAACTGATTCTGTGACCCTTGAAGTGTCTGCGTCCAACTACTTAGAGGGACAAGACTGAGCAGTAGCAGGTCTCCGATGCCCTTAGATGTCGGGGGCTGCATGTGCATGACACCGGCTGACATTGAGCAACCTGTGACCAAGCCTGATCACAGGAGAGCAAAGAATACACTCAAACCTATCCAGAAACAACAGAGGAACATAACCAAGCTTCTATCATAATTTAATTTTGCATTTCTGTACAGAAAAAGAACCCAGTTTTAGCGGCGGACAAAGTGCCTAGGAGCGTATTGTTGTTTTTCTTCATTAAATGCTATTTATCTTCAGTATTGATTGGACAGGATAATAACAAGACAGACAGACGTGAGTGATACAAGAAAGATGTTTCCCCTCTTCAGAATATGCTTGATACAGGAGGGCCATTAAGATATTACTGTTATCTCTTCCTCTTTGATATGAGGAGCTGTCCAATAGCAGGGTCCTTTTTACAAGCTGCTAATTTTCTGCCTTTGAAACCTTAAGTGCTGTAATTTTTCTTTCCTCTAATGATTTTTGAAAAAGACCATGGCTTCTTACAGGATTGGTAAATACTCATGCATCTCTGTGCTTGACTGTAATGATGGGACTGTTAAAAATATTGAAATTTTGCTGATTGCTTCAGAGAACACACAGAGCTTTTTTGGGAGGGGGCGATAAGAAAAGGAAATACAATACAAAGCAGCTGGGATACTGCCTTGAAAAATAAATCTGTGAGCACCCATTAAATGAATACTGTACTTGCATATTGATGAGAAGGCTGTTGTCAATTTGATCAATCTTAGTTTCTCATTTTCACTGTCTTTCAGACACCCTGTAACGTCAAACTTGAGCTGTTGTGCGAGTGCGAAATAGATTTTTCATGTAATTTCTTTTAGCACATGCAAAAATCAGAGAAGTTATATGGATGAATAACATGGGAAAATGCCTCTCACTTTTAAAGAGCATATCCTTTATTCAAATGCAGGTTCCAAGGCAAATGTACAGAAGATCAGCTCATTACAGCCAAATACAACTGCTCCCATATTTATTTTAGCCACTGCACAAGAATGCTGAATTACCAATCATTACGCGGAATCTGGGTCCAAGCCCGCTAACAAGAAAAACAATCAGCAAGCCTTAAAAATGTTTAATTGGATTCCATTGTTGGCTGAAGGTATACAGTTAGTTTACAGAACTGATAAAGTGGAGGCAGGGAAGGTCTTGCTACAAGGCCCATCCTACATCAATGAGCTCCCTCCTAGTGGTGGTGGATTTACCTGAGGGTAACAGCAGCATCTGCAGCAGGCATCAGCACTCTTTTAATCTGGAAGCTTCCATTTTAAGTCTGGAAACTTCCATTTTAAGATTTCACAATGCCTTGGAAAGAATCTGTGTCAGGGCCATTGTGAGGAATTAAAATGGTGGTTCTCTGACCCGCGCTGGGTACTACTCAGAGCTGATGGGGGGCGGGGTTTACACATAGAATACCGAAACAATATGAAGGCATGACATTGTCTTACTGCAAAACAAAACAAAACAAAAAAACCCCCACTGTCTCCATAAACCATTTTCAGATTCTTGAAGGAAGATAGAAATTCAAAAAATAAATAGGCTTCTGAAAGGTCCACCTTTTGGCCTTGTGAGTGGGACAGTTCTTCCTTCCATGGTTAACACACCCTGGTTCAATGCAAGGATTGCTAGGAAAAGAGCAAGAGTATTGGGGAAGGAGCAGAGAAGGGTCAAAAGCCCCCCAAGAAAATACAGTTACAAATATGAAGAAGAGCTGCGGAAGGGACATGGAAGAGACCTGAGGGCCTCGGATATAAGGTTGCCAGGTTAATGAGCTAGATTGACGTGATAATAAGGACTGACAAAACCTGGAACCAGGAGGAAGGGACGTTGGATGAAGATTGGACTTGTTTGTATTTCTTTTTTTTTACCATCAGAACTGTTTTATAAAATTGATGAACATTAGAAAAATGTTGGAATGAAATTACTTGGCTTTAGTAAAAATGTTTAAAGAATTATGAAAGAATGTTATGGTTATGAGAAGCTGGTAAGGACAAGATTTAAGTTTTAAGCTTTAAGATTTATCTTATTATAGAAAGATAAGACTAAAACAGTTTAGGGTAATGTAATGACAGAATATTATGAAATATGGAAAGGATTTGCTGGGATAATTTACAACTAGGATACAAAGAAAGGGAGGAGGAGGAGGTCTAAGAAAGAAGGTAATGACAGTTGAGGACTTGGAAATAATGAATTTGTTTTTTAAATGTTTTTAATTGTTTGTGATGTATTGTTTTTTTTTTCTTTTTTCTCTTTTTTGTTTGAATCTGTATTTTTTGTCTTTATTTTATTTTGTAACATTTTGAAAATTTCAATAAATATCACTTTAAAAAAAAAGCCCCCCAAGAAAAGCCGAATGTGGTAGGAACAAAGCCAGAGGTCAGACTGTGGCTTGTATGTTCTGCAGAAGAAGTATGGAAAAGGTGCATGACAAAAGCACCTACCTTAACGTGAAGGTGTTCTGTCTCAGTGACATATAAGATTTACTAAGTTCTTCTTGGGTCTAGGTTTGTGGGACAGTAGCAGTCACATACTTTGCTTTATGTGTGTGTGCAACTATGATTTGTCTTGACTAGCATCAAACTGCAGCTTCAGTTATTTTTTATCTGGCTGCTTCCCACCAGATGAGTGTTATAAAAAAGTCATTGTTTTTTGGAGGAAGCTAGGAATATTGTGAACAGCTGCTTGAAATTTAATAGGAGCTTGCAGGTGACAGTCATGGAACTTCGTTCTGTGAAGTGACCAAGACTGAACACAGACAGAGAAATGTAATGCTTCACTGGAAATGTTTTCCATATTCAGACTCTTGCCTTTTCTTTCTTGAAGTAAACGCATTCATAACTTATTCATCACTGCAAGGTGAGCAAAGCTTCCCCGCTTTTGAAAGGGTATGAAGTAGATTGATGATAGAATATCGGGATTTGAATCCAAACTGTACCACACAGTGTCCTCAGATCCATCAATCCATTTAGTCACTATGCTATACTTTATATTGCAGTTTTAAGATGCCGGTGAATTGTTCTTCTGTGTTCACCTTACCGGTTTTCTTAGCTCTGTTCCCTGTGGCCATTTCATCACATGGCAGCTGACTCTACTATTTCTCATGCTGAACTATTGGTGTGCATGTTATAAACTAGATTTGGCTTCAGATTTGTACTGACACGACAAGCCACAGTTTGTCTTAAATCATAGTTTAATCATGATGATGCCTCTCTGCTGCTGCATGGGTTCTTACATGAAACACCCCACCCTATTCCTGTACTGCTCAGCCCTGGGCCTCTGTTGGATGACATTGGGTTCTACTATACTGAGAGAGTGAGGAAATCTTCCACTTTATGCATGCCATGCATTATTTCATACATCTCTGTCATGTTCCCCCCCCCTTGCCATTTTCCTAAACTCAAAAGCCTCAAATGTTGAAACCATTCCTCCTAGGGGAGTTGCTCCAGCCCCTTGGCCATTTTGGTTTCCCTTTTCTGAAATTTTCTAGAGTACTAGGGTGTCCAAGTGGCCAGGGCACTGGGATTCTTGTTCCTTGCCACAAGTAGTGAGTACAAGGGCAGTGGCGTAGCGTGGGGGGTGCAGGGGGGGCCGGCCGCACCGGGCGCAACATCTGGGGTTAGGGCAAATCCACGGGTTAGGAGGCGCAAATTACTTGCCTTGCCCCGGGTGCTGACAACCCACGCTACGCCACTGTACAAGGGTGTGTGGAATGTAACTCCAGTCCTATGTGCAGATATCTGGTGGACAACCTTAGCATAATCAGACCCTTCAAGTGTCCTTATATTCCAGGATTTACAGAAGCCTTTCCAGTTTCTGATTTGATCCCAGAATGTCCCACTTTTCCTTAAGGTGTCCCTATTTTCATCGGACAAATATTGGAGGGTATGAAGTTATGTGACCCCCTGAGCCAAGGGGATAAGCAACTATAGAATCTTTAGAAGATATCTGAAGGCAGCCCTGTATAGGGAAGCTTTTTTTTTAAAAAAAAAGTTCAATGTTTTATTATTTTAATACATGCATTGGAAGCTGCCCAGAGTGTCTGGGGCAACCCAGGCAGATGGGTAGGGTATTATATTCTTCTTCTTGTTCTTCTTATTATGGAATAGGTTGTCCCTATTTTTATCGGAGAAATGTTGGAGGGTATGAGTGTTACATTATCCTAATAACGGACCGGGAGTGGTGGTGCTTTTAGGCTTCCATGAGGGCTCTAGAATGAATCAAATTACAAAGTGTATTCAATGACTCAATTAGGTTAGAGGTTAGGCAGCTTTTAAAAATGGCATTTGAGTCTTCCGGAGCTCCCAGCCTGGTGTGCATACCTGATGTGAGTACCTCATCATCCATTTAAATCGAGGTCAGCAAAGTTTTGCTGTGTGTGCTACACTTCTTCTTTTCACATTCTGCCAGGTCAATATGGGGGCTTCTGGAGTCAAGAGGCTAGTGGCATATTTAAATCTGAGGTTCTAAATAAGAGTGCTGTTTATTTGGATAATTATTTTTAAAACGTGCTCAGGTTTTTTGATCAGTCTGTGGTGATAACCCAGTTCAGGAATGGGCCTCAGGAAAGAATCCTGCAACCATTAGATAGTTGACTTTCTTAATGGAAACCCAGATACTGATAACTGCAAGTGAAATGGAGTATAGTTTCACAGACTGTAATATTTTTGAGTGGGGAAAAACAGACACACACCCCTTTTATTTTAACTTCAAAAGCCACTGTGTTTCGCTTGGGTCCTTGGAACCATCCTAAAGGAACAGACTCTTCTGTGCTTGAGTAATATTTATGGATTTGGAACTGATTAACAGCAAGTCAGCAAAACTAAATGCAGCAACAAAGCTGTTCTGGGATTTTTATTTTGCAGGGGTGGACAAATAATATTGCTTACAATGCTGGGTGCATCGTGGAATACTGGTAAGCAGTGATCTCATTTCTAGGGATATACTGTACATTCCTTTGCTTGGCTGTTGGCTCTAAAGTAGATGGGGGATTTAACAGCTGTTCTCATTTCCTGAAAAACAAAAGTGCCTTGGATTCATTTACTCTTAAGCTTCAGTGCCTAAAGGTGTATCCAGTTGGATACACTGTTTGCAAATGAATATAATTCAACACGGTTTTTAGCCAATAGGTAGGGTTGACTGCAACATGGTCTGCAACATAATCCATAGTTTGTGTTCATGAATATTTGCTATAATTAGATCTTTCATAATTCCAACTCAAGGTTTCATCTTCTCCTTTTATTCCATAGCTGGCAACTTTTCCCTTTTTTAAGGGAAATTCCCTTATTCCAAATAGGAGTCCTTGCAAGTAAAGGGAAAAGTTGACAGCTATGTTTTATTCACATCATACCAAATATATTGGGGTAGGTATGGGTATATAAGGTGGTATTGAATTAGGTAGTACACAGCATAGACCCATTGGAATTAATGAACTTGACCAAGCTAGGTCCATTAATTTCAATGGGTCTGGTCTGAGTAAAATTTTGTAGAATACCACCCATTGTAGGCAGCTTCACTTGGATTAAATCTGCATTATTTAAAGCAAACAAACAAGTCTAGAGGGTTAAGAAAATGTACAGAAAATACCCAAGGATTAGTGCCAGACAGCGATGGACAAAATGAACAGAATTGAAATATGTATTATATTATTAGTTCTTTATTTACTAATTTCCATTTATGAATTACTCTCTATAAATCGTTTCAAAATGAATATATCAAAGGATCTTTCTTGAATGCAACCTGTTGTAAGTAAGTCTAGTTTTGCACGTTTTTCAATATGTAAGAGTGTTGTGGGAAAGTTTATTGATAACATTTGACATTCTGAGGTTAGCTTTTAGTATGGATTTTCTTGTTTTGCAACCTTTAAATGATGCATTAAATAATGTGGCAAAACAATGTAGCAAAAGCAAACAAGCTTTTGAAAAGGGGGGGGGGGGAGGCAGCTAGTTATCTTCGATTCCATGACTGCACAATCAGTACATGAGTGGTTGCCATGCAAATTGCCCCAGGGTAGTGGGTAAGGCAAAACACAAGCTAATTACCAGCTTAATGAGATATTAATTTGCAAAACATTAGGCTCAGACACAACAGGAGTCAATTCCGTGGACTGTTCAGCAGCTTTCATTCCCTGTTTGCTACAGGTGAGAGGCTATCACTTGGAGAACTCTTAAAATATTCAGGTAGGTAGCCGTGCTGGTCTGACGCAGTCGATACATAAAAAATAAAAAAATGTCCAGTAGCACCTTAGAGCAGGGTCTGGTGACTTCTGTTTCAGTGTCTCTGAAGAAGTGTGCATGCACACGAAAGCTTATGCCAAGAACAAACTTAGTTGGTCTCTAAGGTGCTACTGAACAATTTTTATATTTCTTAAAACATTTTGAAGATAGATGGCAAACTTGTACCTAACATAGTTTTGCCATAGACTGTAATTTCTGTACAGTGGTACCTCGGGTTAAGTACTTAATTCGTTCTGGAGGTCCGTTCTTAACCTGAAAGTGTTCTTAACCTGAAGCACCACTTTAGCTAATGGGGCCTCCTGCTGCCACTGCGCCGCTGGAGCCCGATTTCTGTTCTCATTCTGAAGCAAAGTTCTTAACCTGAAGCACTATTTCTGGGTTAGTGGAGTCTGTAACCTGAAGCGTATGTAAAATGAAGCGTATGTAACCCGAGGTACCACTGTATTGGGCAACTTCCAGCACATGTGCCTAATTAGACCTGGCAGCAGTATGAATTTGGATCATGAAACCATTTCCCTCAAATCACTTCCACCAACATGCCAACATGTGTGAAGTCAGGTGTGGGCCACTTAAAGGCATGGCTATAAAGGAAGAATTGGGAGCTTAGTGCATGCTCCTGATTATTCTGCGGCAAGTGGGGCTACTTGGCAACCAGCTGACTGGCGCTGACAGGGAGTCCCAATGGAACTGGCTGCCTGCATACCCTCCAACACTTTGAAGCCAACATCTTTGACACCATCTTCTTGGATGCCATCTTCCCAATCTTTTCTTTGCCACAGATTGACATCTGTCTTAAACCTCACAGCCCCTTATTTCTAAAGTTGCTGGGCCCATGTGTAGCAGAAGACGAGGTGACTCTCTCGTGCAACCCGCATCCTTGATCGTTTGAAACTCAAATGCACTGTGGCAGGCAAATCTTAAAAATAACACGGTGAATATCAATGTCCTGCTTAGGAACTGGCACTAGTTCTACACCTGGGCAGTGAGCCATGTCCAGTGTTTGGTATTCAAAGTATGGATCCCGTCCAGGAGAATGCAATTTACTCTGTGTCTGCTGGATTACCTTACATAAGCACACCCTTCGCCTTCTGAAGGGATTTATTTTTGTTTTAATCTTCCATTGAGCAAACAAATGACCTTTGAAAGGATCTGGGGGAAAGTTTGACTTCGAAGGTATGCTGGGACTAAGCTGGAGGAATTTCTGGAATGGAGATCTTGCTAAGTGATTGAAGAAAGAGTAAGAAAAGAGGTTTGTGTTTCTTCACTGAAATGTTGAGGAGCAGTTTGCAGAGAAGCCCCCTCTTCTTGTCTGGCGGTGCCATTTCATATTATATTGTGTTACAGTCCTTTTCAGAGACTGATGCTGGCAAACTAGGCAGAAGTATCATGTGGAAAGTGGCATATATGTTACCATGTGTGTATGATTCAGATACCACACAAAGACTGTTCTGAATGACATCCATGTGGTAAACCATAAAGTGTAGGGCTGTGCTTCTCTGGTGGTGCAGAAATGAGGCATCCACTGTTGAGGAGATACTGCTGAAAACAAAATGAATGTTTGGAGATAATAATAATAATAATAATAATAATAATAATAATAATAATAATAATAATACAGTGGTACCTCGGGTTAAACCACAGAGCCTAGGACTTGCTGATCAGAAGGTCGGCGGTTTGAATCCCCTCGAAGGGGTGAGCTCCCGTTGCTCGGTCCCTGCTCCTGCCAACCTAGCAGTTCAAAAGCACGTCAAAGTGCAAGTAGATAAATAGGTACCGCTCCGGCGGGAAGGTAAACACCGCTTTCGTGCGCTGCTCTGGTTCGCCAGAAGTGGCTTAGTCATGCTGGCCACATGACCCGGAAGCTGTACACCGGCTCCCTCAGCCAATAAAGCGAGATGAGCGCCGCAACCCCAGAGTCGGTCACGACTGGACCTAATGGTCAGGGGTCCCCTTACCTACCTCGGGTTAAGAACTTAATTCATTCTGGAGGTCTGTTCTTAACCTGAAAGTGTTCTTAACCTGAGGTACCACTTTAGCTAATGGGGCCTCCCGCTGCTGCAGCAGCACTGGTGCCGCACGATTTCTGTTCTCATCCTGAAGCAAAGTTTTTAACCTGAGGTACTATTTCTGGGTTAGCAGAGTCTGTAACCTGAAGCATCTGTAACCCAAGCTACCATTGTATAATAATTGTTGTCTGTTGTTGTTGTTGCAGTTTTGCTCTTAGCCCAAAAGTCCCCTTCAGAATTATGTATGTTTTCATTTTGTATGGAGCTGTTTGCCCTACCCACACATCTTGAATACAGTACATTGTAGTGCCATCTAGTGCTGAAAGATATTATTCTGTAGAAGGCAAAATAGAAGGTGTGAGGGAGTACGACATAAAATGGGAGATTATATAATACAAAGCAAAATTCTCTCCCGACTTGGCAGAAGACTACCTTCACTTGACATCTTTTCCTGTCACTTCAGTAATTCACCTCTGTGTTACATTTGGCTGTTCTGTTCTTTTCTTTTCTAGATGTTGTCATTCAATAATGGCACTTGCACATCTGTCCTTTATATGGATACCCTCCAGGAAATATAACATGGCTTATATTGGCATAGTTATGATCTTGTGGGCATCATCATTTCTATTGTAAAATCTGACCACTAAAACGTGGTGATGAAACGACATTAGGCAGTAGAAGTTCAAAGAAAAAAAAGTTATATACCATCTCAGCTTCTAAGATTGGTGGCTAGGACTAGGATGCGGGTGGCACTGTGGTCTAAACCACTGAGCCTCTTGGGCATCCTAATTAGAAGGTCAGCAGTTCAAATCCGCATGACGGTGAGCTCCTGTTGCTCTGTCCCAGCTCCTGCCAACCTAGCAGTTTTGAAAGCACGCCAGTGCAAGTAGATAAACAGATACTGCTGCAGCGGGAAAGTAAACGGCATTTCCGTACGCTCTGGTTTCCATCACGGCGTCCTGTTGCGCCAGAAGCGGTTTAGTCATGCTGGCCACATGACCTGGAAAGCTGTCTGTGGACAAACGCCAGCTCCCTTGGCCTGAAAGCGAGATGAGGGCCGCACCCCATAGTCACCTTTGACTAGACTTAACCGTCCAGGGGTCCTTTACCTTTACCTTTTAATGGTTCTCTCAATGACCCCAAGGATGCAATGGCCACCAAGGGTGGTACAGGGCAGAGCCTTCTTGGTGGCAGCACCCTGGTTTTGGAATTCCCTCTCAAAGGAGATCTGTTTATCCATCATGATTTGTTTCCTTTAGGTGACAATGTTGTCTGGGCCTCTGGCACATAGTGGGACCTTGAATGTCTGAATGTTTTCTGCACACTATGCTCTATCTTATTGGTTGTTTTTTCAGTCTGTTTTAATTGTTGTTTTCATGCTGTTTTTAGCTGTATGATTGTTTTTAGCTGCTCTGAGCTCCTTCAGGAGGGAGGGTGGGGTGTTAGTATTATTTTAGTACCATACTATACATTTCTTGTTACTTTTAGCCAGGGATTTTTCCAGCCGGAACTCAGTTCCAGAGCCTCTCAGGTGGGTGCCATTGCCATTATAAGAGAACAAAGAAGGTTTTCATGGTGAGTTCTGGCACCCCCCCTTTTTTTAGAAATATAGCCTTCTTTTAGCTGACAGAACAGGATGCTACTACCCATATCACTGCTAGAAAATTAAGTAAGGAAGTAAGTAAGTACTTGAGAACAAGGACATTTAAATGTGGCAAGCTAAACAGTCACCCATATTATTAAGTACCCATATTATGGATAATTAAGTTGCCACCAAGAATAGTTTGTTATATTACAACTTAGATTTTATTAGACAATGTTTTTTCCCAATGTATATCCTGCAATTTATATTGGTTTTCCTTTTTTTTCTTTTTCCTTTCGTACCAGTATTGTTTTGGTTTAATGTATCTAATTTATTTTACACAGTATCAGACAGGAAAAATAAAAACCCCAAGATAAACACCATCAATTCTATTTATATTCCATGCCATACATTCAACACTAGATGGCATTGTTAAGCTAAGCCAGTTTCTTTCTAAACCCTTGGTGGAGTGTTTGCCCGGATTATTTTCTTTCCTAGGTCGTTCTTGTGGCATTTGATATTGTATTGTGGCGTATTGATATTGTATTCCCTGTAAACAAGAGTTGCCTGATATAATGATGGCTTCTGCCCTTGAACCCACCTGCACCTCTTCTGTAAATATCAGCTGAGCCGCCAATTCCTTCCAACATCTTGGTTATACAAAATACATGAATCATCCTCAGTATTTTTCAACAACAGGCTAAGTAAAAGAGAGAGAGCAAAGCCACAAACTGCCCTATGGCACCCTGCCCTTGACTGGCCCTTCTCTGAAAGTTGCAAATTAGAAAGGTCTTCTTGACTGTATTTCCATGTAAGACCATATCAAAGACTGTTGTTGTTGTTGTTGTTTCAACTTATATTTTACTTTTTCATTAAAATTGTATGCCCAGAAAAGAACAGAAAACACAGACAAGTGCTCACTAAAATAAATAAAAACCTAACAAACATAAAAACCAGTAAAAAGAGCAGGATCAGCAAATTATTAGGCATAAAAAGCCCAACTATACTAGTAAGTTATCAGAGTTCACCTGAACTCGTAGGAAAAAATGGAACCTGATGGATCTAAATACCGTAAGAATGGCATTCCAAAGTTTTGGTGAAAAAGCAGTGTATGTCCAGCTGAATCTCTAATGGTAGTGGAATAGAGAGCCTTTGACACTGATTAAGTCTTGAGCAAGTTTATAAAGGAGGAGGCACTTAGTGAGATATCCTGACCCCAAGCAGTTTCAAAGCCCCAGTAAGCCATCCTAGGTGCCATATGATTGCAGGGTCCAGGCCATATTCCAAATTGATCCTGTAGGAAACAGAACCATTTCAATAGCATTGCGGACTGTGATAAACCTTCCTGCTGATGGAGTAATAGCATATTGGATTTACTTATATGGTAAAAGAGCCATTATAAAATACATCTGGAGTAACAGACCTCAAACAGCATGGAGTATAGCATGCAGTATAATGCAAACAAAACATACAAAACTTTGCATCCTTCCCAAACACACTCAGAGATCATCTGAGCTCTCCTCTTTATTACCAAACTTCTTTTAACAGCCAGAGCATTAAATACTTCCTAACCCCATTCAGTTTTTTTGCAGTAACACACAACATAACATAGAGATTCTTGACAGCCCTTTCCAATGGAGCCCAGTTAACTCAAGCCTCCATTTATGCTTCTGGCAGAGAATTACAGCATGCCAGCATAAAATATTTTCAAAATTTAGGAAGGCTAAGTAAGTTTAACTCCTTATTCATCTGATAGTATTTCCAATTATCCAAACAGGGATAGTAGGCAAGCTACCCGATAACTTGGGATGGGGTCTCCCTCCCTCTGAAGGAGAAGGCAGGTAGCTTGGGGGTTTTCCTGGATATGTCTCTGTCACTAGAAACTCAATTGTCCCCTGTGACTTGCAGTGCTGATTCTCAGCTTTGGAAAGGAGATGGGAGGGCTCTGGGACACTGACAGAAGCCTGACAGCTTATTCCCACAGCCTGGTGCCTTTATTAGCCAGGTTTGGGAAGGCAGCGCAAAGGCTGGGGGGGCGGGGCGGGGCGGGGTGGGGCAGGGTCACAAAATTTTGGCCTCACCTACAGCGCCATAGTACCCAAGTCAGCCACTGCCCGAGGAATGCTCTACCAATAGAGATTCACAGGTTCCTTTTGCTTTAGTCTTTGAAAATGTGTTCTAGTCTTAAAAAACTAGTTTGCTAAAAACTTTTCTATTCCACCAAGCTTATGCAGGCAATTAAACATAACCTGTACATTAACCTGTAACAGTAGATCTCTGGCATTTTTGGGGGGTATTTTTGTATGTTGTTGTAAACCACTTTGATCTTTTTAATGAATAGTGGTATACAAACATTTTTATAAATAAAATAAATACAGAAACCCAAGCATACCAGGGAACAAGATCAAGAAGGAAGAGGCTTTTAACTATTGAAAAACCCACCTTCTCAGTTCTTTGCCTGCTTCAGCTTTCTCGTTTATCTTTCCACACAAAAATCTCAAAAAACTGCATTTGTAAAAAATGAATCAATCAGCTGTGTAGATTTCCTAAAATGGATACAAAGCCAATAATTGAGACTAGTGTCCTAGGCATGAGCTTGGAGGGAGCTCAAAGAGACTTCAAGGTTTAGAACTGTTCTTAGTACACGTTTAGGGGACCCCAAAAATATTCTCCAAAAACTCTATTGTGTCCTCTCCAGAGTGCTATCAATACTCCTTGCTCAAATAAGAATGCCAAGCAACAGTTGGGCTACAGTTTTAGCTCTATGGACCTGGATGGGGTCTGGAACAAACCGTTCAGATGCTTTTTCACTGAGGTGGAGGTCAGAGGTGGAGCTAGCTGCTCCATCACCTGGAGTGACGCACATACTGTGCACCTGGAGGTGGGGCCATGGGGTCAGGGCGAGTGTCCCATGGGGGTGAGATGGCCATGGGGTGTGGAGCAAGCTGCACTTGGAGGGCTGCTTCCTGGGCGTGGGGGGTGGGGAGTCGCACTGCTTTGCCAGCAGCCTTCCTTCCTCCCCCCTTCCTTTTGACAGCTCAGGGGGAGGCTCCCCCCCCCAGGAAGCAGCCCGGGAGTGGGGGGCAACTGCACGCTGCATGCCTGCGACTCCCAAGCCTCCCCCGAGCTGTCAAAACAAAGGGGGAAGGGGGGAAGGCTCAGGGTAGGCTTGGGAGTCGTGGGTGGGCGGCCCGCTAAATGTCACCCCCCTCAGGGATGACACCCGGGGCAGACCACACCCACCGCCCCTGGCTGCGGTTCAAAGATAATTGAGAGAACAAAGCTTGATTTTTCATCAGCAAGCAATAAAATGTGATAAATATGTTACACAGACTGGAAATGTTAGAATTAATAAGCTGAAATGTTGACGAATTACTGTTTGCATCCTTGACACATAATAATTGCTTCATTTGTCATGGAAATCTGGGGAACTTAAAATAGCAAGCACTTGCAATGGATTTCTCTTTCTCTCTGCAAATTGCAACTCATTCCACACCCAGGAGATCCAGGATGAATGTCTTTTCTATCAGCCGCAGGCAATAACTTATAGCATTTAAGGCCCCCCCACCTGAATCCTCAACATTTAAAATAAGAGTCTAATCAAATTATTTCTGCTATTACTTCCAGAAGAAACCATGCAGTTGTTCAGCAGATAATCAGTCACTGCTATAGACACAGCTCTATTTTCTTCAGCAATCTGTACCTGCCCACTTGGCAGTCTTAATTTGTCAATATGAGAAATTCACTCTTCTGCAGAAAGGAACACTATTAAGTGGCTGGATATGTGCAACTTTAAATGGAAATGGCACCACAAATTGATTAAACTATAAATACCGTCTCGAGATAACAGCTTTTCTTTATTCTGGAGAAGATGAAATGCCTTACCATTCATTGGCTACCACTCTCTTCCATGTGTTCAACAATTGCATGCCAAGAGGAGGAGCATCACAGAAGCATCAGGCTCCGCCTCCAATCTCTGCACATTTTCTGGAAGAGGAAGGGGGCTGCTTCAGGCAGCAAATGCTGGGGGGTTGGAAAGAGACCAATGTGTGGCATGCAGTCTTCCTGTCACCTTCTAAGCTATCCTGTGGTGAAAGGTAATCTTCTTCTTCTTCTTTGGCGATCACTCGTAGCTGAGTAAGATTGTCTTCCATAAACACGGTTTTAACAATGAGTCTGTAAGTGATTGTGGAGGCCAATTCTGGATCCACACATCCTTCCACAATGAGGACATTGCCAGCATTCAATTGTTAGGCCAGTCAGCTTCTGCACGTGGAACAGGGAATGCATCTAGTCCTTCACCTCAGGAAACAAAAGGTATTGGGCCAGCTATGTGACTGTATATATGGAGGGCCCTGTTCAGGCACTGGATGAACCTAGGTCTGCTACCCACCATAGAACAAGAGAACAGCTCCATAAGTTATGAAAAGTATATAAGTGCAATTCATGGGTAATACCAAATTAAAGGTCTACTTTGAATGCAATGTCCAATTCTGGTTTGGAGGGCAAGGATGAATGATAGTGCTCAGCAGCCAGCATTTCTGATATTTTGAACCACCGTGAGTTTATAATGAATTGTATTAATGGTTCGATGCTGCTGCTGATGACGATGACTTTGATAGTTGTTGTTGTAGGCATGCATCTGTCTTGGGAGACAATGAAGGAGTGCACCATTGGGAGGGGGGGCGGGTGAAGTCAAGCTGTTAGACCGATGTGGGAGAGACATGTTTTGTTGCAGCTGGGGCAGACGAGGGTGTCCGATTGTGCTGCTTCAGACGCACCATGGCATTTCTTCTCTCGATGGTCTTCCCAGTGGTTATTTCTCCTCTGGTCACTGCTGTGGATTTTGTTGTCTTTCTTTCTTTCTTTCTTTCTTTCTTTCTTTCTTTCTTTCTTTCTTTCTTAAATAAAGTGACCTTAGTTCAACCCAACCTCTGTCTCTGTCTCTTCATTTGGCTATCAGGTCCCAATAAAGTGACTCCTTTTACTGTTGGTAGAAATGATCAGGGCAAGGTGTACCTGCCCTATCGATAGGCACATACCCGCCAAACATTTCTCCAATGAAAATAGGGACGTCCCATTCCATAATGATAATTTTACTATTTATACCCCACACATCTTACTGGGTTGCCCCAGCCACTCAGGGCAGCTTCCAACATATATATAAAAAACATAATAAAACATTAAACATTAAAAAAAAACCTTCTCTGTACAGGACTGCCTTCAGATGGCTCGGGGGTCAGATAACTCCATACTGTCCAACATTTCTCCAATGAAAATAGGGACATCCTAAGGAAAATTGGGACATTCTGGGATCAAATCAGAAACCAGGACAGAGCCTCTAAATCAGGGATGTCCCTGGAAAAGAAGGACACTTGAAGGATCTGTAGGCATCTTGTTGGCCACTGTAAGAAACAGGATGCTGGAAGAGATAGGCTTTTGGTCTGACCCACCAGGATTCTTCTCATGTCCCTAATTCAGTGGCAGAGCACATGCTTAGAATGTAGAAGGGCCCAGTTTCAATCCAGGGCACTTCCAGTTAAAGGACCAGGATGATCAAGCCTTCAAACACTGCAGAACTGTTTCCCTGACCAAGTAGACAGCATTCGGCTACTACTGCTTGATAGATGGACCAATAGCCTGACTTGGAATTATACAGTTCCATATGTTCAAACTATCTGCTTTTACTGCTTTTTCCCTTTGCTAGGTTCTCTGTTTGGATTTATGCAGCATTATCGCAGGAATCTCTCTAGTCTGTTATTTCGATCCTGAACGTTAACAAGGAATAAGAAGATGGCCCTGGGCTGAGATAATAGTTGTGGAATGATCACTGGAAAAGCACTGCTTTGAGCATTCTTTGGCAAGGAAAGACTCTGAATAAGAACTGAAGAACTGCAGGGGGAAAATATCATCCAACTGACTCATGGGAAGTGCCTGATGATCATAAAAAGCCGTTGTGTGGGGGGATCAATTCCTAAGCAAACTGGAAGAGGAAGAAAACTGCAGCAGATGCCCTTGTCACATGTTCTGGCTTTTATGAGCTCTGAACCCTTTGGCACTTTCCCAGGTGATTGATATATTATTTGGCCATTAAGTAATTTTCATAGTAACTCCTTAACTCTTCATGATTTTGGTACAAATCCCTCCACTGCACCTCAAATGCACAAATAGTTACATTCATGCCTCCTTATCTATACTCCCATATCAGAACACATAAGACAATAGCTTATGTGTGAACTAGGGTCAATTTATGCTGAAGTTGTAAACCACTGTGTGTGTGTGTGTGTGTGTGTGTGTGTGTGTGTGTGTGTGTGTATACACACACAGTGCTTTCCCCCCTAAAAATAATGTTTAGGGGTACTCTCATTTTCCTACCCATATTGAAATATTGCTCCCCAATGAGGCCAAACTTAGATTCACAAAATGTTTAGGGGTATGCGTCCCCCTGCATCCCCCCATAAAAAGCACTGTGTATATATATCTTATAGAAAAGTGGTATGTAACTATTTTAAATACCAATACAAAATACAAATAGCTTCAGCCTAATCCCCCCCCATAAAATTGCTTTTTCTAAGTAGGTTTTTCATTTTTCATTTTAGACCTCTCATTCTCATATATGTTCAGAAACCGCTGCAAATGTATTTCTCAAAATCAAAATTCATGAAAAATTCATTTGCCGGAGATGTAGCCAATATTAGTCATACTTAGAGTAGATACTCTGAAATGAATGGCTATGACTATCCTAGACCCATTAATTTCAGTGATTCTAGTCTGCATATAATTTAGTGGGAAACGAGGGTATAATACTACACACACACACACACGCACCTGCCAGCAAAGCTGTTTGGAGCGACCCTGCTGCTCATAAAGCCCATGGTGGAAGGTAGGTGGGGAACAGGATTATTGGACCCAATCCAGGCTGATTGCTGCAACAGGTCCAGGCTTAGCACAGTGGCCCAATCCAAACTGGGTCCGATGGTGCTATGCAGTTGGCAGTGAGACTGTCTTAGGATCCAGTGCATCTTGGCTCAGCCATGCTTCCTCCCTGCCCTCAGAATTCCTCATTTGGAGGATTTTCACTGCCTCCCATTCACCCACATGATCAGTGGATGGCAGGCAGCTGCCTTAGCTGGGAGAGCTGAACAGAGGAATACCTCTGCTCATTCCAATGTCTGCCCCCTCTGCCTGGTGTAAGGGGTGTGCATGTTGGGTTGCTCTGTACAGCAATAAATCCAGCAGCTGCAAAGTCAGACCAAAAATGTTTTAAATAGATATTAAAAAACAACCAGGCATCAATGGCAGCGAAGGCCTTGGAGGAGAAATGAGTTATGAATTCTTCTTTTATACATTATCCCCATACATTCTCTTTTCCATCTTACCATTGTGTCAGTCTCAATGGAATTTCATGATCTTTGACAGACAGGAGATACGGGGGAAAGGTCATTAAATGTCTATGAAATAAAATGTACAGCGTGTGAGTTGAATGAAAAGAGGAATATTTAACATCTATGGATGTGGAAATGCAAATCCCATTCTCAATTGCTCTGGTGACTGAAATGGCATTCAGTACTATTACATCCAATTTTTCATAGCTCAGAACTAGAATTACAGAGCAGTTGTGGAAGAATTCAGCAAGGAGCAATAAAGTTAATGAGATATCCAGTGAGTTAAAAAGCAAAGATAAACAGCTGCTAATTTACCGAATTCGATGAAGCAAAAACCAAGGTTAAAATGCATTTCTAAAATTATTTCAGAAGAACAAATAGAACAGATGTAATTACATCTCATTTACGTGCAAATTAAGGTTACTGTGTGCATGCAGATTGTATAGAGGCATATAGATTTAAACTAAGGTGTGGGTGAAAGGCAAGGCAGTGGCAAACAGACTTGGAGGAAAATAAGAACAAGAATGCAATGCTGGCATTTCAAAACCTTGACATTTACCATAAGATTTTGGCCGTAAGATTTCAAACTGTAGTACTAGAGGGAATCCTGGTGGGATTGCTGTCAATCTGGGATGTGAAAAAAAGAGAACGATGACTTCATGTTCCATCTTTTCAGAGGTTGTTCACTAAATGCACTGTAAAGTTTGAGTCAAACAGAGAGTGTGCCGGGGTGTCTTGAGTTGTGTGCAGTGATGGGGGTGAAATCTGATTCAGTTTGCATCTTAATATCAACCTGAGGGTAGGCTGCAAAAAAAAGGGGGGGGGGCTGAGAATAGTCTTATTGTTATATTGCAAAGACGTAAGGAATACCAGGGCAGTAATTGATAGTGTTGCAGATCCAAGTTCCAGCTCCAACCACAATATAGCTATTTCTTTGCAGATTTGATGAATACGTCTTAATTGAAACACCCCACAGTACGTCTGCAGGTGGGACACTCCACATTGATACTCCTTACAAAGGAGAATTCTCTGCGTTTGACCTCTCCCATTAAACATATCAAAAATCCTCCCAGCAGAACTTTTATGGGTAGTGAGGTATCTCCTGTATGTAGGACCATCTGGTGATATTTTAATGCCTTTGGTAACCAGCTACAACTTTTGTGTGTGGATAAAGATGCTCCTATCTGATTCAGCTCCATCTTAGATACAATGGAAGGGCAGAATCCTTCTTTGTCAATGTCACCTTACAAGTGCTTGTTTCGTAGGTTTGTACGATTTGGAAGGGACTTACAGGTCATCCATTTCAACACCTACTTAATAGAAGAAATTCAAAGGTATAGCATACCCAAAAGATGACTGATTACCCTCTGCTTGGAAAACAGCAACAAGGAAGAGCGCACCACCCCTCTAGGTAATTGGGTTTGCCATTGAACTGTTCTTACAGAGCCACCATTTCCCCTTTATGATGGTTATTTTAATGACATTCTTGCTAAGCCACACCATTTGGCACCAATAAGGCATATAAATATTTTAAATAACACACCGAAATGTATATTGAAGCAAAGGCCTCCCTTTGATTGGCTTAATGGAATGAAAACAGTCTTTGATTTAATTCAGGTTTTGTTACATTTGGTTTAGGCGAACTCTGCTGTCGTATCTGTGGATATATTGGTGAGAAATTTCAAGAGGATTCAAAAGCTGGTCTCAAGATAAGAGCATATCAAATGCTCTTATGAGCAACCAGATAAATATTTTTGCCACATACAATCCTAATCCTTAGAAGCGAAGGAGCAATATTGTTTGATACAAGTTGGAGGGAAAAGATTTGATCCATCCTCTTCAGGTTCTAATACTGGGATTTTGGATAAAGTGAATGAGTTTCATCTTGTGAAAAATAAAAGTAGATTTATTGAGTGGAGGAAAAGTTTTATAACAGAGTTGCATTAAGAGTTGTCAACTTTTCACTCTTAACTTTGTATAAAAAAGGTAGATGCTTTAGATAACAAGAGCCTCTTACTTTTGTGAAAGGAGAGATTACTGAGGAATGGGGCCACATTCCTGGCCCTGCTCCTAGTGTTGGGCATCCTGCTGGCCCTGCTTCTGATCTCCACACATTAGTCCACCCACCATTAAGAAGCTGCTCATGTGTTTGGTTCTATGTGACTGAGACATGGGCACAATGTAATCACATGGCCTTTTCTCTTTTTAATGAGCAAGGAGATAACCCCATATGGGAAATTTATAGTTTAGATCAGGGGTTGTCAACCTGGCCCCTACCGCCCACTAGTTTCAGGATTCTAGGTGGGCGGCAGGGGGTTCTACGGCACAAGCTGAATCCTCCTTCCATCGAGCACTGGTGGGCGGTAAGGAAATTTTACCATCAAGAAAGATGCATTAGTGGGCGGTAGGTATAAAAAGGCTGGACCTGGACCTAATGGTCAGGGGTCACCTTTACCTTTACCCCTTGTTTAGATGGTAAAACTGGAATGTTAGTAGCATGGATAACAGTTCCATCTAAGTTTGGAAACTTTTTCACATGTGATTCTCAAAGATTACCCATGCTATTTATTCTTTTATTTTCAAATGCAGGAGTGAATACTAAGAACATAAGTACATAAGACAAGCCCTGCTGGTTCAGGCCAAAGGCCCATCTCGTCTGGCACTCAGTTTTCACAGTGGCCAATCTGCAGGGGCAGCATGACCCATTTCGCTACTTGAAGCGAAACAGGAAGTGCCGCCTTGCCTTGCTGCTGATGCCACTCCCGCCACTCTTGCCATTCCCATATCTGCTGCTGCCACCACACGCCCTGCTGCATCAATTGCTGGCAGAGAAAAGGTGCCACCATCTCTCTCTCTCTCTCTCTCTCTCTCTCCCTACACATACACACACACAAACATTTTGAGGAATTGATCCTTTACTACACGTTAGCTTGTTTTTGTAACTTTAGTACAATGGTACCTTGGGTTAAGTACTTAATTCGTTCCGGAGGTCCGTTCTTAACCTGAAACTGTTCTTAACCTGAGGTACCACTTTAGCTAATGGGGCCTCCCGCTGCCGCGCGATTTCTGTTCTCATCCTGAAGCAAAGTTCTTAACCTGAGGTACTATTTCTGGGTTAGCGGAGTCTGTAACCTGAAGCGTATGTAACCTGAGGCGTCTGTAACCTGAGGTACCACTGTATGTGATAAATATGCTGCATGTTTGTTTGATCGTCTACTTATGTGATTTATTTCTTATGAAAATTTCCCAGTTGTTCTGTTTATTCTTTTCAGTTTATTCCATTCTGCTTGCTGCCTGTTTTCTGTGAGGAGCGGATGTGACTGTGTACTTGATATGTGACGCTACTTTTGTGTGTGTGAGGGGGAATTAAACAGAATGCTTTTAAAAACCATGTCAAAAAATTTCTCCTTTGAAATGGCAAAAAGAAGAAAGTATTCCAGATAGATAATGGCATCGAGGAGAGGGATCAGGGATGGAGAGCTTCTAATGGGGAAAGGAAGCCTTCAGTCTGCGCAGTGTGAGCTCTTGCTGGAACTCCAGCATTGTAATTGGGCCTTCTTGTAATTATTCTGGAATCCCTCACGGGGTCCTTATATCAAAGAGAACTCATGTGTTTCTGCAAGTGCTTTCTCACTCATGGAAACACAATGGAAACACTGCCACCTGGCGTCTCAGTTGACATAACAGTCCAGCTGGTTTTGTATCATCATCATCATCATCATCAAAGAAAATAATAGTGTACATTATTTGCTCTAATGTAAAATAACACATATTTTCACAGCTTTCCCCAAACTGTTAAGTTCTGCATCGTATTTGAGCTTTCACATGATGTAAAAACTACTTCTGGAACTCTGGTGGAATACAGCACAAGTTTAGTGCTCATTTCCATATTATTTGCAAATTGATTTTTCTGGAAGCAAATAACACAGAAACGAGCTCTAAACTTGTGAGATATTCCACTATAGTTCCATAATGGTTAGGGAAAAGACAGGGAACTGGAATGAACTGCCTTGTGAATGCAGCCCTAATTTCCTTCTACATTACCAAATACAGTCACAATCAAATACAGAGTGAAGCACATTTGATCGTATTCATTTCAGTGGACTTAAGAATGCAGCTGCAGTTTGGGGTTTTCTTCGGGAGTCAATTTCTGCAGCGTTTATTCAGACAGTGTTGCCACATCCCTTTCTTCAACTCATGGATACTCTTACCAAGCAAACACTTGCTATAGTTATTTTCTTTTTAACTTTTTTTCAAATTCCATAGACACCTCCTTGAATAAGGCTTATAGGTCTTCTGGGGATCTTTCCAATTTACCTGACAGGAAATCTTTCAGCATGGTGATTTTTTTCTGAGCAAACACTATCTGCACTCCTGAATCTGAGCTGGGATTTATGTTGTGCAATTTACTTTTGGGTTTTACTCTTTGATTATTCTCCAACGTCCCTCACCCCTGCCTTCCTGTTATTGATTTTGGTTGAGCACAGTTTCATTGTGAGGAAACCTTTAATATATCCACCAAAGTTTGCAGTTGCAGCTTTTGGTTGTTACAGAGTGTTTCATCACGTACTATTGTGTACCAAGTGTCAGCCTATCCGGAGGATAGGGCGCACCTGTGAATAAATCACGAATTGGCTGCTACAGAGCTTCTAATGATGCATTTTCTGGTTAATCTTTAGGATTGTGATTGGGCATATGGGAAGAGGTGGTCTTTCAGGATAGGGGAAGCAGAGGATAACACACACAACCTTGAGCTCCTGAGTGGAAAAGCAAGATACAAAGATATGTCGCACAGCACTTAGTTAACCTATGGAATCTGGGGTGACGTTTTGGTGAGGATGACAACATGTGAAAACAGTGAAGAGCTTAGAACACAGACAGTCCCAAGTCAGGCCCACTGGTAGCTCAGTACACTGATGTCAGGGAATGATCTGGATCTGAAGACTGGGGAATGCAGTCGCAGGCAGATCAGCTTCTCTCAGAAGATAAGGGGAAATATTTGCGCCCCTCAACTCCAGTGTTTTCAGAAGCAGAGAAAGAGGCAGACACAGACACAGAAGCTGAACAGCTTAGAGAGGAGTTACCTAGCTACGAGATAATGGCAAGGGAATCAGAAGGGAGGAGACGGCTAGGAGAGACATCAATCGGGAGTGTGTGGGACCCCTCCTCCACAATGGAACAAATCAGAGAACAAAGGAGGCAGAGGGAGGGGAGGAACTTCCCGTTGGCGCCTTTCTTGCTACGGAAATCAGAAGGAGGGTTTAGAGTAGGCAACTACCCTCCTTGCGGGGGGCTGTATATTGTGCTTGCAACACAATGCTATAATGAAATGACTATAAATATATCAACTGCTTGTTAATTCTTATCTGTGAAGTTACTGAAGGGAGGGGGAGGACTTGCCACGCTCGACAGCTGACCAGCCGTGGTTTCCAGGTTCTGGACAGAAGTCAATCCCAGTCCTACTGAGAATTGAGCCTGGGATCTTCTGCTGTGTGGAACAGCCCCTATCTCCATCACCCAAATGCATCTTCTTCCACCCCTTTGCTTCTCCCCACCTCAGTTTTGGTTTCTGCTTTCTTTGCCCCTCCTTTGCACCCTCATGTAAACTATCTCTGCACCTGCCTCATCCATTCCACATTTCCTTATGTATCTCTTCCCCACTTTCTCTCCTGGTTCCCGCTCCTGGTTCCTCAATCTCATGTCTCTAGGTGCATCTCTTTCTCTCCCTTCTCCTATTTCTCCTAGCAAAAAGTCTGTTATGTGAGTCCAACAGTTTTATTTTTACTGGCAATTGACATGGGTGAATTAGGCATCCACTGTACATGAATATTTGTTTCCTAGCCCCCCTTTTTTTGGGGGGAGCATGATTATTGCTTCCCTTGTCCTCCAATTTTTGTGATTTTGCAAACCTCAGAGTTCAGCTAAGCATGCTTGCATACCCTTCAACTGCCCTGGAAAATACAGGACATTCCATTTTCCCCTGTGAGAGTATGGCAACCATTTTGGGCCCCTTGCTTGCTGACCATTTTGGGCTGAGACCTTGCCCAGTAAAGCATTTTTTGGGGGGTCCGTGAACCGGTGCGAGTTGCATGAGTCACATGGATTCAGTGTCCCAGATTTAGGCTGTGTTGTGTTGGAGGGTATGTATCTGTTATCTCCTTTTTGTGGGCGGCTGCTGCTGCTTTAACTCCATAAGCTTTGGTGCACCATAAACATTGGGGTGGGGGTGGGAAAGAGCGAGCGACTGAAATGGTAATGAAAAAATAAAATTATGCAGGGACCTAGTATCAAGTTTAAAGCTCACAAATTCCAAAGGGCCAAGGCTAAGCTCTCTGTTAGTTCTGAGGAAACTAGACCAGGTCTGAAGACAGCCTGAGAGGCACTATAGTGGTCTTTGAGAGAATTGTGGTTAAAGTCCTGTTGGTAGTCAGATAAACACAAGTGGGAGGTCTTGTTCATGTGTGCATGGATGGCTTTGAATTCTGGCCGCCTAAGGGATTCTAGCAAAAGTATGCAATGACACTGAAAACAGGCTTCCTGTTTTGAACATTCTCACCTCAGTAGTAGGACAAGAATTACATATTCATATATAAACATTAATGAGGAAAAGAAACATAAGGAAGGTGGGCTGGATTTGTCAGCATGTCTTTAAAGTTCATTTTTATGATAAATATTTAATTTTTTGTGTAGGATTGCCTGGCTGACATCTGTCTAGTTCAGAATATTCTGGGACTGAAGAATATTATTTCGTGGGCTGACATCCTGATTTAGAAAGTGGAGGTTACAAGCCTCAAGTAATTTTTTCTGGTGGTATAGACCATTAATTTTAATAAGCCTTGTATTGGCTTTGTCAGGGACTGGGCAAATGTATTTGCTTACATGTACTCTTTCTGTTTTCCCTTGAAGAAATTTGAGATTAATTTCCCCCTTGTAAAATTAATTGCATGAGGTATTTATTGAATTTTCACAGGGTGAAACTTCCCTGGAATTATACTGTTCTTGAGTTATATTGGATAGGATTGATCCAGCAGCACAAAGCATGATACTGGTGGAGAAGAACATCACATCAACATAATGATGTCCCTGCATCTGCAGGATGCTACAGACAGCAAAATCTTTAAGCAGGTGGGAAATTGCAGGGGAACGTGGCAGAAAAAGGAGCAGGGACATAGGGAGGAGAGGAGTTTAGGAGGGATCATATGCTTTCTCATGGTTTGCAGATATCCTGTGATGGCATAGCTATCCTTGCAAAACAGGTGCAAGGTTAGGACGCAAGATATAGCTAATCATATCCCAGTAACATGCAGGTGAGATTATTACAATGTGCTGTATCTGCAATTGCTTTTGAAGACTGTTATACACCTTGGCTGCCATATTCTGTACCAGGTGAACTTGATGCAGTTGATGAATCTGTCGTTCAGGACATATTATTCCTGTCTTAAAATACTTCCACTGGCTTCCAGTTTGTTTCTGGGTACAATTCAAAGAACTGGCTTTGACTTATAAAGTTCTAAACAACTGCAACCAGGGCATGGGGAATTTTGCCTGCCCACCCTCTGAGGCCCACCTTCAGAGGTGGGTGGTGACCAGGGATAGGGCCTTGTAAGTTGTGGTGCCTTGGTTGTGGAACATCTCCCCCAGACAGCTTAATCCTCCAGCGCCAAGTAAAAAAATAGTTTCATTTGCTCAACCAATTTTATATTATGCTTCTACTGCTTTTTTTGGTCCGCTCGTTTATTTGAAGAGTTTTAACTTGTTTTGTTTTTCTGGTGGAATTTGCATTTTATGGGTTGGATCTAGACAGGCAGTGCAATCAAAACTATTGGAAGCCTTCACATTTTATGGCCAAGGTAAAATATGCCAATGTATGCCACACTGTGCCTGAACCTGGCCACCATTTTGCCAGTTCTTAGGTCATGTTGCTAGGTCATGTGACTGAGCTGAACAGACCTTGGAATAAGGGTAAGCCTCCCCCTGCTAGGGCTTACCCCAACCTCAACTCAGCCATATTCAGCTGAACTCTGATTAAATCCCAACTGACCTTGGATGGAGAACTTCAACTTTTGTATTTCCAGCTGAGCTGGTATGTTGAACTTCAGCCAATGTAGCCACAGCTGGGTGCAAGCTTACTTGGAAATCCAGCTATTCCAGACACCAAACCCTGGCAGATCTAGGGTGCAGATTGCTCCCTCAGTTAGTTGAAATCATTGGGACTTGGGTCTTAATTTGAACTAACCACCTGGATCCAATGCTGTGTTTAAATGTATTAATTATGTGAACCACAATGAAGGCTTATTGCATGGGATGGTGAGACACAAATATTTTAAGTAGGTTAATAAATAAGTTACAACATGCCCACTGAAGTCAGTGGGCAACCCTCAACCATTGATACCTGTCACCTCCTTTTGCCCAGCACAGTTGCATAACTCCTGTGATGTGTGAAACGGTCACTTGGTTTCCCTGTCCCATCCCCACCCCAGAATTCTTCCACGGGAACTTCGCTTGTCAGTTGTCACATCCTGGATCACAACTATCGTATGATGCTGGTTTCAGTCTTGGATGTCAGTGGAATTATTGAAGATAAATCAAGTTATTACCATCTCAGTATCTCATCTCTAGTTTGGCCAAAGTTAATTCTTACTCATGCTCACATTTGCAATGGAAAGGAATTATTCCAAGCAAATGACACCGCTGTGGTATTTGTGATGTTAAGGTAGTTTCGACCTGCCTACAGCTGTCAGAATCCGAGCCAAAGAAAGCAACTATATGTGGAACAAAGCACTTTTTGAGAAGGTGTCGTTTTCATGGCGGCACTTCTGAAAAAAACAACACATTAATTGGACACTGCAAAGCTAGACTAAATTAGACCCAGCAGCTGTGTTTTGGTTTGCAGACAGGTGTGCCTATAGGACTATATTCTCCCAATGAGCCTCTTCATTTGTCAACAGGCAAAATGCTGAAGGTATATATAAATGCACATACTTTGGTGAATATCTTTTAGGCTGCTCCTTCCCCGGATTATGACTGTAAGGCAAAATGTTATTGCAAGGCAAACCTGGGTTCTATGTACATAATTTATGACGTAGTTTGGAATTGCTGTGGTTGGCATTATTGCGAGTCTGCAAATAATTTCTGGGCTTCTGATTCGCCCCCTGGCAGTTTGCTAAATAAGTTTGGCTGGGAGAATGCTAAGCTGTTTGCTCAAAAGCACCATCCTCACGGGTGCTTCAATAATAAAAATAAAATAAAAATAATAGTAGTTATTATTTGGTTATTGGTTTGTTTCTGTTTGGTTATGTATTTTGTATTCTTATTTTGTATTTTTCTGTTGTGAACCAGCCTGGGATCTTTGAATAAAGGACAGTATACAAATTAAAAGACAGACAGACAGACACATAGAAAATTAGTAAGGTAGTTCTATCAACCACATCTCTGGGACAGGCAACTTTCGTTTTGATCCCTGAGGAGGAGAATTGAAGCCAACAAGTCAATACCAGAAACGGGGAATCTAAGTCACTGACACTTGTACAGTATGGGAAAGAGATAACAGCAAATTTTGGAATTCTAGGAGGGAGGGAAGGAATATGGTCTGAACACCAGGTCCCTGGCCATTATTGGGACTGGTGGTTGTGAACAGGGTTAGCCATTCACTATATTTGTTCTAATCTCTACCCCTCTTCAGGTGTTCCTCGTGTGAAGAGGAAACTGCTGCAGGGCCGTACCCCAAAGTCACACTGAATATACATAAGTCTATTTTGCATAACTCTCTCTCTCCATCTTGGAAACCTGATGAGATATAATGCAAGATGTGTGTACTTCAAGTAGTTGTATAGAAATGGAATTTTTGTCACGCAGGGCAAAAGACATTCCCTCATCTACAGTATGTTTTCTTTTTGATTGAATTTTTTTTACTGCATATTTATTAAAGAAATAAAAAATAAAAACACAAAAAGGGGAAAGCAAAACAACAATAAACAAAGACAGAATTGTCAGCCCACATCCACAGCAGACATCAATAGATCCATCTTAATTTACACATACAGGTTGATATACTCCATCCAAAAATGTCCAAATAGGTATCCTTGAAGCTGATGTTTATAGAAAGTATGTGGCAAGGGCATTAACTTCTTCAGGCTGTTGTGTTATAGATGGAGAGTATTTATACTTCCAGGCTCAAAGTATCAGTCCCTTGGCGACCATAAGGGCTTGTAAAAACCCATTTTTGTTGTCCCTCTTCTATGCTGAATTTCTCCCTTCTATGTATTTATTAAAGGTGCAGAGATCCCTTATTGTCCTTTGCACATGGTCACCTTAAAATTTACCCATGTATTTGAAATATAATTAAGTTTTCCTCTCTTTCTGCTAATAAATAGATTTGACTTCCATGCACCCTTTTCTCACCAAAGCAAGTTTAAGGCTTGCAAAATAAACATGTCAAGGATTACGGTGCTATTACTTTAATGGGTTCTTCTGTCATGAACCTGATGGTTTTCTGACTTCCCGGCTAAAATCTTGGTGTGAATATTGATTTGGGGCTGGTGATTATTGTAAATATTCCTTGGAAATGATTATTTAAACCTCAACCAGAATTCCTTTTAAATGATCTTTTTAATGCACTGTTAATTACTCCACATTACCAGTATGTGGCAGTGTTTTCTGTAGAAAAACAACCAATGACCTTCATAAAGCCTGATATTCAGGAAAGGTGGCTTATAGTTTCAGAGTTTCTAGCACTAGAGACTAGTTTCATATTATCTTTGTACTCCAGATTTTTCACTCGCTTGTTTGGGGACTGTATAAGTGTTGTTTCTGTTAGAATTACTTTCTGTATTGAGCTCAGAAATACCTTTTCCGTCTATCAGCAAGAACATGAGAATGCTATGATGTAAAACTTTCTAACTTATTATCCATTTCAAAATGGGTGGTGAGAAGAGAATTTCTAATATCAAAATGCAAAATGAAACCATGGCTAATGGTTGCTAAAAAGATAGTTCAAAAGGATACGTTTGTTTGCTTAGTGTGTGACTAATTCTATTATTTGTGGCTTCAAAAGGTCAAGCGTACTTCTGTGAGAAACTCAAATAATCGTTCCTCATAGGATTGCAAAAAATGTGAAAACTGTACATTTGACTTGCTTCCAAAACTGTGTTCTGTTAACCATGTAGTTTAATCCCTTTCACTGCAATGAAGGTATACATAGATACTTATAAATGTGCTGTTATGTTTTATTGGGTGTTTCCCTGACTACTTTATTTACAGAAGGATTGAACTAGTATCTGCTGTCTAGAGCTGCAGTCCCAAGCTTGCTTGCTTATAAGTGAGCAGGGTTTTATAAGACATTCCTGAGCTCCAGCTAGCCTGGGAAATCACATTGTGATACAGACATTATTCCAAATAATGACTAACGAAGTTTAATTGTGGGTTTTTGTAATGTTTCTGTTGACAAACCATAGTTACGTCTTTGCAATCACCCTTCAAAGCTGCTGTGCATTTGAGACAGGTATGTTGAGCAAGAAAGCAAAAGCAGAGAAGCAGTTCTGAAACATGCCTTGCCAGTACATTTTATGGCTCATATTATGGTTTGGTTCATAAGCTACGTTCAGTACAGTCTATGGTTTCAGGTGTCATGCAAACTGTGGTTCATAGCTATGCAAACAAGCAACAAATCTTAGACATATACATTATGTACCTTCTTCTCCTGTCATGAGTGATGGTTCCCTTTTCTGGTCTGAGGCAAACCATAGGTTGCCATTTCATGTAGATTGGCAAAATATAGCTTGCATTTGTTCTGAAAATCAGAACTCAACAATAGAATGAAACCATAGTTAGGGCATAGAAGGGACGTGGGTGGCGCTGTGGGTTAAACCACAGAGCCTAGGACTTGCTGATCAGAAGGTCGGTGGTTCGAATCCCCGCGACGGGGTGAGCTCCTGTTGCTCGGTCCCTGCTCCTGCCAACCTAGCAGTTTGAAAGCACGTCAAAGTGCAAGTAGATAAATAGGTACCGCTCCGCCGGGAAGGTAAACGGTGTTTCCATGCGCTGCTCTGTTTTGCCAGAAGCGGCTTAGTCATGCTGGCCACATGACCCGGAAGCTGTACGCCGGCTCCCTCAGCCAATAAAGCGAGATGAGTGCTGCAACCCCAGAGTCGGTCACGACTGGACCTAATGGTCAGGGGTCCCTTTTTATAGTTAGGACAAGCACAAACCATAGTTGCTGGTTCATAAAAAATAGGAAACGGGGAAGGATTTAGGGAATCACTGTGGGGTTGGGCAGTGAAAAGAACAAATGCATGAACCAGAGGCGGTTTTTGCAGTCTCATACCACTGAAACAACAGGTTGGCATTTTCTCTCTATGCTCTCCTTCCTGGAAGGGGGTGGATGCAGAATACCATTTACCTGGAGGCGAGAGGTAACCTTTAACCATATACATATGCACACTAGTTAAATGCTCACTTTTTTACATCTTCATATGATTTACTTTCTTTACCTCTACCGTTTCCTAGGGGTAAAGCGGTAGAGGAATATTCCTCATGTGCCATGTTTCTTTTTAGATTATAAGGACTGTGCCATTTTAATTTTTGTAAAATGGCTTGGCTGCAATCCTAACCTCACTTACCCAAGAGTAAGGAAGCAATAGGACTTTCTTCTGAATTAGGGTTGCACTCTATGTCTTTTTAGATAAACAACATATCAAACACGACATTCTCCTGATTTCTTGATAATTCTAGCTGCATTCTGAGGACTGGTAATGTTTTTCTCATTATTTGCCATGATGCTACAGGTCACTGGTTATATGCATAGTTACATGTACTGTAGTAAGTTGTCACTTGGTAAATAGCCATCTGTATTCACTCAGAGTATAAAACAGATGTGTAGTGACTGAAAATGATTACACTGAGCAATTTCACTTGTTAAATGTCAACAAATACAGTTTTTGTTAGTTTACGTACTTAAGACAGGGAGCTACAGCCAATACCAGCTCTCTGTGTAAATGTTTGCTACATGCACACATAATACGCATGTGAAATATTCTTACGCTGAACCTCACTCTGTACATGCCCAGATGATTTCTGTCCTTTAGTATTACTACTAATTTCCCAAGATGGAGCTCTCTCATTGAAAAGAAATTCCCAGACTTCAGTCATGGCTCAAATCAAGCTTTTCAAGTAATTTCCCTTGGAATTGCAGGGACTTGTACCTAAATGAATGTACAACCAAGGATTGAGTGCAAGTAGTGTTCACTCTTTATTATAGCCTGATCCTGCACACATCTAAGTTCAATCGAAATCAATAGACTTATTTCCATGTAAATGTATTTTAGGGCTGGGCTGGGTGTTCCTGCTCCTTGGAGGACAACATTTTATGTGGGAATCCAATTTTACTGGCATAGAACAGCCAGCCTTTTGTCTGAACAACCAAGCTCCCACTTAAAAGGAATTCAAAGCAAGACTGATGATCTTGGTAACTATGACCTTTCTAACACAACCAACTGCATAATCTCTGTAACTACTCACTTTCAAATGAATAAGGGCTTTATGTCCTTTCTGCAGCTTTTTAATCTAAGGAAAGCAGAATTCATAGATTTTTTTTAAAAAAATGTGATCATGTTATACAAACATACGTTGATAATATTATTAGACATTAAAGTGAACAATGGAAAGTTGGAGAATTTTCAAGCTTTCTTAAAATAAAAAATACATTTTAAAGTGAGTTGGCATGTATAACACCTGGCCACAGATTGCAAATATAAAAATTACTGAATCTTGTCAAAGTCATTTATTGTTTCTTTCTTTCTAGACTTGGCTCTGCCAGAAAGTAAATGTGGAAATCCTTCTGTGAATCTATACTATCTCCCCCCCATTATTGTCCACCAGCAAAGCTTTATTTTTATTTATTTCTTGCAACTGAATGACACTCTCAGTGCAATCTTGTGCATATCCCCACTAAGCCCCTTTGAACTCAACGAGCCTCACAGCATCGTATCGTCATGCTGTAGATGCCACAGTGTGTTGAAATTCCATATGTTTGCTCTGTGTTGGTGCTTCAATCCAAAAGGACAATAATAAATTCATCTTTTAGTCACAGGAGCGCCAACAAGTCCTGAAGCAGAGCCCAAGTTGTGTCAGTTCTTGATGGGTTTCATGCAAATCAGTAAAATAAAAATATGCATTAACTACTAAAGTGAACACATTGATCTAGAGAGGTACTGGTGATCAGTGCTCCCCCACCCCAGGGGTTATGCAAGGGTATGCAGTATCATTGTAAGAGGCTTCCAGAAACAGCAAAGTGATCCTGACTTTCTAGGTGCATGCTTCCTACAGAAGACGGCTCATTTTAGGTTCAGCAGAACAGTAAGCTGTTTTATTATACAGCGGTACCTCGGGTTACATACGCTTCAGGTTACAGACTCTGCTAACCCATAAATAGTACCTCAGGTTAAGAACTTTGCTTCAGGATGAGAACAGAAATTGCATGGCGGTGGAGCGGCGGCAGCGGGAGGCCCCATTAGCTAAAGTGGTGTTTCAGGTTAAGAACAGTTTCAGGTTAAGAACGGACCTCCAGAACGAATTAAGTTCTTAACCCGAGGCGCCACTGTATCTTATTATATTTTGGCAGGCCAGTAAGCTGTCTTTCTTATGTTTCCCTTTATATTCTTATTTAATTAATTTGGAACCTGGAGCTTAATTGGATTCTTGCTCCACCCAAGTAATAAAAATTTAAAAAATTGTACACGAAAGCTTATACCAAGAACAAACTTAGTTGGTCTCTAAGGTGCTACTGGACTATATATATATATATATATATATATATATATATATATATATATATATATCGACTGCGTCAGAGCAACACAGCTACCTACCTGAATCTAGAACCAAGTAATATAGTTCCCTACAGGCTTTTTTTTGGTGGGGAGGGGGGTACTCAGGGATACGCAGTACCGGCACCTCTTTTTGTTGTTGTAAAATAGTGTGGCGCTTACTGTAACAACTTCATAGTGAGCACCTATTTCTCTAGGGGGGAAAAGCACTGCTTGTGAGGCTGGTCATCTGTAGTGGATAGCATGGCTTGGCTGGACACCTTTCATGACTTGCTGATGCTAGGGGTATCTGCTGGTTATGGAGAAAGAGGATTAAGAATTAAGGTGGCAATGAGATCAGCACGGTGCAGGCTCGGCAGCAGGAATGGTTGACTGACTCTGTCGCTGTGCCTGCACCGTACTGACCTCTCCCTTGCTCACTCCCGCTCTCGGTAACTGGCAGTGACCCCAGTATTTGGAAGCCAGGTAAGCAGTGCTGCCCCAAACAAGTGACCACTACTGGTAATTGTTCCAGATTTGTATAGGTATACCGAATACATTCACCCAATTTTAAAAAGCAGCATTTTTGACAGTTCTACACCTATAGGAAGAGGTAACATGGTTGTTTGGGGCTTCAGCGATCAATGTTTTGCTATTGTCATCTTCCTGGAAATGGGCTTTCAAATTTGCTGGGAGGCTACAGTATGTCAAAACCAGTAATAAGAATTTTCTGGTCTACATGTCATGGTCATCCAAACTATGGTTTATGGGTACTAGGCAAATGTATGGGCTCTCAAGGAGGAGGTCCCAGCTGCTTTCCTCCTCCCCAGTCTTCTTTTACTCATCTACATGGCAACTGGAGGCAGAAAAAATGGCAATCCTCTGGAATCTGTGGTTGTTATATGTAACCTCATGGTAAGGCTGAGTCTCCCAGGGGTCTAAAGTATCAGAGTTTAACAGAACTAAGAGGGAAGTAGCATTTAACTTATATTTCTTACTGATAATATATAATCTGGAGCCAAAATATTCTGCCCTATGAGAAGAACTTTCTTACCATTTAAAGGTTATATTCACAACATTATGGTTTAAATTAGGCTGCAGTATCTCTCCCCCTGTCATCTCACATGGTGTTGCTATTGAGGTAAAGCTACACAACAGCAGCAGCAACAAAAGTGAGATGAAAAACAAGGCATGAAGCCAGTTTACAGTTAGTTGGGTTAGTTTGTTGACAGAACATCTTGTGACAGTGAGCCAGAACAGGGGGGAAGAATTTGTTAGTTTTTGCTAATTTCCAGAAAAACATATAAAATAATAACTTTTTTTGAGGAGCAGAATAGGCTCATTAGGGGCTGTGATGATTCTTCACATCTTTTGAAGTAGCCTGTTGGGTCCAAATTCTCCAGTAAATGAAATGCTATTTTATAAGTAATCTGCCTATTTCAGTGCAATAGGTCCCACTGAAATGTCTGGGATTTACTTTTGAGTGGAGATGTATTGGTGTGCCCTGCATATAAAACCACAGTAGCAATACCACAGGACCTATGCTGCACACACTGTTGGTGTATCAGACAAAGGTGGACATAACTTACGGCACAGTCCTAAGCACGTTTATTCAGAAGTCCTACCGAATTCAAAAGTGCTTTCTCCCAGGTCAGTAGGGTTAGGACTTCAGTATTAGTTGTAGTCCAGCGGTGAATGTGACTCACAGGTTAGGTATATATGGGGTGGTTTTAGATCTTAACTGAAAGCAAAACATGGACACAATACTTAAAGCATTAGCGAGACCAGCTAACCAGCATTTTATTGATTCAACCAATAAAATACTTTTCTCTCAGCATACCACTACAGAGGCTTAAAAAGCCAATATACAAACCCTTGAACACACACACACACACTACAGAATGGAATGGAATTGTTTCACTCCCCAAATGGCCTGTAGATGTGTGCATACTGAACAGGGCAGATGCTGCTTTAGAACCCAGAACCAAACATGGTTTATCAGAGTCGTAACTGGGGGGGGGGGTAGCCAGGTGTTTTGTCCCAGGTGAAGTCTCCAGAGGGGTGCCATTGAGGCTCTGAGCCTGTGTGTGTGTGTTTACATAAATGCATGTGTGTGCGCGGGTGTGCCAAACTGGGTCTTTGACCTGGGTGAAATAAAGTCTAGTTTCGCCCCTGGGTTTATATTGATTACTTGAATATCTGTTAACACTAGTGATTTGCGTACTCTGAAGCCCAATCCCGTGCGCTTTTACTTGGAGATATGTCCCACTCGTGAATTGATGCAATGCATATTTGTTCAAAATTAACAGGCCGAGTTCAATGGGATTTACTCTTAAGTAAATTGACATAAGAGGGTAGCCACTGTGGGACTTATTTCTGAGTAAAGTTACATAGGATTGGGCTGCAAATTTCTTGTGTCATGCTTATCTTCATGGAATGGAATGTGTGCTTAGCTGCATATTTAATACAAGTTAAATTCTTTCAATTCCCTGGCATTTACCTCTTAAGTACCTTTAATCTTAAGTACATCTAATGGAGGTTGGCAATGGAGTTCCCTGCTAATATATTATAGAAATGTGTCTAATGGGGACAGATCAGTTAGATATAAACAGAGTATGTTAGGTAGAAGTGATACACTTTGCAACAGTTTGTTTCATTTATTTCTTTTTGTTTCTCTTAATAACATGCATCTCTATTGAAAATGAGCATACTGATGTAGCATATCCACTCTTCAGGTGTTCCTTTCATGAAGAGGCAAGGGTGGTAAAACAGAGGCAGTGGGACTATGCATTTAGTCAGACCCACCCCCGAAAGTCTCATGGCTCCTTCTGCCCATGCCATGTTGAGGCCCTGTTCTATGCATGGAGACTGATGGCATGGTTTAGGAACCCTCATCTCCCAGGCTTCTAAATTGTCTGGAGCAGCTCCACTGCTATGGCAGAGGTGTGTGCCCACTGGGTGGTTATGCCCATTGGGTGGGAATGGCAAGGGATATGACTTTGGGAAGTGTTGCTAAATATGCACTTCCACAGCCCCCTTACAGGTTGCATGAAAGTAATGCCTGAAGAAGGCTAAAGTCAGTCAAACATACATTATAAACAGTGTGAGTATAAGGACATTGTGATGGAAATCTGAACTCAGAAAGCCTGTCACTTTTAAGACTCCAATATCCTCCAATAACACCTTCCTTCCTTCAGATATAGAATCATAGTAGAGTTGGAAGGGACTCTGAGTCCAACCCTGTGCAATGCAGGAATCTCAACTAAACCTCTGCTTAAAAGCATCCAAGGAATTAAGAGTCCAGCACCTCCCGAGGCAGACTGTTCCACTGTCGATCAGCTCTTCCTGATGTTAAGTTGGAATCTCCTTTCTTGTGACTTGAAGCCATTGGTTCAGGTCCTACGCTCCAGAGCAAGAGAAAACAAGCTTGCTCCATCTTCATGTGACAGCCCTTAAGATATTTGAAGATGGCTATTACTGGTATATCTCCTCTCAGTTTCGTCTTTTCCAGGCTGAACATACCTGACTCCCTCAACTGTTCCTCATAAGGCTTGGTTTCCAAACCCTTGATCATCTTGGTTTACATGTCTCACACCCCAGTCAATTGCCCTTTGGCTGCAACTCAAGAGCTTTCTGATTAAGATAGCAGGCAATATTGAAATTTCCTTTTATGCTTTGTCACTTCCCAACTATTGTAAGAGGCTGCTGGGAACAGCAAAGTGACCCTGACTTTCTAGGTGCATGCTTGCTACAGAAGACTGCTTATTTTAGGTTTTGGCAGAACAGTAAGCTGTTTTATTATATTTAATTATATTTTGGCAGGCCAATAAGCTGCCTTTCTTATGTTTTCCTTTATATTCTTATTTAATTTATAAAACTTAATTAATTTGGAACCTGGAGCTTGATTGGATTCTTGCTCCACCTGCAATATAGTTCCCTTCAGGGCTTTTTTTCCAGGGGGCACACAATACCGGCACCTCTTTTTATTGTTGTTAAAAAGTGTGGCACTTACTGTAGCAACTTCATGGTGAATATGGTGGGTGGAAAGCTGTGCTTTTCTACAGGCTTTCAGTTAAGAGGGGAAGATGGGCTGATGCTTGAGTGGTGTGGACTGAGAACTTAGCTGGTAGTTGTGTTCCTGGGTTATTAACAATAAGTCATGGGGTGCTCACTAGCTGGATATAGGCTGTCTAGCTGTATATCCACCCTGGTGTGTGTGTGTGTGTGTGTGTGTGTGTGTGTGTGTGTAAGAGAGAGAGAGGGAGACAGACAGACAGACAGAGAAAACTATATCAGAAGTCTGAAGACTGTGTGACTCCATGAATTAAGGCTTTCACGGAATTGTAGAATTGGAGGGGACAACGAGGATCATCTAGTCCAACACCTATGCTCTCAAGAAATGGAAATGTTAGGGTTTGCAAAACAAATTGGGGTGGGAAGGGGAGGTCTTGGATATTGCTTCAAGTCTCATATGGAAGTACTAACTCTTGTTCTATTCAGTTTACTTGCATCTCTACCCTTTCAAACTCTTGTTTTTATATTTGTTTTTAATGTTTGTTTTTGGAAGTTGCTTTGAGTTCCTTTTTTTGGGGGGGGGAAGACTGATAATACTAATATATAATAAGTAATACTTTGAGGATTCAAAGTACATGCTACAGTTAGAAATGTATGCTCACACCAAGGCATATTTTCATAATACATATAGCCCAGCATGTACATGTCAGGGCCAGCCTGGTCTGTAGCTAGCAACAGCCTTAGACACATCCAGTCTCTGGGTTCCTGCTGATGACTGAAGTGCAGCTGAGAGAGGTTACTTGAACAAGCAAGGGCAGATGGCCAGGTTTCTCCTGTTTATGCCAGGCCTTGCCAATCCCGAGGCTTCATACTGCCTGCCAATTGCCTGTTCTCGTCTTGCACGTCCCTTATTACCTTCTGCACTCGAAGAGTGTTATAAGCTGGATAAGCAAACACACTAACTTCCAGGTAGCTTTAGGCTGCAATCCTACACCCCGTTACCCAAGCCTCATTGAACTCAATGGATCTTATAGAATTGCTCTGTTACTAGATTAGGGTCCCAGCACTAGGTTGCGAAGTATCTCTACTGCAGTACTTTCAATTTACAGAGTTTGAGGTCGTGTGAATGCCAGTTATAATAGCTAAAAATAAAAAAGAAAGTAGTTCTTATCCATAACTTCAGCAAACTTTTAACAGCTCAAGATGTTTGGCATTTTAAAATGTTGCAGTTTTTACCTAAGGGCACTGGACTTAATGATTTCAAAACTTCATGTTTAAACAACGCACTGAGGTTTTCTACAAGCTTCACCTGCTACATTCAGCATGAAATTGGAATAAGCACAGCTATTTGGAAACAAGTCTCACTTTAAACAGAAAGGCTTAGTTCCAAATAAATATGTTAAAGATTAGGTTGCCAAGCTATTATCTCTTGACACTTTTTTTTTTACAGCCTTAGGAAAAGTAAGGTGTGTAGTTCAGTTGTGCCAAGCTATGGTAGCTGGGGGTGCAAGAAGGGCTGAAGTTTCTGCTGTTGCCACAACATTAAATCACTGCCAAATTCCAGGCAAAGCCACTGGCAAGACTCAGTGCAGAACCATGCAAAAATTCCAGGAACCTTCGGAGCTGGAAAGACCTTTAGGATGGTGCTGCATAAACAGAACGTTCTTGCCAAGGTTTCTTCCAATCTCCTAGTGATATTGCCAAGATGCAAATTTATGTTCATCTTTGATCTGGGATGTCAGAGCTGCCCTCTTGTTGCAGCATTGCCCCAAGTGATACATATGTCCTCTTTTCTGTTTTGATGGCAGTTCAAAGGGAAAAAAGCAATTGCCCCTTTGCTGAATTTCTAAGGCAAAATGATATGTTTAGTTAAAAAACAACAACCCATGAAATATTCCGGCAACCAAAGAAATATGAAATTTGAACAAAGAAAATGCAACAGGACCTACAAGAATTGAAAAATGTCTGTTCTTATGTCACTAGGCTTAGTGTGCTTGTGCAGTGTTTATATGCACATCAGCTAATTTTATAGGAGAACATATTTGTCTGCTCTTACAATATGCTTAAAGAGTAAAACAGTTTTAAGTAAAGAGCTAACACCACAGCTCTAAATATTCTGCTTCCATAACTGTCTTCTCTAAGAATATGTGAACATTTATAAACATATTAAGTGGCTGTATCTGAACTTTGCCTTAGGCTGCAGTTTCAGTTTCAATAACTCCTGTTTTTCCACTGTCAGGTTTGGAAATTCCTTCAGTGCCAGAATGTTACATCTGAGTAAAGATGCAAGACTATGTACTGAAAAGAGTTTGTGCCACTATTAAGACTTGTGTTTTTAAAGTCAGCACCTAACTTAAAGGTGTCCTCTTAAGACGCAGCCTTAAAGTCTGTGTCTGGTTACAGTGGACATTGTCCTGACGTGGGGCAGTTGTCCCTCTCTCTGATTAGTTCTCTACCCCAGACCATAGGAGGCAACTCCTAGGGGCCGAGAACCCATTGCCCCCCCATAAAATATTTGAGGGGGCCAGGCGACCCCAAAGTTACTGGGTATTACCATTCAAATGGTGTGTGCGCGCCATGTTATGTGACCGATTATGCAGCATGGGGCTTACCTGCCCCCTATATTTTATTCAAGGTGGCACCCCTGCCCCCGACAATACCAGCCCTACCATTAGGTAGGAGGCGGTGGATGCCTCAGGCTGCTTGTTTAGAGCAGGGGTCAGCAAACTTTTTCAGCAGGGGGCCGGTCCACTGTCCCTCAGACCTTGGGGGGGGGGCGGACTATATTTTGAAAAAAATAATGAACGAATTCTGATGCCCCACAAATCACCCAGAGATACATTTTAAATAAAAGGGCACATTCTACTCATGTAAAATCATGCTGATTCTCAGACCATCCGCGGGCTGGATTGAAAAGGCGATTGGGCTGGATCCGGCCCCCGGGCCTTAGTTTGCCTGCCCATGGTTCAGAATGTCAGTAAAGGGATGCTAATGAATAATAATAATAATTCTTAATTTTTACTGTTGGGGAGAGGAGGCACTTGTGCGATTTCGTGCGTCAGGCGTCAAAATAACTCAATACTTGTGGGTTTGTGTCATAGCTGTCAACCTTTCCCTTTTTTTAAGGGAAATTCCCTTATTCCGAATAGGATTCCTCGCAAGAAAAGGTAAAAGTTGACAGCTATGGTTTGAGTTTGTGTGTGTGTGTGTGGGGGGGGGGATCATTTGGCGCTCCGCCTCAGGCAGCCCAACCTCCCCTCAGGCCCTCATCCCTTCGAGCCTTTGCCCCTTTGCTCGCGAAGGTGCTCCGTCAGGTGTTTTGCGCGCCACAGATGCACGATTCCCGCCCGCCTGGCTGGAGAGGGGCGCACGTCTTCGCGGGAGCTTCGCAACGCTTCAGCCCATGCCGTGTGCAGCACGGCAGAAAGTTCTTCACCCGAAGCCTCCCGCCTTTTCAACAACGCCAAGCCCCCCCCCCCCGCCCGCCCCACTATCCATTCCCTCGCTTCAGCAGCACTGCCGCTCGCGCGACCTGCCGGCGGTCAGACACCCCGCCCCCTCCCGCCGCGCTTGCCACTCAGGCCTCCCGCAGCCAATCGCGCCGCCTTCTGTCACCCCTCTCCCCACCCCCTCCTGGGAGTGAGGGGAGGGCGGTGAGCTCGGCGGAGACTGTCGGGGGGTTGAAGAGAGTTGGATGCTTGAACTTTTTCTCTCGCGCCCGCCCTCCCCTCCTCGCCGAGTTTGCTCCGCGCGCCGAGGCTGCCTCGTCTCGCCTCCTTTCGCCTCAGTGGCGCACCGAGAGCGTCCTGAAGGCGGCTGCTGTCGGGGCTTCGCCGCTCCTCCTCCTCCCGCGCTTCCTTCTCGCCGGCGCGCGTTATACACAAAGCCATGGGGTTTCAGGAGCCCGGCGTGCCTTTGACCCTTCTCCTCTGGATTACGGCTTCTTCCTGGGGCTGCCTGCCCGGAGTGGCGGCCGGCGGCGCTGCTGCTGCCTCCGCAGCCGCCGCAGGAGAGGCGGCTCGCAGGCAGGACGACTCGTTCTCGGCGGCCAGCGTCTACGGAGCGAGGTGCACCTCCAGGTGCCTCAGTCTGCAGATCACGCGCATCTCCGCCTTCTTCAAGCATTTCCAGGTACGGGCGGAGGGAAAGCGAGAAGCTTCCCGGGCGGGAGGGCAGGGCGAAGCCTCTCTCCCTCCGCAGAGACTTGGTTCGCACCTGGCTTGCTCCAACTCGCGCGCTCCTCTCCGTGGGAAGGAAGCGCGAGGCTGAGCGGCTTCAGGCGTGAGAGAGGGAGCGGGAGGAAGGGGACGAGGGGACGTGAGGGGTCGCGGGCGGCACCTGCGCGCAAGGCTGAGGAGCCTCCTTCGCGTTTTACGCGAGTCCCGTGGAACGCGGCGGGATTTGCTCCCCGGGAGACACGCGTAAAGCTGGAGGAGGTGGGGGGGGGATCGGGAGGCGTTAAGCGCAGTGAGCAGAGAGCGGCAGTTGCCCCCCCATTACTTATTTACACAAACCCAAGGGTCACACACACACACACACACACACACGTGTCTCTGTGATTCTAAGGGAGAAGTGGATTCGTGTTTGCATTGACCATAGAACCAGAAGGTGATCAGTTACTCCGGATCAAGCCACGCCGATCTTGAAGTGGGGCGACAGGGGTGCCTGGTCTGACAGGGCGATCGCCGAACCTCTGAAAGCAGATTATTTCCTCCTTAACAGTCACTCGCAACCCCACTAGCAACACACACAATTAAAAAAAAAAACCACAAATAAGGGCTGATGTCCCCTTTCCTTTCCGCGATGCCTGTTCACGTGTGGCACATATTTCCCATCTACGTTAGTACAGTAATTATTATTTTATCCGAATGCTCAAAGAGGTCTCTATTCTTTCTAGTGAGTGCGAGTAACTAGAGAGAGGTGGTTATTCTGGATTCACCAACCCATGATAAAAGTTTGTGATTTCCAGTAAGCTTCTTTCTTACTGGAAAGCGTCCTGGCATGTCTATATTGCTTGACTCCTGAAATTGCTGAAAAGGTAGAAGAAGGTACACAGGGGAACCCCTCCCTTGCCCAGTAAAAATTCAGTTCATTCTTACTGGTCCCTTTCAGTACAAGCCTGCGAGTGTCTGCATGTGTGAATGAGAGAGAGTCCTGTTAGATGCTGAACACTTCACTGTGGTTGAATGCAGCCCTGCATTCTACAGTTGTGTCTTTGCAATAAGGCTCGCAACCGGTTTGCTAGTTTGATTGGCCAGGAACAGTTTAGCACACAAGCTGCTTGATTCTTTTCAGAATTCAGGCTGCCTGACTCTACTG
The DNA here is from genome assembly GCF_964270895.1 of Podarcis filfolensis. Taxonomy (NCBI): domain Eukaryota; kingdom Metazoa; phylum Chordata; class Lepidosauria; order Squamata; family Lacertidae; genus Podarcis; species Podarcis filfolensis. Next base: position 37,027,314 of record NC_139607.1, on the reverse strand, counting down.
AAATCACGGGCTTTAGATGTTCCAGCCTGCCTAACGCAGCATAGGGTTGGGCTGTAAGTTCAGAAAACAGGGCTCTTTGAAAAAGGTGACCCCTGAAGGCAGGGAGGGAAGAAGTTAATTTCTTATGTGGATCTCTGCAGGTGTCCCATTTACTTTGCATTTCTTTCTCTTGCAGTTACTTTGATAGCACAGAGTGTGTAATGTAGCTTCTGTGCTTCCTACCACAGGCAATGTGCTGGAGCAATTCTCCCTGATCACTCGCGTGCCGATCATGTTTTGATTTTGCCTGGAAAAAGAAGCAGGAGACGATAATAGCTCAATTTTCCACCAGTGCTTTTGAGTCCAAAAGCAACTGAATGGGTGGTGGTGATGTGATAATCAATAACTGTGTTTTCTGTTACCTACCCTAAGCATTTTTGCAGCATGTAGTATCTTGTTTCTTATGTATGCACTCCTTTAAAAAGTAAGCAAATTTGATGATACCGTGTTTTAGGCTGACATTCTGAAAGTATGAAGTAGTAAGATGATGGGACCATAAGCTACTTTATATTCAAAATTCATGTGTGTTGGGGAATAGTTTTTCCTTCAGTAAAGGTTTTCTTGATTTTCATTGTTTCAGAAATTCATTTATATAAATGTCCATTGTCAGACCAGAAGAAAAAAGATACAGAAAAACATCCCTCTATGCTGCCTCTTAGAATATGGATATTACATGCAACCATGGTTTTATTGTGTAGAATTACAAAAACCTCGTACAGAATAGGTACTGGTTTCCTGAGTGAAGGGGTTATTCTTGTAGCCTTCTGATCTGGTTTAAAGAAAAAAATTAAAAGAAAAAATAATTTCCTGCCATCACTTTCTATGCTTAAACTACAGTTACTCTAAAAATCCAGATGAGCACAACCTCTGATCATGTGGGGCTAACAGTACAAGCCTTTATCTTGGCACCTACTCAGAAGTAAGTTTCATTAAGCCCAATGAGGCTTCCTCTTATGTAATAGAGTATAGGACTGTGGCCTAATTGTATTTTTTTTCCAGTCCAAAGCTTGCTATCTAAATGCACATCTGCGTCTCATAATTATATTCATTGGACCTTTGAACCTTGCTTCTTGTATGGGTATGCATGAATATATTAGTGCTGTTTAGTTCTTCTTTACTTCCTGGCAATTCACACCATGGAACAGAATCATCCAGGTATCTGTTCTGCCAGTGCAGCTTGCATGAGTAGTTCTGGGATAACCAAGGCAGGGATAAAGGGCACCTTGTTTAACAAGGAGGCTATTTGTGTGCATCTCTTGCTTATTGCAAAGCGTTCAATCAACAGCGTGGGAAGCTGCCGGGTGGGAGGGATGCAGTGTGCCCCCTAAGGCTACAATCCTATGTCCAGTTAAGTGTGCTTAAGCCTTGTTGAAATAAATAGGATGTAGGTGTGTTACAGGGTACAGAGTTGTAGTCTAGTTGTAAAGGGCAGCACCTGCTGTTACATTTGTACAGATGTGGCCTCTCCAGATTCTACAACAGAACATAGCATATCTTGTGCCACAGAATTCTACTTTCATCAATTTGAGTAGATTTTATTTCAAAGATAAGAGCAAGCTGGCTACTGGTAACTCCAATATGGACATATTTATCATATCCATAAGTTCTTCATTTTAAAATTCAGCACATATTGCTGACACAGTGACTCAGGAACTCTGATAAATGGTTGTTTGGTTTTTAAACAAACCCACTTTAAATACTTTCTCTGTTCACATGTGCTGTATCCACTTTGTGGGGAGGAGAGTGTAATAATTGGAGTGAGCAGAGATAAGTTCCTGTGCTCGTTTTGAAGGGTTTGGAGGAAAGCTATTGTATATAAAAAGATGATTGAGCCTTGCTAACTTGTGGCGGGGAACATCAACATTTGTAGAGTATTTCTCGATGAGCTAAGCTCTCACATTAAATACATGCATAATGCACAGCACAAGGTATATATGATTACTTATATTCCATGAAGTAGGCAAGAATTACAATACAGACTAGTCAGCAAAGATATGGCATGAGAATACTCTCACTTACTACCTGTGACAAAATCCTGCTGACTCAATGAGAGATCGTACTAAGCAAATGTATACTGTATAGGATTGACTGCACCTGTTTGTACGGTGCACTCTGTAGCACACTTCTAAAGGTTGAAGTAGACTTTGGTCCATTAAAGTTTATGCCGTAGTGAGTTTTTTTAGGCTATAAAATGCTACAAGACCTTATGGTTCTTACTAAAGAATGGTTATGAAAGGTGCTATTCATCTACTTTTGCATTTTTTTTCCTTTTTGCATTCATGAGAGAGATATCCAATGTTTGTCCTACTCAGAGGAGATGTAATGAAATCAATGGGTCTGCTTCTATTACTCTTAGTTTTCATTCACTTTCATATTTTCACTTACTCTTTACTTGGTTGTTGAGACCTAGAAAAAGAAAATCTCAGCCATGAACTGAATGAATTATAATAATTTCCCAGCATCCCATTTGCAAGTGAAACCTAACACATTCACTTTTTAGACAAGCTCTTCATTTGAATGCACAATGTATGTATGATGATTCCAAAGCACAGCAAAGCAAGACAAATAAAACCAAATCCAGACTACATGATGAAAAAGTAAAGAGATAGAGCTTGATTGTGATCCTCACTATTATCCTACGGAGCACTTTGACTTCACATTCAAGGAACAATCTGTGGTAGGGCAAGAACATTTCATCTGTCTATGAAAATGCCTACTTTTGTAATCAGTGTATTAATCTTCACCCAGGTGAACCAGAAAGAAGAAGAATCAGAAGTGCATTCTGTTGTTTCAAGAATGCAGGGTGTATAGCGTGCGCACGCGCGTGCACACACACACACTATAACCCATCTGCATTCATGATTAGTATAGTTAAGTATTGATTAGATAAAGATACACTGGATAAAAATCCAAACCAAAAACTGCCTGCTATGAACATGTCTTTTCTTCAGGAGATATATCAAAAGCTGGAAATTGTTAAACCCAGTTAATTATCCTGAAAGGGGATTAGTTACCCCCACTTTTTTTTTTACTGTTGTCAGTTGGTTGTAACTCTTTTTGTTTTACAGTTTCACTGGCTAAAGGAAGCAATTTACACCAGCCAGTTCTTAGTGAAAGGCCTTTTTATGTGCGTGCTTTCTTGGCATGATTTCTTTCTGAAGTAAAAACTGCTGACAGAATGCACATTGCCAAACAATAGTGATTACATTTTAATTAGCTGGGGTGAAATAAGCTGCAAATTACTCAGTTAGGACTTAATAACTGGCTGGTTCCCCCTCCCCATGCAAATCAATTGCAAATCAGTGGCTTTAATCCTAACCTGTGAAAGAAAAATTCAATCCATCTAAATTATAGGGGATTAAATACTTCTAAAACTTGAAGCAGTGGTAACATACAAAAGGCGAAGTGATCTTGTTAATAAAGGTTAAACTTTCTGTTCTCTTTTAATTGGGAAAAGAGAGGAAGTGAAGAGGGATATGGCAAACATAACATTGTCCTTACTACCTGGGATATACAGGTGATGTCCAGGTCAAGCAGGTGTGGTCAGCATTGTTCTGTCATGAAAACAAAGGTAACTTTGCACTGTTACTTTACCATAGCCAATTCAGAAGGACATTTAAAGTGTAAATGATGCTGCAGTACAATAATCCATTACCTGTCTTCAGACTTTAAAAGAAGCGAAAACTGCTATAGCTTGAACAGCAGGACCAATTGTCTTATAGCAACAAATACAAGACTTGCATGTTTCGTCCTAAGAGATCTCTGATTCATCTGCACCAGTCTTTGATTTACTGTATGGAGACATTGCTTTGATGGCAGTTACTAAGCTGGTCTCGAAGGAAGTAAAGTAGGTTAAATGATGCTTTTTACTGGGCCACAATCTGTAGGGAATAGTATACAAGCTTTGGAGTTTCGTCAGAGCTGTTTTTTTAAAAAATAGTTCCATACATACACACTTTTTCTCTACATGAAATGCTCCAGAGGAATGGGATTGAACTGTTTGTGTGTTCTGTAATTGGTAAAAAAAAAAATAGTTCAACTCAAGTAGTAAAATACCCTTGTGCACTTGTGAATAGCGATAGATGTGTGGCACTGCAGGGCAGAGTATGGCAGATTACAGTTGGGAGAAAACATAGCTAAATCTTTGTCGTGTGAAGACGGAAATAGGTTGTGTTCTAGTGTATTAGACATCCACATTGTGCACATGATTTCAGAAACTTCTGTGCACCTTGCATGGTCCAGTTGTTGCTCACATTCAGTTAGGTAGTTGGCATTGGGCCAAGGAGAATTGGGTAATTTTCCCTCTCAGTCCTGAAGCTCACTAGGAAATCTGAGGCCCAACCTGTGGAAGAAAGTTGTTCTGAGGCTAAAGTGGGATAATAATCTCCATGTGTGCCACTTTGAGCTCCTTGGAGGAAGATCAGGAGTTGAGATATATCTACAAGACAAATACAAAGCTATTAAGAACACAGCCATAGCCATAGTTTTCAGCCATAGTTGTTGAAATTGAGTCTCTTCTAAGATGTGAATGGCTCGTACTCTTCTTTAGGGGATGAGATAAAACCAGAGGTCAGCAAGCTTTCTGGGCATGGGCTGGATCACTCCTGCGGAGATCCTCTGTGGGCTGGACCGGCGCAGCACGATGCTGGAAGTCGCGTCTACACATGTTCATGGCATCGGAAATTGCTTTTGCGCATGCCCAGATACCGAAAATCATGGCTGTGCAGATGCAATTTCTGGCATCTAGGCATGCGCAGAAGCAATTTCCAGAGCTGCAGAAGAGAGTCCCCGCACCGCGCTGTGCCGGTTTAGTGCAGCGTGCAGGGACTCAACAAGCAGGCTGCTCAATTCGGGGGCGGCTCATGGGCCAGCTAAACGACCCTCATGGTTGCCAACCTCTGGATAAAACCTCTTAATCCCTGCTTGGCTGTGAACCATATTGTAATGTTTCTTGTGTCTAATGACTCCATATATCATTTTTGTATCAGACACTTCATAATTTGCTATAATCTTGGGAGCATGGCAATGAAATTCTAATTTGGATTGAGCTGCCTGGTTCTCTGTCATGCATGAAAACTGCACCAACTGTAGAGAAGCTTAAATACACAAGGTACTTTAACACAACAGAACTTTCTGGTTTTGTGGTTGGATGTTGTGTCTTTGTGGTGGTGGTGTTGTTGCTGCTGCTGTTCTACAGCACTTTTAGCTTTTGGGGGAAATATTATAGAAATATCTTAATAAATGAAATAAAAGAGAGGTTTGTAGGTGTGTTTCTTAACTTTTAACAACTCATTAATGTTTTCCTGTGTAATCTCTCCAAGTAGGCCCAAGACAGTAAAAAAAAGCCTCGAAGGGAAGCAATGAAAAGGAAAATGGACAAGCAACATACCTGCATTTCATGCTTAGTGTTTTTGTTGCTTCTGTAAATATAGTCACTCTGGCAAGAATGAAACTATTTCACTTCCTGCCATGTATCGATCTCTGTAACTGTGTAACTGTGATATGCTTTGTGGTATCCATATGTAACTTAACCAGTGTTATGGATAGTTCTGTTGGTAGAGAATCAGACTCTTAATCTCAGGGCCATAGCTTTGAGCCACACATTGGGCAAAAGATCCCTGCATTGCAGGGGGTTGGACTAGATGACTCTTGTGGTCCCTTCCAACCCTACAATTCTAGAAAAATTTAGTTCGCTACATGGAAGAATTACTACACTTTACCCACATGTTCTAGATCAGGGATGGGCAGCCTGTGGCCTTCTGGATGTTGCTAAACTATAAATCACACCATCCCTGACCATTGGCTATGCTGGCTGAGGCTGATAGTAATTGGAGCCCAACAACAGTCCAGCAACAGCTGGAGGGCCATAGGTTCTCCATCCCTGTTTTAGACAAATGGAAAAGTCTGTGTGTCTGTCTAGAAGAGATGCCTCTGGAGAACCTTCAGATTTCAGTATATTAGGCTTTTATAGGAATCTCTAGAGCCATGTAGTCTGCAGAGCATTGCTTATAAATGTGATAAAATAGGAAAGACAGTATTCTTAGCCCATATGCACAGGTGTGATCCAGTTCCTATTCCTGTGTTCTTTATTCAGAACCAGTGTGTTCTTTATTCAGAGCCAGTGTGGTGTAGTGGTTAAGAGCGGTAGACTCGTAATCTGGGGAACTGGGTTCGCGTCTCCGCTCCTCCACATGCAGCTGCTGGGTGACCTTGGGCTAGTCACACTTCTCTGAAGTCTCTCAGCCCCACTCAACTCACAGAGTGTTTGTTGTGGGGGAGGAAGGGAAAGGAGAATGTTAGCCGCTTTGAGACTCCTTTGGATAGTGATAAAGCAGGATATCAAATCCAAAACTCTTCTTCTCTTCTCTCTTCTTCTATTCCATTAGAGGAAAGCCAGACTTTTTGAGAGTGGCAAAGTGCAGATGGATAGACATAGGCAGAAGAATGCTACCTAATAAATTACATTGTGTGTTATGTTGATTAAGTGCTAGAAATGCAGATGTTTCCATATAGTGTTTAGTTGTGTAGGTGGATTTCAAGGTTCTGGAGATGATCCAAAATAGATTTCTAAGATGAAACCTTGGATATTTAAACTTGTTTGTTTAGGACAGACATCAGGGAATCCCTGACTGACTAATGTGAATTTGCTTCTTAATCTTAGTATTTTTTGGAAATTCCATGCCTCCCTTGAATCTCATTTGTGTGTTATTTTTTTTCATTTTGTGTTGATGCTCATTGGGAGTCTGTGTAAGCTTTTACAAGAATGATCTTGGAAAAAGCAACCTTACAGAAGATAATGATTTCACTTGCAAGTGAACCTTGATGCCCCATTCCAAAATGTATGCGTGTATTTATGTTTATTTCAACAACGTATATACCCTTTAATATTGTAGTTTCTAAGTGGTGTACAATATATTCTCCAAAAGAGACACCCTAGATAAAATCAGTCAAAATGAATCACAAATCAGAATAACATGTAAAGTGCCTGCTAATATTTATTTCAACAATGCATTGTGGCTAAGGCTTCACTTCTTCTAACAAATTTTTAGGATGCAGAGTGGAATCTGGACCTGCAAAGTACTACATCAGAATATGTACTTAAATTCTCCCATGTTTATGTGAATTTGGGTGAAGAACTGGGAGTGGTCAAGCTGTAGAGGGAGACTATTTCGGGGGGGAAATAAATACTTTATGAATATATGAAGCTAAAAAGGTAAAGGTACCCTTGACCATTAGGTCCAGTTGCGAACGACTCTGGGGTTGTGCGCTCATCTCGCTCTGTAGGCCGAGGGAGCCAGCGTTTGTCCACAGACAGCTTCCGGGTCATGTGGCCAACATAACTAAGCCGCTTCTGGCAAACCAGAGCAGCGCACGGAAACGCTGTTTACCTTCCTGCCGAAACAGTACCTATTTACTGTATCTACTTGCACTTTGATGTGCTTTCGAACTGCTAGGTGGGCAGGAGCTGGGACCGAACAACGGGGGCTCACCCCATTGTGGGGATTCGAACTGCCGACCTTCTGATCAGCAAGCCCTAGGCTCTGTGGTTTAGACCACAGTGCCACCCACGTCCCTCTATGAAGCTATCTTATATCAAATTAGACCTTCCAACCTAATATTGCCTGCTCTGACTAGCAGTGGGCTCCCAGGGTATTTTTCAGCCCTGCTACCTGAATCCTTTTCAATGGAGAAGCCAAGGATTAACTTGGGAACTTCTACATGCATGTTCTCTACCGCTGAGGGTGTGTGTGTGTTTGCAGGTGTGTATAGTATGTATGTATGTGTACATGACTAAAGGACTTCTCTGAGCTGGAAGTCCTTTTAGCACTTCTATAGCATGTACCACACTGCTCATGTGCTATATGTAAGATGCAGTTGCAACTCTGAAAATTGTAGCCTTGGTTTAAGATAGTCTTGGCCAGTGTTTCAAGGTAGTTTGAGGTAGTAATGATAAATGCAATAGTTAGCTTTGTGCTCCCTTGTGTAATGGAATGGGTTGTATTCTGTTGGGATCCTTGGTGCCCTAAATGATGCAAAAGAATTAAACACTTTATATTCTTATACTGTAAATCAGGCATCCCCAACCTGCAGCCCTCCAGATGTTTTGGACAATAGTTCCCATCATCCCTAACCACTGGTCCTGTTAGCTAGGGATCATGGGAGTTGTAGGCCAAAACATCTGGAGGGCTGCAGGTTGGGGATGCCTGCTGTAAATAGTTAACAAACAAGTATGCACTTTCTTAGACTTAAAGTGTAGTGGTTAAGAGTGATAGACTCGTAATTTGGGGAACCGGGTTCGCGTCTCCGCTCCTCCATATGCAGCTGCTGGGTAATCTTGGACCAGACACTCTTCTTTGAAGTCTCTCAGCCCCACTAACCTCACAGAGTGTGTGTTGTGGGGGAGGAAGGGAAAGGAGAATGTTAGTTTGAGACTCCTTAGGGTAGTGATAAAGCAGGATATCAAATCCAAACTCCTGCTCTTCTTCTTCTTAAAGTGCTTCTGAACAGGATTTTCCCTATTGTATAAGTTTTTAAAAGTTCTCATAAAATGAGGGAGAGTGCCATTTCCATGATATCATTTATCTGAATTCTATTTTTCTTCTTCTTCTTTTACCACATTTCTGGTATTGAATGAAAGGCAGTTTTCCTAAAAAAAGGATAACAACTTTGGTCGGCCCTCATGGCCCTTCACTTCATCAAATCTGGCCCTCTTTGAAAAAAGTTTGGACACCACTGACTTAAGGGTTTGGAAGGGCATTAAAAAGGTGCTAAATGAACGGTGAATGATATTGAATGTCACAATTGCATTTTGGTATAATTCTACATCTAATATACACATGCTAATTGAAAAATAGTAATTTATTTATTTATCTGGAACATTTGTACCCTACTCTTCCACCAAAAAGGTCTCCCAAAGTGGCTTAAACGTAAAGGTAAAGGGACCCCTGACCTTCGGTCCAGTCGTGAACGACTCTGGGGTTTCGGCGCTCATCTTGCTTTACTGGCTGAGGGAGCTGGCATACAGTTTCCGGGTCATGTGGCCAGCATGACTAAGCTGCTTCTGGTGAACCAGAGCAGCGCACGGAAACACCGTAAGTGGTACCTATTTATCTACTTGCACTTCGATGTGCTTTTGAACTGCTAGGTGGGCAGGAGCTGGGACCGAACAATGGGAGCTCACCCCTTCGCGGGGATTCGAACTGCCGACCTTCCGATCGGCAAGCCCTAGGCTCTGTGGTTCAGACCACAGCACCACCCACGTCCCTCCCAAAGTGGTTTACATACAAACAAATAGGATAAGACAGGTTCCTGCCCACAGCCTTACAATTTAAAAATCCACGGCACACAAGGCAAAGGGACAGGGAGGGAAGGGGGGGGGGAAATGTCACAATTTTCCTTGCCCTGATTTCCTCTTGTTGAGCATGGATGTCTGGAGTAGGGAAGCCTATATGTACATGTATGTCCTGTGTGATGAATCTGTCAAGGAAGCTAGGAAGAAGGACCATTCAAGAATTATTCAGCCATTTAAGTTCTAAGCTTGCATTCTGAAGTGGTACCAACCAAGCTCATATAACTTTATTGCCAGGAAATGTAAGAATGGAGGGACAACGTTAGATTGGCATTTTATTGGGCATGAATAGTTCTTATATAAATCAATTCCTCCAAGACACTTTCTGATCATTATACCATGTGTTTTTAATTTGGTTCATCCACCAAAAAATAGCCTTAAATGCATGAAATGCATCAGTATTGTTCATCATTTGTATGTGCAATAAATATCTCTACCTACCTTTGTGCTTTAGCTCAAGATTTAGATGCTCTACCTTTTCCATTTGCAGCGATCAATTTTGTCAAATACCATCAAATCATCACATGCCTGCAAAAAGCATACTTCATGATCTTGCAATTTAAATCTTTGTCCTTGGGCACTGTGATGAAACAAAATAGATGAGAAGAAGGTTGCTTCTTGTTCAAAAGGATTTTCTTCCATATTCCCGAAGATAGATTTTCTGTCATTCTTGGTTATGAAAAGAAAGGTATTGGAAAAGAACTTGAATGAATTTTTAAACTACTTGCACATTGCCCGGAGGCCTGTAGATATACCACGTATGCATCTGTGGGCAGTAACACTGTTGTGGATTTGGCTGGCTTCATCATGGTGAATGAGTGTCTAGGGCCTTTGTTTTCTCAGGGTTATGTTTTTAATGACTGTGGATGGTCCCCTGAATGGGCAATTCATTTTACAGGATTAGGGTCTCAGACCAGTGCTTTCCAGAGTTTGTGCATGAGTGAGCTGAGTGTGTCTGGCTGGAGCTAGCTGAAAGTGAGAGAGACCTGCACAAGTTGCTTTCTGATGTTTGCATATAAAAGTATACAATTTGGGATTTGCAACAATATTCCTCTTGCATAACAGAAGTGTTCTTGAAACAGAAACCTATAACAGGGCAGGGAGGAGAAAGATTTTAGGAGGGGGGAAATGTACACATTTGCCTCTTTCCACACTTCAGAAGTCTTTCCTGTTGTTCTATGTCAGGGATGAGGATGTTGGATTTCACTTGCATCAGCCCACAGACAGTGGCACAGACAGAGCTTTATGCTCTGGCACCAGGGGGGGGGGGAGGCAGAGAGCAGGTGGGGCATGGCTGGCGTGCATCCCGGGGGCGTGGTGTGCCGCCTGCAGGGGCGTGACGCATGTCCTGGGGGGCATGACACGTGTCCTGGGGGTGTGACGTGCCATCTGCGGGGGCGTGGTGCCTAGCGTGGGGGGGCAGCTGTGATGGCACCCCACCGGGATTGTGCTGCCGGGGGCAGTGCGCTCCCTCCGCACTCCTCTTCCTCCGCCAATGCCCATAGATAGCATGACCAATGGTCATGAATGATTGTAGTCCAGTAATATCTGAAGGACAACAGATTTCCCATCCTTGTGCTAACTACTGCTAAAGTGCTCAGATTCAGGGGCAGAAAACTTAATAGCTATATAAAGAGATAGGAGTTCCCTGAATTTGCAGAAGCCAGTACTTTTTCTGACAGTGGCCCATTTCACAACCAAAGTGATATGCATACCAACTTTGATATTAGAAGGAATGTGGGGGCACAACACTTGCTTGCATGTCCCATAGCTGTATCTCAGATATATATTTGGTGTTCATTTGAAAGTCTCATTCCTCATTTTGAAAGAAGTGGAAAAAGACTTACATGGGTGGTTAAAGTTTGATGAAACCACAGAGACCTCAGAAAGAAAAATAATGGCATGAGTGATAATTGGCTTGTAAATCTTACTCCCATTTTGGCTATACATACTAAATAATTTTGCAGGCAAGCAACTTTTGTAGGCTGTTTTAATTTAGGGGTGCCAACTTGAATAAAATATTGGGAGAGCAGGTAAGCCCCACCCCACAAGACGCAGTACATACACACCATTTGAATGGCAATGCCCATCAACTTGGGTGGGGCAGCCCCCTCAGTATTTTATTGGGGGAAGCTGAAGGAACCTTGGCCCCTAGAAGTTGGCTCCTATGACCTCCTACCAGTTTTCATTTTTTGCACTTTACATTAAAAGTTAAAATGCACCCATATTGTGAACAGAAATATTTTCAGAAGGAGGGGGGGGGGATAGAAAATGGGAAATTTACTCTAAATGTAACAAAAAGCTAGTCTTCTATTACATTGCTTATAATACTAAGAATTAGAAGACAGCAATGGCAGATTCTGAAAGGAAAGAGTTCTACTTTGCCATAGCGAAAGTCTTGCCACCTTACAATTTGATGCATTAGACTGCAGTCCTAACCCCACTTTCCTGGGAGTATGTCCATTGAATTCAGCAGGGTTCCTTTTAAGTAGACATTTTTAGAACTTAAGCCTGTCTGTGGTATTTATGAAGAACCCATTCCCTGATTCTTCCTAGTATTCCAAAGAAGCCTGAATAAGTGCAGTCACACCTATCCCAAACATTGGGATTTGAAAGAAATGGCTGCAAATATTGGACTGTGTGCAGAGGTTATGTTCTGACTGAGGCTATAATCCTATGAACCCTTACCGAGGATTTTGAACACTGTGGGACTTGTGTTGGAGGAAATATGTATAGACATGTATCTGGCATATGAGCGCACACAGTTAGCAGGTCTACAGTTGGCCCACCACTTACACAAGAGTTTGACTCCAAAGGTCTGTGTACAAAGGTAAAATCATGCAAAGTCAGGAGCCCCTGGAACCACTTGCCTGTGAGGTTCAGACCTGCTTACTGGGTTCTGGGAAGTTTGCAAGAGGGCGCTGGGACCCTCCGAGAGCATGGCAAGCAAGGAAAACCTGGGTGTGCAGGTGGAAGAAAAACAAGTAAACGGAGAACAGGGAATGGCAGATTTCCCCTGCTCTCCATTTGTTTGTTTATTTTCTCCCTGCACAAGTTTGCATTCACATATGGAAAGGGAATGCCAGTTGTGGGTCCACTGTAGCATTTTAGTTTAGCAATTTATAAGCAGATGACTTTGCTACATATATTGTTTGTGTTTTGAAATTGTGTTTGAAGCCTCTAGTGTGGCAGCTTTCAAGGCAAGAAGAAGCAGCCTCTGCATTTGGGATATTTATCATGATAGAATGTTCCAGGTGACCAACATATTCCAAAAGCAGGAGTACTTCATCTGATTTAGTGAAAAGAGGCCACCGAGCTGTAAAACTATGCAGCTAGTTGCTACTAATCTGCAGCTGCAATCATTGTTCTCTTCTGTCATTCCTTTATAGGAAGAATAAAGGATTGAAAGCAGTCCATGAGATATTAGTTTAACATTACTACTGGCTAGGTTTTGGAAAAGGAAATAATAAATTCTTGGCTGGCACAGGGACTGCTAAAGTACTTCTGTTAACTGTATGTTATTTATGACATCCTCCTAAACTTTTATGTCTTCTGTTCCTGTCCATTCACAAGCGTTTGCATGAGTCTTATGTTTCACATTTATTTATATGTGTGCTTTAGTATATTTAAGATAACTTTATGGGTAGTTGCTGCCAACCAAAGAGCATTAGATTTTAAGATGACACGGTTTTAAGAGCTGAAGATGTAAAGTGCTAATGCGGAAATGTTTATGTTTCTAAATATTTTGGAAGAATCTCCACCTTTAATGTATTTGGAAAGGTATTTATTTGGCCGTCCTGACTAGTGTAAGGCATGGTAATGACTCAAGAAGCACCTTTCAAAAGCACCACATGTGCTAGGGATAGTGCACACAATGTCAAGAGCTACAGCACCCTGTCTCTTATCAGTTACGCTTCAAAAAAGAAGATAAAAAAGATCAAAGGAACTGGGTGGATGAACATATGGATTTTGCCTGCTAGTGCATGTTATTTTACATCTGCTGTGAGGTATATGTCCAGAATTGTATGTATCATTTTTTAAAACAAATAAAATAAAAGCTATATACTAATTATTAGGACTTCACACAACCATGCTAGTCTACTCTCTGGTTCCAATCTGCAGACCCCAGTCAAGATGAACTGCCCTGGGCCAACTAGGGACCACCCTCTGCACCTTGGATATAGTCCCAAATTACTTTGTGGGCAGGGACTAATGTTTAATAAGGGGGGAAACAACCTAATTAAACACACAACCATGATGAAGTGGGAAAGGAGACATCGTTCCTCTCCCTTGACTGAGCAGGGGGTTCTATTCTCCAGGATGTTCTTCACAAGTGGCTTATCTGTGGGGAATAAGCTTGCGAGTGAGCACCCTTGTTATCACCTTGTTGGTCAAGTCAGCAAGGGAAGTTGGCATCACAAAAAATTCTTAGAAAGTCACCAACCTAACCAGAAATGGAAACAAATTCTTGTTTTGTTTTCAGAGTGGGAAAGAGGTACTATGGGAATGCACAGGAAATATTGGCCTAGCCTGAGAAGGAGATATGTCACTAATACTTCTACTTCTTTTTCTCTCCCCCAGAATAATGGTTCCTTAGTCTGGTGCCAGAATCACAAACAGTGTTCAAAGGTATGAAACTTCCTCTCTCTCTCTCAAAGATACAGTACAAAAATGTTATCCATCATTGTACTTTATTGTTTATGGATTGCTATACATTTCATTTTGTTCTAAGCACTACAATGCATTTATTTCCATATTCTTCGCATACAACAAAACTCTTAAAATCTTGTCAACAATGACTATATGTATGTAATCACTTGCTGCATATTAAAACTTTGTGGTAGCTGCTGCCTCTGCTTCTTCTCCTTCTCCTTCTCCTTCTCCTTCTCCTTCTATCCTGCCCTGTAAGAACTTCCCTGTAGAGGCATAGCAAGCCCAGGTGGTACCCAGTGCGAATTTTTTTTTGTCACCCCCTCCCCCCCATCGACAGCTCAGGGTAGGCTTGGAAGTCGTGGGTGGGTGCAGAATGTCCACCCCCTTTCCTACGCCTCTGTGCCCCACCCCCACAACTCTAAAGTAACCCAAGCCATAGGGGGAAGTGGGGAGCTATGCCACTTTGCTGGGGCGCTGGCAAAGCTGTGAAGCTCGTCCTCTCGGGAACCACGACTCCCGTCCGTCCGTCCTCCTCCCTCCCTCCCTGGCTCGCTGTAAAGCATCAAAGCAGGAGCCGCTTACGGCAAGCCAGGGAAGAGGGATACCACCACAGTCTGTATGGCGCTTCAGCGGCGCCGGTGGCAAACCCCTATGTACAGTGCATGTGTGGCATCACTACATACAGCGCATGCGTGCAACACCGCACATGCGTTGTACGTAGCTGTTTGCCGCCAGCGCCGCATGGACGGTGGCGGGATCTTCTGCTCAGGGCTACAGCCGTGAACGGAGGATCTTTCACATGCAGCTGGGGCGGCAGGGCAAGCACCCCATGGGGTGCCTTCTTTTCACCCTCCCAGACATGAAACTCGGGGTGAATCACCCCCTCACCCCCACCTTGTGACGCAACTGCTTCCCTTTTCCATTTACTTCAATTAAACATCTTGGCTCTCTTCTGTTTGTAATTAATGGGCAATAGCCAGTGTTAGTCATACTCAGAGTAGACCCATTAATCTACAGTGGTACCTCAGGTTACATACGCTTCAGGTTACACACTCTGCTAACCCAGAAATAGTGCTTCAGGTTAAGAACTTTGCTTCAGAATAAGAACAGAAATCGGGCTCCGGCAGCGTGGCGGCAGCTGGAGGCCCCATTAGCTAAAGTGGTGCTTCAGGTTAAGAACAGTTTCAGGTTAAGTATGGACCTCCGGAACGAATTAAGTACTTAACCTGAGGTACCACTGTAATAGAGCTCAATAGCTTGATTTCACATTTCATACTAAGCCCAAACTATGGCTTAGTGCAAAAATGCTGGCTTTTGAGGCAGAGATAGCAGCCCCTTTAGCCAATGTTTTGCTTGGCATGACATCTGAACCCTGTTACAAATGATGGTTAAGGAGGAGATAGCCTAGGCTTGGACAACACACTAAGCTAAACCATGACTTAGCTGCTGCATGGAGCAGCAAAGTTCCAGGAGCTATCTTTATTTGTGTTGAATGGTAAGACAACATGCAAACCAAGTCATTGACTATATTCTGAGCATGACTTAGTAGTTGGATACCACCCTGTGGGGTTTTACAGTTGCTTTATTAGAGCTGGATTGTGCCAGTTAATTTTACATGACCTAAAATGTACTTAATATTTATTCTACAAGCAATTCTTGTTCAAGAAAGGAGAAGTGCTTTTCCCTAGATTATATATTTTATGCTATTCAGTAATTTAATTTCTTTGGGGCTTTCAGCTAGTCTTACTGTTGTCTTTGTGTGTGTGTGTTGACTCTTTGACCCTTGAAAGATTAGAGTGCAAGTGAGCTAATAACTATTTGATTCTACTGGAAAAGCATCTTGCTAAGTTGCCTGGAGAGAAGCAACAATTATTATTCAGCTTTAGAGGGTCAGAGTGGAACCATAGGGCTTAGCCACTGACTGCTCTTTTCATTCCCATACAATGCCGAGTGCGTCTATTCCCTGCATTAGAATTTTACCTTCTAAACTATTTAACCAGTATTGTAGAAAAATGTTCGGTAAAACAGTATATAGCCAAAATTTCCATGATTTCATAATGGTACAAGGACATGCACTGCAGTATGCTGAGATCTATATTTAATACGTAGTTGACTTTCTGTAGAATTTATATTAAGTGGGGACCAAAATCCCAGAAGCTCTGAGGTGCTGTAAGGAGTGATATTCAGTGAAGAACTGCCCTGTTTTATGAATTGAGAAATTCCATTTGAAACAAAAAGGTACACAGATTTCTCAACAACAGTGAATCTCAATAAGCTGGTGTGTGTGTGTCTGTGGGTGCAACTGAAATACTTTTTCTGTGATGTTTTCTTTGTGAGTTCCTGACCAGCAGGAAGACTTCAGTTTAGACTTCTATGAGTGCTAACTGGAGGAGAAGTTGGGAGAAGGGCTATTTGTTTTGATTAGAAGTGGAACTGGTTTAACAGAATAGCTACTATACAAGCAAGAATGCAAGTATAGTAATTCTATCTAACCCGCTAAATCATATTATCCTGTAAATACAATTCAGCAGTGGACAGCTGGGTGGCATGACTGTGTTCACCTGTCTTCTGGAAGATTTTGCTGCTGCTTATAGGGAGGTAGAGGAGGAGGGGCGAGGTTGGTGTGGTGCAAATGCAATTGTGGGATCAGTGGATTGGCTACACAGTCCATTTACACTGTGCTGTTCTGTTGCTCCTGCTGTTGCACTTGTATTGCACTGACCTTGTTCCTTCCACCACCTAGTGAGCAGCAGTGACATGACTGACTGGAGGTCAGGTGAACACCGCTTCCTCACCAAGCTGTCTGCTACTAGTATTGATTGAATAAATAATATATTTGCTTAACCTTTAAAGTAAGCCTCCTTGTTTATCTGTCTTACGCCTGCTACTGTTTATGTGTCGTTTGGGGAATAAGATATTACCAGAAATGGCTGGTAGCAGCAGAAATTAGGGGATTAAGGAAGGAGTTATAGTCCTCATGTAAGATGGATGTTGGTGGGAGTCCTCAAAGGGTCAGTTAGGGAGGTAATCCTCCAAATTTCACAATTACTTAGTTTAGTTTGGGATTAGTTGTCATGTCCTTTATAGAATTTCTGTACAGATACAAGATTTCTTTTGAGAAAAAATGTTTAACCCTGGTGTCTCCTCTATTGATTGAGTGATGCAGTTGTGCTGTGAAATAAGGAACATCCATCAAGCTATTTCCCATGTGATGTTCACAAGCGACTCTTTAACTTAGGACTACTAAACTTCATAAAAACCAATGAAGGGCAACAAAGCCTGTCACTGTCTCATGTTTGCTGCTGGTAATTAATGTTGACATGAATAGGTTGTTATGACCCAAAGTAGGCTACTTGAAAACAAAACTGTAATGAAACAATGAAAACGATTTCATACATTCATCTGTTCTTCAATATTGTTCTGTTCTGCATATTCTCTCTCACTCCACCCCCTCTATCTTTCTCTCCCTCTCTCTGACACACACACACACACACACACACACACACACACACACTCTTTCTCTCTTTAGGTTAAATTGACACAAAATTGGTTAAAATGTGAGGAGCAGACTACATTAAATGTTAAGCATATTCATTGCCCCTGAATTCATTATTTTTCATTCAGAAATAACCAGCACTGAATGCCCAATCAGGATTGGTACTTGTTTGTGTATGGGGTGTGTGTAGGAGAGCTTTAGCCCTTTACCCTCTTCTGTGCTATATATCTATGTATATGGGTTGGTATCTAGTTAGGAAATAAAAAGAATGCTGGTGTCTGGCAATTGCTAGCTCTTGTGGCACACATGTTCCATGGTTAATCACGGAATAGGACTTCTAGTGGCTCTCTAATATTTTTTTTGCCATTTTATCAAGGTGCCTATACACGCCAACTCTGTCCTGGAAAGGAACCATTGCTAGGGGTGGGGTGAACAGTACACCTTAAACAACATAGCCATAGAGCTGTTGCCAAAAGAAGTTGTTATGTGGTGAGTGATTTGTGGCTGAAACAAATAGAACAATGTATGGTGGGGTTCTCCTCCATAATGTTGTGCATCTCGGACCTGGAATGTGTTTCTGGTGCCTAATTTGAGAATCTGAAGATTTGCAGTATCACAGTTCTTAATGCAGCAAGTAGGTTCACGTGGTATGGCTGGGTTTGCTTGCCACGGGGAAGTCCAGTTTTAGTATAATTTATTGGCCAAGAAAGGATAAGGAGGCAATAGGTGTAGAGAGGGGCAGCATGGTAGAAGACACAGAAGAGAGTAGGAAGCAAATAGTCATGTAAATCTATCCATTAAACTCAACTTCAACATGGATTTTGGTTCTAAGATATTCATTTATTCAGATTCTGCATTGGAGGAGAAAAGTGGTGACTGACTCATGCTATGGTCCATGTGAGGCTATGCTATTCTGCTATTTTTTTGTAAACTGCTTTGAGGTTTTTCACAAACAAGCAGTGTATAAATTTTAGGAAATAAATATATAATGTGCATTGAAGCTCCATTTTTCCTTCTGTTATATTGGTTCCAGACCTTTGGCAAGTCTTAGTTAAGGCAGTTGACAATGCCTAGGGGGGAAAAAAGGTCAGAATTTATCTTCTGTACCAGCATGGTCTACTATTTCAGGTTTCCCAAATTTCCCCATTAACAGCAAATATCAGAACCCTGACGTTGTTGCTGTTGGATTGTTTGTGGAATATGATAGGCTGCTGAATGTTCTCAAGGATATCTGTATCTTGTCTAATGAAACATCAACTGAAAAAGAGTTAATTAAATCTAAACTTTGTTCCATTGAGTCTTGTCTTTGATTTTTCTTCTTCCTTGAATCCGGCCATTCATTCACAATTATGTACCGCAGTTGATTTAATCTTCTTGTCATCACCTTCAAAGATCTGCATAACCATCATCCCTCCTTAATTATCCATTGCCTGACAAGTGTCAAGTTGTGCTGATTCTGTCCACTCCATTAATACGTCTAAGTGTGCATCCCTGTTTGTCAGTTTCTAATAAGATACCTTTGTGCTGCATGGTTGTCTACAGGCTTCTGTACACAAGCACATTTGGATCCCCCAAAGCCCCCTATATGTCAACAGAAGAAATCACTTCTTCCTCAGTACAATAAGCTGGTTATATATAAACTTCATATAATTTCATGCTGTTGTAATTTGCAATCAGTGTAACAACATGGGTGGGAAGGACCCCAACTGCTTTTAAATACTGCTAATTAATTGTTATTAAATAGTATTCATTACTACTAAGGGCTGGTTCATAGTGGGCTAACTTACTTATTTTAGCATTAGCAAGGGTTGCTCATTCCTTTCAGCAACGTAATTTATGAGCCTATAGTTTAGAATTGCAGCTGCAAGAACTTTCTCTGGCACTTTGAAATGTGCATAGGAGACAGAAGTAGCTGAGAACTGTAAACTTCCAGCTCATATATTAAGCTGATCGTATGAATAAATGACTTCTGTGAAGGCAACAGGCTACTGCAAGAAGGCCACCCTACTGTGTGAAACAGACCATTATAGTGAATAAACACTGATGATATGTTTCTGATGGGATGAATTACTTCAAACATAATTAAGTGTGCAAGCATTTTATGAGAAAGGAAATTCTACTTTGAGGTAATTTTTGAATACTGATAATTCTACACCTTTGAATTCTAGTACTGCAGTTTGAGCACAGTTGAAAACTAAGTGACCAGAGAGCATAATTTAGGGATGCCTATTCAGTGGCATTTACAAGGGCTGGAAATAAGTGGTGATACATCATGACGCACCATGAATCTCAATCTGGTATTCTTTTACTTTTTCGTCTCTGTGCCGACAATACATTGACAATAGTCATTGATTGATTGACCCAATGGCAAGGCCAAAAGGCCATCTGTAGTCTTCAGAACAGAGAGGATTTTGTGAAAGAAAAGCTAACTAAGGATACAAACACAGCAGCCAGATAAACATCATGTTTCAGAAAAAAAACCCAATTTATTTGTAGTATAGCTCACACTCCAAAATTCTGCTGTGAGCTGTTCTTCAGGCTTCCTGCTGGGTTCTTCCCAGAGAGAATGCAGGTGGAAAGATGAGTTAATGATCTAAACAATTAGAGATTTGCTGCACCCTTCCATCTGTCAAAGTCCGCTGAAATAAAAGTGCACAGTTTTCATTTGTGCCTCCAGCATCAAACTCAGCCTGAAATCATGTTGTGATTTGCCCTGCCCCATGGTACTGTCATTCTTATGGTAAGTGTTCTATGTTTTCATGCTGGGAGACTTCTATCAAACATATTAGTGTGCATTTGAGGACTAATGGGAACATTTCATTACAAAAAATACAAATATAATTCTACGAGCAGCCCTTTTTTTTGGAAAGTATGCTGAGTTACTGTTGTATGGTTTATAAAATTGCATCACAGCTCTTAAATTAAAAATAATAATAATGCAAGGTTGTAACTTTATAGTAGAGCAATGGTTTTAAGTATTACCTGTGAGAAAGTGGGATGAGTTATATTTGAAATCAGGCTTCATACCAACAGAGAAGAAAGAGAATGGCTTCCTCTACTGGTGTGTCTTACTAAAAATAAAAAGGCTGATTTATTTTAAAATGTGGCATATTCACAAAATATGTATGAAAATTATGGTAATATGGATGGTATTTGAAGTTAGGGCACATTTTACTTCGAATATCTTGGGGTATATTTGCTTAGAATGTGTTTTAGCTTTAAAAATATACCTAAGAAAGCATGTTGCTTACCTTTCCCATACATGTGATGACCTTAAATCAGGCACGTCCAAAGTCTATTTCGGGGGCTAATCTGGCCCGTTGGTCAATTTAATCTGGCCCCGTGGCAGTATATGTCCTGGTGTAAAATCCTAAAAAAAGCTCAGCAACTTTGGTCGGCCCTGGCGCATGTTCACTACATCAAATCTGGCCCTTTGAAAAAAGTTTCGGCACCCCTGCATAAAGGAAAATTGCATTCTACAAACCTTTCTTCACTTGTCACTGCTCATGCAATTTGCTATATATAGGGATTTCTTATCTGTAAGAGTTAAAATGTTTTGGGGTGCTTATAAATTACAAAGTAGCAGAGCTGGATTTATAATGCAGCAAGTGATATAGATCCTGTGCATATTCCTACTAACAAATGGCCAAATGCACACAGTAGTTGACTCGTTCAACTGTTGCTACCAAGTGTCATGGATTGGCTGGATGCAGAGGAGTGGAGGGAGGCACCAGTTGAGGAACCCCCAAGAAGGCTCAGAGCCAGGAGATTGGTGGTATGATGACAGTGAGTGATCAGAGGGAGAAGAGGGAGCAGATGGTGAGGAGGAGGTGCTGGAAGCTGAAGAGGCAGCATGGTTTAGTGAGCAGGAAGAGTCTGTGGCAGAGAGCAGTCCAGAAGCAGAGGCAGAAGAGGAGGCTGGAGAGGAGGGAGGCCAAGAGGCAGCGATGAATCAGGTTAGTGTCCCTCTGGCAGTGGCGAGGGCTGGGTGGGTGTGGTGGAGTCTGTTCATCCTATGTGCCTTGCCCTGCCCCAGGCACCATGAAAACACACTCCATCATTGCCCTAGTCTAGAATGATGGGAGCAATGGTCCAACAGCATCTGGAGCTGCAGAAGTTTCCCATTCCTGCCTTACCTTTGACAAAACACATTACAGAATTCCTTTTGTACAAGTAGCCAGAGTTTAGAATTCTGTCCATATCAATAAGTATTAAGATCCCTGCATTTTTCTTAAAGAATCTCTCCACTTTGGAAACAATTGCTAACAAAGAAGTTACCATCAAGCCCCTTCAATGGATGGCTGACTTCAAAAGTGGAAGCATGCATCCTGTTGATGTGATTAGAACACTTGTTTGCTTAACAGTTTCAAACCCTTCTGCCTTGTGCCTATCTATCAAAAGACAGTAGCTGGCCATGCTGAAAAACAGCTGCTTTAAACTACCCTTTAAAAGCTGTTCTTTCCCAGTTCTAAATGCTCTTTATGTTTCAGACGTTATTTTCTTTTGCATTAAAAATGCCTTGTTAAATGCAGATGCAATCTATGCTTTCAAGTGTACTGTCTTGCAGTAAATACACAGGAACTTGCTTCAGATGTATTGAAGGATAGGGTGTTTTAACATTACGATGTGTCTGTCTTTCAGAATTGAGCTAGTTGTATGTAATTTCCTTTATACTTGCAGTTTCTGTAACCACTGAGGGGAGAAGGAGCCATTTATCAGTAAGAAGGATTTGCGTTTCATGTTTAGTGACACCCTGCATTTACTCACTGATACAAATTTCCACTAAGATTATATTTTGCAGAGGAAACCACTGGGTGTCTTGCTTCTCTCTTCTACTGAATTATTTGTCCCTGTTTTGATCACTGTATTCTTGGTCTGTAACTGAATTTTTGAACTTAACTTGCCAAAGATAAAGCATTCATTGCTGAGTACTGCTTTCCCCTCGCTCCAAAGGACACAGAATCATTGCTAACTTCTGAATTGTGCCACTGTTGAGGACTAGTAATGTAAACCTCGTAGCTCTTTCCTAATGAAACATTTGAGGCTTACTTTTACATCTCCAGCTATAGTATATGCATGTCTGCTCAATAAAGGGATGTGGGGAAAAGTGGTGTACCAAGGCTTTTAAAAAAGCACACACAAAAAGATACTTATTAAGGCTGGCATTTTGAAGCAGTAAATGCTCCTTTAATGTGGCTTTATCTGCTTCAGTGAGCACTGTGTTGAGAATCTGGGATATTCACACTGCAGATTCTAACCAAGCCCCTTTTCCATTCTTTTGAGCAATTTGGGCACAAAAACAATCCTTTCCTAGAACTTTTAGCAAAAACAACTGAACTATGCAGGCTAATCAGCTGTAAATCTTTGCCATCTATAAAGCAGTTGATTAAGTGCCATGTAACAGTAGTTCAAACAGTGCCGAAGCAGAGTTGATCAAACAGATTTAAAGACAGACAGTGCTTTGAGACAGTAGACAAATTAACAGTCAAGTCTATTTCAAAGTAAGTAACAGATTTACTGCGTAAAACTTTTAAACAGCATTCCCATGTCTCTAGTCGCACAGTTTTCTCTAACCTTTGTATGTCTTGCTCTCCGTAATTGGGATTGGAGAATCAACGGCTCTAGGACTTACGGATGTAAAACTTGCAGAAATTTTGAAGCCATATAAAAGCAGTATGTGTGTGTGTGTGTGTGTGTGTGTGTGTGTGTGTGTTTCGCCCCTTGGGAAAAAGTGGAAATTTGGGAAAACAATGAAATATTTTGTTCTGTTTGTCAAACATTTTCATATCACAGGAGAAGTATGATGTATAACTTTGAAGACTGTCTTCAGAGGGGTAGCCATATTAGACTAGTTTTTGATGCAAGGGACTAACAACTTCATTATGGCACAAGCATTCTTGAACTACACCCCACTTCCTCAGATTCATGAAACAAGCCACACTGAACACTGAGTCTCACTTTTGAGGAAACATGGATAATATTGTTATTCGATTTCATCTAGTGGACCAAAATTCTAGTATTATGAGAGAGAAATTTCTCTTAATGATGAATAATTTCATAAACTCATATTATGTCCCAGTTGCCTTTTACCTAAATAAAGAAGTCCTAATACCTTATCTTTTCCTTATAATCTGGTACTTCATGAAAGTTTTAGATACTATTCTACACCTTTTCCAGCTCTACAAATAGCCTTTTTTTGAGGTTGAGTTGAGCAAGAACTGTATGCAGTATTTTACATGCAGTTGCCCCATACATTTGTATAAAGGCTTTATAATACCAAAAGACTTAATTTAAATACTTTTTAACATGTCTTTTTCACCATTACTATACTTGGTTGATATTTTTATTGAAAATTTCACCTTGATATCTTTTCTGATTATTACTATAATTTCAGACCTCATTAGTTTATAGGTGAAATTAGAACCCCATCTCCTGCCATGGCTATCACTTTATATTTACTTAACAATGAACTTTTTTTCAGCATATTGTTGCCTGTTGAGCCCAGACTGGAGAAATCCTTTGGAGTTATTTGATTTTTCCATTTTTCCATTTTTTAAAGCCATATTGAATATTTTGGTGCTGTCCACCAACTTTGCTACCTTTGATTCAAAGCTACTTATAAATACATGAAATAGAACATTTATTCCAAGTACAGGTAGGGGATCTCACTACTTTTTTGTTTAAATTATGAAAATTGTTGTTTTACTCCTACCCTTTACATCATGTTCTTTAATCACTTACTGATCTAGAAGAAACCCAGTCCTGCAAAGGATTGGTGAAGCAGGATTTGCAGAAGCCTTGCTTATTCCGCCTATCAGCAGTGCTTGTCCTTCTATATGATTAACAGTTCTAGCACTGAATAATGCTTTCAATTAATGTGCCTTGACAGATCCCTGTTACAATATTTACCTTCTAGTCATTTGGTTAGAAGGCTGACTTTTAGTGGTGAGTTGCGTATTTGTGTTACAAGATAGACAATTTTATTTGACAACATTAAGAACTCTCATTGTGTGCCATTTGGACCTAAAGATGTATTAATTTGTAATGTGTCAGTTAACTAATCCTAGAGCCCTGTTGCTCAGTGATTTAGTAGGTGGTGGAAGACGTTATAGCACAGTTTAGATGAATTACACTAAACATTGACTAGCAAAAACCAATAACAACCCTACTTGACAGGGCCTTTATCCAGAAGCCTTGTTTTCACTTTTACTGAAAATATTATCAGTGGAGGATCAATGGCTTCTCAGCAATGCATCAGGGGAGGAAAGAGCACATGCTTGCTGCAATCCTGTTAATTATGAGTCCCAGTGCTGATGCTATCTGCATTTTAAAAATATTTTGTGTCAAACACAAAAATGCGTTTAACCATTTCTGATTTGGTCCTGTTATGTAAATGAAGAAGACATTTCTGATTTGAAGAAGCCACACCAGGCTCCGTTCATCATTTGATATATAATTCTTTTGAAATTTCAAACTAGCCCACTGGTTCACTATTTTAGTCCTTTCTTTTTGTCTGAGAAAAACAAGTCAAAACAAATGCAGAAATTATTTTGGAGCCTTTACCATGTTTGTCTCTTCTCTAGTCATTACCTGGAAAATATATACTCTTTTGCTTGCCTCTCTATCCGTATATTTACCCCTGCAGGGCAAACTGCAACTTTGCTGAGGGGTGGAAGCAGGAAAGGAAGTATCTTGAACAGGGAAGCTGTATATTTACAGGATTAAACCCCCTTCCTTCATAATTGGGTCATAATCAATTTGGAAACCCTCACAGTTGCTTTTAAGGAGAAAAAGTTGGAATTTCAGATCATGGCTCATCTGCATTTCAGTTGGTTTGGTCGTAACGTTGGAGGGGGAGAATGAGTGGACAGCCTTTCTTATCAGCCCCCCAAAGAGAGACTCTCCCGAACTTTTGTTTCTTGAATCACTTGTTTTGACCGGGTTACTGGTTTTGTGTATTCAGGGGGTTGACATTTACAGTTAAATCTAAGTTTTGTTTCACTGCAAAAGCATCTCATTAAAAGAACTACTGGTTTCGGTTTTGGCTTGACTTCCTCCTCCCAAGAAGTAAAGATACAAGGGGCAATATAAAACCTTTTACGCAAGAGTCAAGCTACTCAATGTTCATTAAGGTTAGTCATCAATGCAAATACTGATTTTACAGGACTTGATGGATGAATAAGACCATACAGATGATCATTTCACCACGTGCTTTTCCATAGACCTGCATTTCATATGTGGCAAAGTACTATATTTTTCCCTCTTGGGAAGATGATACAGATGACCAACTACTCTGGAATGAGACAGTGCTCTCTGCAGGTTTGATGCCATCTGTATGGGCTCAATGTCTTAAGAGACACATACCCATCACTTCTCCCCTTAAAAGATGGGTCTGGATCCAGTGCTTCTCTGTGAGCTAGATATTTTTGTTCTTGGGTGGCAAAAGTGCTGATTTGGAGTTTGGCTGTGCTCAGCAGGAAGGGAGCTGTCCGCTTAACGGTTGTTAATATTTGTTTGGTTCTGGACTATACTGCTGTCTGATATCTGTAACTCTCATTATTCACTCACTGGGTGGCAGTTACGGATGTAAAGTTCATTAAAAGCATTTGCTGAGAAAAAATTTAGGCAAGGTCAGAAGTTGTTGCTTGAAAACTTGCACAAGTTGGACAGCTGACACCTACTATTTAAGCCTCTGAAAACAAATATCCATCCATTTTTAGCTATCTGTGAGGAAATTACAGATTTGCTAAGTATTTCTTAAATTTCAGCTGGCAACTAAATGGGAGGTGGACATTTCCTCCTCATTGGTGTTTTTCTGTTGTGGAGTAAACTTCAAGTTTGTTTACATTTTATGGTATCCTTATTTTGATTAAGTATATCTGCATGACAATGGCATTGGGTAATTGAACAATATCGCTGTGGTTGCTGGACATTCTCTAATTGAAGTTATTAATACCTTTTTTAAGATTTGAAAATCAGTATTTTTTAAATACCCCCACTTGTAAAATTTGCTATAGAGATGTGAATTTAACATTGAAAAGATGAAGAAATGTTATGAACTAGTACCACATCCCCACATGTTCAGTGTAACCTGAACATAAAGTTTTATTCCTTGTAATGTTTCATCCTTAGCAACAGTAAAGACCTAAGCTTTATGTGGGATCATATAATTTATCTACTCTGAGCATCCTCCTGTGTAAGCATTGGTTGTAAACTTTTGGTACTTTCGGTCATTGCTTCTGCACAGATGGGATTCTCAGGACAAATTGGCTATTGTTGTTGCTTATTTTGTTTATGAATTGCTTACCATGAGGTTTCTTGAAGTTATTTGCAATAAAAATGACTTACAAAACTGTTACATATATAAAAACAGTTAAATACAATTGCCTATAAAAACAATTGCAAGAACGGTAACTATAAAAACAGTTTAAAACAGCAATACATACATAAAATCAATTCAGATCCAGGACGGATACCAGCTGCAATAAATATTTTAGATGTGTTGGTAGAAGGCAATTCTAGCTAGTGAGGTTACCTGGGCCTAGAGTGACAGAGATGGATCTAAGAGCACCTCCGGTTTATAAACCTGCTCCTTCAGGGGGAATACAACCTTATCCAAAGCAGGCGGTTGACCAACTGCCTGGACTCAGGAGTAGCCCACCCACCGCACCTCCAGCTTGCCAGGATTGAGTGTTGATTTAGTGGCCCTCATCCAGCCCACACCCAAGTCCAGGCTCCAGTCTAGGGCTTGCACAGTCTCTGCTGATTCAAAGACATAGAGCCGGGTATCAGTGGCGTACTAATCACACCTCACCCCAATCTAATGAGTGCTCTCAATGGCCTCATGTAGATGTTAAATAGAGGCATCTTGTGGTGCAGTTCCCAGGGGACAACACTTAATCACCCAGCGCTATTATCTGAAACCAACCCTGGATATTGGACTTTTCTAAAGGCAGGCTGAACTTCAGGAGGACCACCAAGAATGCCCCATCAGAAGATCTTGATGGTCTGGTGGAGCACGGCCCTTACGTACTTTAGGCTCAAGTTGTTTAGGGTTTTTCAAACTAGCACAAGAACCTTAAACTTGGCCTGGTACCAAAGTGGCAAATGATGTAAAGAATACAATAAAACATTTATATAAAATGATAATTAGTAGTGTAACATTTGTATCCTACCCTCCCCATCAAGGAATTTAGGAGAGTGCATCCCCATTTTATCCTCCCACAAGCCTGTAGGGTAGATGAAGGTGAGCGTGAAGTAGTTAGCCAAGGTTATCCTTGTATCTGTTCTGTGACAACAAGATTTGTAACACTTTTAATAATACTAATACTAATGCTACTAATAATTTATTTATACCCCACCCATCTGGCTGGGTTTCCCCAGCCACTCTGGGTGGCTCCCAGCTGAATATTAAAAACACATTACAGCATTAAACATTAAAAACTTCCCTAAACAGGGCTGCCTTCAGATGTCTTCTAAAAGTAAGATAGGCCTAGTTGCTTATTTCCTTGACATCTGAAGGGAGGGCATTCCACAGGGCAGGCGCCACTGCCAAGAAGGCCCTCTGCCTGGTTCCCTGTAACCTCACTTCTTGCAGTGAGGGAACCACCAGAAGGGCTTCAGTGTTGGACCTCAGTGTCCGGGCTGAACAATGGGGGTGGAGACGCTCCTTCAGGTATACAGGACTGAGGCTGGAACTTATACATACGAGATCAGTATTTTAGACAAAACTATACAGTTAGCATATACTGAAGAATCAGAAAGTGAATTAGTTTGTTTCCAGCATTATCTCAGGTAAAACTGAAAGATACACACAGCTTCATGAAGTGTTAAATTCTGAGTTTCACAATTTCTTTTAAAGTAAAAAAAGCAACATTTGTATTTGGTTTTGATGGGTGAACAAACATCATTAAAAGCTTGTTGGACATAGAGCTGTTTAACACCTTAATTAGAAACCAGGATGAAACTTGTGTCACTTGGAACAAGAAGCTTAGTGTGTTTCGGACATCTGTCATGGCAAAGTCAAGACTATAAAGTTGTCAGACCTTCTTTGACCTTTTTGCTCCTTTATTTACTCTGATGATTTCGGTTTAGCACCTATTTTCACACTTGATATTTAAATTGCTACATGATACACTGCTTTGTTTGATAAGAAGGCATCCTAATTGTTGTTTACTATCTGGAACAATCCGTTTTTATTTACTTAAAAGTCACAGACCTTTTAAAAGTATATGTGTTTAATGCCTGCTTTCTTACTTCTTCAAATACGAATGATTCTCATGGTTGGGAAATTTTAGGATCATGGCCAGTCCTTCTTCATGACCTCATTGAAGCAGAACATTATGTGCATCAGCAGTTACACAAGCTCCACTGTTGTACCCAATTTGCACATTGAGTTATATTCTATCAAGCTTGTGGATAACATGATACTGTGTCCTTGTTTGATTATGGATCACAGTTACTGTGAATGCTGCAAGAACAGTAAATAGAGCCTGGAAGAGCTGTCAAGTCCCCACTCCCCCTTGCCATGACTTTTCAAGGCAATGTCATGTAATTTTATCTTTGCCTTGTAGTAAGAAAAGATTTAACTGTGTTACATTGAGCTTTTATCGCTCACAACCTAAAAATGCCACTTGCTGTATACAATACAAGTGAAAAGACACTTGCTACATTCTTAAGAACTTTAAAGAAAATAAAATCAATGGATGCCCCTTCTTTGTTCTTGGTAATGGGCAGAATTAACCCAGTTACTTGTTTCTTAATGCTGGTTGAAGCATTAGCATTCAGAGTCTTTGGAGATCCCTATTTGGCTGAATATTAAATAATTTTAGTTTGGACTTGTCTATTTTTGCCTTTTGAAATATTCTAAAGTTCAGATATCCACAATTTATGTAGCTGGGATCTGTTGTTTGCAATTTTCTATACACATATGTCTGTTCTCCAGAAGTCTTTTGATCTTGTGGCGCAAGGCAAAACTCATGGCATCTGAATTGTCTGATTAATTTTCTGTTAGCTCATGTCAGTATTTTTCATGCCATCATTAAAAGTACTTACAGTATTTCATATTTTGTTGATTAAAGGCATATCAACACTATTAGTAATACTCTCATCCACAGCGAATGGTTGATCATGCTCATGCTCAGAAGCTACTTGGAGTGGTGTATGTGTAGTATTCACAACATTTCTTTTCACATATTTGCCTCCCTATGTGATTAAAAATGTGCATTTGAGTCTTTACAAACTGACTCGGGGAATATCTCTTGGAGAGAGATGTACTGAATACTATTGAACTTGTCAGATTTGAAGTCCAAGGCCTGATTTGTTCTCCAGTTCACTTATTCATACATAGCACCTTTTTCTGAGCCTTCTGGGCCAAGGTCCATATGCATGGTAACCTTTTAAGGGGAAGTGATGTGTATAAGTTGAATTATAACAGATCAGAAGTGATGATGTGACGTGTGTGCTCTATGTGGAGGTGATCATGGGCCTTGGAGGTGGAACATTTCCTTAACATGTGATGCTGTATGAATGGGAAATGAGTGTGCCTTTCCTCCATGTTTTTGACTCAGAATGCTAGCCCAGTGAGTACATAAACTGGACCTTGGAGTTGTGTTTCAACTTGATTTGTATTATTCAGAAGATATTTGGGGAAGCTCAGTGGCAGAGCACATGCTTTTCATGCCAAAGATCCCATATTCAATCCCCAGCATCTCCAGGTGGAGATTGGAAAGACTCTTGCCTAACACAACATACTGGGGAACCGCCGCTACCAGTCAATGTGGACAATGTTGAGCTGGATAGGACCCACTGTCTGACTCAGTAGAAGGTACCATCCTTTGTTCCTGGCCCCATTTTTACATGTTTGGCTAGAATACTGAATTTTCATAAAATAGCATAATTAATAGCATATGCTTATGTTAGCATGATAATATCTGCCCACAGTAATATCTGATGGTAACAATATGATTCTGCTTCTAAAAAGGATCTGCAGAGATGTAAAATTTTCCAGTTGTTCAGTATGTTCCTATAATTGAATCTGGGGAATGCAATTTCCATGGGTTTTGTTCTCACTTGTGCTTCTGGATCAGTACCAGGTAAAATCCGTTAGGAAAGTGTTAGGTCCATGCCATACACTCTTAGGGGCAAGAAAGGGGAACCATTTTATTATGTCCTGCTTGGTCCCCTGTTCACATCTTTGCTTTTTCCATATGATATGAGATCAACTGTTTGAATCTAGCTTCACTTTTGTCTTGCTATTTTAACATTTTCTGGCAAATGTTATTTTTTTCAACATTTACTCAAAAGAACAAAAGGATCTGCCATTGAGAAGATACTCTCATTTCTATATTTAAACCTTCAGTCATATGGGGGGGGGAGTGAAATAGATGTGTAACTTTGAAAAGTACTACTTTGGTTTGTATTCTGTGACTCAACTGTTTTTAAAATGCCCTCCCCCATCCACCCGAATAACTATTCCTTTGCTGAAAACATGTGTGCTCCTGATGAATATCCCAACTGTAATGCCCACATATTTTCTCTCTGCTTCAGAGAAACCCATACGTCTTCCATTTGCAAGTTTGTAAATTTAAAATTAGGCTGAAACAAACAGAAATGTAAAGAAAGTATAATTTATTTGCCCCATACCACCTGGAACAGCAATTGTGCTGATAAAGAGACTCAAAGGATTCATGAAATAAAATCCCTAAATGCCAAATGCTTTAAAGCTTTGCTTTTTTTTCTTGTTGCAAATCTTTCATTGTAGTCAGTGTGAGTTCTTAGTGTGAAAAGGAAGTTATGACCTGGCAAACGTTTACTGCTCTGTAGATATTCTCATGGAAGCTTTCCACAAATCCAAGCAAGGTGAAATTATTTAAGTAAGAAATTGAACTGGATTAGGAGGCTATAAAAATCAGGGCATATTACTCCTGAGATGATACTGTGTTTCATGTGTTTCATGTTTTATTTTCCAATTTGGCTAAGGGATACTGACTTTTAAGAATCTGAACATTATATTTGGTAACGTCGTGTGTGGGAAGCAGTGGTGTTTCTCTAGAAAAAGAGGTGTCAGAACTCACCATGAACATCTCCCTTGTTCTCTTAGAATGACAATGGTGCCCACCTGAGAGGTGCCAGACCTGAGTTCATGTGAGTTCTCCCTGAATAAAAGCCCTGGTGGAAAATATTGCAGAACAGAAGTTAAACATATGGTGCACCTATATTATAAGGAGTCTGTGCTCTGTCTTTACATGCTTGTGTAAGGTGCAGGATCTGCCTAATGAACAGGTAAGGCAAAGTAGAGTTCTAAGGTGGAGAGGAAGTTCACCTAGTAGAAGGAAGAACTGGGAAAACTGAAACTGGTTCTCACCTCAGCCCAGGGCAGGAGGGCTCAGAGAAGCTCTTGAAAGACTTCTCTATGAGGGAACATCATAGCTTGGATTCAGCATCAGGAAGGTTGAAATAAGTCTTGTGGAAGTTTCCTAGTGAGAATGAGAGGAGTTTGATTTTTGATTCTAGCGTTGCACTAGAAGCAAGGCTTGGCTACTGCTAAGGAAAATCAAGGAGTGTCAGCTTCCATCAGCAGAAGTTTGTGAGGCAGCTGGTACTGTTGCTATTTACCCAGCCAGGGATGTGGTGAGGCAGCAGTAAGGCCAGGGGAGCTGTGGTTGGCAGCAGCGGTTGGCCTGCAGGTATGTGCACACTTGTGGGGAAGCCACCAAACTAGAACTCCCCCAACCTCCGTGTGCTGTGTCTTTGTGAGTGGCAGTGCTACTGCCCATAGGAGGACACCATTGCCACTCCCTAACACCTCACTGAGTCCCCACATATCCCCCTTTCTTCGTTTGTATTTCTAAACATTCAATTTCCCACCTTCATCTACCCCTTAACTCTTTATGGATTGGTGGGCCTCCCCCCCCTAAAATTATGACAGTGATAGTTAAAAAATGTTATGGCAGTACATGTTATCAGGCTTATTAGTAATGGTTCTCTCAGCTTGATCTGGTGTTATGATGCTTTGGGGTGTGTGTATGTGTGGTGTTGTTTTTTAATGAAAACACAAATTATCCCATCTACCTTTTTCTTAATTCTTTCTCTCCCCTGTGCTCAAAGCACATAGCAAGATGGCAGCCAAGTGATAGATAAAATGCTTATGTTTTCTTTGCTAAAATCCCTGTGGTGCAAATCTGGATTTTGCTTTTTTTATTTGGAATGGGACTTGGAAGCTTTCAGACAACTGATAAATTTTGGACACAAATTTTCTAAGAATGGAAATTGGATATACTATTCCATGAATAACAGGAAATGTGCACCCAGCAGAAGAGCATTAGAATAGATCTTTCTTTGTGGTGGGTGGCTTTTTATTTATTTTTCCAAATATTAGTGCCAAGCAGAAGTTTGTATGACTCTTACAATTCCAAAAGATGCTTAATGCTGGTATAAGTTTCTCTAAGCTGTGTTGGCTTTGCTGTGCATAAAAACCTTCTGATTATTAGCTTCAAGCTAACTTGGATGAGGTGAATTTGTCAATTTTGGTTTCTCATTTTACAATCTTAAATTTAGTTCTTCATATTTCCACATCAGTTTGTGATTATTATTTTTTTTATAAATAAAACCCCTCATAAAAACTTGGGATTTTAGTGCAAATTTTCCCCAATAGAATATATAGTGTACATTTTTGTATGCAATTTTGCCTTTATATAATTTCTGCAGAGCAATTTCCATAATATAATGCATTTTTGTATGTTAACTGTGGTTTAAGTGTGCATAAAATGCATGTATTAGCAAAGCATTACATTTTTGAGCATATTACTTGCCGGGAAAACTGCACTGCAAAATCCAGGAAAATTGCAATTTTAAAAGATCAACGTGTTTTAGTTTGTATATTGCAGTGATGGCTAAACTTGGTCCTCCAGCTGTTTTGGGACTACAACTCCCATCATCCCTAGCTAACAGGACCAGTGGTCAGGGATGATGGGAATTGTAGTCCCAAATCAGCTGGAGGGCCAAGTTTGGCCATCACTGGTGTATTGGTTCGAAAGGTGCAAATTAGGTAGTTTCTCACTGAAATGCAAATAAGATCAAATTTGTCCCCCATTCCTAGTGAAAACACCCAGATTTGCAATATTAAAATTTTGAATTGGTCTCCCACTTTCATTCCTGCTTTGTTGTAATAAGCAGTTCAATGGGCCTGGAACAGTGGAGAAGGAAGATCTTGGCTGTGTCTTCTTGATCCTCCAAAAGGGATTTGGCAGTAGAAAATGAATTTAGTTTTTTGTGCAACTTGTTCATCAGTTGTCAGCATCAGTGAATGGAGAGTTGGCCAGTAGGGAAACAAATGTGAAAATACAGCCTCCTACCTAATATACTGTATTTTTTGCTCCATAAGACGCACCTAGTTTTTAAAGGAGAAAAACAGGAAAAAAATATTCTGAACGAAACAGTGGATGTATGATTTTTGTGGTTCATGCTGTGGCCACAGACATGTGATTTAACGGTGAGTTTGGGGTAGCCCAATGCAAAAATCCTGAGAATCCATGTGGATCCATGCTTTGTAACCATGTTTTGTGCCATTGCGGCCCCATGAAACAGTGGGTGCGTGATTTTTTTGGTGCAGGCTGTAGCCATGGACATGCTATGTGATCTGATGGTGAATTTGGGGTGATCCAATGCAAAAATCCCGAGGATCCATGGGCTTTTACCTCCCCCCTCCCAGGCAGCCTCGACCCTTATCTCCGTCCCGATTGCTTGCTGATCAGCTGCTTCCTTTCAACACCCACTTCCCTCTTAGTGCCTTAATGTCTTTTCCTTAGCCGAAGCAGTTTTTTGCTCCTCCTTTTCTTCTAATTTCTGTCCTCATTGCTTGTTTTAGTATTCCTGTCTCCTCTCCTTGCAAGTTCGCTGTCTTTATCTCCCCCCCTTCCCTGGCAGCCTCCTTTACCAGCAGCCTTATCTCCCTCCTGATCGCTTGCCTATCAGCGGCTTTGTTTCAACATCCACTTCCCTCCCCCCCCAAAAAAAAGCATAATCTGCTTTTCACCCCTGGGCAATTAATTCGGCTCCAGGGACCACACATTCACTCCACAAGATGTACAGACATTTTAGGAAGAAAAAAGTGTAGAGCGAAAAATACGGTACTTTGAATAAAATGTGTTTTGCTACATGTGCTTGTTGAAAAGTCACATATACAGCAGATAATATGTCTATAGTGTTGTTCACTGCTTTTTTCATGATATACTGAAGTTAATAAACAGGACATTACATGGGACAATAGGGGATTAGTGTGTGTGATTGTAAGTATACAGCAGAGGTCAACCAAAGATGTTGAAAGGGGAGTTTTAAAGAGGCTGAACTGGAGCACACTCTGAAAAACTGGAATGCAATGTCATAAATCTTGGTTCTTACCTCTTCCCTTCCTCTTTTGACATTACTTTAATGAGCTTTTTAAAAGGCCATTTCTTAGTTCTTGTAGCCACTGTTATAACACTCCTTGTTATGCAAGCTAAATTGTCCTGGAGCCATGGCTGACCATTTGCTACCTGCCCTAAAAGTCTGTGGGTATTGTGATCTCTGGGGTGTGAGTGTATGTGTGCAAAATGCATACATGTGAATACAGTATTGCTTCTCCTAATGCTTTCTAGGGAGGACTGTTTGGGCACACATTTTTCAGTATGTGTGTTATGCAAAAATGGACCTCAGGCTTTTTTTTAGGAATGTAGGTAGCTGCCTTATGAGTCAGACATCTGTTTTGTCCACCTCAGTAATGTTTGTAGTGAAGACTTCATACTTTGTCAGTGTCTTTCCGGCTTTTCAGGAAGTAGTCTTTTTTCCGAGAAGGACACCTTGCCACTTGTTCTAGAATTGGGCTGCAGCCTGAAAAGATACCTCATAGTGTTATAATATGAACCATCTATTTTAGTGGCATTGCATTCACACGTAGAGCTAATCTAACACAGTGGTACCTTTTGGTTAAGAACTTAATTCGTTCTGGAGGTCTGTTCTTAACCTGAAGCACCATTTTAGCTAATGGGGCCTCCTGCTGCTGCTGTGCCACTGGAGCACGATTTCTGTTCTCATCCTGAAGCAAAGTTCTTAACCCGAGGTACTATTGCTGGGTTAGCAGAGTCTGTAACCTGAAGCGTCTGTAACCCAAGGTACCACTGTTTAATTGGATTTAATCTTCATACGCAAAAGAGCACTTTCCAAAGAGCTGAGCATACGGTTGGCAACATCCTGTGTGCTTCACTTCCCAAGCACTTGACAGTCAAGTCGAGTAATAATGACTTCATGTGATTGACAGGTGGGTTGACCCACCCTTGGGGTCCCTTTCAACTCTACAGTTCTATGATTCCATCGTCCACTGAAGACCTGTACACCTGTGAAAGTGGGGGGAAAGCATTAATGGTGGAAGATTTCTTAAGCAGGAACGAAGCATATAGCTCAAAGCATGACAACTTTTTGATAAATCTCTGTTTTATGTACTGTGACCATTTTTAATTCTAGAGCAGTCAGTAGTAGTTTTAGTACATTCTTTTGGGAGCCACAGTTATGCTCTATGAAAGATCCACTTGTTAACAAATGCCGGAGGTTAAATTTACAATCCCACAGTGGAGTGCATAGGCCAAGTGCCATTTAAATTCTGCATGCATAATAATTTATGGTTTTAAATTGAATTTATTCTAACATTTCTGCAGAGTAGAATTTCGTTCCACTAATATTGATTCTATTGCATTTGTTAACAAAAGGCTGTGAAATTCAGAATCCAATACCTGTTGTTTGATTTAAGGTTGTAAGCACACCTACCTGGACAAATATGTCATGGAAGGATTAGAGAGCACATCAGTCAATATGCTAAAGAGGAGTTTAATTGTCTCTCTGAAATAAGAACAGAGCAGACACAGGAAATTTCTGACTCCTTTCAGTTTCAGCTAAGTCCAGTTGCATTGTAAGCCTCATTGAAGTAAGCTTACTTCTGAGCAAACTTTTGTATGTCCTACAATCATGCAAACTTACATGTAATTAGGTCAACTTAATCTAACGAGTTCCATGTAAACATGCATAAAAAGGTAAAGGACCCCTGACAGTTAAGTCCAGTCGCAAATGACTCTGGGGTGGCAGCGCTCATCTCACTTTACTGGCTGAGGGAGCCGATGTTTGTCCGCAGTTTTTCCGGGTCATGTGGCCAGCATGACTAAGCCGCTTTGAATCCTGCCATGTAAAATTTAGTGCATCATGTCAGTATATTGATCAAAAAGCCACAGTTCCATAATACAACAAGGCGCTGCAGTGTGAAAGTCCAGACAGAAGTGTTAATATGTATTATACCTAGTGAAACTAACCCTGCGGTCTGTATTGTGTTGGATTCCAGCTAATTACATTTAGTTATATCTTAAATTGTGATTGTTTAAAACAACCACTTTATGGTTTGATGTACATATAACATCCCTGCCAGTGTATATTTTTTTAATGTCAAGAACACACAAGATATTGAGTAGATATTTGGAGATAGCTTAAGCAAAAGTGATACCATCTAATTGACACACATGAATTTACTGCTTGAGATTAATCCCTAACTTCTTGCTGATTGTACAACTATTTTAATAGGTTTTCAGTAGCTGATAGAACATGAAAACTAATACTTTGTGTGTGTTCAACAGGTCTTGGATTTCTTAAGTGCAAAACATGTTTCACATGCTCAGTCTATTGACCATAGACCTTTTTTGAATTACAAATTATTTGCAGCTTGAAAGGCTGTTGTTTGTGAAACACAGGCAGGGAATGCTAATTTGAATCTGTGTAAGCAGCTCACTACTGCAGATTGTGTAGCCTGTTTTTACTTCACCAGTTTGTTATAAAATGTATATATGCACATGAAAAGTATGCGCTGTAGATTGAGACAGCTTTATATCTTGTTAAAGAACTAAAGCAGAAATTAGATTCTGTTTTCACTGTAGCTCAAACAGTGCTTAGCTAATCAACTGGCTTGTATGCAAATGTGCCTAGAAATAATTTCCTTGTGCAAAGAGAAGTAAAGGAGCTTACTTTCTTTATTCTTATGCAAATAAGTGGGCTGCTGTTACACAGGCCATCCTGTAACTACTTTGAGGAGACTGATAAATCTATTACAGTAGCTGTCAACAACAGTATCTGCAACAGGCACAGTTCAGCCAGGCAAGTAACAACTTTGTTGCTGTACAGTTGCTATTGTCTCTTCAGAGCATGCACCATGCTCTTCCAGTTAGAGGTGGCACCCCATCTTGTTTCTATGAGCTTGCATGTCACTTGTGAATTTTGTCCCTCTGTAGAATCTTGTGTCTAGGGAAAAAGGCATCTTTAGATGTTCTGTTACAAAATGTTTGCTTCTGCTGTAGTCATTACCCTTACCTGGTGGTTCAAAATCTGGTTTGCTTTTCCTGCACATTCATGCTTATACATGGTCTATCATATTCCAGCATTATCATGCTAATAAGTTAAATAAATAATATGGGGTGGGATTTAGATTTAGATTATCTAAATCTAGATGATTAGAACCATGTCAGAACATTTTGAAAGAGGAACAGCAAGAGAGAAATGGGGTGGAAAATTTTGGATTCTCTCCCCCCGCCCTGCTCCAGAGTGTTGATAGATTCAGGTTGTGTAGATCCAAGTGAAAATTATATTCCATTTGCATGGAAGCTGTGGTAGAACCATATGGATCCACATGGTTTCCAAAATCTGGTCCAGTGATTTGGAGTCCTAACAGAGTGGCTTCTGAGGAGAAGACAGTTGGAGAGAAGCTGGTTAATTAGTGTTCAGTGAAATGTTCATGCAGAAGGGTCTTTGGATTCAAGCCCTTCTCCTCTCCAGTTCTTTGTGACTTCTAATTCACTGAAACTGTTAGCATGTAATGCTACACCAAACTATGTGATCCCATGATCCCATGTGCTCCTGGAGAAGATATTGCAGCTGTTTTCCTCCTGTCCTTCTGTGTGCTGTGAGCTAAATTATAGTTTAGCTTAGCATGTCATCCAGACCTGGCCTCATGGTTTGTACCACTCCAGACAAAGCTTGAGCTGTGAACCAAGAGCCTTGGTTTTTCACTTAGTAGTACGTGTAAAGTCTGCCCATGTTTCTATTTTAATGACATTGCTGCAACTGATCCCAAGCTCATGATATAGTGACGGTTGTCAACATAAATGAATAAGTCACATGGTCATTGAGGATGTGGTTTGTTTTGGCTCCGTATGCATGATGTGCACCATCTGTTTACAGTTTTAGGCTTTTTGCACATTATTGGAAAAATGTATTAAATATAGGGTTTTAATCTGGCCTGGTTAAAAGCATGGCTTTGCAAGTAACGTTTTATTTACCACTTGTGGGCAGCCAATGCTTACAGTAAGTGGAAACACCTCTTGTTATTATGTCAGTTGGAGAACTGTTTTAAACAGCTGGGCAGGAATGTTTAAACCAGGGGGTTCTCAAACTATGGCCGAAAGCTTCGTTCATATGGTCTGTGGCATACCTATAGATTTGTTATTGAAAATGGGAGATGGCACACCAATCACATTAAATATATTGAATCCCCCCAATAAAAAAAGAAATAAAAGAAGCAATAAAATTACAATAAAAAAATCATAGAATGCCCACTACAATTGCTATGCTAGGCCATGGTCAGCCAAGACACTTAGAATTTTTAAAGTGGTGCATGGGGTGAAAAGGTTTGGGGACCACTGGTCGAAATCATTAAAATAAAAAAGCTTGAAAGTTACTCTGCAGAGTATTTCTAGCAATATTTAGGAAAGGTTGTGCTTTTGAATGGAACATTAGAGACGACAGAGCTTCTGAAATATTACATTGGACCCCCCCATACACACACTACATGGAATCCCACCTTAAATTCTATTCACTATGCTGAAAATAACAATATGTTTGTTTTCATGTGAAATGACATTTATAGCCAACATGGCATGGATAGTTTGGAAAATTAGCTTAATTCTGCAAAGGGATTTATTAAATTACAAGGCAAAAAATATGAGCAATGGAAGCGTTCCATAATCTGATAGATATATGACATTTTAAGGAGAGATTGCTTGTTACTTTTATAAAAGATAGGTTTATAAGCTGAAAGAAGGGAGGACAGTCTTATTTCTATAAATATAAACTTAATATTTATGAAAATAAGATTTACCCTCCCTTTTAATACTTAGCATATTTTCATCCGTGCCTTGGCCAGCAAAGTAATCGTGGAAGCATATAACACAGTTAAGGGTTTTGTTTGTATTCCTGCGTGGAAAAATATTGGCCTCTTAGATTTTTCTCTGTGATAAATTTGTCCTAATGTCTTTGAAACTTGGCAGTTTGTATAAGTAAGTACAAACATTGTAGCCTGTAAAGTTGAGCATCATTCTTTTGGGTTAGCAGTAACAGAATTAGTTATGGATATTATATCTCATGACTCTTCCATGGTATCCTTTTGAGTGGCTTTTGAAATGTTTTTAGCAATTATTCTTATGGATTGTAACTCCTATTTAGATAATTCTAGCTTTCTAATGTGAGTATTTTTTATGACAAATCTTATTTCCAACCATAATGGGAAAGAGCTGTTGTTAATTTTTTTAAATAAAAATAATACACTGGGTTGTAGTATATTTAAGGAGATGCAGAGGTTTTTAAAAGAGCCTAGAGAGAATACGCATTAACTGTTGAATAATTATTAGTGTATTCAGTTTCTTCTCCCTGAATATTTGTTAACGAGACTTGGTGCCCAAGTTAAACTTGGTGCCCAAGTTAAACTTGGCTGTTTATAGAGCAGATTCAAAGTTGGCTATTGCTGCTGTTGCCATTGTTACTGTAACTTTCCAAGCTTGGTCTTACTGCAGCAAGCATCGGTGCTCTGTTCCTCTCTCCCTTTAATCTTTCATGGTCTACAAAAAGCTTTTGGTTAGTGAATCTTAATTGGCCACTAGAGTTAAGATTCTGTGATTTTTGTGTGTGTGGTTAATTGTAGGACTTATTCCCAATGCTAAGCCCAAAGTCAAATACATGGCTTTTCTCACAGCTCTGGACCAGATGGGCAGGCTAGTCAATGCCTACAGATGCCTTTGACATATTCATTGACTGTTGCTGAATACAGAATTTGTCCATAGCCATTTGTTTTGGGAG
Source organism: Podarcis filfolensis (assembly GCF_964270895.1). Classification (NCBI taxonomy): domain Eukaryota; kingdom Metazoa; phylum Chordata; class Lepidosauria; order Squamata; family Lacertidae; genus Podarcis; species Podarcis filfolensis. The sequence goes on along the minus strand of NC_139607.1, from coordinate 36,986,641 downwards.
TAAATTTAGGGGAAACCAAGAAGTTCTGGATTTTTTTCACCTTGCTTTTTTACAATATTTGATACATCTGACAGTGGGCAGGTTTGCACATAATGCTAAGCTTAAGGAATGATAGAAGTTTGTCAGCTTGGCTGGAATTAAGATTTTGCCCCGCATCCTTAAGAACTGGTATAATTTGGTGAGGCAGGCTGAAAACTAGAAGAGGTTCCAGAAGGCAGAGAAGGGAAAGGAAGGGAAGGGAAGGAAGACCAGTCAAATGGTGGGGCAGAGTAGCAGTAGCAGGGGCACCAACTATAGGGGGCTCTGGGTGCCTGAACACCCACAAATTTTTTTATTGCGGGTGCTCAGCACCCACACTTCAGGGCCCCCAAGGTCTCACAAGGCTTCAGAACCTGATTTCCAGGCACCGGAAGTCAGTTTCTGAGGTGGGGTGGTGGTGGTGCATGACGTCATGACGTCACATGCACTGGGCACCCATAATAGGGGCTCAAGTTGGCTCCCCTGAGCAGTAGTCTTAAAGCAAACACCAGAGGAAGTGATTAGTGGCGAATACCTATTTGGCAATAGAATCATAGAACTGCAGAGTTTGAAGGGATCCTGAGGGTCATCTAGTCCAGCTCTGCCACGAATCTCAACTAAATCATCCATGACAGATGGCTTATATTAATTTATATGTTTAACTTAAGAAATACTGCTTATTATTGAATCTGTAATGTGAGGTGATGGTTTATTGTTGTTATTATTATTTTTAAAATAATATTCTTATTTTATTGTTTATTAAAGTTGGGAATAAAAAAAAAGAAGCATTGAGAACCACCTTGTGAGCGCTTTCCTTAAAAGGCAGCTTAAACGTTTTCCCAGTAAATGAACTCCTGATAATATTCTGAGGAATCTCAGGGGTTGTTGCTGTGGGAAGACAGAAGACAGATTAATATGAACTGTAATCGTCTTCACCTACAGCCCTTTCTGCCATTTCCTCTATAATGTAGTAGCCACAATGCAGTACTCTGCTTTCCCACACTGCAAATGTCAGAAAATGTCGTTTTGAAAACCCAAAGAGTTCACAGCATGGTTCTTGTCCATACCAGCATTGCTCCAGTTTTTGGGAGGGCCAGTGTTGATGTGACAAGAAGCTACATTATGGCCTCCTCCCACATGATCTATGGCTTTTGATCTTGCCTTCATAGCAGTGGAAAAACCTGCTATGCAGTGCCTGCCAAACCATGGAAGTAACATGAGTCAGGGACCTTAGTAAAGGGCTGTGTGATTTTAACCGTGATCCTTCTAAGCAAGAACCATATCAACCCTTAAAGTAAGGAACAGAAATGTAGCAACGTTTGTAGTGCTAAGTGTGTTTAAAATGCAACTAGCTGAAATAGTTTCACAGTAGACTCTAATAATTAGGGCCTAATTGATTTGTGCACCCCAAGGGAGAACCTAAATTGATCTGTACTTCACTTATATTGGTATAATGGGAACAGAATAGGCCTAATTTCTTTAGTGAGGAAGATCATTATTAAGAACCTTGCATCGCTTTCCTTGTTTACGCTTTCTCTTTCCCACCGCCATCCCAGCTTGGGGAAGTAAAGATGCCTGATGCCGGAATGTGGTAACCTGGCCATCAAATGGGCCTCACAAAGAAAGCCCTTTCAGGTCTTTCAGTGAAACAACTACTGCATCTTATTATAGCGTGAAATTAGAAGTGAAAAGCCCTACAGTTTTTTTGCTATTTAGTAATGCGGAATATGTCGCCCTGGATGGCAATGGGAGTGCTAGAAAGAGAAGCCAGAAGCCAAAAAGAGAAACCTAGTAGCAGTTCAGACAAAGACGGTCCCTTCTCTCCCTGTTTCTGACTGCTCCATGGTCTGTAAAACTCAAGTTCTGGAGTGGAAACTGAGCAAAAATATTTTGTTGCATCTCCTTCAATAAGGCGCACAAATGTGAGTTTGCAATAGAGTGTAAGAAGAGGAATAATCTGATGGCAGTTCAATTCTAATAACTAAAATATAAGTTGGTTTCAGTTTTACAAGTTAAGCAACCACTTTTACAAAAAACAGAGATCTGATGTTCTGACCATCTAATGCTATAACTAGATGGGGTTTTCAAGAAAGCAGAATGAAGTTATCTGAAGCCACCTTGTAACAGCTAGAAATGGAAAACTTGCCAAATCACTATCCTTCCATAGTTTTAAAGTACCATTTTCATTTCCAAAAAAAAAAAAGCTAAATAAATTTGTTTTCTGTGCGTTTTTTGTACAATGCCAATAATGTTCCCTGAGGACTTAATTAAATGTATTAAAGTAATTGTAACTTTAAATAGCTGAATTATGTGGTAACTGAAGCCTTTTGGAAGTTGGGGGGGGGAGAGATTATTGTGGTATCTTCTTATGTTTGTTTTGCAGATCACGAAAAATAACCTCAAATGTTTTAAATATATACTTAATAAAAATACTGACTAAAACAGATCTAGGACATAAGCTCTCTCTTGCACGGATCATGTGGAAAGGCATTCTAAGGTTTGTGGCATCACACTGCTGGCTATGTCTTTTGGTTTTGCCTGTTAGCAGAGTAAAGAAATAGATTTCAGAGAAATCTGAATAAAGAAAATAGATTTCAGAGAGGAATGAAACTGAGATAACTGAACAAGAACCTGGTATAGCTTAGCTAACCTGTGTGGTGATTGGATTAAGTGTGAAGAGACTTGGGTTCAAATTCCCACTCAGCCATTAATTATTATTATCATTATTTATTTATTTATTTCTAACTAAATGTATATAGCTGCCCCCCTAAGACATTATATGATTGGCCCAAGAAACAATCTCCCTGGATGATCTTGGTGCAGTCACACTATCTCCTCCTAAGCTGCCTCACAAGATTGCTGTGAGAATAAACTGGGAGATGAGCACTGTGAATTCTTCTTTGAAGACCTTAGAGACAGGGCCAGCCCGCCCATGAGGCAAGGTGAGGTGATTGTTTCAGGCAGCAGGTTCCACAGGGGCAGGGGACCCTGATGTAGATACTTATTTCCTCCTCTCCCTGATGTAGAACTTTACTCTCAACTTCTTCCCTGGTTGGGAGCAGGCTCCGTTTTGCGATTCACCTGAGGTGCCAACATATCTTCAGCCGGCCTTACTTTGAGGAAATATGACATGCAAATAAATTATGTGCAAGCAAGAAGAGCCATGGAATTTGTATAAAGTGTATTATTTATAGGAAGTTGTAGCCCTTCCGATTGTGAAAAATGGCATTTTAAATTATTGTTCCTTAATCAATGCTTGCCTTTTGCTTTGATATGCACCGGGGCATGCCTTCTATGGATATCAACAACTTGACAGGCAATAAAAACAGTAGATAGTGGATTATAGCAAATGCAATAAAAGGATTTCTTTCCAACTAGCTTACCATCAAGACTCTCACTCTGCATTCTTTTTGTGTTTATGTTAATACTTGCATCTTTTATATATATATATATATATATATATATATATATATATATATATATATGTATATATATATATATATATATATGATGCAAGTACTAATCTAATGTAAATCTAATCTAATCTAATGTAAATCTAATCATATGCCTCACCCTTCAAATTTAATGACCATTGTAAATCCAAGGCCTGGCTTTCTTTCAAAAGTGGCATTTCAGTCATCAAATGGTTTCAAGCAGCATTGCCTGTTTTCCCAGTATATAAGACAGTGTTGCCAAGTAAACCTTAGCTGGAACTAATTGACTTAAGACTCTAGGCTTTGATTATAAAATTTCCCCTTCCCACCAAAGGGTGGTGCTCACTAACCAAAAGTTGCTTAAATGTAGCCAGATTAGATTTGCACCCACTAACTGTTATTTCACTTAATTGACTCCTCCTCCCCGTTCCCCAATTACAGCTGTTAGAGTTTGCTATTTCCTTAAAAACATATTCAAAATGGATGCTTGAAAAATCTGGAAAACAGTCTCACAGATCTCCGACTTTGAGCTTTATCAGAGGCTTCATAATCACCACACGGTTTTTACAGAGAAAAATGTTAAGGTGATGTGGTTATAATCAGGAAGGATTTTCTTTTCCCTCCAGGAAGGAATCACAATCATTTGTTAATGTTATTAAGGAACAATTGGAGTTCCAGAGGAACTGGTAATGGGAAAGTATCTCCAAAAGTTTGTATCATGTACTTGCGACTACTACAAGTGTTTTGTATTAGAAGGTGCAAAATATCTAGATGGGAAAACTTATGGCTCTCTATATGTTTTTGGACTACAAATCTACAACCATTGGCAATGCTGGCCAGTGTTAATGGAGTTGGAGTCCAACAAGATCTGGAGGGCCACAGTTTCTTCACTACTGATCAAGAAAACTCTGTTCTGATCCTGGAAACAATGATAAATTTAAGTTGAACCACAGGTAACTTGGGCTTTTGCTGCAAGAGTAGGTGAAAGAAAAAGCTGTCTCTGACCTAAGGGTCAAAAGCTGCTGGGAGCTTGCACTTCCTTTTTCATCCTCAGCTGCTAGGTAGCCTGAAAAATTAGAGAAGGAACCTTTGACAGATCAGAAAGGTGAGCAGGGACAGTTCAGAGTAGGAATATCAGAAAAGCCGTGCTGGTTCAGACCAAATTCCTATCTAGTTCTGTATCCTTTTCTTGCAGCAACCAACCCAATGCCTATGTCATGCCTTCTAGAATTGTGTGACTGGAAAAATTGCTTCCATCTCCTCTCCCATTTCTGTTCAGGACAAATGGGCTCTATTGCAAACTGATAGCCTTGGGTGAAATAAATGGGTTTTTACACATGGAACACCTGCCTCCTATATAAATGGAATATGTGACTAAGGTGGAACTTTTATAGAAGAATGTACAATTTGATATCATGGGTAGGCAAAGTACTATCATACTATTTCATCTGTTAATACTCTGTAGAAATGATTTTCTCTATCTTCCTCTGATGTCTCTAAGCTCTATAGAATAATCAAGTGCAATGGAGCTATAATTGGAACCCTTGTTAAGCAAGCATGTTAATGGAACGTGGGCATAAGAAACAGATGCTACTATAGAAGAAGAGTATTGGAAATGTTAATCTAATAATGGTTCAGAATAACTTCGGTTATGTGACAGATGTAACGTAAAGTATTCTGAATGTGCTGCTAGTTCCCTTTAATATGAAAAGAATGTTGACAGCACATTCACAGTGCTGAGCTCCTTTTAGATGACATCTATCTTTAGTCTTTGCTCGGTAGCTATGGAACATGCCTTGTCTTCCTGATAAACTCTGTTCAAAATTTCTTTTATTAATGCTTCCAATAAACAGGCTTGTCCTGTAGGCTGAACAAGTTGAGACATATATATATTCCTGACAGTTTATTTATTAATTTTTCCTTCTTTTTAGTGTCTGGAGCCCTGCAAAGAATCCTGGGACTTGAAGAAAAACCATTGCCAAAGTTTCTGTGAGGTATGCCATTTCTAAAGACCTCTTTTTAAAATTGTGTCCTGTATATTTCATTCACACTATTAAATGAGTTTGTTTGATGACAGCAAACTAACAAATAGGATATGTTCTCTATTGTCATCCTTCTTAGCAAAAGCGGTGATTATGTGGGCACAGATCTTTTCCTAAGAGAAATCTCTGAGACATGAACAACTGTGTTTGGCCTATATTAGAGCTATAGTACTATGTGAAAAGACCATCCCAAAATAGGTATGATGGATATGATCTTCTTATCATGTGAGCACTGTACTTGTTCATGGGAAACAAGCTGTAATGCCATAAGCTCACCACCTCTATATTCCTCTTAAACTGGTTGCACAAGTCCACTCCCATAACATTGTTTACCTTGAGGCATTATGCCAGGTTCCACCGTGGAACCTAAATATATTCAACATTGTTCACCAGTACTGTAGTTAAATAGCACTAAATATGATTTCAGCATGTCTCTGTTGAACTATATTACATTATTGGGCTGAACACAGCATGAATTTGCAATGGCCTAGTCTCTGTTGTTTTTGCTTCTGTCCCTTGGATTTAAGGAAATGGCACTGAGCTTTATTTTATACATTTGTGCTCCACTTTTCCCATAGTTCAAGGTGGTTAACAAAGCACTACAAAAATGCATATAAAAATAGGGGAATGATAATATTAAAACTCTTAAAGTTACATATAAAACCAGATCCATAAGACCAACTAAAATTCCAACAAAATTTGCAAACTTGATGTTTACAACTTCATTAAGTTTTAGGTTTATTTGACATACACTGTAAATTGTTTTTAAATTATGGCAACTCATTTTTAACAGGGCCTAATGCACAGCTACTAGTAGCAACAACCAAGCTACATTGACTTGGTTTCATTTAAACTAAGTGGGATCTTGTGTTCTTTAACTCCCTTTTTATGAGTGTAAACGATAACAGATAGGTTTTTTTAAAAGAGTTATTCCTAGCTGCTTCTTGTGTCTTAGCTTCTGCATGAAAATTATGTAGCTGAAGTGCATAGCAATAGAGGCATCTGCCACATGTGTCTTGATTATCATACTTCAGTAGAAGGGAATTAAAAAGCACTTTGCTTGTGTCTTAGCTTGGGTAAAAAGTGACTGAGGTGCATAACTGTACATTGGCAGGGATAGTGCAGAAGATTCCTTGAGATTGGTGGTTTTGTAAACTACGTTGGTTGGATTCAATCCCAGACATCCAATTGGATATCACATATCGTATGTAGATCACCCTGCTGGACATATCTAATGTTTATGTAAAATGTGGATCCTATTTCTGTTCACTGCATGATAAGGAACATCATGCTATATTTCTGGTAAAATCTGAAGCAGAAATGTAGTAGACTTTGGAACTATAAGACAGAAATAAGTTGCACTAGGTTTTTAATTTAAGGGCAGATGTTTGGATTTATTTTTAAGTACACTTGCACTTACAGGATAAGAGGAATCTTAAATTTTTTCTTTATTGATTCAGATGTCTGGATGTGTACCAGTAAGGGAGGTTTGTTGTGTAGAAAATGGGCTTCAGATTTTGTAACTTGGAAATTACTTATATGTCTTTAAAAAACAAAATAAAGTATCAACACACCCCTTCTGGAATCCTATCACAAGAATAATGATGAGCTTGACAAGGATGAGCTATAATATGAAGTTGTTATGTTTGTGAGATGTTTATTGAGTAAAAGGAGTTGGCTGACTGGGAGAATAAACACTCCCCACTTGTAGTTAGGATCTGCTAATATCCCTGTTTAATTAGTGATTTTGAGTTTGAAACTAAGCTTGAAACTTAAAAGGCTGGAAGTAAAAAGTTGCATATTTAACAGTTCACTGAAAAAATAAGTTGTGAACTAGGGTGAAGAACAGAAGCTTCAAAGGCATATTATGCCTCAAGGGACTAGAAAAGATTTTTAATTAAGAAGCTGAAAATTTGTGATGTTTTATATAGGCACATACCCAGACATGTACACCTGCCCATTTCTGATCACAGACATAAATCACAAAAGCAGGTGCATTTTGTTTCTATTAACCTCTGCCCTTGTCAGCTACAATCACAAATCACAATCTCCTTACCCAGCATTATATTTGAAAGCAACCATTTAGCTATGATCATGGTTCCAAAAGAGAGAATAAGTTAAGCAAGCTTAGAGTTCTTCCCCAGGCTCTGTTTTCCATGGATGATCATTCTAAACTTTCTAGCTCTGCCAGCCACTGTAGCCCATGGCTGCCATAGAAAGGCAACCAGACTGCAATATATGATGATATATGGTGAAATAGTGATTCAATAAATGTAGCTCTTTCTTTCTCTCCATACAATCAGAATGGAGGCATTCTGAGCTCTACTGTAAGAACAAATGCTGTAAATTTATTGCTAATGAGTGATATTTCACTAAAGCACAAAATGTGTTGTATAAAGTGGGTGTGAGTGTGAATGTAAGAAATGATGGGATAGAATGTGCAAAACAGCAAACACTGAACTAAGGCCACATTATGGACAAAGCATCTGTATCACAAACTTGATTGCTGCTTTTTCACAGGGAAGAGCTGCAGTGGATGAGGGTTGGGACATAGAAAGGATTTTTCATCCCTTTCTTACTCATTTCTGGTCCTCCCCCTCTTTGGAGTTTCAAAGACATGTTTGTGACAGGAGCCACAGTGAGTGGGTAGCAGGAAGTGGCTTAGGGGGCAGAGCAGATCAAGGATTAAGCACTTTCTGTTCCTCCTGCTATTTTTCTGCTCCTGTAGCTCCCTTTTCATAGGAAAAGCAGTTGGATTTTTGCTTCTTGTATATGAATGCGACACAAAGCTTTGCCCTAAGAAGAATGAAATAAATTTGCATATACTCATTTGCAAATACAGTAGTTTGCAATGTAGCCATCAGTTCTGCAGTGATTTGTAGCTATGGAAAGCTTTATATGGAAGACCTGGCAGAGGCAAATGACTTAATTTAGTAAGGGATGATGATACAGCTTCAGAGACATCACCATTCTGTATTTTGCAGCTATTGTTCAGAAGCTATAAATCTATATGAATTCTCAAGGCTAGACCTGTAATTGGTAGCAGTTGGTTGGCGGGGTAGGGCAGTGGTGCTCACCTGACCTCCCATGCCACTGCTTACCAGAAGATGTAGGGGGAGGCAGCAAGGATGTTGATGTTGTATATTTGCACTGGTGGTAGTGCCATATTAGCTCCACTGTTGTATTTGCCCCATGCCAACCTTGTTGCTGCCACTCCCCATGCCTTCTGTCAAGCAGCAGAAATGCAAGCAAGAGCAGGTCAGGAGACCTCTGCTGGACAGCTACTGCCTGTAATCTGAATGATCTTTTCAGCAACATCTTGGAAATATTTCAGCAATATTTTGATATTCCTACTGAAGGTTTTGTACAATTTTCTTGTTTTCCCTTTAGCCTCTTTTCCCCAAGAAGAACTATGAATGCTTAACTAGCTGTGAATTCCTCAAATACATCTTGTCGGTGAAGCAAGGAGACTGCCCAGCACCTGAGAAGGCCAGTGGCTTTGCGGCTGCCTGTGTTGAAAGCTGTGAGGCTGACAGCGAATGCTCTGGCATGAAAAAATGCTGTTCCAATGGATGTGGACATACATGCCAAGTACCAAAAAACCTATACAAAGGTAGAGACTGTTTGTAGGCATTTATTTTGGAGCCCATGGCAAATAAAAGTAGTCTATTGCATATTGTAGCAGGAGTGCAAAGTGTGTTGGAGAATGGGAAAAGGGGTTGGGGAAAATGAAATAGAGGTTCTTAATTCTTCCAGCCCCATAGGTCTGCCTATAGAATACAATTTAGTACGTGGGATTTCATACTCCCTGTCCCATCTAAGCACTTCCGGTGCATCAGTCCTCCCCCTTTTCTCTGTTGCTAGAAGCATGATTAGTCTTTGTGTGCAAACTTGGAGGGTTAAATCAGGGACTGACACATAAGTCCAAAGGAGGTTTTAAAAAAAGAAGTTGAAGAGTGAACATTAGTTTGTGTTAACAAGGGATAACATTGGTGAGGTCGTTATGACAATCTATTAAAGCTAGCAAGGCTAATTCATGCAAGTGGTGGTAGGAGTTGGAGAAAGAGAGTGTGAAAGCAGCTCTTCTGGATCAATTGACAGTAGTTAAGGGGTGGATGTGGTTACTTCTGCACCTCCCCAAAAAACAACTGAAGAGTTTTTAAAGTGATTTTGGTGGAATAGAAGTGTGATGGCTTCCAATGTTCAGTTGAGCCTTGTTCATGTTTTGTCAAAAGGTTTCTTCAGGCTAATGCTGGAATTACTTTATACCAGAGGTTTTCAACCTTTCTGAGTCCACGACTTCCTTGGCCAACTACATTCTTTCTGTGGCACCCCTGTGGGGATCAGGAGCCCAGTTATGTCACCCCTTCCCTGCAGAGCTGGCAGCCTCTCACCCTTTTTTCGAACACCTGCCCTTGTGGAGTGTTCCCTCAGACTCCTCTGTGCTCCCCTTTCCTTGTGAGTCCTCCGGGCAGCTGCTGCTGCTGCCCCTGGTCTCTGAGCTTCCCTCACCCCAAAAAGAGGTGCGTCCCAAAGGTACCATTTGCCTGTGGAGCTTATAGTCAGGGCTGCTGCAATAAACAGCTGTGCAAGCCTTTGGGAGGCAGAGATGCAAAAGGGCATCACAGAAGGGAGGGAAAGAAAGAGGGACACAAGCTAGTTTTGCCCGCAGCACCCCTGACCATCATTCAAGGCACCCCAGGGTGCCATGGCACACTGGTTGAAAACCACTGCTTTATACCTTCTAACATTTTAGGTGAAAACAGTTGTGTTTTCTTCCTCATAAATGCCTTCGAAGTCAGATTTTACATGACTGCACTTCTTGCTTTTAAGTTTATTGCATCAGAAGATTATAGTTCCCATGATTTCTTACAGGAAGTTGTAGCAGACAAACTTTCTTAAGAACAATGTTATGCTCTGAAAAATTGTACTGTAGAAGAAATTTGTATTGTTATAAAAAAATATAATACAGGAATGGGAATGATACATCACTCTTACTTTAGTTAGGTTAAGATAAAAAAATAGAACCCCCCCCAAGGAAAATACTTTTTAAAATTTCAGTTGATTAAAGCTGAATGAATTAATTTGGATTTAAAAGCAGAAAGATATTTCAAATGAATAATTCACTTATTTCACTAGATTTAATGGACATGGGATTAGACCCTCTGTAATAATGAAAAATGATTAACCTTGGTTGACCTTCTTCTCCATTCCCACCTTAGTGACTCTTAGATATATCCTCACAGGAAAGGGATGGCAGAACAGACAGTATTGGTAACACCCACTTACTAGGTGTTGCATGTTTGAATGCACTCCTACATTTATTTTTAAAATCCTGATTCTAATCGGAGTTGTTGCTTGTAGGTGATTACATGGTTAGCTCTTCTGCCAGAAACTGGAACATGCTGGAAGTGTGCTGGAAGTTTTTTGGGGTGGGGAGAGGGGCAGAGGCAAACTGTGCTTGAGAAAAACAATTCATACACTACAGCAAATGCCCTTAATTTAGTGAGTATTGACATATATGGGGGAATGCTGATGATCGGAGATGAATTTTGAGCAGCCCCATAAAAAATTCATTGCAGGAATCCAAGCTGAGGCTCGTCAGGGTATGTACAGTCGTGGACCAGTATTCCAGTCCAGAAACAGATGTTATCTGTCTTGTGCTCCGAGCTCCAAGAGCTATCCCCCATGGTAATAAAGACACAGTGGAGACAGAATTTAGTTTTAATGTTAATGGGCAAATTTTGGCCACAACTTTATTAAATACACAAATGTGACTGGTATTGGCTTAGGCATTGGTATCAAAACTATAACTGGCTCCTGCCCCACCCTGCAGGAAGCCTGAAAGGGTAAACTACCAGCAAGGGAAGCTTCATCAATGTATATTGACTGGTGCTCACCCCTGGGGTTCCCGGGGGTCCTGGCATGGTCCTAGCCCTTCTCTGGGCTTTGGACAAGATCCAGACCCCCGGATTCCTTTAATGGAATACCCTATTAATTGGAGGGGCAGGTGATGGCCGCACCTCCCCTCCCCACATTCCCCTAAACCAATGCCTAACTGCCAAACCTTACAAAGTTGTGACAATTGCTAAGAGGTAGGCAAAAACCAAGTGGCCACAGCCAATCTGCCACATTGGAAAAAAATCCTACCCGGCCTCCGTTCCAAAACAGGTGAGCAACCAAAGTCCAAAGCAAGGTCAAACATGACCTAATTAACGGGTGGGCGGGCGGGTGTTCGGCAGTGCAAAGCAAGAGGGAGTCCCCACGTCATGCTGCCAAATAAATACCCCCAACCCCCAAACTTGCCAACGCTGCCGATTGGCTAAAGGCCAGTGGCATAAGTGTGGCATCACCGGCTGGAGCGGGGCAAGCCCCGCCCACTAGCCGGTTGGGGAAGAGTTCCAGGGCCAAGCACAACATGGACCCTCTGTTAGGAGGATCCAATTTGCCAGCCATAGCTGGTAAAGATATTCCTAGCCGCTGAGGTCACCCGAGCCTCTAGTGACAGAGATTGAGCAGCACCCCACCAAAATATGAACCTGCTCCTTCAGGGGGAGTATAACCTCTTCCAAAGCAGGCCTTCGACCATTTTTCCAGGCTTGAGAGCCGTCCATTCACAGGACCATCTTTGGGGAGTAATAGTAATGAATGCTGCCAATCACATTTTGATTATCATTTTTTTCTGATGTATCTGGATGTTGACACACACTGGGTGTGAAGGTTAACTTTCACCATACTTCGGATATTCATTGTAACTTACAAAGGCATTACAATTCTTGATAATATGTGCTGTGGCTAAAAGGAGATTTATTTATTTGTTGTTGGAGAACCTGACTTAACTGCTCTTAATGCATCAAATCTATATTTGTTCTTATAATTTATTGAGGAGCACTGGTGTCTTGAACTTGATTTGTGTTCCATGTGCTGCTACTCAAGCTGCCACACAGGTTTGTAGGATCTAAATTTAGAATCTAAGCTAGTAAGCCTTTGATGTTCTTTTGAATGCTGCCTACTGTGGAAGTTCAGCCCAACCTGTCACCATTTAATGCTAAGTCTACATGGTGGACAACAGCGTTTCCACAACGGCAGCTCTGCATGTAAAAAAATAAAATAACTAATGGCAGGGGGGAGAGAAGAAATAAAACCTGTCTGGTATTAACCCAGTAAAAGGCCAAGAGGTACACATTTTTCCAAAAGCCAAGAAATCTGGAGTTCAGAGGACTAATTTGTGCTTCAATGATAGATACAAATCTTTTTATCTAATAAAAAGCACATTTCTAAATGACTGCAAATGTACATCTGGACTTGAAATTGATTATTCTGGTTGTATTGGAATATTCCAAAATGCACTTGTGCTATGTTCTGCTTGCACTCATGAGAACCATCTGAACACAATTACAGCCACCAGGGGGGCTAAGTTAGTTCCAATCAAGTGAATCCAACGGACCCTAATGTAAAACAGATGGAAGGTTTCTCAGCATGCAGATTGGAGGGTTATTATACATAATAATTAAGCATGGATTTTCAAATGCATAAAGCTGAAATATCATTCTTAGCAATATTAGTTACAGTGTACGAAGACTGGTGGCTATCTAGTGATATCCAGAAATAAATGTATCAGCTTTTGATGATATGCTTTATTCCTGGCAATTTTAGGGTTCTCTCTCTCTCTCTCTCTCTCTCTCTCTCTCTCTCTCTCTCTCTCATGTGTGTGTGTGTGTAATACATTGGAACACTTGGAGAAAGGGTCTGTTTTTCGATCTCTAGGAAAGGTGGTTTGTTTATCCATAGAAGTGTAGAAGTTGAAACAACAAACCTCAGATTTTGCCAAAGTCATAAACCAAGCTGGGAATTTATGTAAATCTCAAACAGTCCTCTAAATCTGCAGTCACTTCAAAAAATGGGATTGGAGGGGAGAGAGAAATTCCAGCTTGACCTCTCTGGAAGCAGAACTGCCTATTATGATAAATGTGGAGCAGCTGCTAAAACCAGTACAGTGGTACCTCAGGTTAAGAACTTAATTCATTCTGGAGGTCCATTCTTAACCTGAAACTGTTATTAATCTGAAGCACCACTTTAGCTAATGGGACCTCCTTTTGCTGCCTCACCGCAGGAGCACGATTTCTGTTCTCATTCTGAAGCAAAGTTCTTAACCCAAGGTACTATTTCTGGGGTAGTGGAGTCTGTAACCTGAAGCGTCCGTAACCCGAGGTACCACTGTAACTGTTAAGGTATTCTCATTTTTTTGCAAGATGTAAGTACACTTACCTGTGAACTTACAGCACAGTGTTGTGCCCTTCCTCACAAGTGGCAGCCAATCATGTGGAAAGTGGGCAGGGAACCATATTACATGTGGGATAAGGGTGTGCAAAGGTTGATGAGAATTTTAGAACAAACATAGAGCAGTCAGTGAAAACAGTAATCTTGTTTCAATTACAGTTTTCACCGACTGGGCTTCTATGTTTGCTGTACTGAATGTGCAGTCCATTTTAGAACTCTATACTCTGGTCAAGGCTGAGCCTTTAGTTTTCTCTAAAGGTGATGTCTCATTTAACAATATTACATAGAAATTTGTTAATACTTGTGGGGCTCTTAATATGTGAGTTCTGCCACCACCACCCCATTTAACCTGTATATTATATTATCACATAGATGTTGGCTTTATTCCACTCCAATGCCTTGAAAACCTTTCTATAGGTACCGTATTCTGAAGATAATTCCCAATGTGAAACAGTATGTAATAGCTAGCAGCTGCTTTCCTAGTATGGTGATGCCTTTTGCAGCCACCGTGGTCACAGAAATGGCTGCTTGCTGCTATAAATGGCTGCATATGCAAAGAGCTTGCTTCAGTCTTGACTTTCTTTGCAGAAAGGATCACCTGGAGGAATTAAATAGCTGGTTTCATTTTGTAAACTCACCAGTACTACCAATCAAATAAATGTAGTGGAATAGGGGTCACCAATGGGAACATTTTGATTTTTCAACAAGTTCTGGGGGTGCCACCCCTGTTTGGTCACTATTTTTCCCTCCCCTGGCTCAGCCCCACCACCCCAAGACACAGGAAGAGAAACTGTGTGTGCACAGTTCACTGCTTCCCAAGCCATCTGGGTAAAAGTCGGATTCAGTAGATTTAATCTGAGCCTTGAAATCACAGAGTGCTACAAGAGGAAGTGGGAAAGAGCATTTCTCTTAAAGCTTCCTCCTTAAACTCTACATACTTCTTGGGGGGGGGGGAGGCGGGGACAGGTAACCACCTTGGCCACCTCATGACTGTGTGAAGTGGCGCAGAAGCTTTGTGGGCACTAATGAAAGCTCTTGAAGATGTCATTGCAACCACAGGCACTGTTTGCAACTCTTGGGATGGCTTGTGGTTGAGTAGTGTGACTCATCAATATGCTTCTGTTCTGATTCAGTCACTGGAGAAGAACAGTAAGATAAAGTGCATGATAATGAGGATAGACCTCTTTGGGCTATAAATTTAGTGGTAGTAATATATAGTTGAGCCACAAATTTACTTATGCAGAGCTTTTTTGCATGCATCACTTATGTTTCAGGTGTCCCTTTGAAACCCAGAAAAGAATTAAAATTCAGTGAACTTCAATCTGGACAGCTGGAAGTGAAGTGGTCTTCAAAATTCAATATCTCTATTGAGCCTGTGCTTTATGTGGTGCAAAGGAGATGGAACTATGGGATTCATCCCAGCGAAGATGATGCTACCAGTTGGCAAACTGTAGCTCAGGTTAGTCCTTTCTACATAAATCTGCATTATTTTCAGGCCATTCATCCTGAGTATCAGGCAGTGAAATAGTTTTGGCTGGTCTTCGTGGCCAGCTATGAATTTGTTGTCCCAGAGACTCACTTCCTCCAAAGTGCAGCCTTTAATCTAGACTTTTGCTGCACCAAGAAGTGAAGCGAGGTCCATAAAAATTGCTGCTCCTCTTTTCCAGGGTTAAGCGTAGATGACTGATTCTGCCAATTTAAAAAGAAACCCCTGGTCCCCTTAAGCTCAGAACAAGACAGGAGTCCGTGGTTTGCCTTGACTTTGTGCTTTCTGGGGACTCAGAAGACTCACCAGGTGCAGGAGCAAGCCATGGAACTCCTGACTTCAGCTCCAAGGTGGGGAAACATTGGCTTGCTCTGTGCCTGTTAGGTGTCAAATATCAGACACAGAGGGAAACCTGCAGCTGGAGACAGGAGCTGGGGGCTTGATATGTCTGACAAGCACAGAGCCAATAAAAATTCCAGACTTCTGCTGAGCTTTTGGGCTTTGAGGGGTGGAGGTCATCTCCAGTTCTGTTTCACGGCTCCAGGGTTGGGAGAGAGCTTCCCTTACTTGCCAAAAACAAGTATAGCAAAAATCTTGATCCCTGGTATTCATTCATAGATGCATTGTTCAATGTTGTGTTGCTTGGGCTTGCATACAGAGGCATGTCTTTGTTAATCTGTTGCATCTGGGATAGGTTCCATTTTACAGTTGATGGACTGAAGGTAGCATAGAGAAAAAACTTTTTTCATCTACTATACAGGGAAACTCTAAAAGAAGCTAAGTTAAATTCCCATCTATGGCAAATAAATGTTCTTGGTGTTGCATCGGGTTGCCATCTGTCCAGAATTTCCCGGACACAGCTGGTATTTAGCCCTTATAAACAGCGTCCGGGCAGAAATCGCTTACATGTCGGGGAAAATCTGGCCATATGGCAGCCCATGTTGGTAGTATAGATTTTGGTGACTTTCATTAAAAATAGCTCAAAAACTCAATTTTTTTAAAAAAAGCTCAACTGATTTTTTGTCTGGATTTTCACTTTTTGAAATATGGCAACCCTAGTGTTGCATTACCTAAGGAACACATTCCATGAAGGAGTGAAATACAGCTAGTCATACAAAATAGTGTGGTGTGAAATTACTAATCCAACCTACATCTGTGGTTCACAAGTTCATATGGTTGAGATAGCTCAGTGGTAGTTCACTTGCTCTACATGCAGACTGTCCCAGGTTCAATCTGTAGAAACTTTAGTTAAATTAAGGCCCCGATTCAACTAAATCATTGCACTAATGGGAGCCAGAGCAGCAAGTCCTTCTAGCACAATAGGGCTCCCTCCCTCTTTCCTGCTATGCCTCCCCAAATTGGCACTGCAAGGTCAGGAGAACCTTAAGAACAGCTCATGGGTGGGGGTGGGGGGAGGAGAATGGAAATTGGTCCATGTGGCAAGCATATGCTGATATTGATCTCCTTAGTGCTACTTTGAATTCCACCCTTTATCAGGTAGCACAGGAAAGACTCAATAAACAAAGAGTTGCTTGACATAAGGCCATTTTCTGTGTACCCAAGGATATGAAGAAGGGGAAAACCATGACCCAAGGCTTCTGCCTTCCTGATTAAACAAAGTATAAGTGAATACAGGATTCACTCAGAGTAAACTAAGTTTCTATGTTAACCTGGTTTCCTACTGCAGACTACAGAGGAGAGAATACAACTGTCCGACATCAGGCCAAGCAGGTGGTACCAATTCCGAGTGGCTGCCATTAACGTGCATGGAACTAGAGGCTTCACAGCTCCTAGCAAACACTTCCGCTCTTCAAAAGGTTGGTGTCAACATTGAGCATATCACATCTGTCTTTACCTGGAATGCAACCCAATCCTCTACGTTTCTGTGGTTGCAATTTCCCAACAGGTGATTCTTCATTCGTTGAATCATTGCCTTTATGAATGGCTTCAAGGTAGTTTATCATTTTCTTTTTAAAGGTGCCATTGATCCTTCAAGCAATGCTGTAACGAATAGGCCTCCCATTTTAGTTTCTTTGAAAATTATTATTAGTAATAACAACTGAGATTTCTTTATGTATTTGTGCAACATGGAACATCAAATGTGAAAATAATCTGAGCCTGTTTATCTGCTGGCCCGGTCAGCGTCTAATACAGTTTGGCTTATATTTGAGCTTTACTAGTGATTCTGACTTCTTGCCATTTTAAGGAAACAGTTTTTGAACATTTAGAATTTCATTTCCGTCTCTTATTTGCTTCTGTTTATGCTGTTACTAGGATGCAGCATTTCTATCTCATTGTATGTTGCTTTTATTTTCCAAACACGTTTCATGACATAATCATGTTTTCACACATAAACAATTGCTCTGGAAAAAAATTAAGACATACTTTCTTTAGTGTGTGTAAGTTCTGGTTTTCTTTTCTTTTAAATTAGGAGCATTTAATAATCCACTAAACTTTAAAAACACTAGAGTTACTGGATTAGTCTAGTCCTTAACAAGAGCCATTCAGCTTCCTCTGGTTCATAAGTAAGTTCCAAAAGGAAAAGCCCCAATGTCTCTCTGCAAATAATACCTTAATGCTTATAAATATATATATATAATCCAAAAATACACTAAAAAGACCTGTTTCATTTATGGTGTACTGCTACAAACGCTCTGATAGGGTAATAGTGCTATTATGTGAAACCCTTATTATATTCAATTCAGTGCTACATTAAACTCAAACTGTTGTGTGACTGTGCTGGTGGTCCAACAATATATTTTCTGAGTCCATGGCCAATTCACTCAACATATTTAAAGTGTTTTTAACACAAACATTATTAAAATCCTGCAAACAGCAAGCAATAATTATTGGACAAAGTTGTGATTACTTCCTCAGTTATAGTATCTTAGAGCGGCTCCATTCTTACAATTGATAGTGATTAGCTGCTATTAATTTTTAACTTCTCAAAGGAGGCAAATTTTTATATGCTGTGAAATAATGATGACCTTTAGGTTTGTATGCGCCATTGTGTGTGTGTGTGTGTATTTTATATATATATAAAATGCCAGCCAACCAAGGTACCACAAAAAGTTTATAATTTGGTTAATACGTGTATTAAAAAAACATTGGTGTCAATACTATTTGAAGGCTGACATTTTATAATCTATTTCCTCTTTCACAACTGCAAAATGATATAGTTTTTGAAAACCTGAAAGCATAATCCTGCTGTCCCATAGTAGATTTCTTTTCATGTAGTGAATATCACATTCTGAAAAGCATGTGAGAACCTATCAATAGACACTAGGAAGTGTTAATAGGTTTCTCATTCCTTTGGTGTTAGCAGGCTCTGTTGTCACAGAATGGGATGCAATACAAATGAACAGATTCCTTTCCTGCTGCCTCAATCAGGATAAAATTTAGGTGAAGTTTAGTGGGAGTAATAAAGGCTTGCACTGTCAGCAAAATGTGTTGTTACCGTGTTCCTTTAATGATTCCCACACCGTCTTGTTTGCTTTTTAAAATGGCCTCAGACAGATTAAATAGTCTCTTAAAAAAAAAACTTGTTAAAACAAATGAATTTATTCGGCCATATACCTTAACGAGAACATATATGCTGAAGTATCAGCATGGAATAGAATCCCAAATCAACAATAATTACTGGGGATGTGCAATCTGAAACAAAGATGAAAGATCCCATTCATATTTCATTTAATAAATATGAGTGCTTTGTTTGAAGAGAACACCTTCACACATATAGTGGTATTTGAAAAGGTTTCCTTGGAAAATGGATCAGTAAACAATTGGGGGCCCCTCCCCAAGAGGTTCACAAAATACATGTTGGTGTCAAGTGAGTGGCAGGGGACCCCCATTCCTTCCTCCATTGTCGTCAAACACAGGAGTTATTAATTCCCAAATAGGGCTTAAATACCTCTTAGTCAACTGGAGTACTAAGCATTGCTAAATAACATATTTGATGAAAAGCAATCTGAATTCTACAACTGCAATAAACAATTGCTTTTTACTTGTTCATCTCATTCACAGGTACATTAACTTAGCCAGTTTTGTAATACAGCTTTTAGATCTACAAGAGTTATATTTAGAAGGATTGACAGAGATAAACTTGTGTATTCTATCATAAGTTGCTTTCAACATAGGCTTTATATACTGATACCAACTTGAGTCAGGCCAGAACTTGTTTTTCTAGTTTAATAACAGCTTGGAACTCATCAAATAAGAGAAAGAAACAGGGTTGTGTTTTAGTTTACATTTTGTTTAATTTTTACTAAATGATACAGCCGCTCTTATTGACAGTTGACAGGCACAGACTATCAGTATTGTGTGTGAGCAACATAGCGCTTCATTCTCATGCATACAGGTGTATGTAGGCTACCAGTGTGTGCTGGTATTTATTGCATATATATTGTACTTTGAGAAGTAGTAGTAGTAGCAGCTGTGTTTTTGCAAACCCATCTCCTTTGCACATGTGATAGCTTATAGAGCTGGTTATACCTATTTTTGCATTATGCTTTTTAAAAAGCACCTTAATAGAAAAGTACATAATTGAAGAATTATAGCAGAACTATATATTGCTCTAATATGAGCTTAATTTTCAGAAATTGCAGGTTCAAGGGCTCCAGCAGTTGAAAGTCACAAGCCCTATCAAAGTTTCAGGATTTATATATTGTTATTTTTTTCTAAATTAAGACACAAAGAGGTATAACATGTTCGAAGGGCTGTTCATTGGTTTGCTTCATTAAGGTTAACCTGATCTTTCATAAAAATGTTATTGACAGCTTTTTCATTGTCACTGAAATACTTGACGTTTTTCTTCATAGGTGAAGGTGAACTTGGCAAATTTAAACAAAATGAATCTTAGCAGTTTGTTTCTTATACAATATGGTTAAGAGGTTCAGAAATTCATTACAATACGTTTTATGCAATGCTAGTATGCTTTTTGTTGTTGCTAAATTTGTATTTTATGGTCTTGGGTGCAATCTAGATAGAGTTAAGCATGCTTGACTCCCATTGCAGTCATTGGGGTTCAAGCTCTTAACTGTGTACTTAAGCACCATTGACTGAAACCTAATGGAATCTAAGCATTCTTAAATTTCTGGGTAACACTGCATTGCTCTTATCTCAAGAACCATAGGTGCAGCAGAAGGCAGTGAACACTCTACTGTTCTTGAGGTTAACAGTATCCAGTTGACATTGATATATTTGCATGTATTTCTTCTTGAATGAAATATGTTGTCCCTCACATTTTGGATGCAATCTGTTTTGGGTTATATCTGAATCTGTACAGGAGTTCTGGATCAGGATATTTATGTCTATATACTCAAGTAGCAACCACCTCTTCATTCTGTTTCAATTGATGCAAGAGGGAAGACATCTTCTTACAGCTGACACAATAAGCTCCTAGAAGAGTTACTTTACATCTACCTGTCTCAGATTTTTACTTATCCCACATTTCTTTCAAAGCGGCATACATGGTGTGTCTTCCCCTCACCCCATTCGCATCTAGTGAATTGTCTTTAGTCACTGCTTTTGAGAACAGCTTTCAGCTACCTGGAAATAAATCTGGGAATACAGCACTTGTTGAAGAATGATGAGAAACATAATGGATAGAATGAAGAGGAAGATGTGTGTGCTTTAATGCTTGTTGAGACAGCAGAATTTTTGTACATGGTTTTTGGGACTTGAGTACTGACTTGAGTAAAAAGCTGGTGGGGATGTCGAAAAAGCAACCCCATCCCAGAAATCAGGCATGAGTTTTGCCATTTGGCAAGATGACTTTTATAATAAGAAAAGGACATACGCCACTGAGAGTTGAGTACATACCTGCAGATTAGTTGTAAGATTGAATGTGACCTTAAATCTGTTTAGTGTTCTCTGCACTATGTTGAGCGCCTGTACAGTGCCATGGTAGCAGAACCAAAATTATGTCCTATCAACGAACAGATACGTGTTCTTGTCCAAAAGTTGGAAACAGATTTTCTTCTCTAAGGTGAATGGTGTTAGCATTTCCTACAAAATCAGGAGTAAGTGAAGCGGGCAGTATTGTTTTCACAGGACATAAGTGCCCATGCTGTATTGTGATTTCATGCATACACATACACAGAGTGTTTGTAAAAGCAGAACAGACTCCCACTGGTAGCAATAAAATTCTCTCTGCTGTTCCTTTGGGGCCAATGAATTTTTTTTATATTGTTGCACAGCTGGTTTGTATGTGCCAATTCCAGTGGGCAAAGCATATCCCTTTGTATATGCCATGAAGCTGTTTAATAATTGGAAACTTGTCTGTGGTTCAGGTTCAATGGTCCTTTAAAGAGTTACATTTTTTTTTAAAGAGAGAGCCGTGGGTGATCCCACCTTAAATTAGAAGAGAAAAGCACTCTCATCTAAAGTGTAAAAGGATTTTGAATTTATAGCTAAACCTGCAGTTACACACACAGTTGAAAATGAGTTTTCCAGATTCTTATGTACTTTCCCCCTATGGCACACATTGTGGAATGAATTCATTTATTCTCTTTCTTTTCTCTCACCATTTAAGTATGCTCACCAGTTAAATATGCAACACTAATGTTCATCCAGATGTGATACATTTTCAATGGTAATTTTAGTGGCCTCGGGCAGGTTATGGATTCTCAGGGCAGCCTGGGCCAGGAACCACGGGTGACTCTGCTTTATATCATCTTCTTCCTCAACCTGCCTGGCAATACATGTCAAGACCTCACATCTGGATGTCAAATCTACCTAATCCTCTATGACTTCTCACCTATTGCCTGTGTTGAGAGTAGAGTTTAAGCTATCAGGCAACTTGCCATAGCTCTGTCCACCTACTGTGGAGACCTACTCAAGAATTATTGAAAGCAAACTGAACTACAACCTATACTTACCTGACCAAATGGGGGTAATGTTGCCTCATTATCTCTATAGCCAGGGCAACTCCGCCATAGTTGTGGCCTGTTGAGACATTATCAGATGATTATTTGGTTACTTACTAGACACTCTAGCAAATGAGAAGGTAAAACATCCCTGGATGGGGTTTCCCTAACACTGACTACATCTGGCTGTGTAGGCTACTTAGTCTGCACTGTTGTCTCTGTCAGTTGTCTGCAACTAGAGGATTAGCATAGACTAAAACACCTTGCATGCCTGCACCTATTCATGCAGAGATCACTCCATCCTCACCCTAACTGAATCCACTGGGTTGTATACTACTGTACCAGCACCAGTCTTCAAATTTACACCAAGAGGAATCCCAACTGTAAAACTTGGGGTCAGGGCTATCCCTTGGATAATTTTTTTTTTGCTAAACAATCAGTATCCAACTGTTGATCTTTAATAAAACTAAAACTAAACCATGGCTCAAGAAAAAACCCTGTAGGCAGAGTTTGGCTTTGCTTTTGGAAAGGCTCTTCTTTGTCTAGACTGATCAGCTTTAATTTGCAAACCACACTGCAAATTGGCTTCTGTTTGAAGGAGAAGTTTCCATAGACTTGGTGGAGCTGTGTTCAAACTTGAAATCTAGGTTGGAAAAGGAACTGGAATCATGATTTATAGTTGTAATGAAGCTTTCTGATTAAGGACAGAAACAAATACCTCATGGGCATAGTTTGTTCGGTGCTTGTTATAGCCAATTGCTGTATTTGCAGTGTTTTGCAAGTGTGATGTTAATCTTGACTCAGAGGCTATTGCTTTCTTGGAGTGAAAGGTGTTATATCTGTCACATTGCTTAGTCCAAGGCTTGTTCACAATAAGGATAGCTCTGTGAGCTAAACCAAAACCCATCTGTTTATTGTTTGCCTTGACTACATAACTGACCACCAAGGGCTGAATTAAAAAAAAGACAAATATCCATCTGTGAACACCCAAACATATTCAGTATAATTCCTTCACATAGAATAGGTATGCTGAATAGCCTCATAACTTGATGGTAACGTAACATGCAACAGTAGCAGTCAAACTAATATTGTGCATGCTTTTCATCTTCTAATGACAGGCCTTTACCTCACACAAATATGCCCATCCATATTGGGTTTAGAGATGGTGAATGAAGGGACAGATTTGTGGACTGGAAAGCTGATACATTATTACAGAATGTCAAGACTGTAAAATTAGGTATTCAAGTTTTATAGAAGGTATGGTCTACCAACAACTACACATGACAGACTCTAGTACTGTCTTGGCACAGGTGAAACACAGGGTTGCCAACTTGAATAAAATATTGGTGGGGGCAGGCAAGCCCCGCTCCAAATAATCAATTACAAGATACAGCACACACACACCATTTGAATGGAAAATTCCATCAATGGGGGAGGGCTGTTCCCTCAAATATTTTGGGGGGGGGCAAAGGGACCTCAGGCCCTAAGGAGTTGGCTTCTATGGAAATGTCTAACCATACTGCTCTTGCCAGATCAGTAAACCTCTTAGCAGTGCAGCCCTTTCCTAATGGTGGGCATGGTCTTGGCTATTTCAGAAGTCATTCTGTGCCTTGCCTTGCTTGCCTTCCCTCTATGCTTTCTGCAGGCTATGAGGAGAGAAAAACAAAGCAGGATGTGCCGGGAAAATCAAAAGGCATATACCCATTTTACCCTTCAACAGAAGCGCAGGCAAATGAAAGGAAACTAGAGGTAAGACAACAATTGCCTGTCTCCTCTTTCCAAAACATAACAGTTTGCCTGAGGAAAAAAAGAGAATACTATAGTAAGAGAGCTAAACTGTTCTGAGAAGTAAACATCCCCCCCCCATCATGCAAGTAATGTTTACATTGCTCAGAAGTGTTGAGCAAAACACAGCAATAAATTTGCTGTGTTTACAACCCAGGACTTTGACTGGGATGTGTCAAGATGGAAGCACATACAATTCAATTTTCTCCCATGATAATGAATTATTTCATATCTACTAATCTCTAAATAGGAAGTCCTATCTTCCTTAATTGTAGTTGTGTCAGTTTGTATACCACAAATGAGAGGATTTTTCAGTGAACTCGTTAATCTTGGAGTTTATTTGATGAACTTAATGTGTCTGGCCATGGACAGTGCATTTGGCATCTTATTTACCGTTACAAAAACAACTAAGTGAACTGTGCATTAAATGAGCAAATGTCAATGTCTATTTTTAAATGTTCAGTTAAATACAATAACTTTTCTTCTAGCTTGAATTGGGTTCATTTGGCTTACACTTTTGAGAAAATGTTCACTTGCAATTCTATTTTTAACAACTCTGCAGAAAACAGTTAATATCTGCTACAGTGATGGTTCACTCACTGCCAAGTAGTAGCTCAAAAAGAAGGATGTACACACACACACACACACACACACACACACACACACTGTGAATTATATGCAGCATGTTTTATCATTCTTCTGTTCATTTGTTTCCTATTGTTTAACATTGTTTCTAATTTTCTGGGACACATTTTTATTTGTAAATCAATCTGAGTAAGATTGATCATATAAAGGTTGTGGTATAAATGAATAATAATAATAAAACATCAGGAGTATCAAAAGATTTCTTCTAGCAAATGTATTTTTAAACAATGTGCCAGTCTCCTGTTACCATAATATTAGTATACACACTGCTTTGGAACCACTATCTTCCTTTGATTTTGACAAAAGGTGCAAAGGGTGGCTTCTTCTTCTATTAAAGGCAGATAAATATTCAGCACCTTCAAAAGAAAACCATTCCCATGATTCCTTGCCATTAAACTGGTTTTTAAAAAAGTTCACCTCTCACAAATATTTTCTTCTGTTGTGTACACTATCTATTCTTTCCTCTTTTTTATCTCTAGCATAATACATCACTGAAATTTTAAAATACTGGAGAGTGTGCAAATGTTACTTCATTTAGGCTAAATGCTAAAGAAACTAGTCCTGGAGAATTTGAGTTCTCTTTGTATTTTCAAAGCAAATGCAGTTTTTGTATAGTGAATATGCAGTGGGGGAGCTTCATGCTCTGGAACCGGGGGACGTGGCATGGCACACCACCCGCAGGGGCGTGACGCGCATTCCGGGGGGCATGGCACACCACCTGTGGGGGTACAGCCGCGATTGCACCCCACCGGGATCGTGGTGCCAGGGGCAGTGCACTCCCCCGCACCCCTCTTCCTCCAGCAGTGTGAATATGCTGATGTCATAGGGAATATGACATTCAAAATGAAGTGTGGTTTTCAAAATACTATAGCAGCATTTCAGTATGGCATAGTAGACATGTGGTTTCTCTCGCAGCTCAATTGGCTGGGGCAACCAAACCGGATAGGAAGGGTACAAATAAAATAACAACAACAACAACAACAACAACAACAACAACAACAACAAGAACAAGTCTATCAATAGCTATACACTTCTTGCCTTCTCAAGATAAAGCTACTATATCATATGCTAAATTACAACTGCTAGTTCAATCTGGGGGATTAAATTTTCTGAATCTAATACTGCATCATTGGGCATTTGTCATTCCTTAAGCAGTGAGGGGCTGAAGTCGAACTGATGTTAACAATCCTAAACTAGGCTACTTTTTGATGAGTGGTTAGATGGCATTAACCTCATGTTATCTGGCTAAGGCAGATAGGCCACTTATTACTGTGGCTCGTATAGATATCTTTTTACAGAAGGGGTAGCAAAATCCTACAGTTTGGGTATGCTCCCTAAAGCACCCCCTCCTTGTGGCATGGACTGGCTGGATGCAGAAAAGTGATGGGAGGCAGCAACTGAGGAACCCTCAAGGGAACACCATGGGAAAGAAGGTGCAGAGCTAGGAAAGTGGTGGTCGGATGACAATGTGTGGTCAGAGGAAGAAGGCTCAGACTTGGGAGAGGAGGATGTGTTGGAAGCAGAAGAGGTAACAGGGCTTAGTGAGCAGGAATAGGCTGTGGCAGAGGGCAATTCAAACTTTGAGGCTGAAGCAGAGGCTGGAGAGGAGAGGGGCTAGGAGGCAGAGTTGAAATAGGCTGCTGAAGAATCCAGGGAGTCTCTCCCTCCTGCTGTGACTAGATCCCCTGCCTGCTGGTCTCCCAGACCACACAGAGAAATGAACAGAGCAGAGAAGAGATTGGTTGTGCACAGACAAAGTTTGCAACTGTTTGGGAAAGACCCTGGAAAGGAGGAGCCTTAGAGAGTGGTGCAAAGGCAGGGACCTTCATCCTCACAACTGCCTCACTGGGACAAGTCCTACTGGGATGAGTTGCTAGGATCACTAGACCCGTGCGTATTTGAATAAAGAGTTAACTTCACTGACGCCATGCTTTTTTTATTGCTGACCTACCCTTGACTCCAGCTCTGATACCCTGTGAGACCTACTAGTTTGGTCTGCAGTGCAAGGGTGAATTCTCTGGCAGTAGGGGCTATAAAATTGCAGTGCAAATTGTGCTGCATGTAAGTTGCATTACTAGACAGAGGGCCTTCTCAGTAGTGGTGCCCGCCCTGTGGAACACCCTCCCATCAGATGTCAAGGAAATAAGCAGCTATCCTATTTTTAAAAGACATCTGAAGGCAGCCCTGTTTAGGGAAGTTTTTAATATTTAATGCTGTATTGTTTTTAACACTTGATTGGGAGCCGCACAGAATGGCGGGGGAAACTCAGCCAGATGGGTGGGGTATATAATTAATTAATTAATTAATTAATTATTATTATTAATAATAATTAGGCTAATCTAAGGCTAAATGCCAGTTGCACAAAAGTAATCAGAAAGTGATCTTTGAACTATCAGCTTTGGCCTAACAACAAAAATGTGTATTCTGCAAATGGATAATTCTGGCATCTTAGATTTTTAAAAATATTGAACCTTTTCCATTATGATACTTGGTTCCTGTAGTACATTTATCTGGATTATTGACTTAATTTTTTATATAATGACCTAATTATTACGTGGTTGTAATTCTTTTTTTTTTTTTTGGTAAATATTCATACTGTGTATGTTACCTTTATTTTCAAATGAATATTTCATTGAGTTTTCAGTTTATATCAATACAGCACACATCAGAAGCAGCAAAAAAAACCAGGTTGTAGTTGTGCTGCCTAATACTCACGTACCTTGTAGCTTGGTATGCACATTTGGATGTTTACATATGTGTAAAGCAACACAAATTGCCCTCTTAACTTTACTTCTCCCCCACCAGACCCATCAGCTCCACCTGCGCCATCTAATCTCCGAATTGCCAACTCAACAGTGAACAGTGATGGAAGTGTAAGTGTCAAGATTATTTGGGATCTTCCAGAGGAACCTGACATTCCAGTCCATCACTACAAAGTCTTCTGGAGTTGGACAGTCAACAGCAAGTCTTTTGTACCAGCTAAAAAGAAGAGAAGGAAGACTACAGATGGGGTAATTAAATTTAAAAATGTGGCACTGTAGATTCCTTGTTAACTTTGACTTAAGTCAAAGATACTTAACACCTTGACTTAAGATGATACTAAAAAGTAAAGAGAGAGAATATTAAGGTGTTGGCTGTAATCAAAGGGGAACATAAAAACTTTAAAGAAGGCTATTTATTTTTGTTGTGTGTGGAAAATAATAAAACAATGTTTGATTTCACACCATTGGCAACTTGTGGTTCATTCACTGAAGTAGCAGACACTAAATTTACTGTATTCAGACATTTCCACAGAAACCTGTGTAGGCTACCTTTGACTACATTCACATTGTAGTAATAGAAAAAGCAAAATAGCAATATAATAGTTTAAGGTAGTATCTGGTGCCATTTAAACCAAATCTGATTGTGTTTAGTGTGAGAATAACAATAAAGAACACTATAATAATAATAATAATAATAATAATAATAATAATAATTTATTATTTGTGCCCCGCCCATCTGGCTGGGTTTCCTCAGCCACTCTGGGCGGCTTCCATAGAAAACCAAAAATACACTAAAATATCACAGATTAAAAACTTCCCTGAACAGGGCTGCCTTAAGATGTCTTCTGAATGTCAGGTAGTTATTTATCGCTTTGACATCCGATGGGAGGGCGTTCCACAGGGCAGGCGCCACTACCGAGAAGGCCCTCTGCCTGGTTCCCTGTAGCTTTGCTTCTTGCAATGAGGGAACCGCCAGAAGGCCCTCGGCGCTGGACCTCAGCATCCGGGCAGAACGATGGGGGTGGACTATAGTCTTATATCACCCCCAAAACACATTTGGGCAACGACTTTCATATGCTCCACTGATTTGGGTTTTTAAAACTAAAACTACAGCAAGGGCGAAAGGCAAAAAAATTGTAAGAGACAGTGTGGGTATGTCCCACTACTTTGCTGAACATAGATGAATTCATGATTCACTGGGACTGTCTGTGCCCTGCTGCAACTAAGCCCATAGGGTGCACTAACTGATTGGCAACTAGTCTTCAGTCTGCATACCTGTAAAGAAAGATTTGACACCCCAGCACATACGGATACATGCTGTAGTAAGCTAATTGTTGCCAAATCTGATACAGCTCAAGTACAATAGTATCAAATGTACTACAGTGTGATGTAGCCAAATGTTGCTAACTCAACAAAAGAAACGAAGGAAGAGGAGATGGTTCTAGTTGCTCCAGCTCTGAGTGCTAAAATCTAACTACCTTCCAATCCCATTTAAAAAAAATAAAAAAAAATCTCAGCTTTTACAATTTTTTATTTAGCAAGTCCCCTTGTTGGATCAATGCAACGGCCAGCTTTGTGACTGGTAAATGTTTCCTAACCATCACACACAAAGCAATAAAATGTACCTATATTGTAGGCAAAATGGTTGCTTTATTGAATTTAAGTTGGCGTAGAAGACAGCAACAGTTTATCTACTTTCACCTGTTCATTTGATAGAACACACAACTTCTAATGTGATTGTGTTTTAGGAAATCCATCACTGAACTGTGCATATATTTTATTTTTTAATTATAGTCCCAGAATTATGTAGTTCTTGAAGGCCTACAGCCGAACAGTAACTTCATGGTGGAACTGCAGGCAGTTACATACTGGGGTCAAGTACGCCTGAAAAGTGCCAAAGTGTCTCTTTACTTCAGTTCCACTCAGACAGCTGTTAACAGTAAGTGCCGTTTTTAGAAAGAAACCTAACATCTCATAACATTTGCTTAAGGGGATATCTGTCTATATGAATGTTCTAGGTGACACCTTTGCTACATGTCCAATTCATAGTTTATGCTCTCTGCTCTCCCACTTCATTAGCAGTCTACTTGCAGCACAACCGTCCTGTGTGTAGAGAATAGTTTGACTGATATAGCTTGAAAATTGCCTCCTCCTTTCATTCAGGGATGTGTGAGTCCAGAGGTGCATTGAAAATGAGTGCCGCAGAGGTTAGTGCTGAATATGGTAGCATTTGAAAGAGACTGAAAAACAGATCCTTTGTTTCTTCTGAATTGGGTGCCCTTAGACACTCACCCAGACATGTGGGAGTTGCTGCTTCTTGTCCATGAGTACTTCCCACATGGCTGGGACCATATTTAAATGACTAACTACATGGGCAGGACCCAGTCATGTTACACAGTCAGAACCTTCTCCCATGGCAGTGCTGATTCTGTGGTAAAGTCTGGAATCTGATCTGCCTGTGTGGTTCTTTTAGATTCTTTGGAGTTCCAGCAAGAATCTCTGAGTTGGGTAAAAATTATGTGTGTTATACGTCTAGCTCACGTTATGTGTCTGGCTCATAGATTATATGTTGTCCAGTGTTAGCTAAATGGAAGGCACTAAGAAGTACTTACACATGGGAATATGTGAACTATTATTCTCTTTTTATAGTTTGTGGTTGTCCCATGAGAGCCAGTATTGGTCTTCAGTTCCTATAGCATGTACACATGAGGAGCCAATTTAAATGCTGCAAGGAGGCAGGAGATAATTAATAATTATCTACAGTGTACAGACAGCAAAAGCATGAGCATAGCTGTTATGTATTATGAGAGACACTGTGAGGACACATGTTATACAAAGAGTTACATAATGCTGATTTCTATAATTTATGAAGCAGCCCTGGGTGACGTACGGCAGGAACTTCATTTCTGTATGTGTCTTGTCTCCCAGTCAATATATTGAGGACATTCTTTTGTAAAGCACCAGTCTCAGTTCTATTTATTTATTGAGGGATTTCAGGAAATAAGGTTAAATATCTGAAATCGAATTGCTTTGTTCATCTTCTTGGCTAAAATGTTTGATGTTTAAGTGGTCACCATCAATAGAGTTTCTTTTTGTACATGTTACGTGTGTCCAACTTCTGAAACTTCATCTAGTTTCCCTAAGCACATTAGAAGTGATGGAGAAAAAGAGTAGTTGTTACATTTTTACTTTTTGATAGTTAGCTTCCGTTCTCTGCTGCATATCATATTCAATTTGCAGTGTATGAAATATTTGCCAGTCTAGCTTCAGTTACCCTAATCTGCTCATGTGAATTTTGTGGTTTCAGCAGTTTATATTCACTCACTCTTTCCGTTACCACAGCTAGTTTTAAATTCACACCTTCAGCTACTTTGGGACTTTTAATATTTTCTTGACTTTCCTTCTTCCTCTTTTGTAGATCATATTTCTGTGAAATGTGTTATCTGTCCCATCATTCCCCCAATTGATTTTTATATTTTGGATTGGCAGTTCAGAAGCAGTGTCACAGATCACTTTACCTATTGTTGCCTACGCATGACTTGCAAAGGTCTAATCTTTGTAGTCCTGACACTAACAGTGTGTTTTACATTGCAAACAGCCCTGTGAAGGCAGTATAGACATATTATTATTATTATTATTATTATTATTATTATTATTATTAAAAAAACAACTTTTGTATGACACAATCTTGGCAGGTCTTTGTAAAGCACAATCTTTGTAAAGCTTCATTTTAATAGTTAGCTCATGAGAAACTGGCATGTCCACTGTCCTAGATTAGCTTAACTAGGAATTCCTTTTGTAACTCGTTTAACAGGATTCTACCTTAAAATGTGTTCGTGAAACACATTCTCCTATGTAATGTACAGAACTGATAGAGTTATCACTACAACTCACTTTAAAAGCACTGCTTTAGGGCTGTCTAATATTTCCTGTTTCTTCAGCAAATAGCAGAGAATGTAGTTATGTGAAGTCTGATGTCCATTTCACCTTTGAGGTTTTCCCCCACATATTCTGTTCTAGTTTAGTTAATTTATATTTTTTGGGTTGGATCTTGTATATACAAGTTATCGTTTTACCAACTACTGCTTTGGTTGGCTCTATATAAGGCCTAGCCAAATATTGCATTTATTTGAATGTTCAACTATCTGAATAATATGAATTCATAATGGCTGCAATTCATTTTGGTTCACTTTGGCTATGAATATATATCATGATCTTCCAAGGGAATTTTTGGCTTCTTTGAGAAAGAAGCAGAAAATAAGTGAATCTGAGAGAAAAAAAAAGTGTAGGTATTTGGATTTATTTTCCCTAGTTCATTATTTATGTGAAAAGGGAGGACTGGCAATAAATAATAGTACTGTTTGATCATAGTCTTGTGTGTTTATATTTAATCTACATTTGTAGAGATTCCTCCCCAAAATATTGGGTCTGAAGTGTGGGCATGCCCCACCCCAAATGTGCATGTTCTCAGGCATACTCCAACTATGTCTTTATGTGGCTGAACAGCTTTTAAATGTGGTTTCATGTAGTTTTCAGTTGTGGCTCATGCCAGATCTTGACCTCTTCAAATATGATAAGCCCTGAATGGGAACGAAGCTGTCAAAAAAAGTTAAATCCAGATGCTTAAGAAAGGGGCAATTTCTGATTCTTAGGATATAGCTACACCACATTTTTATACCATTTTTAACCACAACTCTCTACATCATTCCTCTTCCCCAAGGAACTCGGGAATTGTAATTTAATGGGATGTCTTACTGTATGTGTACTTTTCTTTTTTAAAAAACCCTACATTTATGGAATAATTTGCAATATCCTGTGAATTCAATGGAATCAAAGCAATGCCCTTCACCAATGAAAACACAGATTTCCCACTGATGTTTGTTTTGCAGAAGAACAGGTATCTATAGTTGAGAAAGCAACTGATGCTGCCCCATCCTTTAAAGGAAGAAGACCCACTCGTCTTCTTGAAATCGGAGTGCCTTTTTATCAAGATGATCAACTTCAGGTGAAAGTATATTGGAAGAAAACAGAAGGTGGGTAAAAATCTATTTGAAATCCAGATAGGTTCATGGTGACCCAACTACTGAAGGACTTCTGCTAGTTGTACAAAGTTTGATTAGCATTTTAGGAGAAGGATAATAAAATCTTCTGGGAATTTGTGATGAGAGCAGTTGTGGACTAAATATACTTTTTGTTACAAGTGAAGAAATTGAAATACAAGTCACAGAACCACATTTTAAATACAGTACCCTTTTGAATCATTTATATTTGCATTGTCCCCACCATTTCAGTGGGCTGGGTACTTATCCAGCTCTCCAACCTACCATATTTTCCAGCAATTTAGTGCAAATGTTGTATTGAGACCAATCACAGGACCTTTTGTGGAAACCCCTTCGCAGCTTACAACAAAGCTTTGTCCCGCCTCACCAGAAAGAAAGATTCTATGTTTTGATGTGATTCTTTACAGAGTTAACTAGGGTATATGTATAGTTGTAAAACTCACAATAGAAAATTAAGCGTTGTAGCCAACTAAGTTCTACTCAGAGTAAACCCACTAAAATTAATGAACCTCGGTTAGTCATGTCCATTAACTTCAATGCATTTTCTCTGAGTAGGACTGGCATTGGATAGAACCCAATATATTTCTATCAGAATACAGTATAATTGGAGGCCACATGTTTAATGTTCTTCCTCCTTGAATACTATCTGTACCCTCGAATATGCACTATATAAGCTAAAGCTGTTATAAAGTGATGCGAACTAAAATGCAGATTTAATTAAGCAGTAGAACAATTCTACTCGGTGACTGAATTATAGAAGGGTTTTAAAACTAAGCTGTGGATTTAGCCAAGCAGTGCCAGATTTAGGGTGGTGCGGGTGGTTCCTGCACATAGGGCACTGAGCTGAGGGGCGTATAATAATAATAATAGTAATAATAATAATAATAATAATAATAATAAATATTAATATACCTATATTTATACAAGTACAAAAAATACTATGAAAATAAGAAATATGAGTTGGGGCATATTTTGTCATCACCCAGGGTGCCATATTACCAAAGTCTGCCCCTGAGCCAAGCCCAAGTGGACCAGCACTGTGTTTCTTGACTTTCATTCATTCTTACTGTTTACATGCTTTGATGAGTGCTGTTCATCTGGCTGGTAGCTGGTTCTTGGCACTTAGGAAACAAGTTATTTTAAGATTAAGGTGGCTGAATTGGAGAAATATGATAATGTGCTAAGCATACACCTCTGTCTGTTGTGTGGGAGATTTTATAACTTGGAAACATAATGGTGGGTTTGCGATGCTTGTCTTGACTTGCCTGTCTGCTTAAAATCCATTTCAAAACAATGAATTTTGCCATCTTCCTAGCTTTAAATATATATATATATATATATATATATATATATATATATATATATATATTATATATTTCCCTAAAAACAAAATAAAAACTTAATTAGAATATTATTCCTTATTCCTGTCATTTTAGATTTATCAGTTTGTGATGTTTGAAGAGCAAGCCTATTTTCCCTTGGTATAATCTTCCTTTTTATGTGACTTCACTGAACATATTGTAATAGACAACATCCTTTTTTCTTTTTTAAAAGAAACTATTTCCCCCTTATATGAGCTGTAAGTGACTAATGTTGTTGCTATTCACATACAGGGATCTAGGAGTATGTCACTTATTCAGGGCCACCCAGCGAGTTAATTATTGAGTTGGGATTTAAATCTCTGGAAGCCAGGTTCACATATACAGTGCTCTATCCAGTATGCCACACTGCCCGAAAGCATTTGTGGAATGCAAAGAATGCAGTATCTGGAATAGTTTGTTAAAATCTTAATCACATTTTAAAATGAAATTAAGGCTGAAATACTGTTTTTATGATAGCAATAATACATTCACTTTGGGATGCGTATTAACATGAATAGACATGTGCCTGAGGTAGTATAAAAAGTTTAGGAAATATTCATGATTTACTTAGGTATAATTGTCACTGAAGTATATAGCAATTAGGTGAGGACAATGGGTTTCTGTTTTGGAAAAATAAAAGATGTCTTTCATTTGCTCCTTTTGACACAGAGCTGGGATTAGAGAAATGCTGTAGATCCCACAAACAGCCTGAATTCAACCCTTGTCAATGAGGGGTGGGGGTGGGGGGTGCTTGCGGCTGTATTTTTTTGGCCATTTTAGCTGTGTGAAATTAGAAATTATGTGCTATTTATGTAACACAGGGGAACTTACTCAAATGCTTTTAACTCTTTGGCACTGGGAGCTGACAACTCTGGGAGTATGTTGCCAGGAACAGATGCATGCTCAACTCTCAGCCTGAGATGATTAACTGCATGTGACAATTAGGGTCATGTGCAGTACTGAAATTGCTAAAATTAAAGTTTCTCATGTCACCCTCTCCGCTCCACTGTTTGATGAATATAGAATTGGGAGTTTCGCATTTGTATGAGACGCCTCTAAGTCCTTTCAGTGTCAATATCCTCAAGCTTTTAAAGTAAAATGTTTCTTCCCCTAATTTTTAAAGGCTTTAATCGGTTCGTACTTACTGCAATAATTGTGATCACTTTGCCACTTAAAGTAAGAAGCTTTCTCACCCTTGGCCCTCTGATCTCATTGGTGCTGGGCTAGGTGGAAGGAAGTGGCATGAGAAATCTAGTGCTTATGAAAGCCATGAGATTTTGGAGCAGTCTGGAGAATTGGGTAGCTATTGGGGATGCACAAGCAAAAAAAAGGGATCAAGTATTTCTGAAAGGCCAGTTCTGATGTGCACAAAAAACTTGAAGGTACTGTGGATCACCAATTCTGCTTCCTACACTTCACTCTTTGATGGTTTCCTGAGAGCCCAGCAACTTATGTGCAGCAGCAGGGATGGTGGAGAGAGCACTCCCAGAATATTTTTGGACATTTTGTCATAAGGACTCTGAGACTAGTAGCCCCTGTGGGAGAAGACACATGCTGAGGTTATGGGAGTATCTTTTGCTGTTACCACTCTCTTTTTCTGCCCTCCTCACCTTGATACTGCTCTCAAGTATTCAATAGGGATGTTCAGTTTTGTGAGTACTTCTATTCAAACACTCTAGGAGCTATTTGGCTTCCCCCCACCCCAGTCACCATGAGGTTAGCCAAGTTACGTCAAATGTGGGATGCATATTTTCGTTTTGTGCTGATTATTTTATTATCCTTTGGGTCATTCACTGTTTTCCCCAAAGGCTGCACATGGAGTGTCTGGAGCAACACAATTACCTTTTAATGATAAGTGTTGCTCACACTTAATATGAAACTGTGTACTATACTCAGGCACACCCTGGGTGATTTGTTATATATGAGTATCTCAGAATGACTGCAGTTTCTGTGTAGCGTACAATATCTGCTCTTCCCATCTGAATACTTGTAGTGGTTGGATGTCATGTAGAGAATCTCCTGTCCTACACTCAACTTGTCCAGTACTATTTTCAGCAAATGGAAAGTGTGCTAGCTAATAAATAAACCTTGGTTCAACAGTAAGGACTGCACTGGAAATATATAATAAGCTAGAGAGCAAGCATAGCTTGTTGATTGATGTGCATGATTTACACATGGCTTTCATTGATGTGGCAGATTCCAAACCACAGTGGAACAAGCAGTACCTAGTCTGCTGTTTACTAAGAACCTGTTCATGGGCAGCTGTGCCTGTGCCATAGGCAGCTTTGTTATACTCAATAAGACAAAATAGATCATCTAATGCTGTCTTGAGCTGAGCTCATCCCATCATTATGCAACTGAAATCTACCTTAATATGGCCTATAGTGTAACAAGTTGAATTTGATGCTTGGCCACACATGCAGAACATGCGCAAATCACTGTGCCATCAAAGACTAGAAACATGGGCAGGCTGTTTTTATGGTCACCTCATGTAGAAGTAATTGTGATAACAGGACCTAATACAGAAATGATTATGTTTGTGAAATCTTGCATTGAAATAAATGTCCAACTAACAATAATAAAAAACGTTGAAAAACAGGAACAAAGTATTACACCTTTGCTTTATTGGTTAATTTTTTTTGAGCTGTTGGTACACATATACTGGGTGTGCACCAGCACAAAATGAGGGTGCCAGTGTAAAATAGAGGCAAAAAAGAGGTAGACATTTAAAAAATGGGCGTTAGTATTCTATACCAGTGAGTGTCATCACAAGAAAGTTCTCTCTCTCTCTCTCTCTCAACTATTTCATGCAGCTGATACTGATCTTAATTAAAGTATTCCCTTAAGCAAGGATTGCTGACTCAGGCCTTCTCAAGGTTTTTGCTTTTGTAGAATCAATAGGAATGCTCATTCATTCATATTGTTATCCACTAATGAGATATAAAATCAGTATTCTTTTTAGAATGTCCTCCACACCAAGAAATTGAAATATGTTTCTTTCTTGGGTATAACATGGGTGCATGCAACCTTTCAACAAGAAGATGAAGCACGCGGTTCCTTCTCACTATCCATTTAGATCTTGTGTGGAGCTGCATCGCAATGTTCTGAATGTATAACAAGTTAGAAAGTTTGCACAGACTCCCTTTGATCATTCACCACATATTTTGCAAGAGAAGGCTATCCTGTCTTCTGTGGAAATAACAACTGATTCTTACATTTCTGCTATATTATATATTGGCTTAGCTGTGTCCTTTTTACTTGGTTATGTTTTCCTTTTTTTGTACATGAGATTGTGAAATACTTATGAATGATGAGGGACTGGCAGTGATTTTTTGAAAGTTGCAAGTTATTTTAACGTGTAAATAGTATTTTCCTATTTTGTTCTATTAAGATGCCAGCAGCAGGAGCAGATATCATGTCCAATGGTTCCCAGAGTCTTGTTTGCACAATGATACAAAAGGGTCTGAAAAATCCAGTGGTATAACGTATGTAAGTAGAACTTTAGTAATCAAAAATTGAAAATAGAAAGAGGAGTATCTTAATAAAGAAAATATGGGGGTATGGAAACTATCTTTATAAAAAATCCATTGCATCCAATTCTTCTCACTGTTTTCAGAGGAGCCACAACAGAGGAAAACTACTTCTTCTGTTATCCCATTTATCATCCTATACCTATTCCCTTCCATATCTAGCACAGACTCCTTGTCCTTACCTTTTGAAACCTCACACTATCTTATGGTCCTTGTTTCTCATTATGTTTCCATCCATGAAATACTCCATCTCTAGCACCTGAGCCAGCCAAAGATCTCCTGCTACATTAAATGACTCTGCTGTTCTTCCTTGCTGCTTTTATGTCTTGAACGTCCCCCCTAATAGATGATGCCTCCTCAGCCCTCCCATCTTCAAAGCACACCTCAAAAGCTATCTATTCTGTGCGGCATGTGACTTATATCCTACATCTTTATTCCCAACTGTAAGCAAGCTGTAAGAAAATGTAATTGCATTCTTCCCCTCCTGTCCATTTGGCCTATGTAAGGTTAGTAGTGGTGTGTTGTAGTGGTTGCATGGAAACTCCTTCCTGACACTGGCATTACTGCTGCTTACCTGGGCAGGGAGCAGGACTGCATGGCTGTACTGGTGCATTCACATAGCCCTGATCTCACTACACCCCCACCGTGCCCCAGCCATTTCCAGGTAAGCATTAGTGATGCTGTGTTGGGATGGCAGCTCCACCACACATGCTACTACTGTGTAAGACATCAGAAAGAACAAGAGTTGCTGATTTATGATGGCTCCCATAAATTCTGGATGGTCAAGTAGTTTGAGGACTACTCTTCCACTCTGTGTCCTTTGGTTTCAGGGTGCTGCGATGCCATCAAGTAGCTTGGATTATGCTGATGACACATAGGCATAACTTTCATTTCCATAACCCCAGATGCTAGGTGGGTGGTGTAAACTCTGAACTGGGGTTTGGAGATAGTTCATGTCTGGACGATGGTAGGCATACGTTGAACAGGATAGGATAGCAGAAGATGACTTAACTGCGTGATAAGGAAACTAGTCATTTAATTTTTGTAATCTTGTTTTCTAAATCAAAACGACTGGCATAGATAGCTTGATGTAGGGGTGGGAGTAAACATTCAATCTGAAGCCAGATACCTCAAATGAAAGTTAATAAACTGATTTATATGTAAACTATCTTTTTGTAGGAAAACTATATAATTCTTCAAGACCTGTTATTTTCCTGCAAATACAAAGTTACAGTCCAGCCAGCAAGATCCAAAGGCCAATTAAAGGCTGAAAGTATTTTCTTTACTACTCCGCCTTGTTCTGATCTTAAAGGAAAGAAGCACAAGCACATCAATTGCCCCACTGAAGGAGGTAAGCAGAGATCTGGAAAACTGGCAGAATTTTTATTTTTTATTATTATGCATTGAATTTGTATCACTCCCAATACCCGCAGATCTCAGGACGGCTCACAACATAAAATCACAATATACACAATCTGGTATCTCTTGAAAACCATTCCGAAAGATTAGAATAAAATAAAATTATGAGAGAGTTCATTGTAAATAGGCATGTTGGCAAGTCAAAGCAGGTGGAACTCTGGGGTGGTGGAGAGTCCTGCAAGCAGTCAGTTCAGAATCCTGACAAGAATGAACTGTCCCTTACCTATAGCCCTCTAGGGAGGGATGCAGGGAGGAAAAGTGAGAATCAGTAAAATAGGGGCAGAATAAGTGAAAGAATTCTGTGTGTCTATATTTTTTATGTGTCTATGTTTTTAAGCTCGAAAGAAATGCTAATAATGCTAATTTCTTCTTGTTGTGATGGTGATTTTTGCAGTTCCAGTTGTCCCCAAAGTGTTGGCCAAGCCCGAGAATCTTTCTGCCTCTTTCATTGTCCAGGACATCAACATTACTGGGCACTTTTCCTGGAAAATATCAAAAGTAAATCTTCACCAACCCATGACAGGGTTCCAAGTCACTTGGGCAGAGGTTACAACTGAGAGCAGACAAAACAGCTTGCCCAACAGCATTATTTCCCAGTCACAAATACTGCCAGTAGTAAGTATCTGCTACTTCTGTGTTGTGAGATAGGAGGGAAGACTTGAGGGGACAATAACATATGCACCATTGTAATGAACATCTTTGATCTAGCTAATGCTTTTATTTTTACTGTCTCTATTTTCTTTTAAGGATCATTATGTTCTGACAGTTCCCAACCTGAGGCCATCGACCCTCTACCGTTTAGAAGTACAAGTTCTGACAACAGGTGGAGAGGGACCAGCTACAATAAAATCATTCCGAACACCTGACTTGCTGATGTCTCCACACAGTGAGTATTGACAATTTATGGGGAAGTATTTTGAAAGATGTCCAGGTAGTATATCTGTTTACTAGAAGATTATTTGTCCTTCTGAGGTACAGATCACACCTGGCAGGTACTTTGATGCCCATACAAACCTTGATGGAATGCCCACTCGAGGGTATTTTTGTTTGTTTCATTTAAACATGGTGAAACCAAACCCTGTTGCCAGAATTCACCATACACCGTGGCCTTGATTCAGTGGCTCAGGTTTGTGCACCAGACTTCTAAGAAGCAGGAAAACTATCGGTGCCTGCAATGAGCAGCTTACATGTGTGCCAGCCTTCTACCGCCCAGAACGCCCCCCCTGAGTGATGCAAAAGAAAATATTTTTTCTTCTACCAAGATTAATACAGATTTGTATCAGTCATAGTTGATTTATAATGTTTTTCTTTATAGGACCTCATCTGAAGCAACACCACTCACATCATTATAAGCCACCACCTGAAAAGTACTAAGTTGCATTGGATTATTAACTAACTGGAAAGGAACATAAAAGAGCTCTTGTGAAAATATCAGAAAAACACATCTATACTGGAC
This sequence comes from Podarcis filfolensis, assembly GCF_964270895.1. Lineage (NCBI taxonomy): Eukaryota > Metazoa > Chordata > Lepidosauria > Squamata > Lacertidae > Podarcis > Podarcis filfolensis. The sequence goes on along the minus strand of NC_139607.1, from coordinate 36,946,497 downwards.
TATGAAATGGCCTGTGCTTTCAGTGGATGCTCATCATTTGAAAAAATGCTTTATGAACTCCAGGATGAAGTATGCCAGGCAAGGATCACGGTATTCACGTAAATAGAAACATCCAACGTCTATGAAAATTTAAAGAGTATATGAATATAGTGATTTGCCAGCATCATAGCGTACACTGTTTGACATTCACACACTTCTCAGTCTTTTACTGTCTATATGCATGGTGGTTTTTTTGTATTATAGAGAGTTTTAAATGTATAGATGTAAACAAACATTTATCTGTTATCAATTTACTATATCTCTGATCCTGTAACTATTTGTCAAGAGAAACAGAATCTGTTGACAGGGCAGTCTCCAGTTACAATGCAAGCACAACCACTTTTAGCTGCACAGTATAAATTCCCTTCCTACTTCTATTTCTGTGGGCCGGAGTAACTGTTTAGATGGCCACCACCCACAAATCCCATATTTTGATTGGTTTAATGAAGACCCTTGATGCACTGTGGCAGATGGGGAACTCCCCCCACCCCCCAGCTAAAGTGTTATCATTCATTTGTAAATGCTGCCAATCCCAGATCATCTTGGCAGAAAGGTGTGTGCATTAGGAGAAACATACAAGAGGTTTGTTGGCATCCATCTGTCCCAAGAGACAATGGCAGGAGTTGCTGGAAGGAGGCGTACAAGGTGCCATCCAAACATCTTAGGGACTCTCCTCCAGATTTGTATAGGGTTTACTCCTTAGCCTTTTCTTCTCCCAAAGATAACCTGCAAGGCAGTGGGGGTTTAAAATCAGAGTTTTCCTTTTCCTAGATGGCCTACCTTCCCAGGTTGATTATCCCCATTTGCCCCTCACTTCCATCTACAACATGTGCAGAAACTGCCTTTTTGACCATTAGATCCATTATTGATCTCATCCACTCAATCCACTGGAGCCTCTCTCTGCATGTGGGTGCAATCCCTAACTGACAGAGGCTTTGAGACCCATTGGCTACCATCACCTGGTTTAGCTGGCCAGTTGAAGCCATTTCTCGGGTGTGGCTGCTATCACATGCTGGCAGCTTTTAGGAGCCACAGGTAAGAGCTGAGTGCAGAGTGAGGACCAAAGGTGGACAAACTACCCCAGAAGGAGCACAACGTGTCCCACACCAGAGGCACTACACCTCCCCCAAACAAGAGGTTTACTATCTAAATAATAATGGATTTTGTGTGCATGCACAAGAATGCTTGTTGCAATCTGTTCTCTTGCCATAAATCAGAGAAAGGAAAACTCTGTTCAGTTCGAAGGAAATATTCTTACATGGGGAGCTTTCCAGGCCACCTGGCAGTGGTTGGATAGACTAGATGAAAAAAGTGGACTAGGCAACTCGTACCTTTGTACAGTAGGCTACATTCCTGTTATGAAAAAGTCAGAAGTCCACTCCGCCAATCTCTCCATCTCTCAGGCAAGCAAGAGACATTATTACAGTTCAAGAACACATTCCAGCCAGGCAAATGCATTTGAAGAGGGTGCAGAGCAAGGACAGTGAGGGGTGTTAACTTTGGGAAGATTTGTGACTTATTGAGAGTTCTGAGGACTGGATAGAGAGGCCTGAGGTTTCCCACCTCTAATGTAAATGAACATGGAAGCAGATACAGAGAGAACTTCATGTAGAAATTCCAGTACACATGATCCTCAGGATGAAGCTGTTAGAATTACATGTGTTCTTAAAAATTCAAATATTGATGTCATTTTATTGAACTAAGCAACACCTCTGAGGATTTTGAATATTTTTTTTTACATGAAACCTCCTTTACTGTGTTATGAAGCACCGCAGCCAAACTTTATTAGCCTAAATAATTTCCACATGTTTTCAGCAAAATAGTACAGGGTGACGCCTTCAGATTTACAGTTAATCATTTTTCTCTTGCCCATTTTGCTTTGTAAGCACAAATTAACATGCTTGATAGAAAGTTTCTAGATATCCTGCATGTTAATTAATGCACAGTTCTGATTTTGGTGATAAGCACTAGAAGACATTTCCCTTCATATTTTTATGTTTTAACTTCTAAAAAAAAATCTAAGAACACATGGGTTGTTTTTTTTTAAAGTCTTCATTAGCCCTTCATTTTAAGCTTTGTATTCATAGAGAAGAATAAAAATCTAGGAAAAGGGAAAGGAACCATGGATGGTTAAGTCCAGTCAAACTTGATTATGGGGTGTCGCTTTCCAGTACTTAGAAATAAAGAATATCTGAACTACATTTGAAAGTAGTTCCCATAATTTAGGCTTGCCATACGTCAGGAAAATTCCTGATATGTCCTGGTTTTGGGGTGTAAAAATGGTGTCAGGGGGAAATTTTGTGGGTGCCAGGAATGTTACTTTTTGAAATATGGAAACCCTACATAATTGCCAGGGGATCCGAAAGTGGATTACATTCATGGGAGGGTGTAGAATTCTGAACAATACCTAGTTCATCTTCATGTTCATTCCCTCATCCCACCCTCAGCAGCAGGCTTGGATTTTTAGCTTTCATTTTCTTTTCTTTTTTTAAAGTAAGCCACTCTATAAAAGAAAGCTAGAAAACAAAGTGTGGAGGCAACATTTTAAGGCTTACTAGGCAGATGTCCTTGAATTATTCCATAGACATTTATGGGCTTGAGCAACAACTCTGTACTTGTTGTTGCAAATACAATTCATTGTTTCAGAGAGGTTACATGTGTTCATCACTTCACCACAGTATCAAGAGAAGACTTTAACACCTATGAAGCAGCCATTACATTTCAAGCATTGCAATCATATATACCTTTTATGCCATTTCATATCACCTGGATGGTGAACACAGTTATATGGAGACAGCTTCCAAATATTGAGGGACTGAGAACAGCTTGTATGCATTCAGTTTTCATGTAATGCTTTTTCTTTCTGTTCAATAGATAGAACAAAAACCCACATACATGTTGAGTTCTAATCTCTTCAGTTTGGATTTTAGCCCTAAAGTATGGTAGAGTGTTGGACGTGAATGTGGCCAATGCTGTTCAATAGCATTGGTTTTTGTAATCAGTTGCAAGTAATCAAGTTAATCACATGTATCAGTGAACATCCATGAGCATGGAGAGTAAAACTTCAGCTGATATCTGTGTAGTTCTGAAGACAGTTAAACAGATACTTAAATGGCATTGAAATCACTGAGTTATATCATTATGCCAGGGCTTGTCTGTGTAGGGATGAGTTTAGCTACAAGAATATCATCTGCCTTCAACCAGATCTTGAATAATATAGGATCAGGGCCCAAATAGTTTTATTCCAATGTATTGCCCTTGACAAAAAAGGTGATATAACAGTAAATACTAACTTATTTATTTTCAGAATACATATCCTTTTCCTTAATCCTTTTGTTGTGGCTGTTAAGTGTTCTTAAACCTTTGATTGATACCTGTGGACATGCAAGTTGCTATAAATGTCATATACACTTGCACATTGTAACCAGGAATATGATGCTTATATGTTGTTGCATGTTTTTTTATTATAAAAAATTAAAACTTTATTTAAATTAGTAAATTAATACCTACAGATGTTGATGGCTCTATATGGTTTGCATGCCAAAACTCATAATTCAGTTATAGGCATGAAGTCTATAGCTGTATTACCTCTCTTGAATATATTGGTAAGGTACAATTTGAAAAGTAATTAATAGAGGTTCTATATGTAAAAATATTTTTCCATTTTATGTAATTAAATTGTAGTGTGGAGATAACAAAACTACTTATCTGTTAACTAAATTGGCTGTAGAAATCATGTTTTTACAACAGTCATTTAAAAGTCAGTATTTATTTATATATGTTTTACAAAAGATGGTTCATTTGTGCGTGTCAATGTTACTTAGAATAATCCTTGTAAAAACATTTTGTAAAAAAAAATGTAAATAGGCTGCTGTTTCCTCATTATTTTAATGTTTAGATTTTGTACATAAGTTTAAGTAATAAACTACCCTTCTATATAGAAATTTAGTCTCATGTAATTGTTAATTCATTGATTCAAAGTGCCTGCCTATAACCACAGTTCTCTATAGAGAGTGGTTGCGATTCTAACCTAGGCATGACCTAGGTCATTCATAGCCTCTGTTTTATACTCTAGTCTAATGCATCTAGGGTAGAGAGGGAGGACTAAATTCAGCATACCCACACCCTGCTCTAAACAACTGTGCAGCACTAGGCAGAAGGCATTCTTGCTCTCACTTGGCTTACTGTTTTCTTAAAGAAACTTGAAAGGTGGTGTGCATGGGCTACACACATTCTTTGCTTCTCAGGAAACTCCTGCTAACCAGTTTGCAATTTATGTTTCTTCCACACCAGTTTATGTTTCTTCTATTGTATGGTTACCAGATTTTTTTCAATGAATCCGGGGACACTGTTTTTTTTTTTTTTAATTACATGCTTTATTATCCATAATTACATCTATACATCAGCTGTTTTGCTGTCTTGAGAAGTCCAGAGCAGGAGAGAAACCTGGGGGATGGAGTTGGAAGCAGAGTTTGAGAATACGACTGTGGGATGATCACAGAATCACAGATTTGGAAAGGACCTTGGAGGGGCAACTAGGCCAACCCCCTGCAATGGAGGTACCTCAACTCAAGCAGCCTCAGCTTAAAAGAACATAAGGCTTCCCTGCTCCATTTACAGCTATTGTGACACAGAAGGTACCCCCCAAGCCCCATCCCACCAATATCTCCCTTTTTATCAAAGGGGAGGGAGGCAAGCAAGCAAGCAGAGGTAGCCTCCTTTAATATTTTTAAAGGTTCCTTTTAATTTTTTAAGGTTCATTTTTAATGAGGGAACACGAAAGCTGTTAAGGGGGAACCAACATAAACACCCCCCAAAATAAACATAAAACATTCCTCCTCCCCTTTTATTTTTTGCTAGTGAGGGTGGGTGCAAGGGAAGAAAAATGAAGAAGCAGCGCATACATGCAGCACATAATGATGTATAGGGTTGGGGAACCAAATGTGTGAAAAGACTAAGGGAAAATTGGGAAGAGTTTATGAGTAGGGAGGAAAAAATGGGGAGACAGACAGTAACACAGAGAGAAGGGAAGGAGGGAAGGCAGTCCAATGTAGCTCTCAAACACGCAGAATGGAGCAAAAGAGGCAAGACAATTTCCCCCACCACCACCACCCTTAACTTTGAAGCAACAGCCTCTGTCTGGGAAGACGAGCGAAGGGAAGGCTCAAGGCAGCATCCTGCTTTCTGCTGGCTTGGTAGCTCAGCTCACAGGCAGAATGCAGCAAAGGGGGCTTTAAAGGCATGAAAAAGTGCTCCTTCCTCTTGAGCAAACAGGAGACCCAGCTCAAGCAAGCAAGCAAGCAGGAGGAGCAGGGCTGTTTGCAGAGCTGACAGGGAGGTTTCTTTTCCCGCCTCAGCTGTTAGGTGGGAGAGTTACAGCAAAGCCCCACTGCACCTCCAGTTCCTGAGGAGACCCTCTCTGGAGTTGTACCAGATGACTGCTTCGGGCACTGGTGAGGGTCTCCTCATGAGCCAGAGGTGCAGTGGGGTTTTGCTGAGGCTGCCACTGAGGCTGCAGGCGGCCGCCATGTTTCCTCTCCGGAAGTCCCCAGGCATATGATTAATCTGGGGACATTACATTAAATCCGGGGACATTCCGGGGGGGGGGCGGATTCTGCCCGGGGACAGATTGGTGGATCCAGGGACTGTCCCCAGGGAACCGGGGACGTCTGGTAACCATATTCTATTGCCTCTGTTATTAAAGTTCTCAATGCTAAGATAATTTTTCAAGTCCTTTATGGAGCTGCTATTTGAATCAAGGTGGCGTCTTTGGATTTAAATGGTGTTTCTTACAAGCCCTTTTATTCCTATACCTTTTTCTAATGCAGCTATGATATTGGAAACAGGGGGCTAACCTTTCGAAGCAAGAGCCAGGCAGGCTGTCCTGCTTAAAATTTATACCTTTAGGATGGCAGCAGGGTTGTTGTTGTGTATTCTTGATGGCAGTGATTGTAGTGTTTGTACAAAACATGTCACCCCTAGAAGCTTGTAGCATTGGAATTCCACCCTCCCTTGTTCTTCAGTTGGGAATATCACTCAGCATCGACTTTGGTAAAGCAAAGATTATGGGATATTTTTCTGGACCGTTTTGCTCATTCTTTTCTGGACCGCTTTGCTTGCCTGCCTTGTACCTTAGTCATTCCTAGCATTGATCCATTTCAGTTAGCTGCTTGTTTTAGGGATTTGCATGTAGTTAAATAGCAAAAAGCTTTTACTGTGGACAGAGTTAAGTTATTGCCTTCTCAAAATTGCTTTTTGGTAGATATGCTGGTGTTCTTTTCTCCTTGTAAGAGCCTGGAGGTAGAATCTGTGTTATATGTTCCGTTTCCTAATTTTTTAGGCTGGAACTCATCCTCTAATGATAGTTCATTCACTGGCCAAACTATCAGGAAGGTCAGCTCAATTGTATTTTAAATACTTGCTGGGAAATAAAATCCCATAGGTATCATTGATAGGGGCCAATTTTTTTTACTAGCGGCTGTGAAAGCAGGAGGCAATTAACCATTTCAAGCTGGAAGTCTATTTTTGGGAGGGGGAGCCTACATATAGCAAATACAATACTATGTGGCACCAAACCAAATTGAATCTGATTTAGTGATAGTTTATTGCTCTTCAAATATGCTACCGGTATTACACTATTCAAGGTGCATGTTTGGCAAAGGGGGAGGAATGTCTATATCTTTTGTTTCCAGGTGATATAATTTTATTACCTGGAATGAACCCAATCTCCTCAAGAAAGGCCTGAAGCCAAAATACTGGCTTTTCTCCAATGACAATACAACATAAGGAAAATCAAAGGAACCAGACTGTGGATTGCAGATAGATATGAGCTTTGGAAAATGTATAACTGCAGGTGATGCGACAGAGAATTAATCTTGCCAGTAAGACGCTGGATTTTCCCACCTTTGTTCCTGCTGTCAAGGTAACACTTCTTGGTGTCTTCTTAACATTTGGAGCTGGTTTGTAGCCACCATTCTTGAAACTGCAGAAGTAAAGGCAAATAATAGGATACCTTCCCAAAGATAACACATTGTACTTCCCCATAAATTCTGGAGGACATACATTCTGGAGGACATACAGATTGGAAAGGGCATAGTGAAAGTCCATTGGAGAGATTGCTTTTTTTTTTTTTTACTATGCATGTAGGTTTCAATGAGGGCATAACTTGCTGGGTAGTAAGGTGGGGGAAAGGATGGAATTTATGTACTAAAATATTTGTTTCTGGCCTAATTTTTACACTCAAAAGGAAAAGGAGCAGATCCCCCTTGGTAGGGTCTAATTTAGGTTGAAGAGAAGACTCCCTGGAAAAGACCCTGATGTTGGGAAAGATGGAGGGCACAAGGAGAAGGGGACGACAAAGGACGAGATGGTTGGACAGTGTTCTCGAAGCTACTAACATGAGTTTGACCAAACTGCGGGAGGCAGTGGAAGACAGAAGTGCCTGGCGTGCTCTGGTCCATGGGGTCATGAAGAATTGGACACGACTAAACAACAACAACAATGAACTGCATCTCTTTTCTAATAGAGAATGATATTCTTTCCAAAGTCTAGTAGCCGGTCTGCTGCCTCTTTGAACTTGAAATCATGTTATGCAATCATTAGGGTGACTAAAGTCAATCACTTTCTGGGGTCATGATCAACACAAAATGAACAGTATGATTCGCTGAAAAGAAGCTAAGTGGGCTGAACCTAACTGGAAGAGAAAATAGGTTAACAGCAATTAAAGTTTGCAAAAAAGAAAAAAAAATCTCACTGCATATATACCCACATACTTGGGAGTTGATCTCACTGATCTGATCCGAATAACTGCATTCAGAGCTCACTTTCTGCTTAAGTACTTCAACTCTGAGATCATTCTAACAGTTGAAAGCAGAATGTGACATCTTAAACCAATACAGGTTGTGATATCTGCACACCTGCTTTATGAATTTATCTCTGCCAGAAAGCCAGAGAAAAACAAAGGACAGACCACTCCTCGTTTTAATAACCTTGGCTGTGATTAATTAGATACTTTCCCAATGGTAAAGGCCTACTGGATTACTCTTGAGATTTTTACTTTATTTTGCCCATGTCAAATATGCATCATCTTTTGAAATACTTGGCTGCAGTGATCTCAAGAAGTAGCATAATTTATACGTTGTTTGGTGCAGCTGCTTATCAGTTCCATCAGACTACTTTGTAACTTGCCCAGATATATTGCTTCAAACGTGTTTGCCAAATACTTTTGCTAAAAAAAAAGTTGAATTGTCACCTATAGCTTGGCAAATTCTGCAAGGCGTACAAATTATGCTAGAGTTACATGACCTAGATTGTGGAAGAACCCACTTTCAGTTAGTTGCCTTAAACAGATGTGAATGAATAGCAGAGACGGTCCGATAACCGGATAGCCAGAAAGAGCAATTTAAGTTCCCTATGTCTGGATAATATCATGCAGCGCAAAGCTGACACTACTTTAAATCTTTGCTGTATGTCTGTCCCTCAGGAACTACAAATGTGTATCCATTTCATACCTTTATTGGGGGCGGGGGGCGGGGGGCGGGTATCTCACTTGAATGATTTGCATTTTGTTTTCATATGTAGTCTCAGCAGTGCGAAAAGAAACTTTTGTTTCAGAGTTTTCTGATAATAATTATCCTAAAGTCAGCTAGCGAATGTAGCAATACATGTGCAGGCTAAATACGAAATACTACGTAAAAGAGAGGCCATTTTTGATCCTATTTGGTTTATTTTGCCTTGGGATTCTTTCTCTTCCTGAAATCCAAGCTAAGACTTCAGCTTAAGTTTCTGTTCTTGGGGCTACTAGAGCATTTTTTATTTTTTTTTACAGTTATGGTTTCTTGAAGCCTTTATTCGATTATTTAAGACAGTATATTTTTTCATAGATAATTTTTGTCAGAATTCTTTGAGGGTATTTATTTTTGTATGTTAGCTTATCTCTACAGCTGTAAAATTATTTCTCATCCACAAAGTTACCATATTTGTGATGGGGAAAAAAAAGCTACTTGCAAAATAAAATCTCTGCATTTAAAATCTATGTTTGGTTACGGGATAATTAAACACCCATTTTGACATTAACTGGCTAATAAAAACCTCATGGGAAAAAATGTGTCTGAATGCCATGGATAATTTAGTTAGACAAATCAAATCATACAGAAGTCAAAACAATTGCCTTCGCACAAAGATTAAGGGTTATTTTGCTCCCAACATGAACTCGAACAGTGACAAAGTTAGCAGGGATTTGTTCTTTCTGAATGCAGGCTGAAACAGTATTTGTGCTCCTCTGTAATTTGCAGTGCATGTGCTCCTGGAAAGTGCACCACAGGATTAATTAATTTAAATGTGGCTTGCTACAGTTCAGATTTTAGGCTATTCTGTCAGTGGGGCTCTCACCCCACATTGAAACTATGCAATACAATATGGAGTGAAAGGGCAATAGAAAGCTTGGATAGAAATTCCAGACCTTGTTGGCCAACTTTGTTGGCCTAGCATTGAAGCTGCTTTAGGTCTATATACCACTGGAAAAGGGATTTGCTTTCATCAGCAAAAAAAATCCATATTTGGGGGGATTTTCTCTCTCTCTAGTGCAGTAAGAGTTACAGTAGGAGCGATCCCATCTCTCATCATCTGTCAGATAGAACTTGATAACTTGATTTGCAGTGAAATCCTTTTAACCGATATGAAAATGTTATGTTAGACTTCCCTGGTGCTCAGATAGCGGGCAAAATTATTCCACAATAAGCAGTTGATTTTATCATCACATAATAAACTATACCCAACATATTCAAAGAATGACTTGTTTTCTTATCTCATTGAAATAGAAGCCCCACTTGTTTAAAATGGCAATAATATGTGTGAGAGAGGTCTGCATTTCCTTCGAAGACATATATTCTCCGTGTGTGTTTTTCTACACAGAAAGGAATGTGGTAATAATATAATTTTTTAAAAGCATTACTGAGCCTCAAATCCTGTTTATGGATTCTTGCCATTGGTGTCTTGCTATTACAGACACCACTTTATTGCTGAAGCACTGGTTCATATTATCTTGTTCCTTATGTTGTCAAACAGGCAGCATTTATACCCGAAAGGGAGGAATCAGCAATCTAAGGGAGAGATCCAAGGTTTGCAGAAGTTCAGCAACGACAAAATCTTTGGAAAGTAGGAAAAAATCTAAAAGAGGCAGCAGCAGCAGCGGCAGCGGCGGTGGGGGGAATGGGACTCAAGGCAGGCCAGTGCATACTGAGCATGCTCAGTGGGCACAAGAAGTTGACTAACATCAAGGGACTGGCTAGATGCTGAACAGTGGTGGCTAGATACTGATCAACCACCTGTCTCCAACCAGCTACTGACACAACAACCTTTCAAGGAGGCTTTCTAATTAAAGTGCTGTGTGTTGTTACTAAAAAAAAAAAACATTTTAGCTGAGCTTTTGATGACAAAGGAAGCAATATTGACAATGCCTCTTCCTGCACCTGCTTCCTGCTGTTGACCACGGAGGACTACCATCAACTAGAAAGAAGATAAAAGTCTCAGAGCTCCAATAAGCTTAAACTATTCCTTTAGCTTATTTTATTTAAATAAGAACCCTGTTTTATCTTAAATGCAAGGATTGGTTAATGATGGTTTTAAAATTTAAATTAACTTAACAAACTGCTGTTAGAATAAAATTACAGTGCCGTAGCCTACTAGTGTAGCTTCACTCCTTAAACACAGCCATTTTTTTTGAAGTGGTTTCAGTACTTCCCAAAGATACTAAATGAGAACAGCAGCAACCATGGAAATGGGTGTCCATTAACTGAACATGGCCCACTCACCCCTTCACAAAATTTGAAGACATGCTGAGTTAGTCATCTGTAGGATTACCCCATGATAACTTAAACATAACTACTCATATACATGGAAAGTGGTGTGAGTGTCTGCATCTAACATAAGACTCCAAGAGCAGGTTCTTCCATATTTGTTTTCTCCTTGCAAGCCCATGCAAACACACTGATTATAAATATTTTAGAAAGCATCAGTGTCAATGCAATGGACTGCCTTAACAACCTTTGGGATATATCAGCTATTAGTGCTTCTAGAGCCCTACACCTTGAAGCAATGAGTGAGCTCTTTATAGGAGGGAACTAACCCTATTGAAGTCAAGCTTCTAGCCATTATAATTACTAATCCAACCAGATATGCTCAGGGCAGAGGAACTTTCCTCTTTGTTCTGAAGGCCTAGCCAAGCTGTCAGCACACCTACAAAGTCAAGTCAAGGGTTCAAAGTCCGGGGGTCAATCCATGCAAGCAAAGTCCAAAGGTCAGGAAACATAGTCCAGTGTCAATCCAAGTAAGCCAAGTCTGAAGTCCATCAGTCAGGGTACAGAGTCAAACCCAAAGAACAGCTCTATAGAGGTCCAGGAGCATCCATCAACATGGATAGTTAAGCAGACACAGCACCTCAGCCCTGCTTCCCTTAGATACTTTGCATGCTGATTGCAGCATCTGGGCTTGATGAGACATGTGGCCCTCACCTGTTCTGAGCCTACTCCAGCTGAGGAATCACATACTTTCTCCCAGAGCCTGCAAACCCCACCAGCTAAGGAGCAGAGTTGTGGGCCCTGACCCACCTCAGCATCCTAGAACGCTCCTCCCGATGCTCCCTACATCTCAGCGCCTGCTGTGTTCGTGCTTCCTGTGCATTGAGCCCCATGGCCTTGCCATGCTCCGTCACTCTGTCACTCTGTGAGTACTTCCTTCCCCATCCCCTGCTTGCCTTCGAACTTAATTCAGGAATTCTGAATTAAGGAATTCTGAATTCTGGGGTTCTTGCATTCATTGTCACCTCTCGCCACATGAAATGCTTCTCTCCATCTGCACTACAGAGAATGGGTCAGAGGAGAATAATTTGCCAGGACCAGTAATCAGCTTCCATGATGAGGCTGTCAGGAGTTCAGCCTACACTTGAGTAGGACCCTGGCAGAGACACATGCCCGACTAGCATGTTCTCTCCCTCCTGGTCGATCGTTTGGGAGCTTCATAAGCTTTCTTCTGCCCGGACATCACAGCGACCAATGCCAACCGACACTGGCACACTTAGGGATCCGCAGAGTTTGCGCATCATGCGTAACAGACTTCAGCAACTCAGCATTTTGGCTAATCTACTTTATTTACATATAAACACACACGGAGCACTGTGATATGGCTCCCTTTCTCTCTAGCATCAAACAGCAAAGAAAAAGAGACCAAAGGACAATAGTCCCACTTCACGGAACACAGTAACACAAACATTCTGTCTCCGTCACATCCCACTCTGTGGAGTCAAAACATACACCGTCATGTGATAGATAAAAATCCCATGACTGCAATCATAGATCAGGAATTCTAACAGAGGCATGCATGCATGCAGATACTCTTAGACATTTTTACAATGCTAAAAATAATTGCACACTTATTTAGGAAAATCACTGTTCAATTCTTCTGCCAAGGCTGAGCTTCGAGATTTAAATGGATTAAACATTTCTTTCAGATTCAAAATGTGATTTTACGGCCCGCAGGACTTAAACCACATACACTATAGAATAATTCAACTGATTTCAATAGCATGACTCCAAAGTAAGCAGTCTAAAGTTTGTAGCTTAACCCCTTTTTAGGAGCATGGCTTTACAGTGAGATACTAAACATTTTTGCTTGGGAATAAATTTCATTGGGTGGTATTCAATACCTGTCTTCCTCTAAGTAGACCCATTGAAGTTAATGGAAAGGGCTAACTTAATGTCATTAATTTCAATGGGTCCACCTTGAGTAGGACTTTGGTTTTTTTTAAAAAAAAAAACTAATTCCATTGGTATCAGAAATATTGATCAGCAATTTAAATAGTACGCCATTTATAAGTCATTTGAACCTTGAAATGGATGTGTGATTAGAAGAACCTATGAGAGATGGAAATCAGAAATAGGTTACACTGAATGAAGGAAATGTCCTTTAGTCCCATCAGAAATGTTAATCAGAATGCATCTGCATCCAAGCAGTTTAAAATTGAAATGTCCCCATGCTTCAGCTTAGGGCTTTAAATGTATGCAGTTAGTGCTTGTTATGTCACCATAGTAGAATGGTGGGGACCTCAGTATTGCTTGTGATTCAATTGAATATCAAACACAGTCAAGTATATACAAATATAAAGTATAATTGTAACTGAGGACTGAGCCTGGCAATTGTCTATGAGGTCGTGGAAAATTCCTAGTGAAATTCTAAAGCCTGCAGGTGGTAGATTCAAGACGAAATCGCAAAAGAGCACTATCACTTAAGAGCATATGTTGTGCTTTACTTCTTGCTCATAATCACCAGAGAGGCAGAGGTGCATCTGAGGAATACATGTGGTCTGAAACATAGACCACATTGTGTCTGTGTCTCTGTGTTTGAGAGAGTCAGTCAGTCCTACATATTTTCTTCCTTCTCTAAACGGTGCCCATGGGATTATCTCTTATTCCAAGACCTTGCTGTTTTGTGGTACAAAGCAGATGTTCTTTACTTTAAAACCCATAGGTTTAATAAAGTCCCACATTTTTGAAATGTTGACGTTGCATCACCTCATCCCAAAGCCCACTTAGAGTGGGGGATGACAGAATATTACATGCTTACTTCGAGGGACCGCCCTGGTGCAAAAAACAGTGATTCCATTGGTTGTTGATAGCAATTAGTACCATTGCAGGTTTCTGTAGAGGGGGAAAGGTTCACAGAAAGGATCAAATACTTCTTCTTAGATATATTCAAGATTAAATTCCAGAAAACCAATGCATTTTTAGAACATGTGTCATAATAACCTGAAACATAGTTACCTCTGGGGGAAAATCACAAATCAAGCTAACAAACTTTTCATAAAAGAATGGAAATGGTTTCTTGAATATTTACAAGCAAACTGTAAACAGATAAGAACATTGGCAGGATTATTGTAATATCCTGCAGTTTGATAAGAGTATATATTTAAAATAGACGAATAAATGAACAAATTATGATCAAGGTGTCTCCCCTGCCAGGATTCTGGGTTTCTGGGGTTTTTCCTGTTGTTATTCTGTCTCTCACAGCTACAATAAACCTACCATTAAAATTATGGACTGGTCATTTCTTCGTCAGAGGGCAAATGGGCAAATTTAGCACGGGATCAAATGCTCCCCCCCCCACTGTATAACCACCCTGGCTGTGAACAGTAGGAAGTCGCATAAAGTCTATTGTGATTTATGATCCTGAAATCAGAATCCCAATTTGATACAGTGGTACCTCGGGTTAAGTACTTAATTCGTTCCGGAGGTCCGTTCTTAACCTGAAACTGTTCTTAACCTGAAGCACCACTTTAGTTAATGGGGCCTCCTGCTGCTGCTGCGCCGCCGGAGCCCGATTTCTGTTCTTATCCTGAAGCAAAGTTCTTAACCTGAAGCACTATTTCTGGGTTAGCGGAGTGTGTAACCTGAAGCGTATGTGTCAGGGAACAGCCATCGGAGCCAGAGGGAGAGGGAGGGCTCCAGAGGGATTCCGGAGAGCATCCTGGGAGGGAGAGAAGCAGCCCATCTTCTGGGGAAGGAAATCAGCGTAGCACCAGTGGAGAAGGGGGGCAGAAGGGGGAATCGGCGAGGTGGCTCCATGACTCCTCGCCGGAGACCAGCGGGGAGAGCACGGGTCCTCCGCTGCCCACACCCTCCCTGCGCAGAAGGCTTCGGCGCAGGGAGAGTAGGCGGAGACTAGGCGTCAAAGAACTTCTTTGCTGGAAGAAGTTCAAGAAACGCCCACTGACGGATTCTGCCAGTGATTGAGACAGCCACGGGTGAGTGGCTGTCTGGACAGAAAGAGTTCACCCAGGTAACCCAGCCAGGTGTGGCGCCGATTTACGCACGAGCAACCCCTAGAACCACTACAGTATGTAACCTGAAGCGTATGTAACCCGAGGTACCACTGTAACTAGAATTTCCCACAAGCTGGACCTATGGTTAAGGGAGCATACTATCATGCACCATGGAAAGGTAGAGTTCTGTACTTTGAAAAATGAAGGCTTCCTTTATGCTAAATATCAGTCTGCCTGGTTCCTCCCCCGCATTGTCACAATTTACAAATAAAAAATCTAGAGAATAAACAGTTTGATACTATCACCAAGCAATCCCAATACTCTCTCATCAGGTGCTATATTAAACAGCTAGCACAGAATTTAAATAAGCTTCAGTGGTTTTGAACTTGTATAAAACCTGAGCTTTTGAAAAATCACCTATTATTACAAAGCATTGCACTGTGAATTGTGCTTCTAAAATGGATGTAAATTGCATTGTTGTAATCAATTTTCTGTCATTAAGGAAAGTAGATGTTTAAGCATAAGGCACTAATCACATCTCAGTGCACGTCAAAACCACCAACTTCATATACACCTATGGTATAGTATGATCCTCTAGAGAATAACATTTCCCTTTTTCTCCAATAACGCCCCGTTTGACTTCAAATCTCTGTCTACCTTCCCCTCTTGAACTAGTGTTTTGACATTTCTGCAGGAGACTTTCTGCTGGAAATCTGAGGAGGGAATGCTTAATAAACAGTGTTTGAAGAACCTGCAGTCTTTCTCCTTGAGGAGAGCTTCCCACACGACCATTCTCTGTTAGGAATGGCCTAGGTGAATTGCACAATTTTACGGCTTTAGGTTGGATGCATAGCTGTATTTATGATATAGGATGCCAATACCCCAAGTCCTACTTCCAACTGCATTCCCAGCAACCACATAGAATGCCAAGGATAGGAAGAAATTTGAGCATATTAAGATAGAAGACTGAACATGAGACTACTAGTGCCACACACAATCTTCTGTTAGTTTTAATTCAGCAATGAAAGTCTACTACTGCACTCATGTTGAGTTACATCTCACAGTTCTAATTGTATGTTTGGTAGAAAGGGGAAATAGTGTAGAAAATGAGGCCCAAATCCAAACTTAGTGCCCTCCTTTTCTATCCATTTACCTTTGATGACTGCTGAAAAGGCTTCATTACAAGCCATTTAGAGCAGCTGTTCCCTGCTAGGCAGGGGAAGAAGGAGACAATGCAACTGAATCTAGGCAGGCAATTGGACTAAGACTAGTTCCTTTCTAACAGCAGATAAAGTTCCTCACAGTTCTAATCTGACACGGGTGGAATTTACACCCATATAAAAATGCTATGAGAAAGCTTTTTTAAAAAAAGTTTTGAAAAATATATTGAATTTGCCATAGCTCACTGTCGCCATCTAGTGTCACAATTGTATATTTCACAACACACTTAAAACACTTTATTTGCAGCTGCATAGCTGAGTCCAGGGAGCCACTAGATGCGCAAGCAAGTTGTTTGAGACTTTCTCTCCCTCTCACTATGCATTGCAGGTATGTTCTACACCTGGCGACCATGTCCACCATGAAATGTTTGGGATTCAAGTATTCTATCGTAATATCTTTTCACATTCTGGGAAGCTTCATAGTTCACCTTTGGGGCATCTATTTCCTGTCACAATCTTTTTGTAGCTGACACCACATGAAATTTTAAACTTAGCTTCTCCTCAAAAAGATCTGGTAGGTTTCTCGCCCAAATTTCCAGTGCATTGCACTTCAAAGAAATACTTACCCTTAGCAGAACATGAAAGTATGTCAAAGGTACATAAAATCAAGGCCGATTAATTAGCTGACTCATTTCAAGGGCAGAACAGAAAGCTGTTCCTACCTGTTGTCAAACTGAAAGGACAGCTTTGGCAGCCTGACCCAACAAAGACCCTATTTTCGTACTTAACCTGTGATTTCTTGGGCATCACATGTACCATAATCTTGTTTCCTTTGACATTTTTTCACACCCACTAATCCTATCCACCCTGTGACATGCAAGCCTTTCTAATATGCAACAGTGCACAAGAATATGAGAGCTTTTGGTTTCAGCTACTTAGATTTGCCATTGTAGTTCAGTCATTGGCACCAAGACTTGGCATATGGGATGGCTGAAGGTGGAGAAAAACACACACGTCAAAGAGTTGTGCATGTTTTTAAAAATCTGGTCTTTCAGATGTCAAAGCTTTACAAGACCCCTATTGAAGACTTTGGACCAATCTTTCCAAATGGAGGCCTAGACAGTAGATAGTCTAGGGGTCTAACTCAGGAGCAGGGTCAAATGTTCAGTGATCTGCTGGGTGGTATTTTCAAGGGAAAACATGGATGCCACTGCAGACCTACCTGTTTTAAGTAAAGGTAAAGGGACCCCTGACCATTAGGTCCAGTCGTGACCGACTCTGGGGTTGTGGCGCTAATCTAGCTTTATTGGCCAAGGGAGCCGGCGTATAGCTTCCGGGTCATGTGGCCAGAATGACTAAGCCACTTCTGGCGAACCAGAGTAGCACACGGAAGCGCCGTTTACCTTCCCGCCGGAGTGGTACCTATTTATCTACTTGCACTTTGACATGCTTTCGAACTGCTAGGTGGGCAGGAGCAGGGACCGAACAACGGGAGCTCACTCCGTCGCAAGGATTCGAACCGCTGACCTTCTGATCGGCAAGTCCTAGGCTCAGTGGTTTAACCCACAGCGCCACCTGCATCCCTTTTGTTGTAAGTAGGTGAGACTTAAACAATGCATTATTTCTCTTCCAGCTTTATGTACCATTTCCTTCTTTGAAATTCTTCCTAGGTTCCGAACTACTTTATTATACTCTGTGGGCTAACATTTCACCTAACATGTCACATTGTTCCATATATGTCTACTATCCATTGGACCCACCAAGCTCTCTGTTTGGGAAGTTTCTTTGAAGGTTTGGCATTTTGGGAAGTCTATATTGACCTATTACTGCTACCACGCGAATGACTGATTGTTTCCAGAAAGAAAGGCGGGGGGAGGGGGGACGGAATATAAAGCAGAATCATTAAGCCTTCTAGACATGAAGCACGTTCCAAACGGTGGACTTGTTTTCATAAATTAGCTAAATGGCTTCCAGAGAATTATGTACTCACCTAAAAAAATGTGTTTGGGCCACACTCGTAAAGAAATAAAGATGAAAAGAATCTCTGAGTACTTCCAAATGGAGCCTATTGGTTTCAATTAAATAGAGAGCGAGAGAGCGAGAGTGGTCACCTGGACAATGTCTGTAGAAACGAGAAAGTGACAAAGTATAACGAACTTACTATAAAATTTAACCACTTTTGATCCCTAGCATTTTTTAAAACAGTAACATGCCGCTTACTGAATGCTGAAAGAATTCTTTAAAAGTAGCATATGATAATGAAGTCATGGATTACCATTTAGTCCCCAAAACTTACCAAAGCAAAGTTGACAGTGCAATGTCTACTCAGAAGTATGGATGGGAGAGAAATCTGCTTTGCATTGCATTTTAATGCAAACCTACCTAATTTGTGTTGGTATTTTGTTAAAAGGGGAAATACTTAGTATGGTAAAATCAAATGGGATTCCCTGGATGTCTAGATCCAGGTTTGGTGCAAGTACTCTTTGGTGAGAGCCCCAACAGACATTTAAAATCACAAAACATGCAGCAAAGTAAAACATGGAAATTTGGGTTGTGTTAGATCTTTAAAATATTCTCTTCTAAATTGCTTCTAAATTTCCCCACTTCCCTTAGCATAGAAAGAGACCACACATTTGGGAAGCTAAACATGGTTTACTTACAAACTTTCTAAAGGTCAGATTCATGTGGTTTTCCATACAGCAGCAAGAAAAGGCAGACAGTTTAACTTAGGTTACAAAATGTTAATGTTTATTTATTATATGCATAGAAACACAAAGATGGAGCATCCAACTTAGACCTCCTTCCTGGTAGGGTTCACATGGAAGTGAGGAGGTGTGACCTTGCTAAGCCTGGAAGGACTGCTTAGTCTTTACCCCTTCATGCATTATTTAGAGTGAAGCACCTTAGCTATATGAGGCATGACATACCCCACAATCTGCATTTTTCAAAACCATGTGCAAACTGAGAAGCGCTTACCCTTTGAAATTCAACCTATTCCAATTTTTGCAATGTAGTTCTCAAAGAAATGTATAAAATGCATATATTGGAGGAAAGTGTACACAACAATGCATATATTAGTGAAAACAAAAAATGCATTATTTCAGGGGAAACAGCATGCAAAAATGTGTCTGTGTGCACTACAATGCTGATTAATTTTAACAAGGACTTTTAAAAATGGCAAACTGATGAGGAAATGTACTGAACTGAAATTGAGAAAAACTCAGATTTGTCCATTCCTACTTAGAAGTGTGTTTCACTGAGTGTGTACAGGATTACAGCCTTAGTATACATGTAAATAATAATAAGCATATTATTTTTTTTCTGTTCCCTCCCTGGTTTTTCTGTCTCCTCTGTGTCAATATTTTTATCATGGGTTCCTCTTGCACCTTGTACAATGTCAAGCACATTGATGGTGAAATTATCCTAACAATATTAAGGGGATGTGTAGAACTATAAAGAGAACAAAGAAACAAAATTTCAGTAGTTATGTATTATCAGAAAGATGGAGAGCAAACAAACAGAATTGTGTAGCGAAGTACAAACTACCAGGTTCAAATGCTCATACATTTTTCGAGTGTTTTCTGAACTTTCTTCCAAGTTGCGCTAAATGTTAAATATAACTGCCACCAAATGATTTAATCTGGTTGAACAAATACGTGCAACACCAGAGATATATATTTCTTAGCTTAATCGAAGCTAGAAGGCAGTAATGACCCAATATCTTTTCCAGGCATGTAGCCTTACTTCAGGAGAGAAGAAACTTTGGGATGTTTACACACATTCTTTTGAGAACATTCTTGGTGACAGATGCTGCACCATTGGACATAGCATGTGGCACAGCTCACTTAGTGGCTGAACAGAGTTAGGTTGTTTTACTGAAGCCAAGTGGAAGAGACCATAGTTTATTGCTGAAGTGCATATTTTGCATGCCAAAGGTCCTATTTCAGTTCCTGGCATCTCCAGCTAAAGGATCTCAGGTAGCAGTACTTGTAAAGAATTATGTCTCTGGGGCCTTGAAAGGGCTGCCAATCACTGTATACAATGTAGACCACTGGTCTGAAGTCAGCTTCCATGTATTCAAGCAGAGTAATGGCCAAAATCCTGCAGAAATTACTGCTGGAAGGAGATTCAACAGTAAAGAAAGCTGAACAAGTATATTATTCCAAGCACAACTCAAAAATTTTTAAAACAAAGAGCTTGAAGTCTATTTTCTCTCTACTAAGTTTTTTAACAGCATCATAATAAACATTTCATTTGTATACTGCTTTATATTTTAAAGAAAAAATCTCAATGCGGTGTACAACACATTAACCATCAAATAAAGCAGTCCAGAATAAAACATTACTGAAGGAAGTCAAATATAAAGTATACATTCAAAGTTACATAATTAACAGGAAGCTAAAATATTATCTTAAATATTTCAAAAATAAAACATTACAAAGGTTAGCTACAAAAGACACATTTTATGCAGCAAAGTTGACAAAGAATTCCAATATTTCAAAAGAAAACCTTTCTAAAGGAAGCCAAATATAAAATGCACGTTTAAAACCACATAACTGACAAAAGAATAAAATATTATCCTAAGCATACAGCGTATCTGCTGCTGACATTCCTGCCAATGGTGGTTTGTGGTGGCCAGTGGCTGTTGAAGCTCAGGCTCAATATGACCTAAGAGACAGCCAAAATGGCATAAGAGACTCCACTACTAGTATTGTACTAGATAGTACACTAATCTCTGTAGTTGCTCACTTGGCTCTAGCTCAGTTGGTAGAGGATGGGGCTCATCTCAGAATTATGGGTTTGAGCCCCACACTGGGCAAAAGGTTCCTACATTGCAGGGGCTTGGATTAGATGACCCTTGCGGTCCCTTCAAACTCTACAGTTCTAAAATTATCTGGTGTCTGTGCTGGTCCCACAATAAAAACTGCACAATCATTAGAGTCCTTTTTAAAAGAGATTTTTTTAACCCCCCGCAGCAATGGTCAGTGAGCTAGATTAACTCCATATCCCAGCTAAATTTGGATTCAGTGAGGGTCAAAAATCCATAGGAATGTGAAAGGTACATTGGTAGAAAGCTAGGAAGAAAATGATAAGCACTTGGTGGTTGGTGTGAGAAAAAAGAAGAGGGGTTGCTTTGGCCGGTTTCTGTGTCTTTCTTAATAATAATAATAATTAATAATTTATTTGTACCCTGCCCATCTGGCTGGGTTTCCCCAGCCACTCTGGGCGGCTTCCAACAAAGATTAAAAATACATTAAAATGTCACACATTAAAAACTTCCCTAAACAGGGCTGCAATGGTGCAAGCACACAGCCCTACATGCTACAGATTACAGTAGTCTAGCCTAGATGAGAATAGAACATGGATGACAGTGACCATGCCTTGTCTGTCCAGAAAGTGTTGCAGCTGCCCCTTCTCTGATTCATGGAAGTGTCACATAAGAAAAACAATATTATATAATGCCCCAGCAAAGTAATGTATCATTTTAAGCTATGCAACTGTTACTGATGTGAACATTCTGCGTGGGACCACAACAATAATTCATACACGATCAGTCTCTTGGCAGGATTCATTAGAGGAAACAACCTGATTGCTGTGATAGATCTTAGCCATGAGTTTGAACAAAGGAAGGATCAACACACTACATTATAAATGAGTATAAAATGTGTGTAAAATATGCCAAAGTGCATGATTTAAATGAACTGACACAGCAGTGTATCAGCCTTGAAAATTCACAACCACAAACCCTCTCCTACTTCTGTGGTGTAGGAGGTCTTTTGCAAAGCTTCTGACAAATATTATTGCTGAGAATCGACTTCCTTTATTAAAGTGAAGAGATAAATGATCTCTAATTTGATCTCAGGGAGGAAACCTTTCACACATTCATTTTAGAACCCAAAGCTCCAGGGAATTGTTGATGTCATGGCAAACAGCCTTAGGCTGCAGGCCGAAAGTGCAAAGTGCCAACTATAGACAAGGTAGCTGTGTACATAAAGATGTTAAGGCTGCATTGCTGTACAGTGGTACCTCGAGTTAAGTATTTAATTCGTTCCAGAGGTCCGTTCTTAACCTGAAACTGTTCTTAACCTGAAGCACCACTTTAGCTAATGGGGCTTCCCGCTGCCACCACGCCGCTGGAGCACAATTTCTGTTCTCATCCTGAAGCAAAGTTCTTAACCCGAGGTACTATTTCTGGGTTAGCGGAGTCTGTAACCTGAAGCATATGCAACCTGAAGCATATGTAACCTGAGATACCACTGTACACACTTACTCTATGTAAGTTCCACCGAACTCAGTGGGACATATTTCTGAATGCACAGGATTGTGCTATCATTTGCTTTGGCTGGGGGAGGTCTTACTCTATGTATCAAAAACAACCAGTGCTCCAAATGGAGGGAGAAATGGCCAGCCTCCTTTATATATTGTGTGAAGGCCCTCTTTCTAGAAGGTTCCAGGGAAAAGCTACAATTTGACCCAAATGAGATAGAACTAAAAGGTGTCACAAGTTTGTGGCCTTCATTAAGGGCCCTCCTATATCTCCCGCTTCAGTAATTTGAACTCTGAAGGCAACAACCCATCAAATCCGTTCATGTCATTGGTCTTACTTTCAGAACCATGGTGTTGGGAGTCCTGAAGTGGACATGAAATGGGCTCTCTGGCAACACAGTCAAAACCAACCAGCACTGAATGAGACTGCACTCACAAGACAATACAAGGAAATGGGAGTGTTGCCTGCTGGCCTTGAAGCAATGATGTGATACGTTCCACTTCAGTAAGATCTTGAAGCCTAAGTCTTTTGGCAGGTACTCTGCCAATTCATGCAAGACTGATCAGAAGGAGCATAATATAACAGACCAGTAAATGCATACAAGAGTCAATAAACACTGGACCTGGCCTTCACTCAGCTGAAAAAGAACTTTAAAAAGTGTTTATATATATATATATATATATAGCATAGAATGATTAAGAATACAGTTTCAATTTAATGTATTTTCTTCTATGAAATCGAGGCCATTTTGCTTACCATAAAAGGCAAGACACATAGCCAAATAGACTGATAGACAAAGCTGACACAAAGTTAAATGATTTGTAACTTCTGGCAAAACACTATAAAACACTGTCTAGACTCGTCCTTTGAAAAACCTTCCCTGTATAAAATTGGTGTGTTTTCTCTCATTACTTGAAGCAATATTTACGGGCATGCTCATCAAGCTGTTCACTAAAATCTACACGTACTGAGTTAGTGACAAATCACAATGTTAGCATATTTAATAAATGTATGACATCCTAGATTATTGCATTATTGTTTCTCTGGTTAATAAAAGTGCACTTCAGACATTCAGTAGGAGTGCAAGGAATTACACAGGGGAAGGGGTCAGCAATTTATGGGATTTTGTGCTACCCAGGAGTCAGGAACCGGCGCTGGAGGAAGGGGAAGAGTCTGAGTAGTTGGAGACAGGGGAGGAGGTGCAGGATCCATCGGAGGTGCGGGAAAAGCCTGTTCCTGAGAGGGCCAGGCTGGTAGAATCCCCTCCGTCCTTTTCCCCACTGATTCCAAGGACTAGGTGGGGCTTGAAGAGCCAGGTAAAGACCTGGGAAGGGGATGCCAACTACCTAGTCACCAGGTGTGTGTGTGTGCTCAGTGCACCTTAGGAGCTACTGTATGTGCTTTGTCAATAAAGAATTAAACTACTGGCCGTCTGACTGCCTTGGGCTGGGTGTGCTCAGGACACCTAATACAGGTATTGCCCTAATATTGATTATGGAAGAAAGTGGATCTCTTTTATATAACTCACTAAAACCCCTGGACATATTTGTCAGGAATGTGGTAGGTTTAATCCACTCTTGGAAGGCTTATGTGCCTACAAATTTCTTCTGCTTTTGCCAACAGGGAAAAATGTCTTAGCCGTTTTTAGAATCTCCATAAGAGTGAATGGGGATCACAAAGCTTTGTTTTATACAGAGCAGTTCTGAACCAAAATCACAGATCGAAGCACAGGACATTTTAGATATGGATAAAGCACACCCACTGACCCCTACCATTTCCTACAACATTGGAAAATGCCCTGTATGCTCTTAACACTTGGTATAGTGTCCTGGTTACAGTGCTGGTATAGGATTGTAAACCCCTGCTAAGTTTTGAAGTTTACTGGGGGATCTTGGGCCAGTCACTCTCTCTCAGCCTAACCTACATCACAGGCTGATATGAGAATAAAGAAGTACTGAGATGGTAAAAAGGTAACTCACTGAACTGACTGGGATTTACTTCTGAATAGACATAGATAGGAATTCATTGCTTGCCACAAAAGTTGCTTATGTGCACTGAAATCACTGTACAGCAGTGAAACATGTTTTAAAAGAAATTTTATAGCAAAATATCTGCTAAATATCAGCTAAAACAAAATGATTTTTAGTTGTACAGTTTCTCTAATTTTCATTTCAATAAGGATTAATTTTGGATTTCCCTCCCTCCTCCTATGTCCAGATGGTATGCTGAGACAATAGCAATAAAGTTCATTTTGAGAAGATTAATCAGATCTAATGGATCGAGATTTTAAAACTAATACTGTTTTAATGTTTAATTTCAACCCCCTCCGCCCAGCCAGATTTATAAGCATGATGTCGTTCCTCAACATGTAGGTCATCTAATGTTTTCAGATTTTCTTGGGACTAAAGCTGATGGTACTAAAGATATGTACAGTACATCCACAATCAGAAACCTCAATTTAATTATAATTGCCCTTTTCTCATAAAAATAAATACACTGTATTGCATATATAATCTGTGTTTGCTCAGAAAACTGGTTAGGAGCTTAAAGTAAACCATGTAATGATTTTGGACCTTGCCTTGAAAGCCAGAAAATATTGCTGGTATCATTTTGTTTTTGTTGTAAATTTGAGCATTTGTGATGTGCAGGATCACCCAATGGATCTTTAACAAAACTCTTGTAGTGTGTCTCGATGTTTAATGGCAAAGAGTAGTTTGTTGTTTTAATTAATATATCCAAAATATAATGTGGTATCCCTTAAATGCTTTGCCTTTGATGACTTCATTTATTGGTCAGCTGTTGCTGAGGGCTTGATCCAGGATGAAGAGTCTAGGCTTGCATCATCAAGCCTTGGGTGACCAAGAAGAGGGATGCTGATTTCTTGCAGCTTCATCCATCTTCACAGTATTGTACAGTTTTAGCATACGTTTAAAGGCCAAAGGAGGGTGGGGGAAAAGCCATAGCTTCAAATTCTGAACAGCCACTGTTAGTCAGTGTAGACAGAATTAGATGGTCTAACTCAGTATCAGGCATCTTCCAGTTCTCACTTTGTTTCAGGGCCCACATTGGTGCATCAGATCAAGCCTCTATTCACTTTGGATCACTTCAGGATATCTGCGCGCATCCTCCCATTGACTTGCATTGGAAAACCAAAATGGCCATTATTTTGATTTTTCACCTAGGTGCATGAAACCTGCAGACACTATAGCTCCATCAGACGGGATTAATTCTGCCAAAATTTTGACAGATTGGTATAGGGTGTTTTGTGCTTAGTCACCTTTAAAGTTTGCTTATCTCAATATATTTTCAAATGTAAAATGGCCATTGTACTTCCAGTTTCTTTCACGTAAGTATGAAATTACAGACATCTTGAGAAACATTGATAACACAGGCAAATCGAAAACCCTACCAACAGCACCATCTATTAGATATTGTTTTGGGACAAATTAAGAAGGAAATTTGTTACACCAGTTCCTGGGCTGGCATAGATTTATTCTTTTTTTTGGGGGGGGGAATCCATTGCCTTCTTTGATATTCCCCACCCAATAGAAGTTCCAGAGGGCAAATGGTCATGGAGGTTTCTGTGACCACAAGGAGATATCTGAGGACAGTCCTTCCTACCCTTTAGACCTGTAGAGAGGAAAATGTCCACAATATTTTATGCCCCCTGAGACGCCTTTAAACTCTTCCTATGTGGAAGTGACTCCCATTTCACTAGTGCTGTGTGAACAAAACTTTATTCACCACTAACTTTCACTGGATGGTGCATACAACTGAGCTGTGAATTTGGCCTTTTCTCATATCTTGGGTGAAGTTGGGTAATGGGATCCTCTTAGACAAGGGTCCTGCTTGCGCACGGGTCACGGTCCACCCCCCACCTGGCAGGGGCCGGGCTTTGCCCTAACCCTGCTGGGATGGCCCCGTGATCATGCCAGGCTCTTGCAGCCAATGGTTTTTGGGTGGGCGGGCTGCGTGTCGTGAGACTAGTGCTTGCTTCTAGCAGATGAACACCCACCCACCTGCCCTGTAGTTGGATTTTCCTTTGGCCTTGCTTTGGACTTTGGTTGCTCGTCTGTTTTGGAACAGGGGCTGGGTAGGAATTTTATTTCATTTGGAAGATTGGCAGTGGCCACTTGGGTTTTGCCTACCTCTTAGCAATCGTCACAACTTTGTAAGGTCTGGCGGTTAGGCATTGGTTTAGTGATGTGGGGGAGAGGGGAGGTGCGGCCATCACCTGCCCCTCCATGAATAAGGGTATTCCGTTAAAAGAATCCAGGGGTCTGGATCTAGTCCGAAGTCCAAGGGGGGCTAGGGCCATGCCAGAACCCAGCGGGAACCCCGGGGTGAGCTTCAGTTGGTCGCTATCGACGGAGCTCCCTCTTTTGGTGGTTTACCCTGCAGGGGGGGCAGGAGTTCAATATAGTCTGTTGCCAATGCCTAAGGCAATACCGCTCACATTGCTGTAATCAATAAAGTTGAGGCCAAAATTTGTCCAGTAACATTTAAACTAAAATTATGTTTCAGTGTGAATTTATTTCCTTGGGGGTGGCTTGGGACCTTGATGTGCAAAAAGTATGTAGAAACATCCGTAGTCAAGGAAGCTAAGGTAAACTGGGCTGCGATTTATATCTGCTGTTTCTATTGCATGCAGTTGATGAAAAAAATAGTTTTAGCAAAGTCTACATGAACTGATTTTACACAACTGTTTGTACCTTAAATATACTTGCAAAACTTAAAATATACCTGAGAGTTTAGAGGAAAAAATAGATCATCTCATTATCTGTATCTGTGTAAACTGTATTTCAGCTCTACATTTCCCAGCTTGGGATAATTATGCTCTCAATAGTTTAGCCATTTTCATTTAAACTTAAACTTACATTATTACTTATTTCCCACTGAGGGATTTAGGATTGCTGCCTTGGGAATTATATGTATGTGGGTTAATACTTAAAGTAGATGAGAACTTAATAAGCCAAGAAACCTGAAATATTTAGATAGGAATTAAATTGATTAGCTGTCCAAAGATAATTAGCTGTTGATAGATGTTCTAGGATTATTTCGCAATGTGTGGAGACTCTAGGACTTCAGCATTCCTTGGCAGATAGATTTTTTTTTATAGTAAGGTTGCAATCTTAACTACGTCTACGGTTGAATTCAGTGGGAATTACTTGCAGGTAGGTGGGGTCAGGATTACAGCCTTAACTATCAACTCATCATTGCTCTATGTAGTGGAGTAGGAGAAAATTTCGTGTCTCCTCTCATGTCATTTATATTCTTATAAAGCCAGTATCTTTGAAGAGACAGTTTTCCCAGTTCCTTTTTTAAAAAAGAAAAACCACACATTCCAAAGAAAACGCTGTGGGAGAGCCAAATGTCATCTGCCCTGATAAAATAGCCACTACAGAAATCTAGATTCTGTCTTCCAGCTTGAACGTCAGTTTCTGGAGAAGGGCATTTCCCCCTATTAGCTGGGAAGACTCACTTTCTTCAGTGGCCCAAATTTTACCTCACCCCTTCAGTGGTAGGAGGCAATGTGGCAGAAAATAAGTTTTCCATCATGACCTTGCGAACTTTCTGTTAGAAATATAGCTTCTGGGCTTAAATCCAGCTGCTCTTTGTGGTAACTTTTTATTTTATTTGAAAGAAAGCACTTTCTGAAGATGGAACGCCTTCCCATCAAATGTCAAGGAGATAAACAGCTACATGACATTCAGAATACATCTGAAGGCAGCCCTTTATAGGGAAGTTTTTAATTTTTTCCGGGTTTTTATTTTCTCTTGGAAACCTCCCAGAGTGATTGGGGCAACCCAGTCAGATGGGCAGGGTACAATTATTATTATTATTTCCCTGAAGAGAGTTTATATTGTGGCTGTATCGCCAGAGAGTAGAAATGATATGTTAGAATAATGGATGGTGTTTATTCAAATGTGCAGAGTTCACCACATGTCTGTATTTTCTTCCCCTTTGATTACTTACAAATAATGTAATTTATAAAAGAAATATATATATATTCTATAAAAATAATAAAGAGATGGGTGCTATTGCATTTTTTTTTAAAAAACCACACATTTTGAAAACTTCCAATTGAAGCATAGGGCTTCTTTGCTTTTGTTTTTGTTAGAAAAAATGAGAGTTGGCGTGTGCAAAGATAATCTTTAGTTAAAATTGCATGATGGTACAGCAGCTTGCTAATATAATCTTTCACTGATTAAAATTATTAACATCTCCACTTCAGACAAGCAAATCATAGACTCTGCAATATTCTTATCACAAATACCGATAATTCAGTTCATGTCTCATCCTATCTGATGATTAAACACCACATCCCATTTTGGCATCATCTCAATAGCTTGTACAGCATTAACTAGCCTATAAAGTTGGATCTGAATTGCATAAGGTCATAGGGCTCAGTCACATTAAAAAGACATTGATTTTGGTGTGTGCATGTGTAGAGCTAAAAAGATAACCCTGTGCATATATATTCAGAAGCAATCTCATTATTTTCAAAGGTGCTTACTGGGGGTAAGTTTCTTTATGTCACTTTGAGTTGCCTGTAGCAAGAAAAAAATGACTAATAGATTTAATAAATAGTAATAATAAGTGCACATCAGAAAAATGTTTCAAAACAATGATTCATTATCCCAACACCCATGCATGAAATTTAAACAGGCTACAATATTGTACTGGAACTTTCAGTTGTTTGTGAATTTTTGGATGGGGTTAGTAAAAGGGAAAGCTTGAAGTAATATCAGTAACTCCATGACGTGCATGTTCTTGTTCCAGACTGCCCACTGGCAACATGGACAGTCTGGAACAAGAACATTCTGGTCCTTGACATCTGGCAGACAACAGACATTACACCACCAATTTACATCTTAGACTCTGATTCTGCCAGAACTGCATATTTTTACCCTTTGCAAAAATGAATCACCCAGGACAGCTCTATCTTTATGCTGAAACCATGACGGCTGTATATTCTGCACAGATATCATGCTGGTGTTTCTGTGTGAGATGTCGTTGTATACCAGTGTGCAACGGGCTATATCAAATGAAGTCATCTCATTAGTCCAAGGACTTCCGCTTTCACAGCAGACATTCCTCTCCATCTCCTTCCCCTGAACTCTACTTCAAATCTGCTCCAAACCCTCTGGAGCATACTGAGGAGTATGGGGAGGCATGGAGACAGGAAAGGGAGTTCCATTGTACAAGTGGAGGTCCTTGCTCTAGCAGGGCAGCTTTGTTGGATACACACCAATATGTCTTCAGATATACATAGACTTAGAAAGTCAAAGGGTATGTGTCAGGAGAAGGGAGCCCATGGATCTCCAGATGTTGTTGGACTCTACCTCCTATCAGTTAAAGTCCAGCAACATCTGAAGGACCTTACCCTGGTCCTCCACACTTTGCAGGTTTATAGTAGGAAGCACAGCTGAAATGTAGGTGTGTGCGTGCAGCAGTTATTTATGATTAGAATCAAGAAGATTTAGGCTCCAAATCATACTAAGATCTGAAGTTCTCTTGGCTAATTACTATCTCAAAGCCTAACCCATGCATAGGCAAACTAAGGCCTGGGGGCCGGATCCTGCCCAATCGCCTTCTGAATCTGGCCTGCAGATGGTCTGGGAATCAGTGTGTTTGTACATGAGTAGAATGTGTGCTTTTATTTAAAATGCATCTCTGGGTTATTTGTGGGGCATAGAAATTCGTTCATCCCCCACAAAAAATATAGTTCGGCCCCCCACAAGGTCTGAGGGACAGTGGACCGGCCCCCTGCTGAAAAAGTTTGCTGACCCCTGGCCTAACCTATGTCACAAGGATGTTGTAAGGATAAAGCAGGGTTAGGAATAAGAACCATGTACACTTCCCCTAGTGCACTAGTGTAGTATAAGAAAATGTAATAAACAAATAAAACAAATAAAAGCAATCTGATATTTATTAAAGGCCAATCTCTGCAAAGACTACTAGGAAAAGCTCTATTTTTACTCACTGAATAAAGTCAAACAAGAAATTTTATAGGATGTAAAAGCCATCTGTTGATTTCTCTTCAGCAGCCTGAAAATAAAGATTAAAGCTTGGAGATAGACGTCATTTGCTTCTTTACACTTGTTGGAGGGAAATGAAGCCTAATTGTCATGTTACTAATTGATGTGATAAAGCTACCATGAAATGAGTTTCATATGGGAAATATTCTGAATGTGTCTTATGAGGTGAAGAATGATATATGTACCACACAAGAGAAAAAATGTTTATACTCAAAGTTGTCTGAAATTAAGTAAATAAAAGGATCTTTTCAGAGGATTCCTGATTATTTGAGGCAAGTTTTCTGCATGTAGAACAGTAAATGCCGAGGGGATTTTCAGATTACATATGAATGTATGAAGACCAGCCATGTGTAGTTTCATTCCCCTTCCTTCCACGCCCTCATATAACATATGAAAATGGACATGCTTAGGCCCAGACGAAAAGGGCTGAAATTGAACTTTCAGTTATTTCGAGTCCTGAAACTGGTTTTGAAGCTTTGGAAGTGGAGACCTGAAAAAGAATTCAAATGTTTTTAGTGGAAAGGTTCGTGTTCACTTATCATAGTGATAAGTGGCAGAGGCCAACAGGTGTGAAAAAGAGGATACTACCACCGACTGCTGCGATAGGCACCCTGCAAACCAAAATTATCTAGCCTGTTTCAGCTCCCTTATCCCCACACGTTTGCTACCTGTAAATGGAATGGTGAATTTTGGAGACCCCTTTCTTTCAGTGTCAGATATATATGAAAGCATATATCTGGCGGTGATTTGCCCCATTTAAAGCTAATGTGAGAATTAACTGGAGAGCTAATTTTGTGTATTGTGGATATGGTAGCTTGCCCCTGAACTTATAGCTTGCTTGCATCCACCAACGGGTGTTATGCTTATTTGCTCTATGGACAAAAGCTAGATGTTTCATTCAGCCATGCTACCTCACAATAATTACTGTTACCTAAATGTTCTTGAATTGGATCCAGATGGCCAATCTAGAGGAAGACACTAGACATCATGTAAAGTGACACAGCTCTGCAGCATGAAGCCCAAACACCATCTTTTTGTGCTTGTCGGTTTCTTCTGATCTGGAAAGCAGGAAAATAATTGAGATTCCCTGGATGATGTGTCATTCCCCCTGTTGCTGCAATTCTTCAACCTCTGGTGGCTACAAATCAGATTGCGAGTACATTATTGATGAGGCATCTGCTAATATTTCATTTGCGGGTTGTGTTGTTTCTGTGGCATTGGAGGGAAAACCTGGCTCCCATTTCTCAGCCCTGTCAGCGACTGGAGAAACTTCTGTAGCCTTTAGTTATTGTTATTCATAAACTGACTCATAACGTTATCATAAAACGAATACGTGCCCAAGGTAACTAAATCTACACTTCCCAACCATGCGGAAGGAAAACCATTTATTGCTTGATGTGATTGAGCATGTGGGCTGTGATCCTGTGTGTGTGTGCACGCGTGTGTACCTACTTATTCTGAGAATTTTCATGTTAAATAAATTTCCTAGGCAGCTCCTGATCTTATCTTTAAACAATCTCAAGATATTCTGATATTTCCTGCAATAGCTTAAAAAAAGCATAAATATGCTGATATTGGCCAGCCTGTTTGTTTCCTCCCAGAGATGTGGACATAAATTGTGGCAGTTCACAAAGCCCAAATCTCCTGGGTTTAACATGACCTGACTGTCCCTTGGGATAAGGTGAAGAGAATAACATCCAAATGCAGTCATGGTTGGATTTTTGGAACAGCTTATCCTTTGAATAAATAAATTCAAAATATTTAATAAGTGCTCCTGTAATCATTGAAAGTGCTACAGCAAGGAGTCTGCTTTTCCTGCCTGTCCCAGAAAAGAAATCAGGCAATTCAAACATTCCAAAGAATGCTCAATTAGGTGCATAGATTTTAAAAGAGTGTTTGACAGAGCACTTCAACGGCCCAGTTTAGCCACTGCTCCTGCTTCCATGTTGTCCCACCCCAACAGGCGAGGCTAGGGTGCATCTTTTGTAGTCATGCATCATGGGGTTCTGGGCCAGACTGCTCAAGGCATTTTGCTGCCTGAAGCAAAGGACAAGATGGCACTGCCTACTATTCCATGTATCAAAGCTGACCAGAATGACAGTTAATTCATACTTACTGGGACACTGTCTTTGACCGAACCAGAGAGCAGCAGACTGGCTTAGGAAGCACAATGCAGGCCATTGTCTACATACAAGTTCTGTCTTCAAAC
The DNA here is from genome assembly GCF_964270895.1 of Podarcis filfolensis. Classification (NCBI taxonomy): domain Eukaryota; kingdom Metazoa; phylum Chordata; class Lepidosauria; order Squamata; family Lacertidae; genus Podarcis; species Podarcis filfolensis. Next base: position 36,913,967 of record NC_139607.1, on the reverse strand, counting down.
ATCTTCCTGCTGTTCTCCACTCACCAACATCTGCCACCTGAAGCAACAGTCTCACTTTTCTTAATGGTAGGGTCAGCCATAGTGGGGTCTGTGGTCAAGCCAACACTCTGATCTGTGGCTGAAAAATCCCGTCTGAGGAGGCCACCCTGTGGGGCCTCTACTGTTGGTATGATTGGGAACTGTTGGTTACCAATCTGTTGATATGGTTGGTAATGTTACCTGTTACTCTGTTACTTTTCACAAGTGGGGACTTGTGAAAAGAGTAACAGAGGGAAAATCAGGGGGTTGAAGGCATGATAGAGTCCCGATCTGAGTTGAGCCATTTGTGAAGGGAACTTTATCCAACACAAAATGGGTGAAGGGAACTTTATCCAACACATTTCAAGCTGCCTCTCTTTAGTGAAATTACAGGAGAGTGAGGGGAAAGCTAAATACTGGAAGGTGCCACGTCTTACATTATGTCTTCTGCACGATGGTAAGCTTCAGGCATGGCTTTGTAGTGATTGGTACACATTACCTAAAGGTGCCGTAGGTCCTGTAAATCTACCCTATGGCTATTTGGGAGATGGAATTTGGAAAGCAAAGCTCTTGGGATGAAGTAAGCTATGAACCAGGAAAATGTCAGTGACAATATATCAGCCAGCTTTCCTTTTCCTCCCTCTCCCCTTCCCCCTCATTTGCTGTGATTTAAAATGAGTAGTGATTAGCACAGTGACCCTGAAAGGTGATTACTCTGAAGAGGCCATAAACTACATTGTTTAAACACATGGCGTGATATATGCTTGAGCCAAGACCCACCTTTTAGTGTTGGGAAAGGAGCAAACCTAAGAGACACATGACTTTATTTTAGCACTCTTACTAATTGCCAGATTGGCTGGCACTGGTGTGCGAATGTGCCTGAGACAGGTCCCAGCACTTTAACGCTATAAAAAGAGGAAAACACAGGAGACATGGCCAGGTGTTTGTTACTTGCATTGGGTGGAATGAACTGTGCATCTCACTTTACTGCCTGCTTGCAATCGCTGTCTCATCTATTTCCACTTGATAGTGTGTGCTCCTGTCAGTTTTCTCGCTCTTGTTTTTATAATCCCGTTTTATATTGTGTGTATTGATTTCAATTATGCAGTCACCAAGTCATAGCTTGTAAAGCTTTAAATAGTATTTTAGGTGTTCCTGATGAATAATCACATGTGAAAAATGGAAGCCAAGAGGGAAACTGGAACTCTGGAACCAATACCATAATGACTTACGTTTGCCAGCTTGGCTTCACTGGCATCCAACCTCATTTTACAAGCTAGTAATATTTGAAAAGCTTCTGGTCATAACAAGTTTCTGTATGTTTCTGTTGAGTAATCTAGTCCTGGGACTCTAAATCTGACTTTCTGCCTCAAGGGTGCTGGACGCCACTAGTGGTGAAGTAATATTCAACTGCCAGTTGAATCATGTGATGTGGACATCACTTGTCTTTCACCTTAGGCAGCAAAATGTCGTGGCAAGTCTGGTTGATTATATAAGAACACACAAAAGTCATTTTTAAATGTGAGTAATGGAACAAGAAACAAGTAAAGGAAGAAGAAACTTCCACTACAGTTTTAAGCTAGCTTTGCTCCTGAATTATGTTGGTGTGTGTGTGTGTGTGTGTGTGTGTGTAGCAGAGATTTAAAGTCACAAAATCTGCAGCAAAGTAAATCATGGAATTATAGGCCGTTAGACCTTTAAAATATGCCTTTCTAAGTGAGTTCCAAAATCTCCCTCTTCCCCTAGCATAGGAAAATACTTCAAAGATCAGGTTCATGTTCTTTTTCATACATCAGTCAGGAAAGTTGCACAGGCAATAAAACATAGCTTAGTTACAAAGTGGTGAAAGTTCCTAGATAATTATTTGTATAGGAACACAAGAGAGGCTTGTAAGAGCCATGCGGTTGAGCTGGAGCAACCAGTTCAAACCTTTTCACACACTGAGCTTCTCAGGAACACTGAGGAGGGGGGACAAAAGACTTGATTGCCTATTTGCTCACAAGGTAAGGGGAAGTGATATAGCTAAGCCTGGCAGGACAGTTTACTCTACTGTGTTAACTCTTTCATGCATTAATTAGACTTAAGCACATTGGTTATGTGAGGTTGGTCATCCCACAAATTACACACTTCTTCAATACTTGGCTATAACTGAGGGTTATTGTATGGGTTGGAAGGGAAATGAACATTCTTGATTTATTTTATCCACAGTGCCAGAGATAGAGGACACCAATATTTTAGTGCTGAATCATCAAATATGAATGAAATAAATGTCTGAATGAAAAAAAAAGAAATTTGGAAGAATATTGTGCTTTTCTGTCTGTTTTTTACCTACAGACCTAGATAGGTATTGCTCTGCTGGCGAAGAATAAAGAAAGTCTCAGGTATCTGTGAAATCCCCATAGGTTAAAATGGAATTTTCCAATTTTTTGGTTTGCTCATGCTGGTGCATTATTATTATTACTATCATTTTTATTATGATGCTTCCTCTGTGCAAAGCCTTCAGAAATAATTCTGTCCTTTAGTAGTACAGAAAATACGAACATATTTAATGGTTTTGATGAATAGGGTTGATTTGCTGAACGAAAGTTTCCTGTAAACCTTGGCAGGTTCCTGCGTTCTGTGGATGGTACTTTCCAGACCAATATTCTTTGTAGGTGGAAGGTGGGAGGCAAAAAATCAAAACCACAGTCTTTCAAGATGGAGGGAAAGTCCACATCCTGTAATACCATGAAGATGAATAGCAACCTAATGATCAGTAGAAATGCTTTGATCTTTTTGCATATAAGAATAGTAGCATAAACCACTTCCTGTACTAATAATACAGTCTGTGTGTTGCCAGAGCCAATAAAGAGGAAAATGATTACGGAGCCAAAATATTTAAGGAAGCAGACTTAAAGGAGACAGCTACGATTTAAGCTAGATTTAGTAAAATATGACACGATGCTAGAAGTTGAAATCACTACTAAATAATTTATTTCATTTGAATATATATATACTCATCAGTGAGTTTCTCTAAACATATACATTTTGGCAAAGCAGTTTCCCACAATATGATGCACTAATATACCATGGAGGCTGGTCAACTAGCCTAAGTAATGTAAACATCACCATATCAAAATATGAGATACACTTATACAGTAAGCCCACAACTTATACACATTTAACTTGTGCACATTCAAATTTACGTACATGGCAATCTATTTTTAAAAAATAAAAAGGGGACAGAAGGCGGTGCGGTTCTGGGAAAAATGACTTTGGCGATCCCACCCGCCATTGAACTCAATGAGTTTTGACTACATGCGATTTTGGCCCTAGGTGCGATTCCTGGAATGTAAACCCACATAAGTTGTGGGCTTATTGTATACAGCCAGCAAGATTAGGTCACTAAACCTACAGTCCTTACACAGAGGTAAGTTTCTTTGCACTCCATAACTCACTCATCTGAGTGGGCATGTATAGGACCTCCACTGTTGCTTTTCTTGCAGAGGTCAACCTAGCAAAGGGCATAATCCTATATGTGAAGATCTGCCAGCATGGGGTTCAGGGATTCAGCACAAGCCCTGTGATTTTAAGGAAGCTCCAAATACAGTGGTACCATGATAAATGCAATGGAACACCTTCAGATACACTGGCAGAATGGTGAACCAACAGAGCTGCTCTACTGGCAAAGATACGAATGAAACAGAGTGTGTGTGGGAACTGGGCAGCACAGGAGAGGAGCATACAAACACCGTATTCTACACTTCTTCAATTCATGCTTGGACTTCAATGGAACGGGGGTGGGGATTGAAAATATGGTCACCCCTAACTCAGGGGAGGGCATCATATAGCAAGATATAAAGGATATAACTAAAGCATAGCTGAAGAATTTCAGGATGGCAGCAGATGAGGTCATGTGCAGTAAACAGGATTCAAGCATGAATGAGAATACTTATTTTCAGTGCTTTTTTGGGGGGGAGGTACAGGGGTATGCATACCCCTAAACATTTTGTGAATCTACGTTTGGTCTCATTGAGAGGCAGTATTTCAATATGAGTAGGAAAATGAGAGTACCCCATAGCATTTTAAAGAAAAAAAGCACTGCTTATTTTATAATATAATTTCATCTACCTGTCCTCCCCACCCCCTGGCATAAAAACATCGACCTTGTCTTTTTTTAAGGTGTGACTAATTCTTTCATAGTGCTCCTTGGCAATATGGGAAGTATTTTAGGGGTTCTATTTAAGTTTATTCAAAACAGCTTTTGAGCAAGAATATCAAGGTTTGGGAAGTATATGTCATCAACACTTCTTGATTAAATGTTTTAAAAATAGTCACTCCGTCGTTAATTAAAATTTACTGACAAGCATTGGTTCATACCAGTGCAGTGCTTTGAAGAGCACAGTAACTGGTTTTTTTGAAAAAAAGAGACGCCACATCAAATGTAAAAAATTGTTCATTATGTTCCGTTCCAGAAACACGTGTCTTAATGGAAAGCACATGCCCTGTTCATTTTGCTTATCAAAATGTCACAGTCAAGTGTAATGTAGATAAACCATTAAGAAGTCCACCCATTTGGGATAAATTGAAAGAAACATATCTGGGCCTCCTGCAACTGTGAGGTAGATTTATTTGTGCTGTGATTCTAAGTGCATTTGGAAATAAGTTCTACTGAAACCATCCCAACAATTGTGACCAAATGGACAAGTTGACAATGAAAAATAATGATCAGCTGGGGTAGCACTTGTGGCAAATAGTACTTTCTGCTGAGCAGTCGTGTATCCTGTGCTCAAGGCCTAACTGCATGGGACTTTAATGATACAATTGACAATAAATTCATGTCTTTTAAAAGACTAAATACTACTGTGTGCATAATTGTTATCAAAGTCAAAGCACCAATGGGAGCTTTCCCCCCTAATGCTATTTGCTGCTGCTGCAAAGGAGCAGATTGTGACTGGGAAGAGAAGGCTTTAATCTCCCTCATAAGTAAGACATGTGCAGATGACAGCCTTGTGAATAAGAATTGGGGGTGGAAGTTGCAGGTGTGGGGAAAGAAGTAATGCGCACCACCCCTACCTCGTCTCCGAAGCGTACAGCAATGTTCAAATGCGACTTGAAATATGGGGTGGGGAAATTGATCTCGCTGTGTTTTGAGCCACTGATGTGTGCATAGCTGAAAGACAGATTTGCGTAAGGGATGTTGGCAAGCTATCTCTGCGAAGCCAATTACTAGGTGGCCTAGTACAGTGGTACCTTCATTTACAAACTTAATCCGTTCCGGAAGTCTGTTCTTAAACCAAAGTGTTCTTAAACCAAGGCATGCTTTCCCATAGCAGCGGGGGACTCAATTTACAAATGGAACACACTCAACAGGAAGCGAAACATGTTCTTATTCCAAGACAAAGTTCACAAACCAAAACACTTACTTCTGGGTTTGCAGCGTTCTTAATCCAAGTTGTTCATAAACTATAAAGGTAAAGGTAAAGGGACCCCTGACCATTAGGTCCAATCGTGGCCAACTCTGGGGTTGCGGCGCTCATCTCGCTTTATTGGCCGAGGGAGCCGGCTTACAGCTTCCGGGTCATGTGACCAGCATGACTAAGCTGCTTCTGGCGAGCCAGAGCAGCGCACGGAAACGCCGTTTACTTTCCCGCCGGAGCGGTACCTATTTATCTACTTGCACTTTGACATGCTTTCAAACTGCTAGGTGGGCAGGAGCAGGGACTGAGCAACGGGAGCTCACCCCGTTGCAGGGATTCAAACTGCCGACCTTCTGATTGGCAAGCCCTAGAGGCTCAGTGGTTTAACCCACAGCGCCAAACTAAGCTGTTCTTAAACCAAGGTACCACTGTAATTTAACCAGATTGCGTGATTGAAATCAGTCAAAATGTAAGGGGACCTCATTAATATAAATAACCGACACACGAGATACTATCCACGCGGTTCATTAAAGCCATGAAGGTGCCTGTGCGCCTGAACTGGGCTTCTTTAGATACTGCCAAAACCCTTTCCTTTTCTGGTTCCCATTCACTTGACCACCCAAGAGAGAAAGCAACTCATCCAACCTATGCATTTCAGAAAATAACAATTACACAACAAAATAGGGCATTTTCAAAATAGAGTGACATATTGAATTTCTGCATAACTAATGCACAACATGGAACAAGAACCCTTTAATCAGACTTTTGTCCATGCAGCAGAACTATTGGATCATTGCTTTCTTTCACTGAACATACTGTACCTAAGGGTGTGGTTTGTTTGCACCAGCTGTTGTGCATCAGATTTCCCAGAACATGCCCCAGACAGTTGGGTAAATCTGCAGCACCTCATTGTGTTTGCTGTCCCTGATGGGTGGCTCCTTTCTGGATTTTATTTCAAGTAAGTTAATATCATGATAAGTGGTACCAATTTCCTGAACTGTTCTACACAATGTTGGAGACTAATCACATTTTGCTGGTTGGAAATACATGCTGATGTGCTTACCCACAAGTAATTTTACTTGCAAATAGGCTTTCCAGCAGGTAATTTACTTATCAACAGGCACACTGACTTACAAGAAGTCCTAGACATGTTTATTCACAAGACCCATTGATTTCAATTGAGTTTTATTCCCAGGATAGGGTGCATAGGACCCCAGCAGGCAGCCAATTGGCTGTTAAGTTTCATCTCTGAACTTTGTACATCCACAGAGAAGCCCAGTTTATAAAGTGCAGTCCAAAAGCAGGCGATGGGCAAATTGAAATACAACTTCTGTTTCATTTAAAACATGATTCTTTTTTAAAAAAACCATAGAGGGAAGAGTCACCTGGATTTTTTTCTTGAGAATTGGTGGATTCCCAGTACATATTCTACTAAGGGCAAAAACGGAAAATGTTCTGTGCTGGGCTTGACAAGGAGTTAACAGGGCATGATATAACAAGTACAGGCCAGTAGCTGCAGCACCTGGGAAAGCTCCAAATGGGCAATTTTTCCATCTTCTTCTCAGGATTTAATGACATGGCAAGGCCTAGAAGTGGACAACTTGCTCCAACAAAATCCCTGGGTTAGATTTCCTTTCTTCTTGAGGGATGGAAGGCTTTAAAGGGACTTTAAAGTTATTTCTTGGAGCTCCTGTCCTTCTCCTTTCCAACAAGTCCTTCCACGCATGTTGACTGGGTGACCTGGGGATGTGGTTAACTGACATGGAGGGGCTTGGTTTCTAAACGGTGAAGCCTCAGAGGGTTAAGACTCTGGTAGTCCTGACTTTAACGTCTCAGGCTCCAGAGCCCTGACCTACTAGGTTTGGGTGGTGATAACAGTGGGGCCTGTGTGGTCCTCTGGTGGCTATGTACTGCCTCCGTGGTCAGAGGCACTATTCTTCTGAAAACCAGTTGCTGAAAAATGCAGGAAGAGAGAGTTCTCTTGTGCTCAGGCTCTGCTTGTGGGTTCTCACAGGCACCTGGTTGGCCACTGTGAGAACAGGATGCTGGATAAAGATGGGCCATTGGCCTTTTCCAGAAGAAGAAGAAGAGTTTGGATTTGATATCCCGCCTTTCACTCCCTTTAAGGAATCTCAAAGCGGCTAACATTCTCCTTTCCCTTCCTCCCCCACAACAAACACTCTGTGAGATGAGTGGGGCTGAGAGACTTCAAAGAAGTGTGACTAGCCCAAGGTCACCCAGCAGCTGCATGTGGAGGAGCGGAGACGCGAACCTGGTTCCCCAGATTACGAGACTACCGCTCTTAACCACTACACCACACTGGATCTTCTTATGTTCTTGTGGTGCTAGCAGACTTGATAGTTCCGTGGGACCTCTCAGAGCCATCTGCCCTGCCATCTGCCAGAAGTGCTGCTGCACTGGTGGATCTGGACCAGCTTCTCATTCTCCACATTATAGCCCAGGCTGCTGCTCTGGGCAGCAGTACTCATGTAAAGTAATGGGCATCTGTCTTTCAGTTCCCCTCGATATTTCCCCATATTGAAAACAAGTGACAAGGACAAAAGGCCTGACCTTCTCCGGTGTCTGTAAACTGCAGCTTGATGTGCAGAAATCAGCAGGTGATTAACATGGTCCTCTGCCACCCTCTGTGTGTGAAGCTACCATTAAAGGTGCAGCTACAATGGCTGATTGAAACCCCTAATGAATCTCAATGTGCACCTGAATCTAAAAATAAACAGGAGTCTTGTCATTTCCCCCTGATGTCTTAATTAAAATAATGGGAGGGAAATCTCATTACATACATACATCCCAAGCTAAGCTGATTGGAGTTACAGCAGGGAACAGGCCCTGTTAAAATTTGTGTGATTTGGGCTTCTATCTAGGTATAATCTTCCAATGCGGCTTGCAAACGATCCCATTTAATATTCCCCCCACTGGCATACTTTCTTTAAAAAAATCTGTTGCCACTGTCAAAGTATTATGGTAAACCATTTTGCCCGTCCTAGTCAGGAAATCTTAACAATGCACTGACAGCATTTTTAAGTGCGTTGGACTTTCCCCAAAGTTGTGGTCTCCAGATATATTTGGTAGAATTTACCCAGCTGCTACCTAGGCATTTAATGTATCCCTGTCTGCAGTATTTAATAAGGTAATTATAACCACTAATGATTACTCCTCCTTAACCACCCAAGAAGGGGAAAAGAGCCCTTGATGTGACCAAGACTGTAGCCATTCCTTTACTTTGCATAAGGAGGAAATTGCCCAACAGCCATGCAAATCACTGCAGTGCTTTCTGTCAGAAACTACATCTATTTGATTGCTGTACGTTGTTGTCAGGACAGAAACAGCTGTTCAGTAAATGAGGCAGTGCTGAAAAGAGGGTCAATTAATTGGATGTATTTCTTTACCAGGGCTTTTTCCACAGTTGTCATTGGATAACTTCAGGGCAAGTTAGCGGTTGTATGGTTTTCTGTGAAGTTCATTCCAAAATGAACCCATCCCTCTCCCCCCTCCTCTCTGCGTGTGCATTATAGCAGAATCAAGTATTTCATCTGATTTCCTGTCTACTGAACCTGGGAAAGCAAGTGAGCCCACAGCAAGAACTTTCCATTACCTCTCCGTTGGGAATGTTCAGGAGGAAGTTGTTGTTTAAATAGGAAAGAGCAGTCAGGTGAAAAAGGAGCCAAGACTCCTGTGCCCTTAATAATTGTGTGGAAGAGGGAAGGTCAACAGGTATAGCATGCATGACAAACTGCACCTGCTGACATTTACTCTTCCACAAAGATATTACAGGTGTAGGAGTACCTTTAAAGAATCACAAAAGCTGAATGAATGGCGTATTCTAGCTATTCTTCTACAGTGTACTCTATCAGTTGTTCAGGACAAGGAAGTACCTTGTCACACCTATTGTGTTCAATCGGTTTCATTCAAAGTACATGGTTATAAGATTGCTGCCTAAAATGATGAAGGTTAGAATAAAACAGTTCTTCCATTTTATGTTTGGAAATGGGGCTTCTTAGCTAAGGCAGAATAATCAACATGGTGCGCTCCGTAAGTTGTTGGAATGCAGCTCCCAGCATCCTTCATCACTGGCCATCCTAACTTCGGCTGATGGGAAGTCGGCATTCAATGGCATCTGGGATGAACAACATTGGCTACCCCAGTACTAAGACAGCAGGGCATAAAGGGGTTTATGAAGATGAAGATAATGGGTGGAGAGAGATATCATTTTGTTTTCACTTTTTGTAATATTCAGGGTCACTCTGAAGAAGTTTGGCAGCAGGCTCAGGAGAAACAAAAGGAAATAACTAACAAATATATTCTGGAACATACTTTATTTCATTAATACTGGCACATAGTTGAGGAAACACAGCAAGGATTGCTTGCTTAATTCTAGCTAAAATCTTCTAAAACTAGGGAACAGCTTTGAATTTGATCTCTTGATAAAGTGTGCATTGAAGCTTTGGAATAATGGCATTATTTATGGCTGTTTAATTTCCCCCAAAAGATTGAAAGGCTTTGCTGTCTAGCATTCTTGCCCATAGTCTTGGAAAAATTACAAAGTTGGACTAAATCTCCAAATGTTCTCACATAGCCCTGTTTACCGATGCCAGAGCATTGTTAGAAACCCAAAAATTCCACTCAGTGTTCACATCTAAAAGCCATGTATTTAAGAAACCCACCCTAGACTTGCAGAAATTTTAGGATTGCAAACTATTTTCTTACTGCTTAGGAGGTAATGTCCTAGCAAGCCACAAATTAAAATGGGACTTAAAATATTTTTAATGGACTGTCTGGCAATCTCTTAGAAGACAACAACACACCACTTAAACATCACAGAATCATAGAAATGTAGAGTTGGAAGGGACCCTGAGGGTCATCTAGTCAAACCCCCTCTGGTGCAGGAATCTCGACTAAAGCATCCATGACAGATGGCCATCCCACCTCTGCTTAAAAACCTCCAGTGAAGGAGAATCCACAACCTTCCTAAGGAGACCGTTCCAATGTCTTACTACTCATGCAGTGTCAGCCCTTGCCACATTCAAAAACACATAGAAATCTTCAAGAATAAATTATTTGATGTGGCCTGCATATCTCCTGTTCAAAGTAGGGAGGAAAGGAAATCAAGACGGTGGTGTATGGAAAGACATTAATTCATTAAGTTGCTGTTTTTCAAACTAATCTTTCAACATGACTTACATTAAAAGAAGCACAGTAAGACACTGTATTAAAAGCACAAAGCATTAAAATACAAAGCAGCATAAATAGTAGAGGCCATCATCAAATACATTCTGAGATGGGTGAAGAAATAAATAAAATGCCATTAAAAAATTGAAGGAACAGAGCTCACCAGTCTTTCCCAGGGAGAAAATTCCACAAGTGTGGTGCCACCAATGAGAAAACATATTAATCAAATCTTTTCTGTTTTCTCCTTAGTGTTGAAAAGAGATTCCATCAAACTTTTCCCAGACAAATATTTTCCATAATTTGATATTGCCAATGACTTAATGAACTATGGTTTAATCAAGTAGGGACGAGCTGTCTTCAACATTGTTCTAATTAAGCAATTCTTCCACTTGTTCCGGTTTCTCCCACTGATTAAAACGCAAAAGAGTTAATTTGATTTTGAAACCTTCATGTGATTTTCTGGAGCATGGCTCATGCACAGTTTAATTGCTCCTAAATCTATTTCACTAATATTTGTTCTTACTATTTCAGAAGAGTAATAGTTGCAGGAAAAATTTAGTGCCTAAGAAAATAAAGAACAAGGTAGCAAATTTAGGGAATATGCAGAAGCAAATTTAGCAAAGCACTAAAAGCAAAAGGTCTTGAATGTAAATTCTGACACCAATGTAGAAAGTATTAAAACAGTTCCAAAAATACTTGAGCTTTAAGGGGCCTCTAAAAGAAGTTGTTCTATGATTCACACATAGTTAAATAATTGAATTAATTACTACAATATATATTGATGGCCACTAAATTAAATAAATTCACAAAGGCTATGAATGGCTACTAATCATGATGACTATTAACTACCTCCTGTATCAGAGACAATATGCCTCTGAATCAGGGATAGGCAACCTAAGGCCCGGGAGCCGGAGCCGGCCCAATCGCCTTCTCAATCTGGCCCACGGATGATCTGGGAATCAGCGTGTTTTTACATGAGTAGAATATGTCCTTTTATTTAAAATGCATCTCTGGGTTATTTGTGGGGCATAGGAATTCGTTCATTCCCCCCCCTCAAAATAAAATATAGTCCGGCCCACCACATGGTCTGAGGGATGGTGGGCCGGTCCACAGCTGAAAAAGGTTGCTGACCCCTGCTCTGAATACTAGTTTCTTCAAAGACGGCAAAAGAGGACTTGTGTCCCGCATATAGATTTCCCAAGGACATCTGGTTTCAATGTGAGAAACAGGATGCTGAACTCCATAGGCCTTTGGTCTGGTTCAGCAGCACTTTTTTATGTTCTTAGCCAATTACAATGTGTGTATGTGACTGATCAGACGTGTCTAGAAGGCACTCATGTATCTTAACTTAGGAAATAGATAGTAAAGTGAAGAATGGGGATGAGAGGGGCACTGGATATAGAACGATAGTTCCAAGGTGCTGAATCTCACACATCGTGTCAAATCACAGAGTTCATGTTGGCCTGTGTATGGTGTATGTTGGTGGATGGAAGAGTAAGTATTGGATTGAAGCTGTTCTTAGCCAAAAAAAAACCCCCACAGTCAGATAGGAAAGATGTTGATTCAGGGATGTGCTGTCTCTTTCCTGCAGGAATTCAGTGAGGGTGATTAGCAAAGCCATTACTACATCTGAATTCAACCCCCTAAATAAGGATCTCTGCCTTTTGAGCCAGGAAAATGAAGAACAGTGGCTGCTTTCATGGGCACCCCTCATGATACTAACCAAAGACAATAGAAAATTGAGGTAGATTTTGGTCAGTTCTGAAACCTTGTGCTAATGTCAAAAGTGCACAGCAATGAGAAAATTAATAAACAACATCATCTTCATTGTTGCCTTAAGAAAAATACTTAATACTCCTTGATTTTTTTAACATTCTCTGACTTCCATATTGGATTCTTGTCTCATTACACATGCTAAAGCTATTTTTGTTCATCTGCATACTATCCCTTGCTTTTTCCTGTAGAACTAATTGCAGTCGTCAACAGGTTTACCATACCTATTGAGTAAATCACCCATCCCCTACTACCCTCCTGAGAAAACCCCCACCCCACCCTCCCACTGTATATAAGGGTCTGCTGTTTCAGTGTATCTGAAGAAGTGTGCATGCACACGAAAGCTTATACCCAGAACAAACTTAGTTGGTCTCTAAGGAGCTAAGGGACACGAGTGGCGATGTGGTGTAAACCACTGAGCCTTGGGCTTGCTGATTGGAAGGTATGAACTGTCGATGGTTTGAATCCCCATGATGGAGTGAGCTCCCGTTGTTCGGTCCCAGCTCCTGCCAACCTAGCAGTTTGAAAGCACATCAAAGTGCAAGTAGATAAATAGGTACTGCTCCGGTGAGAAGGTAAACGGCGTTTCCGTGCTATTTTATTTTATTTATTCCAATTTTATTAGTAGTATAATATAATATAATATAATATAATATAATATAGTAGTATTATATTGTTTCCTCTTCATTAATCTTTAGTTTTTAAACTTTCAGAAAATTAGGTAATTTTTCAGCACGTGAAGCTTAATGTATATAAAAAAGGTTGTATATACATACACAATAAAAGAAGGTTATCTCTCATGGAAGTTTCTGTAATGTAAAACAGATGTGTTCAAATCTCTCTTTATCCAGTAAATTCCAATAGGATTTTTAAAGTATATATCCTTAATACTGTGCATTAAAGTGTATGTTGTATTACACAGTATGTTGCCTTTCCTGTACCATTCTTTCAAAAAAACAAAACAACCCCCCCTTAAATTACTAGGTTTCATAAGAATTTTGGGTGTGTGCAAAAATTGATTCCTATTTGTTTATCTTAGAAATGAATGCCAAATGTGCTAGTATTACACTCAAGCAATATTTCAATATATGGTTTCTAATGTAAAATGTTCATATTTGGGGGGCTCATTCAATTATTGCCAAATTCTGGAGCAGAATCCTATGATTAGGATAATCTTGGGTGTCAATCTTCCTGGAATCCTGAAATGGTTTTATTGGCTTCTTTAAATACTGTAGGAAGGGAAGAAGGTCAAATAGTTGCTTAATGTTCACTGAGGCTATTCCCCCTCCCAGAAACAAATGAATGCATTCTCCTCTAGCCATCAGGCTTTATAGGAGAGCCCCTGCTAAATGTGGTAGATTCGATACTATAGAATCCTCAGCTCATGTCTGTCTACCCTCTGCTTGAAGACCTCCAGTGAGAGGCATTCCATCATCCCTGTAGGTTTGATCCCATTGCTGAACTGCTCTTAATGTCAAAGAAATTATCTGAATGTTCAACTGCCTGCAACACCCGCCTTCCAGGTGTTAGTTATATATGCAGGAAATCCAGAGCCAGAACATGCATGTTGTTCAGCTGTTGCTTGAAGACCTCAAATGAGAGGCAGCCCACCAGCCCTCTAGGTTTGTTTCTATTATTGCGATCAAGAAGTTTCTTCTAATGTTCAACTGCCCAGAACACACCACTTTCAGGTGCGTCATCTACACATGCATATTTTTCCATGGGTGTACTAGGGCAGGGATACAGCTCATCAGATGATACTCCAGTTCCCATAAGTTCTGACAAGCACGGCCAATGGCCACACATGGTGGGAGTTTTCGTCCAAAGCATCTGAAAGGGACCAAGTTGGAGAAGGTTGCCCCAGCTTATGTGTTTAGGAATGCAGCCTAAATTATTTTATGACCCAATTTGTCTTTCTTTGAATCTCCGTGTTCTGCAATGTGTTCTGTGTTCTACAATGAGGAAATGATCCAAATGGATATGTTGCAAGCTACTTCTTTTTGGAAAGACTTGGGACTGAAATCAAAAGGAAGTTCCATGAGTAATGGGTTGTTTTTCAGTGGACTGTGTGTGGGCTTATGATGAAATTGTTGGTATTATGGGAGGAGATAGACAAGCAGTGTCGCAATGTTTTCAGGTCAAGCATATAACATTTATACTCATTAGGAAACATGGCAATGATTTAAGAGACAAACTTCCTGTTAAATTGTCAATTAGTATAGAGAGCTCTAGAGATTTGATAATCAGGGTATATTTGTTGCTGCTTAATTTATCTGATTCAGCTTGTCATTTATGAAGAAGTAGGAGACAGATTTAGCTTACCCAATAATACAGGAAGAATGAAATTTCCCCATTAGATTTATTTCACTTGATTTAAAGGTTGTTTTTTTTAAAATAGACTAACTTTCCACAGGGTCTATATTGACATTGTTTTTGGACACATCCAATCATTCAACAACTTGGAAAATTATTATTGCATTGAAAGATCTAATAATACTTTATGGGTAATTTTGTTATGTTACCTTAAGGCTTATTGTTGTGTTTGGAATGGACTTAGAAGTGGGAATTAATCTTCTGACTACTGCAAAATGGTGTATTTCAAGTCGCTGGAGAAAAACAGACACCTCTTTAGCTTCAGAACAGTACGTGATGATGTTTTGCTTAAGTTGTTTAAGGTGCTTAAGCTATTGCTTAAGTTGCTTAAGCTATTGCTTAAGGTGCTTAAGCTATTGCTTAAGTTGTTTAAGGTGGCTCACCTATTGAAGGCCCTAATGGACCACAAATTGAGAGGAGAGAAAAACGATGTTATTCATATGTTTTGGAGCAGGCGGTTTCAAGGTTCTCCATTTCTCTTCCTTCTTTTGACTATGTTGTAGATGTGATGACAGTGTGTATGGATCACAAAGGAGGGGATATTGTATTCTGCTTTGCCCTACAGATGACCTGTCATTTCCAGAGGTTGTCCCATCAGCTTCAGCCAACATCCAGTCATCAGAGATTATGGGAGTTGCAGTCCAAGAACATCTGGAAGTCCACATTTCCTATTCCTGCCCTATAGGAGTCTCCATCCCCTACCCCATTTACAGACACTGCATCTGCATAGAGGTGTTATTAAGGGTCTAGTAATATTGTGCTTGTCACACAAGAAGTGTGTCTCTAGAGTAATGTGAATTGGTTTTTGAAAGCTTTAAAAATAATTTCAATTTAGGGGGTCCTTCGTTATCAGAGTATAACGCATTTAACTTTAATTCGTCAGAGGATGTTATTTTAATGGTTATCTGAAAATAGTAAGTGTGTGGTAATGAACTCAATAGGTATAACTTCTGAGTCGCAGGTCACAAAGGTTTCCAGCACTCAGAAGAAAAAAATAATAGTTGTGATTTGGCAGCTGTTCAACACCTCTTGCCTCGCCTCAGGACTAACAATACAAATTGTTTAACATTTGTATAGTATTTCAAATAACTTCACACTCATTCTCTTTGTGATCTTTCAATCTTTACAACAGTCATGCAAGGTAAGCCCCCACCACACCTTACATTTAGAGAACTATTAGACCACATGGCTTCCCCCATAAATCCTGGGAGCTGTTGTAAGTTAATAATAAATAAATAAAATAAATAAATCTCCTTCATGGAGATTGCCGTGTGTGAAGGGGCTTGAATCCCATGGACTGCATGAAGACCAAACCTATCCATTCTTAAGGAAATCAGCCCTGAGTGCTCACTGGAAGGACAAATCCTGAAGCTGAGGCTCCAATACTTTGGCCACCTCATGAGAAGAGAAGACTCCCTGGAAAAGACCCTGATGTTGCGAAAGATTGAGGGCACAAGAAGAAGGGGACGACAGAGGACAAGATGGTTGGACAGTGTTCTCAAAGCTATGAACATGAGTTTGACCAAACTGCGGGAGGCAGTGGAAGACAGGAGTGCCTGGCGTGCTCTGGTCCATGGGGTCACGAAGAGTCAGACACAACTAAATGACTAAACAACAACTAACTAACTAACTAACTAACTAACTAACTAACTAACTAAATACATAAATACCCAGCCACTCTGGGCGGCTCCCAACAGATTAAAAACAGAGGAAAACATCAAATATTAAAAATATTAAGGGTCCTGAGAGTTGTTAGGTGACCTCCTAACATAACTATGAATCCCGGAGTAGCTTAACAATCAACTCCTCTTCCCAGGGAACTCTGGCATAGAAGCCAACAGGCATAGACTAGTCAGATATTCATATACCTTGTGTGGACATCGAGAGCCACACAATGTTGGGGTGGGGCTAAGGGCACAGCCCTATTGTCTTTTCAACATGTGGAGCCTAGTTCCCATGATGGGGTCCTTGAGTCCCAGTTAGACTACCCTTTG
This sequence comes from Podarcis filfolensis, assembly GCF_964270895.1. Taxonomy (NCBI): domain Eukaryota; kingdom Metazoa; phylum Chordata; class Lepidosauria; order Squamata; family Lacertidae; genus Podarcis; species Podarcis filfolensis. Next base: position 36,897,223 of record NC_139607.1, on the reverse strand, counting down.
ACCTTGCACACCACAATGAAACTCCACTTGTAAATTGAACTTCACCAGAAAATAAATAGGACCCACTGTTGTAGGTCCAGGGGCAGTGAGCCCACTGCTGATGGGGTCAAGACATGAAAGAGGAAATAATCACATGACATGCATCTTGGGATTAAACAGGCTGCAACTTTTTTATTATTACAGATGTCAGGGTTTGGCTTAGGCATTTGGGTATGTATCCTGAATTACCCTGCCCGACTGCTGAATGATTGAATTGCTAGGATCAATCCTGTGTTAAGGATCGGCCCCTGACATATAGCAAGTAAGGTAATCCCCTAGGTTCACCACCATGGGGGAGTGCTATGGCCCATCATCCCCCATCTGGGTGTCTGGACAAAAGCACGGCCCCCTGGACCCCTTTAATGGGGCCTGCTCAACAAAACTTGAGGCCTATTGGCTTCCAGGTGGAGAGGTCAAAGTTAGAAACAGAGCTTTTGGAACCCAATACTAAGAATCTGTCAAGAATGTATAACTTGCTGTTGAAAATACACAGGATGAGACGGTTAAATCAGCTATGATTAAATGGGCACAAGACATTGGTCATGACATTATGTTTGCTGACTGGGAACAGTTATGGACTACCGGTATAAAGTTTACGGCATGCAATGGCTTAAGAGAGAACATTATGAAAATGATTTACAGGTGGTACATGACCCCAGTCAAGCTTGCAAAAATCTATCATACGCCCAATAATAAATGCTGGAAATGTAAGGAAACTGAAGGTACTTTCTACCACCTTTGGTGGATGTGCCCAAAGATCAAGGCCTTCTGGGAAATGATCTATAATGAAATTAAGAAGGTACTTAAGTGTACTTTTCACAAGAAACCAGAGGCCTTCCTCCTGGTCATGGTAGGCCAATTGGTGTCAAGGAAAGATAGGACGTTTTTTATGTATGCAACAACAGCAGCAAGAGTTGTTTTAGCAAAGTATTGGAAGACACAAGAACTACCCACGCTGGAAGAGTGGCAGACGAAGGTGATTGACTATATGGGACTGGCCGAGATGACTGGCAGAATCCGTGACCAAGGGAAAGAGACGGTGGAAGAAGATTGGAAGAAATTTAAAGTTTACCTTAAGAACTGTTGTAAAATTAATGAGTGCTAAAATGTCATGGGTAATGTAAAACAGAATTGCAACGATAAACGATTGGGTTAGAGAAAAAGGATTAAAAAAATTGAATCATAAGTATTTGAAATTAGGGGTTGCTGAAAAAGTTTAAAACAGGGATGCAGAAAAGGGAGGTATGGGGAAGTCGTTGAAATAAGGTTTAAGAAAAAAAGGTGATGAAATTATACGTGTTTATATGTTTGTTTGTTAATGTGTTATGTTGTGAATTGTCAGTTCTTGTCTGTTAATATATGTTGTAAAACCAATAAAAATTTATAAAAAAACAAAACAAAACTTGAGGCCTGTTTAATCCCAAAATGTATGTTGTGTGATTAGTTAATCTTTTATTTCTTGACCCCTCCCTGGCAGCAGTCTCACTGTGCCTGGACCCCTTTAATGGGGGTACTGAGATGTCCTGGAGTAGGGGGTGGGGCTCCCAATTGACCCTTAGACAAAGGTCTAACCCAATGCCTGAACTGCCACCTGAGTTGGCATAAAATGGAATAATCCAAGTAATATAATCAGGTTTTGGTCGGGGAGTCATTGTAGTTCTTTTCTTTGGCCGTGTAGTAATCTTATGAAAATAAATCCATTTACATTGTTGAAGGGTCATTTGAGCTGGAAAAGGGTAGGAAGGAGCTCAGAGTATAACAGTTATTTCATACAAGAGGATCTTTTTATTGTCGGCCAGCTTAAACTCTTCAAGCTCCTCAAACAAAACATGAAAGCTGTATCAAAGCCAGGAGTAGATTCAGTGAATTTCTCAGCCATTATGCTTCTCTCTTAGTGTAAGGGCAAGAAAATAATAGATAAAATGTTGTTTTTGGAGCACCCTCTCATGGTTACAGCCCTTGTTTCCTGTAATAAGAAACTGGAGAGGAGGAGGACTCAGCAAAGGGCTATCCTTCATGAAAGACTTGAATGGAGTCTTTCTCCAGAAGCTTTTGTTTAATGTTTCCTGAAATAACCAATAATATCATTTTATTCATTGTATTTTTTTAGGTACATTATACCTAAAATTACATTGAATGTAAGAATTCTGAAAAATAGCTCAATGTGTGATTTTAGTGTGAAACAAACTGTAATTTTGACATTTTGCAGACATTAATGGCAAAGAGAGCATTTAGTTCTCCAATCCAATTAATACTGCTTTGAGTTGGGAAGTAGGGCTAAGCTATATGCCCTTTCTAATTCCTGAATCTAGCATGGATTCAATTCCTGGAATAACCAGAATAAGTTTCATGGTGAGATTATGGCCCTCTAAGTATGGGTCTGAAATATACTCAGAGTCGCAAAGTGATTTCATGCTCTTTATTCAGCTCATAGTGGTGAGAAGGAATGAATGAAAGTCCCCTCAAAGTATCTGCTTTATATACATTATTTACACAATGGGCTGCACATGATTGGCTAATTCTGGAATTCTACTGTAAGCCAATCAGGTTGTCGATTCACTTCTATCTGCAGCATGATTGGGTGGTTCCTGCCAACCAATCATACTGCTGCATTGTTCTAGGACCAATCAGACTGCTGCATTCTGAATCCTATTGTTCTAGGACCAATCAGACTGCTGCATTCTGAATCCTATTGTTCTAGGACCAATCAGACTGCTGCAGTTTGAATCCTATTCAACTCAGTACATAACAGGGTCATTAAGGTAACAAAGGACTGCAAGTGAGTAGGCCCAGCTCCCTCAACTCACTGGTAGTTAGAAAGACAAAGCTTATAGGAGAGTTGAATTATATGAGGTAGAAGCAAGGATTCAGGCTGGGCAGCTGTGAGGCAGAACCATGCCTGATTTCTACTGGAATCCAAGGCTGTGACTATGGGAGAAGCAATACCATATGGGGGTGGGGTGGGGGTTAATGCTGTGAACTCCATCATCATGGGCTCAGGCTGTATATATGTGTAAATAAACCATAAATCATAAAGACACCACAGTTTCCCCTGTCACTCACTCCGAAGGAAAATGAACCCATGGTGAGCACCTGGAACTGCTCAGAGATTGGGGTTGTGTGGAACAATATATTGTTTTATATTTTTTAAAAAATGTGACCACCAGGAACTACAGATTTGAAAAGGCTCCACTATCCTTTTAATGTTCCCTCATTTATAATGCTTTACATTACCAAAGCAATATAACTCTTCAAGCCGATGAGCTATAGAGATGAGCTAAATCTTCTTACATGGGCCTGAAATAAATGACAGATTGACAAGAATATGAAATGGTTCTTTAATGAACTCTTGAAACTCAGTTCAACGGAGACCTTCAGGCGACTGACATATACATCCCTTTTATGCTGTCTGAGCAATTACAGTGGATTTGTGACTGATAACTGACTGCCGTGGATTAAATTCCCAGCCAGTAATGTGGTCAGACTTCAAATTTGCCCTTGTTGAATCCATTCCACATCACTTTCCTCTGCTGTTGTTTTCCTTCCTTCCTTGAGTAGCGGGTTAAGGGCCGGATTTATGAAAGAATCAGACATGCTTTGGATACCATTAATGCTGCAAATTACACCAGCATGACAATATCATAATATTACAACCACCTGGCTTGCCCTTGTTTCATTTTGTTTACAGTTAGGTTGTTATTGCCTAAGTTTTCTCATTTTTTTGTTTTGAAAATGCATGGAGGGAAACATAAGAATTGTCTGCTATTATGATTATGTGTAATGTTGAAACAGACCAATGCAGCTATGAATTGTATGAACAGAGAAGAAAGCTTTTAGAAATTGGATTTTGTGTTTTATCCTGTTTTTATACTGAGCACCACTTCAATGGCTTCTGACCTTGAAGCAGTTTATATATTTGTTAAATGAATAAGCAAAATAAGATTCTGAGTGACTTAGAGGAAGACAGTGGAATTGTCTTATACCTTTATGCTCTAATAGGTCTGCCCGTTTAATAACATGGGAGCCACAATTTCGACCAACTGTAGTTCCCAAGCACTCTTAAAAGATATCCTTATTTAGAATATATTGCAATTGTGTAGTATTATGAAGGAAAATCACTTAGGTGACTCAATGCTGCTATCATGCCTGAATGTAAAGGGAAGAATTTAAGGGACCAGACTCGGTTATTTAAGAATCCAAATAATTTCCACATCACAACCCATCTGCATTGTAAAAATCCCTTGTACAAGAGAACAACATTTCTTGTCTTTCAGCTTAAATCCTTAGCATTTCTGAAAAGTGACAAGATCGTCCTTTCTTCCCCACCTCCCTTCTAATATCATGACACCTAAACCTCACTTCCTTTCACTAAGCATCATCAAACTCCCTTACACACGTGTATGTCATTCTGCAAAATTGTGTGCTCCAGCTGATAGTAAAATAACTAATGCTGGTGGAAACATATAATCTGCAATAACTCTTCTCCCCTAACTGAACTCACCTTCTCTAACTACAGCTGCAGCTATGGGTTGTATGCACAACACAAGTGATGCTTCTATGTTAATTAGGAGGCATGGGACTAATGAGGAGGTATGGCCCTGTCATATCTAACTTGACCCATATTTTAGAGGCTGTTACCATGGGGTAAATGTTTTTGTAGAGCATGTGCCCTTTTACATGTCTATGACACCTTACTTTGCTTATTTTTTAAGGATGCAGTGGTATCTCAAAGATGGCAGTCTAGCCAATTCACTCCCTATTCGCAGCGACATCTTAGTTCAACAGTGAAGGCAGATAGTCTTTCTCCCTTTCATTCTTGATCATATAAATGAGTACACTGCTCAGCAGCACAACAATAAATTCAACCTTATTAGTGCTGGCTTGGCCGTTGATATCCCAGGCCTCAGGGATTTATTTTATTGAGCAAATCTCTGCCTGCATAAATCCTTAGTCAGACATTTAAACTAAAACCCTCCCTTCAAGTTGTAATAATGCGGATAGTTTATTGAATGGCAAAAATGTCAAGTCTGTAGAAAATACATTTGTGCCTTAGATTAGGGGAGGGGGATGTTTACTGTGCAAAGTAATGACATCCTATCCAGCTTGTGGGGATCTGTGGCCTTTAGTGTCTTGCCTGTGCCATAGCTTTTAATCAAGGAGCATTTCTCCATGTACCTTAGCTGTACGTTATTGCCATATTTATCTCAGATAATGAAAAAAAGATAAAGTAAATAAGCAGGGGCTGCTTTACATGGTACATTTCCCCCTCTGTGCAAACAATGCCACCTTATTTAGACTTGTGTTGGAGTAGATAAATATAATAACTTATGAACTATGCAGTGACAGAGATGGAAACCCCACCTTATGGCTTGGCTTGAGTCACATGATCCATTTGTTCATGTAAATGCATTAGCAGGGCCAATAAAGACTGTTGATGAATGTGTGTATAAATTTCAACCAGCCCCAAGGAGTAGCTTTCATTAGTCTAGCTTCTCTTGGTAACAAATTGTTATGGCTTTCAGGATATCATAGAGTTTTCATCAGCCAGAATTTGAAGCAAAGTTTGATACCTGTGTATCCCATACACATAACAGCAGCATCCTATGACTCTTTGTTTAGAAGTAAGAAGTAAGAGGATGATCCAAATGCAATAGCAGATGGTGAGGTAGGGTCGTGGCACTACCTAACCTCCTGACAGCCAACTCACTGGTGCTTAAAGAGAGGGGGGACAGGAGATGCGGCAGGGAGGTAAGTGCAGTGTGAACACCAGCAGGAGTGCCAGATTCACTCTGCTGATGCGTTTGTACCATGCCAACCTCCTTGTTGCCTCAACCTTCCCACTTTCTCTCTTCATAAACAGCAGTGACTCAGTATTTAGAGGTCATGTAAACATCCCACCATACCATGTAAAAAGGTAAAGGGACCCCGACCATTAGGTCCAGTCGTGTCCGACCCTGGGGTTGCGGCGCTCATCTCGCTTTATTGGCTGAGGGAGCCGGCGTACAGCTTCTGGGTCGTGTGGCCAGCATGACTAAGCTACTTCTGGCGAATCAGAGCAGCGCACGGAAACGCCGTTCACCTTCCCGCCGGAGCGGTACCTATTTATCTACTTGCACTTTGACGTGCTTTCGAACTGCTAGGTTGGCAGGAGCAGGGACCGAGCAATGGGAGCTCACCCCGTCGCGGGGATTCGAACAGCTGACCTTCTGATCAGCAAGTCCTAGGCTCTGTGGTTTAACCCACTGCGCCACTCGCGTCCATACCATGGACCATACCATGTAGTACTGTCCAAATCCATGGCAATGGAGAGGCTTAATAGAGCAGGGGATCTACAACCTTGCTGCTCACAGGGTGGAAGGTGGGCCTCCTAAAAAACCTCCTTGTTCACAGCAGCACCTCCCTAGCTGGCACACAAAAAGACCCAGGTTTGGTCCATAGCTGTCATGTGCTGTTGGGTTTCCTAAACCCAGCACCTTCCCAGAATGTTGAGATCTGGGAAGAGTTGTGTGGAGAGACACCTACATCTCTTCTAGACTCCCTCTAGAACTATGGATTGGAGGGTTGGATTGTTCTGCCCATCTCATCGAGCTCAACAAAAAATACTCCTTGGTTCGTGTGTTCAGGATTGCAGCCTTAACAGATAAGGGAGTTTAAGCTCCAAAAGTTTGTTTATATTTTTTGGCAACATACTTTGATCTTTGTTCTTTGAAGTGGATCTCTAACATATTTTATTAGAAGGTACTAACAAAAAGCAGGGTTTTTTATTTGAAAAACAAACTTTAACTTTTAAAGAATACATTGGGTTGTGTTTTTAATCTCTCATGTCCCATGGAGAGTTACTGTATTATATGCAGTTTCTTCAGAGTTTCAGTAGATGTAATATGCTTTTCAGTGATCAAAAATTGCTGAAAATTTGATTGCATTTTGCCAAGTCACAAATCAAAAATTCCAAAGGCACATTCCAGTCATTTTACATACCAAAGGATAACCATGGTTCCAATTATGTTACTCGGCCTTCTCTGTGTCTAGTATCCAAGGTATGCCACATTGGTCCTCATTAGAAGCGCATTTTAGTGATCTTTCTTCATTCCCTGAAATGAATGTTTTACATTATGGTGAACCCAAGAATTCTGAAAGAGGCATTAGTGCTGCATGGATTAAGCAAAAATATGAAAGGTTCTCATACATAATTATAAGGCGGCATATTTCCGAGACACAGTTGAGCACTGGAGCACTTTCACACAAGATCAGACAAGTTTGTTAAATCACAGTTTATTTTTCTGTGAACTTAAATCATCCCTTGGGCTGTTCTGGCAGTAGCTGGTTTATTTTCACCCTTGAAGTTTAAGCCCTTCTATTTCTATGACATTTGAAAGCGGCTAAGGAAACTGAATAGATCATATGGCCCAGAAAAGGATACTGAACTTCTTATAGCAAATCAGTAATAACAACAATAAGCAGGGGTCCATCATGTGTCACTGTCTACGTAAACAGTAGACACGAATTTATCTTGGTCTATTTTTTCTGAAACTGGAAATGAGGTCACAATCTCATGTGATGTAATCCTCCTTTAAGACACATATTTTCATTGTGGTCCTTGCCTTATGAGTGATTTTCCTCATAAGTATCAGTTGGGGGGATCTTGAGAAAAAGCCTTTTTCATATCATTTCATAAAACAACATTTTCTTTCCCATTTACAGTGGCTCATTTCCTGACATTTTTTATATAGTTTGGTATGAACAGATGGGGAAAAGGCGGTGTCTATGAAGACAGTTCCCAAACCTTTTCTGAAAACTATTCAGGTAGCTTTGCTTAGAAAGTACATGTGGGAATGGGAATATTCAGCTGTTTATTTAGAGCTGTATCCTTACCAATGATTTCCTGACCAGACATAAAACTTTAGGTTTCCACATCTATATTGTGAGAGCCATCTGGGGAGGAATTAGGAAAAAGAAGACTGACAACTGGTTTTCATTAGAGATATGAACTAATTTAAACAAACAGCAGCTTCGTTAACTACAACTTTAAGCAAGAAACAAAAATTTAACACCTAACCTGTTAAATTGTATCTTATTATGTAAATAAGTTTGACATAAAGAATAGTATACTTATTTTGTCTTTAGAGGAAGGTTGTGTACATATTATCAACTTAAAATGCATCTAATTCATTCTTTTCCTTAATTTGGATTGAAGCTGGTTTGGGGAGAAATGCACCAAAGTATAGTAGTCAAACCTCGGTTGTCAAATGTAATCTGTTCCGGAAGCCCGTTCGGCTTCCGAAATGTTCGAGAACTGAGGCGTGGCTTCCGATTGCTTGCAAGAGCTTCCTGCACTCAAGCCGCGTCGGACGTTCAGCTTCCGAAAAACGTTTGAAGACTGGAGCATTTACTTCCAGGTTTTCAGCATTTGGGAGCCGAAACGTTCGAAAATGGAGCTGTTCAGGAGCCAAGGTTTGACTGTATTTCAAAACTGGATACATGCAGTAGATATGGATTGTGGCAAATATCATGTGTACGCTACTTCCCAAACCAATGGTGGGAGCACATTGGATGCAGAGTAAACAGGAGTGTGTGCACAGCCAAACTCTCCTAGCCCTGCAACATATAGTCTAAATGAGGGAACATTTTTTAGCTCGAAGGACGAATCCAGAACTACCATCAGTGGGCCATTTTCCACAGGTAAGTTGGGCATCAAGTGGTTCAAAGTTCAGGGTGAGAGCAAGCACAGTGATCATTGGCTCCCAGTACGTTTCCGAGCACAATTCAAAGTGTTGGTGCTGACCTTTAAAGCCCTAAACGGCCTCGGTCCAGTATACCTGAAGGAGCGTCTCCACTCCCATTGTTCTACCCGGACACTGAGGTCCAGCACCGAGGGCCTTCTGGCGGTTCCTTCACTGCGAGAAGCCAAGTTACAGGGAACCAGGCAGAGGGCCTTCTTGGTAGTGGCGCCCTCCCTGTGGAACGCCCTCTCACCAGATGTCAAAGAGAACAACAATTACCAGACTTTTAGAAGACATCTGAAGGCAGCCCTGTTTAGGGATGCTTTTAATGTTTGATGTATCACAGTATTTTAATATTCTTTTGGAAGCCGCCCAGAGTGGCTGGGGAGGCCCAGCCAGATGGGCGGGGTATAAATAAATTATTATTATTATTATTATTATTATTATTATTATTATTATTATTATTATTATGCTTTAGTCTCAGAATGCTAAGATCAGAGATAAGCCTTTGTGCTTTAAAAGGCAGCAGGTAGAGGCTTCTCTCTGTTGTTAGCACTGATTACTATTTGATTGTGAAAGGCAGCAACAGAGATTTCTCTCCAGTGTTAGTGCTGTGATCACAGATTTCTGATAGGAGAGGAGCCTGTGCCCATTGTTATTTAAAGAGCAAGCAGAGAGAGGCTTATCTTTGATCTTAGCACTTTGGTGCTTAGTGCTAAGATGGAAATAAGAGATCCCTTATCATCCATTATAGCACTTTGATCAAAGATAACAGAGATAGCATGCCTTATTACATCAGGTGAGCATGGCTTTGCCAAAATGGCCTTGTCGACCAAATACAGGAGCCTGGTGACCCATGGATCCAGAGGTTTCACACCATTGGCATAAACACAGCTACTGGATGAATAAGTGATAAGAAAAATAAGCAATTAAGAAATGAATAGTGGTAGCAGAAGTTAAGGGATAAGTAGAGCAGGCCATTATATAGTGCTATTGGTGGGATTATAAGAACCATTCAGCAACTTTCCATTCATCGGTGGACCTAGTTCTATTATATGACGTGCCAGTATAAGACGATCACTTTAGCCTATTCACAGACCTCTGGTTTGTAGAGTATAAGGAAGAACAGAGGCAGACTTTATATGAGATCAATGTCTAATTTCCATCTTTTGGGTCAATTCTTTTATAAGGTATTTGCATATTATTCATGTGGGATGAGGGTTTGCATGCTTACATTTTATACACAGGAGAAGACACAACTATGTTGTGTGAGTAAGACAGCATTTGTTGCCATAGCTTTCTCTAGACTTGAGCAGCCAGCTAAACTCATTCTGTTTGTCACCTTGATAGGGAATTGGCTTTTGTTTCAGCACATCAGCATTCTTCCTGATTTTAGAACATTCAGCACGGTGTTGTTTTTTTTAATGAAGCAAAACAAAAACATTAATAAAATGAGGGCACAGCTGGCTGGACTAATTCTATCAAATCTATTCCCCAAAGGTATAATGAATAATATTCTTTAAAAATGCTTGCATCCTTATGAAAAAGATATTTGAAAGTCCTTTGCAGGCCAGTTCTGGTTGTGGGCATGAAAGTCTGCAGGGAGCCTCCTCTACTTGTGGAGTTCAGGATTCCAGTTTTGCAGCTTCTAAATCACTCAGGGTGACTTCATGAGGAGAAGATGCTTCCTGTTTCAGAGTTTGCTCTCCAACTCATGGAGTATAAAGGGCATAGAAGCATAGGAGCTTAGTGCAGGCATAGGCACACTCAGCCCTCCAGATGTTTTGGGACTACAATTTCCATAATACCTGACCACTGGTCCTGCTAGCTAGGGATCATGGGAGTTGTAGTCCCAAAACATCTGGAGGGCCGAGTTTGCCAATGCCTGGTTTAGTGCATTCATCCCTGCTCACTCTGCTTTCATGTAGCCTTTGCATTCAAGCAATAAGCCAAAGGTAAGTAAGGAGCCCAATGAGCCTATAACTCAAAGGAGAAAGGAGGGGTTGCTTTTCCAAGACATGGGAGCTAAGCTTCAGCAGGGGCTTATAGGAGCAGTTCTGAGATAACTAGTGAGGATCCTGTTGTATTGATGTTTACTGGCTATGTTTCCTGACTCTTCATTTTCCTAATAATTGTCTCTCTCTGTGTGTTTGTGTCCCCCCCTCCCCCGTATATTAAAAATACTTGACCCAAACTTTTATGTTGCTTTGCAATACAATTGATACTTTCCAGGCAGGTGAGGAAAAAAACTTCAGGCAACCAATTTCCAATAGGATGCAACAAATACTCAGGGCTCCTGGAAGGTATTTGTTTTACACTGATATGACCTTTAGGATTCAAGACTTTTTACTACTTGTATATATTTGAGAACCACTGTGTTGTTAATGAATTCCTCAAGAGTTTCTGTTGTTCCATCGCCGCCTTCTAATGGTGACAGAGCTTGTAAAACATGTAATATCACAGAAGCAATGATGTTAATCCCAGGTTGGAACTTCTCATTTTAGGATATGCTGCTAAAAACAGCAGCTGTGCCTCTCTTTCTCTTTCTCCTTCTCCAACACTCCCACAGTGATGTGCAGCAACAGAGACTGCGTGGCATGACATAATTGAAACCTGGGTTTCCTCGCCCTTGAGTAGGGCACATGCCCTGTTAGGGAGGCTGATGTACGTGAGTTTTTGCCTGTGCTTTTCCCCACTATGCACATTCGTTTCTGGCCAAGGTATAACCTAGGAAACAGCCCTCCAATTTAAATATTTTGGACATTGCTGGAGCTTGGAGTTTTGTGGAAATAATTCATGTTAACAAAAGGCACCAGGTAGTTTCTTGGCCATAGCTACATCCACTTTCCATCTGCTTATGTGAGGAGTTATCTTAGGTTTTGTTAGCAAAGTCATTTGAATAACAGAGAGTCCAGAGAGAAAAGTCCCGAAAACATTTTACTGAACAAACTGCACAAAAACAGTGCATAACTTGGGAAGGGAATGACTTCAACATTTAACAGAATTAACACTTAAGTTACAAACTGAATGATCCCTGGTCTTACACTTTGAACAGTGTTCATGTCAATGGCTGTTCACTTTTGGGATTACTGCTTTTGTTTTTGTTTTTAATATTTATTTTCCATTTTACAACATTGAACAATGAATATAAATCGACACAAATCAAATAATGTTTTCTGTGACTTCCCTCCCTCCCCTTCTGTGGTTTCTTATTTGTCTGTCATTTTCTTACTGCATATCCAAATTTATGCTTTTTACAAATTTATCCTTTATAATTCCTTTAACTTTTTTATTGCTTGTGTTTATATCAATCCTGCTTACAATTGCTTACAATTTGTTTTAATATATTCAATAAATTTTCCCCATTCTGTTACAAAAAGTCTATGGTCTTAATGTCTTGATTTTCTGGTAAGTTTCGCCATCTCTGTGTATTCCATTAGTTTTAATTGCCAGTCGTCTCTTTTGGGGGCCAATTCCTCTTTCCAGTTTTGGGCATATATCATTTGGGCAGATGTGGTTGCATACATAAATATTTTTTCTGTTCTTTCAACACCTCTTCTCTGAGTATACCTAGAGGAAAAGCTTCTGGGTTTTTTCAAACATTCCCCCCCGATTCATTGTGGGTCATTTCCCAGAAGGCTTTTGCAATCTTACAGGACTACCACATATGAAAAAAGGTACCTTCTTTCTCTTTACATTTCCACCAAATATTGGATTCAGACTTATACATTTTAGCTAGCTTACTAGGCATCAAGTACCATCTTTTTAAAAACAGAGGAATTCCTGCATTCACAGATTATACTTCACAATTACCTTTGTCTTGACTTTTGCTGGGTTCAGCATCTTGACTCATTTTTTGGCTTCTTGCTGATTTTACAAAAGTGGAGCCTCAGCACCTCCTGGGTAGATTTAAGTACTATTGAGTTAGCTGTCTTCTCTTAGCAAATATTAATTTATCTCCAAAATGGAGGCAAACTTTTCGAGCTGCTCAAATACAGTATGTTTCAAAGGAATAATGACTAATATGTAATATATTGTGTAATACTCTTTAAACATTGTGTTTGTGTGTGTGTGTGTTGGGGGTGTGAGTGGTGTTGTGGTCTAAACCACAGAGGGCTTGCCGATCAGAAGGTTGGTGGTTCGAATCCCCGTGACGGGGTGAGCTCCTGTTGCTCGGTCCCTGCTCCTGCCAACCTAGCAGTTCGAAAGCACGTCAAAGTGCAAGTAGATAAATAGGTACCGCTGCAGCAGGAAGGTAAATGGCGTTTCTGTGCACTGCTCTGGTTTCGCCAAAAGTGGCTTAGTCATGCTGGCCACATGACCCAGGAAAACTGCAGACAAACATCGGCTCCCTCAGCCAGTAAAGAGAGATGAGCGCCGCAACCCCAGAGTCATTTGTGACGGGACTTAACTGTCAGGGGTCCTTTACCACACACACACACACACACACACACACACACACACACAATCATACCTCCAGTGTCCCCCCCCCCTGCCACCCCCTTGCCTCTTAGCACCACCCCTGCCCAAGGTAAGCCCAATGCCCCCCAGGAGGTACTGCTCACTTTGGGAACAACTGCTCTAGATTGTTTTTAAATATTGGGTGAAAACAGCAGAGTTTCCTTATCCCACCCCTCCCCTCTTCAGCCTGACATATCAGATTTTTGTGAAATATACCATATGGACTATTACGCTTCTTTTCGACATGCCAGAAATCACCAGAGAGGAACCTCTGGTATTCATGGCAGGAAAGTCATCCAGGCAGCAGTGCTTGTTAGCCAGCGCTGTGTCTACTGCTCCCCTGCACCACCACAATGTGGGTGTTCTACTCATCAAACCCTAGACGTTGATTCCATTGGTTTGATTCATCATCCAGCTTTTCCTTTTCTTTTTGGGAGTGTTGGTGGTGTTCGACATATTAGTCCTTTATAGAGTCTGGGTAGGGGAAATTTGCTCAAGGAGTCACAAGTCAATTTTGTTACTACTAGTGGGATTTTCCAAGAAACTGTCTTCAGATCTGAAAACGAGAAGAAATTTTGCAAAAAATATAGCCTCAGTGCATGATAAAACCATTCTTCTTTGGTTTACAAAGTCGTCATAAGATGGTACATCTGTTAAATATCATGAAGATGTTTAAGACTGAGAGTATGGTTATTTCCAAGCTAATTTTCCATAAAAGCTTATTCATTTGTTTTTATTGTTACTCAGACATGGACTTTCTGTAAATAACAGAAGCTTTATAGATTTTGTGTTTGTTTGCCTATGGCTACAAGAACTGAAAAGTGCTTCTATTTACTTGCTACTATAAATCAGGCAAGAAGCTTTCTACCAGAGCAATTCTAAGGATGTCGAGAAACATCAGTGGAAGAGCAACAAGCATCCTAAGTCCTGCTGAGCTGCTGCCAGGCAGCACAGGATGTATTCTGTATGGGATTCTGCCCCCCTTCCTATCCAACAACCTATTAAACTTTCCCCTCCTTCTATTGGTTTTAATGGGGGTGTGGAAGTATGCCATCACCAAAGCTATTTGTATTTCTTGTTGTGGGTGTTAGTGAAATAGGATGGCTTTGGATCCAGGCCCTTCACATGCCCGTGGCAGGTCCCTTTTCAGCTTCAACTGCGGTCACACAATGGCAGAGTGATAGTAATAAAACTACTTGGAGATCTCCATTGGAGATCTCCTTTCCTGACTGTGGACCTCACCATCTGTTCATGAAGAGGGAGGTACGCAAGATCCGGTTGTCCCTCAGTCCTTCCTGGGAGCATAGTATTGCTTCCTAAGGCCAGCATAGCCTTTGCTTAGTAATATGGAAGTGATAGTGTCTGTTCCAAAATGTGGCATCTCCAAACCCTCCAACAGTTTCATCCCCAAAATTGGACACCAGCACAGGCATGCTTTCTAGTCTGGTGCTCGGGTGAATGTCAAGTTGTTTCAAAGTGCTTTCTAATCCAGCACTTTGTTAATGAATATCACCAGAGCACCAGACCATAAACCAGGACATTTCAGGATCCAAACAGAAGGTGTGATTGGCTTTTGCAATCCAGAATGTCCTGCTTAAACTGGGGCAATTTGAAGGTATGGAATCTCTAAGGGCTCTTCCCAATGGTCTATTTATTGAGTATTCATCCTCATTTGCTTGCACAAGGCTTACATGGAGCTTAGGTAGTTTCTGGTTATTGTTGTGCTGGTTTACTTTCAGTGTATTTATGCATCCTTTTCACACATTTCAAAGCATTTTCCAATCGCCTTCCTAATCACAAAAACACAATTTCTTTTTAAAAGTGGATTTTTGTGTGTGTTAACACAACAGAGGACTCTTAACTGACTTTAATGATGCAATCCTAAATTTCCCTATATGCGTTCGGATCTTTCCTGCAAACTACTGACAGTCTGAAGGCACCCCAAGTCAACAGTCTACTAAAAAAACTTAATTAAAATAAGATTTTAAGGCTGTGTGCTGTGCTAAAATTGGAAAAATAAAATAATCCCATCAACAAAAGAAAATAGAAAAGCATTAATAAGAGCAAACAAAACTAGGTAGCTGAATTAACAGCCACTCGGAAGGGATGAATTTTGAATATTCTTTGGATAATCTGTAAGAAGGAAAGCTGCAGAATTCAGAGCTGGGGAAAGTTTATTAAATAGCCTAGGAACAAATGATGTAAAGGCCTGATATTCTTCATTTCACATAATGCTGGCACCTGCATATACACCTGCACAGATCAAAAGTGTGTGGGCAACAAGATAAATAGAGGAGCTCTCTAAGCTAAAGAAAAACTTGGCTACTGTTGGTCCTGAGGTGGACTAGTTTATGCTTAGTCCAGGGCATTCTGACATCCTAGTCTGGATCATGTAATGTGCCATAAACACTGTACAATTCTATCCACACTTATCTGAGAAAAAGTTCCATTGATTCAATGGGGTCTGCTTTTGAGTAGATGTGAGTAGTCAGTCATTAAAAGAATTGAATTGTTAAATAGGAGAACATATTTGCCCATTTGGGTCCTGAAACCCAATTAAAGAAATTTTGTGTCTGCCTTATTTCTGAAACCAGTCTTCTCTTCTGATCTCCATTGCTGTGCCCAGATGCTCTGACAAGCAAAGCACCATATGAATAGCAGTTAGTAGATATGCAATAGGTTTCCCCACCTAGCTGCTGTTGGACTCCAAGTACAAGAACAGCATGGCCAATGGTCAGGAATGATGGGATTTGGAGTCCAGCATCTTCTGGAGGCCACCAGGTTGGAAAAGGCAGTACCAAAGCAGCCATCATAGTTGATAAAATTGAAAAGGTCAGCGAAGGCAAGTTGAAGAAGGCAAAAACCACATGATTTTATGTACATAAACCAGTTACGTCATCCCGGAACAATTTGTTCCCAGCCGTGAAGCAAAATTACTGTAAGCAGCCAAAGCTCATCAGACCAGGTTTAAGTGTGGGAGTGGTGGGAGTTTGGACACAATCCCCAAATGATGCCGAGGAGGTGGAAAGAGAGGCAGAAAATGCAGAGAAAAATCACAACTTCCAAGCCACGGGTAGACAAAGAATATATTTCCCAAATGGCCACTTTGGTGTCAGTGTGAGATTAACATCCTGTGCCAAAACCCAATTAGTTTTCCTTCCAGCCCACCAAAAAGGCTCAAACCTTCCAAAATTAGCCCTCCCACATGCCACAGGCTTATGCACCAATTGAAGCCAAAAAGGCATTTAAATTTTCTTTAATGATGCCTCCTCCTTAGCAGCTGAGTCATTAGTCTCTTGCTTTTTATTGCCCTACACTATACCATTGCCCTTTCCAATAATAATTTTAATGCTCCCAAGCCCCATCTTGCTTTTCAAAATGGGCATGAATCAGCCTTGGACTTGTATAGGATGAAGCTGTGCCTGTAGAGGCTGCCTTTAAACTGGTGTTAGGTTTAGTATTTTGGCTATATGTGAGGCAATAGATGCCACAAAGCTTTACAGAAATATTGCATCTGATATATAACGAACTCCTGGCTCACGAGCTATGTGCACACACCTCACAAAAAGACCTGAGTTCTTGGCTAAGGCCTCCCGAGGAAAATCACCTTAAGCCAGATTAAATGGATCTTTACCAAAATCAGAGAAATGAAACTGTTGTGTGCATCAGTTAGTATGTTTTGGGGCAAATGGGATGAAATAGCTCCTCAAACTCTTGTTCAGGGGTCCCTCCGACCTGACATTTGAGTTGTGGGGAGGCTACAGAATAACATTTGGGGGGCTGAATTAAGGGTGTTACTCTGACCCTGTGGAATGCCCTCCTCAAGGAAATAAACAACTGATTTTTGGAAGACACCTGAAGGTAGGGAATTTTTTAATGTCTGGTGTTTCACAGTTTTTATATGTGTTGTAAGCTGCCCAGAGTGGCTGGGGAAACCCAGCCAGATGGGTGGGGTATAAATAATAAAATTATTATTAGTAGTAGTATCTGTTGTGAGCATTCTTGCAGTTAGCCTTGTGCTGCGCTGTGGCACGGAGTTCCAGAGGTAAACTCTGTGCCTAAAACTCCCGTTGCACCTCTTTGATTGCAGGGATTTTTTGCTGCCACACTACCCTGCAAAATTATTTTTCTCTGATGCACTGCTGGACGAATCACCTGGTCTGGTACAATGGTGGCAAAAAAACCAGGTGCCTAGATATTTTGTTTAGGTGCCTACAACCCAGGTCCTAGGAGCCGCATGGCTCCTAACTTTCCTATCCCAGTTTTTAACACTGCCTGAACATGCTGAGAGGGATAGTTAGCATGTTCTTGTACCCAGTAGAAGAGATTGCTGTGTGAGCTTAGTTTCACACTAAGGTGGTGGTGCTCATGAAAGTTCCTCTGGTTTTTGCAAATGTACCCAAGGGCTCAAAATGGTTGTTAACCCCTGCTGTAGAATTCTACCTTCAATTCTGAAGTCTTGGAGCAGCATGTTGCTCCTATGTGTTGTTAGAAAATTGTGAAACCTTCAGTAACAGCCATATTCTGCCCCATATACTATGTAAAAAAAAAGAAGTTTCATTTGGGTTTTCCCCAAATTTCAGACTATTTGATAAATTGCTTTGCATTACACTTATGCAACTATCACCAACTGCAACCAAATATAGTTACATCTGAAGCAAGAAAATACTTATTTGTAAGGAAAGATTTGTCTGCAAATATGTGTTTCCTTTTTAAGGCAACTTAAACCTGACACGATTTTAGCAGGTTTCCCCCGAATGTTGCCTCCATAAGCCAAGGTGAATTGTAAGTCAAGTTCTGCAGAAATTGCATGGACATCTTGTAAAAACTTAATCTCGGGAAAGTAGATTCTCCTGTAGAAGTTGAATTATAATTAAATTAAAATGAATTTACATTTATGCCTTGAAAGCAAAGGTCATAATAATGCTGTACAAGTCCAATAAAAATATTGCATGGGAACAGTACTCTGCAAAAAATCTACTTCTTTTTATAACTTATTTTAGAGGAAAGAGTGCAAATGGTTAGTCACATTATCATTTTCAGATTGCTCTTGCATGAAAAGGGCTGTTAGAATTTTAGAAAACACTTTAAGAAACCACCCAAGAAATGTAACCAATGTCCTTATTAGTTCCATGTGTAACTATGAGGGAATCATTAATAAAAATGCAATCAGTTGATTTTATATGAGACCACAGATTATATGTGGGGTTTCTAGTTACTATTTTGGAAGAATCTTTATATGGTTCAACCTTGATTGCTTAATAAGCCACTAATTTTTCAGCTAACAAAAGTAAACAAGAACTATCTGAAAGAAAAACAGAGTTACAGTGTTTGGGGATGGGAATCAGATACTAGTGAAGTTTCAAAGCTCTGAAACTTGTATTTAGCACAAAAGCACCCAACCAAATATTCACATACGACTTTGGGATTTCAACCATATGAAGTAGTTTAATTCTGATTTCAGAACTCAAGCACATTTGTCCATTTTGAAAGCTATTTTAAAAAGGCACACCACAAAGGTATGATTCAAATGTTTGGGCAGTATACATGGTGCAGTCCTCATGTCATCAGGCAAGGCATATATGGTATAGTCCTACATCACCCTGGAACCCATGAATTTGCTTATTTGAATGAGAAAATTCCACTACATGTGGAATGCCTCAGGAAAAATACTTTCAGGCCTTATCTTCTTCCTGATATATAAGCATTTGGACAGGAGAACTTTGCTATGAAACAACCCACCACGTGTGTTTTGAGATGGAGATGCCATTAAATATGTGGATGTCCTATGTGAAAATGTGAATATGGAAGTGGTCCTGGCCTATGTGAGGACACCATCCTATTAGAAACAACACATTTCAATCTACTCTTAGGTAGAGGGTTGTATTCAATAGCTGTGAGAACCAAAGGTGCTTGCACAACCTATCTCTATCTCCCCTTCCTCTCTGCAGCCCTTACAACCCCTAAAATCATCTCTGGGTGATTTTGGGGTCCCCTCTTGAACCTTGTGAGCTGTATGGACATCAGTGGAATTGTCAGAAATTGAACTGAGGAACATGATTCAAGTCCACTCTGAGGGAGGGTAGAACCATCCAGTTTTAGATAATTCCTTTTTCCCTTTAGAGTCCTGTACAACACAGCTCACACTGCTCAAACGACACCCCCCATTTTCCCCCCATAGAGGCTTTCTGGGGGCAAGGTTGCAAAAAGGAAGGAGGGAAAAGAAAGCTATAATTATATAATAGTAATTTATTATTTGTATCCCGCCCATCTGGCTGGGTTTCCCCAGCCACTCTGGGCGGCTTCCAGCAAAGACCAAAAATATACTAAAATGTCACACATTAAAAACTTCCCTGAACAGGGCTGCCTTCAGATGTCTTCTGAAAGTCAGGTAGTTGTTTATCTCTCTGACATCTGATGGGAGGGCGTTCCACAGGGCGGGCGCCACTACCGAGAAGGCCCTCTGCCTGGTTCCCTGGAACTTTGCTTCTCGCAATGAGGGAACCGCCAGAAGGCCCTCGGCGCTGGACCTCAGCGTCAGGGCAGAATGATGGGGGTGGAGATGCTCCTTCAGGTATACTGGGCCAAGGCCATTTGTGCAAGCTGCCTTCTACTTTTGCAAAGCTTATTCATTGCAGGGTGATAGTTATAAAAATGTTTCAGACATCTGCCGAAACCTGAACCTTCAGAGGCCCTTAACCTTAGTAAATTTTCTGGGGGCTCATGAAAATAGGAAGCTGCCTTCATTGACATCTGGTTGGCCACTGTGAGAACAGAACGCTGGATTCGATGGGCCATTGGCCTCATCTAGTAGGCTCTTATGTTCTTACCAAGTTAGACAATTGGTCCATCTAGCTTACCATTGGTGACATTATCTGGCAGTGGCTTTTCAAGGTCTCAGACAGTAAAGTCTTCCCCAGTCGTTCCTGGAGGTGCAGCCTGGGATGCTCCACACCGAATAATGTGTTCCACCAATGAACTGTGGCTCTTCACTTATGATTCTGCCATGATATCCTAGATCTAGTGTGGACAGCTCTGTGCTTCCCATCTTATAGGAAAGAGGAATGAAAACTGTTAACAATTAAAAAAAGACAAATAAATGCATTCTAATTTGAAGAGCTATTCAGCCATGAAAACCAATAGTCTTGTTTGTTTCCTAATGAAATACTTTACATTACTTGAATACCAGACGCAATACTTGGTTTGGATGCACAACATGAGAGGCCATTGCAGGGTGTGCCATGGCAGAGGAAGAGGTTCTAGGAAAGAGACACCAGTGGGTATCATTTAACTCAACTGGCAGAAAGCAGGATTCCAGTGTAGACGGAAGAGACTGTCAAGCAAAACTGCGGCTCAGCTACACACTTCAGCATTCCAAAGTGATCTTCATGCTCTTTCCAGCTGTCATCATGCCAAAGTCATACACTTTGTTGTGGAAGCGTGCTCTGATCCTTCTCAAAACTGCCTTTCCTTTCACAGTGCCAATATGCCAGGTATTTGTTCCCATATATTTCAAAAATCTTCCAGTAGACTAAAAAAAATGTGGACATACTCAGAATATGGAAAGACTGTCAAATTATATTCATTAGTCTATGGTGAAAACAGGCAAAAACTGAGTCTGAGAAACACTTTATTAAAAAACCCACAACCCTACTGTTATATACTCAATTTCTACTTATTTTTGAAAAGTCTAGATTAATTAGAAAAAGCTGTGTTAAATGCAAGTTTAAGACATTTTGTAGAACTCCTACATGTATGTTAATTGCCAATTTGACATGGTTTTTTGATCTGTTGTTTCAGTTATTCGCCATCTGATCTTTAATATGCACAATTCCGTATGTGTAACAGTTTTTATCATTGCTTTTTCTAACTTGTGGAATACTTGCAGAGTTGGACACCCCCTCCCTTCTACTTTTGCTTCTATAGCACACTTTCAAGAGCTCAGAGTATTTCTAAAAATGTAACTCAAGGGAAATACTTCCTGGAAACACTGTTCTCTCTCATTATAAAATGTGATGGAAAGATTATTCTCTCTTGGGCGTGTTTGTAAAAGTGCTACTAAGAAGAATTAGGAGAGAGACATTTTCTAATTATGTTTCTTGTGTGCATAATCCAGAGCTTGGAAAGTTCATTTTAAAAAGGAATTAGATCCAGTTCAGCCCCTCTAAAAAGGAACTATTTCCACTCCAGTTCAATTCGCATGGGTAGTCCAATTGCACTAGTGGGAATCCTTGAAGTGACTTCCGTTTGTGCAATAACTTATTTAATTACAACCCACTGATTCAAAGTTAAACAGTATTTGAATCAGTGGTTGTATTTAAATAAGCAGTATTCTCATATAGGCACATAAATGGGATCTGGGTGGGATGTTCCTTTTTGTCCATCATTGGGGAAAGCACTATATCCCAGGGCTGGGCACCAGCCAAAAGAAATGACTTGTGTATGTGTTCAGAGCTGTTCCCGGGTCTTCCCAGTTTGACTCAATATTCAAAACCGAATTAGATCTGTTAAAACTGAAGTTCTAATACTGTACCTATCTCCATTTACTATAACAGGAAATCTAAAAACAGCTATAACACGCCCCCCCTTCTAACAGAATTGGATGCAATTTGCAGGCATAAACATCCGTGCAGAGTTGATCAAGCAGACACATTTAGCGATTTTTGTGCAGGAATTTACAAGGTTTGATTTTTATTTTTTTAAAGGAAAGCTCTATAACCTTTTCATTTTCTTCCAGGACTGGATGCAATTTGCAGGTACGGCCACCCCTCTGATGGAAAGAAGCATGCCAAATTTCAAAATGGACAGTTTTGGGGTAGCTACTATAGGAAACCTAGGGGCAGGGTGTAGAAAAACGGGCATGGATCCCCAGGAAAAATGGGGTGGGTGAAATGTCACCACTAATAAATAACTCTGTCGCCCTGAGGGCCGTTGATGGGTTCTGCTTCCTACTGATATTGGGAGGAGATACCATCCCTTGTCTCTGTGAAAGAGAGAGAACTCTGTTGACTTGCATGGGAGAAGAGTCTGGAGGACAAAAGACCATGGATCTCCAGGAAAGACTGAGATTGGGAAAAATGCCATCCTCTCAGAAAGGGCCCTGTTACTCCAAGGGTCATTGGTGCAGGTGGCTTCTGCCTTTCACAGATTTTTGGAATACAATGAAGATCACTCCAGTGACTTGCACAAGGGAAGGAATTGCCAGGCTTCAGGGAATCGGCTTTCCCCCCCCTTTTGCAATAGTTAAGCAGAACAAAGGAAAAGGAGTCTTCTTACCAGGCACTTTAATGATCACAGCAAGAGAACAAAGAATTCCTTCCTAGGAATGGCGGTGCTCCCAATTAAGGGTTCCACTCACTTCCTCCCTAGTCACCCATGTCACTACTGCATCATGTAACCTGATCTCATAACCACTGTGCTGTCAACTTATCGGTTCTTCTTGACCTTGGGCTGAGCAGATGGATGCTTTCCAAAGACACTGAATCTGTTAACCCTCTCTCTCCTAGTGCATCTTCTCCTAGCTGTTCCCTGTCCGGTATTTCCCAACTTCTGCCTTCTGAACTATGTCTCTCTGCAAACCACTGTTCCAAATCTATACTGTCCTCCTGCTCCTGGGAAGATTCAGGATCCTGATCAGGAGGAGAGGGAGGCTCCCACCATTCCTCTTACGTGCAGCCCTCCTCAGCACGGTCCCTGACAGGAATTGCTTTACGTGAGGGTGAGGGGACAGTTTAAAATCCTTTATTCAAATCACTCTATTGAAGTGCCATAGGGAAATAATTCAGTGTGATACAAAGCTAGACCTGTCCATCAAAATGAAAAATCCCCCCTCTCCTCCCTCCCATCTTAAACTTTGTTTGCTTCTCTATTCTACTTGGTCTCATTTCTTGGATTGGCTGGGTGAAATGGCTGTGTATGTTTTGGACAGCTAAGGCCACAGAAGCTCAGGGAGTCCCTGAACTACCTTGATCCACTTCATTCATGGTACCACCCAACTTGGAAACATAAGAACCTACCCAAATCATTCTGATTCTCTTTGTAATTTGGAGTATACCCCTAGAACGTATGGATCCCTACTGTGTGTGTTGTGGTTTTCCTGACATTGGTAAACCAGAGGTAGGATGTGCTTGTGTGGTCTTATGTAAGCATTATAACCCTTGTTTGTGTCCTAGAGCTAAATGCCATCTTATGAGTATGCTTAATAGACGCTATTGTACTGCAGAGCCCCATGTATTTTCTCAGTATGATATATATGGAATGTCTGGATGCATGAACCACCACAATAGCTAACTCACAGTTATTGAGTGACAGTGATCGGAATCTTAAGGAAGCTTTCTTATTTTCTATTACAGCCCCAGTTCAGTATGTTTCTGGTTTAATTTAGTGTTTTTCTACTGAACAAATCTGTTGAGACTAATACAAATGCATGTAACAGTTCAGAATTAATACTAATTATATCAAGTCATTTTTTCATGAGTAAGTTTTGACACTTGCACTCAAAAAATACAGGTTCAGTCTTAATAATGATTTTTAAAAATCTTATTTCATAAAGATCCCCATGAATCAAATAATTTAAAATGATTCTCAGGTCATATTTAGTTTGAAAAATTAATGAGGCGACATTATCCACATATAAAATAGACTATGAACTGTAATTCTGACTGCAGAGAAATGGAATTCTTTGAATTTAAAGTATATGCCATTAAAAAAAAAAATCAACTCACCAGACGCATTTGACTCTACATCGATATAAGTGTGTATTATTTTATCTCAGCAGGCTCAAGAAGCCCATAAAAAAAGATATTAAACTTTAAAACTGTTTTTGGAGACCTGTAATTAATGACTGATTCTGAGCTGTTAGGAAGAAAATATGGTTTTGTAGACTAATTTGGATACCTGCTCCAGAAGGGACTTGCTCCATTTTATTCATTGTACAGCCCACTGTACTATTAAGCACCAGACAAATAACAGCAACAATGGTAGTAATATCAGACCAGCTCACACTTATCAGAATATCCCCTCCATTTGTGGTGGTGAATGCAAATATTTACAAGCAAGGATCATGCATATATGAAGAATGAACTGCATCACATGCGTGCCTGCAAATGTCTACACTTTTCTGCCATGTATATGGCAGGGAGGCCCTTTTCTAGTATGTGTATGAACCATCCAACACTAGCCGATTACGCAACCTCTAGGATATCTGTATGCCTTGAACTGGGGAAGGGAAACTTGTAGCCCTCCAGATGTTGTTGGATTCCAGTTCCCATGACCCCTAACCAGTATGGCAAATGGTCAGGGATGACAGGGAGATGTTGTAGTCCCACAACATCTGGAGGGTCTCAGGTTCCCCATCCCCTAACACTGATAATAGATAAGTAATCAGCTTTTTGATTTGTCTAATTCCAGCTTGGAGGACCTTCAGCTATTTGGGCAAAACTCTGTTTACAAACTGAGGATTTCCTTCCCCTGCTTTAAAGAAACAGATGATGGAGCTCCTAGCCTGTCCGGAAGTTACTGCATCACAGATGTGGGTGATGCAGCCCAGATGTTGTAGCTCAGCAATGTGAGTAAAGCACACTTAATATGTTTAGGGCAACTGTCTTCTTTATTAAAAGCTCTTTATGAAATGGGTACCTGGGTTCAGTCTGGGCTCAAGTAGCCCAAGAAGCAGAGGCTACGCAGCCACAAAATAAATTTACTTCTGAGCCATGTCACTGAGTTCAACAGGATTACCCATGAAAGATCTTTACAGCTGCAGTACTTAACTTGATGTATATTGGTTTTTAGTATTACATTATGGGCCTTTGAGGAAAACACCATCAGTATCTATCAAAATCACCTAAGGTCAACAGAAACAAGTTTTACTTTGTTTTCCGTTTCATTTCCAAGGCTATTTGGAATTTGATCATGCCAGGTGAATGAATGCTACGTACAGGAATGAGCAACAACAGATTGGATCCAATGATCCTTCTGAAGTATCAGAGTTTCCCCCAGGTGCTTTTGACTCAAGTGTTTCCAACTTGGGGAGGGGGGGAGAGAATATGGATTTAAAATGAGATTTAAGTTAATCAGTTTCAAACTGAATGGTTGCATTATTTCCAAACCAATCTGGTGGGTTGAACACATTCCAAACCCACTTCATACAACACAGTGCCTAATATTTCTGCTGGTTGTTGGAGATAATTGTTTAAAACTTCAGAAACAGATGCTAGTACTGGATCTGCTAATGTCTCCTGTGGTTCTGCCTCCATCATAAGAGCCAACTTAGGGGCTGTGGGGGCTTCAGCTCCCACAATGAAATATTTGAGGAGGCCAAGCCCCCACAAAGTTGACGAGCATTCCCATTCAAATGGTGTGTGCGCACTGCGTCATGTGATCGATTATGTGGGGTGAGACCCCACAATATCTTATTCAAGTTGGCACGCCTGGCCTCCATTGTTAATGGAGATGGGGGAGAAATCAATAACAGACAAAAGTACAGTAGTGTGGAGCATATCCACTGAGCTCCAATGGGGTCCAAAGAATAAAGACTTATCCTCCAGTCAAGGGATGGATTGGGGAGTCTGTAAAGCAGTTGATCTTGTTGCCATGGCCACACACCAAGATGGTGCTTTCCCCTAACCTTTAAGGGTTGCCAGTTCACAATCTGGACAGCATTACCCTGTCTCCATATGGACAACTGCAACAGAGGATGGGTCTGTGGAGGGAACATAGCTCAGTGGTACACCACATGTGTTACATGCAACAAGGTCCTTTTTTAGTCCCTGGCATCTCCTTGTAGGTCTGGGAAATCCTAGAAAGCTGCTGTCGCCAGTCGTCGTTGCTAATATTGGGGTACACAGACCAATTGTCTGAATCAAGGTACTTTCCCCTGTTTGTCTGCATATTGCCATTCCACTTCCCACTACTCCATTTCCACTGCCGTTGCAGCAATATCCTTCCAGTTTATAAATCTTATTTTTGTGTGTGTGTGGGAAAGAATTAAGATATGGGTTCCTCACATCCTTTTGGACTTCAGAGCTTCCTTGTTGTTGCTGGGCTGCTCCTGGATAGGAACTTAATGTTGTAAATGGGTCAATGAGATGTCCTAAATGGATTTTTGGCAACCGAGGTTTTTAAAGAAACTTGTTACATATTTTCCATAATTTATTTTATCCAGTTTCTCATGTTACATGTATTTCCTCCACCATGCTATCAGCTAGGATTGCCATCTTACATCACAAACTTTGTGCCAAACCCTCTAAGTCTTCCATCAAAGGCAGTTAGGTCTTCTCCCCCATCTGCTTCCTTTGTGTCCTTTCATTCTCTCCTTCCCTCATCCACTGTGCAGTACACGTGGAAGGTAAGACATCTCCCCTGCAGACAGAATTGTTAGAACCCAAAACTAAGAACTTGTCAAAAATGTATAACTTGCTGTTGGAATGGAATACACAGGATGAAACAGTTAAATCAGCTATGATCAAGTGGGCACAAGATATTGGTCATAACATTATGTTTGAGGACTGGGAACGGTTGTGGACCACCGATATAAAATTTATGGCATGTAATGCCTTAAAAGAAAATATTATGAAAATGATTTATAGGTGGTACATGACTCCAGTCAAGCTCGCAAAAATTTACCACTTGCCTGATAATAAGTGTTGGAAATGTAAAGAGACTGAAGGTACATTCTTTCACCTTTGGTGGACATGCCCAAGGATTAAGGCTTTCTGGGACACTTCCCATTCATTTCATTTATAATGAAATGAAAAAGGTATTTAAATATACCTTCCTGAAGAAACCAGAGGCCTTTCTCCTGGGCATGGTCGGCCAATTGGTGTCAAAGAAGGACAGAACATTTTTTATGTATGCCACAACAGCAGCAAGAATACTCATCGCAAAGTATTGGAAGACGGAAGATCTACCCACCGTGGAAGAATGGCAGATGAAGGTTATAGATTATATGGGACTGGCAGAAATTACCGGCAGAATCCGAGACCAGGGAAAAGAGACGGCGGAAGAAGATTGGAAGAAATTTAAGGACTATCTTAAGAAACATTGTAAAATTATTGAATGTTAGAACGATGTTGATTCAGAAATTAAGTGGTTATAAGCTGTAATGATTATGTAATCAAGAAAAGAAAGGTCAAAAATTATATAGAAATTAGGGGAAGGATTTGCTGAATTGAATTAATTAGAGATTGGAATACAGAAAGGGGAGGTATGAGGCGGTCGGGAAAGTAAGTTTTATGAATATAAGGGATTGAAATTATACTTGTTGTTGTATGTGTTTTGTATGTATTTTTACTGTTTCTGTTTTTTGTTTTTTCTATGTTATATAAATTTTTAAAACTTTAATAAATATCTTTTTTTTAAAAAAAAGACATCTCCCCTGCCATTATGCTATCTAGTTTTCTCTATTTTATTTTCTTCTCTATGGGCACCTCCAAACTGTTGCTATTTGGGGGCAGAATTAAAACACATTCCTGCGAATTCAGGTTGCCCTAACTTGCTTTCTCATGAGATCAGATTTTTGCTATAGGTGGTAGGGAAATTCACTGAAAAGCCTGTTCTGATGCAGGGTTACTGAACATCCTTGCAAACAAATCATAATGAATGCTTATCAAATGGCCCATGTAGTCTTGCATCTCCCAAAACAAATTAGGATTAATGTTCAATAAACAGGTCATTTGGAAGCTCCCTATCTCTTTTTCCTTTTCTTCATGAAGGAATATTTGGGATTGGGGCAGGATCTTTCTTTGATGGGAATATGCTTGAAACTTGCATCCATAGTTGTGCGGTAATAGTGTCATAAAACCAACATGAATGCAAAAATCTATATAAAAAAGAATAAGTATGGAAAGGGAGGCTGCTGGCTAATGAAACCATCCACAGGAAACACTAGTCAATTCATGCAACTCTTTTTGATGTGTTAAACCTGATAGCAATTGGCTTTTTCGGTAGCTTTTGGAATGCTTTAACCAGACAAATGCTTCACCGTTTGTCCAGATCACAACTGCGACGTACTGAATTTGCAAATCATCAAACTGGTTCTTCTAGATGCTTCTGTGTTTTGCTGATCCTGGACCAGTTTCTCAGTCACTGAACCTTATGTGAACTGAGTTCCTTTACAGTCGCATGACATTCCTGAAAAAGAAAACAGGGTGAGTTACTTTGATAGATGGATCCCCAAATTTCAGTGAAATGTATCTCAGCCCTTGTTTTCTTTGGTACTTAGCTGCGACAATTCTTTCCTGGTTTTTTCTCCTTCCCCACCCAATCCCTTCTTAGGATGTGTTGATCATGTTATTGCTGCTATTCATGTGCCCGCAAACTATTTTTTTAAAAAGTTGTATTATGGTAATGCATCTGCATCTGGGAAAGGGTGAGGCAAGCACAAAACCCCTTGAGCAATTATTATGTGATGGTGCACAGAGTTTCTTTCCACTTTAATTGCATTGCTCACCGCATGTGTCTGGCTGTCTCCTTTAAACATTACTCTTTTTTTTTTTTAGTTTTGCATTTTTGGACCCCAACTACTCGCCTAAGCTGAGGTTTGCCTTAGCATCAGGGGCTTCGGTGCTATGTGGTGTGGATCATGTTGCACTTGGGGGGATAGAGAAATATAAAAATTAGCAACAAATCTGAAAGCACTTACTCATGATGAAAAATGTGTCTTGTATAGAAATATTTGCGGAGGAGATGTAACGCAGGGAGTGTATTAAGATTCAAAGATATCGGAGATGTGGGTTTTTATAGTTTTAATTTCATTTGCTTTTAATCTACTATCAAGTATCCTGACTGCATATTTTTATAGTGAGCAACACCAGTTTGAAATATGCGATCTACACTGAGCAACAGAAAGGACAGATAGGGTCTGATCATGTAAAAAAACAACACCAAGGTAGAGGTATCTATTTATTGCTAAGCATTGCCGGACAGCTAGATTTGCTGGCATGCTAATCTGAAGCTGAGCACTATAGTCAACCCACAGTCTAGAGCCTGTTGCCAGAAGGCTCCCCACTCCAACCATCTCATAACCTCTAAATTCCCTCTCCTCCCTCTTGATGGCTGTTTTCTGAAGGGCTTCCTCCTGATTTTGGCCAGCTAGATCATGTAGCATACAATGTTCCTGTTCTTGGAAGAGGGAAAGGAAAGACGGCAGAGCAGTCATCTACACAATTTTTGCAACCGCCCCTGCTTCCTCTATCACGGCTGTATTGAAGTATGATATATCTGGAAACATGTGAATAATAGCAGCTAAAGACACAATTTGACAGTCTCTGTCTTTGTCTTATACTGTGATTTCCAAGTTCATTTATCATCCCTGGGTTGTTGTTTCTGCTCCACCACTTGCTACTACCTTTATCAATTCCCTCATTTCAAATCATCAAATAAAGTTTATGAATTGAGTTGCTGGTTTGGTGATTATGGCTCTTCCTAACAAAGTAAATTACCTAGTTAGGAGTGTGCAATGTTTAGTGCATGATCCTCTCTAAATTCATAGCCAGCATCTATGGGAAACCATATATTAATTCCTGTTTATGAGAAAGTTTGGTACATTACATTGTTGCGATAACAGGCTACACCAAATATTTTCATGTTTTGTAATCCCGTTGAGTGCCATGGTTCATTCTAGCTCTTGTTTCTGTTTGCCACTTCTGTACTTTTTCTGCTGTGAAATGCTCTGGGATCTTCAGATGAAGGGCAGTACAGTATACAAATTTTAACACAACAACAATACTATTGGTTAGGACTTCTTTCTTCTTTCTCCTACCTCCATTACTCACAGAGTGGTCACAGCTGATCAGAGACTATGCAGTGAAAACGGTGATGCCATGGTGCTACAAGCCAGTCAGCTTTGTCATCGAGGGCAAGCAAAGTCAACTTAGAGTGAAGGTATTTTTTTTCTTCATTACTTACATGAATGATCTAAGTCAATCAGGAATCGAGAGAGATTATAGTAGTACATTCCTAACCAGATTTGGCAACCTGCTGGTACTGTTAAGGGATGGAAATTAGAGTGCAGGCACCACTTTCTGAATGGATTGAGTTTTATCAAAATTGTAAATAATTGTTCAAGTCTGTGTGAATTCTTGACCTTGGCAAAAAGGTTAATGAAAAACAGCAGATACCAATTCATGCCTAGTTGATCATCACCTTCATTTTGAAAGCCTTTTCAAACATCAAAACGCTAAAGTCTACTGCATACCTGCTAAGAGTGTTTTAAATCAACAATGACCATCATCTCATTATTTGAGAAGAGGCTTTTAACTCTTCCCAAAGCTGATTGTAAGTACACATAATTGAAGCTTTCCCCCCTGGCTTTTATTGCAAGATAACTCTCTAAGCAAATATGGAAACCCTGAAGAAACAGAGATCAGAAAGCCATTTTAAGAATCAACATCCCATTATCTGGCTGGAAAGAGAACTGCTTCAGATTCACCTACAGATCAGATCATGTATGCCCATGCTATGCAGTGTTTTCAAAAGAGTAGATGGGAAAATGCAGATATTTGGTGCGAGAGAAATCTGAAACTTCAATAGCTATCTTATCCCACTTTTAGGTTGATCTCTCTCCTACCATCTCCCTCTCATTTTATGATTTTTTTATTGATGGAGAATGCTCAGAAACTTTGCCAGGAGCTTGTTCCTTATAAGGGACACCAGTTTGACTATATGCCCTTTGAAGTCAATTTCAGTTTTCAATGGACTTTAATGTCAAATGATTCATTCTTGGAGTCAGAGTGAACCATTCTTCTCCACCGCTTGCCAGGATGGGGAAGCAGTGAGTTCAGGATGAACAAGCACATCAGCAGAGCCAATCTGGTCCTCCTATCGATGGACCTGTACAGCCCTGACCTAACCACTTCTCCTTCTCTTGGTGAGTGGCAGCAACACTGCTGCTGGGAGGCTATTGCTCAGCTCTGTCCTTACCTGATGTCATTAATTCCTTCACAGCTTTACAGTTAAGATCAAATGTAGAATTATCTTGCCATCATTCCTTGTTCTTCTCATTCATGCCTGTCTTCATAATTTCAGAATGATAGATCTGAGGCTGATCAATGGAAACAGATGGGTCAGCACTGCGATTTCCCTATGAAGTATTCTTGTTTGAGTCCTCTGTCATTAATATCTTTTGTATATTTGTTGCTTTCCATGTGCATTTTTAAAACCAGGATACGGTAACAGCACCATCAGCTCCTAGTCCCAGTCTGTGGCTGAAAGCCATGAACACCAGTATATTGAGAAAACTTTTGATTAGTTTCCATGCTTGTTTCAAAACTTTAAGGGAGCCAAATCAAACTGCTCAAGGGTGACCTCTGGTCTGACCATTTCTGTTTAGAGGGGGATTCATGGTGTTATAGTTTAGAAATAACAACTTTGCACATGATTGGCCACTAAAGTATTTAAGGCAGCAGTATGGCACAAACAGAAGACAGAAATCATATGCTGTCATTTCCAAACCTTGCTAGAGCCATGCTTTTTTAATCATAAAAATGAAGCAAGTGAAAGCCATGATGAAGTAAAAGGTAAGTGAGGCCTATGCGGGGAAAAGGGTTCAATCGGCTATTCCTAAAAGCATTTCAAAATGGCAGGATCAAAAAGGGTTAGCTAAGCTATTAATCTCAGTTCAAAGAGCCATCAAGTAAACTCCCCACTGTGCTCAGAACTAGACTGAATCCTTATGAACATACCAACCTGTTGGCTCTGGACCTTGTAGAGCAAGGAAAAACAATTGGGAGGCGAGGGATTTTATTGTTCTTTCGACCAAGTTCCATGCCTGCTGGCTTTATCAGTCTGTCAATAATATTTAAAAACAATTCCAGTTTACTTAGCTAAATTGTTATTCTTCTCACTGTATAGGACCCCCCCAGCCCAGAAATGTGCCTCACCAAGAAATGTGCTTGCTTGTTATTTCTCTTTGTATGTGTTCTGAATATAGTAGATATTTCAATTTGCGAGGTCAACAATAATACACTTAGTGCCTTTATCATACGTACTCAGAATGTTCCATGTAAGTATCTCAGTAATTTTCACAACAATCTTGTGTGATAGGCCAAGATATTTTATCCATATATGAGGAGCAGAAACTTATCTAAGGCCACCCAGTGATTTTGTGGCTATGTTGTGATTTGAAGAGGGGACTTCAAGCATCTTGCTCGTTCTCTTAACTACATTGGTATTTTCTGAAAATTGAAACTAAATATAGATGGGGCAGGAAAAGAACTGAATAATACTTGGCTTCTGTGAGGACTAACTGTTGAGGAATGTGATAAGATGAGAATGGGCCATCTTTCAATTTCATGTTGTGAATGGTGATGAGAGATTTCTCCCAATCTCAATTTGGCATGGCTTTGTTCTTTCCAAACTTTTCTAGACAATTCTTCAGAAATGAATGGGTTTCCATCCCCCATGAAATTTTGAAAGGATCTAACCCACTCCAAATGCCTCCCTGCCAGTCATTCACTTACCTTGTAGCCAGATTACAAACTCTATTTTTTGAGCTCCCATCACCCCCCTCTCTTTATCAAAAAACTTGTCTTCCAACAGCCATAATAAAAAATTAAGAATGACAACGCATGAAACAAAAGAAGGCACCAGAAAGAGCGAGTGCTTTGTTTATATAATCAGCTGATCTGAGAGAACATTATGGTCTAATCTTGTGCCATGAGAACCGATATAGTTTTATTAATATTTATGAACATTAACTCCTTAATATCACAAAATCTGTATCAGTTAACAAAAAATATATTTTACCAAATCACATTCCTTATTTGCTTAAATTTGCAGCATGAAACTGAAAGAGTGTGGTACATTTTGATCTGATTCACATGCACTGTAAATTATTTCCAAAGGCTGTTGCTTTTTCAAAGAGCAACAGTCTTTGGAAATGATTTAAGTATTGTACAAATGGTTCATAGAGAATGACAGAACAATTATTTTTATCACATGCACAAATCCATTGTGTTTTCAGAACATGTGAAGAATATGTGCTCTAACTGGATAAAAGCGGAGCATGAACACACACACACACACACACACACACACACACACACTATTGTTCAACGGGCAATCAATACCAACAATTCCATCAGTAATTTTGAAAACGCTCATGCAAGCAATGAGTACCAGAAATTTGATCAGACTGAATTCAAACCACTCTTAAACATTTGCCAGTAACTGAAACTGAAACCAAACAATGTGTTTTGAGGTTTATAGAAACAACAACAAAGTATTTTTTTTAAAAAAAATGATTTAGAAATTCTCAATTGCAGACAAAGCTGACATGTGATGGTTCAATGGAAACAGAAATAGCTATGCTAAACTATCCATGGACAAGCATATATTGGGCATAGTCCAGCCAATATTTTAACTCTCATTGAGTTCAGCGAAAGAGTTGAAACACATGCTTAAATGTCTCCCACAATGGAAAAGAACTTAAGTTAGCTAGATTATGGTCTTCATTTTCTAGACTGGATTTCGAGTATATGTGGCCAAAGAAAATAGCTAATGTGAGTACCCCATTTTTAACCAAATCACACATCTGATCATTTGCGGAATAAAATAGGCAGATGGTCGACAGATTCATTTCTCTTGGACTGGATCTGGACCAAGTAAGCCACATGTAGGTCTTATTGAAATCAATGTGAAAAGTTAGTCATTACTCGCTGAGCTCCCATTAATCAGAATGGGACATAAGCGTGGCTACTTTGGTTTGGTTCCTACCCACTTGAGGAGCAGTTGGTGGGCAGGGAGGCTGCTGCACACCTGGTCTCCTGTTATCGGCATCAATGTGCTTCTCCAGAAGGGAAGAGGCAGTAGTGAGGATGGCACAACAGAAGAGCCAATCAGGGGCTCCCAACACTGCACCTGCATTGCACCAAATTCCTCACCACCTTGCTCCTCTCAAAGTGATGTAGTTTATGGGAAGCCAGGTTGTGGTGCAGCTACTTCCTGCCCGGCTGCCCTTCACCCACTGATTCCCCTCCCCTCATTTCTAACTGTAGCATAAAGTGTGCCAATTGCCAGCTGCAATCCTGCATACAGTTATACTCTATATAGGTGACAAGTTTGCCCACCACCACTCCCCGGGCTTTGAATTTTCTTCCCTTGGGGGGAGTAGTGGAGGAAGCGGGGTGCGAGGGGTGCGGTCTGACCTGGGTGTCATCACTGAGGGGGGTGACAAAATGACAAAAAAGAGTTGTTGTTTTTTTAATTTAAAAATGGGCTCATTAAACTTTTTAGTTCAGTCAACAAACGTAATGAAACATGGCTGGCACTGGGCGCCACACCGCAGGGCCTGCAGCGTGCCTGAGCCATGTGTCTCTCCTGGGAGTGACGTGGTGGCTTGGGTGCCTGCAGGTTCCGCGCTGCCTGAAATGGCAGCGTGGGACTTACATCTGCCCTCCGCCTCTCCCTCAGCCACCCTACAGTTGAGGGGGAGGTGGTGGAGAGTCTCCATTCAGTGGCCCCTGCTCCCATGGACAGCTTGCCCTGCCCATGGCTGCAGGACGCGTGGGCCGCACCCAACACCCGAGCGACTAGCTACGCCACTGCTTGGGGGTTCCCCAGCTCGTTCCTCCCACCATTCCTCTGCGTCCAACCAGTCCAAGACGATGCATTATTTTAAAACATTGATTCCAAGGAATTTAAAGATGGACAGCAAAAAACAATGTATTTTAGCTTACCAGAACTTAAAATGGTTCCAGAACAGCACATTGTGTTTGTGTATTGTGAACAGATGTGAAAGAAGTGAGAGCCAAAGAAAAGCATGAAATTAAACTTAAATGCAAATGCCAGTATTTGAAAACAAAAGTACATACCCACTTCTTTTTCAAAAAAAGTTCCCTAATAGTCCTTAGTACTCACTTTAATTTTGTCTCCAGCTGCCAAGATAATATTGGACATGAAAACTGCTACCCATCTCTGTTAATCTAGAAATGAAACACCTATCGCTATTGTTTCCAAATTATATTAATGACTTCCATCTGATTTGCTTTTTTAAATCTAAATATACAATGACGTTGGCAAGTAGTTATGTTCTCCTATTCCACCCAGTGAAATGAACACATTCTTAGATTAACAGAAAAATAAACCCAAGAAGCAAGTCACTATTCCCCCTCTAATATTTTCCCTCACCAGATTGTTGCAATTTGATATTTTCCCAAAGCAGAAAGCAGTTCACAAAATTAAAAAAAGGGGGGAGACTTAATCATTTTACCTTCTCCTTGACACTTGTCACTCTGCAACTGAAGTAACGTAAAGTAGTGGCGTTTGTCCTCAGGTTTTCCTGGACATGTTTGTCACCATAGCAGCAAAACAGACCTTTTTCTTTTTTCTTTTAACAAAAGCAGATGCAAAATCTGCAAATCCCTGGTCTCTTCAGACCACCAGAATGCTTTGAGGTGTATTCATATAAGTCCCACCATTTAAAAGGAATGCAAATGAAATGCCTCTCTGATTTGGACTGTTAGGCGAATTGCATCTCTGCTCCCCCGTACCTTAGCTTATATTTCCTTTGAGTGCCGGCAGATTACAGGTGGCTTTCTTTTTAATTTTTGTTTTATGTTTCTAGGGCAGACAATGGAGTCTTGTTATAGTTAAGTAGCTGCCAGTGAGAGAAAGGGTTCGGCTTTATGTGGAGCATTGCTGTGCTGTAATGAGACCCAAAGACAATATTGGCAAGCATCAGTAGCACGCTTCATTTTTAACTGTCTACACACCCAGCTGGAAGTTGAATAGGAAAGTCAAAAGATTAGATATCATAGCAGGATGTGTTAGGACAGTGACTTCCAAATTTGCTACCATCACTTTCCACAGATATTTGACTCCTGAAGTTTCCTGTGAGTTGCAAAGACTGGTGGACCATGTTGCAGAGTCCTATATTAATTTCTTATTCTGGGCATGCCTCCAAAGTTGTTCTGGTTTCTCCCCACATTTTTTGTTAATTCCATTTCCCCAGTTGCCACATTCAAGGATCATTGGAAGGGGAAATAAAGGTTACTGGCCCCAGCCATAAAAGAGGATTGTGGTTCAATGGAAGAGCATGGGCTTTAGATGCAGGAAAAATCCAGATTTAATCTCTGGCATCTCTAGTTATAACTTCTACTCAGAGTAGTTCCATTTAATTCAGTGGACCTAACTTATTCATGTTTATTAATGTCAATTTCTATGGGTCTATTCTGAGTAAAACTTACTTGGATACCATCCACTGGGAGCTTGTGCCAGTCAGTTGGTAGTCACTGGTAGTCAAGTTAGATAGTCATTGGTAACCTCATTCCACAGCTATATGTTGTGTGAAGTGCTTTATTTTGTCTGTCTTCATCTGTATTCATTGAATGGCTCAAAATGAGCAAAACGAAAACTCAACAGCTCTAACCACGTGCTGTATGTTGTTTAAGTTGTCCCTTCATCTAGGCTCAGAAATGCCTGTCCAAGCAAAGTCGAAGGGCAGATCTACACCATACATTCGAAGCATGCAACACCCCCCATCCGCACCTCCCGAACATCCTGTAGCATGTTAAGCAGATTGGGATGTGTTGTTCTGGGTAAGGGGAACCTACAATGCACAGAATCTTTTGGGGGGAAGTCATGCGCTTTCGATGTGTGGGGAATTTGCTTTAAATGTACAATGTGCATCTGGTCTAAGAGACTGTCTCATTCCTGCATCCTCCTGTTTTCAGGGGGAAGTACGTTGATCTGGAATGAAGGAAATTGGGTGAAAGAAATTGCCATTGATTCTATGGAGCTTTAGGATGATTGGTTTCTGAGCAGAACACAAAGCATCCGAAGCGTCTTTTGAGGATCTTCCTTTCTGACTTTTGTACTGTGTATAATTATTAAATTATATTGGTATTACTTTTGTCCCAAATGCATTGCTTCACTGTTGCATCTAGGAATGAGAGTAAATGGGGGACGGATACCTATTTGTTGATTACCATGATAACTGTCTATAAAGAGAAACAACAGCACATTTGTTTGAGAGCTGTATAGCAACTTCCATACCTAAATGTAAATTCCATGCACTTTAGATGAGGGTTACAAAGGAATCAAATCCTTAATGGCAGGGTTAACTGCATGCTAATAAAAGTCACCTAGGGGATATATTACTTAAGCTTTTCTTTCTGCTGGAAAAGTACAAGTGAGTGAAGATACCACATTCAGGAAATAAGATTGTCCTCTGCATAGCAAGGGCAACTATGTTTGAAGGGTATCACTAACATCAAAAGCCCTCTCTGGGGTGAAAATGAAGCCCTCCCAATAGGTCTGACCTTGATATCCATTCCAAACAAATATAGCATTCCTTTCCAGTAGTAGTGATGGGCTTGTCAAAAGAATTCTCTGTTAGATAGATAAACAACTGGTGGCTTCTGCAGCTCCGCAGATGCATTCCGACTCCCTGCTAGTTAATGGGCCTCCACCACAAGATGATGCATGAGAAACCAGACCATGAGAACAGCTTGGGTCAACATCGTACCATTGACACTTTTGGTTTAGAATGTGGAACATGTGCTGCTCTATAAAAGTTGTGCGTAGAATTCTACATGACAACACTGCAAATGCCACCACAGGCTATGCAATGCCATCAAACTTTCCAACCTTTGAATGTTGTGGTTTCAGAAATTTACTACATATTCCATTATTTGTCTCATATATAAAAAACTAATCACACAATTTAAGAATAAAGTGTATAAACCAATAAGCCACAAGATTAAAAAGCAGAGTGAAAACATGAAATGTTCTTAGAGGAACTGAGGAGGCAATCCTGACTAAAACGTTATCTAAAATGCTGGGGCGAATAGGAAGGTCTCTGAAAATATTGTAATTAATATTGAAGCCAATCATATCTCTTTGGGGAGGGCATTCCAAAGTAGAGGTGCCACCACAGAAATCTTAGGATTTAAGCATCTATTTAAAATGCTTTCCGTAACAGAGATGCTATCTTATGTCTGTTTGTTAACTAATTAGAAAAGTGATTCCATCTTTATTCCATCCAGTTGTGCTTTCGGGCATAACACATTACTCTCAGCATGTAAATTCTATACATTTTTTGGTTTCTTCAGACATGATATAAGAATTTAATCGCCTTATCTAAGCATG
Source organism: Podarcis filfolensis (assembly GCF_964270895.1). NCBI lineage: Eukaryota > Metazoa > Chordata > Lepidosauria > Squamata > Lacertidae > Podarcis > Podarcis filfolensis. Next base: position 36,858,917 of record NC_139607.1, on the reverse strand, counting down.
TCGGCAATGAGGTTAGTGGCTTCAGTTCCCCCAGTGCATAAATAAAGAAAAGTCAGATTATGTTGAAAAGCTTTTCCAAGTTTAGGGCATGAGATAAACTTCGCAATGGAGAGAGAGAGAGATCTCAACTGGGATTTCTAAAATGGCATTAACCCTTAATAATAAAACACAGATAATTAGCCAAAATAATGATAAAACCCCAGCAGATTTATTTTCTCACATGCTTTCCTTTTTATTGTGAGCCTTGTGGTATTACTTGGCAACCTTCAAGAAGAGTAATGGCCACACTGTTAACACATGCCCAGTCATGCTATGCAAACCCAGAGTACATTAATCTACTGACCCATGTTCTTAGAAGTTTCTACTTCACTTAATTTATGAAAGTCTAGACCCAGAATCCTGCTATTCTGCCTTTGAATGAATACTGTACATATCACTGATCTCCATGTATGGTTTATTACATCTAAGGTATAGTAAAATCATCGATCATCTACGACCTGCTGGTCACTAGGCAGGTATTTTTGTTTTAGATTTATGAGAAAGTGTATAAAGAAAATGTCCTAAAAGAATAAAGATATCTATTAAAATCTTACAGCCGGCACCATCTGGTAAAGCCATCACTAGTGTTTTACGGCTTGCTTTTGCTTGAAGTTAAAGTTTATAGCGTCCAATGTGTGGTAAAAGAATTGTGTCACTTCTCACCCAGTTGTCGTCGTACTATATATAGAGGGTGTGTTGCATCCATCATCACTGTGGCGACCACTTCTCAAAATATATATCTGGGATCTGGGATTTGCCCGAAGGTACAAAGGTGCTGAAGAGTGAATGAAAACAGATACACTCTAAAATTTTACTAGCCGGCTCTGCCTGAGCTCAGAAACAGGGTGTTTTCTCCTGGTCCTTTTTCTTGAGCTACATAGCCCAAAGCGCTTGGCACAAGGTTAGGAAGGACAAGGGGCACCCCTCAGATGCAATATATTGGGGTACAGGTAAAGGGACCCCTGACCGTTAGGTCCAGTCGTGACCGACTCTGGGGTTGCGGCGCTCATCTCGCTTTACATACAGCTTCCGGGTCATGTGGCCAGAGCACGGAAACGCTGTTTACCTTCCCGCTGGAGCGGTACCTATTTATCTACTTGTACTTTGACGCGCTTTCGAACTGCTAGGTTGGCAGAAGAGATATTGGGGTACCACCAAATAAAGGTTATCACAATTTAAAATTCTCAAATCAACAGTTCCTTGATTTTAAGAGCATATTGTGTGGTTGAAAACCTAGTCCCACAATCTTAATATAGGGTTAATATAGGGTTGTATCCAGATGTAATCATGCTTTGAGTAGACCAACTGGGGGAAAAAAGCAACTTAAATTTGAAGGATTGCCATCCCACTTGTCCGCTTTGATCTGTGGAACTGGCACTTTTATCAGTGCCATGTTTAGTTTGCATTTGCAATACTTCATTGTGGCAGCACCTCTGGAATTCCCTGCCCATTGGTATTACACAGGCACCTTGGATGAACTGTTGGTGCTTGCTGAAAACTTTTGCTTTAGGCAAGTCTAACCAGGCACGCAATCTTAATGATTTAAAGTGTAGAATTTTTTAGCATGCTATTTTACTATGTAGAATGATTTTCAAATTGGTGATTGTATTTCTTTTTTATTTTATTTTAAAAACCTATTAATTTGTTTTTAGTGTTTGCTTTTATGGGTATTTTTAAGGAATGCTTTAGACCAGTGACAGCCAAACTTGGCCCTCTAGCTGTTTTGGGACTACAACTCCCATCATCTCTAGCTAACAGGACCAGTGGTCAGGGATGATGGGAATTGTAGTCCCAAAACAGCTGGAGGGCCGAGGTTGGCCACCATTGCTTTAGACTGTAAACTGCCCAGAGGGGCTCTGCAAATGCTTGTTTGTCATAGGCTCCTTTGGGAGGAAGAGCAGGATATCAATGGAATAACCAACCAACCAACCAACCAACCAATAACCAACCAGGACAACTGGTGGTAGATAGCGCTGTGGACAGAAGGAGGGGGCAGCCTAGCTAGATCAAGCCTGCTTTGATCTTTGCCTGCTTTTCTCACTCGCCCAGAACCCTTCCCACAGGTCAGTTGATGGTGGTCAGTAAATACATAACAAGTAATCAGGATCCACCCCACAGGACAGTTAGTAATAAAAGGCCTTCTGGAAGCCAGAAGGGGGAAGTCCAACTGAAGCTGGCAAGTGGTCTTCTCCTTCACAAATCTCTTTCCCAGAATCCTCTTCAGACAATTGGTGAAAGATGACTTTGTGAAAGGGCAGGGGAGTGGGGAAGGAAAGTCCAGCTGAAGCAGATTCTGAGGTGTTTCCACCTGCTTCCTGCTCTCAGGATCCTTCCCACAGGGCAGATGGTGGTAGAAATACATGATACTGTGCACATGTGTGGCACCATCAACTTGCATGTGCCAACATTACAGAGAAAGGGATTCTGAGGGCGGGAAGCACATTTTCTCTGAGACCTTTGAAAAGCAGCTTGCGAATACCAAGCTGATGATAACTAACCAAGCCAAGGGAGCTTTCGCACCACTGGCTGTCAAAGCCTGTCTGCTTCAGTGATGCTCGGAAGCAGGTGTGGGGAATCTTTGGCCCTCCAGATGTTGTTGAACTGTAGCACCCATCTGGAGGGCCACTCCTGTTCTGGAGGTATCTGGCACCAGTTCTTTACTGGGGAGCTGTTGATACCTTGTTTCCAGCTGGCTTTGTCTCTTATTTGTTGCCGTCCTTGTTAAATCTCCTCTCTCTTCCACAGTGGCTCTGGCTCTGGTCATCATCACCTCCTGCTGCCCGTAAGTCACTGTGTGTCTCCACTTTCAACTGGCAAAGGCGGGAAACAGGAAAACACACACCCTGGTCATAAATTTCTGAGCCGAGCACTTATCTCCAAATATCAGTGTGTTGCTCTGCTTAGATTAAAATCACATTGCACTGCCCCACCCTTAACAGCTTTACTTGGAAGCAAATTCTATATGAATGCTTGCAATTAAGTGTGCTTACGATCATGACTGAAGTCATATTTTATGGAATAGAAATTCTGGGATCAGAACTGGCCCATGAGCCAGTGAATATAATTACTAATACAAGCACACAAGTGCTTTCCCTGTGTGTCTATAAGGTCCGGCATGTGGAACTATTTATTATCTCTCCAGCGATTTTGGAAATTATCTGGCATCACATTGGTTCCACTTTGGCTTTATGACTGCAGTTTGTCCAACTGTGTGAAAAACACATTATTTATGACAATGCGGTGTGAAGGCATGGCGTTTTAAAACAGTATCCTTGTTAGAATGCGGATGCTTGCTCCCTGCTTGCTGTTTGGAAATGTTTGCAAAATGTGGACCATTGCTCTTTTCACACTATGATATTCTGCTTTCTCCCGCCTTTAATCTGAAGCTGCTTGAAGTTTTAGATTAGGAGTGGGAGGTTTGGGGTTATTTTAAATGATGTGGGGGAAAAAAATCTCATTATGCTGCCAGAGAAAAAGACTATTACTGAAAATTAATGATAATGAACCAAAAGCATTAAGCTATCAGCTGTCGGAACAGCTAAGCTACTGACACATTTTAACATCAAAGCTGAGACTAAATTATGCCTATTATTGCTAGGTAATAAAGTGATATATTCTGTACATCTGCCTTAGCTGAAGAATTATGCAGCCCCAACTTTATCTGTTCTCAGCATGTCACTGGGATGTGCTAGAACAACCTGAATAGTTTAAAATTCACATAACTCTTTCCCTGCTAAATATATCAAACTTGTAAGGAAGGTGCATATATTAAATGCTCTTGCAGAAGTAATTATTATCCAGATTAATCTACTTTTGTCCACAATGACAGGGCAAGGTGCCCAAACCTTTGTGTGGCTGTACACAGAAGGCATTACTGCTGGCAGTGGGCCTCAAAGTCGGGGATACTGAATTTAAAAAACCCCACCCACCTCTATGCTATTCTGTATTTTATCTATATATCTTAGGTGTTTATATATCGGCAAGGCAAATAAAAGCAAAATTGGCATGCAACAAAGCAAGCCAATCATTAAAAATATAGTAGAATAAAAGAAGGTGGCAAAGCTAAAGCTGACAATACCTGAATCAGATTAAAAAACCTGGGAAAGTAAAAAGAAGAAGAAATTTCCTGGTGCCAAATGAACATAGCCAGAGTCCCACCATTGAGAAGGTCCTTTTCCTAGTAGCCATCAATCATACTCACCCACAAGGGCACCCAAATAAGAATCTCATAAGGTTTGGGTAAATCCATTTGGGACCAAGCAACCCTTCTGATATTACGTTGAAACTCTGAGTTGTGAAGTTAAAGTAGATTTTCTCATTTATTACACTAGAGAAGACCTTCTCCAATTATGGTGCTTCTGCTCTGCATGCTTTTCAAGTGCCCTTTGTTCAGAGAGAAATCTTACGTAGATTCATCCCTTGCACCCCCTCACCCCGAGAGCAGAGACCAGACATTATGCCTGTTGTGTGCACAATGGCAAGAATGACATCACACTGGCAAGCTCTATCCTGCCCCGTAACATTTAGGAAAGCTCACTACATGATTCAGCATTGCAGTGTAAATTTTCCCACCCAAGACTGGTACACAATGACATGGAATGAGGGTATGAAAGCTTCCTAAGTGGTGGTGTTGGATCTTGTGTTAGGGATTTCTAAATGCTGTGTAATGGGAAGGAACTTGGTACAGTGTTCCTGTTTTGGTGCCATTCCCATTGTGCACGTAACATCCCTTCCTTTCATACCTTTCTTCTTCACCCATCCCTCTAAACTATTGCAATTGCTCTATGCATAGAAGGTCACAGAATGTTATGAAGTGAAGAATGTGTGCAGAAGATATGTAGACCAGACTCTATCAGCCAAGCTGGAAGTATCAATAGAATTTTGTCTGAGGCTATAAAAGCATAACTTTAAAGATGATCTCCTTGTAGGTTGCTTATGTCTCAGCAAGTCACGTTTTGGAACATCTGACCCTTGTCTGGCAGAATTTTCTGTAGTATTAACACGAGTGTGGGGGTGAAACCACTTCTCAGGTGCTAAAGTACTTCGGTGCCCATCTAGCCAGAAGGGAAGCTGATAATTGGTAGCATCTAGTCATATTGTGCATCCTCATTTAAAAATCTAGAGAAGTAGCGGAATGGCGAAATTCTCTATAAAAGACCAGGTTGGTTTTTTGCTTTGCAGATAGGCTGCAGTCAGGGCAAAAAGTGTCTGCCCCATCACTGATGGAAATATCAATATTATCTTTTCTTAGAAATTGCTATGGTCAAAAACTCTTGGTGGTTTTTTGGTACCACAAAATAACGTAAATCCACTCCACTTCCCAGTGGGGAGGAGTTGCGGTGGACCGTGTGGCCACCCACTCCCCTCCGGGGGTGGGGGACAAAGTCCTGCATCACCCGGAGATTCTCGGCCACGTCACTGTCCAGCCAGCCAGTCCGTTGGCTGGGTGTGTGTGGCCGGACCCCATTTAAACTGAGGCGTGAGCCAGAGAGCTTCCTCTTGGCTCGCTTCCTCTATCTCCCACCTGCCCTCCCTATTTTCAGGTTTCGACATTGGTCTTGCTATGGACCTTGGTTGGTTGCCGTTGAGGGGCCTGGTAGGTATTTTTCCACTTGGCAAATTGGCATGGGCCATTTGGTTTTCATCTACCTCGTAGCAATCGTCATAACTTTGTAAAGTTTAGCGGTTAGGCATTGGTTGATTTTATGATGGGGGAGGTGAGGTGTGGCCATCACCTGCCCCTCCAAGCGTCAGGGTATTCTGTTAAAGGAATCCGGGCGTGTGGATCTTGTCTGAAGCCCCAGGTGGGGCTAGGGCCATGCCACGACCCCGTCAGCCACCCAGGGGGAGCTCCAGTTGGTTTGCATCGATGGGGCTCCCCCTACCAGTGGTTGACCCTTACAGGACTCCCTGCAAGATGGGCAGGAGTCAGATATAGTTGGGTTAATTCCAGTGCCTAAGCCAAGGCCACTTACATTCTGTAACCAATAAAGTTGTGGCCTAAATTTGCCCAATAACCATTAACCTAATATCCGTGTCCTTGTGTCTTATTGATCAACGAGGGGGTGGCTTTTGGGTCTCGACACACAGTAAACATCTTTCCTCAGTCCTTGAGAATTTCCTGTGCTAAGCAATGTTGCTTAACGTAGGTGACATTGTCCTGTTCTGGAAAATAGTTACTTGTGAGTATGGGAATGTTTCTTTTGAACCTTTTGGAAAAGTTAAGCGCAGTTCCATACTTTTATATGCAGCGGGGTGGGGACATGTCGTCTATGCAATGCATGAAAGAGACAGATCTAGGTTGCATTTAGGAACTCCAGCATCAAAGACAATGTTCTTATTTTGTGCTCATATGCATCTCTTTCCTGACTTCCTGACGAATTCTATTAGTGCTGGGCATTCAGTTTTAAAGGATGCCTTAAAAGCATGGTTCCTCAGGTGAGCCAAGCCTGGATACCAACAGAGTCACAAGGAAATTATACTGGGCCTTTTTATAACAAAAAAAGGGCATACTCATTCATGCATTAAAAGTACCTGTCATCTTGTACTATGTCTTTTTAATGTACTCTTGCTGTGATATAAAGGATCCTATTGAATTCATACTCACACACAAAGACACACTTGTGACTCTAGCAAAATAAGCTGTTCAGTTTTCTTCCCTGACACAATATATACCAAAATATATAACAAAATTTGTCTTTTGTTTCCCTGTGTTTAAGAGGAAAGTTAAAAACAGGCAACTCCTCCCTTACATGGGAGTTACATTCCGCATAAATAAATCACGTAAAGTGGGGAGCTCCCTCTAATCACCCTTTAAATGCCCTCTCTGCCACACTCTATTCAATCCATACAAAAAATACTATATCCAAAAATATCCAGAACTAGAATTGAAGCTCATGGGGGGCTGGAGGAGCACGGAGGATGTGCAGGAAAGCAGGGGCTGCGCTATCCCAGATGCCAGCTGTTAGGCAGGGAGATTGAGCAGTGTAAACAAAGCCCCACTGAACTTCTGGTCTCTTTGGGGCTTCCTCTGGCCCTGACTGACTTCCTCTTTGGGCTCTGGGGAGAGTCTCCTCATGAGTTGCAAGGACTCTCCAGCTCTCTTCCACCCTTTCTGGGTTTGAATTGAATTCTTTATTTCCTGGTGACAAGTTTACATGGTCATGCATGAGTCTATCGCACATAAGTTGGGGGGGGGGATGCCTGTAATCTGCAAAGTTAATTTCACCAACTTTGCTCATTGAAAATGGAGACATTGCTTATTTTACATTTTTATCCATATATTTTGTAAAACTCTGTGTCTGCTAGTGATTTGGAACTCTAACAGGAGATGGTGTCAGATATATGGGCTGGGAGGACTTGGCAGGTGGCTGTACTGCACAGGTGGAAATATTTTGTATACTGAGTAGAACATAATGGAGGAAGCTGTAGGGTCTGTTTCCCCATCACTCTGCAATTTAAAAAACACAAACAATTTTGCATTGCTTTTGAACATATGTCTCAGTCAAAAATGCTCTTTTTTGTTGTTGTTGCATTTTTAGCCTAAAGTACATTTTTAATACACATTTTTTTTGTACAGGTTTTGAATCTAGAAATGTATTGCTAGAAAATTGAAGGACCATCACATTCTGCCCATGTGTTAGCCTGGGAAGCTCACGTTAGGTTGGTTCATTTGTGGACTGGACAAAGAAGATGAGCTTCCACAGCACAGATGCAAGCCTGAAAAATAAAATGGTTTATCAATGTGCGAATGAACCTTGTACCCACATGGTCCCCTTTAATCTCTTTTGCTATCACATATCCTGCTTCAGAGCTTCTCTCGTGCTTGCTTAAACCAGTTCACCATGACACCCAACCCAGGAGACATGCTTTAAACACTTTAAACAGTCCAGGATCTAAAACCAAGATCAGGTTCTAGGAAAAAGATTTTATGCATTTTTTTTTGTAAAATGCAGATAATAAAACATTTAAACTTACTCATTCTCTGAGAGTATTCTTCTTATTTCTGTTATCTTTATGTTCCCATAAAACCCTCCCACCATCCCATCAACTCTCTCTCACATACTCACACCTATCAGGAGTCATAACTCTCAATCCCAAGCGCCAAATGCAGCACTCCAGGTCTGTCTGTTTGGCCCAGGAATCTCCTCAGGTGATGGCCCTTCCTGAGACACACTGTTCACTGACTCTATTCGAAACCCCATGAGGGTTTTTGCCTGGCTGGAATGTGTCCTTCAACTCTGGCCTCAAGAAAGTTGTCCAGATGGGAATGCATCTGAAAAAGAGTCTTCATCTGAAGAAAGGTTTCCATCTGTTTTCAAGAAAGCTTTGGCCATCATAAATTTGTTGGTCTTTAAGGAAGAACAAGATGGCTGCTTTTTTGAAAATATATGTGTACATGTATAATGAAATAGTAAAGCTTGAAGGTGTCAGGGATCTCAGTCTCTTCTTCCTGTAAGACACTAATTTAGATCCTTCTCACCCAAACCCTTATTTGCTTTTTGAAAGACTGCAGGACCTTTAACAAAGCAATAGTGGTGCTTATATATTTGTTCATGTGGAGATCATCATATACTGTTGGGAGTATGGAAGGTCTGGCTGTCGTTCACCTGTGGTTCTTATAAAGTGTTATGGCCTGTGAAAGACTTGCTGTAGGGCCTGTACCTTTCATGTGTTAACAGCCAGCATGTTTTTCTGTTTGCTTAAAACTCACACACACACCATAAAATGAAACAGTGTATTAAATACAAGAGGTAAAACAAGTCCCCAATGTAGGAAATCGCTTTTACATATGGCCTATAACAAAAATAGCATGTATTGGGCAGCTGAGGAGATGTAGCAAATTCTCTAATTATTGATTTTAACATAGCAGTTGTGATGGGACAGTATCCTCCCCTGCACCGAGAGCAGCTAGTTAGTTTAGGCCATGGGTTAAGGATAGGTTGTGCACACACAGTTCTGTTCTCCACAGAGGGTAATAGCCAGAGGCTGCCACCCCTGCCTTCAGCAACTGCTGCTTGAGGCACCTCTGCCTAATGGTAGGGCTGGCCCTGTTAGTTTAATTACCAACCTTGGATTTCAGCACGGATTTACACAAATACAAACACACAAACCCAGGAGTTCTCTTTTCACTCCTCAGATGCCGTAAACTGGGAGAGGTTTTTGTCTGTATGTTGGCTTTCTGCTGCAATCTTCTTTGCTTTCAAGTTGCTTTTGCAGCAGATGTTTCCTGAATTAATCATTTGTTACATGAGGGACTTTCTTCCACATAGACATCAGATAACACCCCTTCTCTAAGGCCATTAGTTTTCTTTGGCAGCCATACCTATACTGCATGCAGTGTATCATTTGCTCGCCATTGTCTCCGTAAATTGTAACATCAGGAACATTTTGATCCTGTGAGTTTTGCTTTTATGCAGCTTTCTTTTACAATAGTTTTACAAACAGAGCAAATATTCATTCACTCATTATTCTGCTATCAGGGAAGAATGGATCCCCCTCAACAGAACCTATTAGTTGTTCAAGTTCAGAAGGTTGCTCTGTCCCACTATGCATAAAAACCACAAGGAAAATGCCTTGTCCTATACAAAAGAGTATGCCTTCTAAAGTCAATCCACTAATTGCTTTCCTCAACATAGCTTTAGCTTAATCCAAAGCTTACCAAGTGTACCATGAAGGTTGCCTCATAGGGTAAGCTGAAATAAAATCTAGAGCATGGCAGTATTACTCCCATTATTTTTCTCACCACGTTACAAAACTGTGGCATGGAAGTACATTGAAAACTGGATTGCTCTTTCCAATTTGGCAGTTTATGAAGAATTTACATCTTTGAATTTTATAGGTAGCCAAAAATGTGGAAAATCCATATAATTCTTCTGTGGCTACTTTTTCCTTTGTTGATAACACTATACAACAAAAGTGGATTTCTGAGTTGAAGAATGCCAGTGCCTCTTCTGTGTCTCTGTTTTGCTGCATGGGTTTCCATGTGAGAGAGACAAGTAATCATGGAAGAATTGGGGGTGTTTTGGTCTCGTGATTTTTCTGTTAAAAATGGTCATATAAAACTCATCCTTAGATGCAGATCATAAAAGCGCAGCACTTACAAAGGGCTCCGAGACAAGTGTGAATGTGGACCTGAGGATGACCCTGCTTGATCCCCTTCCCTTTCTTTGTCCATCTTCATTACACCTCTATCCAGCCCTCAGGATTTCCCCTTGGCCACACCCATCACTGGCCCTGCTCTGTGGCCTTCTCAGGTGCTTTTGCCTGGCTGGATTGTGTCCTTGTGAACATTCTTCCTGTTTGAGAGAGAGCCAGTGTTTGTGAGAGAGCCAGTGTGGTGTAGTGGTTAAGAGCGGTAGTCTCGTAATCTGGGGAACCGGGTTCGTGTCTCCGCTCCTCCACATGCAGCTGCTGGGTGACCTTGGGCCAGTCACACTTCTTTGAAGTCTCTCAGCCCCACTCACCTCACAGAGTGTTTGTTGTGGGGCAGGAAGGGAAAGGAGATTGTTAGCGGCTTTGAGACTCCTGAAGAGGAGTGAAAGGCGGGATATCAAGTCCAAACTCTTCTTCTTCTTCTTGTTGGATGGAGAAGTGTGAGTGGGCATAGAAATGTTTAACCAGGCAGAGGGCCTTCTCAGTAGTGGCACTAACCCTGTGGAATACCCTCCCATCTCCTGTCAAGTATATTACATTCAGGAGACATCTGAAGGTAGCCCTGTACAGGGAGGCTTTTTAAGGTTAAATGTTTTACTATGTTTTTATGTATGCTGGAAGCCACCCAGAGTGGCTAGGGTAACCCAGTAAGACGGGTGCGGTAGAAATTATTATTATTATTATTATTATTATTATTATTATTATTATTATTATTAACTTTTGTATAGCTGGAAGGTAGCCTAAATCACATGTATATCTATTGCTCTACCTAATCTTGCCTGCAGCTCCGCTCACCCCTTGGAAGTTTCCCCATGAGGTAGTGTGGGCCTTGAGCTGAGGAAGGTTACCCTCAGTTCGAAATAATTCATTGATGAAAGTGGATTCTGTTTTATTCAATATTTGAATGCCCCAAACAAATGAAAGCACTATAGTGAATCAGGCAGTTCCTTGAGTCGCATAAGGATTCGGGGCATGTCCCTATTTCATTTTTTTACAAGAGTTTGGGAATCCTAGTGGGCATGCAATTGAGTAGAAGTCATTCTTGGGCAGGTGAGAACAGATGGGAAAGAGAAAGTGAACAAAGAATGGACAGAATCTGGCATTGATTAGTATTTTCTTTCATAGGTGGGATGAACAGAAAGGAATACTTATTAAATTTATAAGTTGAACAAAAACCAAGGATGGGCTTCAAACACTAAAGGGCATGACCAGAATACACAATAATCGTGGACTATTGTGATGCAACAGAACAAGTCTGAGTAAGAAACAGTGAAATGACACTCAGTGTTTTTACCCATAGTAAGGTCAAGTTGTCTAGTACAGAATGATAACTAATTGGCTAGACAGGATAATAAAGATTTCATAGTGGTTTAGTAGCTGAAGTTTCCAAGCACTTTTCAAAGGCAGCATGTTGCAGTAATCTTAATGGCATGTAAGTAAGGCATGAGCAACTGTGGCCAGATCAGACATCTTCAGTAACAGGAGATCCAACTCCACCCCATCTCACTGAAAGAAAAGCAGGAGATTAAGGTCCATAGGCCTGGATGAAGAAGAAGAACTTTGGCTGGTAACTAAGAAACAGATAGTGATGGCACCAGACCATTAGATTATGACAGGAACGAGGTTATTATTTTAAAGTATTACGGTAAATCCTAAACATTAATGTGGACAGCAAAATAAATTACGCTAATTTGTTATGGTGGGTGAGGGCTCAAGGTGGGCTTCTGGTGAGGCGACTGAAACCACTTTTTCTTCCTTTATCCCTCCTGCTGCACCACTGTGAGCAAAGCCATAGTTTCATCCAAACCTGGGACAAAGCCAGAGTTTAGCATTGAATTGCAATGATGTGACCAAGAAGTAAAGCAGTGAGCTGGAGAGAGAATCAGAGCAACATTTGAGAGTAATGTTTGATTTCTGTTCTAATCCAAGGCTGCGGGCTATGGGAGAAACAAGACCTTTTGGGGGTGTTAATGCTGTGAACCCCTCCATTGTAGGCTCAGGTTGTATATATGTGTAAATAAATCATATATCACAATGACACCACAGTCTCTGTGTGACTTATTTCAAATGGAAACACGAACCCTGAGTAAGTGCCTTGGACTTCTGGAATCAAGCACCACCCAGCGATTGGGGTGGCATTCAGCAATAAGTATACAAGACAGAATTGGAACATGGAAGAGATCTGAAGAGCTCTCTATGTCCAGAATGGAAATTTCACTAGCTTCGATTCCTTTAGGGAACACTTCTGTTTTCATTTTTATTCCAGAATTATTAAGTACACTGGACCTTTCTTGGTTTGATCTATGGCTCAGGTTTTCATAGTGAATGTGACTCCTTTGATGAAATTCTTCTTTGCCTTCTAAATAAAGATTATTACAGCTCGAGGTCAATTCAGGTTGCACTTCTGTTTAAAGGACTGCTGCTTCAGGGAATCATTTGGGAAGAGAATATTTTTGCAAGACATAAATCAACTCTCCTTAATTCAACTTTTAAGAAAAAATAGAAAACACAAAAAAACTTCTGGACGATGGCTCCTATAAATCCAAATGTGATTTTATTCTTGCCCTTTGGCTAATATTTAATATTGAACAGATTTATCTAGGTTTCACTGCAGGTTAAGGCCACTGCAGATTAAGTTAGAGGCCCCAGGACAGTCTGGCCTTTTGAGTAATGCCATTATATTTTACTCTGTAAGGCGACATACACACACATATATACAAATGAAATATGGACTGCAGAATATTCCAAGTCAACCTCAATCACGTAGTATCTCTGTATAGAGCTGCAAGCAGTTAGCATTCTTGCTTACCAATGATGCGAGTAAGCTGGATCTAAAGTGATATAGGCAGCATTTTGTTCATGCATGGGTGTGTTCCAGTTTTCCCTCCTGTGCCAACTCCAAAGTAGCACCCTATGTACAGTAAATATCTATTGCAAGAATCAAGTATTCCCCCCTCCTCCATAGACATGTGGAAGCATTTTCCACAGAGGTAGGGTTGTGAAACAGGATTGAAGCCAGTCCTAAGCCAGTAATGTTTTCTTGCATTGTGCACCAGTATGTAACCTGATCATTATTTATGAGTCACAACATTTTCTTATATTATTGTCATGAAGTGGAAGGACATTCGAAAACCTTGCAAAAGAAAACCCAGCTCCTATATTCCAGTTCAGCTATACTGAGCATGTGCACTGCAGGGAAGGGCCATTGCTGAGTAGATAGATAGATAGATAGATGATAGATAGATAGATAGATAGATAGATAGATAGATAGATGATAGATAGATAACCATTGTAGATTTTTGTATGCTTCTTGACATGTTTGTTAGTCGAGCAAGAACTACTGCCAAGGACAAATGTGGATAAATGTAACATGTAATTCAATATTTATTGACTCCCCTGACTGGTGGTTTTATATGTGGCTTTTGTTTGTGTTTGTTTTAAATACGGCATTATTTTGATTAATGGGATATTTCCTTGATTTCTAGGTAAACCACTTTGTGGCCATCTATGGTGAAAAGTGGTCTATAAATATTGAAAATAAATATCATCTTCTGCCTGCTGTGGAAAAGCATTTCCTTGCTCCCTTTTTCAGATTCTGTATATATCATCACAAAGCAGTTTGTGCCACCAACTACTGCTGCTTAATGTCACTGTTGCATACAATGGAAATCCCAAAGCAAAGACAAGTGCAGGGCCTTCTGTGACGGAAGCCAGAGCACACAGAAACGCCGTTTACCTTCCTGCTGCAGAGGTACCTATTTGTCTACTTGCACTGGTATGCTTTCGATCTGCTAGGTTGGCAGAACCACTTTGTTGTTGTTGTTGTTGTTGTTGTTGTTGTTGTTGTTGTTGTTGTTGTTGTTTTTAATCTATCGGCTAATGCACCAATATCATGTTGCAGACTATTTTAGCAAAACAGCAACCTCACCCTGTCACTGAGGAAGAAACTACATTCTGTCTTGACTGAGTAAAGTTTACTCTCTCTATTTGGCAAAGCCTAATTGAAATGTCAGGCTTGTAATGAAATACACTCATGAAAGCTTTTATTGTATAACAGGAAATTCACTTGCAAGTTTTGAGTGCTGTATACCTGCTTTCTCCTGAAAACGTTTAACCAAAGAGCAGAAGAGTTGACTAAGTCCTAGCTGGTCAGTTTGGTTTTTGACACTGAACATTTGCATGTAACTGGATCAGACAGAGAGACATGTTTAAAGGCAGCTGATTTCTGTCCACAAAAAAACAGCAACAGCACCTGTTGGAACAGGCATACTTCTTCTGTAAATCTGTCAGAGGTCATCATCATACAGAAGAAAATTCTAGATAAATTCCCTTTAGACACATGGAAGTTAGCATTAAGAATCATAATGGTATTTTCTTAACAAAGAAAATAAACCAGCGACTAAATTGGAACCAACCATCAGCAAAAGGCCTTGGGATCTTGAAACAGCTTTAGCCAAAGTTTCATGAATGACTGGCTGAATATTAGTAAAATAATGGTTTTTATAAGCAGACCCCATTTAGTGTCACTCATGACTGGAAAATAGCAGAAACCTAAGAGGAACATTTTAACAGCAGGAAAAGTATCAGTGTTATTTTAAAACTGGAGCTGGGAGAGTTAGGGCAAAATTCCCTGCCAAGAAAACATAATGCTTTGGAGACCTTTGTAAGTCTCAAAGGAATTGTTAAAAAATTAAAAGGGTAACAAGAGATTTTAAAAAAGAAACAATGAGAATGAGAATTTTTAAAACATGGTTTGATGTGTCCTGGATGTCAAGGTTTATTATGCTATCAAGATAAAATCATGTAGAAGTCTGCAAGATAAAATGCAAATAAAAATTAGTTAAAATAGTCCCCTCCTCAGCTGAAGGATGTGTGGTTCACTTCATGAAGGACCTTCCGGCACTGCTTACCAGTTGCCTGGTGTCTTTTTGGGCTCCTCTTTTCCACGTCATACCACAGTGAATGCTTAGTGAGGGTTGCGTTGTCAAAGAAGGCATCCTATCTGTCCTCTCCTATATGAATGTTTCTGAAATTACAATTACATGCTATATGTATGACAACCATACATCAAGTTGTCAATACAAGTCTGTACTTCATCTTGGCCACTCTTGCTCTTGGTTGTGTCTCCTGTTTTATTCCCCAGCTTCCTGCAATGTCCTTTTACTATATCCAGTTTGCCTCTTTTCCCTGAAGTCTGCCTTGAAATCTCCAAGCTGTCATCCTTTGCTGCCCCACTCTTCTCCGTGAGGTGCTGTGATTCTGGCATGGTAGAGGTTTGAATCAGAAGATCTTTGGTGCCCCTTCCAACTCTGTTACTGTATGAGACCTGTTTTTTATTCTGCATGCAAGTAGTGTTCAATCATGTTTGCCTTCCATGTGAAGTGATATGGCCTAGACACAGGACTACCATCTCATTGAAAAACCCATTTCCACTGAGCCAACCAAAGATCTATGAATGAACTCGTTTGGAACAAACAAAAACAAACAAAGCAAAGCAGGACTGGTCCAAGACATTTTGCTACCTGATGGTGCCCTCTCCTTCCACATGCACAAGCTAACTAGACTTGCAGTTACATCAGCATTGGAAATGAGACAGAATCCTCCACTCCATCTGAAGACAGCAGGCTAGTTTAGGGGAATGTTAGTCCCCAAGAATCTGTCACCTGATGGAGTTGTCTCACTCTGCCCAATGATAGGGCTGGTCCTGAAGGAAAGATATGTCTCTCTCTGTTTTAATTTCTAGCTGAAGGTAATCTGTAAATAACTCCGTTAATATTTTAAAGCCGTGCATTGCATTCTCCGCACACACTGGAGTTGGCAAAAGGGTGAAAGGAATTGCTTTAGAGATGTGGAAAGTGCGTTAGTCCCTCTGACAGAATTTGTATCTAATAAAATAACAAATCCTCAAAATAAAAATATTCTCACTCTGCAAATGGTCTTGTTTTATTTCTGATCCGGCCTCATCTGGCTTCATTGTTCAGTCCCTCAGGAATAGCAAACCACTGAAACTGAAATATAAAAAATATATATGGGAGAGATGAATCCATTAAACAATCTAGGAATGCTGGATTTAATATATGGAACAAATGTATACAGCAAAACTGGCACCATGCGTCACACCCTTTGTGAGTTGAAAAGTTGAGCTCGTACTGTAATGCAATTTTTGCGATGACCAAATAAACAAAATGTGACAGTCAGACAAGGGTAAGCTAAAATAGAGCAGACAAGGAGGACCCTTGCACCCAGATGAAGGAGAATGGAATCTAGGACACAAACTACCGTAACCCTTCAAGAGCAAAAATCCTTCCATCTGTGCTGGCTGAGCTCTGGCTGGAGAGAACTGGAATAGGAAGGGGCTGTCTTTTCTTAACCATACTACTCCTCCCATATCTATGCCACTTGGAAATAAAAGGCTGCAAGTGTCAAGTGTTCCTCCTAACAATCTTTCTTCTCTTTCCCTTCTCTTCAGTGCCATCTGTCCACCCTTTTAATAATATCACTGCCTGATATGCTCTGGTGTCAGATATTAGTTGTGTACGCACTATAACTTCACACATTCAAAACACAAGGTTGCTGGGAATTGTAACTCTGTGAGGCGTAAACTACAGTGCCCGGAATTCTTGGGGGTGGAGATGACGATTGTGCTTGGAATGTGCTTTTAAGGTACAGTGTGTGTGCACTAAAAAGGGTGGTCTTATGGCTTCTTTGACTGCTATTGGTTTAGCCACCAGATGTACAATAGAAGCTAAACTCCCTCAGGGCGAGCCCACAAAATGAGTGTTCAGGACAGCATTCCCCAAACTAATGTTGTCACGATGCTTTGGACCTTTAACACCCATCATCCCCTGCTAGTGCTGGCTGGAGTTAATGGGAGTGGTGCTGTGGTCTAAACCACTGAACCTCCTGGGTTTGCCGATCAGAAGGTTGGTGGTTCGAATCCCCATGACAGGGTGAGCTCCCGTTGCTCTGTCTCAGCTCCTGCCAACCTAGCAGTTTGAAAGCACGCCAGTACAAGTAGATAAATAGTTACCGCTGCGGCAGGAAGGAAAGTGGTGTTTCCGTGCACTCTGGTTTCCATCACAGTGTTCCGTTGCACCAGAGGCGGTTTAGCCCTGCTGGCCACATGACCCAGAAAGTTGTCTGTGGACAAACGCTGGCTCCCTTGGCCTGAAAGCAAGATGAGTGCCGAAACCCCATAGTCACCTTTGGCTGGACTTAACCGTCCAGGGGTCCTTTACCTTTTTTTACCTAATGGGAGTTGTAGTTCAGAAGAACTGGAGAACAGCAGGTTGTGGAAGGCTGGCTTAGGGGCCCATTAGCAACATCCTCCAGCAACTTCTGATGAATTAAGCCTTCTTTTCTATGGCTGTACCATAGCCATGGACTTTAAAATTGCAGCTTTATGGGGCTCCTGATACTATGAGCATTTATTCATACAAATAATTATTAAGTGACTAGTTCTAGTTAATTAGAAGGAACACTCGTGCTTGGCTACTGTGTGACCTCAGACGTAAACTATGCTGGCGAGGAAGTCATCCAAAATGGGTAATGCAAAATTAAAAGGCAATAGCAATACACCTTCCAGAAGAAAAGGGCATTTATCATTTCAGATAGTGTAACACATGTCTCTGTTTAAAAAAGCAGGCCTGTTTTATTGATAGGTATTCTACTGCACACTTTTACAGACTTGAGGAGATTGTTCTCCGAATACTGGATCTGTCTACAAACGTAAGGGCCTTGTCATGGTCTGGTTTCATGTGATGAAAATTGACTTGTGTATGGAATGGAAACCAGCTGTCTTTTGACATGCCTGGATAAGAAAGGCGCATAAGCGTCAAATTCAAAAGGATGGAAAATCAGATCGGAAGCAAAGACACCCAAGCAAAAAAGAGAAACAAAGATTTCTTTCTTTCTTTCTTTCTTTCTTTCTTTCTTTCTTTCTTTCTTTCTTTCAACAGTCAATTTAAGAGACCAAACTTGGTAGAAAGATTGTATCTATTAAAAATATAACTTGAGGACTTGCACCAATCTCTCAACCAACAACTGCAGGCAGGTGTAGCCTGTGCAGGCAGAGAGGAAAGTCCTCCTGTCCTCTGCAAAGGGCCAAACCACCCCAGAATAGCTCTATCACAGAAGCTGGCATGATGGGCGACCATGTTTCCATCTGTTCTTAAAGAGGAGCACAGGAGATGCTTGACTTGACTAGTGCCAGCCACCTCCACTGTTCAGCAGGTGGTACCTGCCAAGCTGCCAGAGCACCAGACCAAGCAGCCCACCCTCAGCCTGTCACCAATAGGAGGCAGTTAGAGAAATGCCCCCACCGCCCCGTGCCTCAGGATGCTCACCCCGAGTGCTCCAAGCCATTTACCTGTCCTCCCTAAATGCCAATTAACTCCAAACAGTCAAATGGAAAACCCAGACCCACAGTAAGTCAATCAAAATTAAGAGGTGAAAAAGGCTGCACCAAGGACCACCTGAGTCCCAGAAAGAGATTGTCAGCGTCCACAGTGCCCTAATGCTGGGAGGCTGCGATGTTGCAGGGAATTAAGAGGAAGTGTTTCAGAGCGGCATTGTCTTTTATAGCATTGTCTTTTTTATGGAGAGACTTCCAAGAAAGAAGGATCAATTATTAAACCAATCTGGGAATTGTAGCTCTGTGAGGGGAATAGCGGTCTCCTCACAACTTTCAGCACTCTTAACCGTTCCTGGGATTCTTTGGGAGAAGCCATGTATGAACCTGCTGTAGATGTCTTGTGCAGATCAGGCTCTATGCATGATTTTCAGTGTATGCATGGTTTTCCTGCTTCCCCTTGCAAATTATTAAGGTCACCAGATTTTTTTCAATGAATCCGGGGATACAATAAATAAATAAATAAATAAATAAATAAATAAATAAATAAATACTACACGTTCGGGACATTGATGCTGCAGCGATGGCAGTGGCGGTGGCAGTGGCGGTGGCCACGTTTCCCCTTCCTCCGAGGCTTCTATCTCCTTTCTCCCTGAGCCTGGGCAGCCCCTGAGTTGTTGGTTCTTCGGTGGTGGTGGTGGGGAAGCGGTGAGTGGTGGGTCAGGCATGGAAGGCGTAGAAGGAGGGCCGAGAGTGGCAGTGGTGAGGCTCGGGCAGCACAATGCCTCCCTTCCCATTGGAGCAGCCCCAATCCCATTCCTACTTGTGTGCAAGCAGAATGGGGGTGGGGATCCCTCAGCTGGGAAGCAAGGCTTCACAATGTCTTTTGGAGCAGCCCCATCCCAACTCCTACTTGCGTGCAGGCAGGAGGGGACAGGGATCTCTCAGGCAGCGCGATGCCTCCCTTCCCATTGGAGCAGCCCCAATCCCATTCCTACTTGTGTGCAAGCAGGATGGGGGTGGGGATCCCTCAGCTGGGAAGCAAGGCTTCACAATGTCTTTTGGAGCAGCCCCATCCCAACTCCTACTTGCGTGCAGGCAGGAGGGGACAGGGATCTCTCAGGCAGCGCGATGCTTCCCTTCCCATTGGAGCAGCCCCAATCCCATTCCTACTTGCGTGCAAGCAGAAGAGGGCAAGGATCCCTCAGTTGGGAAGGGAGGCTTCCCGTTGCCTAACTGAGAAATCCCTACCCCCTCCAATAGGCAGCATGAAGCCTCCCTTCACAGCTTAGTTGCTGGAGTCAGGGAAGGTGGAGGCAGCCCAGAAGATGCATCTTAGAGACCCTGCATGACCATCATATGGGGACTTCTGAGCAGCTCCTGAAGCCAGCCAGAGCCAACTGCTCTGGGCTGCTGAGACTGCCACTGCTGCGTTTCCTGGGAACATTAGATGAAATCTGGCCACATTCCGGGGATGGGATTTGTCCGGGGATGTATTCACAAATCCGGGGACTGTTCCCAGGAAATGGGGGACGTCTGGTAACCC
The DNA here is from genome assembly GCF_964270895.1 of Podarcis filfolensis. Classification (NCBI taxonomy): domain Eukaryota; kingdom Metazoa; phylum Chordata; class Lepidosauria; order Squamata; family Lacertidae; genus Podarcis; species Podarcis filfolensis. The sequence goes on along the minus strand of NC_139607.1, from coordinate 36,838,827 downwards.
TAAATTAACATCCCTCTAGTGCTCAGCAGCTCGAGATCCATGCTACAAAAGACATGAAGGATGCTTCTAGACTCCAGAGCTGCAAGGAGGGGCCATGGTTGGAGGAAGCCTCCCACAAGCTGGGATCCTCAGTGGCGCCCCCTGGAGACTTCATCCAGGACTGTGACCCCAGCTAGCCTCTGTTAGCTACAATCATGTTGTAAGCCAAGAGGTCAATGTTTTTGTCTCCTTTGTCAAGCAGCCTGGGGTTAGAGAGACATAATCTGCGAGAAACAGCATCTTCTTTTCTCCAATGTCCTTTCAGATGCTAGCTCTTCTAATTGCATGCAAATGTGCTCATTGTTCACAAGAACCCTGTGGACTCAAAAATTCATTGGGAAGCAGAGTAACTTTCTGGAATGATAACAGCCAGTGCTTTTTTCCCCTGGGGGGACGCAGGGGTACGCATACCATTAAACATTTTGTGAATCTAAGTTTGGTCTCAATGAGGGGCAGTATTTCAATATGAGTAGGAAAATGAGAGGACACTTAAACATATTTTTTTTAAAGAAAAAAGCACTGATGACAGCCATGATTTTGTCACTATTGACCACCATGAAGTCACCCTCTTCTTCCCAGCCTTACATGCTCAGAGATGCGAGACAGAACATCTTCTGTCTTTTTTCCAGTATTTTCTCCGAAAACAACTGGAAACTGTGGCTCTATTAAACACAGATGTCAGGGTGCCAAGGCAAGGGAACTGTCTGAAAACTGGCTCAAACAATTTTCCTTTTTTTGAGCTCATACAGTTTGAAACAATGTTCAGTACAATGCTGCTGTAATAAATCTCCGGTTGTGAAGTTTATGGCCTCTTATTTGAGTTTTAGTCATTTTCTGCTGTTTAATCTTACTCTTGTTTTGAAAAGAATTGACAGCATTGCACATCCGCCCAGAAGAAAGAGCCAAACCCCAGAGGCTCCATGCTGTTTGACTACAACAGACAAAATAATGGACTCTTGGCCACAGTGTCAACCATAATTTGTATGAAGGCTTACGTGGTTTCACACAAACAGGTAAATAGTCTGTGTTATGGATACTGTCTGTCATTTGACTGAAAATGCAATCTTTATATAGGCAGTATTGCCAGAGGCAAAGTCTTCTATTGCAATAATCAGATAGTCTCCCCCTCATCCTTCTATGACTGAACTCTATGAAAAATGATAACTCTTTTATTGCTATGTAGCTGCATTAAAGATTAGAATCTATAGGAGGCCTGTGCTGGTCTACAGCCAGAATATTATAAACAGAACCAAGAGAATTGTCAATATTTATTTTATATTAATTCATACTGAGAAACCAACAGGCACTGTTAGAACTTGGTGGTACTTCATAGGTTTAGTTATGACCAAGTTCCAAACCTCTAGTTGCTGAGTTCCGTCCTGAAAGATGTACAATCTGATAATCTTCTATTTGTGTTAACTCCACATGTTTAAGGAATGCTGATTTTAAAATACAGCTTGCTTTTCCTATTAATAATAATAATGAAAATTTTAGGCTTGCTTCAGAGTGGCTACTGATGGATGCTGTGAATTGTAGTACACTACTTTATAGCGTCTAGTGATCTTAATCCATAATTGTGGTGGCAACCCTGGGTGGTAATCAACTTTTACTCAGTAGACCCATTGGAATTAATGAACATGACTAAGACAGGCCCATGAATTTCTGCTCTGAGTAAAACTTAATTGAATACCATCATCTTTGTTTATTGCAATGTATAATTACAGGCCTTCTTTCCAGCTGGAACTCACCGGAACTCAGTTCAAGCACCTCTGAGGTGGGCGCCATTGCCATTCTAAGAGAATGAGGGAGGTCTTCATGGTGAGTTCTGGCACCTCTTTTTCTAGAAAAATAGCACTGTATAATTGTAACAGTCTGCAGCAACATATAGGGAAGCAGGAGTACCTCAATTTACATCCTTCTCCCTCTCCACTCACGCTCACAAAAGAGGGGGAAGGCCATGAGGTTCAATCTTTTGGAAGCTCCTAATAATAAAAGCTCAGCGCCCCTTCCTGTCTGTCAATGTGAAAAACACATTCCTTTAAAAAAAGAAATCTCTCTGCACTGGGTCCAGAAAAATCTGGTTATGGCTCTGTTTCAGTTATTCCTTGAGCAGACTGGAGAGCAAGCCAGAAAAGGAGCACTTTGAATGTTGTTAACTGAGAACTGACTATGTCTAACAGTTGAGGGAGAATGTGTTATGATGTTTTTGTCTGATATCAGTGTGCTGTGGTATGATGAACCATATGGTGCTCTGTAGTTCATCCTTGAAAATATCATAATTATAAACATCAGTGAAGTTCCAGTAACCCCTCCTCCAAAATGACTTTTCATACATCTATTTAGAAATGCATTCAAGTTATTCTTGCCAACAATTCCTTTAATTAAACAGAAAAAGCATGCCAAGACCACCCATGCTGATCACCTTAAGAATATGGCATTTAGCTCAAAAGCAGTCAGCTCAATCAGCAAATAAATAAATAAATAAATAAATAAATAAATAAATAAATAAATAAATGATTTTGATTTACAACCCCCTTTTTTGTTTATTAAGGTGCAAGTCACCTGTGTACCTAAGAGAGAGAAAGCATTTCCCATGAAAGAAACTTAACTGTTGAACTTCTAGTTAAACATAACTGCTGAGTAGAGGGTTCTTGTTTAAAACTGGTTTGCTTCAAGCAATCGGTTTTCTTGAGTCTTTTCTTGAGTTCAGAGAACAGATTTTCTTCCGGCTAGCAGCAGGTCTAGGAGAAAACAAAGTTATCTGGAACAGAACATTTTTAGCATTTATTCTCTCAAAAGTAGAAAATAAAGGATTCTTTTCCAATCTGTAATAGTTGCAGTAAATCACTTAATTCCACAGTGCTTAGTCCTTTGATATCTGCAGGGCATTTTCGGTGGTTTTGGATCTGTTTTCTGCAAGTCACACAGCAGTTGTGCTGATTTCTGATCAACCAAATCCCCCCACCAGTGTATGCGGATTAGGGGAAGCATAGTATCAGTGCAGGTGGCAGAGCCACACAAAGCAGTATAGTCATACCTCCTCTTGCGAACGCTTCATGTTGAGTTTTTTCGGGTTAAGAATGCAGCAAACCTGGAAGTGTTTACTTTTGGGTTTTGCCCCACGCACACATGCAGAAGCATTCTGTGCGGTTCACACATGTGCAGAGGTGTTCTGCGTGGTTCACGCATGCACAGAAACGCTCTATCGCGCTTCACACATGCACAGAAGCGCCACTCTGGTTATGGACTTTCTGGAATGTGAATGGCACCCTGGAAAAGATCGTGTCTGCAACCAGAGGTACCACTGTATTCCCGGAAATCTGAACACAATGCCTCCTGTTTTCTCTACTCTTGAACCAGAAATTTCTTAAGAATGAACATGTCCTACAATTGCAGTTCTGAATACTTGCTGTTATTCAGCACCACTGCTCCATTTGCACTAAGGTGCTTTATTTCAGTTGTTGGCTATATAGGAGCAGTGCCATAGCTACGGGTGTGTGTGGGGGGGTTAGCTACAGGTCCCCCCCGGGTGAAGCCTCCAGAGGGGTGCTAATGAGGCCCCCAGCCAGTGTGTGTGTGTATGCAAATGTGCATGGGTTTTGTGTGCCAAACTGGGTCTTTGACCCGGGTGAAATGAAGCCTAGTTCTGCCCTGGGAAGAGATTACACCTCTTTCCTTCCAGATTTCAGTGGTGTGTGCTTGCTGGCTTGTTGGCACAGTCTTCCAGTACAGTTAATTCCATATAGTTTGTTATGTTCTTCATAGCTAGATGTCATCCATGGCTGGAAAAGGAGGGATATAAATGCAATAAATAAGTAAATTCCTCTTGCTATGTGTTGGAACATTTTTAAAGAACAAACAGATAAGCCTTTGAAACACCAAAGGACAGTTATTATATGAGATTTTTAAGAAGTGTCTCAATGCTTTGGCATATTTATCAGCACTGGATTCACCTTGTTGCTGTGGCTGTGCATATTTAAAAATTGCCTTGTAATTTGGGGTACTAGTTTCAGGGTCATACATTAAATGGAGGCCATCCTAAAGGTCTTATAATGAGGAGCACAAATAGATTTGTTTCATACATTGTCTGAGGTAAATGTAAGTTGAGTATACCAATTCTATTATTTGAAGACAAAGAGGCACTGTGAAGGAGAACACTCAAATATCTCACTGCCCAGACTTAGGTGGTGCAACCAATTAATCATGTGAATAAGGGTGGAGGCATTCAAACTGGCTAAACTACAATCCAATTGTCCAAATAAGACACCGAACTGGCAATGTGTCTGCTTCTTTCATGCACGTTTGTGGTCACTGCTGATGTATTTGCTTGCAGGGAATGTCATAACTGTGCAATGAGGCACATTACCAGTTACTATCAAAGGGAAATCAATTGATTCCAGAGGGGATCCACATAATCACTGGACAGAGCCAGAGACTCTTAAGATGTGGTTTTGTATGTTATGACAAATATTTTCCTTGATTATCATATTTAAGCTATTAGGCAAAGTCTAACATGGATGTATTTGCAATAAATTCTGGACACGGCAGGCCTGATCTCTCTCCCTTTTCTAAAGACCACCATTGTTTCAGGATTATTGCTTGATTAAAGTGTCTGCCTGATATTGAGGGTTCCAACAGATAAACGCAGGCCAAGTATTTAATCAACAAACTGCATCATATTTACATCCGTCCCATATTCTTATCTCTACTTGCTGAAAATAACAGATGCAGGCTCAGTAGGAGTCAGAAAGGAAGGAATCCACAGAGAAATACATTAGCAGAATAACTTTCTGAATGCATAATCCAACACTCAGTTATACATGCTCAGATGTTCAATTCCTTTAGCCACTGTTTTCCTAGTTCATGTTTTACTCCTTGGTGGTAACCAGTGATGTCTCCTCTGCTGTTAGTAGTTATTCATCATAGAATCATATAATTGTAGAGTTGGAAGGGATCAAGAGGATCATCTAGTCCAATCCCCTGCAATGCAGCTTAAGCATCCATGAAAGGTGGCCATCCAACCTCTGCTTAAAAACCTCCAGGGAAGGAGAGCCCACTATCTCCCAAGGGAGTCAGTACCACTGTCAAACAGCTCTTACTGTCAGAACGTTCTTCATGAGCAGAGTCACCATTCTTGTAACATGAATCCCTTGATTAGAGTCCTATCCTCCAGAGCAGGGGGTGGGAGTGGCACTGTGGTCTAAACAACTAAGCCTCTTGGGCTTGCCGATCAGAAGGTCAGCAGTTTGAATCCCCACGACAGAGTGAGCTCCCTTTGTTCTGCTCCAGCTCCTGCCAACCTAGCAGTTCGAAAGCACGCCAGTGCAAATAGATAAATAGGTACCGCTGTGGCGGGAAGGTAAACGGCATTTCCGTCTGCTCTTGTTTCTGTCACAGTGTTCTGTTGCATCAGAAGCGGTTTAGTCCTGCTGGCCACATGACCTGGAAAGCTGTCTGTGGACAATGCTGGCTTCCTCGGCCGAAAGCGAGATGAGCGCCGCAACCCCATAGTCTAGTTTGACTGGACTTAACCGTCCAGGGGTCCTTTACCTTTTACCTTTACCTCCAGAGCAGGGTTTTATCCAGTACACCCTCTCCTTGCAGATCCCTATACTACTTCTCACACTTGTCTGTCTACTACACTGGAGCAGATTTTGTGTGCATGTAGGGGCTCCAGGGGGAGTTAGAAAAAAATACCCTGCCTCCCCATTCAGCTGGTGGAAGCCTCTGCTGGATCAAAGGGCCTTCCATCAGTGGAGAAAGACCACTGAATTCAAGCCACAATTTCCCCATCTGTTGCATGTGCATGTTAGAATAAGGTCCCTTAATTGGCTTCATAGCATGTTTAGCATGAAGGTTAATCTAACGCTGATTTCATTTGTATGCACTATGCGGGGAAAACCCTGGATCCAATGCAGAAGTCATTATGACTGCTCAGCTGTGTTCAACTAAATATGAAAAGAGAGTTTGATGGCACAGAAGTCTTGATCAAAGCTACCAGCAGTCACCTGAGAGTCAAATGGTCTGTCTTCTTTATGAAATGTGATCAGATATGTGAGCTGCAGGTTTTCCAGCTTGTTGACAGATGTGTTGGACAGCTTTTGAGAACAAGCAGACAGCGAGAGTTAATTTGTAAAGAAAAGCCGTAGAAACTAAGCAACTCTAAAAACATTGAAAAGGGGGACATTATCTTCCATAGAAGAAAGTTTAAGGCTGAAAAATCTGGAAAGATATTTTTCGACAAGTTACCAAGGAAATAACAGGAGTTATAGTACAATGGGAACAGATAATAATTTTGCTAGGTTATCTAATATTTGTAATCATTCACATACAGAGATGGTATATTATTTAATTTAGCAGGAAAATTGTCTAAAACAAAATGCTGAGAGATGGAATCACTATTGCCTTCAGTTGCCATGGCTATCATAAGTATGGGAGAATTGAAAATATTGAAAATGACTTCTATCCATTTTGAACTATGCCTTGGTCTCAAGGAATGAACTCTGACGATGCTATTTTCCCTCCGCCCTCCTTTTCTTTTTATATTATACCTATTAAAGAATTGCAGTCTACTCATTGTAATGAAATGATATTTTTGAAGACAAAAATACAAATGGCTAAAGAACAGGATCTGAAACAAATTTGTCAAATTTTCCAGAGTTTTCTTGCAAAATCCCAAATTTGTATTTTCTCTATGACGTCTCCCCCTCCAATTATAAAATAAAATAGTGTGAAACAAAAGTTACAGGTAATATCCAATGCCAGACATGCCAGAATGGATGCAGATTAGATTTAAGTCCGTTGATTTCAGTGAATCAGGGTGTGACTAAGGTTAGATATTATCCAGCATGTGTGTGAAATTTGTATAAGTTTTGCTGAATAGTGAGCCTGCTCTAATGAAAGTTTATGGATAATAAGAAATACCAGCTATTCAGAACTATAAATGTTTGATTGTATAACCTTCCATGTATGTCTGACAGATTACCAAGCACCCATGTTCTAATGCTTCCCACATCTAATTGGAGCTAATTACTTGCACTTTAACACCTCTTTAACAGTTTAACATCTTTAACTTCTAATTAACACTTATTTACAGTCTCCAGGCTCACTTTCCTAGCCATTTTGTCCTGTGAAGTGACAGAAAGGAAAGACAAATTCATACCTAACTAAATCCGAACAAACTGCCTTCCATGTGCAGAGCAACTTGAGGAGCTGAAGTCCTACCAGTTTGGGAATAATCTTTCTTTGATGGAGGCTCCTTTCTTTTCCAGGGGGAATCTAACTGCTAATGCATACGTTCCCAGTGGATCCCAGAAAAACTGTTTTGAGAAGGAAGAGGATCATATTATTCCTTTGATAATATGAACTGAGCACTGAAATTAAATGGCTGTACAGGCATTAGAAATGTTAAGTGCTCTGGCAGAATGATGCCCTAAAGCACATTGGCTAAACCCAAATTGTTATATAGGTTATTATAAACTCTCTTGCCCTTTGTTGTTTCTGCAACATGATTTATAATGGCAGTTTAATTAGAATTTAATGCTGTTGTTGTTTTTCATTTCTAGGAAAACAGTGCAAGTGTTTAAATTGTTTTCTATTATAGTTGTCTTCAAATTACACAGACATTTTATTTGTAAAATAGATGAATATAAATATCTTTTTATGGTGTTGCAAATACAATGGGTCCCCCCCCAGCTACAACCTTTCGCTTTTACATCAGGAAATACAGGGGACAAACTAGATGAGCCTTTGTAGATCGGTAATCGGTGATCCCTGGCATACCTGGTGTAGCGATGCCAGGATTCCTTCAATGGAAAGTATGTGATCTGTCTCCTTATTTTGCATAGGCTTCAAGATAATTTAAAAATCAATTAGTCTAATTTATTATATATGACTGCATTTTCTACTTACATTTATGAAGACATTTCATATCTTACAAAAAAAGCTATAGGAAAGCCATTAGGCTATTTGATACATTTACCAAAATATGGATCAGTATTAGTCAGAGAGGATATATTTATTGTATTATATGTACAAAATACTGTGACATTTTATAATACTTTAAAATAATTCTGAATGTATCTTTTAAGGCCATTCTCCAAGGGTTAAGCATCTCTAAATAAGGCCTAGGGCTAAATTTTCTGAGTCAATACTTACTGGTCCATAGTTTGGTAAATGTTTCAAATGAGCTTGCCACATGTGGTGTTTGCCTTTGCAGCATCCCATCGTGGAATGGCAACATCAGGAGGCTGGAGGAGGAACGTGTTTCTACGACAGGAGCTCCTGAGAAACATGAATTGTGTCATGTGACCCTGACAAGGCTCTTCATTTTCAGGGGATGAGGCTGAGAATTCAGAGTGGGAGGAGTTTCCCTCAGCACACGAGTTCTAAAATGTTCAGTAAAGACAAAAGGTCCTTTAAAGAATGTAATAATTCTAGCCTGTCTTTCAATCGAAACCTTCAGCCAGCAGATTTCCCAAGCTGTCTCAAGGAGAAGCATAGGGGATAGAGGGATAAGTCAATTCCTGTCCACATCTGTTTTACATGTTTATTAATAAGTCTGCTCCAGTCTGCTTCCATATTAATCTTTCCTTTAAAAAATCTACATTACAATTTTATCAGAAAATACAGATCTATTTTATATCAGTCTTCTCCTTCTCCTTCTCCTTCTCCTTCTCCTTTTTCTTTGAGTTTCTATGTTGTCATGCACCCGGAGGTCTCAGGATATCTTAATCTTAAAATATGTATGTTAACACAGTGGGATTTGTGTTTGTGCATTTCGCCGAGAGCTGCAAAATTTGGAGAAAAGTGCAACATCTGACGGATAATGATATTCCGATCGACACATTAGCCTGGGATGTGCACATCAGGTCAGTCCACAACGGAATTCACAGAAATCAAATTCCTCGATTCCTTTCTCTCTTTTTGAAAAGTCAAATAGAAGGAGCAGGTGTCAGCCTCCTAACTCGATGGACAATGAGCCTCAAATTGATACTCTGAAATCCCTAGATTCAGTGATTTTGACTGAAATCTTTGAACAGCACTTTTCAGCAATTGATTGCTTTACGTTTCAAGCTATAGCCTAAAAATAATATTTACTGTGTTTCTTTTGTCAGCATTTTAGTTCCAAAACAAGACTCTTGACCTTAGTGTGTTTTTTAATTTCCTGCCTTTGATCCCCAGTGCCATTGGGCTTGTGTTAGAATTAACTGCTCTGAACTCTATGTATTTGTGAAATATTTCCTCCCACCTCTCTCTAAAGTATCTTTGATTAGCTGCTTTTGGAAGCTGCCTTATATGAAGTCTGGTTTATTCATTTGGCTCAATATTGTTTACACTGATGAGCAACAGTTCACCAGGGTTTCAGAGAAAGGACATTCCCAGCTCTGCCTGGATATTTAGGGATTGAACCTGCATGCAAACTAGTGCTGTCAAAAACCTGTCTTTCAGATTCTTGAAAAAGAAAGAATAAAACATCTTTCTTTGCAGAAGGGGCTTCCATTTTTATGCTTTTTCTTAGAGTACCTGAATAGTTCTTTGGAATATTGATGGATGTAGGATTTTGTGTTCACCTTATCATGGCAAGTTTGGCGTACTTGATTTTAAATAAAATTTAAATATATTGGTGACAATAGAATTTTTTGTAAAGAATTGGAAAAACAAAATAATAACAAGGCACTGTGGGTAAAACAACAAAACAAGAAACAGTAGAATGAGAATAACCGAAAGTATATTTTACTTATTCTATCTTTTATTTTTTGTTCTTTTTCTTTTCTTTTCTTTTTCTTTGTAAGATATGTGTATGTAGGTTGTATATATTATATTATTGTGCACTGATGTGTTGGTTGATGTTGAGTGTTCAATAAAGTTCTATTTTAATAATAATAAAAAAGATTTTAAATAAACTCATTTTAATATACAACAAAGAATTGCAAAAATCTATATAAAACAGTGCAAAAAAATTAGACACCGCACAAAAAGGTTTGATATAAAAAGCATTCAGCAAACTCAAAACTTAATAGTATCTTTCTGCAGCATTTACCTCAATACTGCTGCAAACCCTCAAAATCAATATGTAAGCTTCTTGCTCAAGTACACTATGTATGTTAAATGTATTATACAAAATCTTCAAGAGTACATGTAGAAGATGCAGCACAATTTGGGATGGAGACCATCATTACCAGTGCCAACATTTTACTACATTGAAGGTTTCTTTTCAATATTTAAGTTTGCAGTCAGGTAATTAAACACATTCATGCAAATGATTATTTTCTATAGAGCACAGTCAAATAATCGTTTCATTGTATAGTGGGCGATCTCACAATCTTATGAGCAGTGGCTGATGTAGGTTACTTCTCTCAGGTGTAATAAATCATTTGCAGTTTTAGTCTTTGTTTTCCCATCTGCCTATAATTAGAAAATGTACATAAAAAAGCTCCATATAGTATGGATGCAAATACATTTCTTCTACATGGAGAAAAGCTCCTGGGTTAAGATTTTGGGGAGCTGCTTTTGTGATTGTATCCCCTGCCAGTCCTATTCACCATCAATGAGATGCAGACAAATAGCCTGAATGGTCGCTGTCTCTCTTGCTTTGCTGTTATATTTCAGTGTGCTGAAATATTTAGTGTCTTCATTGGACTTTTTAAAGAGGCAACTGCCATATAGCTATGCTCTGAGCACCGCACAAGCCAACCTCGGGGGGGGGGAATGTTGGAAAGGTCATTTCCACAGCCAACTGCCTTCAGTCATGTTGCATTGGCCTATATGATAAAAAGCACAATAAATTAATCCCAGCTTTGCTAGCAGCGGTCTCTCTTTGGCTTTGGCTGCAAGACAGATGATGCAATGAGAAAATAATAATAGAACTCATTCTGAAGTTTATTGAAACCCTTTCTTGCATTGGGATTTTCCAGGAAGGTTTGGAGGAGAAGACCTCTTTTGAACTCAGTCCAGCCTATACAGATGGCCGTTAAGCTAGAAACATTAACATTTGAATGTTGGGTGGATGCACATTTTTACCATGTGCTAAGGAGTGTAGACCATATTCATGCACATGGCAGCACCAAGATTCTAAGGGGCCTCCCAAAACACAAATTACTCTCCCAGATGTAAATTCAAGCAGTAGAGGACTCACAATCCACAGCTGCGGGAAGGGGGGGTGCTCTATGTTATGGGTCATAGGGACTGTGGAAGTGCCTTTCCTGGATTTTCCTGGACCACGTTCAAGGAGTGACTGTTGTTTGTTGCTCAGATGTCTTATCTGATTTGGTTTTTTCTGGGGTGACTCCAGTGAGCTGGAATGGAGCGGTAGAGATCAGTGAATCAACCTCATCAGGAATAAGGTGGAAATTGTATCCCCAATGTATTGATATCCCTTATGACAAGTATTAGCAGATGCCTTCCTTTCAGAGGCGTTCTCCATTAATTTAGGAGCTTAGCTGGGTTTATTCACTTACCCATTCCAGAGGCCTGTAGATTCAATTTTTGTGGATATGGTCCAAATCTGCCTTTCAGTCTGTGGTCCTGCAGTAATGGCCTGTGGGGTGGCACTGCTCATCTGGCTACCCAACACCATGCACCATTGCTGGTGACACACAGGCAGAAGGGAAGGCAGCAAGGAACTTCATGAAGTGCAGGTGCATCAGCAGAGCCAATCTGACACTCCTGCAGTCCACCTGCACCACACCAGACTCCCTGCAGCCTTGGGTCTTCTAGCCCAACCCCCTGCAATGCAGGATATATTTTTTTTGCCCAACCCCACAACCCTGAGATTAAGAGTCCCTTGCTCTACAGACACAGCTATCAAACCACTCAAGTGGTTTGGGGCTTCATGTTTGGGTTTGCGCCTTTCCTGGACAACATTGCTTCTGCAACTTGTTTAACTTTGACCCTCAGGCATGGCCAGACTTGGCCCTCCAGCTGTTTTGGGACTACAACTGCCATCATCCCTAGCTAACAGGAGCAGTGGGCAGGAATGATAGGAATTGTAGTCCCAAAACAGCTGGAGGGCCAAGTTTGGCTATGCCTGCTCTAACGGAACACAAGTTCATCTCTAACATTTACCTATGGCTTGGTCCTGACTTTGAGATAAGTCCTTAAAAGCACTGCTGTGTATTCTACTGATTTTCTTTGTACACACACTGTACAAAGGATAACACCCACACTCAATTATCCATTTTAGAAAAGGTTCTCTAGTGCTCTTTTAGCAGAAATTGATTTAAGATGAAGAAGCTAATCTGAAGTTACAGCTAATGGTCTTTGGCTTGTGCATTAATAAATCTGAAATATCTTTGCATCTGAACAACTGAATCATTCTTATGACTTCATAAGGGAACCCTCCCCAAATGAGATATGGAGATCTTTGCATTTACAGACGGTGATTCATCTCACAATCCTATTTGACTTCAGAGGTAAGTCCACTATAACAGACATCCTATGGTTTTTATTGAAGCTGATAACTGATAGCCAATGTAACTTGGAACTTCCAATTTATCCAGTGCATTCTCACCCAAGAATACACGTTTTGAAGAGTCAGGAAACACATCTTAAAGCAACTTGAAATGTAAGCCATATTTCAGGATCTTCCAGTTTTCCATTTAGTTTGCCAAGTCTTCTGTTTCACAACTAACCAAGACAAACACTCATCCCTTCCAAATTGAGCAACTTATAGATAGAAAGGATTTCCTCCCTCATCCCATAAATAATCTGGTTCTGGAAAAAAAAATGATGGAAGAGGAAGTCTTGACAAGTTGACATTGGTTCTGACCTCAAAAAAATAATGGAAGCCAAAGCCTTGACATGATGGTGGTGGTTCTGTTTTCAGTTTTTAAAAGATTTCAACATTTAGGCTTTAAAGTAAGACACATAAAGGAGATGTTGTTGTTTAGTCATTTAGTCGTGTCCGACTCTTTGTGACCCCATGGACCAGAGCACGCCAGGCACTCCTGTCTTCCACTGCCTCCCGCAGCTTGGTCAGAGTCATGCTGGTAGCTTCGAGGACACTGTCCAACCATCTCGTCCTCTGTCGTCCCCTTCTCCTTGTGCCCTCCATCTTTCCCAACATCAGGGTCTTTTCCAGTGAGTCTTCTCTTCTCATGAGGTGGCCAAAGTATTGGAGACTCAGCTTCAGGATCTGTCCTTCCAGTGAGCACTCAGGGCTGATTTCCTTAAGAATGGATACGTTTGATCTTCTTGCAGTCCATGGGACTCTCAAGAGTCTCCTCCAGCACCATAATTCAAAAGCATCAATTCTTCGGTGATCAGCCTTCTTTATGGTCCAGCTCTCACTTCCATACATCACTACTGGGAAAACCATAGCTTTAACTATACGGACCTTTGTTGGCAAGGTGATGTCTCTGCTTTTTAAGATGTTGTCTAGGTTTCTCATTGCTTTTCTCCCAAGAAGCAGGCGTCTTTTAATTTCGTGGCTGCTGTCACCATCTGCACCATCTGCACCATCTGCAGTGATCATGGAGCCCAAGAAAGTAAAATCTCTCAGTGCCTCCATTTCTTCCCCTTCTATTTGCCAGGAGGTGATGGGACCAGTGGCCATGATCTTTGTTTTTTTGATGTTGAGCTTCAAACCACATTTTGCTCTCTCTTCTTTCACCCTCATTAAAAGGTTCTTTAATTCCTCCTCACTTTCTGCCATCAAGGTTGTGTCATCTGCATATCTGAGGTTCTTGATATTTCTTCCGGCAATCTTAATTCCGGCTTGGGATTCATCCAGCCCAGCCTTTCACATGATTAATTCTGCATATAAGTTAAATAAGTAGGGAAACAATATACAGCCTTGTTGTACTCCTTTCGAACAAGGCTGTATATTGTCTCCCTGCTTATAGTCTGTCTTATTATACATTTCCACTACACTTAGTGACTAGTGGCAGTTGGTGCCCTTTCAGACTGGTTGGGTGGAAGACAGGGAGGCCAAAAAGTATGAATTTATTCACAGGAATTCTTTCTGATTGGCTGCAAAATGCAGAGACTTTTGTAGAGCAGTGTGTGTACCTTTTCATATTGGTGTAAGGTATTCAGATAATTGATTTGACCTATCACACTTACACTTTAAGCTTCCTTTGACTATATTTCAATTTCCCGCAGAGAACATTATTCATTTTGGCAGTATAGGGGACAGCAGAATTTCTGGGCTGCAAACCACCTCAGTGTTTAAATGTTGTGATTGCCATTTTCTGACTCTGCTTATAACTTATTTCTGCATTAGCCCACCATTTAAAACTTGGGTAACCAAAAGCATATGTTGGGATATTCGGTATTTTTTTTCTGGCAGCCGTTATTATAGTCACTAACCTTTGTAAAACTGCATTATATAAAGGTTAGCTTTTATGCTCTGTAGGACACTTAAAAGACAACAGATTTGCTTGGATTATGCAATTTTCCAAGCAGACAGCTTAGTTTCTGCTTTTGGTCCAAATACACACTTGGGGTGCTGCTACAAGCAGCCATTCTCAATCTGATTGATGATTTTCAGATCCTAATGAGACCTCCTGAGTGCAGTATGACCTAAAAGCTCAAGGCTAATGGAATTGTAACAGCCATGTATAAAAATAATGTTCAATCTAGTAGGTGCCAGGACTTTAGTGAAACAATGCGTACTTGGAATAGAAAGTATATTGCATATATAGAGCCAAAAAAGTAAGAGCAAAAGAATCATAAAGCTACTAACAAGGAAAAGGAAAATTCTTAAAAGATGCTATGGCAGTGCCATGTGAATAATTGTCAGGCAAGAAACTTCAAGATGACAGAACTGAATGTAGCTATTCCTATGAAGTTGAAAAGCAGATGGTCACCACTTTTAAAAAATGAGCTGTTCTATTAATTTGATGTAAAGCAGACCCATTGCTAAGAGGAGACACCTTGTAAATGGCTTTGCCCCCTGATGGAATATGATACATTCCAGATTTGGCTCCGGTTTCTTAGCTTGCCTTTTTGTTTCCTGTTAGAGCTGTTTCGTGGGATCATCTTTGCGGACAGCATTTGGACACAATGTTTGACACAAGTATTCCATGCGTCATGGCTGTCCAATTATCTGTCCAAGAGCATGACACATTACATTAGAATGAACAAATGACACTGTACTTCTGATATGGAAAAAATGTAAATGTTTGGCTCTTCATATTTTATGCTGTTTTTATTTTTGTCACACTGTAACTCTGATCCATATGCTTATGAACAGTCAAGTCTGTGTCTGTATAGCTTCAGTTAGAAAAATCAGCAATACTAATGATTTGGGAGTAGAAGGGAAATCTATACCGAGTTTTCTGTTCTTCCTGCTGAACTGCTGATTGGCACTATTACTGGTTATTTGACTGTGTTATAGAACTTGATCAGGCCATTGGGTTGAACTAAGAATCCTAGGAATACTCATGAGAGAGTCTGCTTTTGTACTTGTACGCTGGAACAGGGCAAATAGTGGCCCCATCTGGACTACATGTTTAAAGCAGTATCATACCACTTTCAACAGCTGTGGCTCCCCTCCAAGAATCCTGGGAGCTGTTGTTTAAGGGTGCTTAGACTTATTAGGGGACCCTAACATAAGCACCCTTAAGCAACAATAGGAGGTACAATTCCCAGTCTTTTTGGGGAAGAGGGATTGATTTCCCCATTACTCTGGTAACTGTAACTCTGTGAGGACCAGTTTCTTATTTAAGCTTAGTTAAGGGGGTGAGGAATGAGATCTGTACAGGAACAGCAAATATGAGTTTATTGTTAGCCATTTACATTAATCTCTCTTTTTTTTCCTTGTGAAATGTGTGAAAATAATATCCTGAGCAGTTATCAACTGTTCTTTTTGGAAAGAAAAATCAGATAGTGGCAAAGAGTATAAGCACTGAAGTCGCCTTTTCAAATTTCACCTCAGCTCTAATACGGCTAGACGAATCTGACTATTTCAGTTTCTCTCAGCTTCTCATTTTCCCAATCCTAAGTCCCCTTCTGCACATTTCTGCATCAATGTGCAAATGTTTTTCAAATAAATAGTCATTAAAATTCACCAACATTTTAATGTGAATTTCTCTGAATACATAATTTTTGTATGTCATTTTGCCAAATATGCACAATTTTGCAGTCATTTCTCCTAGTATAATACATTATCATATATTATTTTCACCAGCACATACATTTTTATGATGCTTTACTTGAATAGATGAACTTCTTTTCAGTACACATTGTTTGGAGAACCATATCACAAAATTCTGAAAAGTGTGAATCCTAAAGAACATCAGTCCATATATTGTTTCAGGAAGTGTAAATCTGTAACTATAACATCTGCAGGTGCCTTTTGTGAGCCATTGTTTCCCAGCATCTGCCAGCTATCTCCAGTTCAGGAATAATATTGACTTCACTTATAGGTGAACACGAAGTACTCCGAATATTCTAAATACAGATATAAAAATGCCTAAAGATATTAAAATTGCAACAAGCAGACCTACTCAACTAGCCACCCAGCACAGTGAAAAATAGCCACATATGACACCAGGTACTTTAGACTCTCCTCATTCCTATGCAGGCAGCATTTTGAGTTTCAGGTAGGTGGCAAAAACAGAGCAACTGCATGGTGGATTAAATGGCAGCTGGAGTGTTGAGGCTGAAAGTTGGAAACCCTAGTTCAAATCCTTGTTTAAGCCCTTTCTCAATCATTATCTTCTGCATGAACTCAGTTATGTGGAGGAATATAATAGATACCCCATGTAACCTATGTTGATGGCTTAGGTTGTGTGTTAAGATGACAGACAGATTTCTCTCTGCCAGCCTGCACTGTTGGAGGGGGGCCACAGAGGTACTGTGCTACTGCTGTTGGTCATGGGGCTCCTAATGGGTGGAAATCTATTGTCAGTACTTCTTCCAGCACCAGCAGCAAGCGGTAAAGTGGGGTGTTTGTGGGTGGGGTAGAAGGCTGGCAGCTTAAATCTGCTGGATCCAAAGCCTTGGGCCTGACTATTAGGCTCCTCAGCTATGCCAGCCTGGAGTTGGCATAGCAATAAAGAAAAATACTTGTGAGTCTCACCTTTCTCCCTGGTTGGTATAAGCTGGCAGGCAAGCAGCTGTTTATCCACCACATTGCTCCTCACTGGCCTCTCATTTGAAATGCTGTAACCCTAAAGATCTGAGCTGAGATGTTTCAAATGGCACTGGGGTAGCTGTAAGTAAATTGCTATCTTCAACTAGGACTACCTCAAAGCACGGTTTCAAAGGCAACGTAGAAGGCATGATGAGCTGCTTGGGAGAAGGAAAAGAGAATTAATTGGATAATGTATATAACGGGCAAATTTGGGAACAGCACACACAAATATCTATCAGGAAATTTTGCGTGTCCCCCCCTTTTTTAAATAAAAAATATTTTTTTAGAAATATTTTCTGTTCCAACAATCAACTTCCATGAGCATTAGAGGCAATATCCCTCTAGATGCCACCTACTGGGAATCACAAGTGAGTAGAGTGCTGTTACACTATGGTCCTGCTTCCATACTTTCCATAGGCACTGGCTTGCCACTGTGAAAATGGTTCTGGACAAGATGGGCCATGGGTCCAGTCCTGCAAGCTCTTCTTCTGTTGTTATGAGTACTGCTGTTCTGGTCACATTACCCATTTTCCTCTTTGAGTTCACACTTCTCTTACAGACATATTAATGGATTGATTGATTGATTGATTGATTGATTGAGTGTCCCATGCACTGAAGGCAGGATCAGTGCCAGGGTTCCACTGCCAATGTACAGTATGAAAGGTACCCAAGTACTGCCCTTCATTCTAAAATCTCATGGAATTTCCATTAAACATCTGCCTACAATTATGGCCACATAGGACATATATTTTAGACAGCTTTAACCAGTAATCTTTTTAAATAGTTATTAAACCTTTCAACCTTGTTGGTTTAAAAATGGCACCATAGGTTTGGCTAGCCACTCTAGATTCTGTTCTATAGGCTACACAAACCTCAGACCATTTACTGTGAATTTGGTGGGCTAGTGGCATTGAATAACAACTATTAGTAAATGGTGCTAGAAATAAGATAGGAAAAAAGAAGTGCTTCTGTGAAATGTTTTGGAAGCTGTAAGTACTCAAGAATAAGAAGCATAGATTATTATGAAAAGGGGAGAGAAAACTGTATCAGAGCATTTTGAGATTCTGGGATATTGCCAAGTTATCCAGGTCTTGAGCTAGAAACCTAAGATTCCCCATCAAGTCACAGAAAATAATAGTTTTGCACATCCAGCTGTGAATGGCAGGCAATATTAGGTGTCTGGATTGATCAGGCCAGGTGTAAATTCTAGGTCTACCTTCTGCTTACTGCACTAAAGGGCTCAGGCTCAAACCACTAAACAGGGCCAATAACTGGACCTAAAGAATGTTGCAGGAGATACAGAGGGGATAAGCCCTTTCCATCACACCTCCATTGCCACTATTATCATCTTCCAAATGTTGGGGGCTGAACTTCTGTAGTGGGCAGTCTTCTTCCATTCTGTAGGCTCCCTGTACAGTGATCTTCTAGGTTCTAAACAATACACGAGTAGAAAAAGCTGTCATCTGGAGAAGTTATTTTCCTAACACATGAAAGGCCATGAAACCACTGATGAGGACACAATGGACGGTTCAGAGTCAACAGGTTTGTCCCCACTCTCCCCCGCTTTAACACCTGAAGAAGGCTATTATTATGTAACCAAGTCTTATCGCCTCCATTGTGCTGTGTGACATCATAGCAGTCACTTTCATGAGTCGTAAACATATGGTCCCACAAAATGGAGAAATCCTGACCACAGAAATGATTGAGAAAATGCACAAAACAGTAGAAGGATGGGATATTTTGCAGAGTCCTTCCCCAAACCTCATGAAAATTCACTTTGGCATTAAAATATACTTAGCTGGTCTAGATTTGGGTACAATTACTCACTGCCCATCTCATGTCTGAGAGGCGTCAGGATGAACTCTTCAAAAATGTTCATAGTCAGGGGCCATATCTGCTGATTAAATGAAAGCGCCTTTACAACTAAGTTCTTTTTCTACACTGGAAATCTGCCATTTCTAAAACTTTTCAGTTTGAAAGTATGACTGGCCACTTTCCAGGACCTGCAAATAATATTCCCTTTATAATTGTATCGAATTAAGCAATTTAGCCAGCTTTGTTTTTAAGCAATGGTTTATTCATTATTATTTTTCCTCCTGTGTCTGGCATTTCTGAAGAATAGTAGGGGGAAATTGCAAAACAGGAACAAATAATCTGGGTCAGACCATGCACTCTTCAAGCATTTTGTTTAATTAAAACAGTTAAAGGATATGTTCTATACAAATGCTGTTATTGTATGGGGGGGGGGACTAGAAGCAATAAAATCCTAGTTATATTGAAACACACTGAAAATTTGCAAATCTGTGCCAGCTGTCTACTTATGCTTTTGTAATTAGACGAATTTTATAAGATCTGGCCCAGGAACAATTCTCTGTAACCTTCTCAGATGTCTCCCAGGAAGTGTAAATGGCAACATTCAGATAATCAAAATAAGCCATTTGAAAACCACTGCATGACAGTAAAACAGTGTTGGGTAGGTGTTATTTGATAGTTATTAAACCACGGAAAGATACTAGAAAGCTTTCCTTCCTTCCAAGGAATAAAGCTTTTGAAATGTCAGCAGAACATAAGATGTTGAATGTCAAGAAGCAATGTCAGCTTTCTTCAGATAAGGTCAGCTTGTCATTTTTTGTAGGTCTTCAGCTTGAACATGGCTCCAGCAACGGTACAAAGCTCTGTGTTTCAGACCTATGACTGCATCTTCTGTTATTCTGTTATAATATTCACAGGATTTCTCTGGTGCATATGGGATCAGTTTTGGAGATTATCATGGGGGCACATTTACTCAAAGGGCTGGATTTGGAATTGATTGATGTCATGACTAGGGACAAATCCACCCATTTCATTTGCTCTCAGTTTCTCATTTTTCCAATCTTACATTCGGGGCCTTATCCAACATTGCAGCTCCACTTGCACAAGGGATTTCCATGCATGCAACAGAACAGCCTCTCCTCCTGTTCCCTGCAGGCCCCCTGCGTACTCTCAAAATCATTTTAGGGGTTTGTGGTGGGGAGGAAAGGAAGTAGAAATCCTGTTTTGCCAGCATTCGATACTGTCTCAGTTCTTCACCTCTCTGCAACAATTTCTATGTGTCTTTAAAAAATCCTCATGCAAATTTATCAGCATTTTACTGTATTTTCCTAATGTTTGTATGCAATTTTGCCTAATATATACATTTTTTTGCAAGCATTTCCCTTTTACAGTATATACTGCATTTTTATGTAATTTTCACTAATATATGCATTTTTATGCGCATTTCGCCATAATACAAGCATTTCTATTTATACATATTGTTTGACTGGTGAACTCCATCGCAAAATTTGGAGAAGTGTGGATTTCAAAGCATAGGTGTTTTGGTTCTCATATTGATTCAGGAAGTGCAAATTAGGTAGTGCCTCATTAAATTGCAGACAAAACTTATTTTCTCCACCATGTCTAGTTATGACTAACTTTTAAGTCCCATTGATTTTAGTGGGACTACTTTAAGCATGACTTAAGTCTGGCTCTAACTCACAGAATTTACCTCAGAATTAGAATCCACATTATTTTCTGGGGTAAGTAGGATGTGATCGAAATCTACCATTCTGTACAGCTCTGTCTCCATGTAAATTATATGGGAACACAATAGTATTTATTAGTATTATTAGTATTAGTATTAGTATACCACCCTACATCTGTAGATCTCAGGGAGGGTCACAGTATACAACACCAAGTGTTCTTTTTTGAAGAAATGTTTGATTGCCAGCTCAGAAATAAATCCTATCAAGTCATGGAACAGAGAACAGTTTTGCTTGTTTTTTATGCCAAGAGTGGGTAAAATGCTTAAATCCTGTTTTCTTAGAGCTAGTCCCCTTTACTTTAGCAGCATTACTTGTTTTAAGCAACAACTGGACCTAATGGTCGGGGGTCCCTTTACCTTTACCTTTATAGAAGGAGGAGGAGAAATATATGAAGCCAGTGTTGTAGTGTGTGGTGTGTGTGTGTGCCACAGAAGTGGTTGCTTGCTGATCAGAAGGTCAGCAGTTCGAATCTCCGCAACGGAGTGAGCTCCCGTTGCTCGGTCCCAGCTCCTGCCTACCTATCAGTTTGAAAGCACATCAAGTGCAAGTAGATAAATAGTTACCACTCCAGCGGGAAGGTAAACGGCGTTTCCATGCGCTGCTCTGGTTGGCCAGAAGCGCCTTAGTCATGCTGGCCACATGACCTGGAAGCTGTACGCAGGCTCCCTCAGCCAATAAAGCGAGATGAGCATGCAGTGCTAGCTCAATATTTCAACATGCAGTGCTAGCTCAATACAGCTGTGTGCTGCTGTCACTGGGCTCTGTTGAAAATGGCTTCTCCATGAAAACCAGGAAGAGACCACTCCAGACAACGGAACAATTATTTTCTTACTTCTGGGTGGCATGGAAGCCATTAGGCATTGAGTGTACATGCATGCTCTATCCGTTTCCCTCCCACTCCCACCCCTCTGTGTACTGGCAGCCCGTGCTTTGCCACTGTGTGCAGCCTTCAAGAAATGAAAGCCTGGGGGCTTATCAGGTATGCTTCCTGCAGCTTTTGCCTCACAGAAAACCACTGTGATTTGAATATGCCGAATGACCTGAGAAGGCATCCTGAAATAAATAAAATGCCATTCAAGCCAGTTCCTATATTGCATGTAGCGTTCTTGAGAACCTGAAGTGATGTTTCTGGAAAGCCCACATGAAATAGAAACAGATGAGGCTCTGCAGACTTTTTAGAGCTTCCTGCAGCAAAAGAGCTCTTTTTGTCTCCCTCATTGTTCTCCATCAAGTGTAAACAATGATCTTGTCAATCAAATATGTTTGCACCACTCAGGGCTGACACTGTATGCAGAAATACAGTGCCATTTCACATCAGAATGTCAGCTTCTTCCAACTCAAATGACTGCTGTCTGCATTGTCTCCCAGATCTCCACGTGGGTGTATACATGTGTTTGCAAAAGCTTGACCTTGCTTAGGCAAATACATCACTTTTGATTCATCCTTGTAACAGTTAGTTACTTGTCCACAAAAGTCTACCCTGTCAGCACATGTCTTGGTTCGTAAACTTGGATAAGTGTTGCAAAAGACAAAGACAATTTCTGCTCAAGTATGTTTGCTTTTGGGATTTAAGGGCCTAGTTTGGTTCATTTGGGTTTAATGTTTTCAAACATACACGCACAGCCCTAAATAAACCTGTGACCTGACAGACCAGAAGAGAAAGAAAGCAAAGACAAGCCCATCACTGGCACTCTGCAGTTTTGTTTTCCAGTTCATAAGATATTTTTTTTAAAAAAAAACCTGTTATGTGTGTCCTGTTGTGATTAGGAAAACCCTTCAAAGAAAAGGGCTTGCTATATCAACATTCATAACACAAAAGAACACATAAAACCTCACACACCTAATTCTTCGCTAACAACTAGTGTGATCTGTTCCAGGTTCAGGAGCCATTTGTTGAAAAAAGAGAGTTAATTAAAAAAAGGGGGGGGGCTAAATAAAATTCCAAATCTTTCTGAGAGCTTAAAAAGGTAGCATCAACAATGCAGACAAAGAACAAAGTATTTGAAATGCTTTGTTTGATGTTTTGCCAACTGGCTTATAAGTTTAACACTTCCATTTTATGGTTGCCATTTCATTATTTGAAAAAGTTGCATGGATTTCAAGGAGCCCTGAACCACTCCCCCCCCAAAAAAGAATCTATTTTGATGTGGTCTGCTCAGCAAAAGACTTTTTCTGCAGGATGAATGGATCATTTGATTGTTTAATTCTAAACTTCATGAAATGAAATGTTTTAAGTAACAGCAAGTTAGGAAATAAGACTAATTAGATTTCCTTTTCCTTTCTTTTTGATTGTCCCTTCATAATGTGTAATCTGAAGCGTATGTGAACCATTAAGCACCCACTTTAAAAGAATAAAACTCATTTGCTCCAACCCACCAAAAAAAGAACATATTAACAAATAACAATTGCTTTGTGCTGTAGAAAATTGAAATGTGCCCAGTCATAATTTAACCCACTGAAAGAGTAATGTGGAGCTGAGCTAACCCAAGAGCTTGCATTTGAAAACATTTTTTCACCCCCTGAAAAGAGCCCCGTGTTTTTAACAATTCTGGAGGGAAAATGGAAAAGGCACAACAGCATTCACAGAGGGAGGAAACTCAACACTGTTGCCAAGACAACAACAGCATCTATATATATATATATTGTCTATCCACACTGTATTGCTGGGACTTAAAGTCATAGGTTGACGTGCATCTGATATCACCAGTGCTAATTTGCCCTCACTGAAGTCACCAGACAATGAAATCTGGTTGCTTCTTCCATATTATGTTTATAAAATCATAGAATTGTCGAGTTGGAAGGGACCTTGGGGGTCATTTAGTCCAACCCCCTGCAAAGTTTACTAGGGATGCACATTGAATTTGGCCTAAGTTTAAGATTCAGACTGTCCTGGGCTTTGGTCAAACTGGGTTGAGGCAGCCCCAGATCTCCCTGGGTTAGGTCAGACCACCTGGAATAACCCAGGAGCTGTCAATAGGTGAGGCAAGTACCTCCATTATCCTCCCAAGTAAGCATGTGCAGTAGTAGCTGGCTGAGTGTTTATTATAATGATTTTTATTTCCTAGTTTAGTCCCTATTCTGTGTTTATTGCATGGTTGAAGCTTATTCATTGTTTTGTACCCCACACTGGTATTTTATGGATGAAGGGCAGGTTTTAGATATCTTTAATAAATATAATATATGTAAAAAAACAATAGTACTCAGTTGAACTTGTGTTGCTAGAATATCTCTCCTACCCTGAAACTACTACAAAAATACTTAGGTCAAAGTAAGGGCTCATGGATGTCTCTCTTAATCGTGCCTCAAACTGTTTCTTCAGGGGTATGGTAAATGGCTTATAACCCAAGATAAATGACTTCAGTTGATCAGACGTTTTCTCCATGAAGAGCAGAAAGGTTGCCCCAATACATACTTGATTTAAAGAAAGATGAAATACAGATACAGAAAAATTCTCCAGTTAATAGATTAAAAGTGACTATTAGGGAATGTCCAGTGCAAGAGGAAGGGCTAGCAAAAGAGGATAAGACAGAAAAAGAAGCGGCGAAGAAGGCTTATTTTAAAGTAAACAAATAAATTGGTGTGGCACTTGGAACTGAATGGTTACAACAGATTTACATTATACAAAATTGAAATCTGTTGCCAAATAAATCGCAGTCCAAATGGGACAACTGAATCTGAAAATAATGTTTCAGCCGATTTTTCTCAAATAACAGATGATGCAAAGGCATCTGAATGAAATACAGTAATAAATAAAAAAGTGAAGCATTGCTACCTCTTTCTGCAGGGACTGGTGTTTGTGCCCTGGAGTGGCAACTTCACTCATCTGGGTCCACTCCAAGGGAATAAAAGGCAGTTCTTCCCTGGCTTTCCCCCCACCCTCCCTATTTTACTGTGGTTTCAGGGCTGTCCAAAAGGGAGGGCAACAGCCCAGTTTTTGAACCTTGCTATGGATAATGGACAAACCTAGACAGCATCTTAAAAAGCAGAGACATCACCTTGCAAACAAAGGTCCATATAGTAAAAGCTATGGTTTTCCCAGTAGTGATGTATGGAAGTGAGAGCTGGACCATAAAGAAGGCTGATTGCTGAAGAATTGATGCTTTTGAATTATGGTGCTGGAGGAGACTCTTGAGAGTCCCATGGACTGCAAGAAGATCAAACCTATCCATTCTTAAGGGAATCAGCCCTGAGTGCTCACTGGAAGGACAGATCCTGAAGCTGAGACTCCAATACTTTGGCCACCTCATGAGAAGAGAAAAGACCTTGATGTTGGGAAAGATGGAGGGCACAAGGAGAAGGGGACGACTGAGGACGAGATGGTTGGATAGTGTTCTCAAAGCTACCAGCATGAGTTTGACCAAACTGTGGGAGGCAGTGGAAGACAGAAGTGCCTGCCGTGTTCTGGTCCATGGGGTCACGAAGAGTCGGACACGACTAAATGACTAAACAACAACATGGATAATTATCAGTCTCTGTTTTCAGGGCCAGGAAGGAACGTTCCTGTAGGCAGGTTGGCTGGGTCCCAGACAGTTCCTATAGACAAATGGGCTGGGTCTGTGGGTTTTGTCTACCTCATAACTATCACCACAACTTCAGGGTGGAAGAGGCATTGGGCTAGATGCCCCCCGTCCTATAGTGGGACCCCCTTAAGGGGGATCTTGGAGAGTTGCAGTGACTGTCCACATGCCCAGCTTAGGCACCGAAGGGCCACAGCACTCCTTTCCATTGAATAACCATGGTTCACCAGAAGCAGTAAACCTGGTCACTGGACACATGCCCACTGCCTATGCCAAACCTGTTCCATCTGTAATCAATAAAGTTGTGGCCAATTTGAATCCAACATGCCTCCTGGTGTTTATTTGTTGCCTGAGCACTTCAACTTCACTGGTGAAACACCGTCACTGCCCCTGGGCCTGCAATAAACACATACGCTGCTCACACATAAATACACTGAACCCTGAGCTGTAGGTCAGTACATTTATTTGTGAAAAGCCACCGGCCATCACAAAAATCTCTCAATTTATTCTCCAGTATAAACTGGTAGTCTTGGTTCAGGATCTGATTTGGAAAATCTTGGGCAGGTGTCGGGAAGTCTGCTAGCTTTTCTCGGTTTTATCTGCAGAGCTATCAGTTGAAGCTGTTAACCGATCAATCAGTGGGAGCCCATTTTAATTGAGAGTTACTGAACATCATCCTTTTCGTGCGTATTTAGATTCTGTACATTACTTTCATACAAAATGAGAAAGACAGAATTAATATTCCTTCCCTCCCTTCTAATACAGGCAGTTAATATTGTTAATTAAATTGTAAGTTATTCAAGTCCTACCTTCAATATCTCAGAAAGACTGTCTGTATCAGAATTTTTAAATATATTTAAAACAGCAGTGATTACTCAACTAAAATTTTTTAATTACTTGACAGCCCAGATAAGAACTAACGTAACATTTGCTAAAACACACATTAAAATAAGTCCAGGAAATTCATTCCAAAAAAAGTTTTCATTGTCAGTCAATGAAAGAATCATTGATGCACCAGTCAAAATGTAGTTAGTAGTACAACTTAATCAAATAAATTGGTTAAACAATTTTTGTCTGATGTATTTTAAGACTGAAATGCTCTAAAACAACTAAACTAGTAAAGTGCAGCTAGCAAGAACCCTGCAGGCAATTGAGTGTGCCTTTTTCACTCCAGTTGGCTTCCTGGTCTGCCCAACATACATGAAGCTCTACTGCCGTCTGTTTCTGTCATTTTTATATCTTCTCAATTATATAACTGATCTCATTAACTTGTAAACTTCAAGGGTGACAGAAGTTCATGTATGGTTGAGGCTAGTACGATGAGAACATCTGACAATCAAGTAATGTAATTCCTGCTCCAGTTCCTGAATCTTCCTGGAAGTTGAAGATTGGGGCACACTGGGAAATTATGCATGAGTCTCAGCCGGCAGACAGGCGTTCACTGCAGGATTTGAAAAGGCAAAAACATAAAAATAAAAGTTGAAGCACTGAGTCTAAACACTACAAAGTCTTGTTTATGAATAAGAGTGTGGAAGAGGTGTGCTTTTTTTCCCTTAAGCAAGTTTTCATTACAATACAAATACATCTATTTTTGAGAAAAAACATTTCACATATGTAATTTAAAAAGGAGGATTCTAATAAGGCAATACATTTTGTTCTATGGAACTGGTAATGCACATTCTTAATATGCGGGGCAGCAGCGTTAGTCTAACCAGCAGTCAATCAAAGCATTACATTAAAAAGGAATGCTTTTGGCTGGTGCCTGGAAACATGCAATGATGGTGCCAGATGAGCCTCTTCAGGGAGAGCATTCCACAAGTGGGAAGCAACCACTGAAAAGACCCGTTCTCATGATGCTACCCTTCGGACCTCAGATGATGATCGCAGGGTCCAGGTTCTGCCTCAGTTTTATATCTGTTAAATAGAAATGTTGGCATGGATCCTAAACAGGGAGGAGGATGGAGGCAAAACTAGTTGGTTCTGTTTGCCATTGGCTCTGGTTCTGACTTCCACCTTACCAGTACCAATGAGTCCCAGCAACCATTGGCAGAAGATGTTTAGGAAGCAAGGTTAAAATCGAGCTACAAGATCTGTGCTACTTTGGAGCCATTCAACCATTCGAACTCCCCCCACAGATATCAGTCTACAGTCTACGTTGAACAAAGAAGTCTTTATATTGCTACATGTAGCCCATATTTTTTATAGAAACAATGTCAGCCTGCTTTTTCTGGCTTATATGTCGCTTTCCTCCACCCTCACCATCTGGCCACAGATTATTTTTGGATGAGCAGAATGAATGTACAAGCAAAAGTTACACTTTATCCCCATGACGCCTCCTAAAAGAATGGTTTGTTTGTTTTTTTGTTTTCCCCCACCCCAACATAAATGATTCCCAACTGCCAGGTAAAAAGGCAAATGAAATGGCTTTCACCTGTAGGTTGGGTTTATAAATATATTTTGAGAATGTATGACATTAGGCTCTCACTAATTCTCACAGAAGCAGTACAAAGCATCTTTAAAGAGGGCATAATGTCCATTTATAAATTAAACCAAATGTTACAAGTTTGGAATAAGATACTTGGCAAAGCATGCCTTTCTGCATCTTGTCATGTCGCTCCATTATTTTCAGGGTGTTTTTTTTAAAAGAGCAAAAGCAAACAGACAAGAATGAATTAGGAATAAGAGAAAACTATTGTATTCACAGTCACAATAGCTTTGGTGATTTCATCGGGCTGAATGTTCACACGCGAGAACAAAGTTCACACACGAGAGCAAAGTTTTAAACCCCCCCATGTGTCTCAATGTGTTAAAAGTTATACAGTGGTACCTTGGGTTACAGACGCTCCAGGTTACAGACACTTCAGGTTACAGACTCCACTAACCCAGAAATAGTACCTCGGGTTAAGAACTTTGCTTCAGGATGAGAACAGAAATTGTGCAGTGGCGGCGTGGCGGCAGCAGGAGGCCCCATTAGCTAAAGTGGTACCTCAGGTTAAGAACAGTTTCAGGTTAAGAATGGGCCTCCAGAATGAATTAAGTTGTTAACCCGAGGTACCACTGTATGTATGTATGTATGTATGTATGTATGTATAGAATAAATAGAGATGGAAGTGTGGGCATGTATGAAGTACATGATATCAGAGCGTTTTCATTTTATTTTAACAGAACTGTTGATCATTCTTGATCAAGACAACTTAGAAAAGGGACACTGTTTCGCATCTCCTTGGGTGACTTCCATAGGAGATCCTGCATTGTCTAGTTCTGACCAAGAATAATCCGATAAGCTACAGAAGAATGATGTCCATTGATTTGGTCTACTCTGAGGAGGAATAGAGTTGAATGCCACCCATTTCACTTGGTTTTACAGCAAATACCCAGAGATATGAATACAAGGCAAATCTTACCCCCCCCTAAATTTATTTAATGCATATAAGTGACAATCTATCATTTGCCATTTGGCTTTTTGAGTAATCCTTTTTATGTAGATTATTTTGTGCTTTTTGATGGTGGCACAACTGTTGATAATTCATATGAAATGTTATGCTGCCTGGGGTATGGCAGTCCTTTGAGCCAGGAAAGAAGGAATCATGTTCCTTGACTAGCATAGCAAAATACCTTAAACCAGCCTGCATAACTGTCTACAATGTAACAAGACTTTGTAGCTGACGGTCTATTGCATCAGTGCAGTAGCGTCCTGGATAAATTCTGATTTTGAGCTCAGCTCAACAGTATTCACTAGCAAAGCATTCATGTTTCAAAGCTGCCCCCCTCCCATTAAAAAGTAGCGCTAGCAGATCATTTTAACCAGGTATGAAATCATGTTATTTTTTTGAGGTTTTATAGATTAAGTGATCCCATCAACAGTTTTTTATTTTTTTTAAGGAATAGACGATTTGCTATGCTTACCAAAGATAAGTGGGGCTGAAAAAGAAAATTAATGTTATCGTTTAGATTCTGCAAACTCAGAATGATTCACAACCTCCTATAAAGATTACATTACAGATACTTGTTCAGGATCAAAATAACTTTTGATCCTGAACAGATGAAGAAAATGAAGACTTGAAAAGTCACATCTTCCAAAAGAACTGGAGCAAAATTTACATCCACACTCTTAAAAACCGTGCATAACCTGAGGCTCTAATTAGTATAACAAACTAGAGCTGTAATGCTGCAGAATGCTGCTCTGAAGATGTCATTTTGGCAAGATCTCTTGCTTATACATCTTGTGGTTCCTTGCATGAAAGAGGTGAAGCTTCCTGGCTTAAAGTTTTCTTAGGTCCTTATAAGAAACAGTAATGACCTGGGCCCTGAACCAGTGAAGGCTCCAACCTGTTTCTGCTCTGCATTCTCTTCTGTTGCTTGGCAGAACAAGAAGCAAATGAATACATCCGTTAGCCACATATACACAAAAAGGAATAAGGGACTTAAAACCATCCAAGTGTGAAAACTAAACAACATTTCAAAAAGGCCTGTTCCAGACATCTCCAGACGTTGTGGGTGGATGAACAAAGACCTGTGCCAAAACTTTAATTGTCAGGCAAGCATAATTATTGGGGGGGGGGGGGATAACTTCCTCTGCCCTAACGATTCCAGGTGAACCAGAGGTCTATTACAGGCCACTGAGTTGTTCAAAGACTATTTCAAGAAGTATAACAACAGAAACCAATGGAAGCAATTAAGTAACTCCCATGCAAACTCCCATGCAGGGACTGAAAAATCAAAATGCCCATGAAATTGTTCCTATTGTTACAAGAAACTGCCACAAGAAATATTTCGGAAAGAGCCCCTTACATATTTAAAGGGACTTTTCACTATGAACTTTAAATAGAGTCAGCTTTTCATCAGCTCGATCCAATCCAGTATATTTAAATGGTTGTAACCTTTTACATTTACAAATGCACTTGTTGACCATCTGAAGATGCTAGAGTTTGTTTTGGATGATTGCATTAGCCATGTCATAGCCTCTTGTAAAAATTTTTCCTAATAAAGCTTGTATTTTGCTTTGTGCAAATAAACTTGATTCCTCCAGACTAATATTTGATTAATATTATCAAATTTCATCAGATGCACAAATGTCAACAGTCAATGCAAAGCTTTACAATAGGATGTTCATGAGGTTGAAATCCTCAGAAACTATGGCTGAAATCCACAGACAAATTGCTTCAGAATAGCCTCATCACTTTTAGGCAAAATAAGCTGTCCATCTCTTAAATAGGAGAGTTTGAACGTTACATTGTGGCTATGCAGTTGAGATATCAGCCTGCCACTGACAGGAGAGACCCTGCCTCACCACATGGGGTTCCATGCTGGAGGCTTTTGCCAGATGTTTGGGTGTTGCAGATGGAGCCATCAGTGGAGGAGTCCTGCTGCAATTGCTGCTGCTTCCTTTCCTCTCCTTCCTTCTTTCCCTGCTTGGTGAAAGTTGAGTCACTAGGCTACCATCACCAGCAAGAAAGAGCCCACAAGTGAGAGCCCAAGAGGCAGACAAGAGGGAAAATTGGTCCAATGCAGTCTCCAGCTGGGAACTATGTAACCCAGCTCTTCAACACTCATGGGGGGGGGGGCAGTGGGCTGTCTCTTGCTGGCAGTGGTAGGCCAGTATCTCAACTTTCTCCCAGTAGTGAAAGAAGGAAGGAGGAAAGGGGTGGCGACATCCCAATAGTAAAAGTAGATAGAGCCAATGACAGGCAGAGTCAACTAATTCTAGTTTTGTCCCTATCCTCCTCCCTGCCAAGTTCTACAAAGGGCAACACTGAGACCAAGGAAGAGGAAGCTCAAAGGCAATCCCATCCCAAGGACTGGTTATAAGAAAGAAGGTAGGCATGTTGGTTGAGGTTGTTGGGGCAGTTCCCCCTTAGCCCTAATGGACTAGCCTCCACTGTTAATTGATTTAATGTGTGGATGCGGGTGGTGCTGTGGTCTAAACCACGAGCCTAGGGCTTGCCGATCAGAAGGTCGGTGGTTCAAATCCCCATGATGGGGTGAGCTCCCGTTGTTCAGTCCCTGCTCCTGCCAACCTAGCAGTTTGAAAGCACCTCAAAGTGCAAGTAGATAAATAGGTACCGCTCTGGCAGGAAGGTAAACAGCATTTCTGTGTGCGGCTCTAAGCCAGAAGCGGCTTAGTCATGCTGGCCACATGACCCGGAAGCTGTCTGTGGACAAACACCGGCTCCCTCAGCCTATAGAGCGAGATGAGCGAGCAACCCCAGAGTCATCTGTGACTGGGCCTAATGGTCAGGGGTACCTTTACCTTTACCTTTACATTTATGGCCCACTATGGACTTCAGTGGAAGACATACTTTGCAGGATTCAATTCACCAAAGCCCTTTCAAAGGTGCTGGAAAAGACCTCTGCCTGAGGCCCTGGAGAGCCACTTCAGTCAGAATAAACAATAATGGGCTCAGTGGAGCCATGGGCCTAGCACAGCTTAATGGGTTCTTATAACCAGGAGAGGATGCAAACATTCTGCCTGCAATGTTACATCAGTGATGGCTCATTAACAGAAACAAGTTAACCCATAGACATGTAAACTGTTGTTGTTGTTAAGTCATTTAGTCGTGTCTGACTCTTCGTGACCCCATGGACCAGGGCACGCCAGGCACTCCTGTCTTCCACTGCCTCCCGCAGTTTGGTCAAACTCATGCTGGTAGCTTCGAGAACACTATCCAACCATCTCGTCCTCTTTTGTCCCCTTCTCCTTGTGCCCTCCATCTTTCCCAACATCAGGGTCTTTTCCAGGGGTCTTCTCTTCTCACGAGGTGGCCAAAAGTATTGGAGTCTCAGCTTCAGGATCTGTCCTTCCAGTGAGCACTCAGGGCTGGTTTCCTTAAGAATGGATAGGTTTTATCTTCTTGCAGTCCATGGGACTCTCAAGAGTCTCCTCCAGCACCATAATTCAAAACTAGGCCTTAGTTAAAAGAAAAGAAATGAAGAACCTGTCTTCCTCCAGGTGTTGGTGGGCTACAACTCCCCATCATCCTTTTCTGTTGGCCGTGCTGGCTGGGGCTGATGGGAGTTGGAGTCCAGGGACACTCAGAGGGCCACAAGTTCCCGATACTTGCTTTAAAAATTAACGACAGAATCGGCAGCCTAGGAAAGCTGTTGAAGCACTTTCCATGATGAAGGGATATCAGTAAAAAGCTAGGGCAGACATTCTTCATGTTCAGAACGCTGAACCAGTAGCAACCTTTGGACTAGAAATATTGTGGGGAGCTTTCTAGCATGTTATTCTTCATCTCCATGATTCTGTCATTGTAATTATAAGCTGAAGTATGCATGTTGGTTCCCCCTCCTTTTTTTATTTTTATAGAAACAGCCCATATCCTAGGAAATAGTATTCATGGCTAGAAAATTATATCATCTATTTGAAAAACCCCACACATAACAAGAACGTGAACTCATTCAGGAAGGTGTCACATTCCCTTCACTTTGTCATACAAAGCAGAAAGGCACATGTTGACTGCCTTATTGCTTTCTCCTTCCATGCTGCCTATATGGATAGCATAATCTTTTAGATTGAATCCATGCAATATATGATGCCATAAAACCTGATATGGAAGATCATCCTTTTATCCTTCATAATCTTTTCCCTCTCCCCCAATTCATAAAGCTTTGCTTTCTGACCCCTGAATAGCTTCTGTACGAGACCATGTTATGCTGCTGGGTTCCTGATTGTCTGAGAAACACTGCATAACAGCCAGTTATGGATGCAATCAACTGTAATTTCACTTATCTCTTGAGATTAGCATTTGGAGGTTTGCTAATGCAAATGAAATGCATGCACTGTTTTGCATTTAAACCATTTTATGAGCATTATGTCTCCAAAAAGCCCCATTCTACAGTTATGGCATACAATAGCATTTTATTTTTATTTGCATCTGCTTCATCCCAATGCGATAAGAAATAAATGCTGGCTTTTACTGACTTATTTTACAAGAATATTACAGACTTCAGGAAGAAAACAATATAGAGGACATTCATAATATTAACAGTTCACGGCCTCAGAGAAGCATGGAAGAGCTGTTTTACAGGCTTATGCAGGGATGGAGTGGAAGGGCTGTGTCTCATTTTTGACTGCTACCATTACCCATTAAGCTTCGATGACAGAAACTGTAGCACAAGTTCTGCTTTGCTGTGTTTTTTTCCGTATTACATTTTATAACTTTTCCCAATATGTGATTTCCACCACTAAGAAATTGCCACCGCTGCAAGATTTATGTCATTGCATAACTTGCCAAGTCCTCCTTTTAAAGCCAATCAATTTTCGTTTTTTCCTCAGATCATTAAAAATATATACAGCGCTGTTTGAAGTCTTCTGCAGGAACAAATGAACCAAACCTGAGAAGCTGCCTTTTATTGTTAGTCCAGCAAGCCCAATATTGTCTATACTTTCACTCTCCAGAGTTTCACACAGGAGTCTTTCTCCAATGGTTGAACCCGGATCACTTTGGACACAAAGCATGCATACCACTGATGTACAATCTCTTCCCACAAGTCTGTATCCGTCAAGGCCCCTCAGGCTTATACACACCAGGAGCAAGAAGGTAGACCACAATCCACCAATGGGCTAATGGGCATGGTCAACTTCTGATAGGTTCCGAAGTGCCGGACTCTTGTAAAGAATGTTGGACTAGATCAGCTTGGTGCCCTCCAGATGTTTTGGATCTCAGCTCCCATCCGTAACCTCTGTACAGCTCTGTACATCTATACCTCTGCACGGTCACAGAGATGAATTTTGAAACTCTCCCCATCCCTAGAAATTTCTCCATGGATGCTGAAGTTCTGAATTACCTGGTTTTGTTTCTGAAGTAGAACTGGTGAAAGGAATTCTTCATTACTCTGAGTTTTGTAAAATTTTGTGTCTGGATTTTGTGCGAAGGCCTTTGCCCCTACAGCCAGGAATAAAGAGAAGGGCACACATGGTGGGTTAATTAAAGAGCCACAGCTTTTATCCAACTTATAGAGACTTATATTTTATACGGTCAATGTATTTAAACTGGCTTACACCCTGGTGCCAATTTACCCAATTCACTCAATAAAATAGCGTAGGATAGTGGATTCCACTGTGGGTTGGATGGCTCAGATAAATAAAAATAAATTAGTTGGAAATGAGAGTTTTCATAGCTTAAACCTGTGTGTTTGGTATCTGTATGGAATAATTGTGGTTCAGGTAGGAGATACACACACACACACACACACACACAGAGAGAGAGAGAGAGAGAGAGAGATAAATGAATTTGAGTCCAGGATCAAAGCATACAGGTAAAGATGACACTAATCCCTTTTGTACTGTATCATGTTTCATTCTATCTTATCAACAGACTTCTTCTGAGATCGCAAACTCCACCTGACTTGCTCATGCTTCCACCATCTTTGCCCATGAAAACTTTGCTGTGTTGCTATGGTGGGGCATGTAATGACACCTAGCGGTCAGAAAAATTCACTACACATGCACAGTCCCTTTGGTTCCCTTTCAGGGTGTTCTTCCTCAAATATTTTATGTGATGAGAACCTAATGAATATTGCTGCTTTTCAAGCCAACCTCTAAACTTTCGTAGAGTCTACAGTTTGAGTCTCGGATGATTTGAGATGACTAAAATGAAAGCAGACTTTCAAAAGCTTCTGAAACAGCCTTTCAAGCCAGTGAGCCAGTGAGCATATAGTTTGGAGAGTGAGGGCTATCAACAGTCATATTCATGCATCAACACAAATGAAGGGTGCCAATCATTTGCCTGTGAAAGTTACAGAATATGAAGGACAGAAGGGGGAAACACAATTCTCTGGCTCTTCTAGTGCTGAGGAAATGGACCAACCCATACTGGGACTTCAGAGAAGTGGCAGAGAAAAATGTTTCAGAGTTGGGGCTCTGACTGGATAAAGGTGAAAGCAGAGCATCAGTGAAGGAACAATGTGTCTGAGAAGGGAATGAAACAGTTAGAGGCAAGGAGGAGCACCAAGGAGAATAAGAACAATCAAGTCTGAAGGGAAAACTCCTGGAGAAGTAGTAAAGAATGGGGGAAAGGATTAATTTCAGAATGTCAATGCATTCGCATAGTTATTTGTAAATTGCTTGTAATAATTTAACCTGTAATTGATGGAGTGATCTAGTTTTTATTTGCTTGCTGATATATTGTTGGTACTGCCTTGCATGTGAAATGGATCCATGAATTATGTTAGCTTGTTATTAGCTTGAAGTCTGTTGGCTTATTATGCTTTGATTTCTTATAGGATAGCAAAGTGATTTTTGTTGTATATTTTTCTCATTTCTACGGATTGCATACTGCTGTTGAGTACAGTATTCCTTGGATATTGAAACTTTTGGGGGAGGGGGGTTCTCACCCAATTTAGGTGCAATAAAAAGTGAGAATTGGGGGAGCTTACTTGAAAAACCACCTTACTCTGCAAAATCTGGATCCTTTTCTCACTCTCTTTGCGAAGGGTGTGACAAACAATGTTTGCGTTTCTCAGCTTCTGTAATATAAGTTGTTTTCATATTGCATTCTTTAAAATAATTGTATGTTGCCTTGGGCGTTTTGTCAGCTGAAATGTGGCCTATACATTTTAATGTAAATAAATGAATTTGGTTGACAGGATTAGTGGAACTAGTGACTCACAAACAGGATTCCCACCAGAACTTGTCACAGATCAT
Source organism: Podarcis filfolensis (assembly GCF_964270895.1). NCBI lineage: Eukaryota > Metazoa > Chordata > Lepidosauria > Squamata > Lacertidae > Podarcis > Podarcis filfolensis. Next base: position 36,802,983 of record NC_139607.1, on the reverse strand, counting down.
CAGGAACCAGAACTACCATCCAATGTATTTCCAACACCATCATATTATCTTAAGTACCACATTCATCCATATGAACCTACCTGGGCATTGAGATTAGCATTTGAAACTCTGCTCTGGTCCATCAATAGCAAAGATTAGATTCATTCCCAGACACCTAGTGGTGGCACCAGAAAATGGTATTGTGGCACTGACAACACGCAACAGCTGAAAGATACATTATGTTCCTGGCTCTTTAGACAATCAGAGTTTTTGGAATGAGTGAATGAATGGATGAATGGATGGATGGATGGATGACAAGGCCAGCAGAATGAAAAGGCCTCTCCATTAGGTGTTCATTTTGCATTGTTTTAAAACTTACCTTCAGTTTATTTTCACTGTATGTACTGCTTTTTAAACTATTTTAGCTGTTTTCATTGTGTGTTTGTAAAGCACCTCAAGATGTATGTAAAAGGCGACTCATAAATAAATAACCAATTTTAATCTAGAGGACAAATTAATGAAACAACAGAAGGTTACTAATTATGTTTTGAAGTGAAATATCACTTTTTCTAAATTAGCAATTAGCCAAGCCAAGCAGCAGCAAAGCAAAAATAGCCTAGAAAATAATTCAAATTAAAATACAGTTAAAAACATGAGAGAGATTTTAGCATTTAAACTGCAAGCTTGAGCCAAGATTGTCTACAGCTAACAAACGTACAGAGAGGTTTCCTCAAACTTGATTTGGATTCAGAAGCTGACAACGAAATCCTCCATTTTATCACATCTCCTTCTGGGCAGCCTGCTGGAAGTTGCAGGCCTGTGATGAGCAGGAACCAAAGGCAGAAGCAGCTTGCTGGTGACAGCTAGCTGCTGCTCTAGCTTCTCAGCAAGTAGATCCCTGTTGTCTACTAGGAGGGAGAAAGGGAGGCCCAAGGTGGTTGTGGGGTTGGCATGGGGCAAATTCATCAACAGGGACTATGCGGTGTTCCTGCCAATGCATTTGCACTGCACTGGCCAACTCACCACCTCTCCCCTCTCACTCCTTGTAAGCAACAGTGACGCATTTGCTAGGAAGCTAGAGTAGTAGCTCTGTCCCTCCCAGTGGCCCATTTCTGGCCAGAGGCAAAAGTGGGGTAGGAAGCAAAACTGAGGAGAGCAAGAATCTCACCTTTATACAGTTGGCTGTATTCCAGACATGCAAGTGCCTTACACACAGACATCTTTCTATCTTCCATGCAGTCCAGGAAGAGGCATTATCCCATTTCAAGTACCCATCCCTGCCAGGAAAATCACTCATGGTGATTGTGAGCAGGAGCGGCACATCCAGCTTCGTCACCTGAAGCAGGATGCGTCACCCTGCTGCTGCCGCCACTGCCACCAGCACTGCCATACCTGCCACCCCCTGCACCACCCGCTCTGCCACTGCGTGCCCTGCAGCATCTGCTGCTGGTGGAGAAGTAGCGCTGGCACCAGTGTGAATTTGGGGTGAGATCACACCAATTTTGGGTAAGGTCTCGCCCCAAATGGATATGGTATTGCCTGAAATGGATGCCGACGCCACTTCTACGCCCCCTATAAGAATAGAAAGGCATTCAGTGCATGTCTGATGTTTCAAGTACAAAGCTGGGCCCACCTCAAACAACAGCTGAAGAATTGGCTGTATAAATATAGTGTTTCTATTCAACTCTATTATTCACGTTCAGTGTTGTGGTTCTATGCCAGGGGTCAGCAAAGTTTTTGCGGCTTGGGCCAGTTCACAGTCCCGCAGAAACCATGGTGGGCTAGAGTGTGCACGCACGCACACATGTGCAAACACTATTTCCGGTGCTCCTTCTGGCACGGAGGAGGCGTGCACAGCTTCCCATTGGCTGCAGGAGCTTCCTGCAGCTTCCTGCAGCTTCCTGCAGCCAATGGGAAGCCAGCCAGTGTTGCGGAAGGCGGTCCCCGCTCTGCTCCGCAACGGTTTAGCATGGCACATGGGAGCTGCCCAAGTGGGGGGCGGGGATCCCCGAGTGGAAGGCAGGGGTCCATGGGCTGGTTAAACAACCCCCATGGGTCGCTTGTGGCCCATGGGCCTTAGGTTGCCAACCCCTTTTCTATGCTATAAGAGTCTATGACTCAGTTATTCTTATTGCTGCAGCTCTCTGGAATAATCTCTTAGTGAGATTAGCACCATATGATAATGAGTTTTCCAAGTGACACACACTATGGCCCAGTCTGCACATAATGGTAAGCCAAACTATTGCTGAGTGAATGAGCAAATGTGCGAGATCTCCCCTAGACAGATCACAAGGGGTAATCCAATGACAAACTTTGGTTGGAGCTCATAGTTTGTTGGGAGTGAGCAGGAGCAGCAGGACTGAAGGAGGAGCTCATGTTTGCTCCTTAGCACTATACCATGGTTTGGCTTAGTGTGGCATGCAGACTAGGTCAGTGATCAACAATGGTGATCTAAGCGAAGTTGCCAAAGTTATTTTCAGCCATTTTAACTCGGTGTATTTTGGGAAGTGACTCAAAAGAGATTTCCAGGTCTTTTGTATTTCCTTCAAGTCCTCCATTCTTCAATCTAGCTCTCCTTTCCTCATTAGGCACGTCATTCATTTTAAAAATAGACTAAAATATACCCTTGCTCTTCTGGATATATTGGGCTGAATTAATATCACGACATGAATCCATAAGCACCTTTGCTTCTGACAACTTCACAGAACATAGCAAGGCAGAAGAGCAGTGGGGCGTATGATATTTTATCTTTGTAAGTTTGATTGAATGCTATGGGGAATGAGGTTGATTTAATTTTATTTGTAAATGGAAAGGCATGTTTATTGAGGAAAGTGGATAGGTTGACTGACGGGGCGCTAAGAATATGAGGTTCACAAGACTCCAATTAGTGTAATCCATATATGTGTTCAAAAGAAAAGGGCCTTTTGAAAATGTCAGTCTTGTTTGTTCTGGAGTGAAATTTAATTTGCTATGCACAAAGGAATGTAAATTTTATTCCAGTGTGAGCCTGACATTGTTTTAGAGTTTTGGAATCAAGGTATATAAAAAGAGGCAGTGAAACATCCAGTGTGTGACAGTTTTAGACCAGATGTATATTTTATGTGTGAGAAGTTCAGTAGCTCGGAGCTGAAACTGCTTTGTTTATGTGAAATGCAAGTCGGAGGACAATCTTTCACTTTGTGACTGTTTTATGTTAGAAGGAGAGGGGATTACACTTTCTTCAGGTTTAGAATGATAATGATTCAGCTGAGAAAATTATATTGCTGATTATTATTTCTTTATTTAAGGTTGTGGAACACTTGAACGAGTGCCTAGAAGTGGTTTTGGGATGGATGAGGGCAAACAAACTGAAGCTTAATCCAGGCAAGATGGAGGTACTGGTGGTAGGGAAGCTGATTGATCTAGATAAAGAATTACAACTGGTCGTGGAAGACATATCACATGCAGTAAGAATTAACTGGGCATTTTTGGTTTCAGAGCTCCTTTAATTTCCATGTCAAGAAAGTGCTTCTTTTCTGCTGTGTTCTGTGTTTTTCTAGGGGAGAGATGGTGTGTGTGTGTGTGTGTGTGTGTGTGTGTGTGTGAAATGTGGCTCTTCAACTTCCCTACCCAGCCCTCAAAACTCTTCCTAGACACCACTTCTCCACTGGCTTTGCTCCATATCCTCCTTGGTTTTTGCTGGGCTGGAATGGGTTGTTGAACTGTGATTATGTCCCTTGCTTTACTGGATGGAGCTGTGGTTGTGTGGAAACCTCTGACCCATGGCTGCTTAAATGTAGCCTACAGTACAAAGGCTACATCCATTGCTCTGCCCATTTTTTGCCTCTGCTTCTGCCTAGTCCTTGTATCTGGCTTAGCTGACCACTGGCACATGGGCCCCTGGAAATCACAAACATAATGGATATTGTCATGGACTGGTTGGATGCTGAGGAGTGGTGAGAGACACCAGCTGGGGAACCCCAATGGCATCCCCAGGGGAAGAAGGCTCAGAGCCAGGGGATTGGTTGTGAGACGATGATGAGTGGTCAGAGGGAAAAGATGGTGCAGACTTGGAGAAGGAGTCAGAAGCTGAAGAGGCAACAGGGATTAGTGAGCAGGGAGAGACTGTGGCAGATAGTAGTCAAGAATCAGATGCAGAAGCAGAGGCTGGAGAGGAGCGGGACAAAGAGGCAGAGATGAGGGAGGTTGCTGAAGAAGCCAGGGGGTCTCCCCCTCCTGTTGTGATCATGTTTGCTGGCCTCCCAGAACATGAAGAGGATGGAGCGAAGAGGCTGCTGGGGAAGGAGGCAAGACCTACTGAGAAGAGTTGCTGTGATCACTAGGCCTGTGGTGTTTTGACTTCTTTGAATAAAGATTTAACTTCACTGACATGAGGTGTTTTATTGCTGACCCGCTCCTGACTCCCACACCTGACAGATATCTATTTCTGAACGAGTATTTGCAACTTTGCCATCTTGACACAGATACAAAATGTGCATCCACATCAACACAATTGATTAGATACTTCTTGTTCACAGCACCAAAGGCACCTCCAGGTTTGGGGAGCTCTCAGGCCAGCTGGCTCCATGCCTCCCTCTTTAACTGGGACCTCCTTCTCCTTACCACAGTCACCACTGCCCATTCACTCACCTTTGCCCTCTGTACTCAATCAAGGAAATGACTCATGCTTTTGTCCCAGTTTGCAAGCTCAGAGAGGGAAAGTAAATAGGCAGTGATAGCAAATAGGAGCAGCAGCGGGAAAAGGGGACCCTAGGAGTTGGCAGAGGACCACCTGCTGGGATACAGGTCTCAGCAGATGCCCAACAATGACCACTGCTGGCACAGGCTCTGCATGGCATTCTTGTGCTCATGGCTGTATCTGGATCAAGCCTTCTGGTTTCATGTTTTTCTCATCGGCAAGCACCCAGATGTTTATGTTTCTTTCAAATTGAAGATTTGGCCGGATGTAACATTTCAAAATAGGAATTAAACTGGATTTCGAGGACTTCCTCAAGATTAGCCAGGATATGCCTGACATTGGGGAATATGGGAGGGGTGGGACAGAAATGTTAATATCTATAATGTGCAATAGGGAAATCACTGGCTGCAATCCAGAGGCATATTTTAAGGGTTAGCAAGGGCCTGCGGATATGTCATGACACCTTTTGCCATTTTTCTTCATGAGACCTCCCTTCTCTATATTTCAAAATTGGATTTCTATACACTGTGTATTGCAGGGCCGGGGGCTGGGGAGGGCAGCTGTCAGGCATCCTTGACATACAAAGCCATTTGGGGACATGGAGTTGATCACACAGCCTTTTGTTTTCTTCATCTATAGAGATTCCAACAAGATTTTAAAGAATGTTTTTATGTGTGACAGCTCTCTGCTTTTGCTTAAAGTCAAATGCACACCAGCAGAGAGATCCACAATATTTCCACTCCAAACAACAGGCCCTCAGGGTCCATGGGGTGACTCAAAATAGTTTTAAAAGAACAATGGCTCATTGTTCTTTTCATATTAATAACTACAAGCAAACTGTAGGCTTATACGCAAACATCCTTGATGTAGTTGTTGATAAATTACCAAGGCTTTCACAGTCTGGAATGATGGCAGGAGGCAGAAATGGGATTACTAAAGGGCCACATCTTTATTAATTCCAGGGATCCACAATGAACAGCAAAATGTGAACCATGAACGCAAATTGAATGATGCAGATCTCTCTAGCATAAAGTAAGAACTAGGCCAGTTAAGCCTCCCCCTTTCTACATCACGTGGGCATCTTCACCCAGCTTGGATCAGTCTGAACCAAAGGCTTGCCAAGGGAATCCCTGCCAATACCAGTCCCTGCACTTTTTGGTCCACTTTAGATGAGATTATATCACCAGGGCCCAATGGTACCCTCCCCCATACTTCCCTAAGCCAATTAGAAATGAGAGGTTGGGAGAAAAGCAGCTCCTCATCCTCACAGCATCCAGTTCTATGGGAGTAGGAGGTCCAATGTTTGATCCAAGTCAAGTCCAAGCAGAGAGCAGGACTTTGGACAGCTCCAGGGTGAGGTGGGCAGTGGGCTGAAGCATTCTTCTGCTACAGAAGATGTTCTATCTGTAGGGAGTTAGAGGCTGAGTCAGCACTAACCTAACTGGCACAAAAATGTATTTCTCCTCAATCTGCAACGTAGTTTATCCTTGCCTTCAACATGTTGCTATCTGTCTCCAGCAGCGGTTCTCAACCTGTGGGTCCCCAGATGTTGTTGGACTACAACTCCCATCATCCCTGAGCTCTGGCCTTGCTAGCTAGGGGTGATGGGAGTTGTAGTTCAACAACATCTGGGGCCCCACAGGTTGAGAAAGGCTGGTCTACAGGGTTTTGCAAACTTGGGTTTCCAGCTGTTTGGGGGGACTACAACTCCCATCATCCCAAGCTAGCAGGATGAGTGGTTCAGGATATTGAGAATTGTAGTAAAAAAACAAACAGCTGGACACCCAAGTTTGGGAAACCCTGGTCTAGAATGATTCTAGACTGAAAGACTCAGAAGATGAGCATGATAGGCAGGCAGGAAGCGACTAGTAGCAGCTGAACAAGAAGAAGTCACTAGAGCACTCAACATTTTTGCTGATGCTGTGGCTGTTGTGGAAATGCAAGAGCTTAGTAACATGGGGAGCTGCCTGTCAAGTCTTCGCTCCATCTAGCTCTGTATATAGACAATATTGACAGCAGCTTTATTATTTATTAAATTTTTATATCAGTCTTCATGCGTAGATCTCAGGGTGGCTCACATGAAAATACAGGATAGAAAACATATAATAAAAACAAGAACAAACCAATAACCCCACTCCCCTTTTAAGGTTTTCAGTTGGAATCTTTCCTAACTCTACCTGGAGATGTCCAGGGATAGAACCTGTAACTTTTTGCGTTTTTTCTCATTGAGCTACAACCCTTTTACCCTTGTCACTCAGTAGACAAAATTCTATCACTGCCACTAAGGGGCATGCTCCTTCCCCATGCCTTATAAACTGATGCCCTGAGGAAGTGGGTGGGGATGCAGAAGGTGCAGCTGAGCAGAGAGATGGATGCTCACCCTTTCACCCATGTAATGCCCAGCACTTTGTAGCGTAAGCTGATGCCCTTTTCCTAGATCTAAACTACCACAGAATAGGGAGTCTATAGCCCTCCAGATGTTCAGCTTCCCATGTGGGCTGGGGCTGATGGGAACTGGGAGTCCAATAACATGTGGAGGGCCAAAGGTTCTCCATCACTCCTGCAACAAATTGCAGCATAATATGGATCCCATGTGCAATGGTACTTGTTAAAGTGCCCTTAGCAAGTGTAACATACATGATTGTGAATGTACATCCTCATGAGTCCTTGTATGCATACATAACAGAAAAGCTGGCTGTGAGTGAATGAACACTAACAGACACACACAAACCCAACCCCCTGTAGCTTTGTTTATTCAAGCACCTCATTAAAATATACACTATTCTGACAGCTGAAAAAGCCAAGTTCTCTCACTGGATGGGAGCAGGAAATTTAGTTTTCCAGTGACCCACCGCAGGGATGTTGCTGTTCTGCATCAGCACCTCCCTATTTGAATGATCTGGGTTAGGATCTAATGAAAAACAAAAGGCTGATCATCCATCTTCTTGAAATGTGATGGATGAAAGAATGACAAATTGAACAGAGACAGTTGGAGGTTCTTTATATCATTCTTGGCTGCACATTTGATCAGCTTGCCAAGTTGCAAAAGGGAAACAAAATATTTTCCTGCCAATGCTAAACTGCTTAAGTGTGTCCAGAGACAGAAAATACGAGACGTAGCAAAATGAATATCAGAATATTGTTCAAGATTGAGTGGACTGTTCAGAATCTTAATGGTGCATAATTTTTGGAAGCTTAATTTGAGTATAAATCATATCGCCACATTGTTACTTACGTATCAGAATAATTTGGAGGAAGAGTTAACCAATGCTGTGAATTCTAATGCTCTGCATATCAGTGTAATGTCTTCATACAATGCTGGAAAGAGGCTATTTTAGAAAAGAATTGCTGGCACTTAAGACAACATTACTGAGGGATCATAAATCCTATTGCTCAGGGATAAAAAAGTCATACATTATGTGGACATTAGTGGGTGTGATTGTATTTAATAACCATTTCATTAGATCTTGCACAATTGGGCTCTGAATAGTAATGTGAAGTGCCTACCAAATGCTATCTTTTGCATTACTTGAAACTCTTAGTGTCACTTTTATTATTGAAGACATTGGTTCAGTGGGCACATGCACTATGTGTATGCCCTGGAATTATGTGATACTGTTAGGTTCACTCAAGAGGACACTGTGCAATGAGAACAGATTCTTTGCAAGTACACAAAGGAATTAACCCTTCACATAGATTGGGTATCCTCACTGAAAAAAACCCCATTGTGCTGGCACTAATCATTGCGCTAGCACAAACATTTCATTGAATACTGCCATTTCAGCAGAATGTGGGAGGAGATACCTAGACCTATAAAAGAGACTCCCCATTTTTATCCTTATAACAACTCTGTGGTGTAGGTTGGGCTCAGAGGCAGTGACTGGTCCAAGGTCATCCAATGAGCTCCATGGATGAGTGTGGATTTGACTCCTGGCCTCCCAGATCCTAGGCCAACACTCTAACCATTGCCCCACACCAGTCCAGCACATCATTACCAGGGAACACACCATCCTTAAAATGCATAGCCAAAGAGAGTGCAATCTTTCCACCGTGTACCTTAACAGTTTAGCACATTTCACTCCCCAAAGCAATGCCTTTTATTAGGACAGAATGCTTGTTTACTAGGATTTCTTTTTCCACCACTCATAAGCACTTTCTAGCCAATTTAGGCAGCTCATATTGCTCACCCTTTCTGAAATGCAATAGCTTGTCAGCAAAAAGCTTGAACTTGCTCCAAAATCTAATGGCCCCATTTTTTAGTTCCATCATGTTTTGTCACCAAGCCATTGCAATAGGTGGAAAGTCACAAAAAATGTCAGAGTGGCTATTATATGAGTGAAAGCAATCCAATTTTAACCTTATATTAGGAGTTTATATATTGTTTGATGTCAATGCCAATGTAGTTAATGGTTCCACTCCCCCTTACATTTTCCAGACTTTTTTTTGAAATGAGTCTTGACTGGACCCAGATGTTCTCCTCCTCAAGGATTTACCATACCTATTTGCCACCATGAGGGATTGTCAACATGTCTGAAAAGCCAACTGGCACAAGCTCTTTGATAAATGATACTGGCACAGAGTTAAATAAGACAGTTCCATAGGGTGACAACAAGGATGACCTCACACCCACTTCAGTATGTAAATGGAATATGACCTGCAGATTACTCTGGACTTATAAGAAGCATCCACTCAGATCCACTCGCCATCACTGTATGCAGTATCATTTTCTATTTTAGCTACATATTTTCAGCCAGGGTCAGGTTATTTATTTTATTACATTGTCATCTTCCCTTTCCTCTTAGAAGCTCATGGTTGGCACGTATGGGGGGGGGGTGTCATTCCATTTTATCCTTACATAGGTTTGCCTGAGAAGCAGTGATTGTCTGAAGAGTTCTCAAGCTGAAAGAGGATTTCATGACCAGTCCTCCCACTCTGAGTCCAACACCCAATCGACTACATCAGGAATAGCCAATGTGGTGATGTTGTAGCACCCTGCTTGTGGTTAACGCTTAGCTGGAATGAAATATTCAACGCAGCAATAGAGAAATTAAAATAATAATTTATTTGTCAGACAAATAAATGAGAGACACAGTGGTATATGGTTACCAAAGCTCTGCCCACTCCAGCCCTGATGGTCAGCACTTATATTTCCTCAGCCCAGCCCTCTTGCTCCTCCTTTGGCTGCCTCTGTCCAATCAGCCTGGTTGAAATTTCTATTGGCTGTTTGCTAGAACCAATCATAAAAGACACACCCATTTCCTATTACCTTTTATGGGAGACAAAGAGCTATATTTCCTTCTATCTATAAATGGCAAACAAGTAGCCATACATTTGCCTCAACAAGGCACGTTAATTACCAGATCACCTCTTGCCCTTCTTGCCCTTTTGCCCTCCAAAACACATGGCTAATGGTTTTAAATTTTTATCTTAAACAGAGGTCAGAGATCTTGGGTTCACATTCTCACACACCATCAATGAAAGATCTCCTTCTTTGGAGGTCTTTAAGCAGAGGCTTGACAACCATATGTCAGGAGTGCTCTGATGGTGTTTCCTGCTTGGCAGGGGGTTGGACTCGATGGCCCTTGTGGTCTCTTCCAACTCTATGATTCTATGAAATAAGAATCTAACATAAGAATCTAACATTTCTTACTTTCTAAATCCTTTGCATAATTACATTTAAGCCAATATATTTCATACATAACATATATAGATTTTTAGAAGCAAAGGCCTTTTCAAAGTAAAAACTTCTTCAGTTTACAACCCCCTTTCCTGGCCAGCTGCTTTTCCCATTAGCTCTTGCCCTTTAACCTTATGAAAATGTGGCTAAAGACTCTAATGGGAGACACATGGTATTATATTTTGTTAAACAATGAATCCTACTATTTACCAACTCTTAATTAGTGCTTTTGCAGCTTGATTGTATTCTGTAGGGTCAGTAACCTAGTAACCTTTGCTCTCAGTCTGTAATTCCCTTTTTACAACTTTGAGAATTTTGGCTCCTGCTATAAATCAGGGGGCCCTTGTCCAGGAGGATAAACATCTGCCAAAAGTCTTTTAGACAGCTGGTCTTCTGCCTGGCATTAAAAACACACAAGCATCTGCAAATATATATATATATATATATATATATATATATATATATATATAAGCTCATTTTAAAATACAAGTCTTGATCAGATGCCTCATTCCCCCCTTTCAAGCTCAAGGACCTTCATCCCAAGTGTCCTTGATAGCTTGACCTTCATCATATTCCTGAGGTAAAGCTCTGTATAGGGCCATGATATGAGGTAGAGTTTCATTTGAAATCATCTTGCTAATTGTACTTCTAAAACATGAAATGATACATGGCACCATACATAAAACCATTACTACTACCGTCAAGAAAAACAAGCAAGACAATAGTATCCCTTTGAGTCCCGCAACATTAGGTAACCAATTGGTGAGCCATCCCATATCCCATCCTTCCCATGTTTGTACTGGGACATGTGCTATACTCTCCATCTTTGTGGCCAACACACGGATTGCCTCACCATTATCAGAAATGTTAAAGCAACAGGCATTCCCTGTCAAGTTCAAGACTCCACATAGGCCTCCCTGCCTGGCAAGTACATAATCCATTCCCATTTTCAGCTGCAAAATGGCGGCTCTACTTTCATCCAACTCTTGTACAATAAGTCTCAAACTCTGGGCCGTTGCATTGGTTACAAGTTCCACTACTGCTTGCAATCGAATTATTCTGTTTAGATTATAAATAGGATCCCGTGTCCCTTGTATGAGCTCATCAGGATTCCAGGAGGCAGGTTCATAATAGGCTATAATGCGCTCTGGTGGCCAATCATCAGTATCGCTCCAACTTTCGGTACTTCCTCCTGCTATATGAGAAATATCAGCGTTTCTTTGTGTACGCTTGGTCGAACTAGTGGGCATAATCCACATTGGTGGTAATACCCATCCCAGGAAACAAGTCCCACTCCATTTGGAAGGGAGTTGCTTGTATGCCCATTCTCCACATATCCACCACAACCATCGGGTCTGAGGTTTTTGGTATGTGGAGTGCATAAGGCGAAATATCAAAAGGGGTATAGAGTTCACAGTGCAGTATGTTAGATTGCCTTTTGCTGTCACAGTTATGTTCCACACCATTTTCCATGCATGAATAAAAGGAGGTGCACAGGGCAAGGTATTCCGAGTTCGATAGGTAGTACCGTTTGCCTAGGTTTGACTATTCTTAATATAATCCCAAGTATAGTGGCAATGAGAAGAGCCTACCATGGTAGAATCAGCTGCATCTGATGATTTATGTACACAGAATTCCCCTTGCACAGGTATAACTCGTATTGGTTTAGTTGAGTTCCATCTGGGGAAATTCTGTACTTCTGTTTGGTGTGGCATTTCGCTTACCATACCAATGGCATTTAATGGTATCGGTAATAAGGGCATACCTCCCTCTGAATCATCTGGCCCAAGAGAGCAAACAAGGCAATTAGTCCTATTTGTAACATTGGCTACCATCTCAGCTAAGCCTACCCACATATTGTGGTTTTGACTGAATCCATATTTAGCAAATTTGGTCAGATTCAAGGACCCTTCCCCTTCCCAAGGGATCAGGATTAACAATAAAATCATGTTGATGTCTAGTATATGCATTCCTTCCACAAAAGATTACCTTATTGTGATAGCAAAAAAATATTAGCCCCAATATAATTCCCCCAGTGACAGAAATGGGGAACCACCAAGACCAAAACATATATCCCGAGGATCCCCAATGAGTAATATCCCTGATAATTGTTCCACGGGGGGGGGGGGGGCAGTCAATCAATTGTATAAGAGAATCTTCCCGTTCACAATCGCTGGTTCAGACGCTCCTCAAGCTTCAGGCGTGCGCAGGTCAGCCAGCTTCCAGGTTGTGGCTGCAGCAGACCGGTCGTCTAATGTTGCCCGTGACCTAGCCCGTTCCCCGTAGGGCTAGATACAGGGTTTTTTTGAGAGAGTCAGTTTAAAAGGATTAGAGGGGTCACCTTTGCACATCCAACTGCCTTCGGACTTCTTCAAACGGGAGTGATGAATCCAGGGGGTCACCTCAGATACCTTCACCGCTGTTGGAGTAGAGAGCAAGACGGTGTAAGGTCCATGCCACTTAGGTGCAAGTGGATCACGTTTCCACTCTTTCACCCATACGCTATCGCCAGCCTGGAATATGTCTACAGTATATGTTGTTGGGTTTCAGCTTACATCTGCACCATCTGATGGTCAGAGATGATTGGAGATGTAGACCAACAACATCTGGAGTTGTCTACCCTATATCATATTTGGGCTGGGGAACCCATGACCATCCAGATGTTGTGGACTCAAGTTCTCATCATTCGCTCTTAGGCCTTTTCTCTAAGCTCAAGTGAACTGTAGTTTTGAGGGGAGTTGTAGTCTAGCACCACCTGGAGGGCTATAGGTTCCTCAGGCCTATTCTATTTCATCTTGGGTCTGCCCAGATTGAATTCTGGCTTCAAGTTGCACTGTACTACAGTACAGATCCTCTGATTCAATTAGAATCCTGTGGGTGAGAGGGAAAGAGGGGGATTCTTCAGATTCACTTTGTTGCCCGTGAAACTCAAAGACATTACAAAACATTTCGCAATTCAATATTCTTTCACAAACTGTAGTTTGAGCTTGCATGTGGCTCGTATTTGTTTAAAGTGATAAAAGCCTCCATCCCATTTCCTGAAGATGAAGCTCAGAAAACTGGGCTGATAATTAATATACAATGAACTTGGATACTGGACTCATTAGGCCATCTTTGAATCTGAGGGGAGTTTCAAAAGCGGTTTGTGAAATGGCTTCCTTTACTGCTATTCAAAGGAAGGAAGGAAGAAAAATCCTGTTTAAGCTGTACAAGATCTTAGCTAGACATATAGTAGTTCTTCAAATCCCTGGTTGCTCTGTTGAAATTGAAGGTTAGTCTGAAATGGAACAAGAAGTGATTTGTTAAACTATAGCGTGTACACACACATACACACGCTAGAGAAGCTTCCAAAGCCAATGAAAAAGGCAATTAAATATCATAGAGCTTATTCTCGAAGTTGATGATGTATACTGTGTGCTATGACGGCTCTTCTGCAGCACAAAATTACGAAAGTGGAACATATCAAAGCAAAAGAAAGAAAGAAAGAAAGAAAAAGAACTGCAATGAAAGAAAAATAAAATAAAAATCAACACACCAACAATGCCTCTGATCTGCTTGGAATAGGAACTTTTATTATATAGTTGTATACATGATTTGTATTTTATTTTCACTAAGTACGTTTATTTTTATGATTACAGAATCTGAATAGAATGAGATTGTTTTATCCCTTTTGGCAGAGGTGAAATGCAAACCAGACGCCATATTGTAAACTTAAGAGGGATTTGCAGCACAGTATTTCTGTTGATGCAGCTTTTGCGAGTAAGGTTATATGATACTGGCATTTCGTGTGGAGTATAAATAAGTTGTGTGTGCGCACACATGCATACACACACACACTGTTCAATTCAATATTAAATTCACATTTGGGTTTGCTGTTTCCTTTGACCTACATATTTGTAACTGTATTTAATGTTCACAAGGGACACTAGCTGGAAAGAAGAATTGTGTCAGCTTCCACCACACACAGCTCTATTCCCCCCATAAATCTTGAGCTGTGGAAGTCCAAAAATTCTGCTTCTGGGTCCTTTGTCTCTTCACAAATGTCTTTCTAGAAATGCCTTTGCTTCAAGAACCAAACTTTAGGAGTCAACAGCTGCCTCCAGGGACGGATATCAGATTGTCGCCTTGACACTGAAGTGTTGGACTAGACTAGTGTTATTCACCTGTGGTGGGAAAGTCTATTATTATTATTATTATTATTATTATTATTATTATTATTATACCGCCCTATACCTGGAGGTCTCAGGGGGGTTCACAGAATACAATCAAATTATAAAATGATTAAATACATAATCAAAATAAAAACAACCCAATACCCCCCCACCCCACATTTTAAAAGGGCACCTTCCCTTACTTGTGTTCCTAGATATGGAGAGTTTTCCTGGGGGGAATTATGAAAGCAACCAACAAAGGACCTTGATTTGTTTATTCCATCCCCCAAATCACCTTTTTGTGATGCACTCAAGATGATAAATACTGAAATATTTTATGAAATAGTATTTTAAAATAAGCAATAACCCACAAGTACTCATAGATGTTGATCTCATTAAAGGTTATTCTGCTCCAGCTCATCCAAACCCCCAAACCAGTTATATTAATAATCTGCCACTGGAATAAGTTATTATAAGATTTTTGCTTGACTCCAAAATGTCAGTAATGTCAGGTTTACACCTATGGCGCAGAAAGTGGCCACCCCTCCATTCCATTGTTCCCTTTGTGACAATTCTTTAATTTCTAAGGCTACATTCGCAGCATACATACATTTAAAGCACTGTAATACAACTTTAAATGGTCATGGCTTCCTCCAAATAATTGTAGTTTGTTAAGGGTGCTGAGAATTGCTAGGTGAGCCCTGTTCCTCTCACAAAGCTACAATTCCCAGAGTTTCCTGTGAAGAGAGATGGATTGTTAAGCCCCTCTGGTTTAACAATAAAATATTAGTGAAAGAAAGTAAACCATTATAGTTCATATTTCCTAAAGTTAATATTTATATTTGACACAGTAGAGTTATTACAAACTGAGGCTAGTGATTCTCACTGCTGAGGAACACAGTGCTCTTTTGGTTTCCGTGTGTGCTGGAATTTTTGCAATGCTGAATTGGGTAGGGGAGTTATGATTTGTTTGTTTTTTTCTGAATAAATGTCATTTTATTACTACAAATTGCTAATGACCTTCCAATTTCTTCTTGTTTTTAAAGGCAGCTCAAAGAGACTACAGATGTCAAACTCCTACAGTGTTCAAAAGAAAGGGCAGTTGTGCACGAAATTATTTGTGTCAGATCATTTGACCTTGAAACTAATGAGAATTTGAGTGGCAGGTTCAACACACACTAATACAGGCATTCCTCTTAAACCTGAAACCCTTTTCAAAATTCTCACAATGGCTACTCTACGCTGCTCACCACAAGATTGTTTAAATCCTCCTGCTGATAAGTTCAAAAACTTCAATTGCCTTTATGGCAAATATATCCTCTGGGGCTGTAATGAGATTAGGAGCAAATTAGAAGGTTAACTTTTAGTCTTGTTGAGTAGCTTAAACTCCCATTTTGCAATTTGCTAAGTTGAAACTATCCATCAGAGATTTCTAGCTGAGATTAAAACATCCTTTTAGTATTTATGAAGAATCAACAATCCTTTCTTCTTCTTCTTCTTTAAAGCCTTTCTGTTAAAGATCCTGATAGGAAGCATTAATCCAGAAAAATAAAATGGCGGAATTTAGAAAAAACAAGTCAACACAACCTATTTTGTGGAAACCACTGAGATTTCTGGATTTCTATATGAAAAGTGCCATTCTTTAAGCATAGTAGCGAGACATTAGAATGAATATTCAACATGATAATCAATATCTGAAGCAAGAATAGAATAGTCCTGGCCAGGAAAAAGTACAGCTCCATAATTAGTTGAACAGCTAAGTACAATAAATTGGATTTGTTTCTTATATTTATGACAGATGTGCATATTCAGGTTTTTTTAAAGCTCATCTGGCCCCCAAATAACTTGACAAAATAATTTATTATATTGCAAAGAATGTTGTGGTTGCTGGAACTGAGAGCTAATTCACAAGCTGCATTGAGCTGTCAATAAAAATTTCCCCCAGTGGTTGCAACACAAAAATATATTGGTAGGTCTCATGACACACAAAGTGCATTTCTGGAGAGGCAAGGGGCCTTTCCTTCAAGTAACCATACAAGAC
This sequence comes from Podarcis filfolensis, assembly GCF_964270895.1. Taxonomy (NCBI): domain Eukaryota; kingdom Metazoa; phylum Chordata; class Lepidosauria; order Squamata; family Lacertidae; genus Podarcis; species Podarcis filfolensis. The sequence continues at coordinate 36,786,457 of NC_139607.1, read as the reverse complement.
CTGCAATGTTGGAGGTCCCTGCCCCGGCCCATTCCTATCCATGCAGCTGTTCCCCCCCCCCCAGCAGAAACCAGTAGGCTGTTACATAACTAGTATACTTTGTGAGCCATTGGAAATGGATAGAAAAGTAGTTATCACCAAGTGAGAGAAACTGAGAAGTACGTTTCCATCAGCATGGATGCTGCAATAATAATAATAATAATAATAATAATAATAATAATAATAATAATAATAGCATCCATGCTGATGGAAATGTACTTCTCAGTTTCTCTCACTTGGTGATATTATTATTATTATTAGTTGTTGTTCTTTAGTCGTTTAGTCGTGTCCCACTCTTCGTGACCCCATGGACCAGAGCATGCCAGGCACTTCTGTCTTCCACTGCCTCCCGCAGTTTAGTCAGACTCATGTTTGTAGCTTTGAGAACACTGTCCAACCATCTCGTCCTCTGTCGTCCCCTTCTCCTTGTGCCCTCAGTCTTTCCCAACATCAGGGTCTTTTCCAGGGAGTCTTCTCTTCTCATGAAGTGGCCAAAGTATTGGAGCCTCAGCTTCACGATCTGTCCTTAAGAATGGATGCGTTTGATCTTCTTGCAGTCCATGGGACTCTCAAGAGTCTCCTCCAGCACCATAATTCAAAAGCATCAATTCTTCGGTGATCAGCCTTCTTTATGGTCCAGCTCTCACTTCCATACATCACTACTGGGAAAACCATGGCTTTAACTATACGGACCTTTGTTGGCAAGGTGATGTCTCTGCTTTTTAAGATGCTGTCTAGGTTTGCCATCACCTTTCTCCCAAGGAGCAGGCGTCTTTTAATTTCGTGACTGCTGTCACCATTATTATTATTATTAGTAGTAGTATTATAAATACCCCACCTATCTGGATGGGTTTCCCAACAGAATTAAAAGCACAATAAAACATCAAACATTAAAAACATTAAAAGTCAGATAGTTGTTTGTTTCCTTGACATCTGATGTGAGGGCGTTCCACAGGGCAGGCGCCACTACCGAGAAGGCCCTCTGCCTGGTTCCCTGTAACCTTACTTCTTGAAGGGAGGGAACCGCCAGAAGACCCTTGGAGCTGGACCTCAGCTGAATGATGGGGGTAGAGACGCTCCTTCAGGATAATGGGCCGAGGCTGTTTAGAGCTTTAAAGGTCAGCTACTACTCTACGCACACTTCACACTTTTAAAAAAGAAAACATGTGGGTTATTGCAATATTTGAATAGGACTTATTTCATGAAAATTCAGGAATTATAACCTCTGAAGTCTGTTTATTGAAGGGAATCTCATCTGGCCCCAGCACAGGTCACATTAGTGGGGCATTTTACCCATGCCATTTTATTGGGAATAGCAACAGTGGTTTTGCAATTCCCCCTCCATATTATTCAACTCAGCTGCTTTTTTCCATGGGGTCAAAGAGTTAGGAGTCCTTCTGAGTTCTGTCCCCAACCTTCAGTTCCAATGGGGCCAATTGCTGATATCAAGGCTAACTTTAACATTGTGAGAAGGCATTTAAATGTTAAACTATTATGTTTTTGAATCCGCTTGGTTTGTATTAGGAAAAATATTGAACGTTTACTTCTAACTGAAGCCCATGAGGTGCAATTGCTTAAGAAATGTTTATGCATCATGTGAAGTTTTTCCATTATGTCAGTTGGCAGTAGAACCTAGCTTTTATATGGGTCACTAGTAGGGTTGCCATATTTCACAAAGTGAAAATCCATTAAGTTTTTGAGCTATTTTTAAGGAAATTCGCCAAAATATGGACTTCTGACATGGGTTGCCATACGTCTGGATTTTCCCAGACATTTCATTGATTTCTGCCCAAACACTGTTTCTCGCTGCTGTATTCCAGATATATCTGGAAAATTCCAGACGTATGGCAGCCCTAGTTACTAGAATAGGTCTGTGCACTGGATTCGGTCAAGGCCCAAATTCTGAGCCAAATTAGGCCCATTCGGAGGGTTCTGGGCATCATTAGTGATTGCTGAATTAGAAATTGTCTCTCACTTAGATATGGATTTAATAAGAAATCTTGCAAGATCTTCCATAGCGGCTATATATTTTGTTCCTTAATTTTTGGAAAAAGGAAGGAAATACAGATGTGGAATAAAACAAGGTTACAACAAAGACACTGAACTGCAGTTCTCCATGACGCTTCAACTTCTAGCAGTTTAATGCTCCTAAGAGACCACCACCAAGTGCTGTCAATTATATCTGCCCTTCTCAAGCTTAAGGTTAAGTGACTACAGTAACTGAGAATCAAAGATCTTTCAATTTGCTTCCATTCTTTCCACCCTCTCCAGTTCTGTACCATTACATATCATCAGCAGATATACAGTAAATGCCTCATGTCTTGGCATCAACATTTTGCAACCTTAAAATCGGATGCAATGGCTATTAATCCTTACACCACAGAGGAAACCTTTCTGCAAAATATAGCATTAAGCGTTAGCAAAGAAATGTGAACATTTTCTTAAGTCAATTTTCTTAAGTCAGTTGTATAATTTTCTTTGGTTAATTTACATGGGAATATAATTTAAAGGGAATGTGGCACAAAATGGCAGCGGGATTTCATGGAAGCATGGAGTTACTTTTCTTACAGGAATGTGGTGTAAATAATTTAATATTCCAAATATAAAAACTTACGCATCTGCTACTTCAAATGGAACTGGCAGCATAAGACTCAGGCTCCAGTATTCAGCCTGGACAATATTAATAATCTCAATGGAAAAATGAAACTGAAATTCAAAGTTAAACCTCCAAAGTGGTGAGCTGGAATGGGAGATTGTTTGCACAAATTGTTTCACCCCATGTAAAGCCTCTTCCGCTCCCACCACTTTGGTTACTTTTGCTTGGGGGGGTGATGAAAGTGGGTGCATATGTCTACCTGCTTTAAAGAAGCCACTGTTGCTTTAAGGGGGGGCCATCCACAGCTCCCAGCAAGTCTGCCAATGTTAAGAGACTGTGCTCTGGCACAGTTCAAATGACTAAAATGTGCTGATAGTGTTTATTATTATTATTAGACTGGGCACACATGTTTGTGGGGTCAAGGATTTAAGTATATTACAATTCCAGATCAATAAAACACTCGATGCATTTCTATGCTTGGGGTGTTAATTCCATCGAGGAGGGAACAGTGAATTTACTGACACAATAATATAAAGATTAACTCCGAGGCAGCTATAGGGAATTATGGATTAGCCACATGGTTTTGTTGATAATGCTCTTCCTAACTTGGCAGTAATTCACTATCTAATGTCAAGGGATGTGGTTGCCACAGCAGCAGCCTAAAATATAATTGCTTTGAGGGAGATGCATGTGGTTAACTAGGAGGCAACATGTCTGAATGTTACAAGTTGGTGTAGTACATCTGAAAACCTCCCCGAATGCATAAGAGTTCAGCTGACTCCTGTCCAATTTCTCAGGCTGTATCAGCAGCTAATGATAGGTGACTCCCTTCTTCTTATGGAAGATAAGAACTTAAGAATAGCCTGCTGAATCAGACCGAAGGCCCATCTCGTCCAGCATCCTGTTCTCACAGTAGCCAACCAAATGCTACTGGAGAAACCCCCTCTGTGGTTTCCAGCAATTGTTATTTAGAAGCATACTTAGCAAGTAGCCATCATGGCTTAACTAGATGGGCCTTCGGTCTGATTCAGCAGGCTATTCTTATGTTCTTATCTCCTATAAGAAGATGGGAGTCTAATTCTTTTTTAATGCCGTCTAGATTGGTGGCTATCAAACCTATCCATTCTTAAAGAAATCAGCCCTGAGTTCTCACTGGAAGGACAGATCGTGAAGCTGAGGCTCCAATACTTTGGCCACCTCATGAGAAGAGAAGACTCCCTGGAAAAGACCCTGATGTTGGGAAAGATGGAGGGCACAAGGAAGGGGACGACAGAGGACAAGATGGTTGGATAGTGTTCTCGAAGCTACAAACATGAGTTTGACCAAGCTGCGGGAGGCAGTGGAAGACAGGAGTGCCTGGCGTGCTCTGGTCCATGGGGTCATGAAGAGTCGGACGCGACTAAACGACTAAACAACAACAAGAGATTGTGGCAATCACTGCCTCTGGTGGGAAGAAGTTCCATAGTTTGCACTATGTTAAGAAGTGCTTTTTTTTACCTGTTGGCGAATTTTCATGAGATTCCTTTTATATATATATATATATATATATATATATATATATATATATACACATCCCAAACTGACATTGACGTTGGAGATTGGAAAAATAGAAAGAAATCAATTTTTACCCATCCGTACAGAATCCAAGTGATCCTACATTTATAATCTGTTGCATAGCTGTCAATTTTTCCTTTTTCTTGTGAGGAATCCTATTCGGAATAAGGGAATTTCCCTTAAAAAGGGGGAAACATTGACAGCTGTGCTCTGTTTCTGATTTCAATATAAAGCTTTCCCGGCTTTCCGATATCAGCTATATTCACCGAAATAAGAGCATCCTTCAGCTGTTTCCATCCTTTAAGCCTTACTTAAGCCTTCCTAACCTAACATTTTAAATCTTTCCCCAGTCAAGCTGTAGATGCAGATCAGACTCAAATGTTTTCCATCACACCTGAGGATAAATGTAAACGTAGCAGGAGAATCTTCCTTAAAATCAGTCATTCCTGCTGGTTTCACAGGAGTTGATGTCCCGGTGCAACAGCAGCTGTAGTAATTAGACATGACAAGACATTTTCTACATACTGTTTTGTCTAATGATCTGTCAGAGGGTGTAGTTTTCATGACTTTTAATTACCACACCACCCACAGTTAGAACATGCTCACCCACCTCTTCTGTTTGAGAACTAATCCATCTTTTCATCAAATATATGGCTATTAAAGCAGCGGGTTCCTGTCTGGACTTGCCCTTCTGAAAGTACAGCAGAGAGGGAGAGAAAGAGACAGTGTGTCTTCATCGAAGGAGGCATCTTATTACACTTATGAAGAGTTTGAACTTTGAATGGAATCTATGTAGGTCAATGAGCATTCTTATTACTTCTTTCAAATTCAGTGGAACTGAAATAATGACCTGGCCATTAACTCACCTGGGAACTTCAATGGACAATTAGTGGGCAGTTTAAAAAGTCTGAGGTGGAAAGACTTATGAGGTGCATAATGGTGGGTCAGTAGATGAAAATATAAGGAACTATACCATTTTTTCCAGGTTTATGCTTTGTAGTCTATATTGGAAAGAATGAAGGGACACACACTTTAGAACTGGGAAGTCGTATAAGGCCCTCTCCTGGTTACGATCTGGCAACCTTTCAGCCTGATTCTGTTCAGCTTTACTTAGAAGCAAGGAGTTAGCATGCACAGGCAACAAACCTATTATACATTTTGCAAAAAGGTAATAATAATAATAATAATAATAATAATAATAATAATAATAATAATAAAATGCCCCTGGCATGTAAGTAGGATCTTTACTGCCAATATCTCAAAGCTTCTGGAGAGGAGGATATAATTGGTTTCCTACTATTAATTCAAGTAAAAACAGAACAATGAATATATTCCCCATTATTAGGTACACAAAATGTAAGAAGGATAATAGCAGAATAATAATAATCTAAAACAAAAGTTAGATATGTGCAGGATTCTCCTGTGGCTAAGCAGAGCACATATAGTAACAATCCCAAAGGAGGTATGCTTTTCAGAGTGCTTTCCCCAATGTTCATGCTGTTTTTAAAGTCTACTGTATTTTCCTCATGGGTATGTGAGGTAAAAGTTAAAATGCTCTTCTGTGGGAGATTCTGGCTAAATCTCTATTGGACCACAAAACTCGCTTGGGAGCTATGTGTTCATCACTTCACTTCACTTCACAAACACAAACTTCACTTCACAAACAACTCCAATAGCTGTACTTTCAAGTCTGGACAGCAGGAGAAAATGTTTCTTCCCAAAAGCTTCAGCTGCTAAGTTCTGCACATTACAACTCTTTTTAAAGGAACAGGACAGGAGGACGCCAAGCTGCTTTGGTAACACTACTCGGAAAGTTCGCTGTGAATATTAAGTAAAATACCCCTTCAATACACTGGAAAGCACTGAAGTGACCATACCTTGGATGAGAAAATATTTCATGATAATACACCTACCGGCTTTCAATCACTGCCTCTCACTATAATATTGTATCAAGAGATTTTTGTTCTATTTAGTTTTATTTATATACCACTATTCTTCTGCCATGGAACCCCATGTGTTCATGAAACTAGAACTCAGGGGCATTTAATGAAGCAGAATGTTGGAAGATTCAGAACAGCCAAAGAAAGTTAAACTCTGCATAGCTAAACTCTGGAATTTGTTCCCATAAGAAGTACTGATGGCCACCATCTTTGATGGTTTTAAAAGAGGATAAGACAAATTCATTGAGGGTGGTGCTATCAATGGCTATTAGACATAATAGCTATGTCCTACCTCCACTCTCCTACCTCCAATACTAATTGCTGGGCATCAAAAGTGTGGGTGGTGCTGTTATGCCCATCTTATTGTGGGTTCTGATCCATTAGCCTATGTTCCTAAGGTGGCACACACGTGGTTCCTATATTCACACATGGACCAAACCCCAGACATACTTAGCTTCAGCAAGGCTGCCATATGTCCGGACCTTACTAGGATTTCAAAGGCGGAATTGACGTCTGTGGGGAATTTCTGAAATGTGGATAATGGGCAAGCTAATCAAAAAATTGTAAAAAAATTGTAAAAAAAAAGAAGCTCAACAACTCAACAGCTTGTCCTGGTTTTTACTTTTTGAAATATGGCAACCCTACCTCATGTATCATGGGATCATTGGTGTAGTCGTCTCATTAGTTATTTGATGGAAAGACTGTGATACCTCGGGTTACAAACACCTCAGGTTACAAACACTTCAGGTTACAGACTCTGCTAACCCAGAAGTAGTACCTCAGGTTAAGAACTTTACCTCAGGATGAGAACAGAAATTGTGCACCGGCAGCATGGTGACAGCAGGAGGCCCCATTAGCTAAATTGGTACCTCACGTTAAGAACAGTTTCAGGTTAAGAACAGACCTGCAGAACGAATTAAGTTCGTAACCAGAGGTACCACTGTAGATGCATTTCATGCATGTTTAATTTGTAAATTGCTTTGAGCATTATGGGAAAGTGACATACAAATATTTTAAATTTTAAAAAGTATCACTTCACCTTCACTATAATATAAAACATGAAATGGCAAAGAAAGACAAAATAATTATTTATGCAACAATATTTCATTTGTCCTTATTAAAGACTCCCTCCACCCAATTCCTGCTCAATAACAGCACATCATAAATAAAGCAAATGAATAAAGCAAACCCAGAATTCCTGCCAACACCAACTGTAACATATGTTGTTGTAGCATATCTCTGAATTTCCTCATTTTTCACATCTTGGTAATGATAGTTAATAAAGCAGAAAGTGCAGAAGGTGTAGAGGTTTGTGACACATCAACTAAACTCTAGAAACATGTCATGGCAGAATTGTAATCTGGATGAAGTTGTATAGCTTCTTTAGGTAGCTCATTTCCTCCTTCATCCACCAGTTTCAATTCTATTTTTCTGCCTTTATGCACCAGCATGAAATGAGCAGTTGGGAATAATTAAATTCCTTTTGCATCTCCGTGAGCAGAACTCGTTGAAAGCACCCTGGGAACCCAGAACTTACGTTTGCTCCCTCCCCACATCGTATCACATTATTGTCATCTGTACAGAGAAAAACAATAAATTTCCCTAGTAGATATTTGATTATCTATGCACGTCTGTGTGCATAATTCTCAGATACAACAACGAGAGCAACTAACTTTGTTAGTTTGATGGATGTCCTCAAAATTCCCATACCAAATAAAAGTAATGTTCCTGTTTGTTTTGTTTCTTGGGAAACATGAATTGAGTTTTCTCTAAAACTTTCTCTCAAGATTTAACCGTCCTTTGAGGCAATCAGTATACTGCAGCCATCTTTAATGTATGTAAACTTGGCTACAAGAGCTTACCTCAGAACTTGTGGATTTTTCTCATCACAAATGCTTAGGAGACACTTGTTAGAAATGCGGAAAATGCATTCACAAGCTCAAGGAAATAATAATAATAATAATAATAATAATAATAATAATAATATATTATTTAAATCTCACCCATCCGGCTGGGTTTCCTAGCATCTGCTGATGTGCTATGCCATAGTTAATTATGGGGTTAACCAAGTGCTTCAATCTTTCATGTTTTTAACTGTTCGCCAAATGGAATTAAGCTATTCCAAGGAGCTGCAAATCTCTGACTACTTTGTTATAGCATATTATATGTTTAAATTGTTTAAAAACAACACTGCTTTGTTTGTGTTAGGATGTGGCTCGTTAAATTGTGGACAGTAATGATGCCAGCCTGGCAAAGTTTCTGAATACAATAATCATCTATCTCCCCCCCCCTCCCCAAGATTCTACCTGACTATATTTCTGCACCTGAAGGCCATTTCTCACCATTTCTGGCATTTGTCACATATTTCTAAAGATCCAAAGTTATTTTGGCTTTTTGGAGCACATGAAAGCAAATTCCTGGATGTGTGGGAACTGAATGGGTTCTCAAAGAAAACAAACAAAAAAGTGCATAGAGACAAGGAGGACTATGGACCCAGACACTGGAGCTGCCAAAATATAAAGCCTTCTATGAAGGATTAAAGTACAGTATGAATATGACAAGGGTGGTGGTGACTGCTGGACTGTATAAATGTCTTTTTCCAGTTTCTTCAATGGGCATCACTTCCTTTCAGATGCTTTAGATATTAGAATGAGGTAGGGGTAGGGGGTGGACTGGGAGAAAGACAGGGAGAGGGGATGCATATTTGAGTTGTCAGATTTCCTTGCTGCCCTTGCAGCATGAAAAGACAAAAAGCTTCATTGCAGTGCAAACCATGCTGTCATTGTTCCATAAAGGACGACAGAATGAAAGTTAACTAATGTTTAAAATGAAGTACAATGAAAGAAAGGATCAGGCAGTGATTAGAATTACGGTTCTTTCCTTTTTTATGAGCTTTGCACTGTTTATATGGGCAGCGCTCCCAAGTCTCTCTTTATTATGGTTCAAAGCTGACACTAGAGGATTTCTTAGGATAAAGTGACAGGACTATGAGTGGGCTGGCTTTCTTCCCTTCAGCAACGCATGTATCACTTCCTATGAGTTTTGCACATCGAAACCAAGGTCTTAGGGCCATTGCTTAGGAATGATTTCCGACTTTCTTTATTCATAAAGGGAACAATCCTGTGTTTCCCCACAGGCTGTCTATAGCAACTAAATCACCACCCACCAATCATAAGCACCATTTGATTGCTGTTTCACAACTTTGCTGGCTCCTAAACTTTGCCTGTCAGCTGAAATTATATTCTGTCGCCTACACTCCAATATTGCTCTACATTCCGTTCAAGTATTCCCTGCAAGTTTCCTGATCTTTCCTTATGTTATTTCCCAAATAACTGTAACAAACTTTTATAAACTCTTCTGCTCCTTCCAATTTCCTCCTCCTGTGTACTTGAGGGAGAAAAGGGTAAGCAAACTCACCTTCTCATGACTGTGGGGAGAGATCAGAGGCTTTGTGGGCATTGCATAAGACCTCAAGACACCATTACGTCCATGTTGGTGACCACTGGATTGGTCAGGATAAAATCAGCTTTGTGTGTTTGTGCGCTGCATTTGACTGTAGAGTTATTCAGAATCCATTCTTCAATGTGGCTATGAAGGAGGAAACAGAAGAGCCTATGGGCACAGTCTCCCTGAGCTCCCCATTGACATTGATGGGACTGTTTCAACCAAAACCCAAGCTAGACATGATGGTGCAGTCTTTATTATATAAATGGCAGTGGTGGGGAAACCTGAGCAGCCTTCATACCAAAAGAGCGGGGAAAGGAAGTTTATTTCTATCCCAGCTGTGGCCCTGCAAATGGAAGTTTTTCCTGAAATGCAAATGGCAACCTAGGAAATGCATATTATTATTATTTTGCTGAAACTGTGGTAGAAAGAGAAAGAGTTAAACTCCTTATCCCCCACCCCTAACCATGAATACTCATAGTTTTCCTATTCTTTTTTCTTCTTCTTCTAGCAATGTGTTTTAACTTTGGGGTTGCGGTGAGCTTTGTTTTCTTCTTGTATTTATGTTGCTTTTGATGTTATGCTTTATTTTATATATTTATATTTTATAAAGTTTCCATACTTATCTGTTGCAAGCCGCCCAGAAAACATTATGTTATGGGGTGTTGTGCAAGCATCATCCACATAATCAATAAATAAAAATGTGGGCATTTTCACTTTCACCTGCACTCCATCTGAGCTTCTGGCACTCAGGAATGCAACAGCAGCCTGACAAAAAGGTGGACAGGCTGTAAAGTTTTTAATTATTATTATTGCCCTTCTCTCTAGTAATCCTAGAAAGCGGATATTCTTCATCTGAGCAACATAGGTCATTTGGTCAGGTCACTGCCTGTGATATATTAAACCAGTATTTTTCCAACTAACCTGCTTAACAAGGTTAACTGAAATGTGGTAGGGAAAGTTGGACACATGGCATTTATTATTCTGTTTAGAAATCAAGACTTTTTGGCTGAAGGACACCTCCTGTACATAAACACACGAAAATGCTGTTTTGACTAGAACTTGGCATCTCAATTCTGCAAGACCATCAACCCTCTTGAGAGATTTAGTAGCCTCCTCCTGTATTTCAACGGACTCATCTGGGAAAGTGCCAGTGTGAAAAACAGATTATATATTCACCATAGCAATGGAATTGTCAGCATGCCCCAAGTCATTGTTGCATTGTTGAATCTTAGTGGTTTGGCTCTGCTGTGGACACATTTTGTTGGGATTAATTGCATTACCAATGGCTTTATGGACGGTGACACTAGTGAGCATTCCCACTTACACTTTTGTATCACGGGGTAAACGCCTATCCTACATCGCTTCTATAGCAGGAATGAGGGGCCTTTTGGACTCCCAATTCTCATCAGTCCTAGCCAACATAGCCAATGGTCAGGGACAATGGGAGTTCAGAAAGATCTGCATTAGGTTTAAGTTTAGGGGGAAATATCAGATCACCGAACTAAAACCCCTTTTCCGGTTTCAGATCACCATCAGTCCATAGGCTTCAAAGTACAAGTATCTACACTTTTCATTGGGAATAGCATGTCACACACACACACACACACACACACACACACTTCAAGATGACCTGTAGACTTAGAAATCACTTAGGTAATCTAGCAGAAGTCATATTTCCCATATTATTTCTGTCCTGTATGAACACTCACTTGAATCGTATGCCCTGTAACTGCTACAGGTCCACATTATGAAACACCCCCTGCAGAATGCTCATAACCAACTACTCTATTGCATATATGCAATACATCTGCCAATATGCTGGCTGTTTTTATGATGAAACAATGATAGGAGCTCCAAGAGTCTCACCTATCTGATTTTTTATGTTCCTCTCTAGATAATTTGCACATCTCACCATGAAGGAGATGTGGGAGATGTCTTTTTTTCAGAAGTCCAAAAAGAAGACAGATCACACTTGAGCTCTTACTACAATGATGACAAGTTGCAATGCTAGCTTGAGTAAAACTGTGCATGAGTGTGCCTGTGGGGAGTAGGATCAAAAAAGGACTTGGCACTAGTGACCTTTGCTACTGAATGCCTTTCAGATAAAAGTTTTCTGGTTAGCAAGAACCAAATGAAGTTTACCAAAATGCCTAGGTCAACCATTCAGCTATTGACTTTCTATGACACCTGTGGAAGTTAGCATAACTTAAATGGCTTTTTTGGGGGGGTTCTGTTGGAATATACTGTTTTTATTATTCTATGGTCTTTTGGAAGATCATGACTAATTTGTATCCTAAAAAAAGCTTGTTAAACCTGCTTCAAATCCCCCCCCCCATTTAATGACTCAAGCTTAGACATGGACACATTGTGTTATAAAAAGTTGCAATTACTAATTTTTTATCTCTCAATATCAGCGCTAGTAAATATGGATGGGGAAGTGGTGACCAGGGAGTTGCAATTTGTCACAGTTCCCTGGCACACACACATTTACAGATATGCTTCTTCTCTTCACACAGTTTACTAACAAAAATGCATCTGTTGAGTACAGTGTGTATCAGATCTCGATCTACACGTTTTCATCAACATTTTTATATACTGAATTTGCTCACCCATTTTGTGTATTGCAGAAGGAAGACTAAACCTTAATTCTGCAAAGCAGCTTTTGAACCATTCATTATTTCCTTGCCAGATACTAGCAGTACCTGGGTGTGGTGGTTGAAACACACATAGAGAGTTTTGTGAATAGGTATTTGTGATAAATCCTGAATTAATAAACGAACATTTGTGCATGTTTCCTGTTTCTGCCAAAAATCACAGCTGGCCGAAGAAAAAGTGGTTTGAGTACCAATGTTCCTTCTAGTGGAATATTTCTATTTTTAGCCCAGCGAGTTTTCTCTTCTAAGCCTGTGTACACACTCCAGCCTTTGAAGCACTGTGGATTGGCGTTTTCTAAAAGCACTTTTGTAGGCATTACTTTGCAAGTGTCTATACTTGTGCACAGTGAAGGCTGATGTCCATTGAAACTGGTGGGGCTACGAGCTCACAGAGGTTTGGCCAATGAGGTCACAGAGGTGTGGCCAAATTGCTCTGATTTACTCCCCATCCTATGATTTTTCAATGGGGCATCATGATTGTAAACCTGGCTACACACATACCCTACCCCACTTCAAAATCAGGACAGGCAGGCTGGAGATATACTTTTTATTACAGTATTAACCTTCTTTAATTAACATTATTATTATTATTATTTAGAAGACATCCGAAGGCAGCCCTGTTTAGGAAAGTTTTTAATGACTGATGTTTTAATATATTTTTAATCTCTTTTGGAAGCCTTCTAGAGTGGCTGGGGAAACCAGATGGGTGGGGTACAAATAAATAATAATAATAATCACTACTACTGCTGCTACTACTACTTATTGAGTTTGTATCCATTCCACTTTTCCTTCAAAGAGCTCAGGGTGGTATTCATGGACCTCCTCTTCCCCATGTTATCCTCACAACAACCCTGTCAGATAGGTTAGGCTGAGAGACAGTGACTGGTCCAAGGTCACCCAGTGAACTTTATGGCAGAGTGGTGATTTTAATTTTGATCTCCCGGCTCCTAGTCCACTTAATATCCCCCCATTTTATTCCACTTCCTGCAAAGAAGATGTAGAAGTGAATAAACTGGAGGAGGGCAGGGTAATCTTTTCCTATAGGTCTAGAAATTGTGTGTACATGGCTTAGACTGATTGTGTACAGTATACAGAGAAACCCAAGGCAAATCTGATTGACACATTTTCTCCATGGAATGGAGAAAACACAATCATTTTCAATGTTGGGTGAAGATGTGTCTGTACACACAGTGCTAGCAGCAGTCAACTTTTTAAAGTTGGTAGACAGCGGTAGAGCTTGTATTAACTCTGAGTAGGATGAAAGAGTATACTGTCAGAGAAATTACACACAGATGAAATATGGGTAAGAGAGAGAAAATTCCTACTGTTGATATCAAACGCTTCCAAGTTATTTTCCACAAGTCTTCCCCTTCAATTATTAGACATAATATTTCCAAGCCAAAGAGCTTTCTACAAAGTCTTTGTATGTTTAACCAAGTCAGAGAATCGGCTCTGCTGCTTCATCAACACCTTTCTCCTACTGCAACTATTTTCCCACTTCCTCCACCACAGAACAGAAAAGGGAGTCCCTCTATCGCTTTCCCTAAGTGAGGTAATTCATGAAATCTGGTAGAAGTGGGCTTTCAATGCCAGCAACAGAGTGCTGCTTCTGTTTTAATTAAGTAGTGAATGAAAAATAAAGAAATGGAAACAAAAGAAGGGGAATGCCCGGAGCTTCTCCTTGTCTCAAAGAACCCCACTCCCTTTCTTGGGTGGTCCATACGACCAGGTGTTTCTGGGAATTTTTTTGAGATAGGACTACCTTACACCACCTTGCCTTGCAGCCTCCATGTAAGGGCTCCCAGTTTCCCTCGCTTGGCATTTACTAGCATGCTCCTAACCTGACTATCAAGAGCATGACCCTTCTATAGTGGAAATCTCATTTCCCCACTCTCTGGAACACACCTGCTGCCAGTTTCCCAGGCTCTTTCTGCTGGCTCCACCCCTTGCTTTCAGTGCATGAGAGGTTGGCCCACCAAACTGGGGTGAATCAGTGCTTGTCCTCAGGAGAAATGGGTGTGGTTGCCACAGTTGTTGCTTTTTTACTTCTTTGTAAGTTCCAGAATGTCAGTGGTGTGGGAGTGTGCTTCAGAGATGGGTCAGTGCCATCTTGCAATGACTGCTTCAGCAATGCACTCACAAATTCTTTCTTCTGTTCTCAAGCCTTCATCCAGGCTTTGTCCTTTCCCTTTCCCCCAGTCTTGAGTCCCTGTGCATTTTACTGATACCATCTCCTTTTCCTTATTTTGTCTCCTTGTACTAGGCACCCTCATTCCCAGTTTATTTGAAGCAGCAATGGGTAGCCAAATGCACTTAGCTTATGCACAGGAAAGTAGCACCTTCTATTTCTTTGCGCTTGAACTGTTCAAAAGCCACCTACATATCCTCCAACATTTCTCCACTGAAAATAGGGACGTCCCATCCCATAATGATTATTTTATTATTTATGCCCCACACATCTTCCTGGGTTGCCCCAGCCACTCTGTGCAGCTTCCACCACATATAAAAACAGAATAAAACATTAAACATTAAAAGAAACTTTCCTATACAGGATTGCCTTCAGATGGCTCAGGGTCGGATAACTTCATACCCTCCAACATTTGTCCAGTGAAAATAGGGTCATGCTAAGGCAAAGTGGGACATTCTGGGATCAAATCAGAAACCAGGATGGCTTCTTTAAATCAGGGACATCCCTGGAAAATGGGGGCACTTGGAGCATAGCTGTCAACCTTCCCTTATTTGGTGGGAAAGTCCCTTACCCCAGCGCCGTGTCCCGCTGCTGTCCCTTATTGATGATGTCCCTTAAATTTCCCGGGTTTCAAAGGAAGCAGCTCCTCTCTCTCCCTGCCTGCCGGCCAGGGAGGAGGGAGGCTCCAACTGTGTTGCTTGGCTGTGTTGCTCACCCAATTAGGAGTCTAAGAATGACTGGGGGGGTGGAGCTTGCATGCCTTCTGCCAATCAAATCGGCCACGTTGCCTGGGGACTCGCTTTTGCTCAGCACTTCCCAGCGGAGAGTTGATGGTGGTTTTCCTTGCTGCATCCCCTTTGCCGGGTTGCTGCGCTGTGGGAACCACCGCTTGAGGCTTTGTTTGGTTGCTGGCTGGGCTTTCTGCCTTTGGCTTGGAGGGGCTCAGAAGTCTAACATACCTGTGCTGGGAAAATCCCTTATTTTGGCTGCTGATCCCTTATTTTCGAGGCTGCTGGTCCCTTATTTTCAAATCTGTAAGTTGACAGCTATGACTTGGAGGGTTTGCGCCTAAGGGATGAAAAGTATTGCACATATATGCTTAATAATAATAATAATAAATTCATTGCATGGTGATATTTAAAAAAAAACTAGCATGAATGCTGAACATGTAAATATAAGTAGTTTTGCTAGGCAACAATTTGTAGTGTTGAAATTCTTGCTGTAGCCATGCTCATTGTTAGCTTTATTTGGCAACTTATAAGCAAAATAACTACAAATGAACTTTAGTTCAAATGTGACTTGTTCCAGTTTAGCAGAAACAGTTCAGTATAAATGAAATGTTATTTTTGAAATGTATGAATCACTACTGTTTTTTCTCTTAACAAAAGTTAATAACTCCATGGATTGAGAGCAGACTTGTTAGTCTTGGATCAGGATTCAAATATGAGATTTAAATCTGCAAATGAACCATGAAGCTTAATCAGGTATCCTTAGGTCTGTCATCTTCTTCCAACCTAACTTATCTTGCAGGGTTGTTACACAGATAAAATAGTGTGTGGAGAAACCCATGTACACCATCTTGCATCCCTTGGAGTAAGCTTGTTATACAAAAGTGATTTCTTTCAGTGGATCTACTCTAAGTAAAACTTAGTTGAATAGAACCCATGTGCAGGAACATGCATGCATCGAGGCCCCTATTTAGATCTCTGAACAATTAGGGTGAAGATCTGAAGGGGGCTTTTAAGTGTGTTCAGGTGAATGCACTTAGAAATCTCCTCACAGCAGCAAACCATCTTACAAGCATTTTGATCATGAAGAGATTTCTAAGCAAGTTCAACAGAACATGCTTAGGAAGATCCTTCAAATGTTCACACTAAAGACATGAGGACCTAACTAGGAGCTCACATGTTTTCAGGCTGAAGCTTAATTTCTCCCGGGACAGGTAACCAGGGACATTGGCTCTGTTTACTGATAGCCATCAAAGATAAAACAAAACGAAAACAACACAAAGCGGCAACAGAAAAGTTCACTGTTCCTTTATTGTAATAACAAGACATGCCCTTTCTGTTCTGAACCTGTCACACTCATTGCTTTTCCAGGATGTTACCTGCTGAGGGGCAATGCTGTGTAAATCAACAAGGTTAGCCGCCCCTGACAGGCTATCATTCACAGGCCTCACTCAAACCCACTGACTTTTATAAGACAAGGCAATGGCTCAGCAGGGGAAAACAGACAAATGAGAGAATGTGGGGTCAAATATTTATAGCTGAGCACAACAGGTCTGAACTCCCATGGCAAAATGGAACATGGTGGTAAAGAAAACATAATATGGAGAAATGTGTAAACATAACACCATTCAGTCCAGAGATCAATTGAACACAGTATCAAATGGCAAAATTAGCAATGCTAATGGTGGCTAGTATGAAAGACACAGTGTCTATTGCCTTTAGAGCTTTGTGGTTTAAAGAAATTGGCCTTAAACTCGACAGGATCTTCTACGACAACTTCTCGGCATCAGGAACTGGCTTGTATTCTACCATTCAAACATATGAATGGCTATTCATTGAAGAAGAAGAAAACTGTCATAGAGGAATTTACAATGGGCATGCACAGCAATCTGTGTGAAACTGGCCAAGTTACAAGTCACATTATATTTGCAGCAAACTGCATTTTATACGTTGGAGATTATATACTGTGTCTGTGTTTGTGTGAGTGTGTGTTTTCCTACAGATTTGCACCCTTAATACAACAAATAGTGTTTGAGAACAGGAAAGAAACCTTGATTTAATTGGGATTGGTCAGACTGGAGGGAAAACTCTTCCAAACTCTTGTTCCTAGGCACCTGATTCTGAGAGGAAGATACTACCAGTACAAGAGGCGGTTGTGGAGAGGAGTAACAATTAACCCACAAAAACCCAGCTCATACTTCTAGGCCAACTGAGCTAATGGATAAAACGGTTGACAAAGATTCTATGTTGAAGTAGTTGATAAACCATCCAGAAATCTTTCTCGCTGACTAGGGAAGGCCTTCTGGAGGTATTTGTTGACTCTTGTGGTGTCTGCAAATGATGAAGGACATAAAAAGTTATTCTATCCTGGCACTTTTTTTTTATTAGGTTAGTAGGGTTTTCACTCTTTTGGCTGTTGGCAGGCCTAAGCCATGGCTATTAACTTGTGATATTTGAAAGAGCCTTTTTGGATATGTTTTCAAACAGGAAATTTCTGTTGCCAGTTTCCCTTTGTTATCATCACCTTGGTCTTTATCAGTTAATTGGAGCCATTCTTCTATAACTTATTCTTCCTAGACAGTGTCTCATTATTTCAGACAATTAGCTGAAGCACCTGGTAAAACCTGTCCCATTTCTGAGAAAAAATGTTCTCTTTCACAACATGGCTCTTTTTTTTAAGATGGATGAAACTTGGTTCAGGCTTTTACGAGGAGACTAATGATGGGAAACAAAAGACAAGTAGCAGGGTTTTTTTTTAATTCATATTAAAGATAATATTTGCACATGATGTGAAAGCAGATGTGTTAGTGAGTCACATATCATAGTTCTATAAACTGAGTGAAAAGGGGGATTTGTGTATCTTCCCTATAGGAGATGCATGATTTTCTGTAGGGAATTGATGTGGGAGCTACTACTTCATAAGACTGGGGGAAATGATGTTTCCATAGTGCATGTAAAGTCACACAAAGAAACCAAGAAACATAAATGAAGGGGGATCTGCAAACTGATTCCCAAGGTTGACTTGGGTTGTCAGAGCAGGCAGAAGCAAGCAAATTTAGGAAAGAGCAATGCACCACCATCCTATGAGTCTTCCTCCAGGCTGATCTCCCCTGATTTATTTGTTGAACAGCTCTCTCTGCAAACTGTTTTGAGGGTTCTTCTTTTCACCATGCTCTGTGATTTGGATCTATCCCTACCACAGTAGCCAAAGACTAGGCTAGTCAATTCAAATCATTGTGTGAAATTTAGCACCCCCAGTTCTTTGGGATTCTCACCAGCTCTGCTTTGCACCCCAACTGTTTGGAAAAGTATCAGTGAACCGTGAAAACACCTCTTGCTAGTCCGTTTGGAGGAGAAAGAAGGATGTGTGAGTGTATGTCAAACTAGCTTACTGCACAAAAGTGAAATGTACATTCGTTGCTTCCTTCCCTTTTGCCTCTGTTGGCCCCCACCACTGTTGTGTGGCCCTCGGAAGGTTGCACAGAAGGCAATGTGGCCCTCAAGCCCAACCACTCTCTAGCTAATATCACAGTGCATCACATGAAAATACTAAATTACAGTACTAGAAATAAAGTGAGCATTTTATTTCAAAAATGTAATGTATATATTCATATTAAATGTATTGTTTTAAAATCCACACGGTTGGCCTGAATAGGTCCCCCCCCCTCTGTAAAACACATGCAAAAAAATATGCAAATAATAATTATAATTTTCCTTTCCACAGAGTTATCTGCTCAACTTCAGAATGACATTTGAAGATGACACTTTATTCATCACTGCCACTATTGCACACTAATTAAACTAACTGAGGACCTCTATAACTCTACACTGAATTCAACAGGAATGACTCCCCTTGATTATTAATGATCTTTTCATTTTCAGGGAAAGAACAAAGTTATTGTCAGGAAAAACTGGTGAGTAATTACAAGTCTCTTTGCCCAGAAGCAACAGAAAAACAATAAAAGGCACCTTCGCCAGATAGCAGCAAAGCTATTCTTTTCATGTTACAGAACAGGAGGTAGAAGGTGCCATCCAGAATATGCAGTTGGGCAAATCTCCAGGGCTGGATGGCTTAACCTCAAAATACTATAGATCTCTGAAAGATTGGATAATTCAACCACTAAAGGAGGTTTGTAATGAAATTTTGGAGGGGGAAAAAGCGCCAGAGTCGTGGAAAGAAGCTTATATTATACTTATACCGAAAACTGAGTCTGAAAAGACACAACTTAAGAACTACCGCCCCATATCCCTGCTTAACGTGGATTACAAAATTTTTGCAGACATTTGGCTAAAAGATTAAAACAAGTATTAGTGGAGGAGATACATAAAGACCAAGCTGGCTTTCTCCCGGGTAGACACTTGTCTGACAACACGAGAAATGTAATTAATATTTTGGAAAAACTGCAAGTGAATATTAATACTAAAGCAATCTTAATATTTGTAGATGCGGAGAAAGCTTTCGACACTATTTCTTGGAGTTTTATGAAGAAAAATCTTCAGGGGATGGGGGTTGGTCAAGGCTTTGAAAACGGTATAGGTGCAATTTACTCAGAACAAAAGGCCAAACTAATTGTTAACAATGTGGTGACAGAGGAATTTAAGATAGAGAAAGGGACACGACAAGGCTGCCCAATTTCCCCATTGCTCTTTATTTCGGTCCTGGAGGTTTTGCTAAATATGATCAGAAGGGACCGTTTGATTAAAGGTATACAGGTCGGAGCCAAGCAGTACAAATTGAAAGCTTTTGCAGATGACTTAGTACTGACGTTACAGGAGCCAGAATCTAGTACTAAAAGAGTATTAGAATTGATTCAAGAATTTGGTCATGTGGCAGGATTTAAGTTGAACAAGTTAAAAACTAAGGTTCTTGAGAAAAACTTAACACCGATTGAGAAAGAGAGGTTTCAGAAGGAGACAGGTTTAACATTGGTTAAGAAAGTAAAATACCTGGGGGTTAATATGACCGCTAAGAACTTAAATTTATTTAAAGATAATTATGAGAAATGTTGGTCAGAAGTGAAAAAGGATCTAGAAATATGGTCAAATTTGAAGCTTACCTTGTTAGGTCAAATTGCTGTTATAAAGATGAATGTATTGCCAAGAATGTTATTTTTGTTTCAATCATTGCAAATCTTGGACAAAATGGACTGTTTCAAGAAGTGGCAGAGAGACATTTCTAGATTTGTTTGGCAGGGCAAGAAGCCCAGAATAAAATTTAAAATACTAACTGATGTAAAGGAAAGAGGTGGATTTGCCCTGCCAGACCTTAAACTCTATTATGAATCAGCAGCATTCTGCTGGTTGAAAGAATGGCTGCTTCTTGAGAACACAGACATTTTGGATTTAGAAGGTTTTAATAACGTTTTTGGGTGGCATGCATATTTGTGGTATGACAAGGTTAAAGCACACAAAGCATTTAAAAACCATATTGTCAGGAAAGCATTGTTTAATGTCTGGATAAGATATAAGGACCTACTTGAAAATAAAACCCCAGAAAAAGCTCAATATGGAGGCCAAATGGCCGAAATATTGGGAAATTCTGGAACAAGAAGGAGACAAAGTGAAATTGCAGAGTTTTAAGAAACTAAAAGATAAAGTGCGAGACTGGCTTCATTATTATCAAATAAGGGAGGCTTACAATTTGGACAAAAAAATTGGCTTCCAGGTGGAAAAATCAAAATTGGAAACAGAACTGTTAGATCCCAAAACTAAGATACTTTCAAGAATGTATAACTTGCTGTTGAAATGGAATACTCAGGATGAAATGGTTAAATCTGCTATGATTAAATGGGCACAAGATGTTGGACATAACATTATGTTTGCTGACTGGGAACAGTTGTGGACCACAGGTATGAAATTCACGGCATGTAATGCCTTAAGAGAGAATATTATGAAAATGATATACAGGTGGTACATGACACCAGTCAAGCTTGCAAAAATCTATAATTTGCCCGATAATAAATGTTGGAAATGTAAAGATAATGAAGGTACATTCTTTCACCTTTGGTGGACGTGCCCAAGGATTAAGGCTTTCTGGGAGATGATATATAATGAAATGAAAAAGGTATTTAAATATACCTTCTTGAAGAAACCAGAGGCCTTTCTCCTGGGCATGGTCGGCCAATTGGTGTTAAAGAAGGATAGAACTTTTTTTATGTACGCCACAACAGCAGCAAGAATACTTATTGCAAAGTACTGGAAGACACAAGATTTACCCACTCTGGAAGAATGGCAGATGAAAGTGATGGACTATATGGAATTGGCGGAAATGACTGGCAGAATCCAAGACCAGGGAGAAGAGTCGGTGGAAGAAAATTGGAAGAAATTTAAGGACTATTTACAGAAACACTGCAAAATTAATGAATGTTAAAATGATGTCGGAACGAAATGAAGCGGTTTTAGCAACAATGTTAAAAAGGAGTATGTAAAAATGACTTGTTAATAGATGAAAATATAAGGTTATAATATATTAAGATAAAGAACTAAGATAAAAACAAAGAGGGAAAGGATTTGCTGAATTAACCATTTGAAATGGAATACAAAAAAGGGAGGTGTGAGGAGGTCAGGGAAACAAGTAAATGAAAGGCAAGACATTGAAAGATGGACTTTATTTTTAACCGTTTTTTTTCCTTTTTTTCTATTCTGTATTTTGTATTACTCTGCTTTCTTTTTTCTATTTTCTTATTACCTTTGTAATCTTTTTTTGAAACTTTAATAAAATATCATTTTAAAAAAAAGCTATTCTTTTAATGGTGTCAGGAAAACTGTGAAATGAAGACTTCTGGGGCTACAGATCCTCAAATGTCCATCATTCTACTCAGCATATTATTTTTTATACTTATATTCTAGACCTTTCAGGTTTACATGTATTTTGGCATTTCTGTTATACTGTGATACTATTTCTCCAAAAATGAACTATTTAAATTCAGTGCTGCTCTTCTAGGGTACTAATGGTTTTTTGTCCACGAACAGCCAGCAGGACTGCAGACAGATGGGACACTGGAAGTAATTACATAACTTCTGAAATTCAGTTTTGCGGGAGAAATATAGAAAGGGCAGCCACACAATTCCTACTTTTAAAAAGAATCACTCCATAATAAGGTACATTGTACATGGAGAATGACCACAACCCAACATAAAATTAAGAATGTTTAAGCCCATTGTAATGAATAGACTCAAGCCTGCTTAACCCTGTATTAGACTGTGGCAAGTCCAACGCTCTGTCTCTTTTCAGTTTCCAGCTTCAGCACAGACCAAAACAAATGCTAGATCTTGGCCTATTGTTCTCCTTCCTACAAAATGACATGGTCTCCAGACAAGTTTGGAGGGCTAGGGGAAAACCTACCCGGTCACTCTGGAAGCTAGTAATTCTTATGGCAATATGGCCAACTAATGTAGATTGGGTGCTTGGATTGGACTATAAATTTAACAAAGAGATGATTTGACCACTTCAGCAGTCCTTTCTTCTAAAAACTGCAGCCTTACAAGGGCACAGGCTTGGTTAGGACCCACAAGGCATTTGCCAAACTAACCCCCTAATCCTATAGCGCTTTGAATTTATGGTGTGATTTTATAGAAAACTTATTATAACCACTTGGGAACCTATGAAAGTCTACATGGTCTAAAAACTTTAGGATACAAGTTCAGCCTAAAGATTGACCCAAAGTATGGTAATCTTAATTTTATAATGGATCCCTCCAGATAGGAAGATGATCAGATATTCAGTACTGAGGTGATGATCTTCACAATTATCTGCATTGATAAATGATCAAGATCATAATTTGAGCTTCAGCAGGAGAGAAATGGCTAGATTTATTACAGGTTCATAGGACATACCACACAGGAGCTGTCATTCATATCCTAAGATCCTACAGATTTTCTTTTCAAAATGTTGAATGTATATAACATATATGTGAAGAAAACACTGAAAAATGGCATTCTAACCCATATAATGCAGATGTAAACATTGTAAGGCATACACTAAATCAAACCCCACTGCTTTACTGTACAGTGGTACCTCGGGTTAAGTATTTAATTTGTTCCGGAGGTCTGTTCTTAACCTGAAACTGTTCTTAACCTGAAGCACCACTTTAGCTAATGGGGCCTCCCGCTGCTGCCGCGCTGCCGGAGCACAATTTCTGTTCTCATCCTGAAGCAAAGTTATTAACCCAAGGTACTATTTCTGGGTTAGCAGGGTCTGTAACCTGAAGCGTATGTAACCTGAAGCATATGTAACCCGAGGTACCACTGTATTATAGACAAAAGAGGGACACAAATATGGATACAAAATGATCTCTCTCTCTCTCTCAACAAATTTAGTAAGGCCAAATGGAATATGCCTGCAAGATATAAATCCTGTTTGCTACTTGGTTAGACTATATTGGTAGTTTGAAGTTCTAAAACTAGCACAAACCCATTGCTTCCAGTTCGTGAATTATGTTTACTGTTTAGCGCTTTTGTATCCCACCCCTCCTCCACACAACTCAGGGTCTTATACTTTGGGGTAATCTCGGCTGCCGAATCTCATTTTATCCCCACAACAAACCTATGAGGTAGGTTGACAGTAACTTGCCCAAAGCTACCTAATGAGCTTCTTAGCTGAAGAGGAATTTAAATCCGGATTACTGAAGTCAAAGTTTAGCAGTCTATCAACTATATCACATTCTTTTGCAACATGTGACTTTGTAAAATTCTTCTGTCAGCTACTCAGCAGAAGCATGCTACAAGTGCTTTTTACCTGCATTTCCCATATTGTATTGCTCTCTTCAAAATGTTGTCATACGGTGCTATATTTTAAGTGAAAATGCTTCATCCCTCTTCACCCAAAGGAGACTGATAGTGAAAGGCAAAACTTCATCATCACTTCATAAAGATTTGGACTATAGGTTAGCACAAGAGTCTGAAAAGTGTTTGATTCCATTGAAATAAATACAAAATCCTTAGCATGAAATAAAACCTAGCTAGATTACTCATTCCTAGGCCGCTTCTCATGATGAACCAGTAATAAAACTCAAATCTTCCCCTCATAAGAAATCAATAGAGTAGATATTTACCTAGTAGGCTTAATTTTTATATAATACAGTTTAATTGATTTTGTTTCTGTCATGTTTCAATTAAAGTTTTTATCCATTATTATTTATTTTGGTTTAATTATTCCCTTGCTCAATTTAAGGTTCGTTAAGGAGTCACATCTAGTGCACTTAAAGTGGGGTTATGGACTTCTAAGATGTTGTTCACTGGAGATTTTCAGTAAGAGGTTTTCAAGTTGCCACGTAACACTTTTTAATTCTCTCAAACAGTTGGGGATTTCTGATAAGAAAAGATAAACTGGGAATGCGGCAGCTTTAGAAAACTATGATTTGTGTGACAGATCTAGTAGGGCAAACATGATTCTCACATCTTCAGAATACAAAATTGCTGGAACTGAAAGGCTTTGAGATCAAGAAAATCCTAGTCCTAGCTCAAGGAGGGATATTCTCATGTAACACATAAGGTGTGTTCAAGTGCTTACCTGAACATGTGAAGGTGAATCAGGGGCGCACGCAGAACCTTGCCCCCAACATCCTGGTACACATCACCTTATGTGCTCAGACTCCTGCAGGAGAAATTCTGCAGGAGACTGACCCATATCTGTCTACGCAATCTGAGAATCTGATAAAGTGAAATCCCTAATTGTATGACATGTTCCTCTCACATTTACCGTATTTTTCGTTCCATAAGGCACACTGGACCATAAGGTGCACCTAGTGGTTTTTTTTGGGGGGGGGATTAGAAAAAAAATCTTATTCCCCCCCAGCCCCAAAGAGCAAAGAAGCCAAGACAGGGAGCAGGATCCATCCCGCTGGCTGTCTTGGCTTCCTCTTTAGCCGCGTGCAACCTCTCCAGCCAGGAGAGGCTGTGCGCGGCTTTGGCAGAAGCCAAGACAGTGAGCAGGATCCATCTTGCTCTCCCAGCTTCAGCAAAAGGAACCCAAAGCCTTCGGAGCACAGCACGAGTTCCCACTGTGCTCCAAAGGCTTCAGGCGGCTATCCCTGAAGCCTGGAGAGTGAGAGGGGTCGGTGCAACGCATAGCCTCCGGAGCGAGGACGGAGCGCTCCCTCTGCGCTTCGGAGGCTTCGCATTGCTATCGCTGAAGCCAAGGAGCCTGCATTCGCTCCATAGGACGCATACACATTTCCCCTTAATTTTTGGAGGGGGAAAAGTGCGTCCTATAGAGCGAAAAATACAGTAAGCAGATATGAATGGGGATGCAGAAACTCAGCAAGAGATAGCTGCCTTATTCTGAGTCAGACTACTAATCTAGCTCAGGATTGCCGACAGTGATTAATCATGTTTATCCAGGGTTTCAGTTTTTCTGGAGATACTGAACCTCAAACCTGAGGCCTTCTGCATGAAAAGCAGTTGCTTGAAAAGCAGTTACTTCTGCATGCAAAGTGGCTGCCAAGCTGTTGCCAAACGTATCACTCTGCTTTCCTTTGAACCACATCTGCAAGGCCGAGAGAAAGAGGTCTTGTCATCTGGGCAGCCCAGGACCTCCATACACGCTGTCCATGCTTGTGCCTGGGGGAGGTCCCTTCTGTGCTACTAACACAGCAGTTTGACTTCACCCCTGGAGACACACTCCATTGTCTCTTGAGACAGACGGATTCCAACACCTGTAATTTCTAATGGGTGTTCTTGTAAATCGCCTTGAGGTGCTTTCATAATTGGCAGCATAACATAGGTAAATTAATTAATTAAATAATAGATGCGATAGCCAAAAAGTATAATCTTCATGCTCAGGAACAGTTCACACCGTTTTAGCAGAAGTCGAAATAAGCAGGGGGTGAATCTTGACACTGAAGCTAAGAGGAATGCATCAAAAAATGGTTTCCCGCTTACAAAACATGGTTGAGTTCATTCTTTTAGGCAGTTGCTGTTCACATATCAGGATAAGACTGATGGCCTTTCCCCATCCCAATGTTTTACCTGCTCAGGTGGTCTAGCATCCTCCTGAAAACAGCACAGCCACACAGGCAAGAGACTAGATTGATTCATGCTTCTCTCCAAATAGATCACAACACAGAATAGAGAGTAGAAAGGTGAATGACCTCTGAGTGTCTCTTCACTACAGCTAGCAGTATAAAGTTGTGAAACATAAAAGAACTGAGAGTCAACCCTCTACACTTCTGTGCTATACTATACTATAAAGGCATATTGCATAACCTGAAGAAAATTGCACTGCTTGGTCCCTGCATTCTTTTATTGTACTACACTGCCCTCTGCAGGAGAAATCCAGAATATGTGTCACTGAAAATACCGTATTTTTTGCACCATAACACTCACTTTTTTCCTCCTAGAAAGTAAGGGGAAATGTCTGTGTGTGTTATGGAGGGAATGCCTACGGGTGGCATGCCTACGGATTTTCCTCCTCTAAAAACTACGTGAGTGTTATGGTCGGGTGCGTGTTATAGAGCGAAAAATATGGTACATCCGTTTCATAAGTGCCATCCTGAAATTTTTAATGCTACTCAGTTTATGATAAAATTATTTTTATCATATATGTGCCAGCATTTCATTTTAACTTCATTGCATTTATATATTGCATGTTACTAAATCACATGCATAAATCAAATGATAATAGCATGTGTATGTTTATATAAAATTGATAGGTCTGGATTGTGTGTGCATGTGTGTGTGTGTTACTTATGCTGGGAAATGCAGAATCACTATACTCAGGTAGAAAATCAAATATTTTAATTACCACTGTATTTCTTTTGTTTCTGCAAAAATAACCTAGAATTAATTAAATTATTATTGTATTTGTACAAGTATCTTATAACGGCATATTTCCCCTCGGAGTTACATGATTTAAAAATAAACAAAGAACAAGCAATACAATTAACCATTTACCAGTTCTCACCAAACTGAAGAATCTGTGCCACTATGAATTTTGATATTTCAAATGCTTAACTGCAGATAAGGGCTCACATGATGGTTGAAACCAGGAACGGGGTCCATGGTGCCATCTTGTTTATGAAAACTATGCCCACCTGTCACCTGTCACCCAGATGACATCACCTAATGCCACCTGTCAATAACCATGGAGACCCCCTGTTGAACTTGATGATCTGTACCTCACTGCAGCACTTACCAGGCTACCCCTCACCCCAATTTAAACACTTGTCTCTGTCATTTAGCATTCTATGTGGAGAATACACACACACACACACACACACACACACACACGGGTGTGTGTGTGTGTGTGTGTGTGTGTGTATATATATATATATATATATGGGTGTGGGTGTGGGTGGGTGTGTATGTATGTGTATATATATATATATATATATATATATATATATATATATATATGCGCAGCGCTTTTTCGGGGTGGGTGTGTGTGCATTTTGTGAATCTAAGTTTGGCCTCATTAAGGGGCAGTATTTCAATATGAGTAGGAAAATGAGAGTACCCCTAAACTATATATATATATATATATATATATATATATATATATATATATATATAAGCACTGTATATATGCATTCTGTCATGTGAGGCCCTACCACCAACTTTTAAACCTGCCAATAACTGTTATATGTGCAGGAATTAGAAGCAGTGGAAAGCTTCAATTGATGGGTCCCCCCCCCCATGTTAAAACTGTGTTGAAAACACAGGAGCAAGTGAGGCCTTTTTTGTTTTCTGTTTTCTGGCCACCTGCAGTCAGACATAGCTTTCCTGCTTCATCCATGATACCAAGCCTCCAGTATTACTTGTTCTTGTGCTGCACCGTTCCTCTCAAAGGTTTCCAGGGTGGCTAACTGTCAGGGAACTGCCATTGGAACTAGAGGAGGAGGCGAGGCTCCACAGTGATGCTGGAGAGGGGCCAAGCAGGGAGAAAGGCAGGTCTCCGGCTGGGGAAGAAAATCAGGGCAACACCAGGGATAGAGGGGGGCCAATGGGGGAAGCAGAGAGGAGGCTCCAGGACTCTTTGCAGGAGACCAGCGAGGAGAGCACAGGTCCTCCGCTGCCCACACCCACCCTGCGCAGAAGACTTCCGCGCAGGGAAAGTAGGCGGCGACTTGGCGTCAAAGAACTTCTTTGCTGGAAGAGGTTCAAGAAACGCCCACTGACGGATTCTGCCAGCGACTGAACAGCCACGGAGTGGATGGCTGTCCAGAGAGAAACGGTTTAACCAGGCAACCTAGCCCACAGCGGCGGTAACTTACGCACAAGCAACCCCTAAAGCCATTACAGCAATCCGTCAGACCCTGAAGTTGCTTGTGCGCAGCGACAGGCAGGGGAGCATAATGAGTCAAACCGGAGAAGCCGGCGCCACAGAGTGAGCAGCTGGAGTGCAGAATCTGGTGGAGAGGAACCAAGATTTAGAACAGCATGTGGCTCTGCTGACGGCGAGGCTGGACGAATGGAGGGCTCAGGATACCAAGGTCAGACCCACCCCCATCGCAAGGAAGGTACCGGGGCTGGTGCACAAGTTTGGAGGGAAGCCCCAGGACTACAACACGTTCCGAACGGAAATAGAGTACGCTTTGGAACTGCAGCATGATGACTTTGCGGATGATGGGGAGGAAGCTCATGAGCTTGCTGCAGGTCGAGGTGGGCTTCTCGACGGCGAGACACCCGGAAACCAACGGGCAAGCAGAACGAGCGAACAGTATACTCCAGCAATACCTACGCTGCTACGTCAGCGAGAGACAGAACGATTGGGTAGAGAAACTAGCGCTGGCTGAATTTGCATACAGTAACGCTGAACACGTGTCCACGGGAATGAGCCCGTTCATGGCCAATTATGGGTGTCACCCCAGGGCCTTCCCGGGGAGGGGGGAGGAAGGGTGGAGCGTACCTGCAGCAGAGCAGTTTGTGGAAGAAATTGAGGCCTTGCACCAGCAACTCCAAATGAATTTGGAGAGGGCCAAGGAAATTTACAAGAGGCAGGCAGACAAGGACCGTCGGGAAGGGGAGACCATACGGGTGGGAGACTGGGTGTGGTTGTCAACCCGAGGGTTACCCTTTAAGGGAGGGTGCAAGAAGTTGCAGCCGAGGCGGCTGGGACCTTTTGAGGTAACACAGCAGGTGAACCCCGTGGCATTCAGGCTCAAGCTGCCTGACAGCATGAAGTTACACCCGGTGTTCCATAGGTCCCTACTCTCTCCGTACAGGGAGGGGTGGGAATTCCCAGGACGGGAGGGAGTAACCACCGCACACCCGCAGGTAGAGGAGAGGGAACACCACAACCAAGCCACGGAAATACTCGATTCCAGGTGGTGAGGGCGCAAGGTAGAGTACTTGGTAGCTTGGGAGGGAGAACCCCGGTCCGAAGACACGTGGGTTCCCGCGGAGGCAATCAATGATGGGTATCTAGTGGAAGAGTCCCACAGTCGGTTCCCACACAAACCAAAACCACCAGCGAGATTCTGGGAGGAGCAATTTGGCACCACCGACGACGAGGAGGACTTTGAGGGTTTTCCTGCCTCCGAAGAGGAGGGAGGAGAAGCGTCGGAGAGGGAAGATTCAGACTGGGAGGCCCACGGGGAGAGATCAGAGCGGGTGGGAAGTGGGTTTTGAATCCTCTGAGGATGGCGACAGCTCCTTCCGGGGATTCCCTGCATCGTCGGCCGAGGACAGGGATGAAGTTGGATCCAAAGGTCGGGCCGGGGGTGGAGGGGGTTCTGGGGGGGAGATGGATGTCAGGGAACTGCCATCGGAGCTAGAGGAGGAGGTGAGGCTCCACAGCGATGCTGGAGAGGGGCCAAGCAGGGAGAAAGGCAGGTCTCCGGCTGGGGAAGAAAATCAGGGCAACACCAGGGATAGAGGGGGGCCGATGGGGGAAGCAGAGAGGAGGCTCCAGGACTCTTCGCAGGAGACCAGCGAGGAGAGCACAGGTCCTCCGCTGCCCACACCCACCCTGCGCAGAAGACTTCCGCGCAGGGAAAGTAGGCGGCAACTTGGCGTCAAAGAACTTCTTTGCTGGAAGAGGTTCAAGAAACGCCCACTGACGGATTCTGCCAGCGACTGAACAGCCACGGAGTGGATGGCTGTCCAGAGAGAAACGGTTTAACCAGGCAACCTAGCCCACAGCGGCGGTAACTTACGCACAAGCAACCCCTAAAGCCATTACACTAACTATCGAAACAAAAGTACAGTCTTAAAAAGTAACTGTTAAAAACCCGGATCCACGATAAAATACAACTGGACAGCCAGAAGCATAGTAGCACCACTCTCCCTAGGTCCCAAACGTCTGTGAAAACAGATAAGTGGATGTAACCACTTGGCTGGCTGCATAGAATCATGTCAAGCGGTGAGGAGAATTTTACCACACAGTTGGACACAAAGTGAGGGAAGAAAGTGATAAGGTTCTCTCCACACTTGTCTTCAGTCAGTACTTGGCGGTGTTTGTTATTAAGTCAATGCTTTCTTCACAGCCCTGATTTTAAAACATGAATCACAACGTCATTTGTGATGGAACAATAATTAGGAATGGAATAACAAAACAATGGGGGGGGGGGCGGAATCAATGAACCTTGGCTTTGTTTTTGTGGAGATCAGACCCATTGCCCTCTCTTTTGTTCACGTATGTTGTACGTACACTGGTTCATTTAAAGGTTTTTGCTGTATTGAAAGTGTAGGCTTTAATTAGAAATTAAAACTGTACTCAGCCCTAATACTGATCATTCTTCTTGTCTCAGGGCACAGTGTTCACCCTGTGTCACCACTGGGATCCTGGCACAGGAATATATTCCTTTCTGCCTCAGGACATCCAGACTTCAGCTGTGAGGGTCTTTCTGCATCTTTCTGTTTCTATCTTCCTTCCCTCCTTGTTGCCTGTAGGCTCTAGCATACCAAATCAGCATTTAAAAACACTTACATCTAATCAGAATCTGAGAGGAGATAGGAGCTTTCCCCAGGGTTTTAATTTGTCTGTTAAATAACAACATGCTTGGCAGCAGAAATGTACCCTTTTAATCTAAGTTTCCCTTGGTACCATGGGAAGTGTTAAAATTAGATTTTTTACATTTACAAAGCCAACAGGCCTTGACTTCAAACTTGCGAATAAGTGGTAATTAGCATGACGCCTAGCTGAATTCCTGGGAGGATGCTATTATTTTAATTCACTGTTCTAATTTTAAAGTTATTATTTGAACTCCCATATCAAGGCGCTGTAAACAATTAATTTGGAAACTTGCCTTTCACCTACAATGGTATCTTGGTTTATGAACTTAATCCATCCTGGAAGTCCGTTCTTAAAGCACAGCATTCTTAAACCAAGGCGTACTTTCCCATAGCAGCGGGGCACTCAATTTACAAATGGAACACACTCAACATGTTCTGCTTCCAAGGCAGAGTTCACAAATCAAAACATCTACTTTTGGGTTTGCAGCATTCTTAATCCAAGTTGTTCATAAACTAACCTGTTCTTAAACCAAGGTACCACTGTACTTGACTGGTGCTCATGTGCAGACTGGATTTGGCTGATAGGCAGGAAGCTCTGCTGTCTCCTTCCTTGTGGTCTGTACATTAGATTTCATGGAATCATAGAATTGTAGAGATGGAAGGCATGTGTGGGTCATCTAGTCCACCCCCTGCAATGCAGGAATCCTGGCCATAGTTGTCCCTGGCTGGGCTCGAACCACCAACCTCCTGGTTAACAGCCAGAAACACTACCAGCCCTATCTGGTATGAGCTGGCCTTCTTCAGGCAGAAATTTCTGGGCATCATTAAAGTGCAATAAATTGTCAATTGCTGTCAATGATTGAGTAAGTTATTATACAGTATCTTAACCCACCATGGAGGTGAAATTTGATTCCCCCCCCAGGCCCCCAAATATCTTGGGCTGTCATACTAAAAGTATTCAATTTCACAAAATGTAATTACGTAACAGTCTGCTAAAAGTTTATTACAGCAGGCAACACCCCCAGGACGTCTACGTGCTTGTGGGATGGAGAGATGTTTGCACTGTGGGGTATCTGTTTTTTCTTCTCATCTCTAGGCTCATGCAGACCCCCAAAATCTGCTCCACAGGGTCTTCTCCCAACACTCAGGTTTTAGGTTTAAGTTGCACACTTGCACTACGTTGGACATCTTAAGGAGAGTCTAAGAAACTTCCAGGAAAGATATTTGAAAATAACGCCAGTAAATATTGAACTACAAGAGAGAATATATTTCAGGTAAAAGGCAATGTCATAAACTTTGGCAGGTAAACTGTAAGAGCAAACAGTGGCTGGATGCTCAGAGATGACAAAGAAAACAGTAAAAGCACTTCCAAAAATGATGGGGAAATAAGATAAATTTAACCTATGTCAAGAGAACCAGCCATCATGGGGGAAAGAATAGAGTTGTAAATGTGCTGCATGAATGTTGAGGAACACATGAGTATAATGTTGTTCTAATCCTATGGTTCTGCTAACCCGGCAGGTGTTACATCAGAGTTTTGTAGTCACACACACCCAGCAGCAAAGTTTTTTTTTTTTTAAAAAACGGAATAGGAATATAGTAGTTGATACAAGAGCTAATGTAACAGCATCATGCTAACTCTGCCACCGTCTGCCAATTACATAATTGTGCATAATTATTAATTAATTAATTAAATTTGTATACCACCCTTCATCCAAAGATCCTAGGGCAGTTCACAACAGAAAAATACAACAGGAGAATACAAAACACATAATAAAACGAAAAATGAAAACAAACCAATAAGCCCCCTCCCACAAGCACATTTTAAAAGCCATAGAGTGTTAATCAGACAAGCGCCTGGTTGAAGAGAAAAGTTTTTACCTGGTGCCTAAAGATATGTAACAGAAGCACCAGGCGAGCCCCTGCCACCACAGAAAAGGCCCATTCTTGTGTTGCTCCTCCAGGCCTCTTGTGGAGGAAGCACATGAAGAAGGGCCTCAGTTGATGAGTGCAGGGTCTGGGTCGGTTCATATGGGGAGAGGTGGTCCTTGAGGTATTGCAGTCCTGAGATCAAAACCAGCAATTTGAATTGGGCCTGGAAACTACCCACCCCTCAGACAGCCGCTCCAGATGGATAATGGTGGATGGTATTGAAAGCCACTGAGAGGTCAAGGAGAATTAGCAGTGAAATCTCCTGGGTGCTGCCCATTTGACCTCCTAGGCAACTGACTAGGTCTAGGTTCAATCAGCTTCCACTCATAATAGGTTAAGGTAGGATGTTTCATTCAGGAATGCCTGAAATGGCATTGCCACCACATTTCAAGGAAAGAAAGAATATAGGTCTAAAGTTGTCATCTTTACCATGATCTGAAGTTGCAAACAAGGCTTTTTCCATATTCTCTTTGGGCTCATCCAGGCTTCTCTTACTGCTTTCCCCCTTAAAACCCACTCTTTACTGCTGAATCAGTGCAAATGTCAATTGGATTTTCTCTAGATTGACATTTGCTCAGATTTATCACTAAAGAGTGGGTTTTGAGAGACAAGGGCAAAACTGCTTGGACCCCATGTCTAGAAAGTGTGGGACAACTGCCTGGACCCCTGCTTTCTAGCCACTGGATGAGCACAAATCTGGACGAGCTTGTCCATGCAGAAGAATGATGGGCACAAATAATGGGAAAATACCCAGTGCAGTTTTTCTAGAAAAAGAGGTGCTGGAACTCACCATGAACATGTCCCTCGTTCTCTTATAATGGCAATGGCCACCCCCGAGAAGTGCTGGGCTCCTGCGAGTTACACCCGAAAAAAAGCCCAGGAAATATCAATTCACAAAGCCGTCTCTAATTTGCAGAGGATAGTTTGGGCTTCATTTGTGTAGAGCTCTAAATTGATAGTAGAGCCCCGTATCCAGCGCCTGACTCACTGTAACTGTCTTGCCCAAGCAAAAAGAACCTAGTTAACTACATTTTTAAAGAAAAATATTATTTCAGATATTGTAAGCTGGAAAAAATGCCTTGTTACCATCTAGAGCCAGGTGGATTAAGTGGTCTGAAAAACAATCCATCATCTTTTGCCATAAGCTTATTGTTATACTATCTCATTACCTGCCATCCTGATACTGAAACAGTGGAATAATACAGAGATGGTTTTGCTGCTTAGTTGCTTATGAAACCTCAAAGGTGAAACCTGATCTAAAAATACTTCTCTCCCTGTAAACACACATTAAAATGTCGAAGGCCTTCCAGTATAATCTGCCATTTTATAGCAGTTTTTAAGTGCGGGAAACGATGCTCGGCTAGTTTTGGCAGACATTTGCATTAAGTTCATGGGACCTAAATAAGCTTAGTGCTGTAATATTTGGCCGCCAAAAGCAATGCCAAGCAGATTTTTTTTTATTCCAACTTAATTCCCAAGCTCTCATTCCTGCCAGGAAGTGTTAACTATAGAAACTAGGAGTGAAATAATGGCACTGTAAAATATACCATATGTGCAGACACTAAGCTCTACTGTTTGAATTATGAAAATATTTCTTTGCTGACAAGTATGGAAGGCACAAAATGAGTAGTAGTAAAATCCCATAAATAAATAAAACCGATCAAATCCTTATTTTGCAATGGCTCACCTCTCCAAAAGGGTATGGGAGAATGTGATGTTAATGACTGATACCAAGGTAAAGGTTTGAAAGGCTTGCGTGTTGAGCACTCTGCTTTATGGAAGTGAATCATGAGCAACTTATACCTGCCAGGAGTGACACATCCATGTCTTCCACATGCACAGCATCAGCAAGATTTGAGGACAGAGTCTCAAACAAAGATGTGCTCTCCCAAGCCTACATCCCCAGCATGTTCACAATCCTGTCTCAGCGATGTTTACACTGGCTTGGTCATGTTCACAGAATGCAAGATGGCAGGATCCCCAAGGATGCTCTGTACATGGAGCTGGCTTCAAGCACCAAGTGCTTTGGCTACTTTTTATTTTAAAGTTGCTGAACTTGTAATGGGAGAAATTATTTCATTTCAGAATATAGGCTGGAGGCCACATGTAGAAAGCGTGAAGAACCATAGCAGCAGATTCAGAGGAATCCTGAAATTCAGACCCAACTACCTTCCAACGTTCCCTGTCACAAAACAGATTAAAACATTGGTTTTGCATTTCAGAGACCGAGAAGGCAGCGTATTGCCAAGTGGGAACTGTGCTTTGCCAGATCTACCATGTGCTAGATCAATGTGATGGTGATGATGATTTAAATTCAGTTACTTGGCCAAGATCATTAGATTTGTTAGAATTGTACAAAGGTGCCCAGTGGTTTAGCTAAATAAGTATTAAATTATGATGCCTTAAATCTCGAGACTGTTGGCTCCATTTTGGACCTTGTTAGCGATGCCTTAAGAACAAATTGTGACCGACACTAATAGGCACTTGCTGTGTACAAGACCAAGGCATATTGGCACTAGATCTCTATTTCTCTCTATTTGTCAGTCAAATACAGAAAACAATAAGGAGCAGGACCTTCAAACTTCCACCTTTCCTACACATAACACAGTAGTAAATCCCACTTTCCACAGTTTTGATAGTATTGCCACATCTTTTAGGACTGCCTTCAAAAGATGTTTGGCAGGCAGAAATCTTATATATGATGAGTTCCCTATATTGTGTTTCCCTGAGGAAGTTCCCATGTTGAATGGAGCCCGTTTTTTTTGGAAGGTGGGGAGAGAGGCAAGCCAAGGTTAAGAAAAAATAATGTAATATTCTCTTTAGCATCTGTGCACTATATCTAAAATGGCAAAATACACATTCCCAACTATATTGTTTATGCTGCTCACGGGAATAGTTTAGTTTTGCTTTTGCAGTTTATGATTTTTAAAGTGGTACTTTCTGCTCCTGAGCAATTACCTGGAAGTAAACACCACTGTGGGTAATAGCTTTCAGAGTAAAGTGTTAGAGCCTCTGAGGTGCATGCAGTCCTTTACACACTTACCTAGTAGGAAGTCCCACTGAACTCCAGAGCACTTCTGAGTAGACCTGTCTAGATTGTACTGCATGTGGCTCATAATATCTGTGGCTGCTCAGGTGTGAAGCTGTCTAAGTGGACCTTTTTTTCCTTTTCTTTCAGAGGAAGCTATCCAAGAATAAATTGAGATGTATTTTAACTTTGGTCATCTCCAGGGAAAGTTGGGATACAAATGTGATAATTCCCACTCACCTCCTCCCAATGGGTGGGTGGAGTTTGCAACGCAGTGCAGGGCTTGCCTGGCTGGGTGCCACCCACCTGGTAACAGGGTGTAATTGGCCCACCCCTGCCAGGCAGGCCAATGGGCTGCAGGCAGGGGTGTGGCCTGGGACAGGTACTGGGGCCGATCCTTCGACCAATGATCATTCTTCTTCCTTCTTTTTCAGGATCACCCACCCAACCCTCCCTAAATAATAAATTTGGCTTTGTTGTCACCTTTTTATTCTTTTGCATCTTAACCTTTTGAGTTCCAGGTCAGCGGGCGCTGCTATGGTTATAAGATGGTTGCTGTATTCAGAAGTGGGAATGAATTTTCCCTGCATTGGCAGGTTTTGCCTTCCCCGTAGCAATTCGTCACAACTTTGGTGGTTTTGGGGGCCTTGTTAGGTATCCTTTAGTCTATCTTTGAGTTTGGGGGGAGAGCATCTCATGCAACCCCATGCGGCGGCGTCTGCAGGGCCCATTAAAGGGTGATTGCGGGAGTCACTGGCCCTAGAGCGGTGGCAAGTAGGTCAAACTCCCAACTTAGGTGCAGTGCGTGGGCATGCTATGTAAGTTCACACTTTGCAGTTCCCTCACACGGCACCTGTTTGACCCTGTACATCCTCAGCCCCGGTGGGCTGAGATGGATACCTTCCAAGGCCAAGACCAAGGCTAAGGCCAAGTTTCCTACATCTGAAGTTCAATAAAGTTGTGGCCTAATGTGAACCCATACCTTGGTGTCTAGTCTCTTTCTTTGGGGGGCGGGGAGGCTCCAAGGACAGGGTTTAGCGCGTGGGCTCGCAAATAAAATGTATAGCTATAGCAGATGAGGCAAGTGGATGCAGAAAGATGCTGAAACACATCCCAATAAAATCCCACAAAAGTGTCTGTTAATAAACATATAATTATTGCCATCTATCAGGATTCTAAATCATTAAAATCAGCTACCTTTAATCAATGACATGTACTTGCAAATTAATGCCAGCATATCTGCGTGCATACATACCTATCTGCATGATACTAGTATATGGATTACAATAGACTGTGTTCACCTAAATAAAATCACATAGTGTTGGGTATTTCTCATAAGAATTCTTTGTTTATGCGCAGAAAAATATTCTATTCTTATTCCGTATGATATGATAACATTTAGGGCCATTGCAGGTGTGTATGCAACACACTGTAAAAATACTAGATGGTAAAAGTTCTGTGGCAAAACATTGTACAATAGCCCAACACAGAATACAGGCTGCAGTTTCGGGGGTAAAGAAAGCCTGTTTGCTAGGAAGCAAATTTAGCAATTTGTTGCAGCTTCAAGACTGTTGATTTTAAAAAACAAAACCCAAAACAGTTGCCTGATTGCTTTGCTATTTTTTTATTTGGTGTTCTAGAGTATTCATGACCTCTCTTGCTGCATGAATAGGTCTCACACGTTCAGAATGTATGGTTGATAATGGATTTGGCGATAGGTGTCTAGGCAAGGCAATGCAATCAATAACAAAACAGCCAAGGCACCATGTGATGGAAGATGAGATGGAAGGTATTCAGTGAACACTGATGAAAAAGCGTGTCACTTAAAAAACAAAACTGGGATGCCCAACTTTTTAAGGACCATGGATTTTTGAGCAAGTTCCATAGTTGCCACCTCCTTTGCTCAGTTCCCTCTCCCTTGTTCTGAATCAGCACTCCTTCCCATCCACGTGACCATGAAAACTTTGATCGGGGTAAAAGTCATCTCTAGTAGAGTTAATATGCGCCATGAAAAGTGCATAGAGTTGAAAGTGGGAAGGACTGTCAGTCTTTCAACTTCTTCCTTAGTCTCTGTGTACTTTTCAAGGCAGAAAATTAGAACCACATCATGATCAGCAAAAGGGTGGGGTCACAAGTTTTGTGGGCGCCAGGGAAATAGTTGGCAGCCCCACAGAGGGAGAGTTAAACAAAACAAGTGCCTCAGAATTCTGCTCCCCTGCCCCCGCAAAAAGACCTTTATTTGAAATATTGGTCCAGCCTTATCAGGCATATTTGCAGCATTTTGTGTTTTAATGGCTCTGCAACGCACAACCCTACTTGGAAGTCAGTCCCAATCAGTTCAGTTAGATTTCCAGCACAATTCTATGCGTGTCTACTCAGAAGAGAGTCTCCTTGATTCACTCCAGTTATTTTTGAGTGGGATGGGATTCTGCATGGATTGGACTGTCGGGCTTTGATCCTATACAAACTTGCAGTAAATCTAACTGAATTCTATAAACCTTACTTCTGAAGGGCTTTAATTTCCTTTTGTATCTGCAAATTCTTTGGGTTTCCTCTAAGCTTCTTTTCTTTGTCTTTTAGTTGTTCCAAAATTTTATCTTTTTTCTCATTCTGTGTCTTTTTCCTAATTGAATTTTGTTGAATGAGGAATCCTCTCATTACTGCTTTGCTGGCATCCCCAATAACCCTAGTTTCCATTCCCTGGTTGACATTAAGTTCAAAATAATCCTTCAGGGCTTTTTGGGCTTTATTTACAATTGGAGTACTCCTCAACAAATCGTCATTCATTCTCCATCTGAAAGAACCTTGTAAGAACATTTTCAGTTCCACAAAAACTGCATTATGGTCAGAGCAAGTTTTAGGGCAAATTTCAGTTTTTAGCACTTTAGGAACCAAGTCTCTGGATATCCATAGGTGGTCGATTCTCAAAAATTATTGGTTTGCCTCTGAGAAAAAGTAAAGTCTTTTTCAGTTGGATTTCTAACTCTCCATATTTCTGACAAATCGAATTTGTCAGTTATATATAAAAAAAACCTTAGGTAATATAAACCTTACTTCTGAATAGATATGTATAGGATTCCAGCCTATTTCCCCACCACCATTTGCAACTTGATTTCCACCCCCAGCCACATTTCATATTTTATTCAATTACCCTAGCCTAGCCGTTAACTGACTCTTTCATGTAAATTCTATGGAAGAAAAGAAAAAAAGCTGGTTCAATATGCTGGATGGGTGGTATTGAGTAACCTGTGTGGGTCATGCTTAGTTTTATACGGTAATGCAATTGTCTTGTATTTTTAGAACTTCTTCAGAGTATGCTGAAGGCAAGAAAATTAGTCTCAATAGGTTTATTAGAAGAGCTTATGTTTTAATGCATCAACGGAGTGGAAATTCAGGGCTTTGAAGGAAAGCTGTTGGCAGCCTCTTATCAATGCTTGCCAACTTTTTTCTTTTTGCTGTTTCCTAGATGTTCCTTGAAATTGATCACTATTTGGAAATCCTGGAATGTTGTCCCGATGCTGTTTACTGGACATTTTTCTTATCAATAGACAATAGCTAGCTTTTTGTGTGTGCTCAAGGTGTTTCAAATACATAATCATCTTGCAATCATAGACTCATAGAATTGTGGAATTGGAAGGTACCCCAAGGGTTATCTAATTCAGCTCCCTGCAATGCAGGAATCTTAACTAAAGCATCCAGGACAGATGACCAGTCAACCTCTACTTAAAAACCTCCAAGGACGAAGAGTCCACAACCTCCTGAGGGAGACTTTTCCACTGTCGAACAACTCTGTCAGAAAGTTCTTCCTAATGTTTAGTCCAAATCTCCTGACTAAACATCAGAACAATCCTAAGTAAAGAACAAACTGCCACTTCCAAAACCTTCCTAGTATGGGAGGCCAGATTCCTCCACCCACACCACTTACCTTTTAAAGAAAGGTTACATTGGCTTCAGGCTGGCACACTCAAAGAGCCCAGTACAGTTGAGGAGCAAAGGTTTGGTGGATCCAGAAAACTCTAGAATGTTCCAGATTTGGCTGTGCCATGGAAGCACTGGTGGAACTATATTTTTGCCCACAGAGTTTTCATGAGAGTATTTGGAGCCTTCAAAATGACTGCTCCCTGCTGGTGGAGATGTCCCTTTGCTTCTTCATAGCTCCCCTCAGCCGACATTTGGCATGGATAGGATTGCTCTGAAAGAAAATTGTCTTGTTTAGAAATGGTGTTTTGCCAGGCAATATTGTGCTTTTGGCTGCCCTGAGTCACAGTTCAAGAGAAGTCTGCCGTTGTGGTCAAGTGATCTTTGACCTTTCTTACTCAAAAATATTTTGTTTGACTAACTGCTCTGACTGAATACATTGGCAGAAGCTGCACTCTAGACAAGTAAATAAATATCTTTTTGAAGATGGGAATTCTCTCTTTGATGGGTATTGCAAGGAAACAAAATTAGTCCTGATCTTTGTGGTTCTGTTTTTTGTTTCATTTCGTTTATCACCTTTCATTTTGCCATGATTTACTAAGTAAATGTTGCAGTAAATCCATCCTCGTGCATTCCAAGGACAGATGGTGGACATAGTTTCTGGATTTATGATGATTTGTATGATCAAAGTATTTAGCTTCCATTTTCTAAACAAGAGCTTGAGATGCTTACTAGGAAGCAAAGGGTATTCAAATGCTGGACTTGCTGGATTAGATGAAAAACCTTCAGATTCAAATGTTTCAGTTTCTCTTTCAAGTCCAATGTTCTATTTTATGTTGAAGCTGTTCTTTAATTTTATTTAATTTTATTCAATAAATGTGAGCGTACTCCAGTACCGCAGAGTTGTTGTCAGATGTCTACATTAGTTTTCAGTTTTCCTTATTAAAATATTCTGACAGTTTGAATTCCGCCCCCACTACACCCCCTGTATCAATGAGCTTAAAATTTATATTTTGGTACCTTGTCAAAATATTGAAGATATCAGCCAGGGTACTTCTGGAGTGAATACAGACTGACAGAATGAATTTTTTTCCTTGATTAATCTTTTTTAAAAATTGTTCTTTGCTACATTTTTGCAACAAACTGTGGCCTAGTTCACACATCACACTAAACTGTGATTTAACATTATGAGGACAAGATGTGGTTAGCGCCCCTGCCCCCCAATACGAGCACAAAGAGGCACTTGGAAACTTTCACTTCCAATTTAGACTAATAGAGGCTTATTATAACATCTCAAGTGGGGGTTTATATTAGCAAGGGCTGCTGAAAACTAGTCAGCTTCATAAACTATGGTTTGATGCTGGGTTGCTTCCACCAGCAGTAGTTAAGACTAACTGCAGTTTTTCTGGATCTAGATATCACAGCAAGCTGCAGTTAGTCTAAAATGTAAACAAAAGCTTCCAAGCTCTGCTAGAGTAGAAGACAGTATGGCTGCCTTTGGTTTGCTGTGGCTTGGTCCTGTAGTGCTAAACCATGGAATGAATAAGCACACATGTATTGTATTTTGTATACTGTAAATTTGCTGTTACAGTGGTACCTCGGGCTAAGAGCTTAATTCGTTCTGGAGGTCCGTTTTTAACCTGAAACTGTTCTTAACCTGAGGTACCACTTTAGCTAATGGGGCCTCCCGCTGCAGCAGCACCGCTGCCAGAGCACAATTTCTGTTCTCATCCTGAAGCAAAGTTCTTAACCCGAGGTCCTATTTCTGGGTTAGCGGAGTCTGTAACCTGAAGTGTCTGTAACCCGAGGTACCACTGTATTTTTATTGATTATAATTTAGTAATGATTTATTGTAATGCTTGAGAGTGAATTTCTGTTAAATTATTATTTGCTGTTATTTTGGGAGTTAATTTAATTGTGTACTATTATATTCTAATGGACTATTGAATATTATTTTATTTGAGATAAGTAGTTTATTTAAGTTTATTATTATTAAATTTATTATTAAGTTATTATTATCACTTATCTGTACTGGATTGGATTGTTATAAGATGATTTATCTTTCTTGTGTATTCTGTTGCTTCTTCACCTATACACAAATTGCCTTCTGTATAGCATTTTCAATTCTACAGGTCTACGATTCTTTTATTATAGAAAGGTAGTATACAAATTAAAAGTGAAATGAAAATGAAATGAAACTCTGAAACCACTACAATCCTGATTAAGGTTGCTGCTATTGGTTCCTCTTTTCCAGGACACCACAAAGTATTCTCAATATTTCACTTTGCAGCGGAGAGAAAGACTATTGTAGGGACACACTTGTATCCAGCAAAGCTACCTTGTTGTTATAGGGACTTTTGCCTGCAGAACTGGGCTTCCTCTCTTTGCATGTCCTTCCCCAATCTCCCCCTGAATTGCTCCAGAGAGTTGAGGGAACCCCAGAGCAGATTCTTTTGAGGGGAACAGGGAGGTGCATGAGGAGAGGGAGAGGAGAGGTCAAGGGAGCCTCCTACAGGCAAAAATTATTACGCTAATGGGATGACTCTGTTGGACACAGCTCTATGTCCCCACCATGGTATTTCCCTCAGCTGTAACGTGAGAGAGCCAGAATAGGTTTGTGTTGTCCTGTAAAAGCAGG
The DNA here is from genome assembly GCF_964270895.1 of Podarcis filfolensis. NCBI lineage: Eukaryota > Metazoa > Chordata > Lepidosauria > Squamata > Lacertidae > Podarcis > Podarcis filfolensis. Next base: position 36,743,901 of record NC_139607.1, on the reverse strand, counting down.
CAGAAGAATCTGCACTCTCATTCAGGACAGCAGTGGCTTCAGATGTGTGTTTATCCACCCTGAGGCAGGACTGTACAGCTAAAAATATAATGTACAAACTGAACCTTATTGACAGGTTAGCCTTTGGATATTTTTCTTGGTCTTTTTCTAACTATGGTCCGATTTACTCAGTTTGTCCGTTGACAATTCCTTTTATCTTCATAGCTTAATAGGCTGCAGTTTGCATGCAGAGCACATGAAGTTTTAATTTGTTCCCTGTGATATTTCTGCAGTCTTTGTTTTTTTGTTTTAAAATAGGCATTTCCAATTCCTTTTTTGGGTCTTCTTTCGTTCCCCCCTTCTGTCCACATAAAATATTCATATTATTCCATTACCTCTCTCTTACATATTGCTTTACTTGCTTGTTACATGGTTAATTTAGTCTGCAGTCTGTCTCAAGAATCATGCCTATTAACTTATAAATTATAATTTCATAAGTGTTGCTTTTCACCCTGACTGAATATACTGCTGTTAAACGTGAAGGGGGGTGGGCAGGAGGTGATGGACTCTATCATTTCAAACTGCAGGTGGAGGAAATGAATGTTTGCATCTTCCAATTCACCACATTTTCTAAAGAAGTGGTACAGCCCAGGAACAGACACTTTTTTGCATGGGGACTGACTACTTGGCTGGGTTTAATTCTAGATTTCCATAGTGCATTATTGTACAACTCTGTTTAGAAAAGAGCATGCTTCCAAGTAATTGTAACTAATTAATGTCACATAAATATTTCATCTTAATTAAGCTAGGAAAATGGTGGAAACAAGCAGTGGTATTTTCTGCTCCCTGATCTCAACTGTGTTTACATGGAAGCGAGTAATGGTTCGTTTCCTTTTGGAAGCTGATCTTTCTGGGGTTCTTTTACAAAAATGATAAGCGATATCAGCATTCCTTTTTTAAAAAAAAAATATATCAACATCTGTGCTTATTTACAATGTTGCAAAATTTTTGGAAGGGTATGCTTGCTCATTACTTCAAGATGAAGTGCTTCCTGTGAATTTGGGGCACATTTTATTTTTTGATTGCTTGATTAACATTTATACGCTGCCTTCTTTCTGTAATGGAACCCAAGGCAGAGTACCTGAAGGTGCTTTCGATGGCATTGTCAGCCATGCAGACAATGATCAGACCCAGACCCTTAACTTCAGCTAGGTGTTAGCTTTGTTAGTTTCTGTTTGCCACTGAGCAGCTGCTTAGAGTCACAGGACTCTGTTTACATTCCAGAGGCAGTCCAGGCTGTTGGAAGTCTCATGGGAGAAGGGAGACGGATGTGACGTTAGTGGGTTTCCTGTTCCTTTGTCCCTTTGTTGCTCAGTTGCTCTCTGCTTTCATAGAGAGAGGATGTATATTCCTTTGCTGTCTGCGTAGTGAGAAATAAAGCATAGCAATGTAGCCATAAATCTCATCACTTCTGCTGCTTTGAAACTCTGCTGAATGGGGGAACATGCCTGAGGCCTTATCAGAGGCTCAGGTCGCTAATTATTCATCGGAGGGTGATTCTGAAGGACTCGGCGGGAAGATGAGCTTTATCAGCTTGGCCGAGTGGAGATTTCAACAGCCTTCACATACCCTCAGATCCCGATATCATATAGAATGTAATGGATCATGTCAGGATAAAGTCTGTAGGTTGGGACTCTTTGGGCTCCCCCCTTTAAATGCCTTAGCCCCATCTGTACCCTTTTAACAGAGATGCTGGCAAAGCTTGCCTCTCTTGGGCCTGGACGTCAGCATTGGGGTCTTAGGCCCAAGCATTGCTGAAGTTAAACAGGTCTAGTCTGGTCAATGCCTGGATGAAAGACTGCCTGGGAACCACATAGGCAACACCCACAGGATTCCAAGTTGGAAGAAAGGTAGGCTACAAGATGTACTAAATAAATACATAAATGTACACGCAGAATGGTGTTGAGATTCCCCAACCTGGCGTACTGTGTCTAGTTCTGCACATCACAGCTTAAGAAGGATGTTGACAAGCTGGAACGTATGCCAAGGATGGCGACCAAGATGATAAACAGTCTGGAAACCAAGCCTTATGGGGAATGGTTGAGGGAGTTAGGGATGTTTATCCTGGAGAAGACAAGACTGAAAGCCATCTTCAAATATGTGAAGGGCGGCCACACGGAAGAGAGAGCAAGCTTGTTTTCTGCTGCTCCAGAGGGTAGGACCCGAACCAATGGATTCAAATTACAAGAAAGGACATTCCAAATAAACATCAGGATGGTAAGATGGTAAGAGCTGGACTACCTCGGAAGGTGTGGAGTCTCCCTCATTGGAGGTTTTTAAACAGAAGTTGGACGGCCATTTGCCAGGGATTCCTACATTCCTCACCATTGCCTTTGACTTTATTTATGCTGGTGAGACTTGGAGAGTCATGATGTGGTTGAGCACCCACGCTTGCCTAATGTTGTTAGTGTAATTCCAGACAATTAATCTTGAAAACACAATGCAGCCCAAAATGATTAATTTCTGCATTTGTTTTATATTACTTTTGGATTGAAAAAAAAATGTGCAGAAGACAGAGCGGTAAGTGGATTACATTGGGAAAATTATATATTTTTTAAAGCTTATTATTCTAGTGGATTTTGGTAATACAAGCAGCAGCTTTCGCTACAGGAAATATAAAGATATACTTAATTAGATTTACATATCTTTTGTAGACTGCTACATTCTCTGAGCTAATGGTATCTGGAGACTTAGAGAGAAGCGTAAACCAAACGCTGCCTCCCTCTCCCCCTTCCTCCCCTCTCCCATCACAGTTTATATTTTTTGCCTTAATCCAAGTTTCTTTGCTGGTAATTTGAACTCACATGAATTAGAATAGGGAATGCCAACCTTTTCATCCATCTTTTTAATCTAATGAAAAAGTACACCTGCACCAAATTTTTTTTATATTGTAAGTTTATGTTGAGAAACATCTATGGGAATAGGGCAGTATACAAATTTAATTAATTAATTAATTAATAGCAATACTAATAGAAATACAGTGGTACCTCAGGTTACATACGCTTCAGGTTACAGACTCCGCTAACCCAGAAATAGTGCTTCAGGTTAAAAACTTTGCTTCAGGATGAGAACGGAAATCGTGCTCTGGTGGCGCAGCGGCAGCAGGAGGCCCCATTAGCTAAAGTGGTGCTTCAGGTTAAGAACAGTTTCAGGTTAAGTACGGATCTCCGGAACAAATTAAGTACTTAACCCGAGGTACCACTGTAGTACTGCAAGCAAATATAGATGCTCCAACAACCTTATACTGCATATGCCTAATTCTGGAATATGCAATGACTTTATGGAGACCTACAATACTTTTGCTCAGACATTTCAGGAAATTTTCACATTTTTTTGATGAATGTGTTGTTTTTGAACTTTGTTTTTGAACTGTGAGTTGGGGAAGGCTGCTCCCTCCTCAGGCAGATTCCACCTGGCCCAGGGGGCGGGGCCCAGACTGACTCACCACCGCCACAGCTTAAGAGGCCTCATGAGGCACTGGGACACCGCTGCTGTTGCTGCACTGTGAGTTGGGGAAGGCCGCTCCCTCCTCAGGCTGATTCCACCTGGCCCAGGGGGCGGGGCCCAGACTGACTCACCACCGCCACAGCTTAAGAGGCCTCATGAGGCACTGGGACACCGCTGCTACTGCTGCATCGTGGGGGTTGAGGAAGGCCGCTCCCTCCTGTAAGCCCATTCCACCAGGCCTAGGGGGCGGGGCCCACACTCGCCACCGCTACAGTTTTAAGGACACTGGTGTTGCTGCAGCAAATGTTAAAAATGTTTTTATATATTTTAAAGTGTTTTAAAGGGGTTTTTACTTTTTACTTTTGATTTGTTTTTTATTTTGTAAATGGAGGTTGGTTTGAGGCTTGGGATTGCTACCGTAGTGGGGCAAAGGAGGTATGGCGGTGGGGGCAGATGTCATAGGCGAAGGGGATTGAGATACGGATATGCTCGTACCCCTTCCAATCTGCGCCCCATCCCGAGGGACGAAGGTAGGGTGAGCAAGGATTACTCACCTCCGTCACTGGTGTTGTGCAATGCCAGGTCTATAGGCAACAAAACCGCCACCCTGCGAGACTTCTTCACTTCGCAGGGGGTTGACCTGGCTTGTGTGACGGAGACCTGGGTGCTCGAAGGGGAAACTGTTACCTTACGACAGATGGCGCCCCCAGGTTTCTCCGTCCTCCACCAGTCGCGGACTGTGGGCCGGGCGGGAGGGGTGGCATTATTAATCCGGGAAGATTGTTCTTTCAGGGCTCTACCATCGCCATCGATTCCCGGCATTGAATGTGTTGGCCTAGTGTGGGGCTCTGAGGTGAGCTTGGCTGTCTGGCTGGTGTACCGGCCACCTAGCGCACCAGCAGCCACCCTGTCAGGCCTGCTGGAGGCGGTGGCCGGCTGGGCCTTGGAGTTCCCTAACCTATTGGTATTGGGGGACTTCAACATCCATGCTGATGCCATTGCCTCCTCACAGGCTCTGGACCTGGTGTCTTCCATGGCGACACTAGGGCTCTCCCAGTTTGTTTCGGGCCCCACACATCAAGCAGGCCACACACTGGATTTGATCTTTGGCGCCGGTATAGATGTGATCATGTCTCCTTCGATGAAGGTGCCATGGTCTGATCACTACGCTCTGAAAGCCAGGATTGATTTTCCACCCCCACCCTGCTTAGGTGGCGAGCCAATTTGGGCTCACCCGCAGAGGCTGATGGACCCTGATAGATTCCGTCAGGCCTTACGGGACCTTGCTCCCCCTGGTGACTCATTGACTGAGCTTGTTGAGGGCTGGAATATCCAGCTCCTAGCAGCCATCGATGAGATCGCACCTAGGCGCCCTCTGCGACCCCACAGAAACCAGGCTCCCTGGTTTACCGAGGAGCTTCGGAAAATGAAGCGGGACCTCAGACGGCTAGAGCGAGTATGGCGGGGTGCCCGTGACGGAGCCTCAAGAACATCTTATAGGGTTTTTATGAAAACCTACGAGATGGCAGTGAAAGCCGCTAAGAAGTCCTACTTCTCGGCCTCCATTGCCTCCGCTTGCTCTCGCCCGGCGCAATTATTTAGTATAATTAGGTCTTTAACGTCCCTTGAAGGACAGCCAAATTTAAATAACAATTTGACACACAGCTGTGAGGCATTTGCGAGCTTTTTTGCGGAGAAGGTCCTGTTGCTCCGCCATGACCTCCCTGCCAATTTGGATACAATAAAGGAACTGGAGGCCCCTCGACTGTCCTCGGGTCCAGTATTGGACCACTTTGACTGGATATCCCCAGCCGATGTGGACAGACTCCTCCGAGCTGGAAAGCCCACCACCTGTCCTCTTGACCCGTGCCCGTCTTGGCTGATTAGAGAGTGTCCAGATGAGGTGCGGGCCCCCCTGGGTGATATCATCAATTTGTCCCTTGGCACCGGGATATTCCCAGGGGAACTGAAGGAGGCAATGGTGCGTCCGCTCTTAAAAAAAAAACATCATTAGATCCCTTAGATCTATCCAATTATCGCCCGGTTTCGAATCTTCCATTCCTGGGTAAGGTGATTGAGAGAGCGGTTGCTGAACAGCTTGGTAGGTTTCTGGATGAAACATCGGCTCTCGATCCATTCCAGTCCGGCTTCCGCGCTGGTCATGGGACTGAGACGGCTCTGGTCGCCCTAACAGATGATCTCCGCAGGCAGCTGGATCGAGGCGAGTCGGGGCTGCTGATTCTTCTAGACCTGTCAGCAGCCTTTGACATGGTCGATCACGAACTCCTAGACCACCGCCTTGCCGACGTGGGGATCCAGGGCACAGTCCTCCAATGGCTGCGCTCGTTTCTCTCTGGTCGGGGACAGAGGGTGGCGCTTGGGGGGGAATTGTCATCGCGCCACTCCTTGGTGTGTGGAGTGCCTCAGGGTGCGATTCTCTCCCCGGTGCTTTTTAACATCTTTATGCGCCCCCTCGCCCAGCTTGTCCGGAGTTTTGGGCTGGGTTGCCATCAGTATGCCGATGACACCCAACTCTATCTGTTGATGGATGGCCATCCTGACTCGGCCCCAGACACACTGACCAGATGTCTGGAAGCTGTGGCTGGATGGTTGCGTGGGAGCCGGTTGAAGTTAAATCCTTCGAAGACAGAGGTCCTCTGGCTGGGACGGAGTGAATGGGATTGAGGGGGCAACTCCCATCTCTTGCGGGGGTGCAATTAGTGCCAGCATCGTCCGTTAAGAGTTTGGGTGTAATCTTCGATACCTCCCTCTCTATGGAGGCGCAGATTACAGCTATAACAAAGGCGGCATTTTTTCATCTCCACCAAGCTAAGCAGTTGGCTCCTTATCTCTCTCACCCTGACCTAGCCACTGTGATCCACGCGACGGTCACCTCCAGACTGGATTATTGTAACTCGCTCTACGTGGGGCTGCCCTTGAGACTGACCCAGAAACTCCAGTGGGTGCAGAATGCCGCGGCGAGACTCCTTATGGGGTCTTCGCTGCGAGATCATATTCATCCGGTACTATACCAGCTGCACTGGCTCCCGGTGGAGTACAGGATCAGGTTTAAGGTGCTGGTTTTAACCTTTAAAGCCCTATACGGCCTAGGACCCTCGTACCTACGGGACCACCTCTCCTGATATGTCCCACAGAGAAATTTACGGTCTGCAAATAAAAACATCCTGAAGATCCCAGGCCACAGAGAGGTTAGGCTGGCCTCAACTAGAGCCAGGGCTTTCTCGGCCGCGGCTCCAATCTGGTGGAACGCTCTGTCACAAGAGACTAGGGCCCTGCGGGACCTGACATCTTTCCGCAGGGCCTGCAAGACAGAGCTGTTCTACCAGGCCTTTGGTCAGGGCGCAGCCTGACCCCTCCTCTGGCAATCTGCACAGAATTTTGCTTAATGGTTGCCATCAATTTGATTTTAATTTGATTTTAATTAATTTTATAATGAATGTTTTTAGAATGTTGGATTATTTTGATTGTTGTTAGCCGCCCTGAGCCCAGCTTCGGCTGGGGAGGGCGGGATATAAATAAAATTTATTATTATTATTATTATTATTATTATTATTATTATTATTATTCTGCTATTTTGAGTTTATCTGACCCTGCCCCCACAAAATACTCCATTTCTAGCTCTTTCTGGCCAGCCATTCAATTTTTGTTCTAAGCTAAAGTAGCGGATCTTGTGCCTTAATGAAGGCCATTCTGTGACTCCTCCTCATATCCTAATATTTTCTGATGTGAAATGCATGATGCTTTGTCATCGCAGAAATGAGTTTCCCCACTGCCACTCCACACAATTTGCTGTCCCATCTTGCTGGGTGGGAATTGAAATATGACAGCGTAACATCATGCGGTTTGTATTGGTAATCACTATCAGTAGGAAGAGAGAGGTACTTCTGGTGGCTGCCGAAAGTCTACTTCCAGCCTGTGACTTCATTTTATTTGCTGTGATCCAACTAATGCTGACTATATGTTGGCTGCTTTTCATTCTTATGAATGGACAGCCAGTACCCGCACACAAGGACATTTCACTATTGACACAGCTGAAAAGGTTAGATGTTCCATGCTGCAATGAAAATGTGAATCAAGCCTCAAATCTAGATCTGCCTTCTCAATCTGGAACCATAAAGATAAAATTCTCATCAACCCCAGAGTTAAATGGCCACTGCCATTTCTAAATTGCAGAAACCCTAAGCTGCCTTGCAGAGATCAATACATAAAGATAGAAGTGAACCTCATTGTCTTCAGATAAGTCTCACTAAGCTCACTAGGACTTGCTTCGGAGTAAACATGCTTAGTGTCTCACTGCACTGCCAGTTATGCAATATTTAGTAGCAAGTGGGATCAGTTTTAATTGATTCTTCCAACCAACTCAGCATGTTTAGTTTCTTTATTAGATGAAGGTTCCTATTTTTCTAGATGGAAGTTGTTAGAAACCCTTATGTTACCATATTATCATTTTGTTGTCATACTGACAGAGACAATAACTTTTGTGTCTTCCAGTTAATCTAAATAAGAAAACGTTCATTATAATTTTGTACAAGATGCTGATTGTAGCATTTTTTAATTCAAAGAAACATCATGAAAATAGGGCCATGGGTGAGAAGCTACATCTCTCTATAGATGTGACATTCAGCACCCTAATATGTATCTTTACTTGGAAGTAAGTCCCATTGCATTCAGTGGGGCTTACTCCCAGGAAATTTTATATGTGATTGCAGCTTTAGTTGTTCAATATAAATGCTTAAAAGGAATTGAATGACCAGCTGAATTACTGGAGTAGCTAGGGATTGTAAGCATTTTAGCCAGCACCAATCGTTCTGAAATATTTTGGGTAATGACTGCAAGTATTTACATATTTTTTTGGTTTAAGACACCTGCTTCAATAAGCAGCTAAGTGTTTGGAGGTATGAGTAAGACCTGGTTTAGTCTTACAGTAGAATATGAAAGTAAATTGTCAGAGTGAATTTTAAAGATAGAAAATAAAGTTACAGTTAGAGAAGTAGAAAAAAAGTAACACTTTGTTAAACTGTATTTCAAAGCACCTCTGACAAGAGCCTCAAAGGTATTAATGCAAGTTTCCAATTATTTCTGGAAGCTGAACTTAATTGTATATTTTAAAGATGAAAAATGTCCTGATGATTCTAAGCCTTATGTCACACATCGGAGTGGAAAATTCTTTTTTTTTTTGGGGGGGGGGGGTTGAAAAACCTTTCACAATCCTTTCTAAACTTTCTTTCCAGAGCAAAAAAATGAATCACCTAAGCTTCTTCTTTGCAGCTTGTGGGTTTCTAGAGGTATACCACTTGGGGGCAGCATATGCTCTTTCCAAACGTGGCAAGAAATTACTGGAGGTTGTGACGGCCTTTGCAGGAGCTTCTTCAGGATCTGTGACTGCCACTGTTCTTTTAACAGTGCCCAAAAATATAGAGGTAATTGAAAAAGAACCTGCAAATCTTTAAAAGATAGCTTAAATCTACTCATTTGGGATGCTATCAACTGAAATCATAATAATATGACCAGTATCTTGCACACCTACAGCGCAGCTGCATGCTTTTGCTAGCATATTCCAAATTAAACATTTTGGAGCAGTGATAGATTTATGAAACATACTCTTATCTTTTACTGTCACCCTTTTGCCTATATTGTGTGTTGCAAGATTATATGTGGGGAAATGGGCAGTGACGGTGAATAATTTTTTTTTTGACCTGTACAATTACTTTTCTAATTCTTACTTGGTTACTTTGTAGTATGTATGCAGAAGTAAGTATTTGTGACGATCGGTCATGTAGTTACAAACGACAGTCTCTCTCTCCCCCCCGCCTTTTTAAAAATTACTATAGTCTGTTAAATTCTATGTCAAAGGCAAAATAGGCTGACATAGCTAGTGGAATTGGCAATGGCCAATGTAGGCGCAATCTGTTTGTAAAAATAATGAAAACATTATTGGTAATTAGTAATTGTAATTGCTTATTCCTGGTAATTAATGATTTGTCGTTTTCAGTTTCCCTAATTGGTAGCTAGAGATAACTAAGAAATCAAAGCTATCTATGACACATATCTTTTGATGATGATTATATATATATATATATATATATATATATATATATATATATATAAAATCAAAATCATCAAAAGATATCAGGGTGGATCACAGATCTTCATAGTGGTGTGAAGGTACTCATAGAAGCCAGGAAGATTAGAAGCAGGAATGTGCAAAACCTCTGACTTTGTTTCTGCAGATTCTTCTCATTTTCTGCCCCACAACCTTGCATATACAGATGTACCTCGGGTTAAGAACTTAATTCGTTCTGGAGGTCTGTTCTTAACCTGAAACTCTTCTAAACCTGAGGTACCACTTTAGCTAATGGGGCCTCCCGCTGCAGCAGCGCCGCCGCCACACAATTTCTGTTCTCATCCTGAAGCAAAGTTCTTAATCCGAGGTACTATTTATGGGTTAGCGGAGTCTGTTATCTGAAGCATATGTAACCTGAAGCGTCTGTAACCCGAGGTACCACTGTACTTGGAAGCCAGCAGGGATGGAGAGCCTGTGGCCCATCCAATATTGTTGGATTGTGGCTCCTCTTGGGTCTGATGGGAGATGTAGTCCAACCACATCTTTAGAACCTAAGCTGCCCCACTCCTGCTCTAGTGTGAGCCACCAGCTGGTCCTGCAAACTGATGGAGATGATGGAGAGCAATCCACCTGCTACTGTATGGATGACGCCAGTGATCGTAGCTAGCCAGTCATCCAACTGCTCGCTTGCACACTGTGGTGTTCCATTGACCACCACACAATGCTTGTAGTAAGGGCAGACATTGTCCTCCTCACTCAAATGCTCAGTAGCAAAGCTGCTTAACAAGCTACCACTTGTGTATATCTTTCCCTTAAAGAACTGCGGGAAATTGTGTTTAGGCATGCCAACATGGACTCTGCCTGATAAGCTCAATGGGACACACATCTAAAGGAACATTTTGATTCACATCCTGATAATGCGACTTCTCAGTGTAAATCTACCCTAACAATCCACCAACCCCTGGAACAGAATATAAATCTGAATGAATCTGACACGAAGTGGGTTCATGATAATTATCTGCACTAGTGGAACTTCAGTATCTGCTTCAGAAATCAGAACTGCTAAATACAGCATCTATAATTAGAAGTGTATTTTTTAACAACACAGCAATTCAGTGACTCTGTGGAACGTGCTGCTTGTAGTATGTGCTAACAATGTTTGTGACTCCACAGTTCAAGGCAAATGCCATTTTCTTTAAATTGCAGTACAACGAAGTTTCTGTTCTTCCCCTTTCATTTTTTTTAAAAAGGTATTTATTGTGATTTTATAAAAACATAAGTTTACAAAATAGAAAAGACTCACATAGAAAGAAAAAGATACAAAAAAGAAAACATAGAAAAATACATAAAAGAGAAAAAAGAGGAATAAAAATACAAAAAACAAAAAACAAATAAATAAAAAAGAATTAAAAAACAAATCTGTTTTTAGTAACTTTAAACTCATTAGCTTGTTTCCTTGACCTCCTCACACCTCCCCTTTTTGTATTCCCATTTAAATAATCCAATCAGCAAATCCTTACCTTCTTTCGTTTATCTTAACTCTATATCTTAACATATTATAACTCTATATTTTCATCCATTTATCAATTCATTTTTGCATATTCTTATTAACTTTGTTGCTAATGCCACTTATTTTCAGTCCAACATCATTTTAACATTCATTAATTTTACAGTGTTTCTGAAGGTAGTCTTTAAATTTCTTCCAGTCTTCTTCCACCAACTCTTCTCCCAGGTCTCGGATTCTGCCAGTCATTTCCGCCAATTCCATATAATCCATCACCTTCATCTGCCACTCTTCCAGGGTGGGTAGCTCTTGTGTCTTCCAATACTTTGCAATAAGTATTCTTGCTGCTGTTGTTGCATACATAAAAAAAGTTCTATCCTTCTTTGGCACCAATTGGCCGACTATGCCCAGGAGAAAGGCCTCTGGTTTCTTCAGGAAGGTATATTTAAATACCTTTTTCATTTCATTATAGATCATCTCCCAGAAAGCCTTAATCTTTGGGCACGTCCACCAAAGGTGAAAGAATGTACCTTCATTTTCTTTACATTTCCAACATTTATTATCGGGCAAATGATAGATTTTTGCAAGCTTGACTGGTGTCATGTACCACCTGTAAATCATTTTCATAATATTCTCTCTTAAGGCATTACATGCCGTAAATTTCATACCGGTGGTCCACAACTGTTCCCAGTCAGCAAACATAATGTTGTGACCAATATCTTGTGCCCATTTGATCATAGCAGATTTAACCGTTTCATCCTGCGTATTCCATTTTAACAGCAAGTTATACATTCTTGAAAGTATCTTAGTTTTGGGATCTAACAGTTCTGTTTCCAATTTTGATTTCTCCACCTGGAAGCCAATTTTTTTATCCAAATTATAGGCCTCTCTTATTTGATAATAATGAAGCCAGTCTCGCACTTTATCTTTTAATTTCTCAAAACTCTGCTATTCCAATTTGTCTCCTTCTTGTTCCAATATTTCGGCCATTTGGCCTCCATATTGAGCTTTTTCTGAGCCTTTGCTTCCATTGGTGACAACCACCTTGGGGTTTTATTTTCCAGTAAATCTTTGTATCTTATCCATACATTAAACAATGCTTTCCTGACAATATGGTTTTTAAATGCTTTATGTGCTTTAACATTGTCGTACCACAAATATGCATGCCATCCAAAAACGTTGTTAAAACCTTCTAGGTCCAAAATGTCTGTGTTCTCAAGAAGCAGCCAGTCTTTAACCCAGCAGAATGCTGTTCTTCCCCTTTCAGTTATCTCAATGCTACTGCTGCTGGTTCTCGCTGAAGCCCAACAGCAATTTATATCTGATCAGGAGTCTGTTACGATATTGAAGCAATGCTGCTGCAAAGTCCTAGCTTGAAAAGTAAACATGATGGGAATGTTGGGACTGCCCGTGGGAAACAGAGGGACAGTCAATTAACAGTGCAAAGCACCGGAATTAGCTCAGAGTGTAATATGAGCTCTTCCGTTTGTTCCTGTCCGGGAAGTTCAGGAAGTGTTTGTCTCTACTCTGCTGGAGTTTGAAGAGAGCAGTCATGTTTTTTTTGTAACGCTGCAAAGACAGAAATAAAGGCATGTAAATACATTTCTGTCTATCTCTTTCCCCTGCCAGGGGGGGGGGCAGGAAAGAGGGTGTGTGTTCTTCTCACGTTTGAGAAGAATCGCCTATCGAGACCTTGCCTGCGCTTGCTGGGGAATGCAGCCAGGGAGGTCAACAGGGAATCAAGCCGGGTGCCTGGGATTGTTGCCAGTTTCTCATTATATGGGCTTGAATTTCCGACATCGTCATCTGTTGAACCTGCCATTTGATCTAAAATACACACTACCACCCTTGGTTCTCTGTATCATATTTTCCCCAGGCCATTGCCACTACCCTTGGTCACACCCTTTCAAAGGCTTTTGCAAGTGGTGGGAAATCACTGCTGTTTAACTAATTTTCTCTTAAATTTCCACTGCCGTGGGTATTGCCCATATGCTACCTGCAGCTGTTTAAGCTGTTTTTGCATTTTAATGAGCATTCATCTTAGTAAATTACAACTCCTAGTCTGTGGCATTAAAAATAACTGAAAATTGTCAGCCACAGCTTTCTGTGATTTAAATCTTCATGATTCTTTCAGTCTATTCAACGATGTTCTTTGCTTGTGAAGGATCCGATAAGAGTTTCTCATTCAGTACATGGTCTTTTGGCTGACTAGAATTTCAGGTGTCACTAAACATTTTATTAAAACAAAGGTAGTGATTTGTAGGTAAGCATAAATGAAATTGTGTCTGTTTGCAGATTAATTTGATCATGAGAGTCCTAAGAAATGTGGATTCAATGGTAATAAAAACAAATACAAAAACTGCCTAATCTTCCCCACTCAACTAGCTTATGATGGTACAAATGTTTTTATTTCAGAAATATGTTTTGCTTTGTAGGGTTTGTAAGAAATGAATAGAAAAATAGCATTGTGCATAACTATATTTTTTAGGGGGGGGGGACTTTTTCAGGAGTGTACCAAAAATACCTATGAATTTGCAGAAGATCCTAGAAAACTACACTTTGGACCACTAACACCAAGCTATGACAAAACTTAGGTGGGTATTTCTTTTTACAAATATCCTCTTAAATTTGGTTTCATGTAAAGCCCCAGAGAAATGCTACTGAGAGGATTCTGTGTGGATGGCGTCTTGTAATAACTGTGGAGAAACAGCACTTTCCATCCTTCCTAAATTATTTAGATGGTGTTTAATTATTAAGGCTGACTAATGTTTATCATTCTATTTTTCTGTAGGGGCTGCATTGATTCAATTCTTCCTCCTAATGCTCATGAGACAGCAGAAAATCGGCTCTTTGTATCAGTCACTAGTGCTAAAAATGGAAAAAAATCATTTGCTTTCAAATTTTGCCTCCAGGGAGGATCTTGTTAAGGTAGGAGAGCTGCAGATCACGTCTATAAATGGAAATGAACGACTGTCTCCAGGGTCTATGTGTTTGGTTTTTTATTAACTGTGTCCTGAGAACTCGTCATTCACTTCAGTTGAGTAACTATGTTGCTTCAAGAAGGACTGCTGACCTGTTTAAAGTAAGAACTGCATGATCTAATGCTTCTGCAATGCTCACAATTGGCCCTATTTTATTCCTTTAAAAATAATGATTCCCCCTGTGATTTTGTAAGTGCGTAAAAGAACTGGTTCTTATGTCAGAACAAAATGCTAACAAAAGGCCAAGACAGGGCTTGATAATCATTCCAAGAAAGCAAGAGACATCTACCATATTTTTCGCTCTATAAGACGCACCAGACCATAAGACGCACCTAGTTTTTGGAGGAGGAAAACAAGAAAAAAAATATTCTGAATCTCAGAAGCCAGAACAACAAGAGGGATCGCTGCGCAGCGAAAGCAGCGATCCCTCTTGCTGTTCTGGCTTCTGGGATAGCTGCGCAGCTTGCATTTGCTCCATAAGACGCACACACATTTCCCCTTACTTTTTAGGAGGGAAAAAGTGAGTCTTATAGAGCAAAAAATACGGTATATGTATCACAATGCTCATCCAGCTTGTAGGACGTCCCTATTTTCATCAAAGAAATGTTGGAGGGCATGGAATAGGATTTCCTCACTGCTATTTTTCTAGAAAAAGAGGTGCCATGAACTCACCATGAATGCTTCCCTCTTTCTCTTAGAATGGCAATGGCACCTACCTGAGAGGTGCCAGAACTGAGTTCTGGTGATTTCCCACTGAAAAAAAGCCCTGGATGTCCCTATTTTTGCCAGAGAAATGCTGAAGAGAATGGAATAGGATGTTCCTATTATCATTGGACAAATGTTGGAGGGTATTAAAAAAATTGTCCAGTAGCACCTTAGAGACCAACTAAGTTTGTTCTGGGTATAAGCTTTCGTGTGCATGCACACTTCTTCAGATACATTGAAACAGAAGTCACCAGACCCTTATATGCATCAGACCAACATAGCTACCTACCTGAATCTAGAATCGTTAGAGGGTATGTTCTTCTTCCCGATTTAGTTAGGAAAAATATATAGACTATTTAATCAGAAGAGATGCCCCTTTAGCCACAGCATAACTCTTGACACCCCTGTAGCTAACCTGGCCTGCTAATCTTCAGATACCAATGATATTTTTAAAGTGGGATTTTGTCGCAATGGTCCTCTGCAAGGCTGGAGTGCTCTGCTGAATGATGGTTTAGAGGATGAGAAAGACAGACCTTTATTCATTTACCCATCCGCTTATACTTTGTGTGGTTGATGAAGCAACACCAGGCCCTCTAAAATGAATGAGCACAGCATAGTTACATAGATTTAGATACCTGAATTTACTTGCAGGTGTATATTCCATTAAGCTTAGTCTTCATGCTTCATGTGCCTCTTTTAAGTGGATTTTAACTACACCCTATTTCACAATATCGCTCCTGCTTGTAATATATGTGTGTGGATTACGAGAAATAATGTCTCAAAATCCAATAGCCTATGAATTATTAAGGAGTGCGTTTGAGGGTCTGGTGCAGCAAGAGAAAGCAGAGTAAATGTTATTTCTGGGGGGATGAGGGAGCATCTTAAATGGAGAGTTAAGCTATCCCTGCTACTGTTGCAGCCCCAGATAGGGAGTTTTGAAACACCCAAGGCTGCTTTTCCCTTCTTGGGGGGTCACCCTGTCTAGTTTCAGCTGGATCCCTGCTGGCCCATTAATGCTCACCATCCCTTCCTGGAGACTTTTGAAACTTCTCCTCCTGCAGCTTTGGATCTTTAAACCTGCAGGAGGACTCTTTTCTCATTCCGCTCTGGAAGTTTTGTCCTTGATCACATGGATGTCAAGAAGCCACAGATTGTAAACAAAGAGAAGAGGCATTGGGGAGTTGCTAAGCAATCCTGATGTAGGAAATTCTGCCATTCAGCTTAGCTTACGGTGATGTGTGTGGGATAGACTGTTGCCTGTCTTGCTTATATACTGCTCCACTTAAGGCTATCTATTGATCTTTAAAGTCAAAATAACAATAAAATAAATATAAATACGACCACCATCTCTGGGCTCCGACCTCTGATTTGGACCTGTCTGTCAGTTCTAATTTTTGGCCGCCTAGGAAGTCAGTTATCTTGCTAAACTCATTATGCTTTATTGGCACTGTTGGCAACCAAATCATAAAAGCTCTTGTTACGCTCTGATGGCTTCCAGTGAATCATTCACACAGCTTGCAGCACTCAATAGGTAATAAACACTTTCAGGGGCACCTTAAGAATGGCGTTGAGAGGATGGAGAAGGGAAAGTGGGGTAAAGAAGCAAGGTGTTCTTCTCACAAAAAAAGGTTCATTTGGAAGTGCAGCAAAATCTTGTATCTGATTAGCATCTCCAAAGGGAAATTTTGAAGTTTAGTAACAGCAGATCCTAGATTCATGTAATTTCAAAGAAACAGTTGACTCCATGGCATGCACTTGGATGATAGAGCAACAGAAGACAAGCACAAGTAGAATAATGAGACAGAGGTTGATGGAATGTATCTGGATGGTTTTTGTTTCCCACTTCAATCAATCTGGCCCTGCCCCTCTGCTTTTTTGTTTTGTTCTTCTCATGTGTGCAAGTATTCCTCTGCCTGGAGATGCACATTTCTTTAGAAGATCCTGGAAGTGTGCAATAATGAATGTTATCATTCTCAGTTATCATGCCATGCTTTTTCAGGTGGGGGAGATGGGCAGCATGGAATATCCATTTCAATTATTCCCATTTTTTTTCTTTCATGTTTTCTTTAAACACCGAGATATTGTGCAAGAGTGACATATATCTATCTGATTAAGGCTGGCACAAGAGGGATGGAGAGGTCTTCACAAGACCTCTGTATCAAAATACTTTTTGAGCCCCATGCATGTATTTTGATTGGTGTCTTAGGTAATCCCTCACTTCTACTATGTGAAGCTCTTAACTGGATTGCTGAAATTAGAACGTGCCTTAGCAAGTTGCCATTGGCGGAAATAGACATTTGTATTGTTTGGGCTGCAAGAAACAAAATGGCTGCAGGGAGTTTGGGTGGAAGTAGGAGTGCAGTATGAAACACCACCCACTGGAAATATCATTATACAAAGACAATGTGCTAATGAGCTTCCACCCCAACACTGACCTCAGATTTTATAACAGGTTATTTTTACTTACTGAATTTTCTGCAATAAGGGAAATCTGGATTTTTAAAATGTTTATGCTGGCATTTTGATGTTGTTGTGGTGTTGTCACTGCAAAAAACAAGAGGCAGTACCAGTTCTACCTTATTATTATTGTTTTATTTATTAGATTTGTATACAAAAAAACTTGCATACGTGAGGCAGTACTGATTCTACCATGAACTTCCATCTGGAAGCCCCTTCAGTCACTCAAATGCTGGCACAAGGAAGATGCAAGGCTTTAGCAAATTGGAGGAAACGTGGTCATGACATGGTGTGTGGTGTTCTGAACTGTCTATATAGACAGAACTGAAGTGAAATAAATCCAAAGGGTACCTAAAGCCATGAGCTGGATCCAAAAAGATCAAGAGTTTGGGCAGAAAACAATGTCTTCATCTTTGAAATATTGTTGCTATATTTGCACTCTGTATGTTCATGGCATTACAAATTTAATGTTAATTTGAAGCCAAGACGTTGCACTCACTCAAAACAACACCAGTGATTAAGGGCTGACTTTGTCTTATTAGGAACAGACTGTTCTGATTAGAAATAACAGCGACAATTAAAAAACCTAAGAGTCTAGTTATATTATAATGAAGGTTTGCCAGTATGGTACCTATGATGCTGCTAATCTTCTGAGTCCCTGCCCACCTCACCGCTCCTTTTGTTATTAGGTGGCAAGGATGGTTAGGATATTTTTATCTCCCTTTTGAAAAGTACATAGAGCTGAAAGAGACACTCAGAAGACTGGTTACGTTTCCTACTTCTTCTTTCAACTCAGTGTGCTTTTCAAGGCTCAGACTGGGACCTGAGCTGCCAAATTGACAGCAGAGGGGGGGGGCACAATCTGAGATGCTGTAGGAAGGGAAATGGTGTGACTGTGGGGAGGAACGAAGAGGAAAGAATGACCCCACCAGTCAGGAGAAAGAATGGAATACCAGATAGAAAGATAGATAGATGATAGATAGATAGATAGATAGATAGATAGATGATAGATGATATAGATAGATGGATGATAGATAGATGATAGATAGATAGATAGATAGATAGATAGATACATAGATAGATGATAGATACATAGATAGATAGACAGACAGATGAGAGATGATAGATAGATGATAGATAGATAGATGATAGATAGATAGATAGATAGATAGATAGATAGATAGATAGATGATAGATAGATAGATAGATGATAGATAGATAGATTATAGATGATAGATAGATAGATGAGAGAGAGAGATTAAATCCATTAAAATGTGTGGGTTGGTTTTTTATTTTTTATTTTTGAAATTGCCTCTTTTTGCACAGATTTCACCTGCTCATCCATCATCAAATCACAGATCGCAACAGTGCCCATTGACATTACTCTAAAAAGTGTAGAACTGGTGCTTTCTACCAGTGCCATAGTGTAAAATCATGGATGTGAGACATGGACCTTTGTAAATCAGAATTTTTACGTAGGACCTCCTGAAAACAGTCATCAGATTATAGTTCACCTCTGTGTCCACATTTGTATTCTTGGTGGTTTTGTTGTCCTCCTATGTAAAAATCATGATATGTGAAGATCAGTGTTTGGTTTTTTTTTGGTGCTGACAAGAAGCACACCTGTGACATTTTCTTGTACTGTGTACCAGTGTAAGCTTTGATTTGATGGTGGGGAACTCTTTCTAAAATCATGCAAATTTAAGAGGATCCATTTTAATCCACCAGACCCAGCTGTTACCAAGATTCCATGGTCAAGCAAATTGTGTGTGGCAAGGTGGGGGGTGGGACTGAAGGGGAAGAAGTGGCCAGGGAGAGGGGCGTAATAACCAACCAGAGGGGGTGGTTCTCATGGCATTCTCTTAAACATTACAAATCTTCCCATGGGCCCCCAAAGGTTAGAATTCCAGATCCAGATTCATTTACAGGCATGACACTGGGGGATACTGATCAATTCATTCATGAGCAGGCAAATGACTGTTCTGCTCTGGGGATCACTCATTGTCAGGGATCAGGCTGGGGAGTACTACTCTGATGAGGAATGATGGGAACCCTTCTCTCTCCCTGCTCAGAACCAGGATCCTGGGGCTCCACTTGAGCAGGAGAGTAGTACTGACCTGGTCACAGTTCGGAAGACGGGAGTTGGACAGACTCGGGAGGCGAACAACAAGAAGAGACAGAACAGGAGGAGAGAGCTACATCTCCCTCACTGGAACGTATACAGCCTCTTAGTCCCAGGGCTAGAAGATTGGATAAGGTAACTTCTCAGAAGGCTAATTGTTTGAGAGATTGGGTAAACAGGA
This sequence comes from Podarcis filfolensis, assembly GCF_964270895.1. NCBI lineage: Eukaryota > Metazoa > Chordata > Lepidosauria > Squamata > Lacertidae > Podarcis > Podarcis filfolensis. The sequence goes on along the minus strand of NC_139607.1, from coordinate 36,724,380 downwards.
GACGGGAAGATGGAAGTGACTAGAGGGAAGTGGGAGGCAACGGTGGACCATATGCCCTTCCATGAACATGGTCATAATGGTGTGTCCATAAGTGCTTCCAAGCATCTATGGATGAGGGCAGTTGTAAATTCACAGCCCTTGGTCTTCTAATTTTAGGGTTGCTGGATTATTATTTTTTTTAATAATAACCAACATCCGTAGTATACAATCCTTAAAGTTGAAACCACCCCGATCTTTCTGGATGGCCTGATTTTACTGTCATGCTGTATGGTCACCCACTTTACTTTTAGAGGGAAATATGTGATAAAGCCCATATGCCATGACTTGAGCTACTTGGAAGAAGGACCAGATAAATGCTAATAAAACAGTAAGTGTTGGATACGGCCCTTCAAGAAAACTTACTATAGTTAAGGATATGTTACCTCAAAGGAAAACTAGCCCAGACAAAAGAAATGGTCATGATCCTTCATTTGTCCTTTTCCTTAGAGAACTTCACAAGACTCCACCAGGCTCTTTTCCCACCAAGCCTGGAGAAGATGGTATCACTAACCAGGAAGGATATAACAAAAAAATTTTTTCCTTCCAGTAGCACCTTAAAGACCAACTAAGTTAGTTCTTGGTATGAGCTTTCGTGTGCATGCACACTTCTTCAGATACTTCAGATACTTCAGATGGTATCTGAAGAAGTGTGCATGCACACGAAAGCTCATACCAAGAACTAACTTAGTTGGTCTTTAAGGTGCTACTGGAAGGAAATTTTTTTTTTGTTTTGACTATGGCAGACCAACACGGCTACCTATCTGTAACAGGAAGGATATGATGATGCCATACATTTTTTTACTAAAGGAAAATTGGTTTGAATAGATTATGTGTGTCGGAAATTAACAAAGTCTGATGGCTGTCAGAGCAAAGCTACAAACACTCCAACAGAGCCCAAGGGATTGCTGTCACAATTTCTGTTTATCTAAAATGAATGCCATAGGAATTGCATCTGTCGCTGTCAAACAAGTGTTTATATATAGGTGTATTGGATGGAATTTGTAAACAGGTTTGGATGCAATGGAATTGTGCTTGCATAGCAAGAGAATCTGTTTAATAGGGCAGTAAGAAAGAAAGAAAATCAAAGGGTTTTTATTTTTCTTTCCATGGAAATGCTCAAAAATGATTTGCTGGCATTAATTAGATTTTAAATATATGTTCAGTTTGTGGCTGGAAAATATACACTTTCTACACAGAGTTGCAAACTCACGTTCTTTGCAAGTAATCCTGTTTGTGTGCCCATTAATTGACTTAATCATTTTCATTTTTATTGTTTTTTTCCCTGTGTACTCTGAAGCATGAACTCTAATTATAAAGAGGCAGTGGGATACAAAACAGCTTAATTGCATATCTTTTAATTGTTATGCATATGGATTTTGCTATTAGTACATCTTGTTCTTCAAATAAACTGCATAACTTTCTGCATTTGGATTTGCGTAGTGCAGTGCTTCAAATGACTAATTCTTGCTTTCTGTCACGTATAATTCTTTGCAGAAAAAAGGTGGCAGTTAAATTTATTTATATTTGCTGACAAAGTTCCCCCAAAGGAGGGAATTTGCCCAAATTGAAGTAGGAATGATGCAGGGCTTAAGTTTCCAGTGGCAATTGTTCTCCCAGTATAATGTCAGAAGATCCGGCTTCCTGTGGTTAGCAGGGAGGGAGCCAATCAGCCTTCTTGGTTGAGTGAGGCTGCCATTTTGTGACCCAGGTAGCCCTCAGGACCTGTCTCAGTGTGTTCATTGCTTTTGACCATCACATCTTTGGGGCACAACAGGAATGATTTTGCTCAGATTTATTGGATTATGAATAAGTTTCCGAGCACAATTCAAAGTGTTGGCGCTGACCTTTAAAGCCCTAAACGGCCTTGGTCCAGTATACCTGAAGGAGCATCTCAACCCCCATCGTTCAGCCCTGACACTGAGGTCCAGCTCTGAGGGCCTTCTGGTGGTTCCCTCACTGTGAGAAGCCAAGTTACAGGGAACCAGGCAGAGTGCCTTCTCGGTAGTGGCACCTGCCCTGTGGAATGTCAAAGAGAAAACAACCACCAGACTTTTGGAAGACATCTGAAGGCAGCCCTGTTTAGGGAAGCTTTTAATGTTTGATGCATTGCTGTATTTTAATATTTTGTTGGAAGCTGCCCAGAGTGGCTGGGGAAACCCAGCCAGATTGTGCTCTGTCAATCATTCAGTTGTTTCCAATAGCTGGTTTGAATTTAAAGAACTCAATACAAAGATGTTCTGTTTACACACATTGGACAATAATGTGTACATCCAATGAGTAGAGCTGTGGACTGTTTTTCACTTTACATTGTAGTTTGGGTCCAGGGTTGTTCTCTCTCTCTCTCTCTCTCTCTCTCTCTCTCTCTCTCTCTCTCTCACACACACACACACACACACACACACACACTAGAGAGAGAGAGAGAGAGAAAAAGAGAGAGAGATTTCTTTTATAAATATGTATGTTAATTTCCCCCACAATTTAGCATTTTGGGAATGATAGAAATGGGACTTACTTTAGGAATATTTCATTCCTTTCATCTCCCTGTTGTTTGCTCTGCTTCTCTTGAATGCTTGTTTAATTTCTAAAATTAATTCTAGAATCGATGCATGCATTTTTATTTTTTATTTTTGCTTAAGCTTCACCTCTTCCTTCCTGAGCAAAATTCTTTGGGGTAGTGTTTTACTCAAGTTGTGATGTACCGATAAAACACCACACAAAATCTTATCATCAGATTTGGTGCAGTGTTTTAAACATGCATGGAAGGGGACATGCACAAAAAAATATACTGATGCCCATAGAAGGATTGATGAAACATTGTAAAACACCACTGTGCATTGATGATTAAGAAAAAAGGAGATAGACTAAGCTAGAGCAATTTCTATAGTAAGAGTATTCAGCCCCCACCCCCTAAAAAAAACCAAGGCAAGTTTTTTGGGGGGAGGGATATTTAAAGTTATTGTTGGAAGTGGTGAATTGTTTCCATGGTAGCTTTTCCCACTCCCCACACACCATTTTTTTTGTAGTAACTGCAAAACTAACTGCAGGTTTCCCCTGAATGCCACCTTGACCTGGACTGACACTGCATTAAGAAGTTGCATCATTCTTGGGGCAGGAAGGCCCCAAACTCTTATCACTTTGGTTGTCGCTTTTTCCTCTGCCTTTTCCAGATCTGTGCTATATATGTTTGAAATGAAACAACCTGTGCTGTATCCTGCATTCTTAAAACGGGTGAAATGAAAATTGGTACAAAGAGAATTTGATTTGATGTAAAGGGCAAATTTAAGAAATGGACTTTCTGAGGTGTGGCAGCGGTGATGTATAAAACTATGACAACTTGTGTTGAATAAGCAGTCAATAATGCCACCTGCTGCTTTGTTCTTTCAGATTTCTGTTATGTAGTTGACAGTTCCATAGTTTCTAAAGAATAGCCCTAATGTGGTAGGTCATGACTTCAGTGCAAGACATTCCTTTTAAGCAGCTTGGCCTCCTTTTTAAAAAGGCTGTAAAGACCTTGATTTTGACCTGATCTTCAATAGGCAGATAGCAGTGTAGGAAGATCATTGAGGTCATGCATCCTCAGTGACCTCTATTACTGAAAAGGTGACTACTGCAGTCCGAAAACAATGCTCTTCCAAGACTAGGGCATTCGTTTCAAGATGGACTGCATGGAAACACTCACACCTGATTATTCACTGTCAAACTGCATGCAGTCTCTCATTGCTGAGAACTGATCTCATCAGGCTTTTTGTGTGCACTACCAAATTCACTTGAAAGAGTAAATAACAGATGGCTATTAACTGATGATGATGATTATTATTTTTAAATCCACCAGTGATTTTATACATTTGGTACAATACCTGCTCAGTACAAAGCTTCCTGAATCACTTCTTTTCTAGGCTGAAAAATTCCAGTTCTCTCAGCCACCTTTTTGAATTGCAGCTGCATTTTAAGCAATCACAAGAAAAGTCCTGCTGGATCAGACCAAATGGCTGTTTTTGTCCAGTTTCACACAATAACCAACCAGATGCCCCTTTTCAGGAGCTCACAAGCAGGGTGCTAATTAACTTTGTGCATGTAATTTGTACATGTTTACCTGAAAGTAACATACCCTCCAACATTTCTCTGATGAAAATAGGGATGTCCTATTCTATCACCCTCATCTTCATCCTCATCCTCATCCTCATTACCATCATCACCATCATCATATTTATACCCTACCCAGCTGATTGGGATGCCCCAGCCAATTTGGGTGGCTTCCAGCATATATGAAAACATAATAAAACATTAAACATTTAAAAACTTCCCTATACAGGGCTGGCTTCAGTTGTCTTCTAAAGGTTGTATATTCTCTTATCTCCTTGGCTCCATACGCTTACCACCTCTTTAGCTGGTAAGGGAGAAGACATTCACAACTTGTCTATAAATGGAATTGCCCATGACATGCAAAAACCTTTTCATGTAATGAAACCTCTTAGTGTAATGAACCCCATTTTTGGTTCAGTAACTGAACAGAATTTCAGTCCGTTTCACAAAGAAACCACTTAACAACAGTCTTAGAAATAAAAACAAGAGGACGGATTTTCCTGACTACTTCATGAAAAGAATATTGTTTCTCAGCTTGCTGTGGTTCCTAAGAGCTAAGAGGTGGATGGGGGTATTTCTCCACTTGTGAAATAGATGACTTGTTTATTTCATAATCAGAACAATGCAGCCACCTTTTTCTCACTGAAGCATTTTGAGATATCAGGAAGAACTCTTGAAATTCCAGTTTGTTTTGTGACAAGAATGAGGAGCAAACAAAATTTGTAAAAATGCATGCAACATATAGAGAAGATGGAGAATTGCAGATGCATTTTCAGAAGAACATCTATGCCCTGTTCCCCGTGACAAATCAGTTGAAATGTGATTGTAAAACATCTGTGAATCAGTTTAAATAACTGATGGAAGCACATTTAAAACCAATGTCTTTCACACATGCACACCAGCCATGAGATTGTGGCTCCACATCTTTCCCCCTTTTCTTCCTAATGTAACACTAATGTCTCAACAAATGAAACTGATCTGTAGAAAATGTAACTTGAAAAAAAAGAGAGATTGCACATACTTTTGTAAACCAAGAAATCTTTAATAAAAAATATTTAAACAACAACAACAATGCTGTAAGTGGCATGTGTGAGATCAGTCTTGCTCTATTTGATGAGACAGGTCAAAATCCAAAGAGACAACAAGCAAATCTAGTGGCAGCTTGGATGAAACGTTTTGAAATCGTTCAAGATTGGCAGTCAGTTGGAGCATCAAATTTAGTTTTTGTGCAAAGCATAATGTTGCATTTATGCATCATTTTGGCAATAAATCAGATTGTTAAACTAAAATACGGCAAGTAATCTCTTGCTCTCAAATTGCAGGGCCTCTAATGTCTATTGTTTGCCAGAGTAGGGAGAATATAGTTATGGAGGTGGAAAAATAGAAAACAAAAACATGTTCTTAATTTGTTTCCTCTAGCTGGTTTTGCTGAAATCCTGAAACTTTTACTGGGAAATTATATTGCAAATAGGCCTGGATCAAATGTATAGAAAGGCCTACTCCTAGAATAAGCAGCCAAATCACAGTCTATTTTTCCCATGAATCATGTGCTTTTAGGCCCATTCGGGGGATGTATTCGTGCAACCTTATTGGAAGATAAATTCTGTGAACATTTTTATTGACTCTGAATCTGCAATCTTGCAAAAATGAAGAATTAAAAAAACCCACATTTTTTTCCAAAAAGCATCTCTACCTGACCCATTTCAATTTTACTGTCTTATTCTTTGTAAGACATTCAAATTCCTATAAATGAACAAAGCAGTTGGAGAGAATGATCCATAGTTGCTACTGTTTAAGACAATTAAGTGCCATGTTTGAAAGGATCTGGGTCTGCTGTCCTCCAGTGATTACCTGCCAGCCCTGGTGTGCCCTACAAAGCTTACCAGGAGGTAGACACCAATGGGTGCAGCAGGAAGCAGTGGAGATTTGCCAATAAATTGGCTTACACAATTGCAGCCAATACAACTAAATATCTAAAGGACTGTTAGATGGAGGACGGAACAAATTGTTTTCTCATGCTCCGGAGGCTACGGCCCAAACCATTGGATTCAAGTTAAAAGAAAGGAGATTTTGACTAAACATCAGGAATAACTTTCTGATAGTAAGAGCTGTTTGACAGTGCAATGGACTTCCTTAGTAGGTGGTAGATTCTCCTTTATTGGAGACTTTTCAGCAGAGGTTTGATGGCCATCTCTCATGTATGATCTCCTAATGCGTTTCCTGGCTAGTGACCTTCCACTTGCTACTTCAACAGAGACCAGAACAATCTTGGAAACCATGTGCAGTTTCTGAGTCACAGGAAGCTCATAGGTTTTTAAGGAAGCTCTGCTTAAAAAATAATAATTAAGCAGGATGAATAAATATTTGATTTTACATCCCTTTCTTTGATGAGCATTTAAAACCCTGTGTGTCACCTTTCATCTTCCAGTCATTAATCAAGGAAGAATGTTACTTGTTGCCAGCATGATTTCTTGTCCTGGAGGAAGATGTATGCTAGCCTTTTGCATAAACATATCTGAGTCTGACTCAGCAAGATGTTGGCCTCACATGCAAACAAAATCTTTAAAAAGAAAAGCAAAAACAGTAACGAGGTAAATGACATATACCGCTTATGAGGAGAAGTGTCAGGCAAATTGAAAGCTTTTTGGCCAAGTTTCAGGCCTCGTCACTATCTCCTGTCAGGTTGAACCTTCCTGCTTTGAAGTGCAAAATATATTTTCTGTCACCATTTTCTGTTGTCAGAAGCTTCAGAACTCACAGTAAGGTTCCCTCCCCAAGCTTCCAGAAGGCCTCTTTCATGTAGCATAGTAGGTGACCAGCCATGTTTGTCTTGTCAAATTTGTGGATGAGACACTTGGAATATTAATGAGTGTCTTGCAGAACAAAATTAACCTCCCTCAGTTTGTGAGTATATAGCTATAAAGCAAAACTGGCAAATAATTTTCCTTCATGCCAGATGTACTTAAGCTATTGTCAGTCAACTGAAGCCAAGCACAAATGATTCACAAGCTAGGAACCAACTAGAGAGTTGAGGTCCATTTAAAGTTCAAGGATGGATTTGAATGGAATGCTGCTGAAATTACTCCAGGCTCAATCTCAATATTTGCTTTGACATGAAACACAACCTTCAGATGGAGTTATTCCTGTGCAAAAGGATAACAGTGTTGTTACTTGTTGCTTTGTATGAAAATTATGTCAGTGCTGCAGATATACACTGTAGCACGAATCTTTAGGGCCTAATGGCTAACCTCCACCTGCAGTAGAAAAATAGGATTTTCCTGGGCTGTGTTGTTCAGTCGACAGATGGGGCGGAGGTATAATGTGTCTGAATACTCCTTCACACACACACACAAAAATCCACCGCATATACTAGCCTGCATATACTAGCCTGCTTTGACAGAAAACTCAGAAAGACCAGAGTCTGGTGATGCAGTGCAATGGGATTCCACCAGAATATTGGGATATCCACCAGAGTAGAAGAGGCTGCAAAGTGCTGAGCTGGAAAGCAGGTGGAGACAGCACTTTGGGAGTGAAAAGAAAAGCAGTTGAGAGTCTAGATTAGGGTTGCCATATTTCCAAAATTGTTGAGCTTTTCAAAGACAAAGTTGTTGAACCATGATTTTTCGATTGACCTGCCTAAGATCCAGGACAAAGCACCGCCTTTCTGAACCCCCCCCCCGGTCATCAGTTCCACCTTTGAAATTCCGGTAATATCCAGGAAAATCTGGACATATGGCAGGTTCTTTGTGTTCAGCTGGCTAGGGATATAGCTCCTGAGTGCTGTGCGTAAGATCCACTTTGAGGAAAATATCTGTAGCCAGAGAAGGAAGTCTCTCAGCTTAGTTTGAAAGACAGTGATTAGTGTCTTTTGGGAGTCAGCGCCGTAGCTAGCAGTTCGGGTGCCCTGGGTGGCACAAATGTCCTGAACCCGGGAGTGGGGCAAGCCACCCACAAGGCAGGGCAAGAGGGAAAGAGCACGCTTTGTGGAGCCCCCATGGAGTCCGCAAGCCCCACGTTGCTGTTTTGGGCAGTGCGGAGCCTGCAGGTGTCTGACCCACCACATCACTCCCCAAGAAAGATGTGTGGCTTGGGCGCACTGCAGGCCAGGCCCTGTGGTCACGCCCCCTCAGTGATGACACCCTGGGTGACCCGCACCCCCATTTGTATGCCACCATGGGGAGTACAGTGGTACAGCTTAGTTTATGAACAACTTGGATTAAGTACTCTGCAAACCCGGAAGTAGGTGTTTTGGTTTGTGAACTTTGCCTTGGAAGCAGAACATGTTCCGCTTCCTGTTGAGTGTGTTCCATTTGTAAATTGAGTCCCCCGCTGCTATGGCAAAGCACACCTTGGTTTAAGAACACTTTGGTTTAAGAACGGACTTCCAGAATGGATTAAGTTTGTAAACCAAACTACCACTGTATACAGACAAGAGAAAAACTGGAAAGCTAAATTGGAGAAAGGAGAAGTACTATAAGAAGAATCCCAAACCAGTTGGAGGGTGTGGTGATCCCCTGGTCTGATATCTGTAACATCCACTAAATTGTGTGTGTATACATATTATTTACACACACACACAAACAGTTTCTTGCAAGTTTTCTATCTCCTGACACATCTTTTGTTTTACCAACTTTCTTCTGTAAATTAAAACCTTTTTTCCTGTTTAACTTCCTCAAGTCTCCAAGTAACAGAGCTTTTTTTAGAAAAGGGGGGGAAAGGGGGGGAGTCAGTAGTTAAGAGGAGGCACCATCTCACCTCCATATACTAGCCAGAGAGCTATATAGCCTAGAATTCTTCTCCCCAAGATGCTAGGAATCCAGTATGACTGCTTTGTTTACGTATGTCTTGAAAGTGAAAGATTTGTGCAAAGGTGAGAAGCAGGGCTAGTAAATAGCCACCTCATTTGAAACAACAAGATCAGATTTAAAGCAGCAGTAACATTTAAAATGACAGTAGCAGATGTAAAGTAATAGCAATCTAATTAGTAGGATGATGCAGAGGATCTCCGATCTCATCTGAGGCCCAATTCATCTCTGCCTGCGTTAAAGTCCTTAGGAAAACCTCATTGTTTGCATCCTTCATAAATTGTTCTGTATTTGTGGAAGCATAACATTAATTAATATACAGCAAGAAATGAAAAAAATCAAGTGTTTGAGAAGCAAAAGCATATTAAGTGCCTCTGTTTGTGTGTTTGTCCATCACTCTGCACAGAATTAGAGAAAATTGGAAAAATATTTCTAAATATGCAGCTGTAACTTATCTTGAATAACTTAACACAGGCTTATCAAGCTGGATAATTTATCATATGAATTTTGAATTGCCCAATAAAGGAGACAGAATAACAGTCAACATCATTTTTTCCTCATCTTGGAGATTTCTCTTTCCTATCCCTTATGAAAATAACCATATTTCTCTGTTAGCCTAAGGCTTCTTCTCGCATACACAGACCATTTTCTTTTCACCACCGGCAAGCTGATGAAGAACATCTTCATTCTTTCTATTAAAAGAGGAACAGATGAAACATTTTTTAAAAAAATAAAATAAAAATTAAATTGCATCTAAAAACCCTTATGTGTGTCTCCAAGGCTCTATATTTCTTTCAATCAACATAACATTTCAAGTACTGGCCCAATTTCTAAAAATTGTTACAATAACTTGTGACTGATTCATAAACAAAAACAGTGATTCACTTGATGAAAAGTGGGGGAAAGGGATGAGATTTAGAAGGAGGAATCGTGGTGTTTTAAATAGGGTTCTTTCCCTGCTCCTGCCATGCCTGGGGGAAATGGGGGGGGCATAGCTTTAGTGGTGTTAACCTATCACCTTTCGTCTGCACTAAATTCAGCTTAAAATAAATGAGGCCTAGAAAACTAGTATCATCCTTTCATGCATTCAACTCTATAAATATGTCCTCAGCTACAAAATCACAGATGTACAAGAGTACCAATTGAATATCTAGTTTCTCTCTGTGTAAGGAAGCCAAGAGGAAGCTAAGAAACAGATGGTCCAGAAGCGAATGTAATTCAGATTCTTTAACATGTGTGTCAGAGTTAAGTAAATTGCAAATAGCTTGGTTCTTTCTTTTTCCTTGAGTGTATATAAGCCCATGTAAACAGCAAACTTGTTGCAATTGTTTAGTCACAGGAGTAATGCATTGGTTCTCTCGCTGTCACTAAATTAATTCTGTTTCAAGCGCACCAGACACATGTGAATTTGTTACCAGAGTCCTTCAGCGATGCAAAAGCTGAGCTGGATTGCATGAGAGTGTGGTTTTAAATGTTTAAATGCAAATGAAACCTACACCACTAACAAAGGAGTATTTATTGCAGCAATTCAAGGTTTAAAATAATCGCCAAAGACTGCTTCAGAACTGCAGTGACCCAGAACTGGATTCAAATATCGCCTGAGCAGAATTCAAAGATGCAATGGAGGAAGGTGTAATACTACGGTGGGTAATGTGTGATTCATCCTGTTATTTTGTGCAGGTATGATATATTGTCAGCTGAATCCATGATGCTGCCCAGGTGCAGCCCTGGAAACCTACAACCCCTTATAGGTGCATCTGCTCTTAAGGAGCTGTTCATGACCAAGCAAATGAATATCAACCTATACTCTTCCTTTGCTTCAAACTTTCACTTCCCTGATATCACAATTCCTTTTGTTTATCTTTTACGGATACTGTTACTTTATCTACTATCTCCTCTTCACCCATATTTTCTATTGTAGTGCTGTGTGGCAGAGAGACCTTTGTACAGTGGTACCTCAGGTTACATACGCTTCAGGTTACAGACTCCGCTAACCCAGAAATAGTACCTTGGGTTAAGAACTTTGCTTCAGGATGAGAACAGAAATCGTGCTCCAGCGGCGCGGCGGCAGCAGGAGGCCCCATTAGCTAAAGTGGTGCTTCAGGTTAAGAACAGTTTCAGGTTAAGAACGGACCTCCTGAACGAATTAAGTACTTAACCTGAGGTACCACTGTATTGTCATTCCTCAAAGGATTCCCATGGCAGCATCAAAAGATGGACATGTCAGAGTAATACGTTGGCCTAGTGACTATTTGGTGCTTTATTTAACCCCAAGGGGATTATTTTCATTGACAAACCAGTGATCTTTGTTTTGCATCATAGGATAAGTTGTTTTCTCAGAAAACAGAGGTTTTTAATGTATATTTTATAATGAAATACCTCTTTAATAATCTAATCCAAAGGACCACCTTAGACTTCTACACAGGTGTAGCTTTTTGGTTTTCTCATTCTGGTTTCTGTAAGCATCTTCAGACCACATATCTTAATGTGGCAACAGATGACTTGAACATACATTAAGCAGTATAGAGATTTATTTCCCCCCCCCCCCACTTCTACCTTTAGAAAAGTCTTCGGTTTCTTGAGTTAATGAGGAGTAGCCCGGTGAAATGCAAGGTCTTTGGAATAGTGAATGAAAAGGAGATTTCCATTCATTGCACCCAAAATGATGCACCTGACCAGTGATGACACCTGGCATAATGATGCATCAGCAGTTTAATACTCCCAAGTGAATATCCCCAAAGGGTGGCAGATGGTGCCTAAACTAGCTGTCAGATTCCAGTAAATAGAGGTCAGAACAACATCTGCCTTGGCTACTATGCTCTCGTTGACACACAATGAAGATCGTTTAAGTTTTCTGTTCATTCTGTAAGATGCTGTCTTGTGATGCAGATCAAAATCATTCATTGTGAGTGACTACTTCCTCCCCCAAATTGTGATTGTCATTGAGCATATGGCTTTTAAATGATAGAGTTGTGAATGCTGTTGGGATGTGCCGTCTCAAATAATCCAGTGCCTTCCTGTTAGTTTTCCTTAGCATCACCAGGGCTTTTTTTCAGGGGTAACTCATAGGAACTCAGTTCTGGCACCTCTCAGATGGGCACCATTATAAGAGAACAAGGGTGACATCCATGGTGAGTTCCGGCACCCCTTTTTCTAGAAAACTAGCACTGAGCATCACAAAGGAAATTCTAAAAGGGTGTTAATAACCAATGAATTTTTTTCCTTATGTATAGAAGAGCCAAGATATCCAGTTAGATGTGTCAGCCAATGAAAACTTTTACAAATCATTATATAATTGATATTATAATCCAGCACAGATACAAAGAGTGTAGGGACATAGAAAGCTATATTATATTGTGTCAGAATGGTGATCCATCTTGCTTCCCTAGTTAACAGCAGCTTTCCAGGATTTCCCTCAGAAGTCTTTTCTGGCCCTGCCTGGAGATACCGGGGCTTAACATGGGACCTTTAGCATTTAAATCATGTGCTGTAGAACTAAATATATGTAACTGGATAAATCTGTGGTCCCTGTTGGAATTAAGACTGGGCTAAGACATTTTGCTCACTGGAAGGACAGATCCTGAAGCTGAGGCTCAAATACTTTGTCCACCTCATGAGAAGAGAAGCCTCTCTGGAAAAAAACCTCTGGCGTTGGGTAAGATTGAGGGCACAAGGAGAAGGGGATGATAGAGGACAAGATATAGAAGCGACCAACATGAATTTGATGAAACTCCGGGAGGCAGTGGAAGACAGGAGTGCCTGGCATGCTCTGGTCCATGGGGTCACGAAGAGTCGGACACGACTAATCAACTAAACAACAACAAGAAGAAGACATTTTGGGCCAGAGGCAGACGAAATGCCCTTTCTGCAATTCCACAGACAGAAGAAAACCAGTAGAATTTTACTTTATGACTGTTAATGGCATGACAGCATCCTTCACTGCACCTGAAAGCAACACACTAGCACAGAGAGAGAGTAAGGGAGGCCACTGGGCTCACAGAGCTCTGCCCTTCAACATCTCACCAGTGCTCCTTGCTCTCCAGTATCTGTCATTGAGGCAGCCACCTCAATATGCAGAATGATATGGTCAGCCCTGGTAGGGAGCAGCTTCACACAAATGCAGTGCTCATAGAGTTCATTTTTCTGGCAGTTACCATGCCACTCAAGCTGTGAACTGGGCTTTAAAGTGGTGTTGTCTAAGCTGGCGGACACCTCAATATAATTTCCAGTAGATGGGCACTTGGCACCCATTTTATGTGAACACATGGCAACTGGTGTCTTCCCTCTATAGCAGCAATTAATCAACCTCCAAAGTATTAAATGAGCAGCCATTTTATTCACTAATTGAATGTTTTGAACAATTTCCCCTGCCCAGAAGTGACACAATATCATTATATTTTTCTTCATTGTAAAATGCTTTTCAGCCATGGAAAGCACCGAGCATCTGTTTCTGTGGGAAAGTTCCATACTAATCTCCAGTTAATTGCACATCAAATATTTATTTCTCATCCAATAAATTAATGAAGCAGGCTTGCAGTGAGGAGGGAAAAGTCATTGGCAAACACCTATAAATATATATTGGCGTGTATAACATTTTTTTGGCAGGAATCCTTTAAGGCGGAATTGTAGCATTTCACTGGGGATAGTGTAATTCTTTAATTGCAACTTTATTTTGGGTTTCTTCATTATAATAAAGAAAACAATCACTTTTCTCTAATTATTTTCATGACATGTCATGGGTGAAATATAACTTTCAAGGATTAAAGAGATTTTGGAATGCAGTCGGTGGGCCAGTGGGGTTAGGAATGATCTGTGGTGCAAATAGTATATTGGATGGGTTTGATTTTTGCTTTGAACCTAACAAAAAATTATCTTGGGAAGGCTTAAGAACAGTCTGTTTCTTTCTTCATACTAAGCTGCCCAACTGATTGCTATGGCAGGAATGTGCTTGTGTGGTCCTATCAGTCATTTGCCTTCTTTTATTTCACAATTATGTGTATCTCCGGAAAATATATTTGAGCCGAACTAGATATTATCCTCTCATCTCTTACTTATATGTCAATAGGCCAGACACATAAACAAGTATGGCTGGCCCCAACATGTCTTGAATGCCTCTTGGTAGAACAAAAGGCTATGGACATAGGACCCATTTGCTCTATAAAACAGTAATGTGCCATTTTGAACAGTCAAAACCCAAAACAGTCAAAACCCCAAACCCAAAATTCTGGGAACAGTAGTTTGCTAAGGGTACTGAGATGTTGGAAGACACATATTCACATGAGAGCTAAAATTTCCAGAGTGGTTTAACAGATTATTCCTCTTCCTCTGCCTCCCTTGCATCTAGTATGGAAATGTTGCTCATGTCAATATCTTCCCTGAGACTCTGTGTATTCTTCAGCCAATAAAACCTTTCTTTTTTTAAAAAAAGCTGCACTGATTTAATATCTGAACAGTAGCCATGAGGCTAGAAATATGAATTTTCCTGCAAAGGGACAGATGATTTTCAGTTTCCCATTGTAACATATGACACGTGTCCTGACTTCTAAGAGGGAGAAAACGCTTAAGCTTATCAGGCTTTTAGAGGTTTGGAACTTTTATGTTGAAAGGGTACCCCCAGGTCATCTTTGGCAGTCTATTAGTTTTCATTTTTCTTTTCCTGTACAGGAGAGATAATGGTAAGTAAAGCATTTGGCATTACTCACCAAAGTAGGCCTAATATAATGGTCTCAATAAAAACCTGAGGCATGTAGCTGTGGCTTCCCTAACTGAATATTATAACTGTCCTAAAGCTACCTCAGTGAAGCCTGCAGAATACAGAAAAGGCCTACAGGAAGAAAAATGCATGTGGAATGGAGAGCATAAGTATATCGCAGGCTGCTAGTATCTGTATACGGAATGCACAGAGCAACTCTGTTTCTCCTTAGCTGAAGAGAGGTTAATATGTGAATCCTTTTCAGAGATGCTTTCCCTGAACCTTGCTTCCTTTGTAGTCCGTTGTCATGGTGATGTACTTATGAGATCTGTGCCTAATCTTACTCAGATACATGAAAACTCACTCTCGTAAAGCAGGCATTCAAGGGAACATAAAGGATATAAAGAGCAAATCAAGGCAGGCAAATAATTATATCATTACCTTTAGAAACAAAAGTGGTAGGAATCTGTGAAGTACGGAAATGTTTTCATTTTAAGAGAGTTTCTGTTTTTAATCTGAAAGCGGTTTGGCGCATTTCTCTAGGATTTATTTGCCTTTCTGTTTTAAAAACCATTCTGTTTGGTACAACACCTATCTTTTTAAGGACAGCCTTGTTTGTTTATTTGAATGGAGAAATGAAAAGTCTAATTGTAGAATGCATTTTCAGAAGCTTTTGAAAATATTTTAAATTTATATTTAATATTTAATAAATATTTAAAATATTCTGGACAGAAGCAAGAGTAATAAGCTCATAGAAGACAGTACAGGAAACTTTCTATCCTTAACCATACAAGTCCTTGTCAGTGGCAGATTTAGGGCAGTGCGAGTGGTGTAGCAGCACTGGGGGCACCTTCTCAAAGCCCAGTATGTATTTGCCTGGCTTTGGTAAGGAGACATGAGGGCTCTGAGAGGGTCCTAAAGTCTTCCTTCTTGCTTCCCAAAGCTGGGCAAGAGCTTACCAGGCTTTGAGAAGGAGTAGGGAGGGCTCTGGGCAAGACTCTTGAGAGTCCCATGGACTGCAAGAAGATCAAACCTATCCATTCTTAAGGAAATCAGCCCTGAGTGCTCACTGGAAGGACAGAACCTGAAGCTGAGGCTCCAATACTTTGGCCACCTCATGAGAAGAGAAGACTCCCTGGAAAAGACCCTGATGTTGGGAAAGATGGAGGGCACAAGGAGAAGGGGACGACAGAGGACGAGATGGTTGGATAGTGTCTTCGAAGCTACCAGCATGAGTCTGACCAAACTGCGGGAGGCAGTGGAAGACAGGAGTGCCTGGAGTGCTCTGGTCCATGGGGTCACGAAGAGTCGGACACGACTAAATGGCTAAACAACAACAACAAAAGGAGGCCTCTAGGACCCTGTCAAAGCCTTGCACCTCCTCCTCAAAGCTCAACAACTTTTTTACAAGGCTTAAACCGGCACTGCAAGGGCTGTGGGGAGGGTGTCAAAGTTGGCCTTGCCCAACATTTCTCCCTATTCCTTGTGTCTGGCCTCCTCTAAGACAGTGGAAACCGAACCATTAAGATAAATAGAACATCAACCTCAGCCACCGTCCCACTTCTCTTCCTTCTTACTTTCATCCAGTCCCAGGGGTGGAATTGGCTGTCACCTTCCTCCTCCTTAGCATTAGTCTACAGGAAGGAGAATGGGGTCAAAATGAGAATTATTTGAGCATTTCTGTCACTAGCTCTGGCACCCCGCACTGTTGACCTCCCTCTCTTCTGCCCTACAATTCCCAGTGTGTACTGGGCAGCACTGTGTTGTGGGCCAAACTACAACATATATTAAATGTGTGATGTGTGAGAGAAGTGGGACGGGGTTCTTCTCACCATGCAATAGTCTTGATAAAAAATCCCCCAATTGGATTCAGATTCTTGCTATCAACCTATGATTTTTAAATCCCACAAAAAAGGGGGTTCTGATTAACCCCTTCATACATTTGAAGTATGTGTATGGAGGCTGTGGGGCTATGTGAGCAAGCCTCCATCCCCTACTGGTGACATGTCCCTGTCACCCACCAATTGTAAATTTGACTAGTGGTGCATGCTCTAGTTATCTCTCGCTGGGACTACTGCAATGCACTCTACGTGGGGCTACCTTTGAAGGTGACCCGGAAACTGCAACTAATCCAGAACGCGGCAGCTAGACTGGTGACTGGGAGCGGCCGCCGAGACCATATAACACCGGTCTTGAAAGACCTACACTGGCTCCTAGTACGTTCCCAAGCACAATTCAAAGTGTTGGTGCTGACCTTTAAAGCCCTAAATGGCCTCGGTCCAGTATACTTGAAGGAGTGTCTCCACCTCCATCATTCAACCTGGACACTGAGGTCCAGTGCTATGGGCCTTCTGGAGGTTCCCTCGCTGTGAGAAGCCAAGTTACAGGCAACCAGGCAGAGGGTCTTCTTTGGTAGTGGCACCCGCCCTGTGGAATGCCCTCCCACCAGATGTCAAAGAGAAAAATAACTACCAAACTTTTAGAAGACATCTGAAGGCAGCCCTGTTTAGGGAAGCTTTTAATGTTTTAAAGGTTATTGTATTTTAGTGTTTTGTTGGAATCCGCCCAGAGTGCGGAAACCCAGCCAGATGGGCGGGGTATAAATAAATAAATAATTATTATTATTATTATTATTATTATTATTATTATTATTATTATTATGTGACTAGTCTGATAAGGGACCCCATGTACATAGTGCATGCATGCTGATGTACACATGTAGAGCTCTTTCACATGAGGAGAATCCTGGATCCCGTTCATGAGGAAGAGGTCTCTATCTACGGTATATATGTTGGTATGAGCACAGGGACTCTTCTCATGCTTGCTGAACACATACCTGGTTGTAATAGGGGCACAGCTAATGTACAGTAATAGAGGTTTGGGCTGATGTGCTTCCCCTTGCAATGCACATGGGTTTTTTCTTTGAGCAGCCATAAATAAGGCAAGGAGTTAAATAAAGCCACCAGGCATGTAGCTTGAGTGAATCCTGCTATTAGAGCAATAATAAATGCTGTAAGAAGAAAATGGGATACTTGAATATCATTTTATATGGAAATGTGGTACAAAGAAGAGAGGTTGAATTTTAAAGCCCAATTTAAAATGGAAGCAATCTGGATTAGCAAGAACAATGTAAACTTTCCCCTTATTTATTCTATGGTTTTGCGTGCCTGGAAGAATCTACGCACTGAAATTTATCAGCTCACGCTTAGCCTATTCTCCCCACTTGTTGATAGTGAAGAATGAAAGAAAATGGAAGTTTTCAGGTTTCACAGAGCTCTTCGGGTAGTAGACAAATGTAGGAATAAAAAACAACAGAAGATTCAGCCTCCTAACTAAAAAGCACCCAGCCCACACACAACCAATGAAATAACCTCAAACATGCTTCTGTTTCCTTACTTGTAGCATGCATAACAATAGCAACAGTGCAGACAACAGAGAACAAGAATCTGAGCTAGCAGTGATGTGTATTACATGGAGATTAGATGTACAAAACAGCAGATATGATCCTTGTCAGAAAGGTTGCGCATGGAACCAAAACCGTAGCCCTCTTCAGGCATTCCCTGTCACATGGTTACCACTGCATGCTGGGGACCTGCTCCCTGGCCCCACCACTCAGTGGCATTACAGTTCCTCCCCCCATTGTATTCTGCATGTTGAAGACTGGACTTATTTTCTACATGTGTAGGCTGTTTCTAAATCATGCAGTGAAGCCTACATGGGTGCAGCAACATCTCCAGGGCAAGCATTCACTCCCAATTGGTGGAGAGCTGTGGGGCCACAGAGTTCACCCCTCCATGTGATGGTACTCATTTTGGGGTAACAATGCCTGAATAAGGCTCTTCCTTTGGGGGGGGGGAGTTCTGCAAAATTAGGAACCTGCAGTTCACTATGCCAAACTAATTTATATTTAATGCGCACGCCCAGGATGATAAACTGTAAAAGAAGACAGGCCATTACTTCATTGATTGGTCCTTTTCTTCTTTGACGGCTGAATTCCCCTGCTTTGTTGTACCAATCTGTGGATGCCCGACTTTTCCACCACCTTCTTTTGTTACATAAGTTGGCGTTCTGTTTACAGTTACATAACTAGAAAGGGGATGGAGGTGAATGCACCACTCCTGATAATGCGGAATCTCAAAGTTCGGGAACATTACATTGTGTTTTGAAACAAACGTGAGAAAGCAGAGAGCTTTTCACTACAAAGGAGAATCACAGGTGGCTAATACTGGGCTTTTTCCAGGCAAAATCAATCACTTTGAAGTCCCATTGATTTTAATTGAAGAGCTTTAAGCACATGCTTAACTCTCTCTACTAAAATCAATGGGACTTGAAATTGCTTAACTTTGCCGAAGATCATATGCACTCAAGATTGCTTCCATAGCTGTGCAGGAGTCTCCAGCCCTATCCATGTCTATTCAGAAGAAAGTTCAATTAAGATAAGTGGGACTTACTTCTGAGCATACATGATCAATCTGGAGGTGGGAAAACAGTGCCACAGAAATGGGAACAAATAGGATTCGAAAATGGAAATGGTTTTTGGTTGCTAGTAGCTGAGAACAACTCCAATCTCCATTTCATTGTTTCTTTAATATCGATGTTTTAAATCAGGGCTGGGGAACCTCAGTCCCAGAACCAATTGTAGTCCTCTGGACTCTCTATCTGCCCCTTTGGACTCTCCCCAAGCCACTCACCACGCTGGTGGTGCTTCAAACTCTCCTCAGATGTTTTTGCCTGGCTGCAATGTGTCCTCAGACTCTCAAAATGCCTGGAGGGAGGATAAAGCAGGGTGTGTTTGTAGAAACTAGCCTATTGTACAAAAGTGAAATTTAGCTTCATTGCTCCATCCACTTTTGTCTTTGGCCCCACCCGACACTGACATGTGTCCCCACCCCCCGCTCTCAAATATTGTCCAGAAAGGAATGGGATTGTTGGACTGAAAAAAGGCAAGCTCAAGATTGTGGATATTGGGGGGAAAGCTTATAATGAATATCCTGGAGCTTGCTCATACATGCTGATTCACTTGGAACAAATTGCACGAGAACACACTGCGTTGATCTGTAATCATTCCAGGCAGCATGAATCATCATAAAGGAACTATGGCATGGAATATTATCTGATACCCCCTTCTGCTAACATGCAATGACACCTGACTTTATTGCAGGCTGTCTTTTATCCTTGCTTCTGTTGTGGCACTCGCTGAATTTTGCCATGGGAAAAGCCCCGGCCGAAAAGGGAACACTAAGTAGAGCTACAGGAGTTTAGGTTTCTGAAACCAGCACTGGGCAAAATTTCCACATGTAGTGACTCTGCAAGAGATAGGCATAGGCAGTGCTTTTTTTCGTTAAAAATGTTTAGGATGCTCTCATTTTGACTCAAGAAAATCACCATTTTATAGTAGACATTGGGAAAAATAAATACAGTAAATTGACAAAAATGCAAAGATTCATAAAATGTTTAGGGTATGCATCCACCTGCATCCCCCCCTGGAAAAAAAACAACACTGGGCATAGGGCAGTGCATTGCAACCAGAACTCATTCTAATTCAGATATCACTGACACAAAAGCAAACAAACCATTTGAGAACATAAGAGTTGACCTTAAATTAGACTGGGAGTTGTCATTTTTACACACACACCCTTTAAAAAGTCATGCTAATTTTATGTATGAAAACAGAGCAGAAGAAATCATGCATAATATACCCTTGCATTAAAATCTTTATTTAAAATTCACACAGATATATTTCTGCTCCCTGAATCATCTACCATGTAAGGACCCATCTTGTTCTAGAGAACAATGTGGATTACAGAGGGAATTAATAAAAGAGCCTCTGTTAATAATAGTTTTACACTAATATAATAAATTCACTGGGCCAAATCATGCTCTCAGTTGCACAGTATAGTATAAAGCCATGAAAATGAAATGTGCAGTTAAAACAGCGGCAAAGGGGAGACATGGTCTTACTATATAATATATCAAAGAGAAATTCTTTTTTATACTATATAATGCATTCTGAATACTAGAGATATTGGTAAGTAGAAGTACCAGCAAAAGTGAGCTGGTACTGTTCAGGCAAACAAGTCTGGAGAACAATCTTGGCCTCTCCCTTTCCCTGCTCCCTGCTCCAAGAGCCAGGAACTTAGAAAGGAAGTGAAAGAGTGGGCACGCTGTGGTTTCCAGTGGTGTTCCATTTTTTTGCATTGCCCTTGGACTATGTGTCATTTCTACCAGGAAGAAGGCCCTTGGAGGGCCTCCTTCTTGGGAGAAATGATGTGCATAGTTGCCAGCTTTCTGCTGAGGATCTTCATCCCAGTGGCAGTAAAGATCAAAGACTTGGATACACCTCTTGCCTTCCTCTACCCTGCCCAAGGTGTGTTTCTCAGCCTTGGGGAAATGGGAAGGCACCAGCAATGGCCCGCTTTACAAGTGCTCAGTGTGATCTTGCTAAGCCTTCATTTGGAATGCTCACAAAGGCTCCACAGACCATTTGGGGTCAAACAGTAGGATGCTTATGCATTCTTATTAGGAGCTTAGAGCTACGCATAACCACTGGTGTGTTGCTGTAAAAGAAAATCTGTCTGTTGATGTTTTTAGCATCTCCTCCTTTCCTCCACAAGTCCCCAGGCCACTGGCAATTACCATAGTATGCATTCATCATGGCAACTTTCTTTATAGTGAGGGGAGGGGAAACTGAGGGCTGTATTCAGTTGTATTCACCAAGGTTACAGTCCTATACACACTTATCTTGGAGTAAGTCCTATTGAATTCAATAACACTTACTTCTGTGTAGATATATGCCTTCTTTCTTCTTCTTCTTTGGCTATTACTCGTAGCCGAGTAAGATTGTCTTCCATAAACACGGTTTTAACAATGAGTTCATAAGTGACTGTGGAGGCCAATTCTGGATCCACACATCCTTCCACAGTGGGGACATTGGTTTCCAGGCGGGGGTTGATCACGGTGTGGATTTGCCAAATGTGCCTTCCTCTTAGAATGTTTCTCCCTTGTGTCCTGAGTTTGAGCATCTTCAAAGCCCATGACACCTTTGGTAAAGGCCGTTCTCCAACTGGAGCACTTGCAGGCCAGTGTTTCCCAGTTGTCAGTGTTTATACTGACCCAAGGTTACCCAGTGATATATACACACACATCACATTTCCAGTAGCTTAAAAAATCAATGGGAAATTGCCTATTTAGTCATAAGCAAGAGAAGCATCTACACCTTGTTTCCAAGAACCATGTTTGTGTGTATTTGGGATGTTGAAATATAAGAACTCAGGTGCTTAATAAGCACATGCGTAGTGTAGACACAGCCAGTGTGGTGTAGTGGTTCAAATGTTAGACCAGAACATGGGAGACCAGAGTTCAAATCCCCACTCAGTCAGCAAACACACTGGGTAACCTTGGGTTAGTCACTCTCAGCCTAGCTTTTGCACTACAAAGTTGTTGTGAGGATAAAATGGAGAGGAGAAGAAGCATATATACCACCTTGAGTTCCCTTGGAGGAGAGGTGGGATATAAATGTAATTAAGAATTGTTTTTTATGCTTTACTACCTTAAGCATTAGGGACGGGGGTGGCGCTCTGGGTTAAACCACAGAGCCTAGGACTTGCTGATCAGAAGGTCGGCGGTTCAAATCCCTGCAACAGGGTGAGCTCGGTCCCTGCTCCTGCCAACCTAGCAGTTCAAAAGCACGTCAAAATGCAAGTAGATAAATAGGTACCGCTCCGGCGGGAAGGTAAACGGAGTTTTCGTGCGCTGCTCTAGTTCACCAGAAGTGGCTTAGTCATGCTGGTCACATGACCTGGAAGCTGTACACCAGCTTCCTCGGCCAATAAAGCGAGATGAGTGCCTCAACCCCAGAGTCGGCCATGACTGGACCTAATGGTCAGGGGTCCCTTTACCTTACCTTAAGCATTACAGGGATGGTAGTGCTCTTAAATCCACCCAGAGTCAGGAAAAGTATTACATAGGCAGAGCTGGACCCACCAAATGAGTGGATGTTGGAAGGTGGGGTGAGTTACCAGCTGCCACTGATGATTTAAACAAGAACATTCCCTGTTCTAAAACCAACAAACTAAACCCCCTCTCATTCTTGAAATGGAAACTGCCTTGTGAAAAATGAAAAGGCATGGTTTTTACAAAAAGCTAGAGCAAATTTTGTAAAATCGGTGCTCCGGCTTGGGTCTTGCTACTCATGGTCCAACCCTGACACAGCCTTAGGGAATATGGAAAAGAGATAACTGCATTCAGCCTTCAGTTTTTTCAACTAGACCTCAGCCAAACCAACCCATTTCACACACACCCTGTATAATAATGGTTATGTTTGAACTACAGACTGTACTTCAATCTCTTATGCTTTTGTGCAGGATTTATTCGCAGAATAAAATATAATAGAAAATATATCTAATTCCTTGAGGAATCAGATCTATGTGCCCATTTTTAGCTCACAAAAGATAAGGGAGATAATTTATTCCACACTGCTGCTTTTAACAATATTAATGGCTTTAATAATTCTGTCAAGCAGAAGAATTTGAAACTACATCTTGAAAATACAGAAAATTACAGAGTTCTTTTTTCAAAGGAAAAGTAAAGACGTGTGCTAGTAAAAACAGAAAACAGGCATCTGCTGATAATATATATGTGTGAGTGTGTTTGGGTGCTCTGAATTATCAGTGATCCTCACAGCAGAATTTTTCTTAATTAGGGATGTACCAGATTCTGGGAGTTTAAAATGAAGCACTTTCCAGTGAAAAAGGAGAAATAGCGGATACTTCAGATTAATAAAGATGCCCTAAATATTTAAGTTGTTCTTTAGTCTACTGCCAGAGTGAAAAATGTTCTGTCGGATCTGACTTCACCATCTTGCTGGCCTCAGTGGAAATGGGTTGTGACCTCCTACCTGTTCTTTTGATTTCCTGTTCTAGCTGCAGAGTGTTCAGGATGAAGTGTAAATAAATTGGTGCACCAGAGCAAAGTTATGCCAGCATTGAAGGACATTACGATGGTATTGCAGATAGCTTTGCTAGCTGAAATGTTTAAAACATAGGATTATATGCATGCAGGATTATATGCAAGTTTAATTAAAACAATACCCAGTATACAAAAAACCCCAACCCTTTAAATTCTTTTACTGGGAGTAAAAGAATAAAATAAATTACTGCAAGTAGATTTTTATATTGCACCAATTTTGTGCTTAACTTCAAGCCTGTGAATAACTGAACTGAACTATTCTTTAAATATAAGAAGAGGCCTTCATTAGAGCCAGTGGGGAATTATGTTCACAAGTACTGAATGATAACTGGAGCAGCAGGTCTACCAGGCTTGCATGTTGAAAACACTGTTTTATGGAAGGGAGTTATGGGCAATTTACAACCACTGGAGTGATGCCTCAACACATTCCACGTGCTCTGCATCAGGGAGACTTTGGGCATCACATGGCACGACATAGTTTCAAACAAATCTGTGTTCTCCCAAGCCCACATTCCCAGCATGTTCACACTCCTGTCTCAGCAACATCTACACTGGCTTGGTCATGTCCACAGAATAGAAGATGGCAAGATCCTTCAGGCCCATGTCTGTTGGCAGACCAACTCTGAGTTACAAAGATGTCTGACATCTGTTGTGTATCCATAGCAGTGACCAGAGGAGGAATTACTGTGAGAGGAGCACAGAGAGAAGAAATGCTATAGTGCATCTGCAGCAACACAACCTTCATCTGCCCCAGCTGTAACAAAACATGTCTATCCCATATCCGTCTCTACAGTCACAGCAGATGCTGCAACTTTCTAACAGTTTGACCTCACCTCCAAAAGCACACTCTTCCAGGTGGATGCCAAAAACAATAACCTTTTTTCTCCATGGTTGTGTTTCCTGAGTCTTCTTTTGGTGTGTTTTTGTTTTTTTTAAAATAATATTTATTAAAGTTTTGAAGATTACAAAAAGAAAAAATAGAGAACACCATATTAAACAAAAACAAAACAACACATCACAATAATGAAAAAGAAAAAAAGAGAAAAAAGAAAAGAAAAAACCCAGAAAAATAAACACAATTAAAAAACACAACAAACCTTCCCATAACTTATCTTTCATTCGCTTGTTTCCTTGGCCTCCTCACACCTCCCTTTTTTGTATTCTAGTTCGGTTAGCTATTTCAGCAAATCCTTTCCATCTTTTCCAGTTTTTGTCCTTATCTTAATATAATGTGACTTTACTTTCCCTCTTTTCACCAATTAACAGTCTGTTTTTTCTTAATCCTTTATAACATTTCTGCTAAAACCACATAACTTCATTCCAACATCCTTCTAACATTCCTTAATTTTACAATGTTTCTGTAAATAAACTTTAAATTTCTTCCCATCTTCTTCCACCGACTCTTCTCCCTGGTCTCGGATTCTGCCAGTCATTTCCGCCAATTCCATGTAGTCCATCACCTTCATCTGCCATTCTTCCCGGGTGGGTAGATCTTGTGTCTTCCAGTACTTTGCAATAAGTATTCTTGCTGCTGTTGTGGCGTACATAAAAAAAGTTCTATCCTTCTTTGGCACCAATTGGCCGACCATGCCCAGAAGAAAGGCCTCTGGTTTCTTGAGAAAGGTATATTTAAATACCTTTTTCATTTCATTATAGATCATCTCCCAGAAAGTCTTAATCCTTGGGCATGTCCACCAAAGGTGAAAGAATGTACCTTCAGTCTCTTTACATTTCCAACATTTATTATCGGGCAAATGATAAATTTTTGTAAGCTTGACTGGTGTCATGTACCACCTGTAAATCATTTTCATTATATTCTCTCTTAAGGCATTACATGCCGTAAACTTCATACCTGTGGTCCATAACTGTTCCCAGTCAGCCATCATAATATTATGTCCTACATCTTGTGCCCATTTAATCATAGTTGATTTCACCGTTTCATCCTGAGTGTTCCATTTCAACAGCAAGTTATACATTCTTGACAAGTTCTTAGTTTTGGAATCTAACAGTTCTGTTTCCAATTTTGTTGTGGTGTGTTTTTGTGAGAACATTTAAAAAATGCAAGATGAGAACTCTCAATATTGCTTATATGATATTTGTTGGGAAGAGATCTCATTCAGCTTGAAGTTGTGGAAATAAAAACTAGTTTGAGAGTTAACCTTCTCATGCATTATAAATATAACCATGGAAATGTGGTCTTTTAATGTGTCGAGATGAGTTTTAGTTGCTGAAGTATTATGATCATCTTTTATGGTCTCTGAATGATGCCTTCATGATGGCTGAATCAATTTTTATGTACAGTATCTTTAACTGCCTTCATATACAAAAATGAATTACAATGTGTCAAAGAGATCGTTTCAAACAGAAAAGCAAATAGAAAAGCACTCCTCTAAACTCCCTCAAGTAAGCAGTTCTATGCCCACCTATCAATCAAGATACCACATTTTATTTGTGTGGAGCTGGTTTCATGACATCAGGGATGGGGTGTGGGCAGCAGTCTGAGGAAGGCCAAGAAATGGGAACCAGGAACAAACCAGAATGTGGAAGAACAAGACAAGCTGGAAATCAGGCTCCAGATCGATGCCTGGTTGACAATCATGCCAGAAGTCAGGACTGAAGGCTTGAACCAGGAGTTGGCATTTTGTTACTGTTGTTGTGGATGGAATGGGAGGATATGTAAATTGCTTCAAGATTTCTGTTGAAATTTGAAGTGGCATACAAGTGTTGTTGCTGTTGCTGTTGTTTTATTTTTTTTAACCAGCCCATGAGTCAGAATCAAGGAGTAAGTCAAAAGTCAGAAACAAAGCACATACAGGGACATGCCTGAGCTCAGAGAGACCTCTGGGTATAGGGCAGTATATAAATTCAATTAATAATAATAATAATAATAATAATAATAATAATAATAATAAGCCCCTTATATTCTTTTCTGCACCAGTTTTTTTTAGAAGAGGAAATGTCCCTGTTTAGAAACATTAGTGGGAAGTGCTAATTCATTCTCCATGGTAGCATTCCAAATTCCACAATTTTGATTAGTCCAGCTCCACTGAGACAAGACTTTAGGCAGATTATTTTACATTTTTGAGAGGTTTTCTAAATTTCCAACAACACAACGGTATCTAATAATGTTTCCAAATGCCCCACATGCCTTCATCAATACAATAAAAGCCCACCCCACCCCCCAATCAGCAGGGAAGTATTCAAGTAATTCAGACAATCAGACATTTGTATAAATGTGCACATTATTCCTATAGGGTTCCATTGATGTGAAGCTCCATGGGACTCTGTATGAAAAGTCAAGCAAGGATTTGGCTAACTGAGCTTTCTGACATTGAAGGCATATATATGTGGGCTTCTTACAGCTAGATTTAGAACTCGTGTCTTTCAGGAATATAAATAGCACTTGAGCCGGCATTTCCAGTTCTTCTGTGGAACTTGAAAAAAGGAATTAAAATGATTCTACATGTTTCAGTGAATCTCTTGATGCCTACAGGTCACAGCAGTAATCCTCCTGTCAGATTATGATGCACTAATTATTCTGCTTTCTAGGCTCTATTTATCATTGGGAAATAGCGCTCCAGGCACAGAAGACCATAAAATAGTCTTTTCAGCATGGCTTATAGATTAAATGTATCGCAAATGTTATTTCTAATGGCAGCTGCTGAACAACTCCATAGGGGAGGAGAAGTGCTGGGTTAAATTTATGCCAGAGGGTTAGCATGTAAATCCTAATGCTTCTGAGGACTGTGGCTTGAGCTTCTGTGTTGCTAATTGAACTGTGCAGCTCTGCCAGCAGATGAGTTTGCAAATATTTGCCCTTCTGGGCAGCAAGGCAAATTTTGCAGGTTGGGAGGGACAATGGCAGAGTTGCAATCTTGTAGTGTGGAGCCATCATCTCATTTAAAAAGACACATCGGAGCAGAAAGCATTTACACACCAACCATTTTAATCACTTGGTTGATTATTCCTTTTTGGAGTGAACTAGAAGCCATCTCACAGTGAGGCCTTTTGCATATGCTAAGATGTTGGTGAAGTGCAGTACACATTTCAGCAAATACCTAGGAAACGGTAATCTGATTACTTTTTCATATGCTCATTTATGTCATAGGTCCGGTAGTCCAAGTACAGTACATAGTCCAGTGATCATATATGCATCTAATCACATCACCAGTTGTAGTGTGATTTTTTTAGGTGGGATATGTTAGGTAGGTAAAAGGTAAAGGACACCTGGATGGTTAAGTCCACTCATAGGCAACTATGGGGTCTGGCACTCATCTGACTTTTCAGGCCGAGGGAGCTGGCATTTGTCCACAGACAGCTTTCTGGGTCATGGCCAGCATGTCTAAACCACTTCTCATGCAACAGGACACCGTGATGGAAGTCAGAGAGCATGGAAATGGCATTTACCTTCCTGCCGCTGCAGTACCTACTTGCACTGGTCTGCTTTCGAATTGCTAGGTTGGCAGAAGCTGGGGCAGAGCAACGGGAGTTCACCTTGTCAGTGTTTGAAAAAGGAAAAAAAAAAAGGTTCTGACCTCCTTTTTACTCCATTGCTTAGTCCTCAGACCTTAGCTGGCACAAAAGAGTCTTTGAGAAAGAGTACTCTTGCAGAGTATTGCTGCTTTTACTCTTAAAAAGTCTTCTTCTCCAACCACGACCGACAGCTTTTACACACACCAAACGCAACCAGCTTTCTACCATCCAACCAACCCACAACACTAACATTGACCACTCTATATATACAGGTACAATTTGGTGAAAGGTTGCATGAGTCATTGTAGGCTGCTGACTCATGCTGACTTAGTTCTTTTAGCATTAAAGAAACAGCGGCCAATTTTTAGCCATGACACACCTCGTCACATGGATTCGAACTGCTGACCTTCTGATCGGCAAGCCCAAGAAGCTCAGTGGTTTAGACCACAGCACCACTCGTTGTCAGGCTGCCAGAAAAGCCTGTTGGTTCCGTCTGTTGGTTCAACATGGTAAGCAGAAACAGGCATGGCTTAACAGTAATTCACTGTATTGCCCAGTAACCAAGGAGACAGCTCACGACACATCCATCACCTAAGCAAGTCAGTTGCAGAAGCTAAACTTCCATCCTCTCTTGCCTCTTATTTATATCTCCCTCCATGCATTTTTTTTTTTTTGGCTGTGAGTCAGCTTTTCTTAACTGCTTTAGCCTTTTCTCAACTCTTCTTTCCTGTGCTGAGAGTGGTGGAGGGGAAGGAGCTGAATCAGGACTGTACTGCAGGGCAGGAGACATATTCCTTGCTCCTTGTCTGTCAGTGTCTGTGGCTACCTCAAGTCTCTCCCCTTCACCCTCACACTCTGCTGATGATTCCTTCCTGTCCCACCAGTCTGAACCTGGTTTAAATTCCTCGTCCCCCTCAGGTCCCTTTCCCTCATTAAGCCAGTCCCTGACAACCGTAGATCTCGAAGTGTAATCCTACCATAATGCTTAGAAATGCATACTCAGTCCATTAAAGTTGTCCCAATAAGTAGTGAAAAAAAGACAAGCTAACATAATTTTAAAAGATTTTAAAGTTTCCACTATAGCAGATTAAGGAATAAGAAAAAAACACAAAAGAATAAACAACACTTTCTGACTATCTCTTTTGGACTGGCTCCCTAAATTTCTGTCTTCCCCTCAGTGATACCTTTTTTACCCAGTTCCTTGCCTTCTCTGTTCTAGACAAGATAAGCAACTTCATTCTCTCAACACAGAACATGTAAACCCCTGTTTGGTTCCTCATTTTCTATCTTATTGTTGTTGTTGCTATGAATTAATTTATTAAATTTCTATAGTGCCTTTCATCTGAAGATCACGGGGCAGTTGTGATAAAAGCACAAATATACATAACATAGTAGCAAACAAAAACAGTACTGCCCCAACAAAGTTTAAAAGACCATAATTGTTAAATTTGTCAAAATGTCTGGGAGAAGAGGAATGTCTTTGTCTGGTGCCTAAAGATATGTAACGAATGTTCAAGAGAGCAACCTGGCTGCTGAATTTTGTACCTGCTGAAGTTTACAAACCATCTTCGGAGGCAGCCTCACACATAAAGTATTGCAGTAATCTAACCTAGAGCATAGATGACAGAAGTTAGGTTATTTCTGTCCAGATAGGAGCACAGATGGGCCACCAGCTGAAGCTGATGGAAAGAACTCTCCGCCACTGAGGCCACCTGAGCCATGGGTTCAGAAGTACCCCCAAGTTAAATACCTGCTTCTTCAGAAGGAGTTTAATGCCATCAAGAGTAGGCAACCTCACATCCATCTGTTCTAGGGAACCACCCACTAACAGTGCCTCAGTCCTATCTGGATTGAGCTTCAGTTTGTTGGCTCTCATCCAGTCCATCATCGAGGTATGACAACGGTCCAGCATTTCCACTGTTATACCTGCAGATGTAAGGAGGAGTAGAACTGTGTGTCATCAGCATATTGCTGACAACAGTGTACTCCAAAACCTATACGGATATGCGAATATGTCCATATTGTTGAAGTCCTACACACCACAACTAAGGCTCACTTGCCATTATGAAAGAAATATATTTTGAACTGGGCTCCTACAGATGGAAAACAATATATTCTTAGGTGTGTTGATATGGAGAAAGATGTGAAAGAAAGTGAGATTTGCATTATTAATCTTTACAATTTATATTAATGTTCTAAATCAAGTTTGTTAATGAACTATACTTGTGTGTTGGTATTCCTAAGGCAACCCACTTGTCCATGATTGTACTGATCAACTTCGTGTATCTCATGTTTGTCAAACATTGTTGCCATTAAAGACTTCAACAGCTATGAACAAAATAATTAAACATTTTACCCTTCAGTTGGTTTTCAGTAACAAAATTGCGATACCCATAAATACGATAATAATCCAGAAATCCCTTGCTACAAATTAAGCTCAGCTGCTAATGAAAATCATTAGAGCAGTGCATTATTTGTGTTATGAGATGCTGAAAAATTAAGCCTACATTTCAGAGATATTTAAAAGCAATATGCTAATTTCTTAACTTAGTTTTAAAACTTGTTGCTAAAGAAACACACTTTCTGCATATAAAAGGATCAGATTCCACCAACCACTGCTACAAGTTGACATTAGATGCTCATGCACACTCCTTTGGTTTCATTCACATTTGTTTTTTACCCTAAGGGAGCACCATCTGTTACTCATGCCATACTGAAAAATAGCTAAATTAGTACTGCAATATAGGAATTTTACTGTGTATTCTATTGTACAATATCTCTCCATCTATCTTCACAATTACTCCTTGAAATTCACCTTTGTTATCAGGGTTGTATTCCACGATTTTGTATGAGTATGCAGTGTTGCCTTTGTTAAGAATTATCGACCCCCAAGATTGATTGATTTCAAAATTTGAAGTTACCAGTCTCTATGGCAAAAGAATGTGCCATGGAAGTGTTGGGGAAACATCAAATGTTCAGAATTTCAAAAAAATCTGTGCTCTACACACGATTCTCTAGGTTGGTCCAGTCAATGCCCAGCTTAGCTGTTTTCAGAATACTCTTAAACATTATACAAATTTCCCTTTCCCCCAATACATGAATTTGTGTACACAGTTTTTGAGGGGGAGGGAGCTGGAGCATCATTCGAAACTCCCATTGTTCTAGGCACATTTTGCGACAAGGAATTTCATTAGCATGAGCAGTTTCTGAGCTCTGGACGCAATACTGCACCTAAGATTTCAGATTAAAACTGCAGAGTGGAAGGGGAAGAGGACCTTTTTCTGCCTCCCCACTTCCAGCCACTCTCTGAAGACTGGAGAAGAGAGCCTCTTAAGAATATTAGGGGGGGGGCGGGCAGAGGGAGCATGACTTTGTTTTTCTGCAGTCTTCATATGAGGACTAGGCCATGTGAAAAATGAATATAATATTTTAGCTGCAGTTCATTCATTTTCAGCTTTGTATTCTTGTTATTAAAAAAGTGTGCCTAGACATTCCATTGTTGCAGAACATAACCTAGGTTTAAGGTGCCATTTAGCTCCTAGCTTTCATATCTCAATTTCTAACACTGAGCTGGAGAACTGGATTGCAAAATTCAGAGAAGGGCAAATTGTGATGGGTAGGTGCATTTTGGTTCACATATTGTTCCAGTACATGCAAACAAGGTAGGCTTACATTAAAATTCAAATTGAATTTCTCCTCCAACCCTATGCTATAAGACATTAGAATAATAGAACTGGAGAATTGGAAGGGACTGTGAGGGTCATCTAATGCACCCCCTGCAATGCACAAATGTTTTGCCCAATGTGGGACTCAAACAGATGACTCTGAGCTTAAGAGTCTCATACTCTGCCAGCTAAGCTATCAGACAGGTTCTTCATAGTTAAAAGTGAAGCGTTGTCAACTTGCTCATGAGTTTCCAGCTTTCAAGCTCATTGGCTTCAGGTTTTGTTAAGGACACGATGAAATCTGCTGAGTAAAAGATTTCCATATGCAAAAAGCTGAACAATACCTCCTCCACACACACACACACACACACACACGTTTTATTCCAAGTATTTATTAGAACTTATTTTCAACCTTGTATATAACCTTAGAATGCAACACAACTCACTCAATATTAAATCATAAATTGAATGGCTCTGAAACCCAAAGGATACATGCTGGGCGTTTACACTGATATATGCATTAGTGATATAACAGGGAAACTAGTGTTGAACTGATTCTGACACTCATCAGGGGAAATGACATTCAGTTAAAATACAGTCACAAAGTTGGGAGAGACGTGTAAAATGTACGAAAGCTTCTGTGAATCAGCGAAAGAGCTGCTTACCCATAATTTTGCTCCTTCATCAATATTTATGAAGTGAGATTATAGTTATTCTCTAGTAACATAATTGTCATTTAAGACTAATCTCCTCTTTAAAGATGTAAAATATGTGTAACAGCCGAGGTCTGCAGCATTTAATTGCACATAATGTGCTTAACGCAAGGAGAGTCGGGACAACTAGCCATTCACCTGCCTTCAAATTGGATTGTTTTTCAAAAATCACCTGCTGCTACTGGACCTGGGTAGAGATGGTTTGAAGTGCCTTGTTCACAAATGTTCTATTGACAGGGGAAAGTGCATTTCACAGGAACCCCTGAATCTCGGCTGTTGGCAATCGTTTGAAGCAGTACTTCATGTTCCGTACATGCTTAGACCAACTCTTTCAGGTGTGGGTAACCTTTGGTCCTTCAGATATTTGCTGAACTTCAACTCCCATCAGCCTCAGCAAGCATGGCCCTTCATTGTACTTCAGCAACATTTGGAGGGTGAAAGATCTCCCATACCTGAACTCTTCATGTGCCAGTTCATTTGGTTTTTTTTTAAAGGTTTGTTGCTTATGTGTTTCAGGAGTGTTGTTTGGTAGTTTATTCAAACAGAGGTTAGTGCTAGTGGGACAGGAAGCAAACTCCTAGAAGTACATGAGTTGTCAGGCAATTGAGTGATAATTTATTTTCTAGGAATGATTTGCAATCACTGGCCAATACAGATAGCTTGTTTGCCATGCCCTCACTTTCCACCTCAAGGTCCTTAGTCACCTGGTCAGTAGTTAGTTAACCTTTCTGTTGAGAGATCTTTGCTGCCAACATGTTGAACAGAAAGCCTGGTTTTTCTTTTGATTTAAATATTTTACTCATAATAATCTTCCATAAGAGTTATAAAAGCTTTGCAGAGTTTCTGATGCCTTTATGACAAGAATGGTTTTATTTAATACTGAGTTTCATTAGTAATATACATATAGTCAATTCAGGGCAAAGGTACAGTTTAAATACAGAAACAGAGAAAAATGCTGAAAGTAGTTCTACTCTTGTGGCTTCATAAAGGTAAAGGTAAAGGGACCCCGACCATTAGGTCCAGTCGTGACCGACTCTGGGGTTACGGCGCTCATCTCGCTTTATTGGCCGAGGGAGCCGGCGTACAGCTTTCGGGTCATGTGGCCAGCATGACTAAGCCGCTTCTGGCAAACCAGAGCAGCGCACGGAAACGCCGTTTACCTTCCTGCCGGAGCGGTACCTATTTATCTACTTGCATTTTGACGTGCTTTCGAACTGCTAGGTTGGCAGGAGCAGGGACCGAGCAACGGGAGCTCACCCCGTCACGGGGATTCAAACCGCTGACCTTCTGATCGGCTAAATCTGCTATTAGGTTGTTAAAGGAATAGGATGCAGTGATGGCAAGGCACTGCTCCCAAAATAATAATAATAATAATTAAAAAGTTGGTGGGTCTCATGCATGATTGCATCAAGATGATTTTTGCAATTGACATATTTGCTTTTGCACATTGTTTAAATACTACAAAAATCCGAAAATATTGGTAAAACACTACATCGGGGGTGGGAATCTTTTTCAAACCAAAAGCAATCTTGCCTGCTGGACAACCATTGGGAGATGGCAATGGTGCGTGGGGTTAAAGGCAAAAATGAGTGGAACAATGAATGTGAATGTCATCTCTGTACAGTAGGCTAGTTTCTGCCCAGACTCACACATCCCTATATATCCTCCATCCAGGAAAACAAGCAGCATTATCAGAGTTCAAGGATGCACCCTAGTCCAGTACAAACACACAAGGAAGTTACAAAGTAGGACAGTATCAGGAACGATCCAGCAGTAAATCACACAGAGTACATGAAGTAGAAAAACAGGATCTTCTCAGGAGTGCCAGGGCTAATGAGTACAGCAACCCTTCTCAGTAGGTCTTGCTCCTGTGAGACAGTTGTGGAGACCTTCCACAGTTGTCATAAGTCTTCTCTTCTCCCAAGCAATCCGAGACTACACTGGTGCAGCTATCTTTGCTCCTCCTGCTTCATCCCTCTTCTGGTTCTTGGAGATCAGTGGAGAGGAGAGTTGTCGCAATAGGAGGGAGAGACACCCTGGCTTCTTCACCAGCTGGATTCCCTCTTCTCCTGCTTCTGGAGGTGTGGCTGAGAAGGGACTGTGGCCTGAACCAGGTAAAGAAGGTTGCATTTGACCCACGGCTTTTTTTCTGCTTGTGAGAGCAGGGTTTGGAGCACTGGCCAACTTGGTGAAATATTGCTTAAACTGTTGGAATCTTCCCTGGTTGTGTGTTGGGAACATCCAGCTAATGCAACGTATCCTTTCCTACCCCCAGCAACAGCAAAACTGAACAATGTTATTTTTATCAACTTGATAAGAGGTTTTTTTGAAAGCTTAGAATCTATTCCATGATATGTGTAAAGGGACATGATTATTTTTTTTAAAGATATTTATTGAGATTTTCAAAAAATAAAGA
This sequence comes from Podarcis filfolensis, assembly GCF_964270895.1. NCBI lineage: Eukaryota > Metazoa > Chordata > Lepidosauria > Squamata > Lacertidae > Podarcis > Podarcis filfolensis. The sequence goes on along the minus strand of NC_139607.1, from coordinate 36,689,527 downwards.
AAAACAAAAAAATAAAAATAAAAAACACACATATAATTGCATTCCTTTCTTTCAATAACATATTTCCTTGACTTCCCCGCACCTCCCCTTCTTGTATTCCAATTCAATTTTTAGTTCAGCAAGTTTTACCTTATTATATTTGATTCATTTTAGTTAACCAATTTTAACATAAACCTCAGTCTTTATGCATCAGTACTTATTCTTAATATCTTTTTCTAAGGTCGACCCCAATTCCCTTTCACGAGTTCCCCATTTTAATATAAGTAGCAAAACAAAATACATAAAAACAAAGTATAATTGTACACCCTTTGGATTCCCAAAGCCCCACTCCCCACCTTTCCCGGTTTTGAACACCAACAAATGTCCATCAGTCTATCTGCAGTCAGCCTGGTGACCTCACGTCCGAGGCTCTTAATTCTCTCTCAATTCCTCTCTGCCGGTTTTTTTGATAGTCCTTTATATTAAACACCAAATCTCGGAGAAGCTCTATCCCAATAAGGTCCATATTTCTTCCAGCCAGACCTCCCTTATTTTCCTTTATATCCATCTTAGCAGGCCTCTGGCTCTCCTTAATCATCTGCAGCATTATAGCTCCTCCTTCCTTTCCCTCCAAATCTTCATATATCTCTTTCCCCACTTTCTCAAATTTCTCAGATTTCTTTTCTTCTTCAGCTGCAAAGATTTTTAGTTCAGCTACAAAAACTTTTTGTTCAGATACAAAGACTTGAATCAAGTCCCTTCCAGATTCAGCAAGTTTATTTACTGTTTCATTCAATGTTGTGACATTTGTAGCCAAAACATTGCTTTGTTCTTGTAACTTTCCCAGGAGAAGGAAAGCCCTTTCCAGTTCAGTCAGTATTTTTCCACTTGCAGCCATTCTTGTAGTGTCCCAGAGCCCCCTCTAGAGGAGTACTGGTTACTTAGTATTCCTTCCAGTTCCAATCCAAAAGTCAAATTAACTTTTCCTCTTTATTTTCAACAATTTATTCCCTGAATGTAACAAATATAACCAGCAAAGGCAACAGAAACAAAGTTCTCTTTTTTCCCCAGCTTTGTCAGCTAGTTTGACAGCTGTCAAAATCTTCTATGTCTCTTCAACAGGCTCTCTCACGGATCGCTCCCGGGTCCTGGGGGGGGGTGACGGTTCCACTCTCAAAATTAACTCTTATCCTCCAGCAAATTCACTTATACTGCCAAAACGTGAAATTAATTACTTTTATCCTCTCAAGAAGAAGGTGTTTTCTCAACCTTAGTTATCTAGTCCTTGCTTTAAAATGTTTACAGGACGGGGAGACGGACTTCCTCTTTGCGCCTTCCCCGCTCGTGCCAAATCCGAAAAAGAAATTTAAAGTCCAATTTCCGTATTACTCATGGGTTGTTACTTTTAGTCCAAATGTTCAAAGGAAGAAGTCAGCGCTCTCCGACCATGGCATGCGGCTTCACTCCGTAGGGGAAGCAGTCGACTCACAGCACCGCGCCGCTCCCTGTCCCCCGTTCCGAAGCCTTTAAAAAGGCTCCTTCACGGGTCGGGGGGGCGCAAATGGTGCCCGCCGAGTCACCAGGTCCACAGGCTTCAGCGCCTGTGGTTTCTGAGGGTCCCCGCGTCGCTGCCGTGGCAGGACCCGTCCCCTACTGAGCAGATTCCCTCCGGAGCTCGGAGGGAATCCGCCATTAGTCGATCGCGCTAACCCGGAAGTCGTAAAGGGACATGATTAAAGGACCATTTGAATGCTGTGTTTTTGTTAACTTCGGCAAATTGTGCATAATGTTTGCCAAAAAAAAAAAAACCCAACTCAACCAACAACCACAAACCTGTGGCAAGGGCTGGGGGTGGATAGGACTATATTGCACATAAATAAATGGGGACTCCCTTCAAAGTGCCTGAAATTGTTTTGTTGCTTTGTTTTGTCTTGCTAGAAGGCACAATATGAACTTATGGGTGAACCCTATCATATAGAAATTGCTTTGCAATGCAGAAAAACGCATACAGCCCAGAATATGTCACTAAAACAAGAAATCGCTGTTAATGTTGTTGGGGGGGTTTGGGTTTTTTTGTTTGTTTTGTTTTACAGGTGTGCTATTTCTGTGCAAATAAAGCCATCAGATGTGAATGCCTGCATTCCTGGCCTCTTTTTATTCTCTCAGTTACCTCTGTTGCTGTCATGCTATCATATCTTCCTTGACATTGGTGACATTACATGCAATCTGTGCTTTGGTGTGTGAGAGAAATCAAGGACAGAATTGCAAATTAAAATCATTTCAAGGAAAACAAGTGTGGGGCGGTTTATGCTGGAAGTGGTCCATCTGCCGCACTTGCATGTTAAAAATAAACACACTGTGCTGCCGTTCAAAATAAACCAGGCTGCTAAAACATTTAATTGCAGAAAGATTCTGCATGTGAATGCTCAACCATCTGCGCTAATGTAGGTTACAACAGAAACTTGTTTAAGCAAATTCTCCCAAGGGGCCTTTTCAGGTTCTTTTGAAACCTTGTTTTCCTCCCTGCTCTGCCAAATTTTAATTGTAGGAGACTAATTCCCCCCCCACACCTTTACATGTGCCTGATCTGTTGAGTTGCATGTGCCTATTCTGGAGCTGATGAGCATGCAGCCAAAAGATCCCAAAATACAGAGAATCAGGGCTGACTAAATAGCAGAGCAGAGCATTGGTGTAAGGTAGGAATTGAGAACCTGTGATTCTCCAGATGTCATTATACTCCAGCTTCCATCAACTTCAGTCAATATAGCCAATTATCAGGGATAATCGGGATTGCAGTCCAGTAAGATCTGGGGAATCATAATTTCTCATCCTTAGCACCACTGGATAGCTCAGCTGGTTAGAGTATGGTGCTGATAATGCCAAAATTGCAGGTTCGAACCCCATACGCTATATATTCCTGCATTGCAGGGGGTTGGACTAGATGATCTGGAGGGTCCTTATCAACTCTATGATTCTGTGGTATAAGGGAAGAGGGTTAGATTGTTGATGTTCAGCCTTTTCTTTGATTTGTCTTATGGTCTATGGGAGTCTGTCCATGCAAGGAGGGAAGGGGAAGCACTAGGAAGAAGTTTAAAAATATAGAGTGCCACTTTAAAATTTAGAAAACTGCAAAGCATGGGGAAGGGGAAACTTAGTTTACTCATCACTCATGTGTCAACACGCGGGTCAGGAAGTTAATCTTTAACGGAGCTGTCTGGGTGGTATAGTACTCTGTTAAATTGCTTTGTCACTTGCACAAGTTGCTGTACAGAGCCTGAAGAAAAGATTGAAAAATAGCATATAGAAAAGTTTCAGCACTTAAAAGGCAACCAAATACCTGACTGCGAAGTAATGTTGCCAGGTTACAACCTGAGTTCCAGTATCAGGAGAATATTTTAACACAACAGTATTGCCACAGAAATGTCACAACGCTGGAAAGAATGTCAGCTGTTGGTTGAGCTCCACAAATTGTAACCTAACATCATAATTTAAAGGCATGAGGAGCTAAGGGAGCACATAAAAACAGTAGATGTCTTTATCCTCTCAGAAAGCTTGGACCTGGCTATGACACATGAAACTTCAAAATTTACCACAGATGCGCTGGTAGTTCCAAGTGTCAAAATTGCACATGGCTTTTCAGACATCATGACTTTTCAGACATCGTGTGTTATGTAATGTGTTATTTCTTTCCCACTGCCCTATTCATGTCTTTGTGATTTTAATAGAAAGCATTTTTATTATTGATTTTTTATGGATAATGTAGACAAATAGTTAAGCTAGTCTCTGAATTGATGGACTAAGGACCATTTTATTAATCACCACCTAACTGCAGTAGACCAGCAGAGTAAAGATTACATTATCCCAATATTGTCAAATCAGGCTATGGTTATGATATGCATTTCAATGGTAGCATATTTATTTTCTATATGGCTTACGTGATGGAAGCTCAAAATTAAGTTATATCTAAAAATTAACTTTAGAAGATTGTCTTGGAGGCTTGAGGCTCCACAATCCTAATCTAGATAGCACGTCATTCCAAGTTCATGTGGGGAAACTTCTGTAAGTGGCTCCTCCATTGTTTTGCTCTAACATTGCACAGGAACTAGACACTAACCTTATCTCTGAAGGGATAGAAGAAACACAGGGACACCACCCGTTCTGGTGAAAGGCCAACTCCATCATGGTCATCTGGCAGCAGCCTTTTCATCTGGCTATATAGCAGAGGGAGAAAATGGAAATTTCCAAAACAAACAAACCGCCCAGACACTTTGTTTATTTGAAATTAATGGACATGAATTGCTGGTGTCTGAGAAAGAGAAATGCAATGCAATGCATTGAAGCCAATTAATAATTTCCCCAGCCCTTGCCACAGGTTTGTGGTTGTTGGTTGGGTTGGTTTTTTTTTTTTGCAAACATTAGGCATAATTTCCTCCATAAAAGAAGAAAAGAAAAATGCCTCATATTTATAGTCATTAAATGCTATCACCGGGAGAACCAAACTAAGGGTTTCCAAAAGTAACCATTATGATCAAGAAATAATTGTTTCATTTTCTTTGGAAAGAGTATCCTATTGTTTCAGCTTTAAAACAACAATGGTGCTTAATCTTGACTATTTGTACTTCTTTGTATTTATTTCTGAAGGTATAATCCCAGTATATAATGTATGCTTATTAAACAATTTGGATGTAGCTGGTGCTTTTCATTCACTTTCAGTGGAATGGGGATTTTGTCATATATATGCAATCTCCCTTTCCCATACAGTCGTATCTTGGTTTTCGAACAGATTAGTTCACAAACAACTTGGAACTTGAATGTCGCAAACCCAGAAGTAGGTGTTCTGGTTTGCGAACTTTGCCTCAGAAGCCGAACGTCCAGCATGGCTTCAGCAGATTCTGATTGGCTGCAGGACGCTCCTGCAGCCAATTGGAGCCCGCACCTTGGTTTCTGAATGTTTCGGAAGTCGAACAAACTTCCGGAACGCATTCTGTTCAAAAACTAAGGTACAACTGTATAGGTTGTGTGAAAAGAATGGCCACAATTAATCTGATTCAAGTTACTTCTCATTTTATTTAAAGACATTAAGGAGTCCTGCTCTTTATTAGATTGCCTTAAAAAAGGTGTGTGTAGTACATAGGTTGGTGTATACTAGTACATGTGAGTAGGATAACAATTTGTATTTTGGAGGTAGAGTATGAGGCATGTTTTCAATTATTCTTATAGTTTTATTTCCTTAAACATTGTTCAATATAGCTAATGACAGTGTGTTTATTATTTATGCATTTTTAAAAAACCTTTATGTCCCCTACAAGAATAAAGTGTTTCATTGTCCAGTGACATATGAGAATTTAAGAAGCTTGGCAAAACAACAAAGAAGAGTGAGAAAGTAGTGGTTTCAAATATACAGTAATAGTTCCTTGTATGTCTATAGAAGTATTGGGTGTGCTGGACAGAATCTGATAAGTGGTCCCTGTAGAGTTCCTCTTTTGATAATCAAAGCATTTGAAAGGAACAGAAATACCACAGAGTGCATTAAAACAGATCTCTCTAGAGACACAGACAGCCAAAGCCTGAAAGCTTCTAGGTGGTTCAGTTCTAACTTCTTTGAAGATGTACCACAAAGTCTTGGACTCTGCAGAAAGAGGTTATTACACCATGAAGCCTAAGTTGCTCCAGCTCCACAGCTCATACTTTTTTGCCATTACGTCCAGTTCAGATGCTTCCTACTTGTCCCACCCAACCCACCTCCCTTCCTCACTGCTTACAATCTGGTTTAATGAATCCCTGTTTAACATCTGAAATGGAAAGCAGAACCTGGTTAGAAAACCAAAGCCCTCCTATGATACAGACATATCAGTAAACTGTGGTTTAATAAAACCAGACTGAAGTGTTGAGGAAGTGGGGAGGTGAAAGGAGGAGTAAAGAAAGAGAATGCAGTTCTGTTTTGGAATATGGTTGCCGCCTTCTCTGTGGCAATGGAATGCTTGTCATGGGTGAGAACTGGACCCTGAGGGAAAGCATTACAGTTGAGAAATTAAGATGACTTGTGCAGAAGGTCTTATTAAAAGTCAAGAGTGTCGTCTTTTGGACAAAATAGCCTATATCTTGACACACAGTATATTTGCTGACTGAATTTGTTCCTCATAGTTTATGTCCATAATCTGTGCCCAGATAAGCATGGTTTAGGATTGATTTCCTGTAGCTCAAGCATAGCAAGTGAGATAAATTTGGACATGCTGCCATGCACCCAGGAGTGACCATTCCAACTGAGTGCTTTTGTGAAGCCTTTCATTGAGTAGTAAATGGTCTATTTCAAACCAAAGACCCCCTTTCTAAGCACTGAGAGTTTGTTTCCTCTCTTGGGCAATTTCTGTTCACATTATAAGCATACCCACGGAGCAACAATGTTGTAGACTAGATTGGCCTCTGAGTGCAGATATATAATAGAGGGAAATCCAATGGCAAATAGTTAGTTCTTTTGCATCAGCTTGAAGTGGGAGGAAGGGTATGTAATTTCACAGAACTGAGGACATTCATCCTATGTCTGGCAAATCATTTGATCTCGAACACTCAGATGTAATTGGCAGACCGACTGATCAGTTTTCAGTGCATTACAGAGCTGTAAACTTGAATTGAATGAATGTACAATACATTTGAAAAAAGGGAGCTACAGCTAATACTCTCTACAACATGTTTGCTTTCTTCACACATTATATTTTTAGGTTTAAACATAAGCATGTAATGTGCGACTAGGACCTCAGCTTGTCAGGTTAATATAAAAGATGGCCACCAGCTGGAATGCCAGAGTATTCTGACAGAAATTGCCAGAGTTCACTTATTCATCCCACATTCAGAATGGAAATCAATCCAGCAAATACGATCAGTATTCATTGTTATTTTCAGTACACAAATGGTATGCAATTGATGATGCTTCCCCTTCCCATTTTCATTGTGTTTCCTTTGCATTGCATTACATGGTGTGGAGTAACATAATAAGAATTTAATTAATTATGTAAAAAAATCCACCTCGGCTGGCAGCAAGACAAATAGTCAGAAACCAAACTGCAGGAGTAAGGAAACCACTGCATGAGATGAACCTGGGTCCGAATGGAAATCGGTGTCTACCGACAATCCGAGGCACCAGTGATACTGTTCAGCGCTTTAGTCAAGTAAACCTGACGTCTGATACAGTGGTACCTCAGTTCTTGGACGTCTCCATTGATGAACTTTTTGGAACCCAAACGCCGAAAACCTGGAAGTTAATCCTTCCGTTTTGGAACGCGCCTCAGAAGTCAAATGGCTTCTGCTGCTTGTTTTTCAATTTTCTCAATTGAATTTGCAGACATTGGTTTTTGAACATTTCAGAACTTGAACAGTGTTCCAGAATGGATTACGTCTGAGAACCAAGGTACCACTGTACTTTGTAGCAGTATTTCTCTCTCTCTTTTTCTCTCTCTCCCTATGAACTTTCATCAACCACTTCTTTACACATAGACTTTCTTAATGATCATACCTTTTTTATTTATAAGCATTTATTGTCCTGGCTTTCAGTTCCCTGAAAGGCTTCCATGTCTGTGCTGGAGGGCATTCTTAACTTAGTGTAACCCCATCTCATCAGGGTTGTTTAAGAATTTATCATCTCTGTACATTTTGCTGGGAAAAGATTGGGTTCACACCTCCCAAACTAATGCGTGGATTGGAACTTAGTTTTTTCTACTAACTTTTGCACCCCCCAAATGTTGCAGCATCATTTTCTGCACAGATATAAATTCAGGATCTGTTTGAAAAGGAATATTTTGAGAGAAAAAAAAAAACATGTGTTTAGATGCAAATTTAAATGTGTGATTTTGTGCATTAAAATGGCAGGACAATGCAAAAATGGGACAGAATGGACTTATGGGTCAACTCATACAAAAATGATGCAGACCAGATATAGATTAAACCACCCCAATCAGAATGAGGGTGATTACGATTACAATCTGTGAGTGAACTGCATAGTAATAAATCAGACTATCAGCTTTGATTCATTTATTAGATTAGAGGCAAGAGGTGGCTATATACCAGCACTGATTCCCCAGAAACAATGCTGTTTATGTGCTGTACATGCACACAATTTCTGCTCCATCGATGATGATGGTATGATGGTAATAATAATAATAATAATAATAATAATAATAATAATAATAATGCATATTACTAAAATGGCAATATGAAGGGGCCAGAATGCAATTTGCAAATGTACTCTGAGAAATTGTCCAAAGCCCTAATCCAGCTAAGGGCTAAAACGTAAGGAGAAGCAGGCTCTAGCTTAACTGAATGGGAAATCGCATGTGCTAATGGGTGTCACCCATAAGGTTCACCTTGCCAATTTAGCTGCTGGAGCTGTGCTTTTGCAGTCACATAATAAAAGCTGGATTCTCACAAATCACCTGAGCAAGAGTTGAAGTGGATACCTGGATTCAGTTCCGCACCCATCCTTCCCCACCTGTCTGCTGATCAGTGGGAAGCTACATTCTTTTACTTGACTTTATCCACAGTGCCCTGCCTCCTGTCTTTGCGACTTAGGCCTTTAACAGGACCATTAAAACAGGACCAGTGTCCTTCAGGAACTGCTTTTTAATATCATGGTTCGAGATAGGAACTGGGGCAGTAGCTGTACTGTGGTGGTTAATGTGGACCTCATTTACAGGAGCCAGGAAGGATGAATGAAGGATAAATTGTTAGGATGCTTCCAAACACATTCCATCATTCCCACAGTTGTTGGCCTGTCTCTCCCCTAGTTTCCTCATGCTGTAGCTGAAAAAAGTATTGCTTTCCTTTTACACCTTTTGGGTGTTTTCCCATCAAATAATGTAGACACCATGTCAGAGATGTCAAAGTGGAGCAGTCCCAGTTTTACTGCAGAAAATACTTTTGATGACTTATTTCCTGTCAAAGATGTATTGTAGGGCTTAAAATGGTTTCCTGAAGTAAATGGCATAGATATGACAGTTAAGGCTCTGTCAATATGCACAAGCAATATCCTGTTTGCTGTACTCCATGCCAGAGATTAAGCAATATGGTCCTAGCAGGAAGCAACTAGATTAGATGATGTCTAGTATTATTGTTGTTATCATTATTTATTAGACTTCATCCTGAAGCAAAGTTCTTAACCTGAAGCACTATTTCTGGGTTAGCGGAGTCTGTAACCTGAAGCGTATGTTACCTGAAGTGTATGTAACCTGAGGTACCACTGTATTTCAGACCCTGAAATAATGACTAGCATTACACAGCAGATGTCTCATCTGGCTTTTGGCCCTACAACTCAATTTAGTTGAAGCATAAGGAGCATTTGTATCATTTTAGGATCACGTTCACCCCTGCCTGTCCTTGCCATTTACTTAATTAACAAAACAAGAAATGTAAAGGGGTGCAGAACTTTTTCAGTTTTGGTATCCACCTTCTGGAAGTCCTGCCGTATGTGATGCCCAGTGATGCTTCCACTTACTTATTTGAGCAACCGATTAAAATGCTTTTATTCAGGATGGCTTCTGGAAACCAGAATTCAAATCTGATAGCTGTGAGTTTGATTTTCAATGTGACTGTTAATACTACTGCTGTAATTGTTGTTTTATGTATTTATGTACAATTTTATATCCCTCCCTATTAGCATAGATTTCAGAGCAGCTAAGGACCATAAACTCAGTTAATGTAATAAAACCTAAAATAAATAGCAGTACCCTAATTAAAACAATAGAATTAGAAAATCCAAAAAGTCTTTTTTTAAAAAAAACAAACACATCACTACAAAGATGGTATTAAACTGTCAGTTTTAATTGTGTGTTTTACAACCAGTACATTCCTTTTAACATTTATTTAAGAGAGAGGGGTAGCAGCACTTGTTTTGCATACAAAATGTCTGACGTTCAGTCATCAGCGTCTCTGGGTAGAGCTATGAAAGATGGAATTGGAATTGAGAGCACTATATCACAGTGGTTGCGGTCCTACCTATGGGACTGAGTCCAGAGGGAACACTTTTCAGAACCCTGGCAGTTACTGTGTGGGGTGCTGAAGGGCACTATTCTATCCTTGATGCTATTTAATAGCAACATGGAGCCACTGGGAGTGGTCATCAGGCATATTGAGGCAAGCTGTCGTTAGTATGACGATGACACTCAGCTCTATTTCTCCATAACATCTGAATCAGGAGAAGTCATCTGGACCTTGGGTCAGGGTTGAGACACAATGGTGGGTGCATGAGGGAAAAGAAACCGATGGAGGCACTGTGAGCAAGTGGTTCCTGCGTCTGAGAAATTGGTCAATTGCCTGTCCTGGGTGGGGTTGTACCCAGTGCTATTTTTCTAGAAAAAGAGGTGCCAGAACTCACCACGAACGCCTCCCATGTTCTCTTATAATGACAATGGTGCCCGCTGAGAGGTGCCAGAACTTAGTTCCAGCAAGTTGCAACTGAAAAACAAGCCCTGGTTGTACCTGAAGAAGCAGGTGTGCAATCCAAGGATGATTCTGGATCCAGCTTTGTCAGTGGTGACCTGGATGGCTGGAAGCACCATTTATCAGCTAGAGCTAGACTACAGTAGTTCAGGAACTGGTGGCTTCAAGGTTGGTTCGCTGTAATGTACTCTATGTAGGGCTTCCCCTGTGCTTGATTTGGAAACTGCAGTTAGTGCAGAATGCTGCAACACGGTTGCTGATAGGAGTGAGATCTTGTCAGCATATAACATCCCCACTCAGAGATCTGCACTGGTTGACCATTTGCTACCAAGTCAAGTTCAAGGTGGTACTATTTGTATACAAAGCCCTTAACAATTTAGAATTAGTTCATTTGCAGCATTGTCTTACTCCCCATATGCTCAAGCACTTCAATATGCAGAACTCTCACTATTACAGGTGCCAGATATTAGTTCTGCACCTATAAGAAACCAATCTTTTAGCAGGTTTGTTCTATTAAGCCTATCCAGACATGTAGAACTTGAAATGACTTTTTAACTGTTTTTAGCTTTTTGTTAATTTTAATAATTTTGGAGATTTGAATTCCTGTTTTTAACTCTGTCTTTTATTGATAATTTTAATGTTGATATTTTTTCTTGTGCCCTGCACAGAGGTTCTTGCTTCATTTTGTTAAATAAATAAAAAAAATGATATAAAATAAGATATCAGAGCATTTACTCCTTTTCAGCTGAGCTACTATGAGGGCATCTGGTAGCCAATGTAGGATGATCTTCTGTGTATGGCTTGGGCATAGCCAGAGAAAATGGAAACGACAGATATGTGATAGGCAAACCAAAATGAGTTCAATTTGAAAGATAAATGGTTTCAGAGAAAGCCTGGTACTTCTGATTTTTCCTGGCACCTTCTGATTTAGTGCAGCACAAAGTAAAACCAACTATGGGAAAATATGCCATAGCTTCTCAACCGCCTTTTTCTGTAAGTGCTTCCAGATAGGAGGTAATTGACCATTTCCCTAAGTAGCTGAGATGCTCACCCACAGAGGGACGCTACCTTATAAACATTTATACTAAGCAAATGGCTGCCAGAATCATTCATGTACACAGCTTACTCCAGCTTGGTCATAAATGCCCCAAGTAGTAGTGCTTTCAGCATTTGCTTTGTATTAATTATTCCATAGTTTAATTCAGTTTTTTCCAAAGACAGTCTTGTGGTCAGGAAGCTTTTTCTTAAGTGAAAGTCATTGCAAGCCAAGAATGAATAAAGCGTGTAAAGCCAAGTACATGAATAACAATGCCACTTAAATTATTTACAAATGGCACTCATGTAAAGAAGTCTCTGCACTGTTTCATTTTTTAATTTACAAGGGTTTCACTTATGTGGGTCTATAACTTTGTTTATGGAAGATTTGTAGTTTTTTTTTATTTTTTAATAAAACCTTTTAATAATCTGAGTGTCTGGAGGTGGTTGGAGGATAGATGGCGGCTAACAGATTGAGGTTGAATCCTGACAAGACAGAAGTACTGTTTTGGGGGACAGGGGGCAGGCGGGTGTGGGGGACTCCCTGGTCCTGAATGGGGTAACTGTGCCCCTGAAGGACCAGGTGCGCAGCCTGGGAGTCATTCTGGACTCACAGCTGTCCATGGAGGCTCAGGTCAATTCTGTGTCCAGGGCAGCTGTTTATCAGCTCCATCTGGTACACAGGCTGAGATCCTACCTGCCCGTGGACTGTCTTGCCAGAGTGCTGCATGCGCTAGTTATCTCTCGCTCAGACTACTGCAATGTGCTCTATGTGGGGCTACCTTTGAAGGTGACCCGGAAACTACAACTAATCCAGAATGTCGCAGCCAGACTGGTGACAGGGAGCGGCCACTGAGACCACATCTTGGAAGACCTACACTGGCTCCCAGTACATTTCCGAGCACAATTCAAAGTGTTGGTGTTGACCTTTAAAGCCCTAAACGGCCTCAGTCCAGTATACCTGAAGGAGCGTCTCCACCTCCATTGTTCTGCCCGGACACTGAGGTCCAGTGCCGAGGGCCTTCTGGCGGTTCCCTCACTGCGAGAAGCCAAATTACAGGGAACCAGGCAGAGGGCCTTCTTGATAGTGGCACCCACCTGTGGAACGCCCTCCCTCCAGATGTGAAAGAGAAAAACAACTACCCTACTTTTAGAAGACATCTGAAGGCAGCCCTGTTTAGGGAAGCTTTTAATGTTTAATAGATTATTGTATTTTAATATTCTGTTAAAAGCCACCCACAGTGGCTGGGAAAACCCAGCCAGATGGGCAGGGTATGTATGTATGTATGTATGTATGTATGTATGTATGTATGTATGTATAAATAAATAAATAAATAAATACTATTATCTGCTAATTAAATTGTGTGATAACTTATGGATATGGAAAATCCTAAAATGTTACTGATGGCAAAACTTAACTTTTTTGAGGAGGAGAACTTGTCTCAAAATGAACTTGTCTCAGAACAAGTTCATTACAGAACTAATAAACCTGAGTCTAGGCTGTACTCACAAGAGTGAATGTTTCCCCAATGGGACATCCTTGTGGAATAGACATATACCGTATTTTTCGCCCTATAGGACGCACTTTTCCCCCTCAAAAAATGAAGGGGAAATGTGTGTGCGTCCTATGGGGCGAATGCAGGCTTTCGCTGAAGCCTGGAGAGCGAGAGGGGTCGGTGCGCACCGACCCCTCTCGCTCTCCAGGCTTCAGGAGAGCCCCACCGCCAGCCCCACAAACTCGGGGGACAGCGGGAGGCGCAGCGCGCCTTTCCCACTGTCCCCCGACTTGTTTAGAAGGCTGGCGGGGGGGAGAAGCCTGCTCCTCCCCGTCGCCAGCCCCGCAAACTCGGGGGACAGCGGGAGGCGCAGCTTCGGCATCGCTCTGGGTCCCGTTCTGGGGGCTGGGGGAGGGGGAAGCTCGGGCTTCCCCCGCCCCAGCCCCGTGCCTGGGGGGGGGGAAATAATTTTTTCCCCTTTATTTCTCCCCCCCCCCAAAAAAAAATATAGGTGCGTCCTATGGGCCGGTGCGTTCTATAGGGCAAAAAATACGGTACACTACTACACTGTAAATGTAAGAATGGCATGTAGACCAGAAGTCTCCATGTGTTCAATGTGACTTCCATCAAGTCAGTCAATGTAGGGTTGCAGCCTTAGCATTTCATACATATTGAACTATTTATCTAGGTATAATGAGCATTCAGTAATGTGATATAATGTGGGGCATCCTTTTCCAGGCGATGGGCAACTTTCCGTGGACAGAGACAAGAATGAGCAGAGCAATGAATGTGGTTTTTACCTTTGTACCATAGACTGCATTCCAGCCATGGATGAATGGGAGCTTTTCCTTAGCAAGTCACTGAAATAACACAGAGACCTGAGAGAAAAGTCCTGATGACACTTTACTGCACAAACTGAACAAAAATGGCAAATAATTTGGGGAGGAACTAGGGAGGCCTACAAACCAAATATATGGAGAAAAATTTCCTCAGAACTACATAACTACATAACCAATCGTAGTGAAGATCATGCCACTTTGCCTGGTTGCTAGGCCAAATCCCCACTGCACCCCCATTAGCTGACTAACAACAGAATTAACCCTTAAGTAACAAACTGAATGATCCCTGGTATTGCATTTCTGACAGTTTACACACACACACCTCTCACCATCCAGGCAAGCAAGAGGTATGATCACTTTTGAAGGATGGCAAAAGCACTCGATGACAGGGTGGAGCCAGACTGGTGAAGGGTATGTGGCTTAAGGAGATTTCTGTGGGCCAAATAAAGAGCCCTGGAGGTCTGCATTTGGCCCCTAAGCCTGAGGTTTCCCACCCACTGCCTTACCTGTAGACTGAAGTGGTACATCCCAGGTTTACCACCTCACAGCCAACTCATCTCAGTGAAATAAATCTGAAATGTCTACCCCTTTTGTTTTGAAGTAAATAGAGAATGCATATATTATTTGGGCCCATTCGACTTGAGCCTCTCATTTGACAACAAAACGCCCCCCCCCCCCAAGATTCTCAATGATACGCTTTCTGTCGACATGCAAAGCAGCAGGTGAGGAAACATGTCTGCTGAGAAGTCAAAGATGTGCACAGATGTGTAACCCTTTCCCCATTCCACTTTTTTCTGTAACTCCTCTCCCCAGTCACAAGTAGGAAGAGGGGCTGTGGTGGTGGGAAGCTGTAGAGAAAAAGCAGTGACTCGGTTTATTTCCAGTCCTATGTCATTTTTACATATGTTCACTGATGATAAATCCATTCTGTCACATTCGCACATTAATCTTCATTTTTTTAAGCCTTTCACAAAAACTTGCATTTAAATACATGTTCTAAGTTTGGATTGTGTGCTAGGTAAAAGAGTCATTTGAATCCATACTGTGTTGTATTGCCTAGTGGCTGAAAGACATACAACTCTTACACCTAAGAGTTTCATGCCTTCCAACCTCTAGCTAATACTACACACACTTTTCTTCTTCTTAGGTACCATGACACCTGCTTTTGTGTTTAAAGATGTATTTGTGTCTCAAATCCACATTCTAAAAGTTTCTCTCAAAATGCTCATTTCAAAACAATCATACTGGAATTTGCAAAGATCTCATTCCTCAAGCATCTCCAGTCAAAGCATGAACTAATTAGATGGGATTTCCACCCCATCTTAAAAGAGTTTACTTCTCTTTCTTACATTCTACATCTAATACAGCAGGGCCCATGTGGACTGTGGAAATGCAATATTCCTGCCATGTAACGCTCAGCTTTCCAAATGTGTCCTGGCAGCTGACTCGTTATTAAAAACTACGGCCACAAACAAGGCTTGATCTGCCTGATGTCAAGCTGTTTCATAGCTGCAGCCTTTATTGGATCTCATCAGATATTCCCAAATAAGATCCATGTGCACACTATCTTTGGCTGGAGGGCAGGCCTTTGTATTCTCCACCAGTGGGCAATAATGGGCTTACTATACCTATCCTGGGATCAGAAACACTAAATATGTAGCAGCATGGGTGAGAAAAGACGGGAATCTCTGCTGTAGGTGCCTTTGCAGTCTCATAACTTATTGGCTCTATGAGCTGTTACCTAGATGAGTCACTTCCCTGCACTAGGCTGTCTACTTAGAGACAGACTCTCTCACACACACAGTCTAATAGTACATTGCACTAATATGTATCTGTTCCTTCCTAAAAGCTCTTCTCACCTCCAAAAGAAAAGAAAAGAAAAGAAAAGAAAAGAGAAGAGGCCAGTATCTGAATGCTTTGATTGTTAGCATGAATAGCCTTTCTAGGGATTAATTATGCGACAAGATCCACCAGGCTTTGCAGCAGGGCTAAGAGCTCTGAGCCAAAGATAGTTGCAGAGGTGTGAAATGAAATATTAAACCTGAATAATGCAAAAGGGTGTTGCATTAGAAGGCGAGGAATTGAAATTCAGCTTTGATTGTATTGTGGATCTGAACACAGGGAGAAAACCATCGAAATAAAGAAGCACTTTGAGAGGACTGATTGTAATCAGGCAGAAGCCAGCTCTCTCTCTATCCACTCTACTCTGTAAATGTTCCTCTGTCTGTTTTCACAGGAGCAAGATCAGACCGGTTTACAGCAAGTGATGTAGTCTGTCAGTGGAATAGAGAAAGAAATAATACATATTGTTGAGCGCCACCCCAATCTCTGAGCGGTGAGAGATTCCAGGAGTTCCTGGCGCTTACCTAGGGCTCGTGTTTCCTTTTGGAATGTGGCACAGCGGAGACTGTGGTGTCTTTATGATATATGGTTTATTTACACATATATTCAACCAGAGCCTACAAAGGAAGGGCTCACAACATTGACACTCCACAAGGGTCTTGTTTCTCCCATAGCCACAGCCTTGGATTCAAAATGAAAAAGAAATCAAACATTGCTCTGACTCTCTCTTTCTCTAGCTTGCTGCTTCACTTCTAGGTCACATCACTGTATTCTTAACTCCCAGCAATGTTTTTGTCTTTCTAACGAACCATGTCAACCCATTTGCCATTTCACACAGAGCCCCTTTCCTTTGTTTTCCTTAATGGGCCATCATCTCAACAGAGGAAGCTAGCCTGGCTTATATTTTAACACTTGCTGGATCCAGGGCTTAGAAGGGTCTCTGCATACACCCTACTCCCCTCACTCCCCTAGCTCATAACAATATCTCCAGAGCTGTGCAGAAGCAGAGAAGCAATGCAAGCAGGGAGGAGAGGGTGAGGATAATGGATCCATATACTGCCTCCCAAGGGCCATTTGAATAGCCCAGAAGTCTCATTTTCAGTACAGATCTGGAGGAAGAGTGAGAATTGTTTTATGATGTCATGCAGATCTGGACTGTTCCTATTTCTGCTTTCCAAGCTCAGGATGCCACCCACTGTCAGTTCAAGACATTTTGCTACCTGAAGCAGGGTTTGAATTTAGAATCCAGATACTCCCCGATCTCATGATGGTGCCTGAAACAAGTTGCTTCTCTTTGCTGTCCCTAGTGCCATTTCATGAACACATTTTGCTGGAGAGGCAGCTAAATCCATTTCAGAGGATCTGGCTGTCCCACACTTTAGTCACTCAATAATCATGTTCTTTATTGGATTGATTTCTTATGCAGCTAGAATTAATTTGAATAAGGAAATATGAAGAAGAAATTATATTGGGTAACTAATAGCCACTATCAGATTTTTGAATATTGAATCGACTGTATACAGGTAAATATGTTTTGTCCCTTTTTATATCTCTTGCACAGATTAATTGAACTGTTTTCATTGATTACAAATCTGGATTGAAAGCCAACACACATACACACACACACACACACACACACACACACACACATATATATAATCTTTATTCAAATATTCATGTGGACTTCTGATTAAAATTATATGACCTGAAGTCTATTCATTCATCTAGTTGTTAAGGATTGGAATGTTCGGCAAAAATGAGGCCAAAGCTGAAATGGGATTTGAAGTTAGATGTGCTAGGTCCATCTATCATTATCATAGGTAACATGTTGTTACTTTTACCCACCAATTTGCATATCCTTTTATGGTTGAAAACACTCTCTAGATTGTGAAACATCTGAGCTTTCACCATGGAGAGGACACTGGGCAATATGTTCACCATAAAAAATGATGAGTAAAATCTGTATCATGCCTAGGTGACTTTGCCACATCAAAAATGAATTTGAGCTTTGGTCCTGGCAGGGTTTGGGTTTAGATTTTTGTTTGTTTTGTTTTTAGTTCCCAGAGCTTTGTGGAGTGAACCACACATAGCATCCTTCAAACGGAAGATGCCCAAGTCATTCTGGTGCCTGATCTAACAAACGATCTCCTCCATGATGATAAACATAACTACACTAAAAAATAATTGACAATTCACTGCCATTTAATGGTAACCCAGAAGCTGCCACCTGAGGCAGACCACTTCACCTAACTGATGCTAAGCCTGGCTCAATAAACAAAGGCTGGGGGAAAGGTATGCTCCTATGTGGATCCTGAAATTGTAAGCGTTAACAATTTCAAAGCAATAGAAATCCCTTTCCCCATTCTACAGTTAGCAACAGGCACTTGACACATCAACCTAGCTGCCTTGGGGGTAAGATTTGAATGATCACCCTTCATGTCCAATAGCTGCCATCACTCAGTTGTATGAGCCTGCTATGCTAGCTCTGTCCTCTGTGCCCTGCTGAGAGCAAAGAAAGCAAGTTCTCATCTCTGTGCTGGAGCCTCATTTGATCTGATGCATCACGGCACACGACTCTCAGTATTAAGAGAAATGCAGCTTTCAAATAAAGATGTTTGATCACCTGCTAAATATGTTTGCCTTTGCATCTGTGCCTCCAGAATTGAAAGTAGGTGATACAGAGATTATCCTCAGTGTCTCTAACAGTAAGCACATTTTGTGGGCTAAATCTCATTTGCATTCTGGTGATTTCTGCACATTACAATGAGCCTCACTGCAGGAGAGCCAAAATCCCAAGCTTGGTAATAAGCAAAAATGCATTGCCATACCAATAAAATATATTTTGACAGTTTATTGGAAATGTTCCAGTCATCAAAACTGGCTCTGCCGTTGCAGCTGAGGAGAGGTTTTGGTTTTGGTTTTGGTACTTATTGTCCAATGGTGCCAAGGAAAGGATGATATTTGTGGCCACTGTCAAACTTTGTGTCTGAACAAACAACACATACAGCCATGCAAAACTTGAAGCCGGGAAGGATATCAAACTCATGATTTAGGTGGCTGAAGCCAAGCCTGCCTCCTTATCAACTCTAGAAGATCTGAAAACCTGTCCAGGCCAAGGTGACACTATTACTTATGGAATTATACTGTGGGTATACAGTAGTTAATCATCTGAGCTCATATCACACCCAAACAAAAAAATAAGAAGAAAGACAATGTACATTAAAACTTGTAGGAAATGCTACAACTTTTCTTCCTGACTAAACTATAATAGTTACCGTATTTTTTGCTCTATAGGACGCACTTTTTCCCCTCCAAAAATGAAGGGGAAATGTGTGTGCGTCCTATGGAGTGAATGCAGGCTCCTTGGCTTCGCCGCGACGCGCCTGTCCTGAAAGCCGGAGGAGGAACAGAAGGGTCTCCTTCTGTTCCTTCTCCAGCTTCGCTGAAGGGCGCTGCGCCTTCTCCCTCTCTGCGCAGCGCCTCTCCTGTGAAGGAGAGGCGCTGCGCAGAGAGAGAGAAGGCGCAGCGCCCCTTGAGCAATGCGCCTATCCAGCAAAGCCGGAGGAGGAACAGAAGGGTCTCCTGTTCCTCCTCCTGCTTCGCAGCGACACGCCTGTCCAGCGAAGCCCGAGGAGGAACAGAAGGGTCTTCTTCTGTTCCTTCTCCAGCTTCGCTGAAGGGCGCTGCCCCTTCTCCCTCTCTGCGCAGCACCTCTCTTGTGAAGGAGGGGCGTTGCGCAGAGAGAGAGAAGGCGCAGTACCCCTTCAGCGACGCGTCTGTCCTGGCTTCTGCTTTAGCCCTGCACAGCCTCTTTGGGCAGGGGGAGCCTTCATCCCGCTGCCCTGAAGAGGCTTGGCGCGGTTACCCCAGAAGCCAGAACAGCCACACGGTATCCCAGAAGCCAGATCCCTCTTGCTGTTCTGGCTTCTGGGGTTCAGAATAATTTTTTCTTGTTTTCCGCCTCCCAAAACTAGGTGCGCCCTATGGTCCGGTGCGCCCTATGGTGCGAAAAATACGGTACTTTTTTAGAATTCATTTGCAAATGAAATATATACTGGTAATAACATCTGTTGTTGTTGTGCTTCAAAGGAATGGTGTAGATGGACCCTGACAGATGCAGTTCATAATCCAGTCTGTTGTCAGACATCACAGGATCCAAACCCCCACGGTAGGTTGCCAGGAATAGATAAGACAAAGGAAAGTTCTTACCAATGCTTTTTATTCAATACTCACAGGGAGAGGCTTAGAAATGCAGCCTCTTGGAGTATTGGTGTTGCTCCAAGTGAAGCCCCACCCCCTCCATCTCTCCCACTATGCATCATCACTACGGTGGCTGAGCTGTGCCTTCTGCCTCAGAGCTCTCTGCTCTCCTACTTTCGATGCCCGCTGGGTTCTGGGAGAGGGCGGGTCTGGAATGCTTTCTAAAGACACTGAGTCTGTCAGCTGTCTCTCCACTGGTGCTGCTTCTTCTTCCTCCTCCTCTCCCATTATTTCCCAATTTTCCTCCTCATCTGCCTCTGAGCTGTGACCTCCCTCAAACCCCTGTTGTAGTTCTGAACATCTCCTCCTTCTCTAGAAGGGTCAGGCTGGAGAGGCGGTCTCCACCAGTCCTCCTTTGCCCAATCCCTGACACCTATATAGCAATGAAGCCTGGGCTGGACTGGAAAACAGGAACAGCAGATGAGGCAGGGAGGTGTGCTTATCTTCCTTACGTGGCATGGATTCTTCTTCCCTCATCTGAATACCCTGATGTCCCAATAGAGGAGGCAGATGCAGCTGATGTCCAGTTTTCCAGCACATATTTATATGGGGGCTTGATATTGGTCAAAGACAATTGACCCCAGAGCTTTTAGATGGTGCAGAGAGTGCGCAGGAATAAGAGAGAGTATGGGGAGAGAATAGGAGTAGAGCAGCCGCCTGAGGGCCCTCTCCACTGCCACACAATATTAGGTGCGCAAACTTGTGTGCCAATCCAGAGAGATCCCTAGTCTTCAATATGCCTCGTGACCTTGTCTATCTCTCTTTTTACATTTTGGGCTACTGCTTCCTCCTTTATTTCTTCCATTCAGGGCAGTGCTAGTGTTTTCTGGGTCCTGAGCAGCTTTGCTAAGAAAGGCCCTCTCAACTGTTTGGGAGTGGGTGGGCTGCCGTCAGATGAAGGAGGGAAGGATATGCAGAACATTTTATCATTTCTTGACCTGTGACTCTTTTCAGCCCAAGGAACTCTAAAAAGGCAAGAATGACTGGCCACACAGTTCTGCCAAATTCCAGGGATAAATTGCCACTATAATTTGCTACTGTTTGAAGCAGCTGAATGACTTCATCAAAATATACATTTATCTGAACAAATCACCTGTTTCTTTCTATGTTCCTTTCATTTGGGAGACCCAAATTACGGAATATAATTTTTGTTGAACTTGTGGCTACAGTGTATGTGTGTGTGTGTGTGTGTGTGTGTGTATGTATATATATATATATATATATATATATATATATATATATATACGCGCAACCAAGACAGTATTCCAGTCACCAAATTCCTGACAAAGTGACCTTAATGTTCTTTTACAACTAATCTGTTTCCTGCTCATCCATTTCAAGTGATAACATTTCCATTTTGGTTGAATAATGGCTATTCTTAACACATTTTATGAAATGGAGTAAAAATACTATACTTGGAGGAAAAGGAGGAGGAGAAACCCTTTCCTAGTGTTACACACACACACACACACACACACACGCACACACACACACAGAGATTATTTTATACATTGGCAAGCCATTTATCAAGTCCATGCTATTAGTACGCATAATGGCAAAAACAGACATATTCACATTTTTAAAGCCATTTTAACAGCTTTTTACATTATGCTGTCTCCAAAAGGGTCTGTTAACATTGGCACTTTAATTGGCACTTGAGTCATTTCCTGTATATACAGATGTATTATTTCCCCAAGTCTTTCTCTTTGGACACCTCCATCAAGTATATTTTAAAACCATCCTTTTCTCCATTCTCTTCCTGTAGCACCTTTCCTGTTCATTGTCATGCTGCTTTGTACAGCATGAGTAATATAGGCTGTGTTTTACTAAACTTATTTCTTGTTAAGTGTGTTAAGTGACTTAAACTTCTAAAATACTTATTTTCAGGTTAACAAGGCAACCATAGATAAGTGAGGTAGAAGAGGGCATTTTTGGTGGTGGTATCCCAGCTTTGGAATAGACTCCACAGAGAGCCTCACCTTGATACCTTGATATCAGGTGAATAGCTTTTTGCCCCCTCATCCTTTTTAATTGGATTTTAAACTAACTATGGGATGCTATGGCTTGGGGTTATTTGAACCTGAGATGTAAACTATTTCTGTTACAAGAAAAGTTTGGTGCCTTTTATTGTTGATTTTAATTACCATGTAAGTCATTTTTATTATGGTCTTGTTTGTAAACCATCCAGGTAACTAACACACACACACACACACACACACACACACACCAGTAATTGAAATACCGGTTAACTACGCTACAATGCTGAAAAGGTAAAAATTGGTTAAAACTATAAAATCAGACTTTGATTAAAATTGCCTACTCAAATAAAAAGTTCAGTATTTGGTTGGGAGTGATATAAATATTAACAAGAAGGAGGAGGAGGAGGAGGAGGAGGAGGAGGAGAAGTAATATTCACTGAATTAAATGGGGCTTGTTCACAGTGTTCACCCTGATCTCTGTGCAGTGTAAGATTCCAGGGGTTCCAGAATATATATATATCAAAGTTCTTAAGCTTGCAGTGCAGTTGTACATCTCCTCTCTACCTTTGAGAATTGATATTTCTCCTAAGTTAAGAAGATGAAGGAGTGTCATTAACAGTGTAATTTTATGCCTGCCTGCTCAGAAGTAAGTCCCATTGAATTCAGTAGGACTTCTAGGATTACATCTTGGTATGCTTATCAGCAGTGCTTTTTTCTGAGGAGGACACAGGGGTACGCATACCTAAACATTTTGTGAATCTTTGTACTTTTGTCCATTTACTGTATTTATTTTTCCCGATTTGAACTATAAAATGGTGATTTTCTTGAGTCAAAATGCAAGTACCCCTAAACATTTTTTTAAAGAAAAAAAGCACTGCTTATCAGAATGCTGAAATAATGTCTGATACTTGGATTTGTTTAAGAAGCCAGTGGTTCTGAAATTAAGAAATTAGTGGCAAAATGCTTGACTTTGTTTCAAGCAACCTTCTAAACGGCCCACTGGTGAAACCTTTGATTCTGCTCATATGCTCCAGGAGCTGGCTGTTACTTCCTTAAAGCAGAAGATGTAATATAGTTACCTCTCAAGAGATCAATCCTCCTTCTATTACACCTGATCATGATCCCACTAAAAATCAATGAGTGCCCAGGGAGTGTGAAATAATCTGCAGAATCTGAAACAATTAGATATACTATTTATCAGTCATGCAGAACAGAATAATAAATATATTGGAGATGGAGGGGGAAGCAGACGGTTTTTAACTTGGCAGCTGTATTCTTACCCTTTGGCATCCTGCAAGCATGCAGAAGAGCAAGATGTAACACGGAAAGGCTGAACGATTTTTTAAAATCAACAACAAAAGTGGTCCAATTACATAAAATGAGCAGGATCATCTCACAAATCTATGTGGCCTGTCAGAGATCATTGACTAATGAGTAATAAATAATGAGTCTGTAAAAAAAAAAAATCTATGTGAGCTTACACAATCATGGTCAGCAATCAGGTTTGTTTTGCAGAAAGGCTACTTCCTCTCAATGAGGGACTCATGTAGGAGGGGAAGAGAGCAAGGCAGTATTTTGCCAGATAAAATAAGCAGAGAATTTCAAGCTTAGAATGGCCATTTTAAGCTCTTGATTACGACTGCCATATCATTGTCAACATCCCTTTGAATATGAAACTCCAGTGGCTCAGTGCTTGTCAGCTTGGAAGTCATACAGCTTGGAAGTGATACAGGAGTACCCTCAAACTAGCTCAATTTCAAGGTACAGTGGTACCTCGGGTTAAGTACTTAATTTGTTCTGGAGGTCCGTACTTAACCTGAAACTGTTCTTAACCTGAAGCACCACTTTAGCTAATGCGGCCTCCTGCTGCTGCTGCGCCGCCGGAGCCCGATTTCTGTTCTTATCCTGAAGCAAAGTTCTTAACCTGAAGCACTATTTCTGGGTTAGTGGAGTCTGTAACCTGAAGCGTATGTAACCTGAAGCATATGTAACCCGAGGTACCACTGTACTCTTATACAGTCTTTGGTTATCAGCTGTGGAATATTGTGAAATATCAACTCCTACTGCTTTATTGGTGCTGAAAAAAACTTCAACATGTTAAAACTTCTTTCAGGGGTTTTTGTTAAGACCCTGTCCTGCCCCAAATGTAAGCAGGAGCCTATGGACCACAACAGACTTCATCAGGCAAGGTGAAAGGACAGGGATCACAGATAGATGGAAATGTCCTACCTTCACTATCACAGATAGATGGAAATGTCCTACCTTCACTATCACAGATAGATGGAAATGTTCTACCTTCACTGTTCTACCTTCACTATTGCTTCTCAATGCCAGTTTCTGGAAACTGTGAGCAGAGAGACTGTTATTGTGCTTAGGTCTTACTTGAGGGCTTCCCACAGGCAACCAGCTGGCCACTGTGAGAACAAGATGCTAGACTAGACGGGTCACTTGCCTGATTCAGAAGGCTCTTTAAATGATCCCGGGACCTTGAATAGGTTCAAACAGACTTGTTGCAACCAAATCTAGAACTCAGCAGAAGCCTTCATTCTGCTGACTGCTCCTTCAAGGCTACAACACTTTCCAGAAGAGTAAAAAGTCATGGAATACTAGGCTCCAGGCCACAGAGCTCCATCTCCTCTAGGTCAGGTCCTGACTCATCTGATAAAGAGGCACTGGGGAGTGTGAGTGTGGCGTTCGTATGGAGCCCCCGGTTGTCTCACAGACTATTGACCCGTACACCACTAATCCACTGCCACCAACCAGGTCCTCCCCAGTAAGTCACTTAGTCTCAGTCGGGTTCTTAAGTTAACAAAGAAGAGTGTAGTTAATTGCAGACACAAATAAACTTTAACTGCATTCAAAACGTTGTTACTCCTTACCTTCTTAGTCTTATTTTTATCCTGTCTCTGACTTTTCTGCCTCCCCTCACACAAGAACCAACTGCACTAACTGTCTCTCTAATTCCAACTGTCTGCCAACTGCTTTCCCAACTGCCTTTTCCTAACCAACAAACTAACTAAAAACCAACCAACTCAAACCTCAGGCTAAGCCCTTTTATAAACAGGTAGGCTCCGCCTCTGGCTTTTCTATTGGTCTACCTATTAACTCTTTCTCCCCCCCCTGTACAGACATTTTAAAAAAGAACAGTCAAACGCCACAGTGAGGCTTCTATAATCAAGGGTGTCAATTCCTGACAGGGAGCGCTGTCTTTTGAAAGACAAATCAGGAGGCTCTGCCTTAATGACATTATGAGTGACAAGTTCTTTATTAGGCTCAGTGTAAGCACCTGGGTCTCAGTTCACTACCTTGTCCGCTTACATCAAGGAGGGTACCATGATAGCTGTTTCTTCCTTCTCTTCAAGAGAGTACAGTGGTACCTCTGGTTATGTACTTAATTCGTTCCGGAGGTCCATTCTTAACCTGAAACTGTTCTTAACCTGAAGCACCATTTTAGCTAATGGGGCCTCCTGCTGCTGCTGCGCCGCCGGAGCACAATTTCTGTTCTCATCCTGAAGCAAAGTTCTTAACCCGAGGTACTATTTCTGGGTTAGCGGAGTCTGTAACCTGAAGCGTCTGTAACCTGAAGCGTATGTAACCCGAGGTACCACTGTACTGGTCACATGACAGCCCCTCCCTTTACAATATGAGATGTGGGTTCTGCCTTCATATGCCAGGATCTATACATTCATACTTAGATGGTTGGGGAAAGAACTGCCTATGGTGTAATTCCTTGTTACAAGAGACTGCCAAGCTCTTTCACAGTGAGAAATAAATTGAATTTCTATATAAGTGCTCTGTGATGAGGAGGAATAAAAAAAAAAAGTGAGTCTCACACCCTGGCACATAACAATAAGTAGCAAAGTGATTTCAGGGAGTTCAAAGGCAGCTTTTGTAAAAGGTGTTTCACAAACACCAAGTAGCTTTTTATTTCCAGCAGAAGGTTTTAATGCTTTTTGTACTGCTGAGATATATACAACAAAATGCAATAATTCTCATGGAGGTGGCTGGCGGTAACTGGTTATCACAGTAACACTTTGTAGACTATACCAGTTACTCTAAAATTCCCTGGCGCCAGTAAAATGTTGTTTTAGTGTAGCGTACACACATTTTCGGGGACACATTAAAGGTCTTTGGGGAGATCCAGATCACTCTCCTCTGGATTGCTTTGAGGCAAAGCTACCGACTTGGGTAGCTTTAAAAGAGGATTAGACAAATTCATGAAGGATAAAGCTATCAATGGTTACCAGCCATGATGCCTATGATCTGCCTCCCCAGCTGGAGGCTATATTACATCTGAATACCAGTTGCTGGGAACCACAGGTGGAAAGACTGCTGTTGTGATTGGGTCCCGGTTGCATGTTTCACACAGGCATTGTCAGGAGCTCGGCTGGCATGTTGCCTCCCTCCTGGTCTTTCGTTCGGGAGCTTCAGAAGTTTTCTTCAGTCCGAACATCACAGCGACCGATGCCAACCGACACTGGCACACTTAGGGATCCACAGAGTTTGTGCATCATGTGCATGACAGACCTCAGCAACTCAGCATTTTGGCTAATCTACTTTATTTACATATAAACACACACGGAGCACTACAACATGGCTCCCTCTCTAGCATCAGACAGCAAAGAGAAAAAGAACAAAGGACAATAGTCCCACTTCACGGAACACAAACATCCTGTCTTCGTCACTTCCCACTCTGTGGAGTCAAAACATACACCGTCATGTGATAGACAAAACTCCCATGACTGCAATCATAGATCAGGAATTCTAACAGGCATCTGGCTGGCCACTGTGACAACAGGATGCTGGACTAGATGAGTCATTGGCCTGTTGCAGCAGGCTGGTCTTACATTCTTAAAGCAATTAGAAGTTATGATCATGGATCTTCTTTGCTTTGTCTAGTTTAGCCCTGAGTTATTAGCACTATAAATGTGCCCTTCATAGATGACCACTTGTTGGGTAATATGTTATGCTATGCACATCAGATCTTCTGTTTGGCCCATAACATTTCCATATTTCCTTGCCCCTAGTCTGTACTGTACTCTGTGCGAGGAGCACACTGGAATCCTACAATTGCAGAGTTGAAAGGGACCCCAAGGGACATTTAGTTCAACCTCCTGCTGTGCAGCAATTTCAACTAAAATATCCATGGCAGATGGACATCCAACCTCTGCTTAAAAACCTCCAGTGAAGGTCCAATTCCTCCCGAGGGAGTCCATTCCACTGTTGAACAGCTCTAATGGTCAGAAAGTTCTTCCTGATGTTTAGTCAGATTCTCCTTTCTTGTAACTTGAATCCATTGGTTTGGGTCCTACCCTCTGGAGCAGGAGAAAACACACTTGCTGTGTCTTCGTTGTGACAGCCCTTTAGATATGTGAAAGAAAGTAACCAAGTGGCCAAATTGCTATGCCCTGCACAGCACATCTTCCTGTTAATCCTCCTGCACATCCACCACCGGGCTGTCTTTTCAGGCATGTGGCCTATGCCAACCTTCTGTAACCTGGTGCCTTCTAGATGCTTTCTAGATGCACAACTCCCATCGGTCCCAGGAGGAGTTACAGGCTGAAACACCTGGGGGCACCGGGTTGGAGAAGGCTGCTCTAGTTTGATGTCTTCCTTGACAGCAGAAGCCATTACATGATAAATCCATAGGTAGACCCCTTCATCCAGGGTCTTACTAGGATCATCATACCATCGCCTTTTAGTCTCTCTGTGTGCATATAACAAAAGAGACAGGAATGCCTGCACAGGAAGAACACGTTTTTGAATTCTAACTTGAATGAACTGCATTGCAATGCTTAAAGCCTCGTGCCAATTTTTGAGAATATAAATAGATGTTTCCACTTTTGCAAACTGAAAGAAAAGGTTTTTTTTCCCCAAACACAGAGAAAGAGAAATCAATGTCCTCCAGTTATTATCACTTTTAACATTTTGCAGGCTCCCACCTAGCATGTTAACATTTTTGTATATTTCAATCAGCAGTCTCTTCACCTTTAATTAAAGTAGGTATTGCAAAAGATCTGACCCCTTTGCCATTGAGCCTTTTAATCTTATTCTATGTCTTTTCTACTGAAGTGCGATGATTAATACGGTTACAGAAGTTATGCCAGCATGAGTTCTCAGATCTTCTAATAACCCTCTAAGCATGAATATGCTTCCTTTTATAATCCATCAAATCCAGAATTTTAACGAATGTCTCGCCTTATTCAAAGCCTTTCTTCTTGCTTTGACTACTGTGTAACAAATTTTCCCTTTGCTAGGAGGGCACTAGAGGGTTGCTTTTCTTCCCAGCTGGTATAGAAACGTTGGTTGAGGGGGGGCGGGAATCAACAAAAGCTTCTATGCCATCAGCAGCAATTCCTACAAATCCACAATGGTGATAGAAGGTGACATTTACCTAACTGAATACACTGATTAAAAAAAATCAAAATCATTCCCTCTCTCCCACAACAGACATCTTTAACAAGATTAGAAATATGAAGAAAGAAGAAAGCCATTAACAACTCTTCTCAAAACAGCATTCCCTTTTGGGCTGAGTTTTACCATTTCTTGCCCAGTGAAACATCGCTAATGACCTGAGCAGCAGAAGGCTTCATGGAGGGGTGATGGATGCAGCATAGTTGTAGAAAATTAGATGATGAATCTGTCATTGCTGAGTAAAAGTCAGATCTCTGAGCAGTGTGAGATTCCAGGGGTCCCAAGCACTTACCCAGGGTTCATGTTTTCCTTTGGAAATGAGCCACAGTGGAGACTGTTGATATATTTATGATATATGGCTTATTTACGCAACCTGAGCATATGATGGAGGAGTTCACAGCATTAACACACCCAAAGGGTCTTGTTTCTCCCATAGTCAATGCCTTGGATTAGAACAGATCATCCACCATCTCTCTCCAGCATGCTGCTTTTCTCCTGGTCCACATCACTGCTACTCCCAACTCTAAACTCTGGCTTTGTTCTTCTACCTAACTGCAAGCTGGTGGAAGTTAGCAGAAATGAATGGGAAGACTAGGTCAGAGGGACAGAGATCATTAGAAACTTAAAGTTGAAGCATTTTGGACCCACTGTCTACTTACAAAACAATTCTATACTTCAGGATGAGGAACTTGTAGCCTTCCAGATATTGTTGGATTCCATCATCCCTAACCAACATGACCAATGATCAGACATGATGGGAGCTGGAGTCTAGTAACATCTGGAGAAGGTGGGTGGGATGCAGGCTTTAGATACTGGAAGTAAGTCCTTTTACATTCAATGGAGTTTTCTTTTGAGCAGACATTGACTAATATTGCAGAACTAGTAAAATGACTCTTATTTGAACTCTCTGGCGAAGAACAGAATTTATATTCTTTAATTTATTGTAAGTCGCTGGCAGGCTGAGCCATAGGAATAACAGAAGGCTCCAGATATGCATTCCTGGATGGAACTGCATCAATAGCACCCACACACACTTTTACTCCTGTGAGCTGAAATGTTTGAAAGCGTTCTGACAACAAAGGGCACTGTTTCCTAGGCGAGAGTGAAGAATACAGGGAGGGACAAAGGCTGTCATTTTAAGATGCAGAGACTGAACTTGAGATTAACCCCAAGATGAAGGCAAATAAAACTGATGCACTGTTTGAATGAGTTTAAAATACAAGACAATACTTTAAGTTTGCTGTCAGAACAAAATGAAAGCATGTAGAACAGCAGAGAAATGAAAAACAATCAGAAAGCAATGAAAGCCAACCAAAAGCAATTATGAGCCACCATTCAATAATTAAGATGCGTATTTTCAGGCTTCTGTCTGTGAGCCTCGTAATTATGACAAGAGCAATAAAGCATCACATCTCTGGAGCCTTTAGGAACAGCAGTGTAAATCTGCAAGCCATGCAAATGACCCCTGCAATACAATCAAGTTAGTCCAAACCACTGCTGTTATCAAAGGAACATAGATTTCAATTGGTAGCAGAGCTTAAAAACCAATAACATTTCCTTGATGAGGACTGAGGTTTTCCACATGGTCTAATTATACTATATATGACTGAGAATGAGATCTACCTCCCTTTGGGTTAGATTAGATCTTAAGAGGTTGAGGTGCGGGGTTGTTATTCATTCAGTCATTCATTCATTATTAAATTTATATGACCATCCATTAACATACGTTCCCTTGAGTTCAGTGTTTAGAGTGTGTTTGTAAGTCACTTTGGGTCACTTTTGTGAAGAAAGCAAATCACAACAACCATAATAAATACCTGTCAGACCACTTCCCCATATCACCAATATGATATTTAAGATATTCTGAGATTTCTTTTGAATTTTATTTTTTTATTAAAGTTCTTATGTTACATCGGTAAACATTATCATATCACACCACAAGGCTTATTATACTATAATTTTCAACATGTATACAAAGTTTATATACTAAAAGAAAAAGAAAAAAAAGAAAAAACAAGGGCAAAAAACTATTCCAAAATCATATATAGCAACACTTTCGACTTCCTGTCTATCCCATTGTATATTCCTTTTTTCAAATGAATGTACTCTTATTATTGTATATTTCTTTACATTTTATCTAATACATTCCTATATCAATATGTACCCTTGGTCTTATTTCTCAACTCAGTCTCTCTCCAACGTCAATCGAATGCTAGCATAGATAGCGAACCTTTACTGTATTTTTGAACATATATCTTATATCTATCCCACTTTTCCATAATTTTTTGTTTTGAATTGCCTCTCGGGCTATTTGTCAACTGAGCCGTTTCAGCAAATTCTTGTAGCTTGTTATGCCAATCCGTTATTGTCGGGACTTCTTCTTCCTTCCACCCCTTTGCCACCAAAGTCTGAGCTGCAGCCGTTGCATATAAAAATACATCCCTAACGGCATTTGGGATGTCCCTGCCAACAATACTTAACAGAAACAGATTATCTATTAAGATATTCTGAGATTTCAGGGGACATAAAATCACAAAATTATAAAGTTGGGAAGGACTCCAAGGGTCATCCAGCCCTAATTCCTGCAATGCAGGAATCACAGCTAAAGAATCCCTGGCCATCCAACCTCTGTTTGGAAACCTCCAATGAAGGAGAGTCCACCACCTTCCAATGTAGTCTGTTCTACTGTCGAACAGCTCTTACTGTCAGAACTAGAACACAGAATTAGTGATGGTTGAGCTTCCTTCAGACTGATTTGGAATGGTGATATGTTAAACAAATTGATTTGGGATTGATTCAGATAAGTCCTGGAATGTATTATATCCTACCATGAGCTGCTCATTTGGGATTCTGGCAACAGCTACAAAATGTTAAGGTTTAAAAGCTATGTTTGATTATTGTGTCAACAAAGGTCTTATCCCCTACTATGATCCAGTGGTTTGTCAAATACGGCACAGAGAAGGTCATGAAAACTTCCATTTATCAGACTGAAGATGGAGAAATCTTGTTATAAACAAAGTTGAGCGTCATCTGTATCTCAAGGGCATTGCTTTCCCCCCTTTCTTTTCAAAGTTTCAATAGTTATCCATAACTTAAATGGAGACAATGCAACTGTCACTCCAGTCTCTAGAACATCATGATTTGCAACGAAAAATAACTTTGATTAATACATCACAGCATGAAGCTTATCAATCTTTAGCTTATGGAAGAATATTATCACAGGTAGTAATGACCACTTAACAATGACAAACTTCATTTACCACCTATGATATATGGTTCCATTAAGCTGGAGATACATTGTGAGGCCTTCTGTGAACTTAATTTCAAATGACAGCCATTTAATGTATTGTTATTTCTGTCTTGGCTGCTTCAGAAAAAAGTTCACCTTGCTAAATCATGCACAATTATTTTTAAAAAGAGAGACCCATTTTTTTTTAAATGAAACAATCAAAATCAAAGCCTATCATATCTAAATATGTATTTTTGTCTTCTTAGATAATGAAATACAAGCTTGGAAATTGTATTTATGTTAATCTATATTCTTATGATGTAGCACAGATTCTTTGTGGCATGTAGTGTTTAGGAAGTTGGATATTCCTGGTTAAGATCACTGGCTGGCCTTTCACAGCCTCAAAACCACATAAGACACCCCCGTACCATCCCACCACCACCACCTGCCTTCTTGTTGCCGCCACCACCCCACCAGCCGCTCATCACAGCAGACTCTGCCACTGTAGCCTCCACTGCCCTTGCCACTCTCCTCCGCCACCCACTCACCTGCTCACCTCTGTGGCATCAGCTGCTGTCACCCTCCCTTCTCCCTTTCCCTTGTGTCGCTCGCTCACCAATGTGCTTCCAGAAGCAGGCGCAATACTTCTGTGGCTTCCGGAAGTGTGGTACTAGCTTCAGGGAGTATGGAGGTGGAAGCTATGGAAGAGACAGCGGAAACCATGGTGGTGGCAGCAGAGATGGAGAAGGATGAGGAGAAGAAGGTGGAGGAAGCCAAAATGGAACATCCGTGATTGGGATCAGAAGCCAGGGTGGCTTCTGACAATCTGGGATGTCCAGCTCAAAACAGGACAGTTGGGTGGTATGTCTTCTACATGTAACCACATGCTTTATTATTGAGTTATTGCCCCTGCAATAATAATAATTAAGATTATAATTCGTATTAATAATGACAATTTATAAGTGGAAGGAAAATAATAGGCTAACTGGTACTGTTGAAATAATGTCTGATTTCATATAAAGAGACTGAGAATATTTAAATTATGACCAGTTTGTGAGGGGAATAGTAAACCAATATTATGATCTGAAATGCTGGAATGTGTAAAGAGTTCTAATTCTCCCCCCCCCCATTGTATTTTATTAAGTTTCAGCATTTTATACATATATAATAAAAACACAATTTTGTCGTTTCTCTTATTTTTGTCAACTTCCCACCCCATTTTCCATGGAGTTGTTGTTTTTTTTCCATTCTGCTGCACCCTACCTTCTATCTATTCAGTCATAACCATAATATTATGGGCTGGGCAGATCTAAATATGGACCATAAGGAAGGCTGATCGCCGAAGAATTGATGCTTTTGAATTATGGTGCTGGAGGAGACTCTTGAGAGTCCCATGGACTGCAAGAAGATCAAACCTATCCATTCTTAAGGAAATCAGCCCTGAGTGCTCACTGGAAGGACAGATCCTGAAGCTGAGACTCCAATACTTTGGCCACCTCATGAGAAGAGAAGACTCCCTGGAAAAGACCATGCTGTTGGGAAAGATGGAGGGCACAAGGAGAAGGGGACGACAGAGGACGAGATGGTTCGAAAGTGTTCTTTAAGCTACTAGCATGAGTTTGACCAAACTGTGGGAGGCAGTGGAAGGCAGGAGTGCCTGGCGTGCTCTGGTCCATGGGGTCACGAAGAGTCGGACACGACTAAACGACTAATCAACAACAACAAGATCTAAATAAAAGAGAAGCCTTCTGTGAGGGGGGAAATAGTATTTGTACTCTAGGAGTCTTGAATGTGACAGCCTTTTCCCCCAAAGTCTTCCTCAGTTGAGAATTTATTTATTTTTACAACTTACCAATGACTGCAAGGATGAAGCAACTTAGGGTATTCTGCAATGTCCATCCATGTCTATGACTATAATAAAAGAAGGCTGAATCTTGGCCCATCTCTGTCCACAGCATGTATTTAAATTCAGGGGATTGACATAGGGAAGTGAGGGAGGGGATGGGAAGATGGCCCAGCCCGGTCAATCATCACTATGATGTGGGGAGGGAAATACACAACTTGTTGCCTACTTAATTTCAGCTATGTTGGCCAGTTGGTTGGGTATAGGCCCAGGAGGGGTCTCTCTCCCACTATGAATAGCCCACATCTTACCATATGAGAATGATGGTGTGGACAGTTAAAAGTGAAAATGGAGAAAGTTAAATCAAACATGTCTCTTTGATTCATTTTTCCCGAAGAGGGTGACCTTGTTTGACAGGGTTGTCAGGACCTGAGTGCAGTCAAGCATGGGAAGTCTTAACTTACACAGAACTCATGAGACAGGTTCAAACATTATGGACTCATTGTGGAGAGCACTTGTACTAGCGAGTGGATGCTGAGGTTTGAATTAATGCAGCAAGAGGACCAATGTGGAGTCCTGCCAGATAAAGTGATTTTCAATAGCCTCCGACTCAAGACTATGATGTACGAGACAATTCTCAAAGCACATCAGAATAATTCTGATTGTGGAGCCAGCTGCTTCTTGTATGTTCCTAGACAGCCAAAGGGTACACCAATTTCTTGCAATATATGAGGCATTATTTAATTATGAACATTTATTAATCATACTACATATTGAAAATCTGATAGCAATACACCAAAGGAAACAATCCCCATGCTATGTGTGTGAGCGCTCTCTCTCTCTCTCTCTCTCTCTCTCTCTCTCTCTCTCTCTCATGAGCCTTTAGGGGTTGGAGAAGCCATCCCATGGCACTCTCCCAAAATCTAAATTGCTCGCTCAAAATACACAAATACAGCTTGCAATAAAGTTGTGGCTGATTTTAACCCATTTCCTATCGTAGCATGAATATTGCTCTCCTAGAAGAAGAAGAAGAAGAAGAAGAAGAAGAAGAAGAAGAAGAAGAAGAAGAAGAAGAGTTTGGATTTGATATCCCGCTTTATCACTACCCAAAGGAGTCTCAAAGCGGCTAACATTCTCCTTACCCTTCCTCCCCCACAACAAACACTCAGTGAGGTGAGTGGGGTTGAGAGACTTCAAAGAAGTGTGACTGGCCCAAGGTCACCCAGCAGCTGCATGTGGAGGAGCGGAGACGCAAACCCGGTTCCCCAGATTACGAGACTACCACTCTTAACCACTACACCACTCTGACTCAGCTCTGGCTGTTGGCACAAGTGAAGACCCAAATGAGCAAAGATCTAGCTGCTGATGGCACAGATTTGTTCTTTAATACCTCACATGACCACCACCCCCTTTAGCTAAACATCATCTGTGCAGAGCAATTCATATGCAGGAACCTTCTTTTGTCCACCAATTGCTGGATTGCAATGATTGTCAACTAACTGTAGACTAATGCTAATAAATTTTGTTGTAGGCCTCTCTAAGAAAATGGACTTAATACTATTCTCAATAAAATATCATATTTGAACTGCAGTGGTTTACACAGCATTTCCTGCAAGCAAATTTTCAGCCTAATATGGTTGGATTATTATTATTATTATTATTATTATTATTATTATTATTATTATTTCCCTTCAGAGGTAGGATCATATCAGAATATTAGCCAGTGTAAATAAAGGACAGCATACCTTCTGCAGGCAGTTCTCAGTACTTGTAAGAAGATTAGGTTCTTTTGTAAAGCATTTCATTAACAAGTCCTCAGAGAATAAAGAGCAAAGATCAGAGTGATTGGAACATCAAAGGAATCTTAAATACCTGGAAAAATAAGTTATACTCAAACTCTCTCAAATAAATAACTTGGAGTGGTAATCACTTCAGCATCTCCCCCTTCTATTTAATAAGTCTTTTCTGATGTTGTGAAACTATCCTTTTCAGTCAGCTGTGATGTCACAGTGAAAGCATAAAAAATCCCTGAAACCCCGTGAACAAAATCTACAGCTATAAATTATGCATTACATTACAAGGCTGTGGCCATGGGAGGGGAGGGAATCATTGAACCGATGATTATTAAAGCAATTTGTTTCAGGGTTATTATTTTTTTAACCCATAATTTATTGAAGATATGACTATTCAATACAATATTCAAGATATTCAGCACTGCATTAAAATATTTTTAAAAATCAATATATCCAGCACTGTATCAAAGATAAAAACTCTTCAAAGACACATTTCATCAGAATATATATTAAATATGCACCGGTTGTAATATGTTTCAACAAGTAGAGTTCACACGGTATTTGTATATATCATATCCCATATAACAGGGGAGGAGAAACCTTTCTAGCCCAAGGGTCATATCCCACCATGGAAACATTCTACAGGTCACATGCCAGTGGTGGGCGGAGCCAGAGGCAAAAGTGGGTGGAGTAATGGATGTGATCCTAATCCTTTGTATAGCAGGCTACAATCTCTTTCCCTTTCTCGGAGAACCACAGAGCCTAGGACTTGCCGATCAGAAGGTCGGCGGTTCAAATCCCCATGACAGGGTGAGCTCCTGTTGCTTGGTCCCTGCTCCTGCCAACCTAGCAGTTCGAAAGCACATCAAAGTGCAAGTAGATAAATAGGTACCGCTCCGTCAGGAAGGTAAATGGCATTTCCGTACGCTGCTCTGGTTCGCCAGAAGTGGCTTAGTCATGCTGGCCACATGACCCGGAAAAACTGTCTGTGAACAAACGCCAGCTCCCTTGGCCAATAAAGCGAGATGAGCGCCACAACCCCAGAGTCGGCCACTACTGGACCTAATGATTAAGGGTCCCATTACCATTATCTTATACCCATTCAACAGAGCAAGAGGCATTATCACATTTCAAAGAGGCACTCAGAAAGCTGGTGGGTGAAGGGTGTGGTTTAGTGAGGGTGTGTGAGCCTAGGGGCAGCATTCAGCTCCTGGGTTTGAGATTCTCCACACCTGTCATTGTAATACAGGATATCAGGCAGAATTCATCTATGAGAAGTTGTTCGGCTTCCTTTCCATTTCTTGCCAAATTCATTTAGTGGGGTTATATTAGTCGTCACAATATTATTCAGCTATCATCATCATCTCAGTAAATCTTAGAAGGATAGTTTAAGGTAGGCCAGTATATTATCTCCATGAGGCATGTGGAAGACTCTGTCAGAGAGATCCTAACTTGGATTCTGACAAGCCTAAGTGAATCAGGGACTTTGGAGTCCTCAGCTCACATCATTAACCACCACATCTATTGAAATCTTAGCACACATCATGATTAATCAAACTGGATACAGTTCATTATATCTGCCTAGATTTACTTATTTAGTTCTTCTGCGTGCTTCTCTCTCTCTCTCTCTCTCTCTCTCTCTCTCTCTCTCTCTCTCTCTCTCACACACACACACACACACACACACCCCTGGCAGGCAAGGAACAAGTCTAATAAAAGAAAGGTCTGAGAAGAAGCCCTGTCTGAAACTCAATACTGACCAATGGCCAGACTCAGTGAAATAGAAAACACATAACACTGGTGCTTTACAGCTTGCACTGAGCCAATTTTAAAGTTTTTGTATGAATTTATAAGGCCAATAACAAGATGGGTCCAGGATTCCTTAAAGAACCCTTACATCCTTATCCAATTATTTTGAAGGAGTCTTTCTTAGTGGTCCCCCAAAGCTCAGATAAACAGTTCATATCCACCATGCATTGTAGGCCCAGTTCTGTGGACCTCCCTCTCAGTTGAGATCAAATGGGTCTTCCTTCCTTTTGAACTTCAGGTGCCTGACAAAAACCTTTCTATTCTAGCAGGCATTTTAAGGAAGCTTCCTGTTTCCATTGTTCATTTCAACTGATTTGCTGATCCACTGTTTGCTTTTTAGCATTTTTATGTACACAGCTTGGAAATTTTGATAAATAAAGAGTAAATAAATATTTTTTTCTGTCTTAACAAGTCCTGAGATTTGCAGGCTTGCTCTGTTGCTATAAACAGATTAAAAATAAATAAATGCCACACCCCCGTGAAATATTATTTGGCTTAAAAAAACCAACACCATTCCTTGCCGCTCATAGTTTTTTTCTAGCTGAATAACTCTCCAGTTTTGTATGTGATAATCCAGGTCTTACACTGCAATGGAAACAAGAAATAGGCTAGTCTTAATAATTAAAAGGATCAAACCTCAGAATGGAAGAGCAAAGGTTTCATCACCAGGTAAACCACGGCCTCTTGAGTTATTCATGAAAGAGTATGGAACATGATTGTCACACTATGGTCAAATGGCTTGGCTTTGCCTGTCTCCCTGCCAGAGGCAGTTTTGCCCTCGGGGACACTGAGAGCATTGCCTTCCTCCGTAATAAAACCTTAATAAAACACAGTAGAAATTCAAGTATGTTTGACCCATGGGGTAATTGGAGACTTCGTTTACAAAAGTTGGCTGATCGGCACAGTGTTTCATGTGAAGGATTCAAATGGGGGCAGCTGCTGCTTTGTAACACAGGGAGGGGGAGAGTGCTTCAAAAAGAGCAGCTGTAGCTCAGAAAACTAATAGGCTTGGAAGGGCACTAAGGAGGTACTTTGAAAACCTACCTTGAATCAATATTTCATGCACTCACCATTTAAGTCTTTTGTTCCACAGACTTTTGCTCATAGCAGAAGTACCGAGGGAAGAAATGTCAGCATTCCCTTGAGCATCTAATGTCCAGATCCTAGGGATGGCGGAGAGATTAGATTCAGTTCACATTTAAAGGCAAACTCTCAGGATTCAGTTTCTGACACAATACACAAACTGGAACACAGGTATCCTTCAAAATTCACACTTCTCCAAAGTTTACAATGCAGTTCTCTAGACAAGTAATGCGTACAAAAGTGCATCTACTAGGGTATTCTCTAGAGTGTGCCAGCAGTAAATCACACCGCTCAAATTGGAGTTAACTCTTTATTAACAAAAACATGATCTTCATAGACTTGGCTGAGTATTAAGCACAGCAGCGTATCCTTGATACATCTCACCCCATGAATCAGATGCAAAGACTGAAAGTTTCCAGCTCCCCACAGTCGTCTAAGTCCTCTCCTCTCCAGGGAAATGGAAATGGTGAAATTGCTGTAATTTGCAAGTTCATCAGCTGTCATGAATGGAACTCACACAATCAAAAATGGGTGTTATTCATTACCTTATTTTAAGTTCACAAATGTTATTTAAATTGTTACATTATTGTTTCTAACATTTCTCTTCCACTGAAATGTCCTGAAACTGATTATGTACTGTAGTTAAGTATGCAATTATGTTAGTTTTAGCCACAGGTGCGTGAGATGAACAAGGTCAGTTTAATGGAAGACAAACCATAGTGGAAAGGAACCAGCTTACTCACCAAACCGTTATTAAGCATTACAAATATAGGCCATCATCAGTGGCGTAGCGTGGGGGGTGCAGGGGGGGCCAGCCGCACCGGGCGCAACATCTGGGGGTTAGGGTTAGGGGGCGCAAATCCACAGGTTAGGGGGCGCAAATCCACGGGTTAGGGGGCGGAAATTACTTGCCTTGCCTCCGGTGCTGACAACCCACGCTACGCCACTGGCCATCATAAAACATCCATATGTACAATTTAAAAATATATACAAGAAGGAACCAGCTCTGACTGAGGTAAACCCAGGATGGGATGAAAATCACTGCTTCCTTACATTGTTGGCCCCAGTGTAACATGGCCTGTGGTTATGGATGATGGGAGTTGTGATCACACAATATCTGGAGAACCAAAGGTTCCCTACCCTTGAGTTGGTTAGTATCACTGCCAAAATAAAAGGGACTTAAACATTTTCAAAAGGAAATGTTTAATAAAATCTAAAACAACAACAACAATGCAATGCAGAGAATATCCATTTTGGTTTTCTGCAGTCTGCTTCAAACATTTAAGGGTGACTTGAACCTGTGTAGAAATTTCCTTGTTTTGTTTCATTTTGTTTCCAAATCATGGCCTCTCTTTCAAATCCTAAATAGCTTCCTGTTGGCACTGGCTTTACACAAGTACTGCCAGAAATGCTTTCTTTTGCATCCACATTAATAATATTTTAAACTCTTCCCTTCATGCTGTCATCTGGATCTTTAAATGAGGTTCCAAAGTGGACCATTGTCCACTTACTGTGTTCTCTTTCTCCAACTGTTTTTCCAAGTAACCTAGCAAAGAACTGTTCAGAATAAATGAATCTGCCAAGTGTTGGCAGTTTGCAGTTACAGGGGTTATAAAAGGAACATTTCAAGCTTGAACTTGGATTGTGTGAACCTCCCTCCCCGCCTCCACTTTCTGACACTGTCTATCACAGCGGAGTTCACATGGTTCCTGACTAGGTCAGAGAGCTGTTCACAGTAGTCTGAGTGAAAAATATTCCCAAGATTACATTAACAAATGGTTTCTTTTGTTTTAGGAGTGGCACCTAACCCATGGGCTCCATTATCAGCCTTCTCTTGGCTATGTGTGGAAGTAATTAATTTCTCTTCAGGGCCTCTTGTTGAGAGAAATGTTCTGCTGAGGATGCTTTGGTTTCAGGACTGGGTTTCCAGGGTTTGATCACTGTGCAAAATGAATAGACTATAATTTGAGCAGAAGACAGACAAATAAAAACTGTTCCGTCTATTAGTTCCCAGTTGTTGCGCCAGCGTCAATTATATATTGATTGATTGGAGAGGCTTCAATTTCTCACAGTCTACTTCATTCTAACTCACCCTTGAGATTCTGATAGGCTTTACTGAAGGGGAAAAGGATGGCAACCGCAGCATGTTATTATCTGTCAACCCTATCTGCACACTGTAATCCAGCTATTTTAGTGAGGTGCTGTCAGGAGATCTGAAGAAAGGTTCCAAAAAAGTTTCACAACGCACAGAGTTGTGTATGTATACTCTTCAGTTTTAAAATAAATTGGCAATTTCTACCAAGGTGATCTTACAAAACCATAAAACCCTGAGCACTTCAGCTTGGAGCACATTATACAACTCCAAGACACATGCATAGATTTGCATATTTACTTACTTCATTCTGCTTCAGTGAGCCGTGCGGAGGAACTGCAGCCATACCCATTGTGAAAGGACAGCACAGCCCTACCATTAGGCAGAGTGCTGAATCTGCTCAGGATGGGTGGATATGCCAGTTCTGGTTTATCTCAGTTTCTCAATTTTATAATCATAAATTCAATTCTTCACAGTTCCACATCAGTGCATAAAAAATTCCTCCTGAAAAGTTATCAGCATTCTTGCAAGAATTTCTCTGACAAATTTTTATATGCAATTTTGAGTGATATACAGATTTTTGCAAATCCATTCTCCCCAACATAATGAACTTTTAATGTTTTTTTCACTAGTAAGGTAAAGGTAAAGAACTCCTGGATGAGTATTAACATCTTAGCTCACAGTGTTCGTCTGGAGATATGCATTGCAAAATTCAGAGGATAAATGTAAGTTATTATTGCATTTTTACTGCTGGGGATGGGGATGGTAGCATTATCTGCCTCATGTGTCAAATAACTTGGCTAGCTTAATGAGACTTAGTTCTCAGTAAATGTGCATAGGATTGCAAGTCCTATTGGTTTCAAAGAAATGCAGATCTAGTTGTCAAGCGAGTAGTGAAAAACAACAAACCTGTGTTTGGGATCCCACTGCAGGGGGGATCTTATGTGACAGTATGGATCACCAAAAAAATAAATTTAATGCACATTGAAAATGGTGGTGTCAGGAAAAAGCTAGACTAGAATCATTCTTTCTCCCAGACAGCTACTTTTCTATGCCAGAAGGGTTTGTGTCATTATTTGTTTGTTTGTTTGTTACTGGATGGAGGGATGTTAAATAATATCAGTTTCCAGCTGTAGTTCCATGTGGTATAGCCCTGAAACTGGTTTACCTTCTTGGTGAGGACCAGGCCTTAGTTCTGCTGAATTGTGCCTTTTGCCTTATAATACAATGATTAGGACAATTCCATGGCAGACAAAAAAATAGCGGCTGAATTGAGCACCTGAGAACCACATCTTTCATTTCCAGTTCTTAAAGCTTTTTCTGACTTGATTCATTTCCGAAGGCAGGCATTAGCTCTACATTGTTTATACCTGAACCCCAAGAACAAGGTGCCTCTGAGCACATTTTGAGCCTAGGAATATACTTCCATTACCAAAATGGAACTGGGCTGCCAGTACTTTCACATGAAGTCTACTTCTGGCTAGCTTTCTTCATTTCAACAACCTGATTTAGATGGGGAAAACCATTTTGGGGCTCAGAAACCCATTTTGACCTATTGCAAATCACCCAGAACACTACCAGTAGATTCTCACTTTCCGCTATTTATTTGCTTGGGTGCAACACACTAAGCTGATGTTTTCAGTCGGCTAATCACAACAACTGCAAGATTTCTTTGCAGAGTAGCAACAGCTCATTAAGAAACATCAAGAGATACATAGTACTAAAATTATATCATGTACGGAGAAGTACAGCCTAAAAGCTAAAGGTTATCTTGCCAAAGGCTGCGTTTCTTCTGTGTGTGATCACACAGATTTCAATGGTTTACCATAGAAGGGGAAAGGAATACAAAACACTGCCCTCAAAATTCAGAACA
Organism: Podarcis filfolensis; assembly: GCF_964270895.1. NCBI lineage: Eukaryota > Metazoa > Chordata > Lepidosauria > Squamata > Lacertidae > Podarcis > Podarcis filfolensis. The sequence goes on along the minus strand of NC_139607.1, from coordinate 36,647,533 downwards.
GTGCTGCCAGCACTGCTGTTATCTGGAGACTGGAGTTCACATTGTAATAGCAGTGGTTCATGTTAAAATAGCTTGACACCACTCTGACAGACTGGAAAGGGGACTTTAACAGGGGTAAACGGTGCTGCGGAAAAGCGAGGGTTGCATGTGGGGAATGCTCATTAAGATGCCAAGAAAGGGATGAGAAATAAGAGCCGCATGTTTTTTATTTTTATTTTTTTAAAAAACCACAAACCTAAGGCTTCATAACCAACCTCTGCCCTCTCTCTGATTTACAATGCATTGAGTATTTGGCAACCAGCAATGACCTCATTTTAAAACGATCTTAGTTTAGCAAAAAAAAAGGTTTAAGAAATAGAGTTGGAAAGTATTCAATAAGGGGAACCCGATTGGATACTAAGAGTGATATATGTTGGCACGGGTGTAAATTCTACTCTAATGTCTGGTAGAACCTCAGCTGGGTTTAGTAAGATACATATGAATATTTTATTGGATTATTGTAATTGGAAACTAATAAAAAATATTTTCAAAAAAAGAAAAAGAAAAGGAAGATACATACGAAGATGTTGGGCCGTATGCATCTAAATTGTTGTGCTAATAGAAGCCAGCATAATGATTCCCACTAGTGCAATGAAATGTCCCCCCTTTCCTCCCACTACACGCTCCTCAAATCTGCCCCAGAGGGGTGGGGCAACTCCCAGAAAAGCATGTGTGGAAAGCAGCAGGGAAATCATTCCATTGGGCAACAAGAAATGCTTGGATTGAGAGAAGGATCTCCTTAGTGCTACGCTGAATACAATCCACTGGCATATTAGGGATGGGTGTCCAATGGCTCTAACCTTGGGATGAGTAGTTATGCCAATTTAAGTTTCTCTTGGTTTCTTCTTTTCCCAGTCTTAAATTCAGTCTGACAAAGTTTGCAAGTGGGTGGACAGAAATGTGTAAGAAAATTTGCATGCATTAAAAAAAGTCCTCATGGAGATTTATCGGCCTTTTAGTACACACTTCTCCTACTATACACATTTTTTATAATTCATTTTTGTATGTTGTTTTAAGTAACGTAGGCACATATATGCAAACTTTGCCATAGTATGTGCATGTCTGTTCACTCTTCTTCGTTGGAGAGCTGCACTGCAAAATTTGGAGAAGTGCAATTAACATATTATTTTGGAGAGTGAAAATTAGGGCAGCTTTTCTTAATTAAAATGAATTTCTTCCCCATCGCTACTCGAAACCCACTGAAGTGTAGATTCAGACAAACAGCACTCCAGGGTTTCTACTGCTGACATAGGATCAGATGTAAATGAAATATAGCAGGCATCATCTGCATATTGATTAATCTACAATATCCCAGTGCAGGCCATCCACCAGGGTGACCAAGAATGATGTTGGTTCCAAAACCAAACTGAAAAGGATCTAGATAAGTTTCACCACCTCTGCCCACCTACCAAGCCCTTGCAGAAATGTTAAGAATGGTAAGGAAGGATATACTGAATAAGTATTATCCTTTGCAAACTAGCTTCCAGCTATATTGAGGGGAATTTGCTCTGCTGCGTCACTCACTAGCGTGAGTGAGGGAAGGATAATACTTATCCAGGATAATGCTTATTCAGAAAGACACGAGAGTCTTTCTGAGTAAAGTAACAAAAAGTTTACTCCCATTTCAATTCACAGTATGATCCCTGAAAGGCAGGCTTTACTTGGTAGTTACATAAACAAACTGTGAGTTCATCTCATATGGAGACTGAACTCATGTGCTGCTGGCTGAGAGCCAGCAGACAGCAAATTTACATAAAGATAACAAAATGGCTGCAGAAGAGCAGCATGGCAGTCAAAGAAGAGAAAGCAAGAGCAGTATCAAGACGAACAAGACTGAGAGAATGGCTGCATGACTTAGCTCTTTTATGTAGTCAGCCAGGGCCATGCCCATCTCCCAGGTCACATGAAGGGGGAGGAAGTTCTAGACCAGTGGAACAGGAAGTTATACTGACTGGATGACCCCCTGCCTGTGCCCACTCTAGGGAAATCAGGAATGTTGCATTTGACTGCACCAATGGATTACATCCCACAGCCCTCGTATGATGCTAGGCCCAGTACATAGTGGAGCATCCCAGATGGTGGTCAGGCTGCCACCACAGTCATTGCTGTTTCTGTGGCTGCTGCTCACAGAGACAGAAAAGAAGGCTCCAACATGAGAGAGAAGCTGTGCTATTGGCACTGCTAATGGCGAGCCCCACCACTGAGAAATTGTTTGGGATTCCCCCCTGGAAAAATCAAGTGAACTGGTTGCTTCCCAGTTCTCAGCCCACAAATCGGGTGGATATGTTTGGGAGGCCATTTCCACACAGCTCTAAAATGCAGTCACTGGATCAAACTTACAGCCGATATGTTGTCCCCTTTTGAGAAGTGATCTTGTTCATCAGTTCCCATCTCTTTAAGTATATGTATTAACCTTTGCTCATGAATTGATGGCTCCACTTTGATGCTAGAAAGCCCTTTATTATCTGCTTCTTCCAAGCAGAAGGTCTCAGAAAAGCTTCTGACCACTGTAGTGCAGTGTTGCAAGTAATGTTATAAGATCAACCTATCTAATGTCACATTGAGCTGTAGAGAACAGGATGGGAAGTGTTCGAGCCATTACCAGTGAATCCACCCCTTATCTCTTTTAAGTGCTGTGTTACTTGTGTAAGGCTGCCAAAAAACTAAGAAATCTCTGTAATGCAGTTGGGAACTTTGCCCCCTGTGCATTCAGCATTGCCCCTTAATTTTTTTTAAAGGATATGAGCTGGATAGGGTATTGCCATGCATGGAATTTCAGAGTGGTGAGATGGCCATGGGTGAGTAGAACAGGCAGCTACATAAAGCTGGGAAGGAGAGATGTGCCAAGAGAATTTGACAACGTGCTTCACATTTGATGCAAGTTTGTCTGTATGGATGTACAGAATCAAGATTGTGCTACTTTCTCTGAGTTCAGTCACACACACATGCACAAAATACTGGGGTAAATTAAAAAACCATTGAATATACTTTGCACATCATATTAAACTCTTGTCGAAATCCTTGGGGGGTGACTTCCATCATATTTTTTAAGTAAGTTTTTCTACCTGTGCTTTTCTTGCTGCTATATGGAAAAGTACATGAATCCAACCTTTGATGAGTCTGTAAGTAAACTTCCTTTAAACTTATCAAACTGTGTGATCTCATCACTGCAAAGGGGGTAGAAAGGGGAAGTCGCTGACATACAACAGGATATTAAAAAGATCTAACAGTCTATATTCAGTTTGCTGCATGTTTCTGTGTTTTCAAACCTCTGCTCTCTCTTACCAGAGAGTGTATATATATATATAATGTGCAAATAAATCCACATAAAAAACTAAATTTTATTCACTAGCCCTGATTTCTCCTCACACCCAAAAAGGAGGACTGCTAATTGAAAGCTTAGTCTACAAGTGACTGACACAACTGTGACACCTAAGTAAGCCCAGGACATTTAACATGGGCACATCAGAAGCCCAAGGATACCTGTAAGAGATGTTGCTTTCTGCTTTTTGGTGTCTAAGATCAGGAAACCAGCAATAGTGAATGAAACCTAAATCCAGCAGTACCTCTGGGACAAGGAAGCCTTGGGTAAAGGGCTGGAAAAGAGCAAACTGCATTGCCATAGTGGTAAATGTGAGTTCTCGCTCTCCTTTATCTCTTAGAGGACAAGTTCCGTCTGACATTTGAAGAGCCACCCTCCTAGCATCCAAATGGTCACATCATCCTCTTGGGATTTTAAATGTCAAGTAGATGCCACTAACTGTTATTTTCAGTTTTCAACAAAAATGACAGGTTTTGTGGCAGCACCAGCTACAGTGGTCAGCTATGCAGTGGAATATTTCCCCCCGCTTTGACCGTTGATGACAAGACTGAAACAAGAGACAAAACTATGCTTAAAAAGCAAACAAAGCATGGTGCTCCGTTGTGTGGTTAAATTTTACTAGGGGTCCAATATCAAGAGCTGATGTCAATTTAAAGGGAGCATCAGAAACTAGGAGACTATTCAAAAGTATGGGCATATAGAAATCAGAGAATTGAGGAATGTAAAGGGCATCGGCAGAATCATGGAGTTAAAGGGAACAAAAAGGTGAGTCAGAACAACTCCCAGAGAAAAAAGCAACAATTCTCAACAAACAGTCCTCCCACCCCACCCTCAATAAATCAACTCCAACAGTAAACCACAAAGAGATAGCAAATACTCTGCAGAAAGTACAAGTTGCTCCAGGTGATCAACACAAAGAAGCCAAGAAACAGCATAAAACAAACATCTCCATTTTATAGAACAGCATGGCCAGTACTAATATTCTCCTCCAAGAGAAATCAGCTCCATTCTCAAAGTCATCAAACAACATCAATGCCAGAATTCATAAAGAGCAACCGTCTCAGAGCACCACTACCATGTGTCCTTTATAAAAGATGGGAGTAGGAGCATGTGAGTGACACTGTTTTTTATGGAACCATCCTGGCTTCTGGTCAGCCTATGCTGATTTCTAGCCACATTGTTCCATGTCAAGTTGTGTCCTTCACCTTGGACGAAATCCAGCTCAATTTAGCTTTCTGAGTATTTTCCCCAAACAAAAACTAGAAGCAACTTTGCTCGACCCTAAAAGAGGCAGAAGCCCGCCCAAGGCTTCTCATGAGGCTGAGATTGGCCTGTAGGCTTGGGGATGCAGGTTGCCTATAAATGGTGGCTTCTCCCCCAAACTCTTCTCCCTTGTGCATCTCATCCCCTGACTCTTTGGGTTTTGCTGAATAGGATTTTTGGAGCACACCTTTCCCCCTCTTTCTTCACAGTGCTCTTAATTCAGTTGTATTCTGGTGGGCTTGAGTTTCGATCTGGCTGTTTGCTTATTGGTATTTAGTGTAGGCAGCTAAGTGGTTTACAGCATGGCCTCTGAGGCATGCTGGGTGGAGGGCACATCACTAACCATCCCTATCATGGGTGGCTTCTAGCTTGCAGCTTGGTTCAGTGTCTTTGGGGCCTGGCATATGCCACAGCATGAGCGGCTAGCACTGGTCAGGTCACACACAGATAGTTTCCCAATAGGAGAAAAGGGCATTTGCTTTCCATCATGCCAGCCTAGATGATGAAGGGTTGTTTTTCCTTAGGGTGGTTGGGCTCTTTTCAGCAGGGAGGCAGATTAGTTTTTACGTGTCCACAGTTGTTGAGTGAGATGGGAACAAGTTCTTCCTTGTTATTTTAATATATATAAACTGATACTGATATATATGATACTGATTCCTGTTGTTCAGTCTTCAAGCTGGATGTGGAGCAAATCAGGGCCAGCCTGCTCATGAGGCAGGTAGAGGTGCTTGCTTCAGAGTGGCAGGCTCTGGAAAGCTGGAAAAGGCAGAAGATGCTGGCCTCCAGGCGCCTGACATTCCCTATCTAACCTCTAACCCAGCACCCTTAACAAACTACAATTCCCCAGGAGGCCAGTGCTGTCTTGAGCCACCATTGACGCTAAGCAACGGTTCGGGCAAATATCAATATGGGATTGCCTTTTCTTACAACTACCACAGGCTGAGGTGATCAAAGAAGCCAGCCAGTTGCTGGCTTTCAAAGAAATGCTAAAAACAAGTTTTGCTTTTGCATTCTGCTTGACGCATCTGCTTTATGATGTGCAGATTAGAATGACTTTGTTTTTGTTGTTTACAGTTTTTTTTGCTTGAACCCGAGTTCCTTAAGTAACCTCCTTATCCTACCCTTATAGTCCTCTCGTTGCTTTTTAAATACCGAGGACACTTTTTGCCTGGTTATTATGGACAGACACTGATGTATAATTCATACTGGAAGCTAGTTACAATGTGACAGATTGTCATTATGCAGCAGCCCCGGGAAGCGCAAACATATATCTAAGGAAGTTCAGTCAGACTTCACAGATTTGTTCTGAAAACAAAAGCTCATCAACAGATATGAGGATGTGCCAAAGTGTGGTCAATGGTCACTAGAGAAGCACTTGAGCACAACTGTTTTATTATAAGATATGCAGCGTATTAAAGGAATGAGTGTGCAGATGGGCACCCAAAACATTTAATTTAAGTGTAGCATTATGTCCTGGCCTCTCTCAGCACTTCTTCAGAGCTTATTAAACAGCTCATTCACTTCTTATGCCATAGGTATGGCTTTATGCAGTTAAGTAAATATGAATAAAACCTACTGTCATGGCTTCAGGCCAGACAGGTCCTCAGGTTCAGAGACTCTGACAACAGAAGCTCCATGGAAGAGGTGGATCTACTCCAGGTTACATCTCCGAATGGAGCCTGCATCTGCTCCTCTGAATCCAAAGATCTACCTCTGCTACTAGCCTCTGATGACTGGTCCGTAGACTCCTTGGAGAATCAGGCAGGCCAAATTGTTCTGTGCCCAAATAACATTCTAGTTCCTCTTCCTATCTCAAGGCTCCTTTCCCTTGTGTGTTCATGCCTATCTTTTCTAGACTGAAGCAATTCCTAATTTGATATTTCATCTACATTTGGCACACAATGATTTCTGCCTGCCTTGCAAATCTGGAATAGAACCCATCTGGCGAGCTACAACACTTGGTGTACTTATGAAGGAGCTTCGGCTGGTGGTATAATTGTGCATTGGGCATGAGAAAGTTTTTCAGCGCATGATTTAGGGTGGTGTGGGTGGTTCCTTGACACAGGGTTCTGAACTGAGGGAGCACAAAATTGGGGAAAATAACCAAAGTCTGCCCCAGGGTCTGTAATGAGTTTAGTAGTGACATATAGTCATTTCCCAACATCATAACTTACTGACTAGTGTCTTTGATATATGGGCAACACAGGGTCTCCTCAAGAACAGTTGTATGATTGGTATGTGGTGGTAGTGTTGCTAGGGCTTTGGTGGGAATGGCTATCTTCATTGGTCTGTTGGCTCTCTTTCTACTACCATTCTGCTTTGAGCATTGCTTCTGGGAGAGCATAGAATACTGACTAGTTAAGCCAATCTGAAATCCAGTGTACCACCATCTTTTTTAGGATGGGTCAGAAGACTGGCCTGCTGTCTCTTAATTCCTAGATACATGAGTGGAAGTATGAATTAATCTAGGTTAATGCTTTGAAGATATTTCAGCTGAATTTAACAGATAGAGATCAGTTCTTTAAAAATAAGTTGATAGGGCAAGCTACAGACGTTCACCACAAATGTTCTAATATTACAAAAACAAAACAAAACAAATCCACTTTGATATGATGTATATTATCTTTAGAATCTTTCTTCTTTACAAGGAGACCTAATGTTGCCTCTATAATAGGTAAAGAAATTGATTCCCCCCCCCCCCCGCAGACCACAGTGACCTTCATTTGTACAAGAGTTTATCAACACCTTTTCTATTAGAAAATGTTAGACACGGGACTTTTAGGCAACTACCTTATGCTGGAAGGAAGGGTAAACCTCAGATTAACAAAGATATTTCCCCCTTACAGATGTGCATGCCACTTAAATTACTGAAATATGCATAATTGTATCAGAAAATTCATCATCACTATAATAGCAACTGTAATTGACCTTCCTCTAGCTCTAGCCCATTGTAACAGCTCTGTTATTAATCAAATGGAAATAAACGTGAAATGTATCACCAACATGTCTATCTCCCTCTCCAAAAGAACCCAAAACAGGTAGCAGTAAAGAGAGAAACTTGCTATTTTTAATGTGGCCCTCTAGGTATATTTATCTGGCCCTCAGGACTTTCTTCAGGCCACACCTCCTCTTCAGCCACACCCTCTTTCCCCAGATCACACTCCTCACTTGTTATACTTTATATCCTCTTTTAGTGTTTTTTTTTTGTCTGGCTGGAAAAAAAATACCCTTGGAGTCTTTTTGTCTGAATGGATGATAGTGTGTAAGTTTATGTAAAAACTAGACTGCTGCAAAGAGGTAAAATTGACTCTCTTTTTTCCTCTGCCCCTTTTGCTTCTGGCCCTGCCCACCATTGGCATGAGCCCCCAGAAAAATGGTTCCCCATCATTAAACCCGAAACCAACCCTATGTGCAACCATGTGGGTGGAATTCTGCATTTGAATAAGCATCACGTCCTGCACTTTGGATGCATTTTAAGCATACCAATGCAAATCTTCTTTTTTTGAAAGGGTTATGTGTTGGTCTAGTTAGCATCTTCCAGGTTTGCAATGGAAGGTCTTCATCCCACCCAGCCCCACCCCAATTTATATACTGCCAATGAAAATGTCGGAAAAACTGATCAGTTGTCTGCTCTGAATGAGTAGGTATAAAGCCTTTGGATCCAGGTCTGTTCCTGGGGGCCCAAGAGACCTCAGTGACTAGTAAAGAGTATTGAATTGTTCATTGTAGACATTCACTCCTAATTAAGGTAGGATGTATGGCCATACCCAGGTGACTAACACTGCAGGTGGGGTCTCAATCTTTGATTATAAATGCAAAAGTGTAACAACGTAAACAAATAACTTTGGTTTAAGAAAAACCTGAGCATTTGAGTGTGTTTTCCAAGCTCCCTTATTTCCCACTTAAACTGCATGAAAGGATTGAAGTTGAGCACCCATATGTTACATAAAATGTACACTGAAATATCCTGCAGGGAAAGAAACGTGACTTTAAAAAAAAAGTGTTACATCTTCAGTCATTTAAACTAGTTTTACACGGTTTGATTTATAACTATGAATTACTGTTGCTCTGTGGGCTAAGAAAAGCATTAGATGTATCAAGCAATTGCTTTTTATGTTCCCCCATTTGTAATGTCAGCTTTGACGAGAAGACTTCAGAACGCTCTGGAAGTGAGGTATTTCTTTTTGTTGCCTTATGCTCAGAGATGAAAAATAATTCAAGAATACGCTCAGAGAGCCAAAAATCTACAGAAGCTAACAGCTGGCACAAATGTCACTGGTTCATTTCGTAGAGCTAAGCCGATTGGGCAAATTGCTACATCTTGATTCTGTTTTGCCTTTTCACAATTGCAGACAGTCAAATAAATCAAACACGGAGTTACAGCAATGACATGTTATCCTTCCTTCCATATTATCAGAGGATAATGTTGCTGTGTTACACTAATGCAATGCAGCCTGTCGTTCATGGCTGTTGCATGTAAATCTTGCCAAAGAATGGTTTGTCACGGAACTGTGAACACACTGTATGAAAACAAGAGCAAGTTCTAGGTCTTGTCCCATCCCCCTCACTGGCATGCTGTCGTAATATTTGTTAATCTTATCCTACTGATTTGAGTGGCAAATCTTAAAAGTCTTTCATTGCATGTGTTTGCTGCAGTGCCAAACATTTGCATCTCTAGATATTATATCTCATATAAATAAATAGATTGAAGGCATCAGGTTATGCACCTTAGCTTAAAGGAAAGCAGCGTTGCTCCAGATTTTGAGTTACATTTTCTGTTGTTTCCTTCCTGCCCACAGCCCTTGAAAAGGGCTGAGGAGAACAAGCAATTGGTCCTTTGTAAAGCAAGACACACAGGGAGCAATCTAAACCTGTGTGGATTGATGAGCAGAGTTTGGAATAGGCAGGTCTCTGGATGAGCCTGAGCTCAGTTGGGGCTATGCTGACTGAAGTGCCTCATCCTGGCTGGGTGGGGTAAATCCTGAGAAAGGAGCATGGCTGGAAACTTACCCCATTCCAAACTCTGCTCAATTCAGGGATTTGATTAGCAGTACTGGCAAAGGGTGGTGTATGCAAAATGCTATTTTGAATTTTGTTATTGCTGGTTGAGCCAGCCCAAATCTGGCAAAGAAATATCAGCATTCTTGAGCAGAGTTACCGGTAAATAGGGGAAAATTATACTGTGATAATTTGCCCCAGTATAAATTATGCTGGCTTCCTAGGGTCTGGATTGCTCTCATGGGCACCAGACATCTGTGCAACCACATCATTATGCAGGATTCAAACCAGTTTAGAATCTAGAATGTCAACTATTTGGACCACCTTATAAAGTATACACCTCAATAAACGTTGCACTTTTAAGACTCCTTGCAATGCCTTTCTACTAGAAACTATAAATCATCTCAAGCTCTGGTGCTGAAAGCTAGTAACAGGTAGTGCTAAGGACAGCTGAACCCTCACTCAGGTCAAACCCTGATGGGATTCCCCCAGTGGATGTGAGTTTTTGTATTGCTCTGAGCCAGCCTCACGGTAGTTAGAAAAAGAGTACCACAATAAAGATTAATATTCCTGATGATACTATACATTAGTGCTTACTGAAGAGAAAATATAGTTACTGATTCTCCGCTCCTGCCCCCACAACACATGAATTTTCTTAGGACCCACCTTAGAAAATGACCTTTACAAAACATATAATATCAGCTATCATGAATATCATGAACGCTGTTCCTGACCTTCAGTTTCAAGGTATCTCCTACCAACCATCAGAAATACCATTTCAGAGGTCCATTGAACATGCCCTGACATTTCCAAAAGACACAGGTTGCTCCAACAAACAAGAAGCTGGGCTAGATGAAGAGTTAATTTATTTTAAGCTCTTAATTGCCCACAGTTAGGTTTAAATCATTGTTCTTCCTCCCATCTGTGGAAGGAATAGCTTGCCTTGCACATGTTGCAAGAAGGAAATTCAAAGTGATCGATACAAGAGTAAATTAGAGTGCTGCCCTTAATTGCAATGCAAGCAAATCATGTTTTCAGGAGCTCTGAATCCTGTCAATGTTGGAGCTGCTGGAATGGGCGAAGCACCAGCTACCCAACTCTGCATCAGTGTCTGAAGAAAAGGGAAGTGCCACAGGCCTAGAGAAGCCCATTTATAAACTAAGGAAGTCATGGTTCTTTGAAGGAGCTGTGAAAAATGGTGGCGGGGGTTAGTTTTCAGCAGAAAAGATTTTCCATTTGTATCTAAAGCAGGGGTGGGAAACCTGTGTCATTGTTGTGGGACTCCAACAACCATCGACCTCAGTCAACATGGCCAATCAGTCAATATGATGATTGTTGTTGTTACTGAGCAACATCTGGTGGTCCACAGATTGGGATGAATGGTAGTGATGAATGGATCAGCCTATTACTGTTCCTTTTCAGTTCTAAATGTGCTGAATCATAGGTTCATTGTCCCCATTTTTGTGGAGTTTTTTAAAGGTGCATGGAAAATTAGCATTTAAATTGTACACACTTGGATTGTGTAAATCGCTCATGTAAATTGTATGCATTCTTCCCTTAAAATATGGGTTATTTGTATGCTTTATCATATAACTCCCCCCAAATTAAGCATTTTTGTATTCATTTACTTCCCTGTAAAATACGATTTTTATGTGCACTTTTAAAAAAATAACTGAAAGCATATCACAAAATCTGGAAAAGTATGGTATTCAGCTGATTGCTTTGATCCACACACAGGAGCTAATTCCCCGCGGGGGGGGGGGGGCAATCTGCAATGCTAGCTTCCCAGAAATGTGACACTGCAGGAGAGAGGAAGGTGCAAGGTGCTGTCAGGCTGCATGGGTGCAATGGCAGGAGTGCCATATTGGCTCTGCTAATGTTTCTGGGTAGCCCTGACTGCCCCCTCCACCTCTTGGTAAGATATTGTGCTGTCCCTGCCGGCAACCTTGCATTGTGACACCACCCCACCAGGTTATAAATACAGGATTGGTGAATTAGGCCAGTTCACTTTAAAATACAGACCTAATGAATTTATCCTCCAAAATTGAAAGCCATGAATAGTCATGAGAACCTGCTGGTATAGTATTACCGAAACTAAGCAAGCGTTGCCTTGAGCAGCACGTTAGAAGAGCTGCTCTAAACTGTCTAAAATGGAAGAAGGAGATGAGTACAATAAAAGCAACACACAATAACATAGGTTAACAATCCAGGTGGGCCTCTAGCAACCTATCGCTGTCTCCCAAGCAACGTAACAGAAAGTGTATTCAGACAGAGGCTCAATAGAAAGCAAGTTGTTGCTGTTTTAATCTCTTGAGTTTGACCTTCCCTTGATGGTATCGGGATTCAGCACTGTGATCGTGGGATGTTGTGTATGCACCCTCAGGATATTTTGTTTAACTTCAACAGGGATTTCAGAGTACTTGGTAAATTCTGCATTGCAAACTCCAGCTCCACATATCCCTGAATGTATTGCAGTTCAGGGGGGGGGGGAAGGCTGCTGCTTAGAAGCAAATGGAGGAAACGACCCTTTGCAATCATTTGAAGGGGAAAAAATGCCTGTCAGACTAGAAATTACAGGTGAGGCTGATGTGAAAACGTCTTGCTGGAATACGGAAAGACATCAAGGTTGTCATCCCTACTGTTGCAAACACTGGCACATGAACTTCAATCATGAGAGGTGGGCTGGACCTAATTTCTATCTGACTTGAAAAATTGAACATGAAAGATGATACATGAAGGTGATTTCTACAAAGTCACAGCAGAGTCTCTGCCTGGTCATTTCCCATTTATTGGGTAACTCTAGGAACGATTCTTAAAAGAATGACAGAGTGGACACTGACAGCTTTAGCAAATCCTTTAACAGACACTTTTGATTTAGAAAGTACTCTTCTCTGAAGGGTACTTGACAGCCCCTGGCATGGCATTCTTGGATTTAGACTGTCAAAGCAGCAGCTCAGATGGTTTGCTTGTTGTGTGTCATGCCGCCTCAAATATTTTATGTATGCTACTTAAAAAAAACAACCACACACACACATAAAAGGAATGAAACAACTGGAGAACTGTTTCCCCACACAACTTCAGGGCAAAACCTTTGATATAGAATTCACTTAGCAGCTCTGAAGTTTGCATGGCAATTTATGCAGTGGGGGGGTGGAAAGGGGAAGGGACAACAGAAAATATCTCATTGGAAAAAGGATCAATAATTGTAAACCTTGGTGCCAAGAACAAGGGAAAGATTAATGGCTTAAGGTCCCTGCTTTTGGGTGAATTAACAAGTTGAAAGAACATGGTTCAAGCAAGTAGGAAATAAATAAATAACACGGCTCTCTGATTTACCTTCGTGCCTATTGGGCAGTCCCTTTCAAAGACAAGATCTCTTCCCTCAAAGGAGCAATTCTGTTTTGGAGATGTCACACTCTTCCAGCAAACTCCAATACAGCATTGCTGGGAAAATACAACTTCCCTTCCCCAAAGTATCAGAGCCATTGGCCATAGTCACGTGTTCTATGGATGTGTAGATACCACAGAGTGAGTTAGTGAATGAATTAAAGTTCAGCATAGGGGCAACAGCCTTAAAGTGCAGTCTGCAGCCCCACATGGGCCCCAGCTTTCCAAATTCATGCTTCAGAGGCAATTTCTTCTGCAAAGCATTTTCTGGAACTACTGCAGACCTGCTTTTGGTTAGGCCAAATAATTAAGTAACTTCGTCCTGCTTAGATCAGAAGAGTGGTCATGTTTATGCAGGCACTTCATCCATCAGAACACATGGAAGAGCAGGCATGTGATGAATGCGTGTAGCCCACCAAAAGTATCAGGATCCTGCTAACCAGCAATTTAGCGAGGGAGTCCTCACGAATGAAGTTGCTGATTGACAGGGTTTCATCTTCCATTAAGGAGCTATTTATGTATAGTCTCAGCTGCTTGGCTGGGATGGGGAACTGTCAGAACTGGATTTCAGTTTGACACCAGGCACTCCTGTCTTCCACTGCCTCCCACAGTTTGGTCAGACTCATGTTTGTAGCTTCGAGAACACTGTCCAACCATCTCATCCTCTGTCGTCCCCTTCTTCTTGTGCCCTCAATCTTTCCCAACATCAGGGTCTTTTCCAGGGAGTCTTCAATTCTCATGAGATGGCCAAAGTATTGGAGCCTCAGCTTCACGATCTGTCCTTCCAGTGAGCACTCAGGGCTGATTTCCTTAAGAATGGAGAGGTTTGATCTTCTTGCAGTCCATGGGACTCTCAAGAGTCTCCTCCAGCACCTTAATTCAAAAGCATCAATTCTTCGGCAATCAGCCTTCTTTATGGTCCAGCTCTCACTTCCATACATCACTACCGGGAAAACCATGGCTTTAACTATACGGACCTTTGTTGGCAAGGTGATGTCTCTGCTTTTTAAGACACTGTGTAGGTTTGCCATCGCCTTTCTCCCAAGGAGCAGGTTGAAGGTAGTAGGGCCCTTTAAATGTCCAGCTGTCCTTTGTCAACAAATTGTCGCTGTTTTTTGTGTTGAATATGTGCTATATGGTAATTTATGGACCTAATAGGTATCTAAAGCCATCTGCACATAACAAAATAGGTATTTTATCAAAGTAATTGTTGAACTGAAATACAATTAAGAAGTAGCATATTAATAGTGAAAAAAAATTTTTTTGGGGGGGACCAAGAGAGTGGGGCCATAAGCTATAGGTTGTTTAGCTTATACGTAAATCTGGCACTGGGAATTGTACATAGAACCCCCACTTCTAGGCACAATACCCCATGCAGTTCAGGAAAAGTGGACCAAAGTCGACTCTTGCATGAGCACAGCCGCTAAATGGAGCTACTGTCAAATAGAACACTGCTGACATTAAATAAACCTTAAGTACTTGTAGGATTAAGGGAATGCAAAATTAAATCGATGATGTGCTTTTACATGACTAAAACTCTTACCGCTTAGTAATGGGAGCCCTGAGTGACACTGATGATTAGGTCTGTGTCTGCAAGAGAGATGATATTAACCAGAAGAAGTTGTTTTAAAGATGTACAAAGCTCCGAGTGCTGCTCACACATAATTCTCCCTGAGGTTATTCAGAAACAGTGATAAGAACAACCTTGCTGGATTAAGCCAAAGATCAATATAGTCCTGCATCTGATTCTTACAGTGGTCAGCCGGATGGCTAAGGGAAGCTCACAAGCAGGATTTGAGTGCAACAACACTCTGTCCAGCTGTAATGCTCAGTAGCTGGTCTTGAGAAGCAAACTACTTTTGACATTGGAGACAGAACATAGCCCATCATGCTTTGCAGTTCCATGAAGATGTCTTATCCTCTTTTGAAACCATTCAAAATGGTGGCCATCCCTACCTCCTATGGGGATGAATTCTCATGGGCTGTGCAAAAGGTGAGTGGGGTCATATTCATCCCTTGCCCTTGTGGGGCTTGAGCTCTCAAGTCTGAGCTTTCCAACCCTACACTGTATGAATTGAGCTAGTGCTACAGTGTGTGTCTAGGGCCTGGCTGTGTGTCCTGGTTCCTCTCCTTGGTTGCTTGGTTGGTCTTTCCCTCTCTGGGTGAGCCCTGAATCTTCACCACATGAGAGGTGCGTGTGCTCTGTGCAGGCTCCTTGCTCAGGGAGCTATGCGAGTACTGTGTTGTGGTGTCTTCTCCCTTTGACCCATTGGGTGTTGTGATGGGATGATGAGCTGCTTGTGCGCGAAATTTTTAGTCCCTCAGAGTTTGGCTAAGTCCACAAACCTCTGTCTGTAACGGAGCTCCTTAAGCATGGCTCCGTCAGTCGCTGGTAGAATCCGACAGTGGGCGTTTACGGAATTTCCTCCAGCATAAAAGCTCCTTAACGGAAACGCGCCTTCTGGACTCTCGGTGCGACAATTTCCGGCGAGGAGTGGGTGTTCCTATAGGAGGTCCTGAAACCTCCCCACTGTTTTCGCTGGAAGTGTCTCTGAGCCATCCCTCCAACTCACTTTCCCTTGGAGCTCCTTCTCTCCCCCTGCTGGTTCCCTCCTCAGCTGATAAGTCTCTCCCAACCTCTCTGAGCCCCTTCACCTCCTGTTCTTCCGATGGCAGTTCCCTGACATCCACCTCCCCTCCAGGGCCCCCTTCACCCCCTCCCCTCCCTTCCTCTGCGGGCGGCGAGGGAGCAAAACCCCTGAAAGAACCTCCCTCCTCTTCCGAAGTCTCAAACATTTCCCTCCACCGGTTGCTGTTTCTGGTTTCTAAGTACTCCTCCTCATCGGAGTCTATTCCTTCTTCCAACTCCGATTCCGGAAATCCTTCCAGTTCCTCCTCCTCGTCGGTGGTGCCAAAGTACTCCCTCCGGAACCTCGCTACTGACTGAGGCTTCCTGGGGAACCTTTGATGAAATGTTTCGATCAAGATCTCGTCCTTGACCTCCTCTGCCGTCACCCAGGTGTTTTCTGACTCCGGTTCCCCTTCCCACGCTACCAAATACTCCACCTGATTACCCTTCCACCTGGAGTCGATGATTTCCGCCACATGGTTGCTGCTTTCCCTCTCTTCTAAGACTGGTCCCCGTGTGGAAACCCCTTCACTTCCCCCCCTATACGGTGACAGTAATGACCTGTGGAATACTGGGTGCAGTTTCATGTGGTTCGGTAACCGGAGTCTGAAAGCCACTGGGTTGACCTGTTGAATGACCTCAAATGGTCTCAATCTTTTGGGTCTCAATTTCTTGCAACCCCCCTTGAATGGCAACCCTTGGGTTGACAGCCACACCTGATCCCCCACCCTTATGGTTTCACCTTCCCTTCTGTTCTTGTCTGCCTGCCTCTTATATTCTTCTTTGGCCCTTTCTAAGTTGAGTTGGAGTTGACGATGGATCGCTTCCATTTCTTCTACAAAATGTTCGGCGGCCGGGACGCTCCATCTCTCCCCTCCTCCCCCTGGAAATGCCCTGGGGTGGCACCCATAATTAGCCAAAAAGGGGCTCATCCCGGTGGACACATTCTCCGCATTATTGTAGGCAAATTCCGCCAGCGCCAACTTTTCGACCCAATCGTTCTCTCTGTCATTGACATAACACCTCAGGTATTGTTGGAGGATACCGTTTGCTCTTTCCGCCTGCCCGTTGGTTTCAGGGTGCCGGGCAGTCGAAAAATTGACCTCTACGTGCAGTAAGCTCATGAGCTTCCTCCAGAACCTGGACGTGAATTGTTTGCCTCTGTCTGAGACCACCCTCAAGGGGGCACCATACAGCCTAAAGATATGTTCTACAAACAATTTAGCTGTCTCTTCCACCGTGACTGCATGTGAGCAAGCTACAAAGTGGCACATCTTAGTTAACAGGTCTACTACGACCAGGATGGCGGTTTTGCCCTTGGATTTCGGCAGATCAGTCATAAAATCTATCGATACCGCCTCCCATGGTCGTTCTGGTGTGGGTAACGGTTCTAATAACCCCGCCGGCGCCCGCCTTTCTCCTTTAGCTCGCTGGCATTGGTCACACCCTCTTACATACTCCCGTACATCTTCCCTCACCTTGGGCCACCAAAATTCCCTGGTAACCAACCACATGGTCTTGTGTTGCCCAAAATGCCCCGCTGTGGGGTTGTCGTGCAGCTGTTTGAGTACTGTCCCTCTCAATTCCCCTTCGGGTATATATATAGCCCCTTTGTAATACAATGCCCCGTTTCTTTCTTCAAAACCCCCAGGGTTTTCTCCCTCTCTCCTTAGACATCTGAGCTTATTATGGGCGTATTCATCATTCTCCGTTCCCTCTACCAGTTCCCTTTGCCCCACCAATGCCGCCCCACACACCCAGCGGTCCTCTGGGATGATATGTCTCTCTTCGGGTGCTCCCTCCCCCTCCAAATATTCAGGTTTGCGTGAGAGAGCATCCGCCCTGACGTTTTCTGGACCTGGCACATAGCAAATTTCAAAATGAAATTTGGAGAACTCCTGGGCCCATCTCACTTGTCGTTGGTTGAGCACTCGTGCCGTTCTCCAATACTCTAAATTCTTGTGGTCCGTGCACACTTGCACTTTATGTTGTGCACCAATTAGTAAGTGTCTCCATCTCCGGAACGCTTCGTGAATGGCGAGTAGTTCTCGGTCATATACCGTGTAGTTCCTCTCGGATTTGTTTAGCTTACGCGAGAAGAAAGCACACGGTCTCCACTCCGACTTACTCTTTCCCGGCTGAAGAAGCACCGCCCCCACCGCCCGGTCTGATGCATCAGTTTCCACTCTCATTGGTTTTTGTAAATCCACATGCAGGAGCTGTTCTTCTGAAGCGAATGCCCTTTTCAATTCTCCAAATGCTTGCTCCGCCTCCGCCGTCCAAACAAATTTCTTCTTGCTGCTGAGACAGCCCGTAATGGGAGCCGTTAAGTGGGCAAAGTTCTTGATGAACTTACGATAAAAGTTCCCAAACCCTAAGAATCTTTGCACATCCCTTTTCGTTTTCGGTGTCTTCCATTCCAGCACCGCCTGGACCTTACCTGGATCCATGGCTAATCCCTTGTCTGACAAGCGGTACCCCAGGAATTCCACCTCCTTGGTGTGAAACTGACACTTCTCCAATTTCACCCACAGCTGGTTTGCTTGCAGTTGGCTCAACACTTCCCTGACGTCCTTTACATGCTGCTCCTCATTCTCTGAATATACTAACACGTCATCTAGGAAGGCCACGCAATTCTTGTAGAGCAGAGGTCCCAGGACGTGGTTCATGAACGATTGAAAACATGCTGAGCCTGCTTGTAATCCGAAGGGCATAACGAGATATTCAAAAGCCCCCAAAGGGGTGAACATCGTAGTTTTCCATTCATCCCCCTTCCTTATCCGTATCAGGTTGTATGCCCCCCTCAGGTCCAGTTTAGTAAAAATCTTTCCCTTCCTCACCCTGGTCAAAATGTCATCAATTCTGGGCATAGGGAAAGCCACTGGTTCCGACACTGCATTTAGGGCCCGGTAGTCCACTACAAGTCTCGGTTTATCCGTGTTTTTTTTGTCCACAAAAAACACTGGGCTGCCCCCCACCGCTCTGGACTCTCTGATGAAACCTCGCTTCAGGTTTTTATCAATAAACTCCCTTAACTCCTGCATTTCCCTGTCTGACATGGCGTACAGCTTCCCCACTGGGAGCCGGGCCCCAGGGACTAGATTGATTTGGCAGTCAAAGGCTCTATGCGGTGGTAGTTTGTCTGCTTCCCTTTCGCTGAATACATTGCTCAGGTCAGCGTATTGTTTGGGCACCTTCCCTTTGTCCGTTACTTCCGTCCCTGCTAGAAAGGCCTTTGCCCCTTCCGGACCCTTCTCCTCTTTGCAGTGTTCTATGCAATGTGCTGACCCAAAGGAGACTACTCTCTGATGCCAGCCCACTAGCGGATCATGCAACGCTAGCCAGCTCATTCCCAAAATGATGGGAGCCCCTCCCAGGGTGGCCACATTGAACGCTATTCTTTCGGTGTGCCTGGCCACCCTCATTACCATTGGGACGGTCTGTCGGCTAACTTCTCCTCCCAACAGCTCCCTCCCATCGATCGTGGTCACCTGCAAGGGGTTATTTACAGGAATTGTCTGTATCTGGTGTTCAGCTGCAAACTCCTTACTCATAAAATTACAGGAGCTGCCTGAGTCCAATAGCGCCTTTATCTTTAGTGGGTGTCCGTTTGGCAGCTCTAGCAACACCTCTATCACTAGGGCTGGTCTTGGAGGTTCCGGCGTGGGCACTTTTACTGCTCCTTGGCCTGGCTGCTGTGCCCTGACGGTGTCAGCCAGGCATTGGCTTTTACTTGCTCCTGGACTTCCTCCTCCTTTCCCCCAACAGCTCCCGCCATCCCTTGCCATTCCTTTCTTTGTGGACAGACTCTGGCAAAGTGACCTGGCTGCTGGCAGAGATAACATTTCTTGGCGCTCTTCCCCTCCTTCTTCCGCCCTTCACTGGGATTTGAAACTGCGCGCGCGCGCTGTTCCAATTTCCATCGGCTCTCCTGGCGGGAAGGTTGGCTCCGGAATCTCTGGAATGTGGAAATCCCTCCAACGCTCCCCTTTCCCTTCCCGCTTCTCCAAGGCTCTCGCCTCCTGGCGCGCTCCAATGGTCAGCGCTGATTTGGTCAGCTGGTCCATAGACTCCGCCCTGGGCGCCCGGGAAAGTTCGTCTTTCACCGCCGAAGAAAGCCCCTCTTCGAAAAGCATTTGAATGGGTTCCGCCAGTAGATCCCACCCCAATTTATGTATCAACATGGTAAACTCAATCCAGTACTCACGGACAGATCTGCTCCCCTGTTTACAAGCCATCAACTGTCTGCGCACCACTCCCTGCTCAATGTCGCTGGAAAACATCAGGTCCATGGCGCGAAAAAACTTCCTCGTGTCCCTCAGGACGTCATTATTCCCTGCCATCAGGGGTCTAACCCAGTCTCTCGCCCCCCCTTCGAGATGGCCAACCACAAACGCCACTCGCGATTCCTCGTCTGGAAAGTCGTCAAACTGCAGATTGAGAGCATACTGCATCTCTGTCCTAAAGGCTTGATAGTTCCTGGGATCCCCCCAAACTTCTGCACCAATCCTGGCATCTTTCTTGCCAGTGGGGAGCCTTTTGCCTTTTCTGCATCCTGCGCCCTCCTCTCCTCGAGCCTTGCCGTTTGCAGTGCTAGCTGGACCTCCAACACCCGGTACATTTCTTCCAGGCTTGGACCCGCTCCAGCTCCTCCCGCTTCTCCGGTTCCGGCTGGGTTGCTCATGATGCCTCTCTGCACAAGCTGCTTTCAGGGACTGTCGGATTGCTGTGATGGGATGATGAGCTGCTTGTGCGCGAAATTTTTAGTCCCTCAGAGTTTGGCTAAGTCCACAAACCTCTGTCTGTAACGGAGCTCCTTAAGCATGGCTCCGTCAGTCGCTGGTAGAATCCGACAGTGGGCGTTTACGGAATTTCCTCCAGCATAAAAGCTCCTTAACGGAAACGCGCCTTCTGGACTCTCGGTGCGACAATTTCCGGCGAGGAGTGGGTGTCCCTATAGGAGGTCCTGAAACCTCCCCACTGTTTTCGCTGGAAGTGTCTCTGAGCCATCCCTCCGACTCACTTTCCCTTGGAACTCCTTCTCTCCCCCTGCTGGTTCCCTCCTCAGCTGATAAGTCTCTCCCAACCTCTCTGAGCCCCTTCACCTCCTGTTCTTCCGATGGCAGTTCCCTGACAGGTGTGTTCTGCTCACAGAACAGCAGTTGAAAGGAGCATAAGGGAAATTAAACCTTCTACCTGCCTGAGAACTAGTAGTAGGGGAGTCATTGCTAATTGAAGTAGCATCTTTTGGCATGTTATGGGGGGTGGAGGTGCAGGGGTGAACATTTCCTCATCACAGTGACTTCATTGGCTCTCTCCATGCATGGGTTACATCACTGGCTCAGTCTCTGATTGGAGGGATATGCTTGTGATTTATATACAATATATGTCTTTCATGATTGTATCTTTTCATCCTCCTAGGCTGAATGCAGCAAATACAGAAGCTAGTCCACTGGTGCGGTGAGGTCCCGGCATAATCTTCCAAACATCACTCAGCAAAGAGCCATTTATTAGTGTTTTCCCCAAATTAAACATATTTTAAGTAGCTTTTCTACAGGCGGAGTCAGCTTTTGGACGATGCAGGATGGTTGTTTTTACTGAAAAGCTTGCTATAGAGTCTCTTAATTGATGGCTGCTGACATTCAACATCATGATAGTATCTTAAAAATCCTTTAAAGTCTTCATTAAGGTTCATTGTGCTTGAGTTATAAATAAATTCCAGGGACTGTCATGATTAAAATGCCTTGCTTAATCAATCTAGGCCTGTTTACCGCTTCTCATTTAGAGATTGATTTCACTGAGGTTAGTCATGCAGCCTAAAAAGTGCACATTTAAGTAGAGCTAGGATGCTAACTTCAGCCCAGGGGCTTGATCTGCCCCACATTACCACCCCAGCAAATATTTCAGCTCCCAAACCAATACTCCATTGGTGTTGATTCTAACAGCTGGGGCAAAAAAAGGGGGGATTAGAAGATTGTGCTGGGGTGGGCCCAGTGGTTTTAACCTCTTGGCCCATCCCACTGCCCTGATGGGGATGGAAATTAGTCAGCAGGCTTGGGGCCAGCCCATTCATGAGTCCTGCTGAAGCAGTTGCCTCAGGTGACAGGCTGGGAACAGTTGGGGGGGCAGATCCAGGAGCCTCAACAGCTCCCTGTCTGCCAAGTCTCGCCTGCTCCTCCTTGGCTCTGAAGAGCACGCCACTCACTGCCGCCTGGAAACAAGCCTTTTAAGCCGAGATTTTTGTAACAGATCTTTGTTGGATTGAAATTTGTTTTTATATATGTCATGGCTTTTAATTATTTTTATATATCCAGTTGTTTTACACGTGTTGTTATTGCACTGTGGAATCATTTTGAGATTCTTCACAGGAGGTGCAAATGAAATAATTGTAACAATAATGAATAATACAACTGGATGATAGAAAAATGGGGATTGTGAGGGGAAGAGCGGGAGAAGGTATACTAGATAGGTACTGTAATGCAGGCAGGAAGGTATTTTATCTAAAATCCAGCTATTCTGGAGTGCCTTCTTATTGACATGTTTAAGGTGTGTGTGTGTGTGTGTGTGTGTGTGTGTCATTTATAATTCTTCAATGATGGCCTCTTCAAAAAACAAATCAACCACTTTTGTGTGTGCATTATTGCAGCATATTATGGCCAATAAAATTTTATTGCATATTTCAACACATCCAGAAAAGACAAGACAAAGGATTCCTAGAGCACCCATGCAATATCTAGCAATATCTAAATATAACCTTGCAAATAGGTTGTGAAAAATCCGCAAACAGCATTCATGGGGCTGTTTGATGGTGCTGACATAAAGAGAGTATGATGTGTCCCTGGGGTATATATTTTTTATCAATTATTTGGTAGGAGACATGAAATCATTGCTTACACCGTTTGCAGCTGACACATTTCACAAATGTGAGTCTCTTCCAGTTCACCAAGCCCCTTTTTTTTGTCAGAAATCTGTCACACGCCAGTCTGTTTCTTTCTATCCACTTTCTTCATCCATGGTGGTGGGAGGCCTGTTAAGTCTGATCTAACTACCATGGCAGACTAGTCACTGGGACCATCTCTTTCCCATGTCAAAAGAATGTCAGTGTTTTAAAACACTATCCTGAAGTGAAATTCTTTCTACACCAGCTCCATTTGCCAGTTGATCTTTAATGCAGCTACTACTTCCTGAAACTTCAGCAGCAAGTTGCCAAGTGAGGCCAGGTGGATAGCAGTGGAATCCAAGTAACTACCAAGATATTGGTATGTTTGGCCTTCATATTTATGTCTACTACCAAATTTACATTCATTCAGAATGTTGGGTTGCAAGAAAAATCTTTAAAACCCTTCAGGGTTGGTTGGTAGGTATGTGAAGAAACCACCTTCTTGACCATTGGACCCATTACTGGTCTCGTCTGCTCAATCTGCCAGAGCCTGTCTTTGCATGCAGGTGAAGTCCCTAACTCACCGAGGGCTTTGAGACCCATTGGCTACTCTCGTCCGGCTTATAGTAGCCGTCCAGTTGAAGCCATTTCCCAGGGTGTGGCTGCTGTCGCATGCTGACAGCTTTTAGGGACCCACATGTGAGAGCTGAGTGCAGGGTGAGAACAAAAGGTGGACAAATACCAGAGGTACCACCTGCACATACACCCCTATTTTACTTACATACTTAAACCCTATCACCAAAACAAAAAATTTTTTTCCTTCCAGTAGCACCTTAAAGACCAACTAAGTTAGTTCTTGGTATGAGCTTTCGTGTGTGTGCACACTTCTTCAGATAGTATCTGAAGAAGTGTGCATGCACACGAAAGCTCATACCAAGAACTAACTTAGTTGGTCTTTAAGGTGCTACTGGAAGGAAAAAAAATTTTTTGTTTTGACTATGGCAGACCAACACGGCTACCTATCTGTAACTGTAACTATGGAAGGCACCACATTGAGCCGCATGAAATGGAAGTCCATCAACCTCACCAAGAAACTTGCACAGGTACAGACTGATATGTTATCTGAAGAAGTGTGCATGCACACGAAAGCTCATACCAAGAACTAACTTAGTTGGTCTTTAAGGTGCTACTGGAAGGAAAAACTTTTTTTGTTTTGCCTATCACCAAAGTTGTCAAATGTCCTCATCTTATAGGGCTGAAGAACTTCAGACCCAGGGGCCAAGTGAGGCCCTTCAGGCTTCTCTATCTGGTCCTTGGGACTCTTCCTTTGCCATGCCCCCTCTCCAGGCTACCCCTCTCACCAGTCCTACTCAGTTTTTTGTGCATGCTTTTGCCTGGCTGCAAAGTATCCTCAAACTGTGATGCCTTCATCCATCGCTTGCTTGGATGGAGAGGAGGGTAGGTATCAGTCTCTGGTTTTTGCATGGCTGGAATGTAGCCTACTGTACAAAGCTAAGTGTCACATCCGTTGCTCCATCCATCTATACCTCTGACTCCATTCGCCACTGGCATGCACCCCTAGAAGCTTCCCAACAAAGGAATTGTGTCCCTCAGGCTGAGAAATCTTCCACACCTGTCCTTTCAAAGCCACTGATAACTAACATTTCTGATTGTGTGAGAGAAAAGTATTGGGGTGTGGGGGTGTGCTTCAGACCGAGAGCTCTGACAGCCAGTTTTGAGTAGTTACTCTTTGTTCCCCTGTGGTATTTTTCCTTAGGTAAATAAATGAGAGGTAAAATTACATTCTGAAGGACCTGATGAAGCCCTAGGAAAGATAGGGTGGACAGATGGCCAAATGTCAAAGAAAAGTTGATACTCTGCAGTCCCTTTTTTCTTGAGGAGGGCACAGGGAGCTGCAGATATCAATTCATTCATTTCAACAGTCCCACCATCCAGTCCTCATCCTTCTCACAGCAATCTAGAGCAGTTATCAGACCTTCTTCCAAGCCTTAGTCTGTCAGTGTCTCTAATTTCCCTTCTTTTCCCTTCAGAAGGGAAACTCCTTTTTCCAGACCTGAAACCCAGCTCGCAGATTGGTCTGTTTTTAGACGTAGTTCCTAGACTCAGGAATCCGATTACAAAACAACCCTGAATTTTAAGAGGACTTCCATAGTTATTTCAGACACACCAAATTTCACAAAAACACATTACTGTAGAAGAATCAAAGTTTCGTCTGAAAACTGAACAAGCAGGAGCCAGCCTCTCAAGTTTGGCATTGACAGAATGTTTCTGACTATGCTTATTTACACCCTGAGGTGTATGGGCCAGTCGTGTCCGACTCTAGGGTTGTGCGCCCATCTCACTTAAGAGGCCGGGGGCCAGCGCTGTCCGAAGACACTTCCGGGTCACATGGCCAGCGTGACGAAGCTGCTCTGGTGAGCCAGCACCAGCGCAGCACACGGAAACGCCGTTTACCTTCCCGCTATAAAGCGGTACCTATTTATCTATTTGCACTTAAGGGTGCTTTCGAACTGCTAGGTGGGCAGGAGCTGGGACCGAAAGGTGGGAGCTCACCCCGCCGTGGGGATTCGAACCGCCGACCATGTGATCGGCAAGCCCTAGGCGCTGAGGTTTTACCCACAGCGCCACCCGCGTCCCCTAACACCCTGAGGTACTAAGTCTTTAAGTTGAAAGAAAAAGAAGGAGATATCCACATACTCTAACAAAAGCTGCAGGGTGCCAGGATTAAAACATTATATTTCACAAGGCAACTGCCAGAAGTCATTTACCTGGACACTTTTCTACATTGTTGTTAGGAAATATGGTGGCATGTACGTTCCCCTGTTCTTTTTGCACTAAGCTCTTTTTTGTCCTGCAGAGAAAAGGCATATTTAGCCACTGTCTCACCAGGCAGATTACACTCACAAATACATTTTTGAGGCCAGATGCGTTAGCAGATTGGGCATCTGGGGGAGCTGTGTCTTTCTGAGATGCACACATGGGCTTGTGGGAGGCAGACAGAGAATATCTTATCACTGATCCATTGCCAGGATACTTCACTATAATTTTAAAATGTTAAAAGCATCGAACATGTTCTCCATTTACTGAGGGGAAGGAAATCTCTATTGCTTCACCCTGCCACTGAGTTAATTTAAGTTTAGGTGACTTTTTAAATAAAACTCATATTTTTTTAGACCACAGTCCAGCACAGAATTCAATGAGCCTAAGTTTACAGACATTAATGTCCTTACATGTATTGCATTCTGGTGTTAGAGGGTTAGGGCAGTGCATTTTTATCTAGTGTGATTGATAAATTCTGTTTTCTGACTGTATCACATTGCTGGGAATTCTGACAGAATCTGCTCTTATTTGTACCACCCAGTCTCATGTGTGTGTCAGAATGTAGTTACATATCTCATTTCACATTTCCTGAATGTTCTAGTGTAAACACTAGTACTCAAGCATCTAGAGGGAGGAATCTGGCACCCAGGGATCTGGGGGAATCCCTGTTCCCCCCTAAAACATAACACTAGGGTTCTGCTTTGCTGAATCACCATTTGAAGTTTTAATCCTTAAAATAGCATAAGTATTTTTGTTGGTATTACAGATTAGCTCCCTATAGCGAAAGGGGTGTCGTGATTAAACTTACCATTTGCAGTATCAACAGCTGTAATATTTAACAGAAACTGTGTGTTGGCTTCCTAAGGCTGCGGTGGTATGCCAATTCACATTAAATGCATTAGAAATTACATTTCAAAGGAAATACGCTTATTACATTTACAAAGGAATAGGTGGAGGTTACATTTCAAAGAAATGTGCATGCTACATTTACATTTACAGTATGAAGGAATATGAAGAAGTTACATTTTGAAGAAATATGCTTAGGGTTGGGCAATAAGGGTTACACTTTTTAAAAAAGAACGAGTCAGCCTACCATGTAACCAACTGTTGTTATGAGAAAAATGAGAGCCATGTTTAAGAGCTACTGTTTGGGATTTGGGATTACAGTGACAGAGGTAATTGACACTTGATGGTGCTGTAGGTCTGTGCACTCTCGTTTTATCCATCTCTTCCCAAGTTACCATATTTAGAAGCAGGTTGTAAATTATCCCTGACAAAAACAGATCTTAAAAGCTCAGACCATTACATCAGGAGTCTGTGTCCCTAGAATGGAGCCAGCAGCAGCAGCAGCAGCAGCGAAACAAGTGTTTCTGATGCCAAATGCCCAGTGAGCTGAAGGCTTCTTAAGAAGGAGTGTCTTTAACCACTTTTTGATACCACGGTCATAAAACAGACAATTTGGGAGGCAAAAAACCATGTTGTCTACTCTACAGTCATCAAAATTCACAAGCATTTAGTCATTTGATTCAGGCACAGAATTTTCAGCTCACAATATTGGTTGAAAATCTGATGCTAATGACATTCCACAATGTATGGCTCAGGTTATGCCTCACAATATTTTCTCAACCGACCATAAATATGGGAAATTTGCAAGTGAAGATTTTCTTGGGAAAACCAAACTTTGATTTGGCTAAATCTGTACAGATTTGGCTGAATAGATTATTTTTGTCTTTTGATCCTAATTTAAAGTGCAGCATAGCTGGGTGGGAAGGAGGAGGCTGTCAGTTGCCCATTGCCAAATGTAAAATCTTATTTCTGATTGGATGTTTTGAAGTTAGTAAAGAAAGAACCTTCCCCCACATACTTCTTTACCCCAAGTGAAGTGGCTAAGGGGTCTTTCTTGCTTTGAATTGGTAGAGGAGTTGAAAGCAGTACAACAGCTGCTGCAAGGCAACTCAGCTGTGCCAAGTGGCATACAAGAGGACAATGGACACAGGCAACCAGGGACTGTGATCCAAGTGGAGGACTGTGTGTGGCTTTCGACCCACAATCAGCCTTGGAAAAGGTGGTGCCAAAGTTGGACCTGAAGTGTATCTATCCCTTCAAGGTGGAGTAACAGATCAACCCGGTGGCATTCCACCTATATCTTCTGCCCTCCATGAAGAGCCATCAAATAACTTTGAGCCTGTTCCAAAATTTGGAGCAGAAGTTGCTACAACACACCTTGACAGAATCATCCAGTGGAATGTTAGGTTATTGGGAAATACTAACATTGCCTTTCACTTGGCTCCTGGTAACCTTAAGATGATCAATGGGGTATCAGGAGCCATAGGAATTATAATCCCCACAGCTCCTGGCAGGGAACTAGTAGGGGTATCACAAACCTCAGAAACTATTTCCACCCCTGACTGTCTTACTACCCAGGACTGATTCAAAGCAGCTGAAGAACAAGTGGCTCACACAGATCTGAGCTACACACATCAATTTGTTTGCCATATATGCCATCCTGAATTCCTAAAAAATAAATGAATCAGAATGAGCCTTGAATAAAGTATTAGGGATGACATAGGTGAAACACATTTCCAAACCTAGGTAAGCGCTGCCCTTCTAGAACCTTTTTGTTCTTCCGTTTGAGAAAGTTGAGCCTGCATAACAGTTTTGTTAAGATGGTTGCCCCTCACACAAGAACATAATGAGAGCCCTGCTGAATCACTCCAGTGGCCCATCTAGTCCACCACAGTGGCAAACCGGTTGCTTGTGGGAAGCAGGACATGAGCACAACAACGCTCCCCCCCCTTTTGTGGTTTCCAACATCTGGTACTCAAGAAGTATATTGCCTTCAACAGTAGAAGTAGAACATAACCACCATTGTTGATTGCTTTGCCCCAAACATCAAAAAGTTTCACATTATGATGAATTGCACTTCATTGATGATCCCCTATAAAGTACTACTTAAGTCATAGTTCCCAAAGTGTTCAGTTTAAAGATTTAACATAGTGACAGAACTGTTAGAAATGCAAACTCGAGTGAAGCCGAGGAAACAGCTATCCCTGTGCAGAACTGTAACAGCTTTTATGCTTAATCAATTCTATTGAGCCAAGAACAATATTTTACAAGACGTCTCTTTTCTATAACAAAGGGACATTAACTCTGAGAATGGCATTGATTAGTGATGAGCTGACATGTAAATTCCTGACTGAAAGGGCATATTATGATAATAGGCACATGGGTATAAGTGTAAAGACATTATAAGGCTGCTGCTTGACAGTTATTTTCCGTTTCATTACAAACACAGCACCTAGGCCCAATCATTGTAATGCTACTTAGGCACTTGACGACTGAGGGGCATGCAAACATATTTAGTAGAACACATCTAATTTATTATAACTGGACACTCACAAGATTCTAGTAACAGGAGATATATCCAAAACTAGATCATGCTTCTTAGCAGTTAGTTTGTTTCCTGCATTTCTATATTCTATATTTATAAATAAATACATTGTACAGTACTTCTGCTAGTTTGGACAAGGGGAAGTAAACTACTGTTGTTAGAACAGCTTCTAAGCCCATATTCATGTAAAAAGCAATATTGCTGTAAAGTACATCATAAAAGGGATGAAGTCGGCGGTTTGAATCCGCGTGACAGGGTGAGCTCCCATTGCTTGGTCCCAGCTCCTGCCCACCTAGCAGTTCGAAAGCACGAGTGCAAGTAGATAAATAGGTACCGCTCCGGCAGGAAGGTAAACGGCATTTCTGTGTGCTGCTCTAGTTCACCAGAAGTGGCTTAGTCATGCTGGCCACATGACCCAGAAGCTATAAGCTGGCTCCCTCGGCCAGTAAAGCGAGATGAGCGCCACAACCCCAGAGTCGGCCACGACTGGACCTAATGGTCAGGGGTCCCTTTACCCTTTACATCATAAAAGTATCTCTCAATGAAATAGTATTTCATTGGTATATTTCTTTTTGAGTTCTGTGCCCCATTTCTTTCCTGTCCACCTTCCCATGACTCTACAGCACAGAAGAATCTTGCTCAATTTTCTAAGCCCTGTGTATAGTTATTTCAGAATTTATCCTTCAAAATAGTATTCCTTTTAGCTAGCAAACATAAGTTTAGGTCACCAACGGTCTCTAGAGCTAATAATTTTCCTCCTTGTGACCACCTATTCAAATAAAAATAGTTACTGGATGTGTTTGAGTTGCAACTATTATAACCAGTCTATTTTCAGTTGTCAAATGATGGAGAAAATGGATTCCATACAACCCTGAATTATGTCGGAAGTGAAATTTGAGGGAAAGGTGGTTTATCTCTGGTTCTGTTCCTGTATTCATCCACCAAGTGTTAATAGTGTTTGACTAGTTTGTGTGTTTTTAAAATGTGTCCAGCTTTCCCTTAAAAAAAGTTATAATCCAATAGTGTTCAAACAACAGTAAAAATGTAAGTTTATTAAAACAGAAACACAAGGAATATTGCAGCATCAACATAACAGCTTTAAAAAGGGCTGGAGATAAAAAGAAAGGTCTTTGCCATACAGTTGAAAGCCATTACAAGAGGGATAAGATGATCCACCCTCAAGAGGAAGTTCCAGAGTCTAGGCACATTAAGACTACAGAAATCATGATGCATTGTGACTGTGAGCAAAATAAGCATGCATTCAAACATCTTGGGCCTTTAACTGAAACAAGCAAGCAATGCTAACAGCAGAAACATGAAGGGCAAATGGATTTTTAACAGGGAAAAAAGTCTCTTGACTGAGGAAATGTTCTTGATGATGGAATTCCTCCTAGGGGCTTTGCATATCACTAGTTGACAAGTTGCCATGAACTCCCAAGAGCTCAGGCATGAGGAAGTGATGCACCCCACCCTGATGCTCCCTGATCATAGAACCAAATGGCCAAGTCACGAGAGATGCTCTGAATTTGAACCAGGGGAATGGTGGAAAGAGCACTTTTAAAGTTCCATTTCTGTAAGTCAGCTTGAGATGAAAAATGATGTGTTTTTAACTTGCAGCAACAGCTTTTCACAAGCTGTTCCTCCCTAGATATTGTCAGCTTGATGAATCATGACATTTGTGTCATGCCTGGTTACATTAGTCGAAAGGCAGGATGTTTGTGTATGTGTGTCTAAGGGAAGGGGTTAGCTTCTGTTATGTGACTGCTCATTGGATTTGAACAGGAACACCTCAAGCCCACAAAACATGTGCTGTCAACCAAAGAGCCTGCTGGAATGATCCAACGTAGCTACAAAATCTTTTGAAGGAACAGCACAAAGGGTCACTTTAATGTGATGGGAATGACAAGCTCTTTATTTTTATTTATAAACTTAAATAGCAGGAGGTGTAAAGAACACTTTGTACATTATAATTTTTTCTTTGTCTCACTTTGAATC
This sequence comes from Podarcis filfolensis, assembly GCF_964270895.1. Taxonomy (NCBI): domain Eukaryota; kingdom Metazoa; phylum Chordata; class Lepidosauria; order Squamata; family Lacertidae; genus Podarcis; species Podarcis filfolensis. Next base: position 36,616,788 of record NC_139607.1, on the reverse strand, counting down.
ATTCATGTGTTTGGTCGTATTCCTGTTCTTGTTGCGCAGTGGGGTATGGTGTTACCTGATACTGGGTTTGTATAAAATACCACACAAATTGTTACAGCAGTCACCTCTTGGGAAACATTTGCCAGCTTCAATGGAAAATAATGTTCTTGGTATAGATTCTTATTTGCTTGTTAGCATGAGATCAGAACATTTAAAAATAATAAGCCACAAGTTTGAGTTTTACTTTGTGTTCATGCAATTTATGGGTGCTTTTTTAATCTTATTTTTGTGTGATGATGATTCTAGGGTCCTTGTACATTACATGTTCAAAAAGTGACTGATAGATGGCAGGTAAATTATTCTACAAAGGATACATGGAGTAACAAAGGATTCAGATATGTCTTCTGGCACTCAAGATGGTTCACCTTTATCCATCTGATCCTTTATGCTCTGCCTCAATTGTTTTTATGTAAATCCACCTGATATCCCCTTCCTAAACCAACATGCAAACCAAACACAGCTCTTCTTAAGAATGTGCACTTCCCTGAATTTTGTGATGCAATTCTCAAAAATGCATTCTGTTAGGGGGAAATTGTGTGTAAAAATGCATATAATAGGCAAAGTTGCATCCAAAAATGTGTGTGTTATGAAGAAGGCACAAAAAATTGTACAAATTTTCATGTAGATCTTTCCCTACTAATCTGCAAACCCATGTGGAAAGGGGATGAACCAATCTTAAGGTTAGGATAAATCAAAGAGAAACTGAATTTGACAGATTTATCAACACCTGCTATGTACCACCCAACACCACCCGTTACTCAGACTGGAGGACAGTTTCACATGTAATTATCAAGTCATCCCTTCTTCCACAGGGTCCCATCCTAAATATTTCTCTCTGCCATCCAGGAGCAACTTGAATACTGGGCTCTTGGCAGGAAAGAGGTGGACCAGTAGCATACAGTGGCTTCACATTTTGAATAATGGCCAACAGACATGCCTATGATGAAAGGGCTCTGGTGAAGAAAGCTGATCTCCTTCCATGATCATGCCTCAAATCTCATTGTCAGAAGACATTTTCAAAGGGAAAAAATGTCAATGTGCATATGTGCATGAATCTCATTATTTCATTTTTTTAACTAGAAGAATTTAGAGGTCTTCACCTTATACATCTCCAAACATGATTTCACATTATGCAGACACGTTTTCAAAGTCTTTGTATGGAAGATGTCTAGGAAATGGCCACAGTTTATATTGGAAGACTCCTCTGGTGTGTTAAAAACAAGCATGAGAGGGGTGTAGAAAAACTTGGGCTAGTCCCCACCCTCAGCACACACACCAGACGTGTCTGCCTGCTGGCACAATTTACATCCTTATAGTATAAGAAAGTGACTTGGGTCAAGCAAAGCAGCTGATTCTTCCCCTGGGGTTCATACAACTCATCTCTTTTTTCAGATTCCACAGCCCCTTTCTTACTGCTTCCCTGTTGTTCTCCTTGACACCACAGCTGAGACAGAGTAGTTGTTTGGAATACATCTATAACAATATATTACACATATCTAAGATTGCACATTTCATCTACCAGTGCTGAGAACTGGAGGAGAGAAATGTAAGTAGATGATGAAAGGGATGGAAAAGTGGTGGATCTTAAATGAAGCCTGTTTGCTGCACTGTTACCAGTTCAATATGTTTTCTCCTGAACAGATGTGGCTACTATTAAAAACCCTTAAAGAGCATATAGCAATCTTGTCAGAAATGACACTGGGAACTGTCTCTCTCATTTATATATATATATGTGTGCATGTGTGTGTATGCCTGTGTGAAGCAGCCTTCAGCTATAGGCAGCAGAAGCAAATTGAGTGCTTTCTTCCTAGTGCCCCAGCTTAAGTGTATTTCAGAGTTTAATTAAAGCATTATAAGTGGGGAAGCATATATTAATTAAGAATATTTACTAATGGTATAAAGTAAGTTGAACATGATCTCCTGATTAAGGACAACAGTGTTGCTGGGTTGGTTGGGTTTTTTTTACGTAATTGCCTATGTAAGGCGGATACACATTTTATTTTGCCAGTATTGATGTTTCTCAGTTGCTGCTTTCCCTGCCTTTGATTTACTGCTTGTTTTTGAAACCAGCTGACTTCATTTTGAGAGAAGATTGTCTGGTGAACAATGATCAAAGTGTAAATTTATGCAAATGCAATGCTTCACCTTAATTACCTTGATAGCACTTGTCAGCAGCCTTTTCCAAGGTTTCCCTGATTAGCAAGCTATCACAAATAATTATTATTTCATCTGCAATTAAAATGATGCTGCAAACTGGCTTGTTGCCCAGCCACAGTATTGCATCCCCACCCTCAGCCGGCTCCTCTGGAGTTATGCCACATTGCACATCATAAATTAGCAGTCTGATTTCGTTCCATCATTCTACATAAATCCCTGAACTTTATTATCCTATAAGGCAGGTCCTCTTCTTCACCTTCTAGAGATGAGGATGACTACATAAAAACATTAAATATAGCCCCAGATGGAGTGCTAAGTGTTGTTTTTTGCATATTACTTCCACTGTCTCTCAGAATAAAATTATTTTCTTCTACTGGTGTAGAATGTTTTTTTGTTATTATTTTTCAAAAACACATGCATACGTTTGAGCTTTGTGTGCATTAAAATGTAAAAAGCCACAAAAAAACAGGATTTTAAGGTTCTATTTTGCTTCAAAATGAACACGGAGCAAAGTTCTCTAATAGTGAAGACCTTTTGGGGTCTGAAAAAGACAATCCTTGTGACCCCATAAGTCACCTACGCTCAACTGTCATTGGACTACAATTTCCGCCTTCCACGACTATTGGTTGTGCTGGCTGGTGCTAATGAAAGATGGAGTCCAACAAGATCTGGAGTAGGGCTTGCTTTGTTTCTCATTCTTCCCATCTTAAATTCAGTTCTCCACAATTCTGAGGCAATTTGTGAATTTTTGTAATAATAAAAAAACTCCTCTTGAATACTAGTGCAAATATATGCAATTTTGATTATATACACATTTTTGTAAGCAATTTCCCCTGATAGACTGTAATTTTCACTAAAATTTGCATTTTTATTCACACATTACTCTAATACATGCATTTTTGTAAATATTGGTTCGTTGGACAACTGCATCACAAAATTCAGATAAGTGTGAATTTTGAAGAATGGTTATGTTTCGGTTATGTTTCGAGGATCTGAAAACTGCAGCTTTCAAATGTGAACTGAATCAAATCTCTCTCCCATGCCTAATTTGGAGAGCAACACCTTCTTTATGCCTCAATCGTATAAAAAGTGACATGAGAAAATTCTTTGTTTTTTCTCTACATCAGGCTAGTCGGCAATCCTATGCGTATCTACATGGAAGGCGGTCCTAGAGAGTGCAATAGGATTTTCTTCTAGGTGAGTGTGTTTAGGACTGCAGCTTTAGAAAGACAGGCAGTCACAACAGTAGAACTTGGGGACATCCGACAAAATTGAGATACAGGAGATTCATGACAGATGAAAGAAAGCATTCTTTCAGGCAGCATGTATGGCCCCCAACTTAGAAAAAAAGGGGGGTAAGAAACTCCAGGCTTTGTAAAATAGCATATATGTGAGCCCAACATGTTTCAGATAATGTATAACCAGACTATATCTCACACTATTCTATACCTATTATCCTTTTTCTTATTTATCTTATATGTACATTTATAATGCTCTTCATAAAACAATTTTCTAAAATGCATTGAGATCACAAAAAATGCTATTTTGTAGCATCTGGAATTTCTTCCTTCTCCCCACCCTCTGGTGCCACTAGCCCAATTTAATGGTTCGTTTCCCACAAGCTTAGATGACTTCAAAAGCAATGAGAGAGATTCATGGAGGTAAAGTCTATCAATGGCTTCTAGCCACAATGGCTATATGCAGCCTTAATGGTTCCGGGCAGCAGGCTTCTTCTGACTCCCAGTTTCTGGGGAGAAATGATGGTAGAGGCCTATTGCCTTCATGTCCTGTTTGTGGGGATCTCAGAGCTATCTGATTGGCCACTGTGATAGAGGGCAGAGGTAGGTGGGCATTTCATTTTCTCCATCAAGTATCTTCTTATGTTCTTAGATGAGTGAAATAGACTCCTGGAAAGGGTAGGCTTTAGAAAGGTCTTTGGCTTCTCACAAGTTCTGTTTTTGTCGGTAGCAGTCTTTTGTTTTTCTTATACAGTCATATATTGGATCCCGAATGCCTTGGCCCCTGAACAAATCAGCCCCTGAACAATCAAAACCTGGAAGTGAGTGTTCCGGTTTTCAAACGTTCTTTCGGAAGCCGAATGTCCAACGGGGCTTCCGCAGCTTCCAATTGGCTGCAGGAGCTTCCTGCAGCCAATCAGAAGCCGTTCTTTGGTTTCTGAATGTTTTGGAAGTCAAACGGACTTCCAGAATGGATTCCGTTCGACTTCCAAGGTACGACTATATATCATATGGCCAGTAATTTCTCTTCGCTTCGTAGTATAATTAATTCCCCATATCCTTCTATTGTCATCTTTGGACATTAGCTTAATGACCTTTCTAGCAGCACTTTCCACTGGTCTTAGTTACATGCTTAGGCTTTTCTAATTAATACCCAAGAAGGATGGGAAGTGGACAGCTTCCCCAATGCTTCCCCACTGAGCTGTTTGCCTATGAACACAATAATAATTTATGCATATAACTAGTACATAACGATTCAGTCACTGAAGACAAAATTAGAACTCAGATATCCAGAAATAGCCATCTGTCACAAACACCACATTGCAAGCCATATAAATTATGCTAATCCCGAACACCCTCCTGCAGAATCCATGATATTCCAGCATTTTATATTGTGAATACCAGGATATTCCAACTAGCATACAAACAGAGCCAAACATAATTATAATTAATAAAGTTTTTATCATGCATGATCAGGAATTAAAACAGACTCCATAAAGGCATGCATAATAACAGAACACAGAAAAAATCCACAGCTAACTTCCTATAGTGCAGTTGCCTTTCTAAAGGTTGCTGGGCAAAACTATACAAACCAGAACACAAGCTGTCCTTCTTGGCTTCTGCCTTGGGCATACATGATAATGTGCCACCCCAACACATTGTGAATGCAAATACACCATTGGTTCAGGACCATTACAAACAACCTCTCTCACTCTCCGCAACCCACCCTCTGCCCACATCCCACGATAACTCTTGCTCTCCTCCTCATGGACTCACCCACACAAACTCCTGCTCAGACTCTCTCTCCTCCTCCATGAAGTTTTGAGGACGAGGAGGAGCTCAAATACATGAAAAAATGTCTGGTTTGAAGTCCAAACAGGACAGGGGACACTCCTCCTCCAAAAAAGGACGATCACATTTTTCTAGGTATGGGTGGCAACCCTAATGATGACTGCAGCGAGGAAGCCTCCTGAACTTGTGGAGGCTCCCACATGTTTTGGAATCCTGGAAACCCCCATGGAAGGTGATCAACCTTTGAACATGCAAAGAGTGACAGAGATGGGGGTAGAGCTGGCCCACTTACACGGCTGTCCCCTGGGCAATGCATTGAACCCTACACTGTGTGCCTGATGAAGGCATGTATCCACGCACATGCACGTTCCACGTTCCACATATGAGATTCTCACATGAAGATAGCGGGGACATCAACCATTAGATCCACAGCTTGCTCCTCTGCTAAAACAGCTAAATTTCACAATATTGTGTCATATGCAAGTTGGGGCTTGGGTAGAAACGAATTAATTTCATTTTGGTGTTTAAAGATTTGAAAGGCAAATGTCAGGTCTTATATCAAAAGCCCTGTCACAAAATATATTTGTATGTCAATTAACTACCTAGGCAAAGGGAACTTGATTGTGCATAAATTTAGGACCTGCCAACCATTATAGCCATCATTAAAGTATAAGGCATCTGCAGAGAATATTTGTCAATAGAAGAAACCATAAAAGGGCTGTCTCAATGGTTTAACATTTGTGAAGTAATAATAAACGGCACATTACAGACTAGTAAATTCTGAAAACAAAATGCAAACCTAAGACATAAAAATACTGTTAATATCAGCAACTCTGAAATACTAGAACACAAAATAGATTAAAAACTTCATTTAGAAAAATTAATGAATGTATGCATAACGTTAAAGCAGAGACGGATGGTAAGATCAGGCTGATTCACATTTAAGTGAACTGGTCTAGCAGAAAAGATTAATAAAAGTACAAAAGCCTACAACATCTTGATCACACTGGCCATTAAATTTATCCTCCTTTAATGTTGCTGCCAATTCCAAGAAGAGCATTAGGACTCATTTGTTCCATTTAAATTTGAAAAGGCAGTGTCATTTAGAGTAAGACTGAATCCTGTAAATCAATTACTTCCAAAAGAATTCAGGGAAGAATTATGCATAACTTTAATTAATGTCATGATCAAGTCAAAGTTAAGCACTTTTTAGGTACCATAGATTTCTCACTGACATCAACAGGGCATAAAAGTGCTTAACTTTCGGCATGGCTATGCAAACTCTATCTGTGGATGGTGGTGCAGATGCAAACCCTGCCTACAACCACTTCATACATGTCGTTCTGCATGCTTAGTCCCCAACCAGCAGTTTGTTGAGCAGGGAAGGTCTTCGGGGGGGTTGTACACACATTCGCCAAAATTTGTGTAGTACCCCCTGAATGACTGAGGTCCCTGTTAAAGCAAGGCCCTTGATTTGTGTGACGCACTCTACAAATGTTCCAGCAAACGTAAGTAGAAGCCCCATGAGGGATGGTGACACCACAATGTATGGCTGATGTGTCAAAGTAAGAGTAGCAAAAACACAGCTAGGAAGCTCAAATCATATATATGACTACCACTCTTCTTTGGAAATAAAACCAATGTCCAGACTTTAACATTCAAAAGCTTTACTTGCAGAAACTTATAGATGAATTTAAACAGGTCTGGTCCTGACCAGAAGGTTACAGGAATCAGCAAGGGAAACCCACATGACCTGAAAGTGTTGCTGTGCAATGCCAGGTCCATGATGAATAAAACCACTGCCATCCACGACCTGATTGTGGTTGGAGGATTTGACCTGGCATGTGTGACAGAGACCTGGTTGGATGAAGCAGATGGGCCTGTCCTTGCCGCTGCTTGCCCACCAGGTTTCTCTTATGCACAGCAACCCAGGTCATGTGGGCGGGGAGGGGGGGTTGCAGTGATTTTTAGGAAGTCATTAGTCTGCACCAGGCATCCTATTGGGAAGACCCAGTTTTCTGAGTGCATGTTCTGGAAGTTGGGCAATAGGGGCAGTACAGGATTCCTACTGGTGTACCGACCTCCCCGCTGCACCAAGGATTCCCTGCCTGAGCTGCTTCAGGTCGTGGCGGATATGCTCCTGGAGACACCCAGCTTGGTTGTCCTGGGGGATTTTAACATCCATGCTGACACGACCTTACAAGGGGCCGCTCGGGACTTCATGGAAAGCATGGCCTCCATGGGGCTGTCCCTGAATAAGTTTGGCCCAACTCATAGCCGTGGACATGCCTTAGACTTGGTGTTTACCTCTACGGATGTTGGTGATCTGACACTAACTATAAGCGAAACAAAAGAAGTGCCATGGTCAGATCACTTCCTGGTGCAACTGGACTTCTCCGCAACCCTTCCCCTCTGCAGGGAGGTGGGACCGATTCGGATGGTCCGCCCCCACCACTTAATGGATCCAATTGGCTTCCAGAGAGTGGTAGGGGATGTTTTATCCCAAGTTGATGGCCTTACAGCTGATTCCCTGGTGGCACGCTGGAATGCGGAGTTAACCAGGGCTATTGACTGTCTGGCTCCGAAGCGCCCTCTCCGACTGCATGGAGCCCGGACAGCCCCGTGGTTTTCCCCGGAGCTGAGGGCAATGAAACAATTGTTGAGACGGCTAGAGCGCCGGTGGCGGAAAACTCATTCTGAATCAGACCGGACACGGGCTAGAGCTCAACATCGAGCCTACCAAGTGGCAATGGCGACGGCGAAGAGGGCCTTCTTCGCCGCCTCCATTGCATCTGCAGAAAACAGCAGCAGGAGACTTTTTCAGGTGGTTCGCAATCTATCGGAACCACCTGTACCACCGGGGCCTGGTAGGGACCCCAAGATCTCCTGAAATGCTTTTGCAAAGTTTTTTGCAGATAAAGTCGCTCAGATTCAGAAGGAGGTAGACTCCACCGTGGGAGCAGAGCCAGGGCGGGAGAGTGCTAGAGTTCTGTCTGGTCCTGTTACATGGGATCAATTCCAATCTGTTACCTCCCAGGATGTGGACAGGCTGCTTGGACAAGTGAAACCGACCACCTGTCTCCTTGATCCTTGCCCATCCTGGCTGATAAAACCCCCAATGGGCTCTGCGGGGTGGTGAATGCTTCCCTCTGTGAGGGAGCCTTCCCAGACCCGCTGAAAGAGGCGGTCATTAAACCGCTTCTTAAAAAAACATCTTTAGACCTGGCCAATTTGGCCAACTATCGCCCAGTCTCAAATCTACCATTCTTGGGCAAGGTGATTGAGCGCGTGGTTGCTGAACAACTCCAAGCACGCCTGGAAGAAGCGGACCATTTGCATCCCTTCCAATAGGGATTCAGGCCTCACCATAGGACTGAAACTGCCTTGGTCGCGCTGGTTGATGATCTCCAGCGGGCTAGGGACAAAGGTGAGAGCTGTTTCCTAGTTCTGCTGGATCTCTCAGCGGCCTTTGACACCATCGACCATAACATCCTTCTGGACCATCTAGAGGGGTTGGGAGCTGGGGGCACTGTCATACAGTGGTTCCGCTCCTTCCTCCTGGGCCGTGTCCAGAAAGTGGTGGGGGGGATGAGTGTTCAGACCCCTGGGCTCTCACTTGTGGGGTGCCTCAGGGTTCCGTCCTCTCCCCCATGCTTTTTAATATCTATATGAAGCTGCTGGGAGAGATCATCAGGGGGTTTGGAATGGGTGTTCATCAGTATGCAGATGACACCCAGCTCTACCTCTCCTTTAAATCAGAACCAGTGAAGGCGGTGAAGGTCCTGTGTGAGTGCCTGGAGGCGGTTGGAGGATGGATGGTGGCTAACAGATTGAGGTTGAATCCTGACAAGACAGAAGTACTGTTTTTGGGGGACAAGGAGCGGATGGTTGTGGGGGATTCCCTGGTCTTGAATGGGGTAACTGTGCCCCTGAAGGACCAGGTGCACAGCCTGGGAGTCATTTTGGACTCACAGCTGTTCATGGAGGCTCAGGTTAACTCTGTGTCCAGGGCAGCTATCTACCAGCTCCACCTGGTACGCAGGCTAAGACCCTACCTGCCCGCGAACTGTCTCGCCAGAGTGGTGCATGCTCTAGTTATCTCACGTTTGGACTACTGCAATGCGCTCTACGTGGGGCTACCTTTGAAGGTGACCTGGAAACTACAACTAATCCAGAATGCGGCAGCTAGACTGGTGACTGGGAGTGGCCGCCGGGACCACATAACACCAGTTCTGAGAGATCTGCATTGACTCCCAGTACGTTTCCGAGCACGATTCAAAGTGTTGGTGCTGACCTTTAAAGCCCTAAACGGCCTCGGTCCTGTATACCTGAAGGAGCGTCTCCACCCCCATCGTTCAACCCGGACACTGAGATCCAGTGCCGAGGGCCTTCTGGCGGTTCCCTCATTGCGAGAAGTGAGGCTACAGGGAACCAGGCAGCGGGCCTTCTCGGTAGTGGCACCCGCCCTGTGGAACGCCCTCCCATCAGATGTCAAAGAGATAAACAATTACCTGACATTCAGAAGACATCTTAAGGGAAGTTTTTAATATGTAACGCTGTACTGTTTTTAACACTTGATTGGGAGCCGCCCAGAGTGGCTGGGGAAACTCAGCCAGATGGGCGGGGTATAAATAATAAATTATTATCATCATCATCATCATCATCATCATCATCATAATATTTACAGTCACAAGCTCATCCAAGCATAGATTTACAGTTTCTTCTAAGTTTTAAACAATTGCAGCTCCTAAGAGAAATTTCCTCTCTTACCTTCTCATGCAACTTTGCTTTCTTTCAGCAGAGAAGAAGCACTCCAACACTCTATTCAACTTAGCAGTGTTCACAGTGGATTCTAAAACACACTCATCTTGCTTCACATAAAATGGATTCTCTCCTTCACATAAAATGGATTCTCTCCTCCCATGTTATCAACGTTATCCAATCACATGAGGACTACTAGAGAACTCTCTAGAACTCAGTTACCAACCTATCAAATTCAAACACATAGTAATGCATACAAGCATTTACAATTTTAGTTAATTAAATTACTATACTTAACATGATGGACATTGTTTAAGTTTTTGAGGCATAGGTTTGGCCAGCCTGATGCCATTGCAGCTGAGTAGTAAGAAAAATAAAGTGAAATGGATCAGCTTGTATCACCACATGGTATGTTTTGTCTTTAATTACAACACTCACTTCTCCCTAGAGGGGCCTCTTAATTAGCGATTGGGGTTTCAAAAATTATACAACATTCCCGCACCAGAGCATATTTTATAATTAGATGATGATGATGATGACGATGATGACGATAAGAAAGAATCTCCTAAGATGCTGATATGGCAATCTATCCTTGCATGGGAAAATTTACAAGAATAGATAAAAGGGGAAAAAGGTGGAGAAGGAAGCTGCAAGTGATTTTGATCGCCAAGAAAAAATGCTATGTGATGAGATGTCTTTGAACATTACCAAGGACAATGGTTATGTTAATTTGTCTGTGCCAGAAAATGGAGTTATTTACAGCCTTGGGCTACTGGTTTACGTTCATGTTGTTGCTTCTGAGATTGCTTGAATGAGACAATCAAACAACTTCATAGAGCTGATAACAGAAAGATTTATACCGCTGCAGTAGAAACATAAAGGGGGGAAGGCGTCTGTTATTTTGTGATGGAAAACATAAGGAGATGTAGTAAGTGTGGAGAAGTGGGGAAGAAGAAAACTGGCATTAAGTCTTAAGGGCAAGTAATTGAACTTCCTTAATTAAGAATGAGGCATATGATAAATCACATTGAATTGACTGAGGAACATGAATGGACTGAAAAGGTATCACCATATCAGTTTTGAGCTTTCACTCCTACTTTGTTTTATGATGCCATCAGCAGGCAAGGGGACATCTGTGTGTCTATATGAGAAACTCAAATGTTTAAAACCCAGCCTTGACCTTGCACTATATAAATGAATGGGGAGGCCCATGCATTAGGGAAGTGATGGCCAAAGGAGATGAGAATAAAATTGTCCTCGGCCACAACACTTCCTAACTTTCTATCATCTTCATATGGGCTTTTCTTCTCAGGGATCATTTTCAGTCCATGTCGGGAGTTCTAAATATTGACATAAATGTAACCTCTTGGAGAAAATGTCTCTGAAACATGACAGGATTATGATGCTGGTTTTTAAAATCATGGGTTTTTAAACATGGGTGTTATAAAGAAAGTGAACATGGAAAAGAAATTGGAACTCACAAGGAATTGCAGGCAAAGGAAGAGAGAGGAATGGATTCTATAGATTTTCTTTTTTTCTCTTCACTCCCTCCCCAAGCGAATTGCTCATTAAATAGAATAGTTAGGTAAAGGTTTGGGGTTTTTTTAACCCTTCCGCTGAGGGAAATGTTACCCCAAAATTCTTAACTGAGAACTTTCAGCTCAAATTTGAGTGTGGCTGGATGTGAGAGTGGATGACCAAAAAAGAGTGAAATTACTCCAGCTGCTGCAAAACACTGCAACTAGACTCTTGATGCAGGCAGACAGTGGCCAACACATAACTCTCATGCTCAAAAACTTGCACTGGCTGGCCATATGCTACTGAACTAGATTCAGGTTCTTATATTAATTTTCAGCCCCTTAACAAATACCTCAGGACCTCCTGATCCTTTATATCCTTGATCGGTCATTGGTGTCCGCCATGGCTCAGGTATATGCCTCAAATTCACAAGGATATGTTGAGGTCAGACAGGCCTCCTCCCTGATGAACTTCTAGAGCTCATTACAGGAGGAGGTTGTAGTTTTAGTTGTTGTTGTTGTTGTTGTTCTTCTTCTTCTTCTTCTTCTTCTTCTTCTTCTTCTTCTTCTTCTTCTTCTTCTTCTTCCTCTTCTTCTTCTTCCTCTTCCTCTTCCTCTTCTTGTTCTTCCAGCAGGTTGTTTAATTGAAATTTGATTTTATATATTTAACTAATTTTTAGTCATATTGTATTTAGTCTCCTATAGACTGCTTAGAGGCAACTATCATAAAGCAGTAAACAAATTGTTGAAGTAATACTAATGATAATAAATAACATCAAATGACTCAAAGCTGTACCCATTCCAACATTCACTGCAGCTAAACTTTCTGACTCTGGATCTTCTTATCATCACTTGCAAGCAGCTTATTTCAAGGCACACCTTAGAAACTCTTGGTGTGAGCTTGATTTCCCCTGCCTTTCTTTCATCAACCACAAGGCAGCTTCCAGACGTCTTCAACTCACACAGGGACATGTAAGTGTTGTCCCATGTTCTAAATGCTAGCATATTTCTTCCTGTCACGGAACATTGACTTCTTTTTATTGAATCTGAAGAAACCTTGATACAACTTTGGTGTGTACAAGAAATACATGGTATCCAGAAGGCTGCTTCATACATTTTTAATTTTTACTATTCCACTAGGACAGCTTGCAAGCATACGCTACAACTGCTCATAAAACTTAACTTTCCCTTTCCAAGATTAATATTAATGAAAGGTCAATGGAAAAAAATCTCGTATCTACAACTATGATAAATAGGCAATTTTCTAGCAAAGAAAAGGAATCTCTACTAGTTCTCAGGCATATGTGGGGAGGGGGGACTCTGCAGAAAGCAGAGTGTTTACGTGACAGAAATATGACTGAACCTTTTGGTATTATGATATTAGATATTGATACAATAGGAATATCACTACAAATGCCTTTATGTTGTTGTTGTTGTTTAGTCATTTAGTCATGTCCGACTCTTCATGACCCCATGGACGAGAGCACGCCAGGCACTTCTGTCTTCCACTGCCTCCCACAGTTTGGTCAAACTCATGTTGGTAGCTTCGAGAACACTATCCAACCATCTTGTCCTCTGTCGTCCCCTTCTCCTTGTGCCCTCCATCTTTCCCAACATCAGGGTCTTTTCCAGGGAGTCTTCTCTTCTCTTCTCATGAGGTGGCCAAAGTATTGGAGCCTCAGCTTCACAATCTGTCCTTCAAGTGATCACTCAGGGCTGATTTCCTTAAGAATGGAGAGGTTTGATCTTCTTGCAGTCCATGGGACTCTCAAGAGTCTCCTCCAGCACCATAATTCAAAAGCATCAATTCTTCGGTGATTAGCCTTCTTTATGGTCCAGCTTTCACTTCCATACATCACTACTGGGAAAACCATAGCTTTTACTATATGGACCTTTGTTGGCAAGGTGATGTCTCTACTTTTTAAGATGCTGTCCCCTTCATGGATCACTGCCTCCCCTTCATGGATCACTGCCGTGCCGTGGCGAAGGGGCTTGAATAACTCAGAGAAGCTATGAACTATGCCGAGCAGGGCACCCAAGATGAACAGGTCATAGTGGAGAGTTTTGACCAAACGTGATCCACCTGGAGGAGGAACCAGCAAGCCACTCCAGTATCCCTGCCAAAAAAACTCCATGGACAAAGACAACAAATGCCTTTATAGTCATGGAAAACAAAGGTTTTACTCAGTGCTTTTTTTCCTTAAAAATGTTTACTCTCATTTTCCTACTCATATTGAAACACTGCCCCTCAATGAGGGCAAACTTAGATTCACAAAATGTTTAGGGGTATGTGTATTGAATGTTTTACTGAATGTTCCATCAGTTTGCTTTTCAACAAAAAGGCAGCAATATCATGGTGAGGGATTCCTCACTCTTAAAAAAACACACATCCTCCTTAACCATACATTTTGGTGGCTATTTGCAGATATCACTCCTTCCCACTGGATTTTGCAGTGCTATTTTTTCTTTGTTTCAATAGCAAGCACAGCTAATCAGGGGCTATGTCTTTAACATGATGCTATCAAAATGTGACCTAAGCTATCAGATTTGGTTATGTGCATCTCCTCTTTTCTCACCCCTGTCCCACTCAGAGGTGGGGCAAAGTCCACCCTGTTTCAGATTTTCTGCCAGACGAAAGCCTCCCTGGTGTTGACATGTTCTGCCAGCATCTTTTGGCAATGTATTGGGCATTCTGTGGGCACCCGGTGATTCCTACAGCCCCTCCACCAGCAGATCTCTACTGTGTGATTGCACTCTTAAAGTATTTATACTACCCCATGTTTTGGGGACAGGGGACTGAAAACATTTGGTTTTATGATGTGATAACCTTTTTTAACAGAGGACGAGATGGTTGGACAGTGTTCTCGAAGTTACCAGCATGAGTTTGACTAAACTGCGGGAGGTAGTGGAAGACAGAAGTGCCTGGCGTGCTCTGGTCCATGGGGTCACGACTAAACGACTAAACAACAACAACCTTTTTAAAATACTTAAACACTTCCCTGCAAGTATTTTTCCTTCCTCACAAATAATAAAATGACGTGTCTCAAAGATTCAAGCAGGTTTGACTTCTGCAACATAAACATTCAGTCCCAAGGAATGCATTTCTCTAACTTAACAAGGGTGGGGGAGATGCCTGAAATGATTTTGCTCCCCCTATGCCAAAGGAGTGAGAATAACATAAGAAAGTGATTGCCAAGGCTCCATGCTGCTCTCCGATACTGTTGGCTCCAGCTGGTGCAGTGACGTAACTTGGGCTGTTGTGCCATTCTAAGACTCACCCCTCAACCTCATCACCTTCACAGCAGCAGCTGATGTTGCTTTGAATATTTTACTGTGGCCTGCAATTTACTAAGCTCTAATGGCTCGCATGACTCCATTTGGAGAAAAATCCATATTGGGAGGGAGAGAAAGCTTTGCATTCATGCCTTGCTGAATATTTCCTTTTCAGCCATGCCATGGACTGAGGGGCAGCCTTCAAATCATGAATTTGAACAAAAGACTGCTCTCCAGTGGTCATAAGAACATGCTCTATTATAGTACAGAACAGTCAACTGGAAATCAATCTGGCAGGGTACTTATTGTTAAGGAAATCAAAACAAGTGAAGTAATAAAAGTCTAGGGACAATTTCTCTTGAGACTTTGCTAGTGGAAATGACAGGTGTTTGGGGATAACTATTCTATTGGCATCTAAGCCATTACAGTATGATCACTGGCCAGAGCAAAACTTAACCATAAGTACCTAGGAACAGCCTAGGTGACCTAGTTTGTCATAGAGACAGCAATATGTGTGATCAATAACCACACTTTTGCTGGTGGATGACTGGTATTGGCAACCCCAACTCTACAGAGATGGGGTGCCATGTTCAGGAATAATGACTGAATTGGGATCTATTCCGTCCTTCTTGCTTTATTTATATGAAGACACATTTCTGCAAAGAATGAGTAGCCTCACATTCAGGAGGTCAGAGGGGATATCATTGTTCTTTTTTCAAAGTGTGGTTGAAAGGCAGCTATAATTTAGGGGGCAGTGTTGCTGAAGTGTCCAGTTAAATGCTTTATGGTGTCCCGGTGTTTGGTACATTTCTTTTATCAGTATGTTAACAATACACACATTTCAATTCATGCTTCATCTTTTTTTTATCACCATTACCTCTAGAAGGAAAATGCCACATAAGTGATAGTTGGGAGGCATGACTATCTCAGTGTGCTCCCAGAAGATGAAGGTGGTTTGGAAATAAGAAAAGAACTAAGAAACAGCAAGAGCAAATTCCAATAATAGCAAGCCTTGAAGTTTCTATGAATCTTTCAAGGACTTTGGATGCTGTTTTTCTCTTCTTTAATAAACTGTCCTCCTGCATTTTCCATCTTGAATCTCTCTATAAAGGAGAGTTTCCCAACACCCCATAATACTCTTGTGTGACCAAACAACTCAAATGTCTCATGTAGTTGAGAGGGTGCTGAACCTGTCTTTCATTTGGCACAGGAGACAGATATAGCTCCATCTCTGTTGTCTACTGAGTATACCTTTTAAAATGTTTCACTTATAAATGAATAGCTCTAGCCTTCTTGAAGTATTCCAAACTGGCAACAAAAAAAACACAAGGGGGCAGTGGGGGACAAGTGTGAGCTCCACTGCCCCAACCATTTCTGTTTCAACACCTTCCAGCTCACTGAAGGTGACTATCCACAATGTGCTGCCTTTTTTAAATCTGTGGAGGCTCCTCATGTGTTTCAGACCCGGGAGATATCAGGGTTCCAGAGCACGTGGTGAGGTTCCACAGATGCAAAAGACTTGTGACACACACACACACACACACACACACAGCCACCTTCCACAAGTTAGTTGAAAACAGCAGTGGTGGTGGGTAGCTAGTATGCTCACTACTTTAGAACAACTGGGGTAAAGAAATGTGGTGCCACAGTTGGGGATACTGTAGCTAATATGGCTTTCTCCTCTGTTGTCTTGACATCAGCTGACCTATCCCTCCTGTGACCCTTGGCAGGTACCCAATGATGCTGACCTCTCACCCTGTCTCTGACACTGAAACAGGGAGAGCTGTTTATTGGGCAGATTACTGGGCAAAACCACTGACAGCTCTGATATGATATAGGGGAGGAGGCTTCTTGCTTTCTACCCTGGTGTTGCAGTGGTGAAGGCAGGGAGTGACCTCTCAGGTGGGCGCCATTGTCATTATAAGAGAACAAGGGAGGTGGTTCATTGTGAGTTCTGGCACCTCTTTTTCTAGAAAAATAGCACTGGTGGTCACTATTGGATTGACAGGCCTCCCGAGCCAACATGGAGTCTCCAAGTTTGTCTGCCTTCCTCCAGGTGACAGGTGGAGGGCTTGAATTGCCAGCTGGGTGACAGAGCTTTTGGTTGTTGTTGTTGGTGATGATGATGATGATGGTGCAGGCAGCTTGTAAGCTGCAAATTATTGCACTGAATCTCTGGGGGTCTACACTTCCCCCCTCCCAATTAACCTTCAGGATGCAGTAGTGTGAGGAAATGTAGAGGAAGAAAAAGAACTGGGTTGGGTTCAAGAGGAGGAGGGGGTTATGAGCACCTGGAGATCTACATTTGGCCCTCAGTTTAGAGTTTCAGAGGCTCCAGAGCTCACTGGGAAGTGGGCTGAGGGTACAGGAAGTACTCTAGTCTGTATTGTGTTTCAGATCAATTTGCCACTAATTTTTTTAACCCCTCATACCGTAGATTCTGGCGTAAAAGATGACTTTTTAACCCCGAAAAGAGGTTAACAAGTCGGGGATCGTCTTATACGCCGGGCACAGCTTTCTCCCGGCGCAGAGCCTGCCCACTACTGCTTCGGAAGCTGCTGAAGCTGCCGCCACCGCAGCTGCCAATTTGGGGGGTCGTCTAATACGCCCAGTAGCCTAATATGCCAGAATCTACGGTAATTGTGTGATAGTGAAGGAATTCACAATATAGTCAGCCTTGATGATCCATGTCATTATTTTTTTTTAGGTTCCTCTTACTTCATCTCATCCTGCCACAAAAGCAGTTGTGTTGAGCATGCATTAAGAAATGCATCTTTTTTCCTGTGGAAATGGTTACCCATTCACCCTGCTCTTTTTCACCATTCTCAGCAATGCAACCAATCTTAACATTTGTTGTTGTTTAGTCGTTTAGTCGTGTCCGACACTTCGTGACCCCATGGACCAGAGCACGCCAGGCACTTCTGTCTTCCACTGCCTCCCGCAGTTTAGTCAAACTCATGCTGGTAGCTTCGAGAATACTGTCCAACCATCTCGTCCTCTGTTGTCCCCTTCTCCTTGTGCCCTCCATCTTTCCCAACATCAGGGTCTTTTCCAGGGAGTCTTCTCTTCTCATGAGGTGGCCAAAGTATTTGAGTCTCAGCTTTACAATCTGTCCTTCCAGTGAGTACTCAGGACTGATTTCCTTAAAAATGGATAGGTTTGATCTTCTTGCAGTCCATGGGACTCTCAAGAGTCTCCTCCAGCACCATAATTCAAAAGCATCAATTCTTTGGCAATCAGCCTTCTTTATGGTCCAGCTCTCACTTCCATACATCACTACTGGGAAAACCATAGCTTTAACTATACGGACCTTTGTTGGCAAGGTGATGTCTCTGCTTTTTAAGATGCTGTCTAGGTTTGTCATTGCTTTTCTCCCAAGAAGCTGGCGTCTCTTAATTTCGTGGCTGCTGTCACCATCTGCAGTGATCATGGAGCCCAAGAAAGTAAAATCTCTCACTGCCTCCATTTCTTCCCCTTCTATTTGCCAGGAGGTGATGGGAGCAGTGGCCATGATCTTCTTTTTTTGATGTTGAGCTTTAAACCATATTTTGCACTCTCCTCTTTCACCCTCATTAAAAGGTTCTTTAATTCCTCCTCACTTTCTGCCATCAATGATGAATTCTGCTCTGTATATAAGTTAAATAAGCAGGGAGACAATATACAGCCTTGCTGTACTCCTTTCCCAATTTTTAACCAATCAGTTGTTCCATATCCAGTTCTAACTGTAGCTTCTTGTCCCACATAGAGATTTCTCAGGAGACAGGTGAGGTGATCAGGCACTCCCATTTCTTTAAGAACTTGCCATAGTTCCTGTGGTCGACACAGTCAAAGGCTTTTGGATAGCCAATGAAGCAGAAGTAGATGTCTTTCTGGAACTCTCTAGCTTTCTCCATAATCCAGCGCATGTTTGCAATTGCAGAAGTAGATGTCTTTCTGGAACTCTCTAGCTTTCTCCATAATCCAGCGCATGTTTGCAATTTGGTCTCTGTTTTTTTTTTTTAATAATTTTTATTAACTGGCCAATCACATCAAATTAAATCACATCACATAAATTCCAAATTACAAAGCCAAATTTTTAAATTTTGTTGGGGGAACCCATACTTCAAGATCCAAAGGGGGATTCAGATCATCTTCTTATTACTGCGTTAATGTCCAAATCAGTCCCAATCAGTCCAAACAAAATTCATAATTCTATCCAGTCTTATCTTGGTGTTTCCACATCATATCTTGTTCATATAATTTCTATTTTTCCTTTACGATCTCTTCTGTTAGTCTCCTTAAGCTGATAAGCAAAATAATAATCCTGTGTGGATTTCCCGTTCCTCCACTAAGTCCAGATGGTCTCCATATATCTCCTTCATAGATAACCTCGCTCTTTCCATCATAAATTTGGCATTTGTCACTCTTAAGTCCCACCGAGAAGTTGATCCACGATATGTAAACAACTCTATTTCTCTCTTTCTCCTCCCAGACCCAAGAGCTCCAACAATGCCTCCCAAAATGGTGACGGCATTTTTAACTGCGTCATTCCAAAACTCTTAGCTTTCCAGCTTCATCTTGAAACATTGCTTTGGTTCGAAAGTTTATCTCCACACAGCCTTAAATCCACAGCTTAAGTCCTTAGTTTCTGACTCATTAGGGGAGGGGATTCTTGTTAAATCACATAAGAAAAAGGAAGGCAGGTTTTTTCCCCCCTCCCCCCTCAGTCATACCATATCTTGACGTATCTTCTCATATGTTATTCTTGTCTTGTTATCAGAGATCTCTTCTGTCAGCAGTCTTTACTCCCCTTTTTCCTTGAAGCATGTGCAATTTATCTCGTCCAAATTGTTTCTTTTGAAGATGCTTGCAACTAGCGGCGCGAATCAGGGACGGTGTCCAGGAGTGCCGGAATCCCACAGGAGGGCTTTGTGCCTAGTGCCCCCACCCCCACAAATTCAGGGGTGGTATAGGGCACAGCAGGCAAGGGCTGTCCCCCCCACAATCCTGGGGGGGGGGGTTAAGGAGGCTAATTACCCCCATCATAGCCTCCAAATTACCTCGTGTGGGTCGGAGAGATGTTATTGTCAGCCATCTTCCGATGCGCCACCTAGTGGCCCCCCCTGCAATTTGGTCTCTGGCTCCTCTGCCTCTTCTAAATCCAGCTTGCACTTCTGGGAGTTCTCGGTCCACATACAAGGGGAGAGAATTTTCCAGATTAAAAATGGCGGTGTTACAGCTGAGAAGGAGAAATCTGAGTGTTCATTTTTTAGGAATTCACAAAGTTCACCTTGTTGCTTGTTGGGTAACAGCTCTAGAAAAGACATGACAGCACCAAGGTAACAAAGACTACTAACAGTTGGAAATGACAAAGGCTACTCTTTGTTTTTGTTTCATTTTAAAGATGCTCTGCTACCAGCTGTGAAGGATGACCTCCTAAGAGCAGTGTGAAAGATTTGTCTGCTGCGTATGTGTGCAGAAAATAATAATAATTTAATGCAGGTCACACGGGAAGACAAGAAGGGGAAACTATTGAACTGTTGTGATTCCGAGCGTGTTTATCTGGCCATAAGTTTTATTTATTTCAACAGAACTTACTTAGAGGCAAGTGTTCTTAAGGACAAAAAGCCGAAGACAAAAGAACATTTTGTTACTTATTTCAATCCCACTCTTCCCTGCAAAGAAAGGTAGATACAAGCCATACACTGAAAGCACATCCAATACACATTTAAAGCATATGTTAAAGGTAGTGGTAATTGTACTTCTATGAGGGGGAAACTAAAGTTCCCAGGATTCTTTGGGTTTGCTTTCAATACATTTTAAAACAATACATTTTAAAATAAAAGAAAATATATTTAAAGCATTTTTAAACAATTAAGAACATCTAAAAACAAATTCAGACAAAAAGCCATCTTAAGAAATACCTAATCTCATAAAACAATAGAGCCAATAACATAGAGAATCAAAACACACCAATATTTTAACAAGAGAAGGGGAATGTGAGGTATTAAAAAGCAAAGAGAAAAAGAAATTGAGTCAATCACACCTGTAGGTTCCTTTTCATACTCCAGAACAAAGGTACAGGAACAGGGGGAGACATAGTAACTATGTATTTTTAGGAAAGCATTTGCTGTGTTCCCATGATACTCTTGTTGAACACTCAGAAGGGTGTTCAACACCTTCCCCATTGCCTTTCGCCCCTTCCTGGCATCGTTGTTAGGCACCTGTTGAACCTCACAAACCTCAGCCTAACAACGATGCCAGGAAGGGGCGAAAGGCAATGGGGAAGGTGTTGAACACTCAGAAGTCCTCTCAGAACGTGATTCGAGAGGGGGTGTTGGGAGTGGCTCAGAACTTACAGGGTTAAGAGTTCTGAGTGATGACGCCTCACATTCTGAGGGCGGGTTTAGAACACTGGGAGTGGCCAGTATCTCTGAGAGAGAGAGAAAGACGCACGCAGTGTGAGCCTAGTCGCACACGGAGAGAGTCGGCATGGGTTGCGTCTCACGCAACCCATGCCGACTCTCTCCGTGGCGTCCCTGGGTGGGCACGAGAGGGAGGCAGATGGGAAGGGGCGAAAGGCAATGGGGAAGGTGTTGAACACCCTTCAACAACTCTTAATCTCCGCATCATGGATTCAAGCCCCACATTGGGCAAAAAGATTCCTCCATTGCAGGGGATTGGACTAGACGACCCTCAGGGTCCCTTCCAATTCTATGATCCTATGAAGGAGACTCCACCACCTGTCTTGGGAGCCCATTCCTGTAGCTATGTCTCTGGAAAGCTATCATTTCATTTAAAACAGGGCTAGGGATGAGAAAAAGTCAAAGAGGGGTAGTGGGGTGAATCTCTACCCACCCACATTCAAAAACTACTCCAAGCAAAACAAAGAACAGCATATGCAATCCTTAGCAGGCAGGATAGCAAACTTGTAGGCTTCTGTTTGTTCAAAGTGGCATGCTTGGAGTTTATTACTATTCATCCCTTGCTCTTCAAGTGCTGTGCTCAACAACTAGGTATGAAGGTGATAATTACCTCCCTGTTGCAGGCAGAAGCTGATTTGCATATCTACCCAAGGGGAGCAGGATGGCTCTAAATGTGTAACAGAAACACTCCCTTATTTGGAATCTGAAGTGTATTCCTCCCCGCCACACAAAGAGAAAGTGGTAAAATAAAGGCAAAAGGCTGGTTCAATAGTAATTATTTTATACTCTCTTGTTTATCCTTTATGCAACAGGTATAAAGGCCATGCTTTGCATCAAGTTGATATATTGAAGGTTTCTGAATGCTTCTTACTGAATGCTTCAGTAGTAGTAGATTAAGCTTCTCCCTGTGCAATCCTATGCGTTGTCAGCTCAGAAATAAGTCCCATTGCATTTAATGGGGTTTACTCCCAGGTTACCATCTAAATTCTTTGCTGGCTTGTTTATGGGTGTTGAAGCACAGCAGTCTATGTTTTTGTTTTCATAAGCTAGAGATAGATGAGAGGACCATTCAAAACATATGAAAAGTTGCACTCCTGTATCCAGGCAACCTGACTTATGCCCAATCATGGAGAATATTGTGTATTCTTAAGGATTCACATATCGTAAGAGGGGGCCCAAGCAGCCACAGTCTTGTTGTTTTGCTTTACTGCACATGGCGTAAAGAATGCACAGCAGCAATACTCGAGTTGTGGGAGTAGTTATGTCATGGGGAAACCAGCTTTAGTGACATCTGCACTGTAATGGCATTAGGGGTTGCTTGTGCGTAAGTTGCCACCGCTCTGGGCTAGGTTGGCTGGTTAAACCATTTCTCGCTGGACAGCCATCCACTCCGTGGCTGTTCAGTCACTGGCAGAATCCGTCAGTGGGCGTTTCTTAAACCTTTTCCAACATAAAAGTTGTTTGACGCCCAGTCTCCTCCTACTCTCCCTGCGCGGAAGTCTTCTGCGCAGGGAGGGCGTGGGTAGCGGAGGACCTGTACTCTCCCCGCTGGTGTCCAGTGAAGAGTCCCGGAGCCTGCTCTCTGCTTCCCCCATTGGCCCCCTTCTATCCCTGTGTTGCGCTGATTTTCTTCCCCAACAGGAGACCTGCCTCTCTCCCTGCTTGGCCCCTCTCCAGCATCGCTGTGGAGCCTCGCCTCCTCCTCTAGTTCCGATGGCAGTTCCCTGACATCCACTAACTCTTCATATAAAATAGCTTTATGAATCCATGCAAACTAGTCAAAAAGAGCAACATGACAAATATTTCAGAAATCAAAAGATTTGCTTTTGTTAATTCAACATCTATAAATTCCATATAGAGGAAAAAATACAATGAAATTATGCAAGGAGATGGCACATCATGGGCTATATTTTTCTATCCAGAAACCATAGAAAACTATTGCACCTTTTCCCTAATGTCATATATCTATCATCTCTCTCTCTCTCTCTCTCTCTCTCTCTCTCTCTCTCTCTCTCACACACACACACACACTCATCTATCTATCTATATCATCTATCTATCTATCATCTATCTATATCTATCTATCATCTATCTATCTATCTATCTATCTATCTATCTATCTATCTATCATCTATCTATCTATCTATCTATCTATCTATCTATCTATCTATATCTATCATCTATATCTATCTATCATCTATCTATCTATCATCTATCTATCTATCATCTATCTCTATCTCTATCTATCTATCTATCATCTATCTATCTATCATCTATCTCTATCTATCTATCATCTATCTATCTGTCTATCATCTATCTGGGTTGGGAGGGTGACTCTGCAGTACCACCCCCCACCCCGCCCAACACCAGCTATTCCTGACGCAATGTAATGGGGAAAGGGTACTTTTCTCTTCTGCTGATGACCAGACAAAGACGTTGCATGAAAAGCATAAATTGTTCATCAGAAACCTAAAGAATTCTAACTGGTGAGAGTCTACTCATCATTAATGAATCAGCACAGACCACGGCTCTTGGCTCAGCCTTTCCCAGTACACCTTACCTTAGATATTCTCTCAAATGGATAGTTAGTTATAGGCTTCACCTTGTTTGTGAAAAAGCATGACGTGTGGAGAATGGGCCCTGACAGCTTTATTACAAAGGCTACTGACTTGCAATAATGTGCTTATGTTGCATGAACACGAGTCCAGCATGTCCGGGAACTCACAGACCTGATTGCCAGCATGACCAAAATAAGGCCAATGGGCAGGTACAGATGTCTTGCAATATCAACATGGAAATTGACCAGCCAAGGTACAGAATTTGCTCGGTCACCCTTACCATGATAATGAAAAACTAATGAGATTTTAATTGCTCATCAAAATAAATTATTCCCCTCCAGCCAGAGCAGCTTTTTCAGGACTGATATACAGTAAACTATGTTAGCAAATAAATTCACAACTACGTATTGGAATGTCAGAAGGATGCTTGAGTCCCGATACCAAGCTAGAACTGACCTTAAAGTAATCTTGCCTGACCTCTGCAATGAAACATATTCCTCCCTACCCAGGAGATGCTAAGCTACTCTTTCTAATCCTGGTTCTTCCATCTATAGATACACTGCAGCCTCCATTGTGTTAACAGCAACACAGCTGCCTGTTTCAAGTATAGTGTTGTTATAAAAACAGGGTGGAATTCAACTAATATTGACTCAGTGTAGTCTCACTGGAATTAATGGATCCAATTTAGTCTTGGTCCTTAATTTTGGTGTCTCTACTCTGAGTAGGTCTAGTATTGAATTCCACACACTATATATACCGGTAGATTTTGCACAGAACACCATTCTGGCCTATTTTTCTGCCTGTTAGAAATGCCTGAGGAAGTACATTAACATCAAGGACCTTACGATTAGAGTACCAGATGTTTCTCCTCTACTGGGAACACTCCAGAAATGCATCTTAGCACCAAGAAATGAAGTTCGTTGCCTGAGGTGAGGTGCACAAATATTTAGTTTATTTGACTGAATGTACTTATTAAACTTGCCTTGCTCTATAATTGTAGTCATTTCATGGATCTGGGACAATGTGAATGCCACCAAAATGGCAACTTTTTTTTCTTGTGTGCCACCAGTGTGGAGGACACCCACTAGTATTTGAATGAACAGAAATAACTTTTTGCTCTGGCAGAATAACTCTGTGTTCATTTTACTCTAATGCATTTTCTTCTCAGGTTAGATCCAGACTTCGTCATGGTTAGAATAGACCCGCTGAAACCAGTGGATGTGACAGGTGTCTGGATCAACCTATTTTCTTTATAGGCTTTTTCTATATAGCACTTCAAGAAGAGTTATTGCTGATTTTGCTTAAATATATGTCAAATCAAATGTGTGGGTTCTGACTTGGAAAAAGAATGAAAATTCTGAGTGAACCGAAAAAGCATTTCAGTAGGACTAGTGAATTTTCTCAGAAGACTCCCTCCCATTCTAAGCAAGAGGCTACGGATGAACGGTCTTCAACTCTTTAATAAGCCAGAATAGCTGATGGTAAGTCACTGCTCATTAAACTAATTTACTTCACAACAATTTCGGGATAAACTGCCTATCAGAACCTTGAGTGAAGGATGGTTTAAAATGCAATGAATAAATGTGAGCAGGTCCAATGATGCCGTTAATATGTGAAGTGGATTGCCATCATATAACAAGGGACAAGTGTTCTGTGATGCTGGAATTCTTGGATTGTATCTTCAGTATTGAGTTTATCTTGAGAGATGCCACTTTAAAAAATGAATAGTCAAAACCAGCCAAATGTTACTTTTCTCCTACTATTTTATCATTTGATTACAATGGTTGTTGAAGAATGGGGAGGGGAAGAAACTGAAATGTACCTTGAGCCTTAAGTAAACAAGTGAAGAGACTGATGCCACACTAGACTTTATCGGCAAGGTATCTATTTGTCAGGGTGTGTATTTTGACAGCCACATATATCCATTTGCTTAAGTTCTTTTATGTGCCCCTGTGAAAGGACAGTACATCTTAATTTGTTAAACCGAGGGAATTAATGAGAGCTGAGATAGTTACTCAGCAGCCATGAAGACTTGACGGACTGTTTGCATTTTTAACTCATGTCATGTAATTGCAATAAGTCATTTGTTTGTATATTACCTTTCTGCAGAATAGTTATTTAGGAAGTTGTTTCTTGTTCTATCCACCAAACACAAAGTTTGGGAATTGCTGCATGTATCTATGCTGCACAATTGAACTTCTCCTCAGTGGGTTAAGCTGAGAGGCCCAAGATAGATCTAATGTTTAATCATTGTCAAGGATCAAATGACAGCTATCAAATGATAACTTGCCCATGATTAGCTGCAACTGAGGTCAAGCTCTAACATCAACACGGCCAGCAGAGGAAGAAGTAACATCTTCCCTTGCCTGCCCACAACCAGCACTCCCCTCCAGCTAGAATATAAGCAGCCATTTCTGAAGGTGGTTTAGGTCAGTGGTGGCCAACTCCCAAGAGACTGCAATCTACTTACAGGATTAAAAACTCCCTTTAGGGAGGAGGAAAGCCACATTTTTAAGGGTTTTGGGGGAGAAACAGCCACTCACCAACAAATCACTGGGGAAACAAACAGCCTCACTGAATAAACTCCATCTTCCATTCTGCAGGTTGTGCAACACTGGAGGGCCAGGCCAGGGATTGGGGCCAGATTCGATTTTACCAACGCTAAGGAAAGGGAGACAGCGATCAACCACGATCTACCAAAACCTCCTGGGGATCTACCAGTAGATCGTAATCAACCTCTTGGACATCCCTGGTTTAGGTGACTTCTGGAATTTAGCATTCACTACAGTGTGTGACACAATTTGTTCTGGGTGACCTCTTCTACTGACAATAGCTAAAGCAGCTTCCTGGCTTTCTTGGGAGCTAAATGCAATAACTCAGATGGTTCCTCCATTTCTGTAAACTATAAACTTGATGAATAAACTGTGTAATATGTTCAGTCTGCTTAGTAAAGTGAGTCTGCTATGCACTAGGGCTGCATTAAATGTTATCCCATTTCAATTTTGGAGCTGAAAGAAACAACAACAACAAAATCCTATTGCGAGAATATTCTCATTGACTGATCCTGTTCACAGCTACCGTTTACTTTATCTGTTGCCAAATGTGAGGAAAGCTGAAAGAGCTTTGATAAGATTATCAAATTTCTCCTGGGCTTTTGAGCATCTCCATTTGATTGCCTTTCAAACTATCCACAACTACAATGATATCAAAATTAAAGGAGAAAAGTTCGTGCCGACAACCTTGCCCATCTTGGGCCCATTAATGAACTGGTTTAGAGATAAACAATGGGGTGGTTTTTTTTTCTTTTCAAGGTCTGTTTTCAATCTTTTTGTTACAAGCCACTGTAGTCTCGGCCGAGCCATGCATGAGATTCCAGGGGCTTAGCATTCAACCGGGGTGTTTTCAGGGAGAAATAAGGCATGGGGGAGTCAGCAATGTCTTTGAAATACGGTTTATTAACACATCTGTACAATCTGAGTGTAGATGAAGGAAGTGCAACATTCCCATCTCAGGAGCGGCTTAGCCTTCCCTGCCACCTGGCATTACATTCAAAGCCATCCTACTCACTATCTCTTTGTTTCTGCTTCTCACCTCCACTACAGCCCATGGAATTCTGCCCCAGCCTTCCCAACAAACCTTTAGATTTGAAAAGGACTTTTCCCCCCTGTGACATCATGCCCCCTTGTCATCTTGGCAACCTGCCAACTCTCCTGTCTCTGTCCACTGCTCAGAGCAGGTTGACAGTTCTTTTGCATTCTCAATGGCCCTTAATGGCTCAGTGCTTGGTTCCCCATTGTTCCTTAATGGCTCTGCACTTAGCAAACCTGCCCAGGCTGGTTTTCATAAGCTAAACCAAGAATTTATTATCTGCCATAGTTCTGCAGCTTGTATTTTCCCTTCATATCTCAAATATTATCTAAATGCTACCATTTATTAGTTTCTAATATTCACTCTGGTACCCAAGTTATAACATTATAGTTCTAAAAATGAATGTGCATATGTTTTTATGTTCTTTGAGAGTAGCCTAAAAGGAATGTATTTCACATACATTATTTGATGCAGTATTGACCCAAACTATTGGCTCATATTTAGGATGTTAAGCATCAACAGAGGTGTATAACTGCCTCTCCTGTTTCATCACATATAGAAATGTTTCAGTGTCAATTGATGGGAAGTGGGCTTCATACTGCTATTAAAATGCTATAATAACATTCCGTGGCATTTGGGAGAATTAAAAGTGGAAGATAGTATCCATGAGGAGCCACGTAAGTCCTGAATTTAATGCTCCCCATCCTCAAAATGTCCCCTTGATTATTGAAAATATCAACAGTAGGAGAGCATTTTCTCTCTTTACTGAATCATAGTGGTCCTTATGACAAATTAGTATGCCTACATTGTTGTACTGCACTGCAATTGAAAACCAAGGCCAATAGTGGCTTTCTGAAAGCCATCCCAGAACTTCATGGCTGACATGAGTGTTGAATCAAGGATATCAAAACTTGCATCTCACAATTGTAGATGTTACATCTAAACAAGCTCACCTCTTACCTTTTCTCTTCATCTCTGCCTCTGCCAACAACAATAATAATATTTTTGTGTTGAGTCTCTTCTTTCTTCAAATTCTCTAAATTCTATGCAATGCTGTTGTTGAGTCATACAGTGCTATAAAAAGAGATCCGGTGAACTATCTTCTTCTGATAGAAGGAAGAATCATTGAAGTACCCATGTTAAGGCACTTCCAGCATTTAAACTCCATTTACAGTGTGTCAGACGTCACCACACTAAGAGCACCACATTTAACACATTTAAAGGCAAGCTTTCAGAATAATTGGATACCTCTCATTCCCTTTTTAGTCACAAAGTTTTTCATCCCTCTTCTCGTTTACTAAGGGAATTCTTTCTTTTTCCCCCCAGAGTGAGTTTTGCTCCCAACAAGTATTTGGTTTAGTAAGAATGTTATTTTATAGTAGTTCATTTATTTTTTAAATGTATTTATTCAATAAATGAAATAAGACATAACAGAATGCGCAAAAGAAAAATACAGTTAATGTCCTTTGCATGCACCTGGGCTAAAATTCACAAATTGCAAAACAAATATTAATAAATTAAAGCCTTAAAGGTAAGTCAGAAGTATTCTGTCGAGTTGGAAAATCAATGAGAATTCACAGGTAAACTTTTATCTTTCTTACCTGGGTATTTGGAGTTCTTTTGGAAAAGCAAATGTAACATGCAAATTGTGCGGTATTGAGAGACGGTTATGAGTTCCAGATGTTGGCATATTGTACTGGAATAATGTGAACAATTGTTCAGCATTTACATGAAATATAAAGTATTGCAAAGTAGTCAGAATATATATATATTCATTTGGCCTCTGCTGAATCTGGGCTTATAGGTAAATTTCTCTGCATCCATGCAGGAACTCCCTTTGTTTACACCTTCTAAATATTTCCAATGTTTCACTACTAGCTTTCTTGTAGCTATGGTATCTTATAGGTTCTTTACTTAACTACAAGCTGTGGGATTGCCCCAAATGCTCCAAAGAGCCAAGGATCGTGTTATGATCAGATTTATTTCTGCAAACAGTGTTTCCTCAACTTGAGTCTGACACTCCCATCATAGGTGATTCCCCTCCCCCAACCACCACCACCCATTCCGAAAATAAAAATTCTGAGATTTCAGGAGGATTCGTAGTATGACATTCATTTAAAATGTGCATCTTTTTGCAATATTGTGAGCTTTATTGTGTAGGTGATCGCTACATATTCATAAAGTAAAGAGATTTATTCCATCAAGTCATAACAGTGCAGCCTTAACTCTTGAATTCAAACAGGTGGACTTGGCCTTTTTGTTTTTTACGAAAGCTAATAAATAAATAAATAAATAAATAAATAAATAAATAAATATGGCATTTTAAACTTTGCCTTTTTGATATACCCTTTAAACCAGTGTGATGCGCTTTGTTTCCTGTCACCTTGATTCTTCTTGTTTCGATTGACCTTTTGCTAATAATTCCACATATATTCACTGGCATGATAACACATGGAAGAAAGTATTCTGTTTGTGAAAAGGAAATTACTAGATAGTGGAAGGGTAGCTCACTATACTTGTAAGCAGAGTCAGACCAAGACATTTTGCTCCCTGAGGCAAAGCAACAACTACAACCTTCCCCAGCCAGTTATGGTCCATGGTAGTACCCAGTGCACCTGAGACAGAATAATCCACAAGTGTGTTTCCACGTCTATGGCATTAAAAATATACTGATAATACAGTAACTATCTAACCATTTGCTGGCTTTTCATGACTGGAAATCATCAGCCTGAGGCAGTTGCCTCACTCTGTCTAACTTCAGAGTAAACCCTACTCAGAAATCACCCCTACACCCTATGTCATCATTGCAGAATTCATAATCATAATATAGGCCTATATGGAATCTTTCACCAGGTTTATAGATCATGTGTAAAAGTAGACCCATTAAAACAGTGGTTTTCAACCTTTTCGAATCCAGAGTGCCTTTGACCAACCACATTCTTTCTGTAGCTCCTCTGTACCTTCACCATCAAGGTGAAGGCCACATGAAGCTGGAAATCCTCAAAGTGCCTCCAGCAGTAAAAATAACAGCAATAATTAGTTAAACAACTACGATATTTGCTGCCCTTGCATGAAACTCAAAATCATTTGCCTGTGCTAGCCTTCCTACTCTGCTGAATGGTTAGGCTAACTTTTCCACCATCTTGATGATACTAAAATAAAATAAAATAAAATAAAATAAAACATTCATTTTTAGAAGAGACTTGCTGCGACTGCTTCTATTCACAACAGAAAGCCTTCCCTGAGATCTTCAGAAATGTCACCATTCCCATGGAGATGCCCCCCAAAGCCACCACCCAGGTTTGCCCTCACCCTTCACCCCCGGTAATCCACCCCATAGTGATTATCAAGCAAAATATCAGTATTTGAAAAGTGTTGATTCAGCTTTAACCAAAACAGAGGTCTTCTCTAGACCATGTGCTGTCTGAGCATTCAACCTGATTTGCTTGCACAAAGTTACACAGTTTAGACTATGGACAGTCTTTATTGAGCATTCATTCACTGAGCGTTGCGGGGAGGTTATAGGACAATGAGAACACACCCTGATATGCTTGTGTGGTGTTTATACATCTTCCTGTTCATCCAACACCTTTCAGTACATTTCCCCACCCCTTTCCTAATTGCATGCATTTGGGTGTCCTTGTGAACCTCTTGCATCTTAGCCTGTGTCCTGTGAATGATGAGGGATAATCAGATGACCCTCCTTGAAATAACATGTATGGGCATTACAGACTGTGTGGACTACCTGCCTTTTCATATACCTCCTGGTAGGTGCCTACACATCTTCATATTTGTCTGGTGTGCAAAGGTGTGCTTAGGACTCTTCTACGCAAATTGTCTGATTGGGCCAGGGTCAGCACCTCACATGGGGAGGGCTTCTTGAATGTAGGTTAATATGCAAGTAAAGGCCATTCAGATGTAGTCTGAATAGAATATAGTGTGCCTGTGGTTCACAGCAATGGGGTCCTGCTACTGCCTTTATGTGTCCCATGGCGCGTGGCGGGTGGTGGTAGTCAGGTATCATCTGTATCCCCCTGTAAATGGGAAAACTCATGCAACAAAGCAACTGGGTGGAATTCAGTAGCAGCAGCAGCAGCTACCAGATGCTCCTAACAATTTTTCTTAATGAAAGAAACCTGCCCTTGAACATGTCTGTCTCCAGTTCATTTCTCAGATGTCTTTTACTTTCATTTACCCCCTTCCCCATTGTTCCTTGTGTACAGCTGTTTAAGCTATTTTTAGATACAGACAGAGATTGTCTGCAGCCCTGAGTAAATGAATCTGTCACATTGAAAACCAGCAGTTGCAAACATACAATGGCGAGTGAATTCTGGGGCATTTCGGGGTATGTTATCATTAGCTCATTGTGTTTGTTTGTTTGTGTGTGTGTGTGTGTGTGTGAGAGAGAGAGAGAGAGAGAGAGAGAGAGAGAGATTTGTGAAAATAGTGTGAAAACCTATTGCATCCTGCCCTGGATATTGTTTCATACTACTAATTTTCCTCAATTGTAGTTTTACCTCCTGGTTTGTTAGTGTACATTGTTAGCACAAACTTTCCTGTGATATTTTCAGAATACTAGTTATTTGCAAAGAAAGGTAATGTTTGAGGGATTATAAACCACTCTCTTCCCACTTCATTATCTAGCACCCTATCTGCACAGTATATGATGTTCATAACCTTTCCAGCAAGCAGGAAAGTTACCATGTTGTTAACATCCCAATCACAAACATTCCATATAGCTCTGGCACCGGGGGTTGGAGAGCAGGCGGGGGCAGGGCTGGCAAATGTCCTGGGGGTGTGGCGCCCAGCGTGGGCGGGGGAAAGCCACGATGGCACCCCACCAGGATCGCGCTGCCGGGGGGCAGTGTGCTCCCCCTGCACTCCTCTTCCTCCACCAGTGTATATAGCTAAGAAATTTACCATGGCCAGAACTCCTCAAACTCTTCTCACCTTTGGGATGTAATGATATCTGTTCCTCAAACCCCCCCCCCCCCGTGGTACCTTGGTTTAAGAACAGCTTAGTTTATGAACAACTTGGATTAAGAACGCTGCAAACCCAGAAGTAGGTGTTTTGGTTTGTGAACTTTGCCTTGAAATAAGAACAGCTTCCTGTTGAGTGTGCTCCATTTGTAAACTGAGTTCCCCACTGCTATGGGAAAGCATGCCTTGGTTTAAGAACGCTTTGGTTTAAGAATGGACTTCCGGAACTGATTGAGTTCGTAAACAAAGGTACCACTGTATGTGTAGCTAAATAGATAGATAGATAGATAGATAGATAGATAGATAGATAGATAGATATAGATAGATAGATGATAGATAGATAGATAGATAGAGAGAGAGAGAGAGAGGTATGTATATATATGGCTTTTTTGAGTCAAAACTCACTCGTCAAAATCAGTTCTGGCACCTCTCAGGTGGGCACCATTGCCATTATAAGAGAACAAGGATGCGTTCCAGTCTTTTTCTAGGGTTTTTATTTTCAAAGTGGTTTTATTTAAATGATGTGAAGTTCAGATATTGTGGTTTTTCCAATTACCTGTTGAGAATCACAAGTGTTGTGATGCCTTGTTGCTGAGGTTCTCTCGTGCAAGCAGTGAGTTAGCTAATTTGACTGTATTCATGGGAGATTGCCACCGGGATGTCACTGATGATCTATTGGTTTTATTTGGAGCTTGGAGAAGTGGTATATTTGGGACGTAGCAGCATGAATATTTAATTTCTAATATTCCTGTTTTATGACAAAGTTATTTGAGTTTCGATAAAACTGTAATATAGTTCAGTACTGTAATGGGGATGGTTTAATACAAGCTATTTTTACACATTAAATTTAGAGAACTCTAATGGCATTATAATGGGGAGAGAACAGACTGAATTTTCCCATCAAGCAGGGTAGAATGCTGGTCTTTTAATTTCATGGAAATGGAACAAAGAGGACTTTGTTTTCCCTTCCACTTACGAAAACACATATTTATATTCCATTGTCACTGTGGAGAAGGACAGTTGTATGCCTTTGAACACTTGTGGTGGGAAGTTCAATCTCCTCTCCAGGGTGGCATAATCAAACCAACACAAATTAATATTGACAGCCAATGTGGCATATCAGTTAGAGTGTTGGACTAGGACCTGGGAAACCAGGGTTCAAATCCCCATTTGGTCATGAAGCTCACTGGATGAAGTAAGTCCAGTTAATGTGATTAACTTCTGAAGTAACATACCTAGGATTCAAATTTAACATATATTGCAGCAAAGTGTGCATGGGCTTTCCAGTTTGGCTTGCAAGTGGTTTGCCCAAGCTGTGCCCACTAGCTATACATCTGACATCATTTACAATCAGTTGTAAGGGTTTTCAAAATGTTGTACAAGTGGCTTTGCAAGCCCCACCGATCAACAGGGCCTACATAGCACCATGAATGGGGTCATTGTGACATCACAATTAGAACGGGGGAGATAAAGATCTATCCCACCAGTCAGATCCAGTTCCCCACCCCTGGCATAGCTGGTAGCACCATTTACACACCACATTAACTTCTGGCAGGCTTATGTGTAGATGCTGCTATGTTATACACAATTCAGTCCAAAAAGCATATCATATTGGGCCAGATTCAACTAATGGGTCCCACTAGTGGAAGCCCAAGCAATGACTTCTGCTGGAGCAGTGGGGCTTTCTCCCCCATGACACCCCCATTGCTTTGGTGGGGGAGGACAGGGCATCCTCCTGAATGTGGGGAAGGAGGGGGGGATTGTTTCATCAGGGAAGCAGAAATGATGCTCCTTCGCACTATGCTGAATTCCTCCTATTGTGTATATTATACACAATGCAGCTCATAATGCACCACTAACAGGAAGCAGGAATTAAATAAATAATGTGCATTGCATCAAAGTGTGTACAGATCAGCAGATGGCAGGGCCAGCTCCAGGTCTGCTAAGACCTGATTTTGCCAGGAAGCTGAGATCAGAAGGAGATGATTCTGTTACTGTTTGGGTGTGGCGATGGTGTGGCTATGGAGCTACAAACAAAGCCTATCGTTGGTTATATTCAGATATCTAAAGATTGAAGGGTTGGATAAGCAGATATTATTTCAAGAATACCTACATATTATTACGTTTGATGCAGATATCCCCTTCCTCATCCACCATGTGTTTCTGGCAATGGAACGGATAAAAGTGTCATGGGTTCCAGTACAAAATGGCTGCCATGGGCATAGAGAGAGAAAGAGAGAGAGAGAGGAAGGGAGGGAGGGAGGGAGGCTGGATCGAGACACATCAAAGAAGCATTTCAGTTTAAAGCATTGTAAATTTAAACAGGGAAAAGGGGTAGAGAAAAATGGGACTCCACGTCATCATCTGGTGGCACAATGTTATATCACACATAAATCGTTGGTTTTTTTACCAGTCTAGCTGAGTCCAGAGAGAGAGGGGGGGGCGAAGGAGGCCAGTACTTTGTAC
Source organism: Podarcis filfolensis (assembly GCF_964270895.1). Taxonomy (NCBI): domain Eukaryota; kingdom Metazoa; phylum Chordata; class Lepidosauria; order Squamata; family Lacertidae; genus Podarcis; species Podarcis filfolensis. The sequence continues at coordinate 36,582,016 of NC_139607.1, read as the reverse complement.
CAGTGAGTATTGTCACAAAAAAGTCCCTTGTTTTCTCAGACTAAGTCATACTCAGAGCAAACCTTCTGAAATAAGTGGACTTACCGTATTTTTCGCTCTGTAAGATGCACCAGACCACAAGACGCACCTAGTATTTGGAGGAGGAAAACAAGAAAAAAATATTCTGAATCTCAGAAGCCAGAACAGCAAGAGGGATCGCTGCGCAGTGAAAGCAGCGATCCCTCTTGCTGTTCTGGCTTCTGGGATAGTTGTGCAGCCTGCATTCGCTCCATAAGACACACACACATTTCCCCTTACTTTTTAGGAGGGAAAAAGTGAGTCTTATAGAGCAAAAAATATGGTAATTTAGTCATTTATTTCAGTAGCTTCACTCTGAGTAAGACTAAGTCTAACACAACCCAGTTTTAATATACTGAATACTTGCCATTAAGTCAGGGAAGGCTGATAGCTCTTCCGATATCGTTAGATTTCAAGTCCTATAAGTCCCAGATAGCATGGCTGTCAGCGGTGGTGGGAGTCCAGCAGCATCTGGAGGGCACAGGTTAGTCAGCCCTGTGTTAAGTCCTGTTGATAGCAGCTTTACCTGGCTGTGTAGAAAACAGGACAGGATATAGGCTATCAAGGTACATCCTGAAGATTGACACCAAAATAAAATATACTGCTATCCTAGGGACAGGCTGGCTCCAATCATCAAGTTATACTCCAGTCTCCTATTAAATTTGCCTTGAACAATTAGGTTTTTTGTTCCATAGAAATAACGGCACCATAATTTGCTTTCTTTATTTTGGGCTCAATCGAAGATTAAGAATAGTAACAGAATACTGGAACTGAAGGGAAACAAAGATGTGCTTGCTCTAATTTGTATGAAATAATCATTAAAGCCTCTTTGGAGCAGGTGGGGGGGGGATAATCAACTCAAACTTACAGTCCAATGCATATATTAGCAATGGCTAGTTATTAATCTTATAACCTTTTCTAATTAACAGTGTAAACTCTAAAATGAATACAAATGGAAACTATCCAAGGACAAAATCTACTATAGGCAAGCTTCTGTTTGGCAACATTTATTTCACTTATCTCTAAATAATAGCTTTCAAAGGGGGGAAAGCCTGATTGCAAAAGAGCAAAAGGCTGTAAACCCAACCCCATATACCTGGGAATAAGCCCCATTGAATTCCAATAGGACTTCTCAATAGACATGGTTAGGATTGTGCTGTAGCCTTAAAACTTGTTTCAAGGATTGCTTGTCAAATCTGAATTTTTTGGTTTAACGATACATGTTTCAAACACACAAAGTCAAGAAACAAATCACTAAGGTTTCTTAGAATGGAGGTAACTGACAGACCTAGCTGGCAACTGTGGTATACCCATACCAGGCCTTCTTTTTTTGGGGGGGGTCTTGATATTACTGCTGAGCAGTGGCATAGCATGGGGCAGAACCACAGGGGCAGTTGTCATGGGTGCAAAATTGTTAGGGGCACAAAAATTAAACTCCCGGTACTACCTCAATACAGCTGTGCGCTTCTGTTGCCAGGCTCCATTGAAAATGGCTTCTCAATGTGAACTAGGAAGTGACCTCTCCAGACAACAGAAAGACTTTTCTTTTGTTATCTCTGCAGCTACGATCTCCTGGGTGATGCAGAAAGTGTTTGGCAGTTGAATGTGCATGTGTACTCTGTCTGTTTTCCTCCCTTCACTCAGCCCCGGGCAGTGGCAACACACGCTACGCCACTGCTACTGAGTAACAGCAGGTTGTTAGGCCAGTAGACTTTTATTTCCTCTAGAGATGAATGGACCAATTAAAGTCCAGTCTGTTCTGTTTCTAAGTGACGTTTCAATGGAAAATCCTCAACAACCAGCCCCAAAACACACACTTAAAAAAAATGAAATAGAACAAGGGTTAATGCTGCCACTGTTTTACAAGGAGGCTCCCTTTATCTTCTAACAAGTGATTAGCAATGCCAGAACTGGGACTGACTCATTTTGTGATCCAAAATTTGAAACTGCACATGTAGACTTCAGTGAATGGGGGGAGGGGGGTTCCAGGACTAGAAGCTGTGTGTGTACACCTGTGCACATTCCTGATCCCATCTCAGATGTGTCCATGGAAACCTGCTTCCATATGTGCATCATATTTGATGCTTGGCTAAAAAACATGGTTTTCGGGAGATAAACACTGAGGCATTTGTGACATGCAAAATATTATGTCAACCCTAATTGATTCAAGTAAATTGTACTCAATTGGGGAGACGGTCACAGCTGATTCATCAGTGTGCGGCTTTGGAAAACACAGGCTTTCAGTATAATAAACCTCAGGTTTGGCACAAGCAGTTTATTAAAAACAATTATCTGCTTTATATACTATCAGCAATAAGGGGTGATAATGAAAATGACATTGTCAGAAGACAGTTACGCTGAATAAAAATTATCCCAATTCCTTATATACATTGTTAATCTCAATGGATGCAAAGGGAAATTTCACTTTGTGCCAAAATGTCATCTAAGTGCAACTTGAATGGAGTAGCTGTATTTATCTATTTCAGGAAAATAAGGAGTCTTGTGGCTCTTTAAGTAAAAAAGAAAGGAATAATATTTCCATGCTTGTTCCAGATTAGATTTCATACATCACAAACACATCACCGTTTCTCACACTGATCACTTCTGAAAGGCTGAAACAAAATTAACATAAGGTAAAGGTAAAGGGACCCCTGACCGTTAGGACTGGTCGTGGCCGACTCTGGGGTTGCGGCACTCATCCCGCTTTATTGGCCGAGGGAGCTGGCATACAGCTTCCGGGTCATGTGGCCAGCATGACTAAGCTGCTTCTGGCGAACCAGAGCAGTGCACGGAAACTGCTACTTGCACTTTGACGTGGTTTTGAACTGCTAGGTTGGCAGGAGCTGGGACCGAGCAACGGGAGCTCACCCCGTCACGGGGATTCGAACCGCCGACCTTCTGATCGGCAAGTCCTAGGCTCTGTGGTTTAACCCACAGCGCCACCCGTGTCCCAAAATTAACATAGGATATTTTAATGGACTGTTCCAGAATCCAAGCAGTGGGTGGCACTGTGGAATGCTTAAACAAGGGATTATACACTCAGAATTCTGTTACCCACCCACATTTTTTGAGGAAGTCAGGCTGATACCATCAATAATATGTGGGCGGTTTTGTGGCACAGGGTCACTCTTTTACTGAATCAGATGGAAGGAATGGCTCACAACTCTTAAACTATGTCTAGGAACCATTTATCTATTGCACTTGTGTCTTGATGGCTACTTCAGGGATGCGGCTGGCTACTGCAGAAAACTGAATGATGACCTGGATGGTCAGATCCAATATGGCTGATCTTCAGTTCTTAATAACTGCAACAGGTATGCGGAAACTTAGTTTTATTAAGCAGCTACCACATACCAGGGTTCCTCCTAATAAGTGAATGCTGTCAAATCTCTCTCACTTGAAAGCTTCTAGTATAAATATGTGTAAATAAATCATATTTCAAAGACACTGCAGACTCCACCATGCCTCATTTCCCCCAAAGGAACACAGACCTTGGTTGAGTGCAGAGACCCCCTCGGAATCTTGTGCACCGCTTGGGAGAGATTGGAGTGTTCATATGTTTGGTTCTGGAAGAATACCTGGGAGAACTGTACTTACAGAGAAGTTTCTGAAAAAGAAGAGTTTCCCATCAATATGCCAGAAACAAACTATATAACCAGGGTGACGTCCTTCGAATGTGTTAGTTGATGCCTTGCCCCCAGGGGAAAGTATGCAAACCTTTCATTCTGGGTGTCATGGCAACTAGAGGTGCAAAATCAATTACAGATTCAGCTCAAAGGATCGGGTTGTCATGCAGCATTTTAAAGAACACTGGGATGGCTTCTCAGATGTAGCCATAGATGTTAAATTGAGGCTGGTGTTTCTTGTTTTCTTTGGGTGTTCCAGGTGGGCCTTAGAACTCCCCTCTCTATTTAACAGTATACCACGTCACTCAGGAAATCATGTTAACTCTTTATGTTAAGAATGCTGCACAGTTAGGGTAGCGGCTAAAAATGCTACTTGCCACAGAGTCTGTGCAATTATATGGGGGAACTATCTGGTGAATCACTGGGACACGGGTAGCGCTGTGGGTTAAACCACAGAGCCTAAGGCTTGCTGATCAAAAGGTCGGCGGTTCAAATCCCCGCGACGGGGTGAGCTCCTGTTGCTCGGTCCCTGCTCCTGCCAACCTAGCAGTTCAAAAGCATGTCAAAGTGCAAGTAGATAAATAGGTACCGCTCTGGCGGGAAGGTAAACGGCGTTTCTGTGTGCTGCTCTGGTTCGCCAGAAGTGGCTTAGTCATGCTGGCCACATGACCTGGAAGCTGTACGCCGGCTCCCTCGGCCAATAAAGTGAGAGGAGTGCCGCAACCCCAGAATCGGTCACGACTGGACCTAATGGTCAGGGATCCCTTTACCTTTACCTATCTGGTGAATCACAAGCACCAGTCCATTGGTGCCAACCTCCCCCTTCAGCTGCATTCTGCCAGCTGCAAGTGAAGTGGCTCCCAGGTAAGGCAAAGCCACAACACTAGCTTCCTGTCAGTTGGGTCCCAATGCAGTGCAGAGGTTGGCACAGTGCAAATAAACCAATGGAGTCACCACATGTGCACCACATCGACTTCCCCATCTTCCCTCCCTGCCCCACTCTTCTCAGTAAGCAGTTGTAACCCACCTGTTGGGAAGTTAACAAAGTGGCTCCAGCAGAGCAAGAGAACATTTCAAGGAACACCCCAATCCTCATTATTGTTCCCATCACTGAGGAAAACAATGTGCATATTGTTGCTAAAGGAAATGAATGCATTGATAATAGAACAAAGGCATTTATTTTTTGCAAAATGCCCCGGACTTCTAGAACATGGGGCGGGGGGGGACCTCTCTTTTATGCCCTGCTTACCACCCGCTCCTTTTGTAAGAAATACCTGTTTTCAGATACATTAACTCTGCAACTTTTCTGGTCAATCAAACTGACAATGACAAAAATAACCTCTCATTTCAAGCATACAAAGTCATATCAATCAACTTCATTTTTTTCCATGGTTCTTTAAGAATTTGAATCCTGCCGACATGAACACAAAAGCTATTTCTAGGGCACTCTGATTACAGAGAACTCAACGTTTTTGACATGCTGAGCACAAAGTTGAGGGAATAAATCCTCTTCAAATGCTTGCCGAATCATTGCAATCCATACGCATTTAAAGATATTGAACAATTTATTGACAGCCACTGCATCAGGGCTGACAGTTTTAAGGACATAATTCCAAACATATAAAAGATGACTTCTCCAGGAACAACTGTGGAAGAAGTACAAATTGAAGAGAAAGCTCTGCACTGGCGGGTTTAAACATTTCTAGAAAGCTGAATTGTTTGAGGTGAAATATGACTAGAATGCTTTCGTTGTTACTGCAGTTCTGTGGGGGACACCAACTTTTCCTCTGCTCGCAACTCAGGTTTTTTCCAAGGGACTCACATTGGCACGTTTTACAATATGAGCCTACTTGAGAATCACCAGTGCTGCCCCAATACATTTGGCTGCCCGAGGCGACACATCAGATTGCTAACGGGCAGAGGTGTCTCTTTGCCCAGCTTTTCCAACTAAGCTGACCTTCTGCCAGCCGCTGCCAATGGAGTGACACAAGAATTGCTTCATTGGTGCCAACCTCTCCTTTCCACCTAGCAATAATGCAGGTGGCATGTAGTTCTGCTGATGGGATTCTTGCTGATGGGAGTCAGCAGAAAGCCCCCAAATGGAGTGTTCAAAGGACAGGGAGTGGCCAGGACTGATCTGGCCCAGAATCTGTTGGGACCTGAGCTGGTCTCATTGCCCATGTGTGATGGCAAGGGATTTGATCTGGGCATCAAGTCTAGCCTAGCCCATTCATCTGCTTACTGTCTTCTCACACCTTCCACCCTGGACACCATCTGCAGTGGCGGACCTTGGAGTCTCAAAATTCAGCACCCTCCCCACCTGTTGCTTTCCATTTTTAGTTATTGTTGTTGTGTCTCCTGCAGGGACCCTGAAGCTCTGCACCCAGTCTTACAGAACCAGTCACATTCCCCTAAATCTGCCTCTGACCTTCTGTGGCATCACCACTCCATACAGTCCTGTCATTGGAAAGGAAATGTTTGGAATGTATTCAAAAGCTGGTTCCAGCCCCCATATTGTGAAGATGACCACTAATGTAATACACATATAATCAATTTTATCGGAACCTTTCTCTCTCCCTTTCGGAGGTGGAGGAAAGCTTTACTTACTACATAGCAAGGTTTCCAGTTTCCACATTCTAGGAAGCATTTCATTTTCGCAAGAGAGAGCTTGTGACCAATTGCCTGATTCTATGTGCTCTATGATGAGGCCATGGTATGAAGAAGAAAAAAGGACAATTGTTTCTGTATGCATGGTGGCTGGATCCTTCTGCTGGAATCAGGGTGCTGGCAGCTTCACAGTTTGACACATTTACTACAATTAATTTCAATTAGGAGCAGCAAATGTAAATGAATGTTGAAACACAGTCAACGTACCCATGTGCTGTGTCTCTCATCATTAGACATGATTTTCATTCGAGGCAATTAGTAGAACTTGTAGACAGTGAATTATCTCTTCTAAGCAATCAGAGACATTGGGTAAGCTTCATGGTATGACAATCTTTAAATAAATTAATATGCTGCTAAACTTTATAATGAAACTTGATGTGCCCGTGTTATTATTGTTAAGATAATTAGTAATGCATAAGAAAGAGGGAACTTCAACTTTCCTTGTGTGTCCATGTTCTCCATTTCAGAGCTTATGAAAAAGTGATTACACACACACACACACATTTTGAGCATATTATTCCAAGGCTCCCATCTTGCAGGTTCTCCATCTGCATTTACTATCTTTAGGATTGATTAGTGAGGAAAGCAGCCAGTTTATGTGGTTAATTAGGGCTAAATGGTCCTTCCAGCATCATTTATCTGGGTCAGGTTGCAACCTCAAAGCCACAGTGCTATCCCTTGTTAAATTCACTGTCCTCTGCAATGAAAATAATGCAGGCAATGTAAAAATACGACACGTGATGTTATTGCTCTTCTGTGCCAGCTTTTAGAATTATGCAGGGTGTCCCCCCTTCCCTGGTGAATGTAAGTTATGTGCCAGAACTGACTTCAGCTTATAAATATAGATGAACTCTTGACACAATAGACACTAATGTGGACTAATATAAATAGAATTTCATTCTAGTTTTTTTTTTTAATAAATGAAATGGATTTTACCTCTTCTTGAGTAAAAAAGCAGGGAAAAGGCCTTAAAGTGGTTACAATACAAGCTCTTGTTTAATCCAGCTATCCCAGCTAAAATCATGGTCTGTATTCACATAATTTAAAAAAAAGATGTCACAGGAAAGCTTTATTTATTTTTGCAAGGGTTATACCTCACTTTTCTGAGCACAAGTCCTCCCAGAATAGTCTCAACTGCAGTTTTTTTTAAAACCAACCAACCAATACACCTATAAATATATAGAACAGTTAAATATCAGATTACACAAAAGCAGCAATGATTTGGTGGTGGTGGTGGGGAATATGTCATCATGAACCATCATGAACCATAGCATTGTCTTAACAATGTACACTTTTTGTGTGGCCATTATAAATTAGCTGTTTTCTATATCATGGGTGGCCAATGTGTGAGGTGTGGGGTGTGTGTGTGGTTGTGGTTGTGGTTCCAGATCTACTGCTACTCTAGCATGCACACAATTAACTTATGCAGTCCATTGTGTCTTGAACTGGTTGTGCCTCTAGCCTAGTTAGCCAGGGAGAAGACAAACAGTAGACTTGTGCAAGGATTTTTTTTTTCTTGGAGTGCTACACATTTTTCATAATATTCATTTTGTTAGTAATTTACTAAAGCTTCATTTGTTTTATTATTCATTTATTCATTCATTCATTCGTTGACACTGCATTCATTCTGGTACTTCCATTTGTCATACTTTCACAGTTTTCTGGCTGTCATGTGCAACAGTGTTGGCAAAAGAAGGCAATGTATTACCTTATTTATTTATTTAGACATATATATACCATTTAATTGCAGTCATCTCGAAGCAAAGTAGCAGCTCCAGTCTATAAAAGGATGGTGGATTCTCAGCAGCACAGTTTTTCTCCCGAATGCCCCAGAAATGGTGTTTGCCAGAAAAAAATGATAGTTTGTTGTCTGATCAACATTTCTAAGTACCCCATGCCACAGAATAACACTAGGTGTGAGGCATTTCAGATCAAAAATGGCAGCCACCACAAAAATGGTGACTGCTCAACAAAATATTTCCTCAACAAAATGCCACAGAACAATGAAAGTCCCATTTTTATTATTGGGGAAGGGGATGGCAGCCACCAGAAATGGCTGCCAAAGTTAGAAATGCCTACCAAAGTTAGTATTATTACCACTACCGAAATAAGGGAAGCCCTTCAGTTCTTAAATTGTATGATTGGAAATCCTTGACATATTATTCCTTAATTCTTCCCTGCATTCATTTTGGAATGGATAGAAATGAAACTGTGAGCACACCTATACAAAGGTGTGCAATACCTTAGAGTAGGTACTGTAGGTAGTACAGGTTTCACTTTACAGCATAGCTCTTGATCAGGGGTCAGCAACCTTTTTCAGCTGTGGGTCAGTCCACCGTCCCTCAGACCATGTGGTGGGCTGGACTATATTTTTTTTGGGGGGGAGGGAATGAACAAATTCCTATGCCCCACAAATAACCCAGAGATGAATTTTAAATAAAAGCACACATTCTACTCATGTAAAAACACGCTGATTCCCGGACAATCCAGGGGCCGGATTGAGAAGGTGATTGGGCCGCATCCGGCCCCTGGGCCTTAGGTTGCCGACCCCTGCTCTAGATCTTCTGCAGGAGATGCCATGAATGTGACACTTTCACTGCCTATGACATCAATGCCACATGGTGTTCATGGATGGTGTTCACATGTTTTAAGAGGTCAGGATGCTTGTCAACTATAGCCTTATATCCTTGAAACGTAACACGGAAAAATGTTCTGGATCTTACTTCTCATGCATAATTACCAAATTCTATAAATATTCTATTGTAATGCGCTAAGAAACAATGTCTTCATTTTCTTGGCAGTTCTTCAACGATCCTCCATAATGTTCTCAGTAACATAGAAGGAAACAACAAGCATAACAAACCGCAAGCAAGAGTTGTGAATTTGTGGCTTGTACAAGAAGATAATGAAGAGTTGTGCCTGGGATGTCACAGCAGATACTGCTTGCATCTCTCTCCTCACCCTGCTCTTCTGCTTTGCTTTTTCAATAAATTTAGATCATCTTCTGCATACAGAAGTCCGTATGGCTTGGCTTATATTTTATTCTAAGTTGTCTCTCTTCATTCATATAGATATATGTTTTCTTCCTTGTTTGTTCAGGTCTCTGGCCATTTTGGGGGTATTTTTATCTTCCTGGTGTTGATGTCCTTATCTTTCCACCATAAAGTCAAATATGCTTTATTTTCATGGAACAAGGATTTATTCTGATGGCGGCAAATGCTCATCTTAGCAAGTTTCTAACTGTGTATATAGAAGAACGTCTTTTCATTTTTCATTTCACCCTTTGTTTTCCTTGGGTGATTTGTTTCAATGAGTTGGCGCTCCTTTTTCTTACTCTCCTTTTAAAAGCACTTTTTTGTGTACAGGTAGAGTACTGATTGGCAGTGCCATCCCTTAGACTGTTTGCGAGGAAGAAGGCAGACAGATGGGGGGTGGGAGTCTGACTGAGGGTGAACTGGTGTTAGTGGGGCAGCAACTGCTTATAAGACTTCCTTGGGTGGCATTGCTGGAAACACCTCTCCTACTATGTTGCTTTAACAATTTTCTCTAAGTCCTGACTTGCTTCCTGGATCTCAGTGACAAACAGTGCTTTTTTTTCTGTGGGGACGCAGGGGTATGCATACCCCTGAACATTTTGTGAATCTTTGTACTTTTCTCCATTGACTGTATTTTTCCCAATTTGAACTATAAAATAGTGATTTTCTTGAGTCAAAATGAGAGTAGCTCTAAACATATTTTTTTTAAAGCACTGGAGACAAATATGTTGTTTCCTTTACCTCTGAAAATACTGAAGACCCATCTAGTACCACATCCTGTTCTTATACTAGCCAGCCAGAGCCCGGCAACAGCACTCTACCCAATTGTGATTTCCAGCAACTGGTATTCGGAAACATTCTGCCTCCAACAGTGGATGTAGAAAATAGCCATTTGCGAGTAGCCAGCTTTATCCTCCATGGATTTGTCTAATGCATGGGTAGGCAACCTAAGGCCCGGGGGCTGGATCCGGCCCAGTCGCCTTCTAAATCTGGCCTGCGGACAGTTCGGGAATCAGTGTGTTTTTACATGAGTAGAATGTGTCCTTTTATTTAAAATGCATCTCTGGGTTATTTGTGAGGCATAAGAATTTGTTCATATTTCCCCCCCAAAATATAGTCTGCCCCCCCACAAGGTCTGAGGGATAGTGGACCGGCCCCCTGATGAAAAAGTTTGCTGACCCCTGGTCTAATGCTCTTTTAAAATGAAGTAGCAAATAATTAAATAAATGCAGGGGGTGGATTTGGCAGTGCGAAACTGACACTCAGGTTTTCTGTATCTGGAGCTACTTACTTGTATCAAACAGTCAGCTATATAAATTATATCTTAGTGATAGTTTCAGTCAGGTTTCATCACTTTCCCCTTACAATAAGCTATTCCTTCCCTGAGGCCTCCTTTCTAAGCAATGCATAGAGTGCTTTTTCCGATAGTAATCCTGATTTCGACTCCCCCTCCTCTTTCTGTAGTCCTACAGAGTAGACCGACTCAGGTATTGCATTGAAACAGAAATTGTAGAAGTGGAAATCTTTCATGTTTCTGAATCCCTGCTTACAACATAATGCCTAAATTGCAGGCACCTGAATCTTCTTACAGACCACTCAAGATCTATTGATCTGTTCGCTTTGCACCTCTTGTTTTGACCTCAAAGTGGCTCATTACATTCATAAGGAACAACAGATACGTTAAAAATCCTGACATTTTAAAAATAAAACCATCAAAGAAACAGAGGTGCCAGGGCAAATTGGATCAAGAAGTTAGACATTCTGAATGTTAAGAGGTACAGATAACTAAAAGCCTGAAACAAATAAATAAGGTGTTTTCTTTGCACCATTTCCTGATTTTAATTCCTAGAAGTTGCTCTTTGCTCTGTCAAGCCCAGCTCTACCTTTAAGGGGAAAGTGAGGCAGCCACTTCAGGCATCGGATACTAGATGGTTGAGAGCAGCAGCAAGGGGTTTGAGGACAAAGATTGGTTTGCCAATACAGCCTACTCTGTACTAGCCTACCGCCCTCAGGTGCAATGGACATTCTCCTGACACCAGTGTTGAATTTGATTGAAGTGAAATTCCACTCTTGGTATAGGTAGCTTTTATACATGTGCCCTAAGGGGGCTAGATCTTGTTTTTTAGGCAGATGATCTACTGAGAAAAGCATATAGGCTCCTTGTGGGTATATCTGTTTCTGTTCTGCATGAGGCAAAAATAATATGGATCATTACTTTCAGTTGTGAAAAGTACAGAGGAAAGTTTTTTTAGAAACCAGGGTGTTCAAACCTCAGTCTGCACCACACTGCCCCTCCAATGCCTTGTGCTTTTACCTTAGTTTTTTTTAAAAAAAACAACAACAACCCAACCCTATTAATTGCAAACCACAGACACACACACTCCCAACAACAACAAACCCACCCCCCAAAAACAGGCGACAAATACAAAGAAAAATGACTGTTTGATTTGTGATTGTTGATTGTCTGGGGTAGCAATAAAGTGGAAAGCAAAATATGCTATAAGTCAAGTATGTGCTTATTTGCTTGACATATCAAAAATTTAATGCCACAGATTTAACAGAAATATATGAGACCAATTTAGCCAGCCCTAAAGAGGAAAAAACACACTAAAATATTGTAACACAAATCCTGTTGTACTATGTCAAGTGAAAATAAATATTCAATCTTAGACTCATTTTCTTGGGAGCAAATTCCATTGAATCCAATGGGCCTTCCTTCTGAGTAGACATGTTTAAGATTCAGTATTAACTGCTCACTAAAATTCAGTTGAAATGTTTGTTTTTGATGGCTTGAAGTTATTATATGGTGGCATCTATCTAAGGTACACCCCCACATACTTGAGTAAAGATTGGAGAGAGACTGATTGGAAGTTGTAATGTACTGAATGAAAGACACAGAATTCTGAGTTTTATACTTGACTTTCAAGAAGGTACATTGATGGGCTCTAAGCACATGCATTCTGTTTTTCTCACCCCTTTTTAGGTGCAAGTTCAGCAGATGCTGATTCAAAGTATAGTCCACTGTCTGTCAGATGTTTTAATGCTTCCCCATGCTCACAACTTGTATATTTATATAAAACATGCCTGTTTCATAAAATGAAGCATTTGCATGCAGAGGCACAGCAGAAGAACCAGAAGAACCAGTAAAAAAGCCATTAAAAAATTGATGATTGTTCAGTGAGGTTGATTCTGGATTAAGGACCATCCTATAGCATGCATTAAATAGGTGTGACACACCAGGATCATCACAGTGGGGATTGCTATGGCCCATCAACCCCTGTGTGGGCATCTAGACAGAAGCTTATTCCTTCTAGACCCATTTAGCAGGATAACCCATTCTTTGTGGGGTTTGAGGCTTCTGGGTCCCTCACCGTTGCCTTGTCTAAATCCATCCCAATGCTTTATCTGCCAACCGGGCTGCCAAGACCTCATGTGCTCATTATTTATGTCCTGGATGGGAAATCTCCAGTCAGGTTCGTTCTCAAAGTTCGTTCACAAAGACACCACCACCATCTCCTGCGATTGGCTAAAGCTGCATGGTGGCCCCATAATCCCTAGGGCCAGCATAGGAGGACAAGATACCCCACCAACCATTTTAATCCCTTGCCCTGCCCTGGTGGCAAGTCTTACCATACCACAATAGCCACTTCCTCGAGAGAAGGTAAGCGGTCTTTCAAATTTATATAGTAGTTTCTGGGTGCTCAAACCAATTCACAGATATTGTCTTAGTCATCCTTACAACAATATCACTGTGTTCTGCTGTGTGAGGGCCTCTAGTATCTATTGCCTTATTAGGAGGTCTTTTCTGTGAAATATAGGAATCAGGCCTCTAGGGTTGTGGCACCTACCCCTTGGAATTCCTTCCCATTCAATATTAGACAGGCATCATCTCAGTTTTCTTTTCAGCGTCTAATGAAGACTTTTATCTTCCATCATTAAATCAAATTATCATAGTGGATGACATCTATATTTTACTTTACCACAAGCGTAGAGACTTTGAGCCCTAAAATAGAAATGTGAAATGAGTCCTTGGGTTTTGTCACAGCACATCTAGTCGATGGCTGAAAACATAAATCTCCCTTTCTATGATAAGAATAAAAAATTAAAATAGTCAGCTAAGGAACAAAATGTCTGTTTGCATGGATGAATGGATGGCATCACTACGACTCCTGTTTATAATTAATGTTAACAGCTAATGTAAATTTGAAAAGATCTTAATTTACTACTGGCCAAACTCTATTCTGTCTGAAATAACTCATCTTAGTGCCCCAATTAAAATGTTGGCATACTGAATGATTAGAATGACCTTAAAAACAAATTGCTTGACCTACATAATTGCAGCCCTTATTTAAAATTCTGTCAATAATATCTTCTATAATGATTTCAAAGGCACATGAGCTAGTATAATTTCTTAGATCCTTAAGCAGCTAAGCACAACAAATTTACTCTATGCTAGTGCCATTGAAGTTAATAATACTATGATTATTCGAATACAGTGGTACCTCGGGTTACATACACTTCAGGATACATACGCTTCAGGTTACAGACTCCACTAATCCAGAAATAGTACCTTGGGTTAAGAACTTTGCTTCAGGATGAGAACAGAAATCGTGCAGCGGTGGTGCAGCAGCAGCAGGAGGCCCCATTAGCTAAAGTGGTGCTTCAGGTTAAGAACAGTTTCAGGTTAAGAACGGACCTCTGGAACGAATTAAGTACTTAACCCGAGGTACCACTGTAGTGGGTTGAGTCCTTTCTGTTCCACCATGCCAGGTTATGCCAATATATTCTGGTGTGTTTATCTTCTCCATAAACAGTATTTTGAACACATCATACTGGGAAAGTCCCCGATTTCTTATTCAGAGATATAGCACATTTATGTGTCAAGTTGTTGCCACTTACATTCTTCAAGATGTATCTGACAGTCTTGTTAGTGCAAAGAGTTATGTCTTCCTCTTCTCTCCCTGTGTAACCTGAAATCTCTTCTGGGAGTTCCCTCAACACTCTGGAACAGATTGTGGGCAGTGGGGAGAGCTCATGGGGCATGTGGAGAGAGAAAAGGAAGAGGAAGTCCCATTGGGTAGACAGAAGTCCCTGCAGTAAAGGGACAACTCTGTTGGACAAAAACCCATTGTTTATTTCAATTGCAACATGACCAAAATGCAGAAGAGATTATCCATTTCTCCGGTGAATACTCATGCAAGCAGAATGAGTTGATCCTATGAAAGGCCTCATGCCCTGATGGTCCTTTAATTCTACAAGCATTAATTTCCCCATTTGAGCTCTCCACTTCCACAGGATGGCCAGAGAAACACTGACTGTGGAGCTAAAGGCCACATTAAGGGGTGCACATGCACAGGGACAACTGGAAACCATGTTCCTTTATCATTGTGCAGCAGATACTGAAGCTTCCAAGACCTAATCCTCAGGGATAGCATTGCTATGCCTAGACCAGAGGCAGTAATCTGTGAATCTCTTTGTGCTGCTGGCTACAAATCCCATCATCCCTGACCACTGGCCATGTTTCCAGTGGAAGTACAACAACGTTGGGTGGATTATAGGTTCCTCATCTCTGCTAGGGTTTAAGAAGAAGAGGAGTTTGGACTTGATATCCCGCCTTTCACTCCCCTTCAGGAGTCTCAAAGCAGCTAACAATCTCCTTTCCCCTCCTCCCCCACAATAAACACTCTGTGAGGTGAGTGAGGCTGAGAGACTTCAGAGAAGTGTGACTAGCCCAAGGTCACCCAGCATTTAAGAGTCTCCAGACTATAAAATTTAAGGTATGGATGTTCAATCAGTTTAGTCCAAATTACTTCACAGGAAACTGATAAGAACGGATACAGCTAGAAAACAAAACTGGAGAAGGAAAGTCTAGGACAACTTGTGTTATGTTTTCATTCATTAGGATGTCAAATACTATTACTGTTCCAATTTTATATAGTGAAGGCCCAATGAGTGTATTTCCACTCTTCCCCTCGTGCAATGGTATTTGTGGGGGAACACTTTAAGAAATGATGCATATTTCTTCATATTATTTCTTATGAAGAGGAACAGTCAACTGAAGTTGCTTTTTTCAATATAATTTGGTTGTTGATACATTGAGGTTTTGTGCCTGGAAGTAAAAGTAAAATATATCCAGGATATATATGCATCTATCTATCTATCATCTATCTATCTATCTATCTATCTATCTATCTATCTATCTATCATCTATCTATCATCTATCATCTATCATCTATCATCTATCTATCTATCTATCTATCTATCTATCTATCTATCTATCATCTATCTATCATCTATCATCTATCATCTATCTATCTATCTATCTATCTATCTATCTATCTATCTGTATCTATCTATCTATCTATCTATCTATCTATCTATCTATCTGTATCTATCTATCTATCTATCTATCTATCTATCTATCTATCTATCATCTATCTATCTATCTATCTATCATCATCTATGGTATAGAGCTCTTGTATATTCCAGCAATTGTTGATTTAAACAGTGAAGTGGGGGGAACGAAATATAATTCGCTGCTTGCACAGTTCACATGAAAGCAGTTGTTCGGTCTTTGGGGAAACACTTTTGTCATTGTCATGAATTTCCAGAGAGGGCAGGATGCCATCTAGCTTCCAGGGACGCCTGCTCATGACAGCATCTCATTGAAAGATAATCAAAGAGGGTTGCCGTTCAGCTGCATAAATCTCAGTGCCTCAGAAAGGATCACCATTCATTTTTAGCAATCATCAGAATGAAGACGGCTGGAACACCGAGATGGTCCTTCGGCAAAGTAATATGTCTCTTAAAAGCCCAGTGAATGATGAGATGACAATGAATTGCTGCACTTTTCATATGTAGCTGACAGAGGGGTGCTATGGCCTGGATTTCCTATTCCTAACCATCTCTCCAGAGCTTAAACACTTACATGGACAAGGGCATTTATCAAATGTTCCCAACATGTTATCTAAGATCGACTCTTGCAGACTCTTGCCAAGTAGCAATAGATTGTGTTCGTTTTCTTAGCCTCCATTACAATTCTTCCTTTTCTAAAAATGAAAAGGAACTGCTGAAGACATAAACATTTGCATATCAAAAACCCTTAGAATAATCATTTTATTCATATCAAACCAGGTAACACATATGCAAACATACACATCCTTTTAAAAATTTGGATTTATTCAACAGTGGCGAAGCATGAAACCAGTTATCATTATTCTATTTGACTAATTAATATTTAATTTATTTCTTCCCTTCATGTTTCCATGTTGAATATGTCACCACAGCACAAATCCACACCACTTGCTCTTTAAAATATTGATATTGTGTTTTGCATTTGCTTTATTGTCTAGTTCTTCGTAATACTTGTATTATATTGGTATGTCAGCACAAGGGAGGGCATTAGACATAGAAGGTTTTGAATTATTTGAGTGTATGGAAGAAAAATCATTCCAATAAAATGGCAATTAAATTTATTTTATAAGTTTGCATTTCACAAGGTGAGAAAAAAAGTATTTATAATAGCAATGAAAAAGAAATTGAGGTTTCTGAAGAATATTATTTAGTCACTTTGAGTGATATCTAACTAAGTCGTATTGGAATAGCTTAAATCAATTGATTTCAATGGCCCTGCTGTATGGCTAAGTTTGGTTCTCACCTGTCAGGGAACTGCCATCGGAGCCAGAGGGAGAGGGAGGGCTCCAGAGGGATTCCGGAGAGCGTCCCGGGACGGAGAGAAGCAGCCCATCTTCTGGGGAAGGAAATCAGCGTAGCACCAGTGGAGAAGGGGGGCAGATGGGGGAATCGGCGAGGTGGCTCCATGACTCCTCACCGGAGACCAGCGGGGAGAGCACGGGTCCTCCGCTGCCCACACCCTCCCTGCGCAGAAGGCTTCTGCGCAGGGAGAGTAGGCGGCGACTAGGCGTCAAAGAGCTTCTTTGCTGGAAGAAGTTCAAGAAACGCCCACTGACGGATTCTGCCAGCGATTGAGACAGCCACGGGTGAGTGGCTGTCCGGACAGAAAGAGTTCACCAAGGTAACCCAGCCAGGTGTGGCACCGATTTACGCACGAGCAACCCCTAGAACCATTACATCACCCATTATTTAGTTGCTTTCAAAGTTCTAGGTGGAAAAAGAAAGGTCACTTGGTTGGCTGCATAAGCTCATTGTAGAAGTGGTTGCAGTCCTCTACGGAAAAAAGCAACAACTTCATCCAAATTCCCATGACCATGATAACCCTTTAGAAGAAGCAGGACCCCTCAGCCTATATTATAATTATTATTACCCCACCCATTTGGCTGGGTTTCCCCAGCCACTCTGGGTGGCTCCCAACCGAATATTAAAAACATGATACAGCATTAAACATTAAAAACTTCCCTAAACAGGGCTGCCTTCAGATGTCTTTGAAAAGTAAGAGAGTTGTTTATTTCCTTGACTTCTGATGGGAGGGCATTCCACAGGGTGGGCGCCACTACCGAGAAGGCCCTCTGCCTGGTTCCCTGTAACGTCACTTCTCACAGTGAGGGAACTGCTAGAAGGCCCTCGGAGCTGGACCTCAGTGTTTGAAGGATGGGGGTGGAGATGCTCCTTCAGGTATACAGGACCGAAGCCGTTTAGGGCTTTAAAGGTCAGCACTATCATGATTCTCTCAGCATAACAAGAATTTCTTTCTTCTTGGCTTACAATCTCTAGCATGGAGCTGGGAAGACTATTCAGGACAGGGTACTGCAGAGGCCTTTGAAAACAATGCTTAAGAAATGCTATTCCATGTAGGATGTCAGGAAGACCACAGGGAGAATCCACAAAACGTTTGTTTTTTGCTTCAAGAAGTGCAAGTGGGTTTTCGAAAGATATACAGCTTTTGTTGTTGTTTACTTTTGTTTGATGTAAGCACAATAAGCTAAGAAGGTGCACAATGCCTTTTTAAAACATCTACTGCATCTATAGACATTTAACAGCAGGAAAGCACTTACAATTCTGGCAAGAAGAGAAAACAAACATCAAGGCTCCATGTAGTCAATGGATCCTGTGATTAAATAAAGCATTCAAGCAAGCTGAATGGTCATCACCTATGTTTCAATAGCAATGTATAAAAAGACTGCATTGGTTATCCCAGAATTATTATTTTGTGATATTATACATACATGCCTGGCATGCATCTGGAACAACAAGGGTTTAGGTCAGAGCTTTCCAAACTTTTCATGTTGGTGCCACACTTTTTAGACATGCATAATTTTGCGACACAGTAATTCAGTTTTCCTAGCAAACCAGAAGTTAAACAAACCCCTTTCCAGCCCCAGGAGGAGCGCGGGGAGTATTTGTACAACACACCTACACCCTGTAGCTGACACACTAACGTGTCATGACACACAGTTTGGAAAGCTTTGGTTTAGGTTAAGGCAGTGATTCTCAAAAGTGTGACACACCACACTGATGTGGTGGGAGAGGATGACAAGTGTGGTGGGATGATTCAAGGACAATCAAAGAAATATTTAAACATTCCAGTATAGTATAGTAAGTATAGTATGGTATGGTACACAGGTGGCACTGTGGTCTAAACCACCAAGCCTCTTGGGCTTGCTGATTAGGTCGGCAGTTCGAATCCACGCAACAGGGTTAGCTCCTGTTGCTCTGTCCCAACCTAGCAGTTCGAAAGCATACCAGTGCAAGTAGATAAATAGGTACCGCTGTGGTGGGAAGGTAACTGGCATTTCCAAGTGCTCTGGTTTCCATCAAGGTGTTCCATTATACCTGAAGCAGTTTAGTCATTCTGGCCACATGACCCAGACAAACACTGGCTCCCTCAGCCTGAAAGCAGAAATAAGTGCCACCCCTGACAGTTGCCTTTGACTGGACTTAACCGTCCAGGGGTCCTTTACTTTTATTTAGTTTACTGGTATGGTATAGTGGGGGGGGCAGTATCTATGCATCTCTTCAATAGCATTGGCTATTTTTCTACAATTCTCCATATTGTTTTGAATAGGGATTTTCAACACTGACAAAACATGCAAGATCAGAAAAGAGAAAAGCTTCTTTGTGTTGATGAAGAAATGAGAATTTGTTTGTCTCAAATCAGACCAAATATACATGAGATTAAACAGCAAAAGTCAGCTCTTTGAGTTTGTATACATACTTAAGATAAAAATGTAAGAGACTCATTTATAATTATATTTTGGGAATGATTCATGTTCTCATGTAGCTGCATTGCTTTCTATTTTTTTATGGATGTCCCACGAGAAAACTATAAAGTAGTTGTGTTCTGTGTTATAAATCAAGCACTGCTAGGAGCTGATTCTTTATGTTTTCCAATTTCTTATCAATAAAAAAGTTGGTGTAGTGCGAGAAAATTTTTCTTCTGGAAGTGTGGCACAGAGAAAAAAAGCTTGAGAACCACTGGGTTAAGGGATAAGGGAAACTACACAAGGGCAAAAATGCACTGGGTTTTCGATGAGCAACATGGCCTCTGTACATAACACTGTTTACTGGAAGCCTAAAGGCACAGATTTGTAGCCAGAGCAGGCACAAGACACAAGTATGTGGGGATGAACTAGGCCCATGGTTTATTAAATACAGATCTCAGCGAAAGATTAGGCTATGAAGGAGCAGCAATGACTCTGATCAGCTTGGATGAGCCAGTTACCTGCATCAAACCCCTTCCCAGCCTCACTTTCTTAGGCCGTTTTGCTCTCTTTTGCAACCACTTTCTCAGCTATTACTTCCTTTCTTTTCTCCTATCCTCTCCCATCCTTTATCTTGGATAAGAACAACTCATCCAATAGCAACCTGTTTGTCTACCATGATATTTCTCTGTAAACTATTAAGAGATGCTTCATAATCACAGCATCTGTCAAATTATTATGATATGGCCATTATTTAATTTCAACAAAATGCGCAGTTTTACATTTAGACTTTTAAAATAAGTGCTTATTAATTTTGCCTTTCTCTCAGGCTGAATTCCTAGGTGCACTTATTTGGGAGCAAGTTTCACTGAACTCCATAGCACTTACTTCTGAGTAGCCATGCACTGTCCATGTCCTGAGAATTTCATTTCCAAAAGCCACTGAATATGACCCAATAGTTTGAATAATTTACATTAATAAGGTAAGAGATTTACAAATAGCTATGCGTTTTGGCACTCTGCACTACAAAATAATTAAAATGCCTCATGTTGTAACATAAAGTGCTTCAGTATTATTATAACGTTGTTCAGAGATGATTGTGAATAATTAATATTATCAGCCATTCTCCAACAGCGCCAATCATCTAATGAGATATTATTCATCCTAGTCATAAGTTGATGCTTTCCCCTATTTTGTTTTCAAACTGTGAAGGAAGTACGTATGTTCATTTTCAAGTTACAAAGCCAACCCTAAAATTAGGTAGAATGAGGTGGCCACCTTTGGGGGCAAATCCTGGGTGGTGGGGCTATGTGTGCCACACAGCCTGCCCTGCTCACCCTAAACTGTCCTGTTGCCTTCAAGTTCAGTGAAGGATGCTCTCCACTTTCATCACTGTGGAAATAAAATTCTGCTGCCTGTGTGATCAGGAATTAGGGAGACGAAGCATCTTGTCCATTGCCTCAGGTAAAAAATGTTTTTTGGCAAGCCCTTGTCTTTATATAAGATGCCATTGGGTGGCGTGACACAGAAGTTAGTAGAAGGGATATGGTAACAAGGGAATAGGAATCTGGGTGACTCATCTAGGAACATCCCTTCAAGTAATTTGGCCACCACAAAGACAGTTGCATTGACCCTTTGAACCTAACGCTTGATAATAACATGTCCATTGCAGTTGATGGTCCTTAAAGGGGGCTGTGGCGAGAATGCTGTTGAACAGATCCTGCTTTTCAGGCTTCCCAAAGGCATCTGGTTGGCTACAGTGAAAACAGGATGCTGGACTAAATGGGCCATGGGCCTCATTCAGCAGGCTCTTCTGATGCTGTTCTATACTTGCCCAATCTTCCAGTCACAAGATGTCCATGTAGGTAGTGCAACTGCAGTGACATCTGAACATTCCCTTTGTTCCTAACATGTCAATGTCTTTGTCATCTGAAACCCTGAAGAACAATAATGGGTGTAAACCACTTTGTGCCATGTATATCTGGAGCATGTGGGGAAATACACATGAAGGGGAAATACAGATGTGTCCCAAACCTAGCTTAAATGGAGGGATGGGGTGGTATTCAACTAGATACTTAAAATAAAAGTAATGTCTCTATGAAGTTAGTAACCTACAAGTGTTCTGAAACTAAACTATAATATGTTTGCAGAACATGGTATCATTTAGAGCAGGGCAAGGCAAGGTTTACCTTACCTGGGCCAGTTCACTCCAGCAGAGATCCCTCTGTGGACTGGATTGCGTGCGAGCGCCCACAATTTTCGGCGTCTGCACAGACACGATTTCTGACACCGCAGAAGCAAGTCCCCACGGCGTGCTGCACCAATTTAGCACAGCGTGCGGGGACTCGCCAAGTGGGCGGCTCAGATTGGGCGCGGCTCGTGGGCCGGTTAAATGATCCCTGTGGGCTACTTGTGCCCCATGGGCCTTAGGCTGTTGACCCCTGATTTAGAGCTTGCAGCATCACTGTGCATTTTTTTCCCTGAGGGCCCAACAAAAGTGTATACATTTTCAGAGCAAGAGGGGGTTTATCAGCATCTTCCTTTAATTGCCCCCCACCGTCCCCTCAGCCAATGTCTTGGCCATTTTAATAGGGTGGAAGCAGCTGTGCTCTGCAGCCAGTCAGCCAGGCTGCCATATATTCCTATAAGAACTTGTTGGGAATGATGCTACATCATGACATGACACCAAAGCATTGGGGATAAAAAAAGATGGTGTCCCCACTGTGTTAATAATGGTGCTGCTGCTTGCTCCATTCCTTGGAATCCTGCTTTTCTCTGAAAACATATACACTTTCATCAATCCCTCTGCAAGCATCCTTGAAAATGCACGGCCTGTTTATGGAACTGTGAATCTGAGAGAGCAATCTTTGCACAGCACTAGTATCACTGCACATCACTGACTATTTGAGCAAAACCACCGAGGAGGCTCATTTTTTTAGGCCAAAGTATGATCTGCTCCCCACCCTCATCTTGTTTATCCCCAAAGCATCGGTGAGATTGTACATTAGCGATGTCATGCTTCTGGCAATTTCTTGTTTTCTCTTGACTCATGGTCACAATAGCAAAACTGGAGGAAGGAAGAACAACAGGGCTGAAGCCAGGGCTTCCACAACATATTTTCCAGGGAAAGCTGGTTCGGAACCACGGCCAGAGACTTGTTGTGGTTGCTCACTGCCTGTTGAATGACTCGAATGATTTCATGGAAATGACTCTCAGTTTCTGGTGTCAGTGGGTTTTTTTCTTCTGGGTCCTTGGAAAGATCAAAAAGCAACGGTGGGTCATGGTACGTGACTGATTTTCCATAGCAAAAACACACGTGATCATCATGGCAGCCATTGGAATCTCCTGGACTGAAATTTGGAGTGAAAAAAAATGCTTTCCAGATAGATTTACCTGTAAGAATGGAGGAGGGGAAAAGAGAAATAACCGTAGAAGATACGTCACAAAGTTATATTCAGAAATGTGAACTATCAGAAATGAAAGAACACACACAGTAGCCATTTATAAAATTCTCTGGCGTGTGCATCTTTCACTCTGACAAACAAACAACGATTTTCAATGTGAAGCTATGATTTGGTTATCACCAGTTCTTGAAAATACTCAAGGGATGTTTGGCAGATTTTCAGTTTGACACATGAAAGCAAGCTGTGTGAACTATCCATTCAACCTCCCCTTCAAACCTCTTTGTGTGTGTTCGCCCTCACAACCTGTGAGAACAGGATACTGAACTAGACAGGCATTTGGTCTGAACAAGCAAGACTCTTCTTATGCTCTTATCTGCTCCCACAACACTACTCAGAAAGAACAGAAACATCTCCGTGAGAAAATCTCTCTACGGGACTGCTCAATCCTTTGCATGTGCATAGAATCTCCTTTCCACTGAACACACAGATGTCATATCCTGAGAGAACATTGTCATTGGGGATGGAAAGGAAAGCATTACAACTGTTTTTCTGCAGCTCAGATTTTTATCTGGGCCAATGAAGAATGAATCTGAAACCAGCGATTCCTCAGATCCTCTTGGACACTTTGAACCCCTTTCCCCAACCCAACCATTGATCAGTCCTCCAAGGCCCCTCTCCCTGCCTCCCAACACCATATATCTAGTCACTGATAGGATGGTGTTCTGGTGGGGGGGGAGAGAGAGATCAATATTTCTTTCCTCTTCTTTCCGCTTCTGACACTCGGTAGCTGCCAGGAGTCCTCTAAAATGCTCATTTCCCCAAGAGCTACTGACACTGCTGTCAGGACTGTACATGCAGGCACCAGCAGTGAAGGTGAGTGGGGCTGTGCTTTCATAAAACTGTTGTTTCTTTTAAAAGGGGGTGGGGGTGGGGATAAAGTACCTGATCAAACTGGGGTAAAAAACATTTCCCCCAAAACATCTTACTCCACTTCTATTGCAAGAGATTTCCCTCACCATCTTGGAATCTCTCTCTCTTTTTAAAAAATACTTTTTATTAAGTTTTCAAAAGCAAACTCAAAAAAGCACATAAGTCAAATTTCCAAAAACAAAGTCCACTTAAACATAAACTCTTGCATCCAGCATCTTAGTGTTTTCTTATTTACACTGTGCTTTCTCGCACTCAGACTTCCTTTCTTCCCTGCTTCAGCTTCCACACATTAACACCTACCCCCACAGATTCTTATTTACCCTCCACCCACATCACAAGATTTAAGTTAATCCTGCTACAGTTTTTAAACTTCTACAATTATTCCGTATATATACTACAAATTTATTCCACTCCTCTTCGAACTTTGCTACTTTTTGATGTCTAATCTTATTAGTCATTTTCGCCAACTCCGCATATTCAAACATCTTCACTTGCCACTCCACTAACATTGGGATCTCCTGGGATTTCCATTTCTGGGCCATGAGAATCCTAGCAGCAGTCGTAGCATACATAAATAACTTAGTCCTCTTTTTTTTACTTTATCTCCTATTATCCCTAGCAGGAAGGCCTCTGGTTTCTTTGGGAATGTATATTTAAACAGTTTTTTTCATTTCGTTATAAATCAGGTCCCAAAAGTTTTTCATTTTTTCGCAAGTCCACCACATGTGGAAGAGTTCACCATCTTTTAATTTACATTTCCAGCAGGCTTTGTTGCTCACTCTGTACATTTTAGCTAATTTAACCGGGGTAATATATTACCATCTTGGAATCTCAAACTCCATTGCACTTAATCCTATCTACCCTCCATGGTGTCTTCATAGGAATAACATGTTGTCAGGGGCTCAGGAGCAGGAGCACTGGGGAGAGAGGAAATGGAGAGCGAAGGGGAAGAATCCGAGGGCAGCGTAGGGGAGTATGACAGTGGCCCGAGAGATTCCATGAGCTTCTCCAGAGAATCAGAAGATTCCCAGAAGGGGGCGCCGATGGTCAGGGCAAGGGGGGTCCCAGGGGGGACGCACCAGAAACAAGGAGCCAGAGGGGAACCCCAAAGCAGCAGTGGGGGATCAGGACCAGTTTCCCCACCAGAGCGCAGTGGGGGGGAAGAGTCACATGTGTCAGGGCCAGCGTCTCCTCCAGCGGGGAGAGAAAGTGAGTCAGGGCTGACCACACCTCCAAAGGAGGGGAGGTCAGTTGCAGCTAGCCCCCCCAGAGGGGGAAGCAGTGACGGCAGCAGTGAAACGGTCAGGAGAAAAGTTACCGGCTGGGCGCGCGCACCAAGTTCAAATGTACAGGCGCGGGGGACAGCAGGAGACCCGGATGGGGAACCAGCTCCTAAAGCCCGCCGGAGGGAGGGGGAAGGCTCAGGGGACTCAGCGTCAGAAGAGTCTAGAAAGGGCGAGACCCCAACGGCCAGGCGGAACCAGAGGCGGAAGGAACTGAGGAAGAGGTGGAGTAAGGCTAGAATCTTAAATTGGTGTCAGGGGGGAGGAGACTCAGACGGAGCATCAGCGGTCTGACAGTTGAGACGTAGAGCTGCGCGCTGTGGCTCTGGAAGTGAAACTGAACTTCAATAAAGACTTTTGTACTTAACAACGAAGCAGCGTTGGTCCTTTGTGAGCTGGGACCTCGGGCGGCTCTGACACATGTCTACTAGTCACATTTATGAATATCACATTTTAATCACAACTTCTCCAATCTCCCCAAGTAACTGTTTTTGTACTTCAAGATCTCCAAAGAGTAAGGTTACTTGTGTAAATTTATACAGACAGGAACCCTGCATTATACTACTAGCACCACAGATAATGCATGCTTATTATCTGCTAAGCATCTATAATGTTAATATTTTTTTCTAAATGCTCTTGTCCAAAAATTATGATTCACTATGCAACACACAAAATGGCAGAGAATAGGAAATAGGAAACTGGGAGTTCAATTGGGAGTTTCCTTCAGGTGCTGCTACCACTTGAGAGGATCTAGATGGTGACTAGAAAGAGAATGGCTGCATTCCATTTATGAAACTTCCTCCCCAAAGAAGTGTGCCTGGGCACCGACATTACTATCTTTTTAGCATCAGGTGAATATGGTTTTGACTTTCCAGTTAATCTATTGTTATTTTAATATGTTTTTGTTGTACTTGAGGCATTTTAGATGGATTTTTGTGTTTTGTATATTTATATCAAAAATGAAAACAAATGCATTGTTTAAGCTGTGCCTTCAACTACCGGTATTTATACAACTGGGAACATCACAACACCACGTCTCCACCTTTCCCAACAGATGAAGTGGATTAAGCTGGAGCTGGTTTTAACATTAGACTTGCAAACTGCCTTCTTCTTTTTTAATCAAATGAAAACGTGAGCTCCGAATACTGACAGTGAATGTATTTCAAGAGTTAATTCCACATGAGACATTTTTCTATCATACATCATTGCTCTCAATATAAGCTATGGGAAAGCTATTCAGTGGCAAGCTGACAGAGCTTGGAAATTTCTCGTTGACTTGCTCTGCACTTACACTCAATAATCAAGGTCTTGTGGGTGAGAGGGCTACAGGAGATGAGGGAACAAAAGCCCTGGGCGCAGCTTGGATATCTGAAAATGCAGAGGATCTCTGAGACTGAATTGCCTGCGCAGACAATAAATCACACTTTTAAAATCCTAAGGGGCATTAACAAGGTTTCACTTGTTGCCTTGCTGGAACAAATGTAAGCAGCATTCTCTTCTGCCCTACTATTCTGAAAAAGCATACCAGGCCATCGAGACAGACTATTTCCCACATATTAATTCATCTTCTTTCTTTGTTCAAGAGACTTTCAGAATAACAGGAGGTAGAGGAAATAAATGTCTATGGATAAAAGTATATTTTATGTGCTGCTTTGTGCCTTTAAAACTTTCCTAAGAAGGAAAACTGGGTAATTTTTGTATTCCTGCCCATGCAGACACCAAGAAGTTGGTACTAAGGTGAAACAGACAGTGGTCCAGAAACAGCGACCCCCACATGCAATGCAGCGCCAAATAAATGATTGGGATTGCTTCAAAAGCAATGCTCACTTATTAGATGGTTAAGTGGGGAAGGTGGACCCTAAATCCTAAATCCTAAAACAGGACTGCCAGTAAGGTCAGCTTTGACAATAGCAGTCATCTTAGGGAAGGGGTGGGAAACTGATAGTACATTGGGGGTGATGCAGTACTGGTGCCTCTCCAACCAGCTACACAGTACCAGATCCTTTTTCTGCCCCTGTGCAGATTTTAGTCTTGGGGTGTGTGGTGGGGGAAAGCCATATAGGAAGGTTTTTGCAAGCCTAATTGAAGTGTGGGGAAATTTTGGAGTTGGGGGGGTCATATCTGGGAAGGGAAGGGTTAATGTCCCCCATTAAACCCTCCACTAGAAACATTCTCCCACTGTAATTAAGTTCGACAAATAGAAGGGGAAGAAGTGGAGGCAGTGAGAAATTTTACTTCCTGGGGCTCCATGATCACTGCAGATGGTGACAGCAGCCACGAAATAAAAAGACGCCTGCTTCTTGGGCGTATGACAAATCTAGACGGCATCTTAAAAAGCAGAGACATCACCTTGCCAACAAAGGTCCGTATAGTTAAAGCCATGGTTTTCCCAGTAGTGATGTATGGAAGTGAGAGCTGGGCCATAAAGAAGGTTGGTCACTGAAGAATTGATGCTTTTGAATTATGGTGCTGGAGGAGACTCTTGAGAGTCCCATAGACTGCAAGAAGATCAAACCTCTCCATTCTTAAGGAAATCAGCCCTGAGAGCTCACTGGAAGGACAGATCCTGAAGCTGAGGATCCAATACTTTGGCCACCTCATGAGAAGAGAAGACTCCCTGGAAAAGACCCTGATGTTGGGAAAGACGACAGAGAAGGAGAAGGGGACGACAGAGGACGAGATGGTTGGATAGTGTTCTCCAAGCTACCAGCATGAGTTTGAACAAACTGCGGGAGGCAGTGGAAGACAGGCGTGCCTGGCGTGCTCTGGTCCATGGGGTCACGAAGAGTCGGACACGACTAAACAACAACAACAAATTAGGTTCGAAAACAGCCTATCTACAAATAAAAGGCAACCCCCTTCTCCCGTTCTTATCTTCCTATGCCAAGCAAGCCTGTTCCTTTTCAAGGAGCCGATTCTGAAGGCTCAGTCCTGTGTTACCCCCTTTATGGCAACTCAAAAGGTATGAGTGGGGTGTGCGGGTGCTGGAGAATCCTTCACTGCGTGGCAATTCATGCTGCTTCTCAACCTGTCATTTGTACAGTACTTGCTAAAAACCATTAAAACATCTAGATGGTCAATGACAGAGATATGGCAATGCATTGAAAAGTACTGTTGTGTTGGACAAGCAGTGTTATTCTGAGTTTTCTCTTCTCCAGAGTTCGAACTGTCTTCATAATCCAGACAGTTATAAAGGAGGCTGAGCATGCCCATAAGTGGAGTCAAAGGAAGCAGCAAACAATCTATAAAGCTTCGTAAGGGATTCAAGAGGGAAGGTAAGAAGCATGCTAAAAGCCCAGAGAAACTGGTTTAGGAAGGAGCTGCATCAAAACAGCGCACAAGGAGTGTGAGGGGGAAATAAATTTCAGCTCCACAGCAATGTCATAATGCTCCACTGCATTATGTGACTGTGAAATGCTGCTGTGATGCTTGACAACAGCAACAGAGCATTAATAGATGCCTTTCTCGTCATTATAGAAAAGTAAAATGCATTAGCTGGATGCTACTTTAGTGGAATGACCAATATAATACGCTGTCAGACACAAAGAGCTGTCAGAATTGTAATCTGTAAATTTGATGAACTGTTATAAGGCCGGTCATTAAAAGGCAGGCTGCTCTCTGTACGTCTCCCAGCTGGTATATAATCTCATTGTGTCAGAAGATCATTGCAAGGATTGAATTAATCTTCCAGCAATTAATAATCCCTTTGTTCTGGTAAATTCCTGTTAAGAGTGAGGCTTCATTAGATACTGGAATTGTTCAATGCCATTATTTAATGAAATCTGCAATCGTAAATGAAGAATCAAACTATTTTAACACATAGACTTCCTTCCCAGTGTGCCGTTGCAGTCTGCAAAAAAGAAATAGAAAAATGTTCTCTGTTTTGAAAATGGGATCAGGTGCATCAGGGCATCCCTGGCTTTCAGTAGGTTGTTCCATAAGAGTCTTAAACCAGCATGTTAAGTCAAAGACTTGGGGCCAAAGCCCATGACACAAATTTGCATATATAATATACAGTAAAGTAGTTCTATTAGTGAAAGGACTTATGGATGTGCTAAAGAGTGTCCCTTCCTCTCCTCTCCCTGAAGGCGCCATCTAGTGGGGCGGGGGACCATGCCTCCCAATTTTCAAGGAGGGGACCAGCACCCCCATAAAATTTCATGGCAGTTGTGCACACGACATGTCAAGATGCCATGCAGCATGCACGAGTGATGTCAGCATGCAAGGCGTGCGTACAGCCCCGACCCCCTTAATTGTGGGCGCAAGCTGGCACACTTGTCTCCCTGTGTGCTCCCTAGAAGTGTTCTTTGCTTTTTCCAGAGAAAATTTGGGGACGGTGCAGGAACTACTTCATTGAGCACCACCTTAAATGAATAGGTGCAAACTGATTACACAATCCTAGCCACATTACTCAGAAATAAGTCCTATTCAGTTCAATGGGGCCTACTCCCAGGCAAGACTTAGGCAGACTTTCAGGAAAGAAAAAACAAAACAAAACCAGGCTTGCTCTAACCTATAGGATGTCAGCAAAATTTTCTGGGTCTACCCTATCCACTTCTCTCGTCACTCATTAATAGTATTCACACATTATATTCAGCATCCAAAGATCAGCAAATGGAAAGCAGGAAAATGCCTTGCATTTGCTTGTTTGAAGTCGAAGATGGTAATAAACAGCATTAGTATGGAGAAAAAAATACATTTATTTGAGGTCTGCTAATTTTTTTAATATAACTGGCACCCACATAATTAAACTACAATTTAATTATTTTTAGGTAGGCTACTTTCCTGAAACAGAGGGAAGATGACCAGCAGTCAAACAAGACCAGAATGCATCAGGATATAAATAAGTCTTCCTCAGGGCTGAACAATTGCAATGCCTCTGATAACACAAAGCAAAGTCAATAAACTATCATATGACGGCTTTTCATGCTTGTCAAGAGAAACACATTTCCACAGAAAATAGCGTGAGAAGAAGTATGCATCAGTTGATTAGAGGAAATTTTTCTTAGACTCCATCTCAGCAGTTTGACAATATCTGCTTAACTAGAAATGCTCTCCTCCCCTTTGACAGTTATGTAATTTCACAGTTACCAAGTCAAATATCCAAAATGTGTCACACAAATTCCTCCATGGCTGCTTCACGGTGGCCATTAAATGGAAAAATTAAAAAGCATAATAAGGAATCTTAGCTGAGCTGCACTCCCATTTGCTTTGCCTCCTTTAGCTGTTCTGACAGTCAGGGTCATGCTTGGGTTTTCTGATACTTATGCCAACTTTTCTGTTTTCTAGACATGTTTAGGCTGAGGTCAAGGTCCAGAGCACAGATGAGTAACCTGTGGTCCCCCAGATGTTGTTGTACTACAACTCCCATAATCCCTGACTCTTTGCCATGCTGGCTGGAGCTGATGGGAGCTGGATTGCAACATTTGGAGAGCTATGGGTCCTCATCTCTCATGCAGAGGAAAACTAAAACTAATCTCCTGTGGGGTCAAGGAAAGAATTCAAAAAGAAAAGAAAACGAGAAGAACATGTTTCTAAGAAAAATATTGACCAGACATGCCTGTGGAGGTGGAACAAAAGCTTTGGAACTCGTTTATCTCAAAATAGCCCATGGGATAACCAGACATTCAGAAATAAGAAACTTCCAATTATATAAGGTTACACTGGCATAGCTCTTCACATAACAAACACACACACACACACACACACAGAGAGAGAGAGAGAGAGAGAGAGAGAGAGAGAGAGAGAGAGTCTTTTAAGTTCAGTGCCAAACTTTCAACCATTAAATCTCTTGGTTGACGAAAGCCTTACGAGTCGAACGTTTTGACTCCCGAAAGCCACAAACCTGGAAGTGAGTGTTCTGGTTTGTGAATGTTCTTTGGAACCTGAATGTCTGGCGTGGCTTCCATGGCTTCCTATGGGCGGTAGGAGCTTCCAATTGGGTGCCTCCGAAGCCAATCGGAAGCCAAACCATGGTTTCCGAACGTTTTGGAAGTCGAACACACTTCCAGAACGGATTCTGTTCGACTTCCGAGGTACAACTGTATTCAATTTAAAGTACAATAAAAATCAATTGTAGAATGAGTGGTGCCCAGGTGACTCAAGCAACTGAAGGCAAACACAGCAGGCACCCAAAGACTCATTTGTTTCTTGGTGTGGCTGTGGTAAAGGGATATTACACAATCTCTAAGTTTCTTCATTCCATGGTTTACTAACTATGCTGTTGAATGTGTACCCAGACATTCTGTAATTCAGTCAATGTTCTCTTTAAACAATAATATTGCACTAAATAAGTTTATATAAGCATTTATGTCCATGATTTCCCTAATATATGAATATAATTTGAAGCCATGAAAGATGCTTTAATTTTTGAACATGAGACCATTAGGAGGCAAGGCAGATGCTCTGCCATTCAGCTACAGCCTCTCCCTAACTTTTTACTATTTACCCACCCCAACAATAATAATAATAATAATAATAATAATAATAATAATAATAATAATAATAATTAATAATAATATCTTTATTGTCATTGCCCCCTCTCAGGGACAACGAAATTACTTAGGTTAAATGAATTGCCTGGCATTAAATGCTACTGTCCCTTTTGCAATTCGTAGGCAGCATTCAACTAAGTGTTACTCAGAGTAGACCCACTGACATGAATGGACCTAACTTAGTCATGTTTGTTAATTTCGATGGGTCTATACTGATTGAAATTTAGTTGAACTTGACGCTCTCAACATAACCCACACCAAAAATTAAAATTTGCATGCAAGAATCCATTCCTTGGACAGCCTTCTCTGCCCCCATTTTCCGCTGTCTGTTATGTTCTACTAGTTTATTAAAACTATGCATGTAAATAAAATACACTATACATTTTTTAAGGGTTACAGAACTGGAACACACTATTATTTCCTTGGTAAATCCCACCTGCAGTTCTCACACTACATTGCCTAGTCCTCTGCCTTGATGGATGGAGATTTCTAATAAAGCTTTCAGGTTACTATATTTCTTTTCCTTTTATTGTGGAAGACAGTGGTGCTTACATTTTATTGGCAGAGTTCTTTCATTTCACTTTAATCTCATAAATGCTCAAAGTGGACTTCCTCATCTCCATGAATTCCTGCAGCACTTTTAGAAAAACCCACCCGGCCAATATAGCAACTAAAAGCCATTTGGTTAATTTAGTATCTCGTAAGTTCCAAATTAGTAGATTTGAGAACCAAGGCTTCGGAAGAATTTATAGGTTTAACTAAAACCCTGTTTAATTCAACTGTTAGACCATGGAGAAGATATTCATCTATAGTAACTCCATCCTCCGTTCACAAAAGTAGATTGTGCACAAAACTATTTTTTGAAGCAGAGGTGGCTGAATTGAACAATTTTATTTTTTCATCTTTCTAAATCTAGATTTGGTTCTCCACATTTTTTGCAGCAATTTATTTTTTTGTTTTAAAATATACCTCAAATTCATCAGCATGTAATTTTCTCCTAAAATATATAGGTTTTGATGTATACTTTGTGGCAGTTGTGACAACCTGGTGGAAATAGAACAATTTTTCCAAAATCAACAGCTACATAGAACTTGTTTTTATATAGAAAAGTATTCAGGTATTAGATAAGGTTTTATAGAAAAAATATTAAATATATTTTGGAAAAGTGCACAGGATCTACTGCACTTTAAGTTTAAAAATGGTACTAATAGAGTCAATTCAGATGATTACACTAGGGAAGAACTGTGTACAGAGCAATATGTCAGGTTAAACATATCTGTATTGGGAAAGAGGAATGAGTGGGAGATTTCCACTTGTAAATATCTGCATCTCAAATGCCTGAACTGAACTCTGCTGTTAATAAGGCGCTTGTATTTAACATACCAGCATATTGTTCCTGGGGAACTCAGAGTGGAAAGTGGTATATAAATTGTTCAAGTAATAATGTAACAATGATATAATTAATTGTGTAAAATAAATAATTTACACAGTTATTAATTATGTCTGTTGTCCCTTCTGGTTTGCAACAAACATGTGTGAATGACTTACTTTATTTTAAACTCTATTATGTAAATCCATAATTCAACAGGCTGGACGTAGAAAGAAAGAAAAAAGATTTCACAAATATATTTTACAGTGCCGATGTTTTTCTTTTTTAAAAAATGAATTAGCCTCCTTAAAACA
Source organism: Podarcis filfolensis (assembly GCF_964270895.1). NCBI lineage: Eukaryota > Metazoa > Chordata > Lepidosauria > Squamata > Lacertidae > Podarcis > Podarcis filfolensis. Next base: position 36,548,719 of record NC_139607.1, on the reverse strand, counting down.
TCTGTGTTGATATATGATAATTCAGACCTGTCAACATTTCTCTCTCCTCACAGACATTCCTAATTTAGCTCTGGATGGTTTTAGCTCAGGATGGTTTTAATTCAAACTGATGCTAGAAACAGTATTTAGTTCTAACGCACTTCCCCACTGCGTTAAACTTTAATCAATTAATTATGCTGTTTTAATTCAGAACCCATTCAGTGCATCAGTAAATATCACTAATAAATGAATTTTAAAGCACTGCTGTATGGCTGTCATCAAGAACCCTGCCAGGTTGTATATAATATGTTCCACTTTGTTTCTCCGATGTGTTAGATCCTCTTCATATTATTGAGGTACATCTCCACCTTCATTATTCTTACTTGTTTCTAATTGTTGAGAAATAGCATGGCACAGTGGGACTATCTCAGGCCATTTCCAGACTACCCATATTTTAAATTATAGATATGCTCTCTTGGCCATGTGGAACAGACACTGGGAAGCCTGGTTAGCTTCTCCAGGCCAGCTGTAAAGTCAGCCTGTAGCTACCCAGGAGAAAAACATCTCCTGGAAGCTCCTTAGAGTGTATCCAGGTGGCAACTTTGAAGGGGAATGTGAACTTACACAGTCTGGAGTATCATTATACTATTGCAAGTGAAACATGCCTGCATTTTGTAGGTACTTCCAGGAAGTACACAGCCAGATGACCTATGCATAGGCCCCTGAACAATGTGCTACCATACAGGAACAACTCACGCCAACAGAAATTTTCTGCTACAAAACTTAAAAAGCCAAGTGTTCTGTTGTTCTCACCCACGCAGAAGATCCAGAAGTGGAATGGAAAGTCCATAGTCTTTTCCCTTTCCTTTCCTGTCTTCACCTGCTAGCTTATCTCTGGCTACATGTGGAGCCCTAACCGACACCCGAAAACCGAATAAGCTCTATAGTTTGTGTGCTTCATCCCCAGTGGCCCAGCATCAGTGTAACAAGAATCCTGTTTATCTAAACAGCAGAGGGTTCACATGCAATTCCACTAGTTTAGGTTGTACTATAGTGTGTCCTGAGCTAGGGGAGTGAGAAGTTGCTTCTCTAAAAGAAATTAATGAAAACTGAAAGAAAAAGAGAGAGAGGCAATATCCATTCTGAGAAGCCTGTTGCTCCGTTCTGCTGTGTTGTGTAGTAATGTAAGCATAATGAATACATTTGACATTTCACATATGAAACTACTGTAGCATTCATTTGCCAGATGACAGCGAGTACAATTAACAACCTTTTGGTATATCATATGCTTAGAACGTCATCTATTTTTTGTGAATCAAATGTACTGCTTCCTTATTTCTTACTCCTGCATTTGAAGGACCAAAATATTAGATAAAGTTCAAGGAAGCAAAAGTATGCTCTAGTAACTGTGTTTTTCCTATCAAGATGAAAAGTCAGCCAGAAGAACTGAACTGGACTAGACAGAAATGGGAATTTATCAGCTTGCTGCAACTAGTACTACTAGCAGTTACCAGTGACTGCTGGTAATCGAAAACAGATAACATGGCTAGCTATAGTGTGCGGGCTGAATATTTCTTGGCTACACTGGCATGTGTATGTCTCTATACAATCTATACAGATTGAGGCCAAGGTACTTGAAGGACTCTCTCCCCTTCAAGAAATCTGTCATTTAAGATCAGCTGTTGTGCCCCACTCATGTATACCTTTGCTTTGTAAGGCACAGTTGGTGGCAATGCATGAGAAGTCTTTCTTTGTGGTGGCACCTGGTATGTCAGGTGTCTCTAATTGTTTTGGACCAGTGAGAATATTTCAAGTTTGGGCAGAAGGTTGTGAGGGAGGGAGTCCCAAAATGGCTGCCATGCAGTGTGTGGCCTAAGCTAAGGCTGCTATGGGGGCATGGTATAACCCAAAATTGCTGCCAGGGAGAACATGGCATAACACAAAATTAGAGAGACAACCAAATCTGAAAACCATCTTTTTACCATAGGATGTTAGCTATGTCCTGATTGTGGAAATCACATAATATTGATTACACAGAGGGAGAGAGATGGCGTTGCTATCTAATAACAACAGGGAGCATTCCTCAGTTGTGTTGGCATCCATCTGTCTTGAGAGACAATGGAGTGTGCCTCCAGGGGAGAAGTCAAACCGCTGCATTAGCAGCAACCAAGTGACCTCCCTGGGGCACAAGTCTGGGCAGTGTGTATGGAGTATTGTCCTGGGCTTCCCATATGGCTTCACTGATGTGGTTCCACTTTGGTTGGCATGTCCACTTTCTTTCCTATCCCCCTGAGCCCCTTCTGCACACTCCATATTTTAATTGATTGTTTGATTGATGGATTGATTGCTTGATTGAATGAATGAATGAATTTATATACCGCCCTATATCTGAAGGTCTCAGGGCGGTTCATAGCAGCTCCATACCATGACCCCTCCAAAACAGGGGACGCTCGGGTTGCATGATCCATGCACATTCGCAACCCGCAGTGTTCGCAACCCGCACCTGTGCATCTGTGGGTTGCGATTCGGCGCTTCTGCGCATGTGCAAAGCATGATTTAGTGTTTCTGTGCATGCACGACCGCCAAAAGCCGGAAGTAACCCGTTCTGGTACTTCCGGATTTCAGCGGTCCATAACCCGAAAAGACGCAACCTGAAGCGGCTGTAACCCGAGGTATGACTGCAATGGCAATGGCGCCCACCTGAGACTTCTGTAAGTCGCAACTGAAAAAAAGCCCTGGATACAACCCAATCCTATTCAAACAAGCTTTTGATTCTGTTACTGCTTAATGTACTGGTTGTGAATGCAGCAATTTGTGTTCCTGTGTTCCACTGCTGTCCTTAGTTTGATAATTTGTGTTTTATTGGGTGGAATTAGGGTTGTTTTTGCATTTCCATTTATGTCTTTATGCCATTTAGAGCAACTCCTTTCTGGAAGGGAAACACAGAGTATAATTCTTTTAAATAAATCTCACACACACACACACACACACACACACACACACACACACACACAGAGCTTTGAGACTGAGTAGGAATTTGAACCAAGGCTACCCAATCCTGTTTTGGCACTAATGATTACATTATGCTGGATTTTTTAAAATATTTGTGTTGTTTGTTTTTCCCCCCCAAAAGGATATAAGTATGTGCTATAAAAGAGAAATATATTTATTTCTTCTTAATAAAACAGAAGTTTGTAGTATAGAAAAGGAATCTTGATAGGTAACATAAACCCAGATATACTGTTGTTGATGAATCAATTGTCTTGGCATTTATCAGCATTACAATAATGCTTTTCTTATGAATACTAAACCAATGTTAGACTTATTAAATCTTTTTGATGCATAGTTCCAAAGAATGTTTACAAGACACAAAGGAATTATTGGGTATATCTGTTTATATTAACTTTGTTTGTCTTCAGTGAGAAAAAAATACCTTAGAAAATGAGATTCAGCGGCCATACACATTAGTATAGACTCATTTGCTCCAATATGACTACAACTCTGTAAATGGCCATTAAACGATCCCCTGAGTTTGAGTGATGCAAATGTCCCACGTAACCACAGATCTGCTCCTTATCGGGTGACTGCTCTCCTTGTAATGAAGTTGTCAAAGCAATACATTTTTAATAACTCTGATTCATAGGCCAATAAAGTTCCAGAGCTTTTGCTCATGGTATTTTAAAACCCTACTCCTTTATTTTAATTTTTCCAACCATAACATAAAAATCGCATCTGAGAACAGAGAAATGCAGACCTTGAAAAGGATCGGGTACCAAAACAGGCTGAAAAAATAGGTATGGGGGAATTACCACATGCAGTTTCTCCTTTCATTGAGGCACTAGGAAGACATTATACATGACATTACACTCCACATTTAGTGTACATGAATATCTTTTCTTCTACCTAGTCCACACACAATCTGGACCTGTTGCACATTTTATGCCCCTGAATAGCATGTTAAAAAAAAAAGTTTTGTCCAAAAATAAAATGTCAGTGCAGATTGATTCCCAGTGGGTCTATTTGAACATAGATGGAGGAGTATATCCAGACTGCCCATTGGCATTGTGGGTGGGTGTATACGACAGTCGCAGTTACCACTTCCTTCCTCATTCATCTGGGGCACATGCAAGGAGGAAGTGGTGTGGAGAACTTAATCAAGGGGACTGTTTTCATATGCATATCAAGTAACCACAGCCATCATTGGTAGATGCCAGGATCTAAAACCAATCTAGATTAAAAGCAGCATGTTGAAGATCCGCAGGCACAATTCCATACTAAGGAAAAGGATTTCTTTGCACTGCAAATGGAAAGGCGTGCATACAGCCTCGGGCACCCTATATTATACCACAAGAGGAAAAGATTGTCTCTGAGTTTCTGATACACGATGAGCACAGCATATACAACAATGGCGCAATCTGCACTGAAGAGAGAACAATGAAAATGGGGGAAGCATTCTCATCTTAGAACAAGTTGAATCATTCAGGCAGATCTGCGCTAACAACTTATTATTGTATTCCTTATTTGGTAGAGTCTTAGCCCCAGCACTGTTCTAATAGGAACTCTGAAATTCTCCTGTTGTGGCTCTGAACTGTTACAGCCTAAAGCATCTGCGTCATCCAGGCGGGGTGGGTTGGGGAAGAAGCTGGTGCAGAAATTAGCAACCTCCTATGTATGGTGAACATGAGTGTAGCCTAAGGAACATGTGTTCTCAGTACCCTGTGAAAGGAATCCTGAGCAAGCTTGGTATGACACACATACTGTGATTATTAGATATGATAAATGACCATGCCTAAAAGCAAGATCTGGTGGAAGATGTATGTGTTGTCAGCCACTTTTGAATGCTTACCATAACATGAAATTTGATGTAATATATGTAAGTTGTAAGTTGGCCAGAAAGTCCACTGTGTTCACAGTTAACTTAAAAATAAAATGAAATGAAACTTAGGGGGGGGAATAGATAAATTAAAAGTTACATTTCAAGGGAGAATGAAGAGGATCACATGTTTCTAGGATGCTTGGATAATTTTCAAAACCATTATCATATACAGAATGCATACCACACATTTGGTAAGTTACAAAAAAACAAAACCTGAAGGCTGAAATACATGCTTATCTGGGAAAGTCCTGTTCAATGGGTCTTTTTAAATTTATATTTATTATTATTATTATTATTATTATTATTATTATTATTATTATCCTTCATTTGATATGCTGCCTGTTAGCCACTTGGAGCACAATTTTTTAGGGACGTAATATACAAATAAACAGATGGTGCTGAAATAAACAGATGACGATGAAACTTGTACATCACATTTGAAAAGCTAAGGATGTGTGTTCCTAAACATACTTTAGCTGGACATAACATCTGCTGATATCAGTGTAAGGTTTACTTTGATGTAAATGTGTTTAGAGGTGGGGGCAAAAGTAGATGAGATGCTAAATGTATGGCCCCTAACAAAAACCAACAGAAAGGCAATGTATTGATGTTCAGTTTTTAAAGAGAGTGAGGTTGGGAGAAGGAAGTGCATGGCTGCCATTTTGACAGCAACAACAGATTTGGTACCATATCTATTCAGTGCCTTTACTTGCTAGCAGTGCATTTCCTTGACCAAAATTTTATGCTGCGATTTTCCTATTATTTACCAACAGCATTTTGCAGCATGAGAGCGGTGTTGTACAGAGGAGCTGAAAAACTGGAAAGGCAGAGAGATGACAACAAAACCATCACAAAAAGCAATTCTGTGAATGCCCAGCCTGATAAAATCAACCACACATCAGAATAAGAGAGCTAAAGAACTGCAGAGATATTTTCTTTGTATAACTGTAGTGTGCTGGAAGGAGATAAGCCCACATGGAGGACCTTTGGGTATCTTGAGAATGTTCTCTGTGAACATTTTTCTATTGTGTCCACAGGGAAAAGGGTTTTTTTAAAAATGAAGATCGGTACTGGACAAGAGACCAGTCGCTCAAGTTCTCTCTGGAGGCTAGCAGCTTGAAAGAGGCATGAACAATGTTTTACCGCTTGCCTCTGCTCCCCAGATAAAGCAATGTGAAAATATCAGGGCTGCAATCGGCCAGGCATCTATCTGTTACACAGTGTGAAGAAGCTCAAGCGGACGATGCAACAGGAGTGAAGAATAGCAGGTTCTGCACTTGGGAACATGCTGGGAGGAAATCTGCTATGTCTTTCCAAAAGACCTGAGACGAGGCCAAGGAAAGGCTCTTTTCCCCACTGTGGCTTTTCAAAGGAAGCATCTCATTCTTCCTAGAAACATATTACTGAACTCAGAAGGATGTCTGAAGAACCCTCTCTCTCTCACGCAGCAAATGGTACTTATGGTGAAACCATTCAGAGGAATCAAAAAGGGAAGTGGAGGAGAATGATTGAATCCTGGATCTGTTTGTTGTGTTCTTTTTGAGAGGCTAAATCTCTACCCCTACACATACCCTGCCATCATTTTCCTCTTCCTAGGTCCCTGTACTTCTCTCTCCCAGTCTCTGTGAACTTGTGAGAACTGGTGACCTGGCTCTGCCTAATGACAAGTTTGGATTTGGAGTGAGATGTCATTAGCATGCTTGTTGATATTCATGACATCTCACTTCCAAGCTTGCACAACTCTCTCACTCCTTTTCATCCAACACATGTGTGGCTATAGAAGTGCTAAGCAGATGCCTAGGATCAATAATGCATTTATTTGTTCAGTTTTTAAACCACACTTCAACTTTTAAGATTCCTGGGTAGTTTACAAAATACACATCCATTTATTTATTTATTTTAAAAAGTTTAAACCTTGATCATTACTGTAAAGCAGTGTCTAAACCACTACAGCAGAAGGCAACATATCTGACCTAAAATACTTCCAAAGGGTAGAGTGAAGAGATATGTCTTAAGGTACCATCGAACACTCAGTAGTGAGGGTGACAACCAAACTTTCAAGAGGAGAGAATGCCACAGGTGTCAAGAAGACCCTAACTGGCATAAGGGGGAATGTAACTCAGTCTAGAACTGGCCATCTCCCTCATCCCTGGTACATCTAATCCACCATCCTGTTCTCACAGTGGCCAGTCAGATGGCCAGGCAGATGCTTATGAAAATATGCAAAGAGTATGAAAAGACAGCATTGAGTGTCATCCACATATTGGGGACACCATGTTCCAAATTCCCTGGCTGATGTCTCTCAGCAGCTTTATATAGGTGCTAAAATGCAATAAACTGGAGAGGGAGTGATTAACCCAGACAACAGCAGATAATTCAAAGGACCTGGACAGTAGTATTCTGGGTGGGCTTCAGTCCCCCATAAAGATCAAATTTGCAGCATGAGCATCATGTTAGAACTGGTCTTAATGTTGGAAGTCAAGCAACATCTTTGGTACAAAGTAGTTTTCAACAGTTTTTAAACACCAGCTGCAGTCCTCCCTGGGCAGAAGTAGGGTTGCCACAATTATCCACACCCTGGCAATATCCATATGATTATTGAAATGCATTGGACATAGGGTGACCATTCAAGACTTATGTACAATGCAGTCAAACCACCAACTGGGTGGGAATATGGTGCCAGCACTTTTGCTTAAGCAGTAATTGGAATATATGTTGTTATTATTATTATTATTATTATTATTATTATTATTATTATTTTATAGACACAATTCAATGTGCTAGCTTTGACTGCCAAGCCCTTACTCATTCATTCATTCATTCATTCATTCATTCATTCATTTTATAGATCACCCTCCTTCTCAAAGAAGCCTAGGGCAGCAAAACACAAGTGATAAAACAATAACAAACAACTTAAAAATAATTACAATACAATACAGATGCAGAATGGGTAAGAACTTGAGTTAAAAGGCTTGTTGTGTGAGAAAGGTCTTCAGTAAGCACCAGAAATACAACGGAGGATTCCAAAGGCTGGTGCCACAACACTAAAGGCACAATTCCTACATTGTGCAGAATGGACATCTTCAACTCCTCAACTGCAGAGTGCAGTGATGGATTGAGTACATGTGGAGTGATTATCTTTCAGATATCCTGATCCCAAGCTGTACAGTCCTACCTCCACTTACGTATCCCTCCGGTGATGTAAACTTTGGGATACGTAAGCAGCAAACCCGGAAGTATATTTCCAGGTTTTTGCCGCTCACACATGCGCAGAAGTGGTCCCTCCGGTTGCAGAAACTTTGGGATTCCACCGGAGCTCCAGAACGGATCCCGTCTGCAACTGGAGGTACCACTGTATAGGGGTTTATATGGCAAAAATAGCACAATGAACTAAGCCCATTAGCTAATTGGCGTGCAGTGCAATTATTTCAATGGTGGATTGATGTGTTGGTGATATCCTGACACAACAAGCAGTCAAGCCACCATATTTTGCACCAGTTGCAACTTCCAGACTAACCTCAAGGGCGTCCCAACATAGAACACATTGCAATAATCTAGCCTCGATGCTATACCAGAAACAGCTGTAGCTGTCTTACCATCTGAAGCTGGTGGAAGGCATTCCTAATATATGGCTTGGGGATAGGTATGTGAAGGATCACTTGCCCTCATGCAAACCTGTCCAGCTCTTACGATAATCTTCTCAGGATCTTCTGAGGATCCTCCCACCTTTGGCGGTTAGGCAGATGATGACTGAATATAGACCTTTCAATGTTGTGGAACCCAGGGAACTAATTCTCTGCTCAGGAACATCCAGCTGGTGCTCACCATGTTGGCTGCCAGCTAAAATTAAATCCCATTCTCTTTTAATGCATGATATTTTATATGCTGCCTTGTGCTTTGATTGCTCTTGCTGTTGTTATTGTCATTGTAGTCGTCTGCATTTATGGCTCTTGTTTTGCTGCTCTGCTGTTTTTGCTTTTATTTCACTGTAATTTAGTTTTTAACTATGATTCGGTTTTACCCTTTTTTTTTATTTGCTGCTGCTGCTGTTTTGTTTTGTTGTTAGCCGTGGAAGCCTCTAGGTTGAAAGGCAGAGGTCAAAATAAACCAGACTAAAAAGTATATCACACCTAGCGGGCCTTTATGGATATACTAGAAAGGAACCAAAATTTCCAGGTGGAGAAGGCCTCTTCATTGCTAAGGTAGCATAGGGCGGCTTCCCGTATTCCCATGTAACAGACTCTGCCCAAAGTTTTAAAATTTGTTCTGATACTAGAGGCTTTAGCACAGTGACAATGTTAAACTTTGTTATACTGCATGAAATTAATTATCCAATACCAAATTGTTTCCTTTATAGAAACTGGCTTTTTCACTAAGATAAAAGAATAGCAGAGATAAAGGAAATAAGGAGAAGGGTTAGGCACTTCAAGCAATTTATTTGTAACCATAGCCCAAGGCCTTCCTTCTCTCCCGCCCCCAATTCTTTCCAAGTTGCAATAAAAATTGCATAAAATATTTAAAATGGGATCAGACAATTTTACTTACTGTTTCCTGGATGCCAGCGCACTGCATTTAAATATGCATTACAGTAATGGAAGAGAAATTCATGCTTGGATCGGAGAGCAATACCTCGAAGCAAGGGCATCAGATCATGTCCATCAATAATTCTGAATGAGAAAGCATTTCAAAATCAGGGAGCAGAACCCATAAGCTGCCTGGCTGAAAAGGAGTTCTAACTATGCAATTCCATTTCTTAAGAAATACTTTTCACAGATACCACTGCAGCAAGAGTGTTATGACCAGTTATCACATTACATGAAAGCAAACCTGAGTTTCATGCTCCAAGTTAGGTCACCTCCAGTCTATCAGGATTATGTGATTCAGATGCAAGCAAGAACTCTCAGTTTGCACATTTCAAGTGGATTAAACAAGTCCACTTTTAAAAAATAAGCAAAAAAACTCCAGACATTTTCCAGTTTGTAAAGTGAAAGGGAAATGTAGTTAAAAGTGTGGGGTCGATGAACGACTAATGGGAAGATGTCAGCAGTCCCCCCCCCTATTTTTTTATTGGTTTTCCAAATTTATAACAAACAAATAAAACGAAAACATCAAATACAAACTAACAAACAAAGAAACATTTATCTTAACTATAATAATTCCACTTTTGTTAACATTGTTAAGTGACTTCCTCAAATCCCCGCAGCTGAGTTTCCATATCAATCATTATAGCAGTTTTCCAAAACTATTTTCACATAAAATTTACTTAGTCAATTAACATCTTTCTTTCTTTTCATATTGACTTCTATCCTTAATATTATACAATTTCACGTATTTAAATCCTAGGCCAATCTATAACTCACAAGTATTTCTATTTAAAAATGTCAGCAGTTCTGGAGGGAAGTTCCCCCCAAAATTCCCCTATTATCAATGCAAATGTCCCTGCTCATGTCCTTATTTATTGCTCTTTTTTATGATATACGTAAGATTTTTATTGAACCATTTTTATGGAAATTCCCAGATGCATTTTGTGAGTTTTTGTTGTTGTTGTTCCTTTCACATCAGAACATATTCATTTCTTCCAGGCTAGCTAAATTTTGTGCTGCTGCATGTAAAAAACCCCCCACCAAGGACTAATTTTAGCAAACTTGTAATTTTGCTTTATATTCCTGGCATTCTATAGTATAATACAGTCATTAGCCATTTTATTGTTGTGGCTCTCTATTTTGTTTTGCTTGGTATTGTTTATGCATTTATACAAACTTTCTTTGTATAAAGACTGATAATAAAGAGATTGATTGATAGGAAGATGTGAAAACATCCCACAAGCAAATCAAGATGAATGCATAACCATCTTTCAAACAAATGAGAATGAATGCTCAATAAAGTCCAAATATAATCTAACCTCTCTGTAAGAAAATCAGGATGGCTGCTCAATAAATAGGTAGCTGGGAGGTATCTTATAATTTGTAGGGACTGTTAGCCAAGCCTGATTCTTTTTGATCAGTATAAGTCATGTGTTTCCAGAGATTATTCCTGATTATAGGGCTCATTTTGTCTTTTAAAAAAAGAACCCATACACATGCATAAGGCCCATGCAATTCATAACATAACAAATTGCTTCATGCATTCAATAAGAGAGTACAGCATTCAATTTGTTGGCAGAGAAGGTAAGAGTTGAAGTTATAAGCTAACCAAACATGTTTCCATTCATTAAATTCTCAAATATCTCATATTTACTCACAGGGCGGAAATGAAGCTACAGTTTTGGCATGGTGTGAATCACAACATTTACAACTGTTTACAGAGAATTAACTCAATCTGGAGCATGTTTTGATTGAAGCGTATTGTATATTAAAAATCTGAAGATGCTCTGAAGCATATTGGATGCAAATCGTGCTCTCAGGGCTTGCACCCCAGGACCAGTGTAATAGATTTCATATATATATGTGGTGTTGGCTTCAGGTTTGGGTGACCTTGGCCAAATTCCACCAGTGGGCCAAGATCCATCCCACTGTCACTGACGGATGCCCATTTGATAGCACAGTTGCCCAGAGAAGAGCAAGAGGAGCCTTCTCAATCTCCTTACTTTTGCAATGACCGCTCCCCACATTAAATGGAGGGCTCCCTTTGTGTTCCTGGACCCTAAATGGCACCATTAGCACAGGCTTGGCTTCGCCTTCCCTCAGGTGGCAGTATCAGGCCTTGGGCGGAATCTTTTAGTCTATCTTCCCTGAATGGGGGGGCATGCAGCAGTGACCCACGCCCCCCTGCTCTTTGCGGTGGCGATACCAGGGTTCCCCGTTAAATGGGTTGTTTGAGGGGAGGCTTTGGCCGTAAGCCTAGAGGTCGTCATTGCTCTCCCCTGTGACGGTGGCGTAATGGGGGCGGGCTCTCTCTGCTTGAACATATGTTCTCCAGAACCAGCCCACCCCCCCCACACTGGATAACCCTGATGTTCCCCAGATCCCTGGAGGGGGACTGGGAGGGATAAAACGCCCAATGCCTGAGCCAAGGTCTACCCACATCTGAAACATAATAAAGTTGTGGCCAATTTTAATCCCATAGCACGTTGTCTTGAGCTGTTAATACACACAGGGGCCGCCCAGGGTTTTGGGGAGTCCCCCTGTCCACGCAAATGAGGGTTCTGAGAGTCGACAGTGGGCTTTCTGCATGGGTGTGGGCCTTTTCAGGTGTCCAAGAATGCCTACTCCCAATGCCAGCCCCGCCCAAATGTCTCAAATTAAATCACTGCATTCTTAACAAATGCATGGAACAAAGAATAGGGAAAGCACTTTCTTCTAGTGCTGCAACTGCCTCTATTTAAAAAACCAGAGTGACGACTACAGTGTTGCAGCATAAAGAAGAAAGGCATTCCAAAGGGTTGTATTTCCATGAAATCTGTACACATCAAGACGACTGGACAAATGGAAGCATGACAGAATTACTATTTATATTGGATGTCCCAAGGCAATGATGGATCTAATCTTTCACATCCTGTACCCTTCCAGTCCTGTCTTTTCCCACAGGCATTTGATAAATCATCAGTTGTACCAGAGTGTCTCTTGACTGCAGTTCTGCTGAAATGCCACTGTCTGGTCTGTCAGCTGGTGCTATGTATATGTGTGTGTTGCATAAAAGTAAAAGTGACCTTGCCTTTTTTGCCCTCGGTATAGTTTGATACCCTGGCAAAATGGGATGGACTAGGTCGCTTGAAAGCTAATTGGCTGCTGAAGTGGGCATCTTATACTGTAATTGGTTGCATGGCAAGCAGCTTTTGGAGCAATCACATTTGAGAGGGGGATGAAGAAGGACTGCCAATGCTTGGATAATTTGTCTGGAGTCATTAAAACTGTGTTATAATAAATCAACACTGAAAGAAGTAAACCATCACAAAGGATTGTACTCTGTAATGATCAGGTGCTTAAGCATCAGCAAGAATTCTCTATGTGGTTTAGGTAAAGGTAAAGGTAAAGGGACCCCTGACCATTAGGTCCAGTCGTGGCCGACTCTGGGGTTGCGGTGCTCATCTCGCTTTATTGGCTGAGGGAGCCGGCGTACAGCTTCCGGGTCATGTGGCCAGCATGACTAAGCCGCTTCTGGCGAACCAGAGCAGCGCACGGAAACGCCGTTTATCTTCCCGCCGGAGCGGTGCCTATTTATCTACTTGCACTTTGACGTGCTTTCGAACTGCTAGGTTGGCAGGTTTAGCACAGTCTATATTATCAAATATAGAACTGTAGAATCAGAAGGGACCCAATGGTCATCTAGTCCAACCCATTGCAATGCTGGATTGGAATCAATATTTCAGTCTGTTAAATGGGAAGAAGAGGGGTGATTCAAAGCCTATTATCTCGAAAAGCAATGGGAGAAAACGCTCAGAATGCTTGGTTGAACATGTCACCAACAATAGGTGAGAATGCAAGTCAGTGATTCGCAAAAGGGAAATAAGCAAGTGTAAAGAATGGCCCTAACCAATTTAACATAAACCCTGAAAATTTCACATAGTGGTGCATCAACCCACTTCTTCACTGTGAGCTAGTGACTTCAAGAATACTGTGTTCAAGTCCATAATGGATTTTGCAATATCCCCTGTGTGTGTGTTTTATGCTTCATTTAGTCATTATATTTATTATCTCACTTTTTAGCCAAGATTTCAGACAAAGCAGCTTGCAATTATAATCCACAAACAGGAGCACTATATGTTAAAAGAATATGAAGATTTGTGTGGCAGCCTATTCTAGTTTCTGGCAATATGGTCCAGATTCCAGGCTGCGCCCTCTAGACAGAGCAAGCAAAAGAGCTGCAGATGGACTTGGGGGCAGCTGGTGATACAGATACTGTCTAGGAGCAGCCTGCTATGCATCAGGTTGAAATGGTATGATTCAGGTGATACCATGAAGGTAGATTAATTGGTGCCTGAACAGTGGAGCATTCTCAGAGCAATTGTGTTAGCCTGAAGGCGAGCATCCTATGGACTCTGCTCCAGGCAGCTCAATTATTAGAGCCAGGACCAACGGCAGCCCAAAGAAATGGTCCCTCAATTCTGTAGGATTATGTTCATGTAGAATAGAATAGTACATGAATCTTTAGCACCATGTTCTAGAAACTAAAAGGGTATTAAAGTAATATGAAGATTGATTCTTAATATGCAAACATGCATAGAATTGTAATCTTCTATATTTTGGGGCTGATCCTGCTACATTATAGAAAAACTAAGCTTATCCAGCTTAACTTAGTGGGCATGCTTAACTCCCAGTGGCTCTGGTAGAACAAGGAAGCCTAACTTTCACTGAGTGGCATCCTTCACCTATATTACTATACTCCTAAGTAAAAGCGAACTAAAAGTCAGTGTACTGAAAGAAGCAAAGATCAACAGTGTTGAAGCAATGATTCTTCAACATAAACTTTGTTGGACTGGTCATGTTGTTCAGATGCCTGATTATCATCTTCCAAAGCAACTACTCTATTCCCAACTTAAGAATAGAAAGAGAAATACTGGTGGACAACTAAGAGGTTTAAAGACGCTCTCAAGGCAAACCATAAAAAATGCAGTCTAAACACAGAAAATTGGGAAACACTGGCCTGCGAGAGCTCCAACTGGAGAATAGCCTCTACCAAAGGTGCCATGGACTTTGATGAAGAATGAACTCAGGGCGAAAAGGGATGAAAACTGTGTTCATGGAAGACAATCTTACTTGGCTACAAGTAAGAAAATACTCCTAAGATGTGTTGAGTACTGACATTTTGTAAATAAGAAATAAATAGATAATCTTTTAAACAAAATATTTGAGTTAATAGGAACTGTATTGTCAATTATTTGGCAGGGGACTTCAAAAATAGAATGTGCCAGATATGTGCAGATTTCCATTTCTCATCAGTGGTATTCACCTAAGACCCATTGAAATTATTCAATATTACTAAGTCAGGTCTAAGAATTTATAAAGTTTACTTAGTTGAATAGTACCCAATAAGTTTTAGATCCAATTATGTCCATGTCAGGCAGGACAATGGGTTCATCACAAGAGCAAACTAACTTTTAAAACACATTTTTTCTCACTTTTCACCTACAACCATAAGAGCTACATTTCTACCCTCTTGACAAAGCTTTCATTGCTGGGATTCCCAGGACTCTGCCATGAACTATTAGAGCCCTAACCAAATGTTGCCTATCTGTGCACTGGTAATTGGAGAAATGACTGAACCCGAAAAACAGCCTAGAGCAGCATATGGCAAGTCTGCTTTGAAAAAGCTTGCTAGCTGAAGCAAAGAGTAGAAAAGATATTCTGAATTTAGATCAGGGGGGTGGGGTGACTTTTAAATTTGCATGATGTAAATGAACACCAGTTGTCAGGCTAGTATTACTTTAGATCTGCAGGGGGAAAGTTCACAGCTGGTGATTTATTGAGTGTATATAAGAAAGAGCAGACTGATGCTGGCATCACGCCCAAGTATCTATGACTTGATCAAAAGGAACGTGTAAGGTAGGTATAGAGTACTGTCAGGAAGAAAAACCCATCTTCTTCAGCCACGAAGAGAAAAAGTAATTAAAACACTCCTACTGATGCTATTACGGAACTCAAAGATCAAAGCACCTGAAGGGCTTATGGAGAACCTGAAAGTTCAGCTATTTAGCATGCTGTGGAAATGACAAATCATTGCAGTCGGCAAGAACAGCTTTAAAAATAGTGTTACGTATGATATGGTCGTAGCAAAGTTAAAGGCAGGTCTAATGCAGCATGTTCTCATTTGATGTCCTGTACAAAAGGTTCAGGTAACATTATGGCATACCTAACCTTATTGTATTTTATCTTCACATCAACCCTATAACATAGTTTGGCCTGAGACAGTGACTTGTTGAATGTTTACTCCTTCTATTTAATGATTAAAGATGAATTTTCAAACGCAACCTAAGCACTTGACGAGAACAAAATCAAGCAAATGGTCTGCATGAAAGAGCCATCAGAGAAAATACAGTACAGATAGAAGCTTCATGTCAACCTTATTTTTCAATGTTCGCAAAATCATCAAATGATGTCCTGGAAAAGACCCTGATGTTAGGAAATATTGAGGGCACAAGGAGAAGGGGAAGACAGAGGACGAGATGGCTGGATAGTGTTCTTGAAGCTACTAACATGTGTTTGACCAAACTGTGGGAGGCAGTGGAAGACAGGAGTGTCTGATGTGCTCTGGTCCATGGGGTCATGAGGAATCGGACACGACTAAACAACAACAACCAGTGGTAGACCTGCATGTGTGATCCAGAATCAGGAAGCATTTGAACCTAAACCACTAAAATTAAACCCAACATCCTAGGCATTACATCATGTATTAAGAGTATGCACTACAACATGCTTATTAACAGAGCAATTGTATTCATGACTGCTCAGATCTGAGTCCCAAAGAGCTCAACGGGGCTTCCTCCCATGTACGTGGATATAGGATTGCAGCTTAAATATACTAATAATGCAGCAGTAGATAACCTTTCACTTTAGAATAGCCCTGCAGCATTCAAAATGACTTCAGTGGGGAAAAGCTGGGTTAATTAGATGAGTGACTGCTCCCTTAGGAAAATCCTACTACTACTACCACCACCGATAAAATAAAATATGGAAACTGGCTTTCCTTTACTCATCATAGCCACAGTGAGGAAATGATAGTTATAATGAAGTAATGACTTGACTGCTACGTTGTGCAAATACTAGTAAAAGACATAAGAAAGTAAAATGTATATACAATTTCTTTAGAAATTCAACACATCATAGAGAAAGGTAAACTGCAATTCTTGTCCTTGACGTCCCATGCTAAATGTGGAGGAATTTATATGGAGGAATTTCAGCAATACCTGCTTGCTGAAGCCCAGAAAAAGTTTTACTGTCTGATTGTATTTGCTTGTTTAATAAAATTTATAGGCAGCTTGACTGTAACAACTCCCCCCCCCAAAAAAACCCCCCTTTGAAGCAGTTATGATGACCTATGTGCATAGAACATTCCACAGGGCCATTCAGCCCACTTTACGAATATGGAGATATTCACACATTATATATGACCACTTGCCTCACAGGATACATCAGCTCCTGTTAGTAGTGAGACATCTAAGGTGAGCAATTGATTTGGGGTCATTTTAAGTAAAGCAATTATTGTGGAGCTGAAACACCGAAGTTCAGAATGAGACAATGGAGAAGGTTTCGATACAATGTGAAGAAAGAAGTGGCAACTATGAACCAGTTATTATTTGAAGAAATGCCTGACACATACTAGTTTAAGACATGATAAATAATACTGAGAACAAGTTATCCTTAGGACTGTTAAAAGTGCCTTCAAAGGCAGCAGAGGTTTGTTATTTTTGGATGTTATGTCTTTTATGACAAATGAAACAACATTCCATACCTGTCACTGGGCAGTGATGCTCCAGCAAGTTTAACTATTGTGGGGAATATATCCATATTACTTGTGGGCTCATCAATATGTGTGCCAGGCTTAAACACTCCAGGCCAGCGGAGAAGACCAGGTACTCGAATCCCTCCTTCCCAACTTGTAGACTTTCCACCTAGAGAAAAAGGATTACAAAATTTAGGGACGGGCAACTTGAAGACATCCAGATGTTATAGCACTCCAACTCCCATCATACTCAGAGAGCATGGCCAATGGTCAGGGGTGAGGGGAGTTGTAGTCCAACAACATCTGGCAGGCCACAGGTTCTCCATCCCTGTAATAGTCCAATCAAACAATTTGCCAGATTGATCCATTAACCTTGTTATCAACCCAAATGGTGCCCCATTTGTTAACTTTGTAGGCAGCCTACCTTTAGCACAACTGGGAGCCTCGCCAGTTTAAGGACAGGATTATGAAACACTGTTTAGACCAAGGAAGTAAGTCTTGCTGTTGTTGCTGTCTTTGAGCTTTTACAGTAAAATGTTTGATGTCTTACTCTTGTCTCAATTATTAGATACAGCACCATGATTAATCATGGAGCAGATCTTTTAAAAAACAGCATTGTTTTTAATAAAAGTCCTTGGAAAGTTGAAGATGCAAGCACCACCTTAAAAGAGACATTCTCCCACACCCACACACAGGAAGAAAATGTTTCCTGTACACTGCCTAATAACAAAGGATGTACACTTTTGGCTTTACAGTGATTATTTTTGCTTGCATAAATTTAATCAACAGACAAATCAGCCCAAACTCACATGAATAATAAATTCATGATCTATTGAATCAGGTTGCACTCTTATACATCTCTTCTGAAAAGATAACACATGCAGCTTGCCCAATCTGCAAGTGGGCACAAAAGATGGTAGTCAACTAAGTTTTATTTAGTGTGGACCCACTGATATTGTAATAATTGTAGTGGAAAGCTGAAATTTCAAGGGGAAACTAGGATTCTGGTTTTTGTATTGTTTCCTAATTGATAAATCTTTCTCAGACTAGCCATAGTGAGACATACTTCAGAACAACAACAACATCACCAGGTAGAGAGAAGTCTAAGTACCAGAACAGGATGGGTGGGTTTTTCATGTCCATCCCTCATGAAGGCTATATGATCCAAATTTCTGTTCACATAAGTAAGGCCACCATTCTGGCAGCATCTTGAATAAAAATATTTAAGATAATGGATTCCACCACCTTATGAGCTAGATAGTTTTTCATCATTACTGCAACCCTGATTGATGATTTTTGCCAAAGGACACAAGCCTATGTACCAGAAGCAAGGAAGCAATGGCACGATTATGTCCTTTAAAAAGTGGAAGTTTTGCCCAACTGAAGAATTATTATTTTCTGAAGTATAAACTCCAGCTTATTTTGCATCTCTCCCAAAAGAGCCACAAAATGCTTATTTAACTTAAATACTGTTGTGAACTGAATTGTCCGTGACCCCACACAAAAATAATCCTAGGGTTGTGATGCTATTAGCTCACCAAAAATTACCTCTCTATGTGCTGCAGCACTGAAAATGTTGGGAAATATTAGAATGGTTTGGAAAAATAAAGCAGCGAGTATTATAATTGCATTCTATAAATCTATGCTGCAGCAACACTTGGAACACTGAACTGTGTGCAGTTGCGGCCACCAGCTTTTCTTTTCTTTTTTAAAGGATATAATAGAATGAGAAGATGATTGTTGTGGGGAGGAGACAGAGATCTTTTCCTGCCAAGAAATTGTGGCTCTTTAGAATAAAGATGACCATGAGGCGAGGCAAGCTCAATATGTTTTGCTGACTGCGTTGAAGGAAAAGATGGAGTCTGCCCTCTCCCACACACTACATAAACAAGCCAATTGGACTGTTAATTGAACCTTAATTAAGCATTGATGATGGGACAGTGTTCTCCAAGACAGTTCAGTGAGCAAACAACTCAGGGGCGGCAAGGCAGCTCTGTTCTTCAACCCTTCGTGGCTGCTGCCCACTTCCCAGTATCTGCCCCCCGAGGTGGCTGCTTCACTCTGCCTAATGGTAAGCCGGGGCCCTGCTCAGAGATGGTATTTGATGGCTGTGTATCTTTCTTTCCCCTTCCTTCCTCTGGAACACCTTCTCCGGGGGTTTTCCCCCCATCCACATTCAAGAAAGTAGCTGCCAGGGAAGGGTACCACATCAACAGCAGTGCTGTGCTTATCAGGAGAGAGGGTGAGACTGTAATACAAGGAGAGCATTGCCTGAAATAGGGAGAAGGCATCTTACTCTAGTTGTCTACTGACACAAGATCCCTTTGTCCAGTGTTTAGCGATTCCCACCTCCCACTGCAGCTCTGTATGATGCACTTCTGGGTGGGTGAGGAACTGACCTTGGAGAGTGTCAGGGACTGGGCAGAGGAGGAATGGTGGAGACTGCCTCTCCATCCTAACTCTTCCAGGGAGGAGGAAGAGGAAGACAGTATAGATTTACAACAGGGGGTTGAGGGAGGTAGCAGCTGAGAGGCAGATGAGGGGAAAAGCTGGGAAATCATGGGACAGCTGGAACAACACCCAGCTGACACGTTATTAAAAAGCATTCTAGACCTTCCATCTCCCAGAACCTGGCGAGCCTTAAAAGTAAGCGAGCAAAGAACTCAAAGACAGAGGGCACGTAGCAGCACTCATAGAGGAGACGATGAGAATGATGAACGAGGAAGTGGGAGAGACGGGGGGCAGTGGAGATTCACTTTGGACAACACCATTATCCAAGAGGCTGGGTTCTATAGCCTCTTTCTGTAAAGACTGAAATAAAAAAGGATGGTAAGAAAGTTTTCCTTGTCTTTATAATTTCCTGGGCAACCAGCTGGGAGCTGCTGACAGCATCCTGACAGAGAGATGGGGGTTTTTTTGGGGGGGGGAGGTATAGGGTACTTTAGAGGAGATGACGACAATAAAGGCATAGTTGCATGAGCTGCCTTCTGCCAATTAACCCACAGGCAATATACTAGAGATTTATTAAAATTATGGATGGTTTGGAAAGAGTAAACACAACTTAAACCATGTTGAAAGGGGATTAGAAAGAACTTTGTCCATGTTTACAAAGCTACTATACCTCTTAATTCCATATGTTAGTGTCAGACTCTGACTTTCCAAAACCAACTAGATGTCAGATATAATAGTGGACTATCAGTGAAATCCTACTTATGTGTACTCAAATGTATGCACCATTGATTTCAATAGGACTTACTCTCAGGAACATGAGTACAGTCATACCTCATGTTACTTTTGCTTCAGGTTGAGTATTTTTAGGTTGTGTCCCGCGGCGACCCGGAAGTACCGGAAAGGGTTACTTCCAGGTTTTGCCACTCGCGCATGCGCACAAAATGATGTCACGTGTGATCGCAGAAGCGTCGAGTCGTGACCCGCACACACACGCGGGTGCAAGTTGCGTTCTGCTCATGTTGCGAATGGGCCTCCAGAACAGATCCCGTTCACAACCAGAGGTACCACTGTATAGGATTGCAGCCTAAATGGACCTTTGGTCTGAACCAGTAAAGCAGTCTCCAAAAACACTGGTAAATGCATTTTGCACACTTAACATTATTTAATGCTTCTCTTTCTTCATCTGGCGTGTGATTGCAGTCAACAGCTTTGTTTGCTGCCTTTCTGTACCTTACCAAACATTCCTTGAGCATGTCACCTTCAGTGTCAACACCCCATGAGGGGTGAAGAGAGAAAGAAGCAAAACTGAAAATCCCCACTTCATGAGTGAGAATGAATAGCAAGCATGCTTTTGTGAGGCAGACAACAACACAGTATGAGAATGTAGAATGGACATGGAATATGCATTATTTCAAAGGCTCCAAAAATATATATATATTATCTGTTTGGAATGTGTTGGCCAGAAAAAATCTGAACAGAATTTCATGAAAGGCAACCAAAGAACTGGTAGAAAGATCTATTATTTCAGGAAATGAAAAGGCCATATTTTTCAGCAAGTGATAGCAACAATAGGTGTATCCTCTTGACAGTATAATTTGAATTAAATTTAAAATCAATATGCTAGTAGTTTGTGTTTCTTTTTGCTGCGGCTGAATGTGAGGTTAGGAATGCAATATTCTTCAGTGAATTAAAATGTTGGATCAAGGGCAGTCTTTCATTTCATGTCAATATAGCAATTATCACAAGTGGAAACAGCTGAGAAGTTTAGGAGTTAAAACCACACTAAAAAAAGTTCAAAGCAATGTTCAACTACTCTATTATCTAGCCCAGTAGAAATGAACAGGGAAATTCAAAAGAATAAATCAGGGCCGATGAAGTCCACACGTTATTTCATTTCAGCTGTGTTGTTATATTTTGATCACAAATAGTATACTGTGTGCAGTTTGAAGATGACAACTATGTTAAGGATCAAACCCATAAAAACGGCTTTAAAAATCTAAACTAGTTTTAAAAGGAAAAAAAATCCCAATGTTAAAATATCAGCTGCTTTCAATCTCTCTTATTGGACAGTTAAAGCACTGAATATTTAGTAGTTTCACTTTGAATTTCAGTGTGAACCTTCCTGTTTGATAAGGGAGAAGCTATTGTCGAACAGCTATGCAAGCCATATCAGAATCAAGCTGTGCATTTTTTTTTCTTGCCAAAGTCCTGAAGACCAATCATAGCTCAGACAAAAATGTTCAAAGGTTGGTTCCAATGGTTGAATACAACTAAATCATTGTGTGCATTGAGCAACTTCCACAAGCACAACAGAATTTCCCTCCCCTACACCGCCCCAGCCTCCCCCCCCCACTTGCAACTGCTCAAATCTGCTCTGGGGTTTCCCCCAAGTATCTGGAGGATATTTGGGAGTAGTGGAGGTTCACAGGAAGAGGAGAGGGAGGGGACATTTCATTGTGCTTGAAGAAGTTGTCTCATGTGCACCATGATTTAGCTCAGGCTTCCTCAACCTCGGCCCTCCAGATGTTTTTGGCCTACAACTCCCATGATCCCTAGCTAGCAGGACCAGTGGTCAGGGATGATGGGAATTGTAGTCTCAAAACATCTGCAGGGCCGAGGTTGAGGAAGCCTGATTTAGCTGAACACAACCCTGTTGCTCTGGGAACTGTGGAATCCTGAGGTAGTCCAAAGCCCACAGCCCATAGAAGCTGCCATGTTTTCAGGACAAATGAGCTATGTAATTCCAGAGTTTTTCTGGCAGAGTTTAGGCACTCTGTAACATGCCTCAGCCCAGCCTTAGTGTCAGGGTAAGACAAAACTGTTAGCAGGGCCAGGTTTACATAATACATAAATATGATATCTGTCATACTTTTAGTTCCATGGTTTGGAGATTTTATCGCTGTGCTGACTGAAGGTATATAACGCTTTAAATGGCTGCTGGTGCAATTGGGTGTTTATGTGTGTGGTACTGTAGATGGTGACCCTTATTGTTCTGCTGAGTTTTATAGTTTTAATATGTTGCGAGCTGCACTGGCAGGGTCAGATGTGAAAGACAGCACACTAATGTTGAAATACATAAATCTACCCTGAGCGTGGCCTGAGAAGCTCATGGAATGCCAAACTGCTTTGCTCACAAGTCTCAGGAATGCCCTTGAGCTGTGTCAGGGTGGCCCAAGACATATTGCTGCCTGAGGCAAAAAGCAAGATCGTTTCCCTGCATTCCACATGCAAAAGCCCACTGGAGTGGTAGTGCAATATTACTTCAGCACTGGTGACATGAGAGGGCTCTTTGGTGTGCTTGTGACAGCAGCCTAGCACATATGGGTCATTTAACATCCCCAGCTCTTTCCTCCAACAGACTGGAATGACAGGGGAGCTTCTCCTGTTGCCCCAGCATCTGACACAGTTTTACCTGATGGGAGGGTCATCCCTGAGCTATGTCAGGGAATTCATGAAACCCAGAAGTCCTGCCATTGGGCCTTTTGAACACTTAATTCTAGTGTACAGAACGTGAAAGATAATGACCGCTCCCCGCTTAAAACGGGGGGCGCCCTTTGCGTGGACGCGTGCAGCCCCTAGATCTGGAGCGGCTCCAACAGCATAGGCTTGGCTTTGCCTTCCCTCAGGTGGGATACCTGGAGGTCTCTGCCTACCTCAGTCAGTTGTCCAATCCCACCTGGGGGAAGCATTGCCAAGGAGACCAGGCCAGGTAGGGGAGGGATTACCTGCCCACACAATAGAGGGAGGATCTTACCTGGGAATCCTCACTTGGCTCCAGAGCTTCTCCCACCCTACCCACCCTCAGTTAATGTCTTATTTTGCAGGTTAACTTTTCTTCACAGGTTTTGCAGGTTAACTTTTCTTCACAGGTATGCGGGCGCTGCTACGTTAAGGTCTCTGTTAAAGGGCCGGAAAGGAATTTCCCTGCATTGGCAGGTTTCGCCTTTCCCGTAGCAAAACGTCACAACTTTGGCGGTATCAGGCCTTGGGCGGAATCCTTTGTCCATCTTCCTCTTTGCGGCGGCGATACCAGGGTTCCCCGTTTAAGGGGTTTCTGAAGGGAGGCTTTGACCGTACGCCGAAAGGTCGTCATTGCTCTCCCCTGTGGCGGCGGCGTAACGGGGGCGGCTATCTCTGCTTGAACATATGTTCTCCAGAGCCGGCCCATCCCCCCCCACACACACTGGATAACCCTGATGCTCCCTAGGTCCCCGGCTGGGGACTGGGGAGGGAGAACACCCAATGCCTGAGCCAAGGTCTACCCACATTTGAAATTTAATAAAGCTGTGGCCAATTTAATCCCATAGCACGTTGTCTTGAGTCGTTATTCCACATGACGGGGGGGACTGCGCGGGATCTGGGGACTCCGCCTGTCCACGCAATGCAAGGCATTCAAAAGAATACAGGGACAGGGACAGCTGGAGTTGCTCTTCAGTCACAAAGTAAGCTAAAATAAAATGTAAAATACTGTTTTAACTAAGCTCTAACGATCTGATCAGGTTCAATGAACCATGATTGGATTCAACAGAATGGAAATAAAATTGGCAATAATTGTGTTTATGGCCAGGTTATGTCTAAATAACCTCTGATTCAACTAACATAGAGATACTTCGGATATCCGGTCTCGTGAGCAGGTACTAGAATAACCATGAAAGAGAACAAAGATGATAATGGCATGATATTCACAGCAGCAATAAAAACGGCAGTTGCAACAGCAGCAGCATTGAAACTAAACTAACCAGACTTTGAAAGTGAGACTGAGCAGACTAGAGAGTATTCAGTGTATCCCAAATGTGCAAAATAGAAATTCAAGATGAACAATGTTTCATAAGGACAGAAGGAATTCATTTTTAAGTAATGTTCATATTCAAAACAAAAAAAAAAATTTCCTTCCAGTAGCACCTTAAAGACCAACTAAGTTAGTTCTTGGTATGAGCTTTCGTGTGCATGCACACTTCTTCAGATAATATATTATAATGGGACGCGGGTGGCGCTATGGGTTAAACCACAGAGCCTAATGGTTATTATATTAACCATGTATAAATTGCACTTTTAATTGCAAGCCTCCTTGGACCCTTTGGGAGCCAAATGGCAAGATATAATTGATTTTACAAATAAATAAATTCAGCTGAAAATGTTCTGTTGAGACTATCCTCACAACCAGAGTTTTCAGTCCACACAGCTGATGCCATTTCGTTTTATCCGATTCCCACTAGCTGCAGCCAGGCACTTTATTTCCAAAAGCTCTTATGCTTCATTATTGGTTCTGATCTGGCTGTGCATGATGATAAATGATTGAGTTCAAATTGTGAAGATACACTGAGAGCTTTCGAGTTAGGCTAGTGCCAATTACTGTTGAGCAGATAGTGGTATCTCTGATGAGAGGGTTAATTGGTTGGATTGATCTTCACATGTTCATATATGGAAGATACATTATTGAGAATCCTCATCGCAAACACTATATTTATAGAAAATTATGCTACAATTTCTGTTTAGACAAACCAATAACCACATGGTTCAACTCACGAACAATACACATGCAATATTTTATTTTATTTTCTCTTCTGGTTTTCTATAGTCCAGAGTAGAAAATGTTTGATATGTTGGACCTTAGGCCTTAATAATCGTTATTTCCAAAGGAAAACATATCAGGATAAACTTGGGCATACTTAGTTAAACATTTAACTACACGCAGAGACCTTTCTGAAATCAATCTTCTTAATCTAAACATTGAAGATCAAATTATATTTTGATATTGAGCAAACGGTACAAGACAAAGGAAAAGGTAAATATGGTTCTGAATATTTAAACAGAAATGTGTGGTGAGAGACTATTCCCAGGATTGGTGAACATCATTCAAAGCAAAGAAAATAGAATGAGTAGCTAAACGGCTCCCAGCAGTCTTCCTCATCCTAGCATGACCAAGAAAATAACTCAGAATGGGACAGAATGGGATAAATTGCTGGCTTATGTGATCATCAGCTGAGGCCCTCCTACATGTCCCTCCTTCACAAGAGTTCTAGAGGATGGAAACACAAGAATGAGCCTTTTCTGTAGTGCCTCCTCACTTATGGAATGCTCTCCTCAGGGTGACTCACCTGGCACCATCTTAGGTGCCAGGCAAAAACATTCTTCTTCTCCCATGCCTTTAGCTAATTAAATAATCTATGCCTTTTTAAACTGCTGTGAGTGTGTGTGTTTCGTTTGTTAATATGTTATGTATTTTTCTGTCTTTATATTGAAAACTGCTGTGTGATCCTTGGATGAAGGGTGGTAGATAAATTTAATAAATAATAATATAGGAGCAGATCTGTAGTCACCAGGGGCAAAGATCAGCTTTAAGCCCCAACCGAATAGTGTGCAATCCTTTACTTTCTCCTGTAAAAGGAATGGGTGGCAGTCATATCTTCATGGAAAAGTAAAGTCATGGACTTTACATGGCTGCAAAACCTGCCCTCTATGCCTGACTCTGGGTGGCCAGAAAATGTGCAGAAGAATAGATGCCTGTGGATGATAGAGGTCAGGAGTTCCAATGACTGTGGGTGCCCTGGGCTGTGGGTGCCATACAGCGTGCATTGCCCTGGCACCAAAATTTGTGGGTGCCCGGCCCCTTCATGGGGAATTTTGCAGGTGCTCAGGTACCCGGGGCCCCAGGGAGTTGGCACCTATGATAGAGGTGATGAAGCTATGGGCCTCCATTTGTTGTTGGACTCAATACACATCAGCCCCAGCCAGCAAGGCCAATCAATGATCAGGGATACTGGGGCTTTGGGATGGATTCAATTAAACAGTTGCGCTAGCAGGAGTCAGCACAATGAGCTCCACTAGTTCAATGGGGCTTCCCTGCCTCCCCCACCCCACCCCAAATAATCTCTCGAGGGTTGAGGGAACCTCCCAGAACAGCACAAGGGTGAGTGGAGTTTGTTTCATCATCATTGGAACAACAATGATAATGTGGTGCTGAATTCCACTCTAGTCATCCAACAACACATTGGGCATATTACTTCCAGTAACAGAGGCAATATGACCCTCTAATTACTAGATGACAGAAACCTGACTGGGAGAATGCTTTGAGTTAATGTTCTGATTGTGGGCTTCTCATAGTCATATGGTTGGCCACTGTGAGACCAGCATGCTGGGAAAGATAGGCATTTGTTCTGATCTATCATGGGCCTTCTTATGCTATTCTGGCAGCTGTTATCATGATATCCAAAATTCTATAGGGCTAACTCATTTGTTGTTAGAGGAGCAAAGCTAGTATAGAAAGGAATAGTGTAATTCATCCAACTCATGTTCTTATTTATTTATAGACATTAACGGAGCAGTGCTGTTTCCACAGGGAAACAGCAACCGTGTCACTATGGTAACATACAAATCTACACTTAAGAGATGGGACCCTCTGTTTTACTTTTCTAGCAGCAATTAATAATTTTATTCAAACATTTGGATCACATTTTCCAAAATGTCCTTTTTAATTACCTAATCATACAAATCACACAGCCATTCATTTGTTTAATTTTTTAATAAAATTTAATTCCAAAAATACTCTATAAACAGGCACAACCAGATTTTAATATAGCTTTCTAAACTTTCTCTCAAGCTTGGGAAGCTCATTAAACTAATTAGGTACTCAATTCAGATGCTGATGTAGTTCTGCTTCTTCTGATAAGAAGAACAAGCCTTACATTAATTTATGAATTTTAAAGTATGACATGTTACAGTAAAAAAATAATGTAAGAAGTGAAAAGGGAATTTATAATAGTGGATGAACGTGTGTGGTTTACTGTGATTTTTGTATGCTTCTTAAATATCAAATAGCCATGCTGTATACAGTTCTGGTTGTGTCGCTTCAAAAAGGGTAAGTTGGGAAATGTTCAGAAAAGGGTGGTCAAAATTATCAAGGTGATGAAGCAACTCCCCTATGAAGATTGCAGTGTTTGGAACTTTTTAGTTCGAGAAAAAGAGAGTAAGAGTTGACAAAATAGAAGATAATAAAGTTATGCCCGACATGGAGAAGGTGGATAGAGAAAAATGTTTGTCTCTCTTTCATAACACTAGAGCTCGTGGGCATCCAAGGAAGTGGAATGTTGGAAGACTCAAGACAGGTAAAAGAAAGTACCGTATTTTTTGCTCTATAAGACACACCAGACCACAAGACGCACCTAGTTTTTGGAGGAGGAAAACAAGAAAAAAAATATTCTGAATCTCAGAAGCTAGAACAGCAAGAGGGATCGCTACGCAGTGAAAGCAGCAATCCCTCTTGCTGTTCTGGCTTCTGGGATAGCTGTGCAGCCTGCATTTGCTCCATAAGACGCACACACATTTCCCCTTACTTTTTAGAAGGGAAAAAGTGAGTCTTATAGAGCAAAAAATATGGTACTTCTTTATGTAGCACATAGTTAAAGTATGGAACTCATTCCTATAGAAAGCAGTGATTGCCATCAACCTAGATGGTCTTAAAGAAGTTTTAGACAAATACATGGAGGAGAGGGCTATCAAAGGCTACTAGCCATGATGACTATGTCCTGCCTCCCTGGTTGGAGGCAGTAATGCTTTTGAGTACCAATTGCCGGAAATCGCAGGAGGGGAGAGTGCCCTTTTGC
Source organism: Podarcis filfolensis (assembly GCF_964270895.1). Classification (NCBI taxonomy): domain Eukaryota; kingdom Metazoa; phylum Chordata; class Lepidosauria; order Squamata; family Lacertidae; genus Podarcis; species Podarcis filfolensis. The sequence goes on along the minus strand of NC_139607.1, from coordinate 36,520,432 downwards.
TTGAATCCTGCTTGCAGGTTTCCCAAGCTGCATGTGGTTGGCCATTGTGAGAACAGGATGCTGGACTTGATGGGCTACTGGCTGGCCTAAGTCCTCTCAAGTCAAGAGTTTTTGTTACTGATGATGTTTTTTGCAATGTGAGCCTGTTTCATTATGCGAATTCATGCTATTATCTTGATCAGCCTTTCCCAACTGTGAGTCTCCAGATCCTGTTGGACTATAACTCCTATCATCCCTAGCCAGTAGAGGCAGTAGTCAGGAATAATGGGAGTTGTAGTCCAACAACATCTAGGGGCCTGAAGTTAGGAAAAGGCTGTTCAAGATTGCAGTTCTTTGGACAGCTGGTCTCATTAGGCAAGGCATTCTCCCCAAATAACGCAGAATTTGCATCACTATTTCCTTCCTGTAGAATGAGAGTTGGATGGATAAGTGAGACACAAATAAAGCTAAACTTCTAACCCCACTCATATGGTTGTAAGCCCCATTGAATTTAATAGGATTTCTTTCTGAGTGGAGGTCATTAGGAATACACTGTAAGAGAGCATGTGCTTATTCTGAGAGAAAGTAAATCTAATGGGTGTCTTTTTAGGATTTTATGCATGTTAACAGAAGCTACACAATAAGGTTACTAGACACTGGGTTGAAATAAACAACACTGTATAAAATTTATCACTTGAATATCAGTGATAAATGTGTTACGTAAATGCACATACTTAATATATGTTCTTAAAGTTTTACAACTATTACTTATATGCCTGTGACATCTCAAAAGCAATAACATTCACAGTCTTATACTAAATGTATATTCACTTTCATGAAAAAAACATAGAGCATTTGAGAACGGTTATAATCCTTGAAAGATTCCACCAACAGTGTCTCCAAAAAAATCACTTGGGAAGACATATCACTTGGGAAGACATGCGAACTAATGCCAGTATACTGGAAGAAGCAAAGATCACCAGTGTCAAAGCAATGATTCTTCAACATCAACTTCGTTGGACTGGTCATGTTATTCGGATGCCTGATTATCGTCTTCCAAAGTAACTACTCCATTCCGAACTTAAAAATGGAAAGCGTAATGCTGGTGGTCAACCAAAGAGTTTTAAAGACTCTCTCTCAAGGCAAATCTTAAAAAATGTAGTATAAACACTAACAACTGAGAAACACTGGCCTGCAAGCACTCCAATTGCATAATAGCCTTTACCAAAGGTGTCATGGACTTTGAAGACGCTGAAACTCAGGACAAAAGGGAGAAATGTGCTAAGAGGAAAGCACGTTTGGCAGATCCACACCGTGATCAACTCCTACCTAGAAACCCATGTCCCCACTGTGGACGGATATATGGATAAAATTGGAAGGATAAAATTGGCCTCCACAGTCACCTATGGACACACCATTAAGACCGTGTTCATGGAAGATAATCTTACTCGGCTACGAGTGATCACCAAAGAAGAAGAAGAAGAAGAAGGTTATAATCGTACATTTCCCCCCAGCTCTTGTAAAACACAATAGTAAGAACAGTAAATGGCTCATACCTTTATATATTCCATTGTAACCTCCGTGGACTTCTCCGTTGGCTGATATTTCTTCCACATGTGCCCCATGATCAGATGTGAAGTACACAAGGGTCTGCTCACGTAGGTGCCATTGATCTAATGCATGGAGAATCTGCCCTTTAAAAATATAAGGAAAAGGAGGGGGGATGATAAAAACTTATTAAATCCCTCTGTCAGTGGAAGAACATAACCATCATGGAAAACCTGAAATTTAATGAATTTGTCTAATACACTTTTAAAGCCATCCAAGTTGATAACATCAATACATCTTAGAATCATGGAATCAGAGTTGGAAGGGAGCCTAATGATAATCTAGTCCAACCCCCTACAATGCAGGAATATGCAGCTGCCCCTTATGGGGATTGAACCTGCAACCTTGGTGCTATCAGTACCACACTGTAACTGTCAGGGAACTGCCATCGGAACTAGAGGAGGAGGCGAGGCTCCACAGCGATGCTGGAGAGGGGCCAAGCAGGGAGAGAGGCAGGTCTCCTGTTGGGGAAGAAAATCAGCGCAACACCAGGGATAGAGGGGGGCCAATGGGGGAAGCAGAGAGCAGGCTCCGGGACTCTTCACTGGACACCAGCGGGGAGAGCACAGGTCCTCCGCTACCCACGCCCTCCCTGCGCAGAAGACTTCCGCGCAGGGAGAGTAGGAGGAGACTGGGCGTCAAACAACTTTTATGTTGGAAAAGGTTTAAGAAAAGCCCACTGACGGATTCTGCCAGTGACTGAACAGCCACGGAGTGGATGGCTGTCCAGCGAGAAATGGTTTAACCAGCCAACCTAGCCCAGAGCGGCGGCAACTTACGCACAAGCAACCCCTAAAGCCATTACAGTAACCAACTGAGCAAATCCCATAGTTTAACCATGCACTACCTTCTTTTGTTAGTCCTGAATCTTTCAACATTCAGCATCATTGGATGACCCTGGATTCTAGTATCCTGAAAGAGGTAATAAAATCTCAGGAAATTTGGAGATGGGTGGATTCAGTATCTGGTGTCTGGTTTGGGGGCCTCAGCATTTGATCAAACATCCCAGTCCCAAACACCAGCCCAAACACCATCTCAGGATAAAGCTCCATAATTTAGATGACAATGTTTAAGATGACAGAATGTAGATGAAGGCTTTTGTAATAAGCTGATTAGAAATAAAATGGCCAAAAAGATACACCATGAAGTAAATAAGTGCTATATATCTGAGAAGACATTTGAACCTTGCTGTAAAGCCTGTATTCTAGGCACTACAACATGTAGCCAGAAAATAAAGATATTATGTTATATAAGTATCTGATTGAGAGAGCAGCCTTTTTATGCACCTGCTCTCTCCAGCCAGTAGTTACACTACTTCTAATACATGGGGGGAGAGAATCAAATCTATTTAATTTTTAGTCTTTCCTGTAATCTATGTTTAGGCTACAACCCCATTACTTGGGAATAACCCCCAAGGAACACAATGAGACTTACTTTTAAATAGATATACAGTCGTACCTTGGAAGCCGAACGGAATCCGTTCCGGAAATTCATTCGATTTCCAAAACGTTCGAAAACCAAAGCGTGGCTTCTGATTGGCTGCAGGAAGTTCCTGCAGCCAATCAGAATGTGCAGAAGCCCCATCAGATGTTCGGCTTCCAAAAGAACGTTCAAAAACCTGAACAGTCACTTCCAGGATTTGATTGTTCAGGAGCCAAATCGTTCGAGAACTAGGCTGTTCGACTTCCAAAGTACAACTTTATATAGTATTTCATTGTGTGTGTGTCTTTTTGCATGCCCAAACAAGATCCTTCCCTTTTTTTTTTCTGCATTCACCGCTACATTCACAATTCTATTAATTGTTTCAGCTTAAACATAGTGCATCTTCAGACTTCTCAGGATTCATCATGACATTTCCATTTGCACTCCATTTCAAGCCAGTTCCCATCCAACTTCAGAGCCCAGCGTTCTTCCTCACAGAAGAGTGCAGACCTAATAGCTATTTCGCTTTTTATTCTGCCAGGCAGTTCCTTGTCACATAGACTTGTTACATTTCTCTCAATTCACCCATTTCCTTGTTTTGTGGAACTATGCATCTCCGGTGGAGACCGGTAACACTTATCTTACCATAGATTTTATTTTTTAAAAAACAAACAAACAAAAACCAAGTACTCCATAGATGAGCAATAAGCGACACTTTCCACATCAGCTTTTTCATATATATCTATTTTAACGCGAAAAGAGAAACACTCTGTAGCTGGTTGATATGGATCCACAAGAGCTAGATGGATCTCTCTGTAATTGATCAGGCAGATTTGATGTCTGGAAGTGTATCTTGCTCCCATTAGTGTTCAGTCAAATTCAGGCTTGTATGCATTAGACCTGTCATTTATATGTATGGAATTTACCTATTTATTTAGGTTTTTATTCTGCTCTGGTTTCTTACAATTGGTTTTAATGTTTATACTATTGTGTAAGTCACTTTGGGTTACTTTGTGGAAAAGGCGACAAATAAATAAATAACAAATAATAATCCAGGTGCTGAGGAAAAGGTGTAGGATGAAATTCCTTCCCTGAATGGAGATCATTACATCTCCTTAGCAGCGATGCTGTTGCCAATACAGTGGTACCTCGGGTTAAGTACTTAATTTGTTCTGGAGGTCCGTACTTAACCTGAAACTGTTCTTAACCTGAAGCAGCACTTTAGCTAATGGAACCTCCTGCTGCTGCCGCGCCGCCAGAGCACAATTTCTGTTCTCATCCTGAAGCAAAGTTCTTAACCTGAAGCAATATTTCTGGGTCAGCGGAGTCTGTAACCTGAAGCATATGTAACCTGAAGCGTATGTAACCTGAGGTACCACTGTATTGGCTTGGCCATAGCATACTAGTAGGGATGGGAGAAACTGTCAATTTTGGTTTCTCTTTGTTCTCATTCTTCGAATCTTAAATTCAGTTCTCCACATTTGCATATCTTATTCTTTTCTAAGTCCTTATGAACATTCATCAGCATTTTAGCACAATTTTGTGCTAAAATGCTGGTGAATATTCATGAGGACTATTGTTTCAGAAAGTGTGAATTAGGCAGATTTACCCTGAGGTACAAACTGACACAAATTTCTTTCACATCTCTACATTCTAGATATGTTACAGATGCGGAAATAATATATTGGTGAAGTATGACCTGTTCCGGACCTCAGTATTTCATGAAAAACAATCAAAGGGGAATTTATTGGCTTCTATATTTGTTTTACCAATGGCCCCAGTAACACAAGAAAGAAGCAAGTGAACTGGTTATGATGCAGTAGAGTGAAGAATAAAAAAACAAAACCTGATAAAATGACAAGTTATTTTTAGAAGCAATCATTTCTCATCTGTATTTGACATGTGACGACATTCAAAACTGCACATTTTGTTGCTCCTCAGAAATAGGTGTCATGAAAATAAGATAGAACTTGCCTCTCTATTTCCTTTGTGAAGACTGGGATGGATGAATGAAGGACAAATAAGGCAATGTCTGCGTCTTTTAAGTGAAAATAAATCTAATGGGTGTTTTTATGATCATACTATATACAATGAGCTCAGAAGTATTGAGAGGTGACAGGTGGAATGAGCAACATTATAGAAATGTAATACATGAGCCAGTGCGATAAATGCATTACACACACACACACACACAATAGGAATGCCCTTTAAGTGCTTTTACAACTCTTACTTACATGGCTGTGACACAATACCAGTAACAATATTCATAGTCCTATTGTAAATGTTTTATGTTCACTTAAAAATAAAAATAAAGTCATTTTACAACATTTACAATTGTGTAGATTTTAATGTATTTTGTTCATATGGCTCTTTCTCAAGAATAAATTGCTAAGGAAGCTCTCTGTCAGCGATAGCACAATCGTTGTATAATAACCTATACAGGTTACTAAGAAGTAATTCCCACTGACTTCAGTTGGGCTTGCCCCCAGGGGAGTGGGCATGGATTGTTTGCAGTCTAAGAGAAATTCTCACATTTCAAATCACAAAGGAATTGCTTCCTGAAAAAGTACAGTCACATTCTTCCTGTCACTATGAAGATGTCAAAATAGGTTTGAAGCAGGTACAACCCAGAAGCTTCTCTCGAAAGCCTCTCCTTCCACCTGCTGAAGTAAAGAGGACTATAGTTTTGCCCAACAAAGGGAGAAAAAAGAGGCTATCCTGCATGGGGAGAAACATATAGGAAAAGCTGTGGCCAGCGGTAGCTGGTGTTTATTGAAACTAGTAGTGTAGTAGGGGAGGCCCAACAAAACACAAAAAAACCAGTTTCATCAAGGAAAAATAGCAGAAATGGGTTCAACACAGAAGCTAAAACCAAAAAGGTCATGCAACAGAGCCTTTCATAACTTCCATATTGCTGTACTCAAACCTCTTCCCCCTCAGTGTCTTCCCCTTTTCACTCTGCTCAAACCTCTGTCATTGCTTAAAATTGCCACTTATTTCTGCTCAATTTCCCCAATCCCTGCTTTAGTTAAATATCTATTGATGTTTAAAGCTGCCACTTTCTTTTCAATTTCCTCCACCTGTTTTGATTAAACTTCTGCCATTGTTTTAAACCAGCACTTTCCCCTCTATGGATCTCCCTCCTCACTCCCATACCATGACCACTAGTGTTGTGCAGTCTGCCTTCCCTTTTGCTCCCTTATCCCATCCTGGCTTCATGCAAATTCAGGATTGTGGTGCAGTATAACAAATTGTCCAATGAGAGGTGTTCAATGACAGCTTTACATCTTTCCATATTATGGTGGTAGTGGTGGTGGGGACCATCCAGGATATATTTATGAATATATATGATACTGACATAAAATGCTCGCCCCTGTCTTTTCTTGTATTTCATCTTGTTTTTCCTCCCTTGTTTTTATTAGATTAACACTTTTTTAGTTACAAATGCTATCTACGTTCTAAAGTATAAAACTTAAAATGAATACAGATAAGACCAAATGCAAATTTGAAGGAATAAGTGTTAGATGTGGCAGTTGTGTTATTCCATCCGTGAATAGCACTTATTCTTCAGCAAAAATTCTGAAAACAAAAAAGTTGCAAATCTCTCTCCCCCTCCTCACACACACACCCTATGTGAGCAAGGCACACATCATGAAGGACACAATTCACTGAGTAAACAAGTTGTAACGTTGAGATTTTCCTTTGAGTAGTTAGCCCATGATTTAAATATCTCAAACTGGAGCACATTCTACTAAATTATGGTTCTATTAATTAGTAGATATATTAGTGGAGTGGGTTGGTTATTTAAAAGTTTGACTTTGATGTCAGTAATAGAAGTAAGCATTAAAGTCCACTTACATCCCTTCTCAAAGCGCTGAAGGAGAAAATATCATTCCTGCAGTCTCTTTAAATCCTACTTCACATTTGCTTAAATTATGACGAGGTGGCAGACCTGCAGGTGCTGTTTCATGAAAAGTCTCTTTGTGCCCGAATTTCATTAATTTTTAGAGTGAAGAACTGTGACACAATAGAACCTAAAGAGGCCTCTGGGATGGCTTGGAGAATGTTTCACTTTTACATTATTATCCAAGGAAGAAATGTAATACACTCAAAAATACACCTAGAAAAATAGATACGTTCAAAGATTGGACTGGAGGAAGAAAACACCACAAAGTCCGACATTCTGCTGCAAGCCCAGATCATCTAACCACTGGCCCTTCTCACAACAATCTATATCAAAGATGTTGGCACAAAGGTAGAGTGGGTGCAATTCAGAAAGGTGCCCATAGGCCAAGTTACTCTATGGCCTCATTCTGAGATAATGATAAACTATGATCTAACCTTAATGGATTGTGAGTGAGCTTCAGATTCTTGCACTCACACCTACTCTCTCCACCTCTGGTGCAGCTCTAAGTGGGAGCTCAGAATGTTTTGCTGCAATCTTCAGTTCACATTAGCTTAGGGTTTGTACATAGTGCTAAACTATGACTAGTTTAAACTAGATTCTATTGATACAAGCTAGCTTCATATAAACCGTAGTTTGAAGTTGGCTTCCTTCAACCATAGGTAAGAGTAACCATAGTTTGTCCAGATTCTGATATAATGCTATGAAAGCCCTGCTCTAAAACTATTACAATAAAATAGTTTTAAAACAACAATTGAACAATAACTACATTAGTCTTCTTAACACAGTGCTTAAGTGCAAAGTGCACAGTTTTCTTTGTGGGCAAAATGATTAATGAATTTAGGATTCCTTCCAGTAGCACCTTAGAGACCAACTAAGTTTGTTATTGGTATGAGCTTTGGTTTCTAAGGTGCTACTGGAAGGAAATTTTTTATTTTGTTTCGACTATGGCAGACCAACACAACTACCTACCTGCATTTAGGACTAGAACGATGGAAGGCACCACACTGAGCTGCATGAAATGGAAGTCCATGGTATCTGAAGAAGTGTGCATGCACACAAAAGCTCATACCAATAACAAACTTAATTGGTCTCTAAGGTGCTACTGGAAGGTATTTTTTATTTTGTTTTGACTATGGCAGACCAACACAGCTACCTACCTGCATTTAGGATTCTTTGTGTGTCAAATCAATGAACAACAGAGTTGAAAGGGATCGTGAGGATCATCTAGTCCAACCCTCTATAGTGCAGGAAAATGCAGCTTCCACATATGGGGATCGAACCTGCAACCTTGACATTATCAGCACCATGTTCTGACCAACTGAGCTATTTTGTTGGCCCATTTAAATCCTTACTATCATTATGCACTTTGTGGAACTGCCTAGAGATTGGGGCGCTCCTGGGAAATAACCACCCACAGACCTAAGACTATGACACAGTGACAGGATGGGGAAGGGGAGGAAAGGCTACCTTTCTAAATGGCACCTCTATCTGCATGCTAAGAATAAGAAAGGCAAAATTCCTTAAGCCCAGCACTGATACAGAAGAACTACTGACGCTTAAATACTTCATTTTCATGCAAGAACTTTCTAGCTAAAAATGTGTTGAGGCATCAGCTGCTGTAAACAAAAACTTAACATATTCAGATGTATGCACTTGAAGTAGAGAGGAAAGATGAATATGTGCCAAAGATGAGGAACCTCTGGCCCCCAAGATGTTGTAGGACTGAAACTTCTAGCATCCCTGACCACTGGAGCTGTTGCGGAGTCCTGGAGTCCAACAACATCTGGAAGGCATGTTCCTCATCCCTGATATATACAGATGAGTTCAGTCCTGTGCATATGGAAGGGGGAAAGATATACCAAGCAAAATACCAGAGCTTGGAATTATGGCCAGTAAGGTTTTTCAGTGCACCATAGCACTGGAAGTTGATGAGAAGCACATACTAAAATTATTTCTTCTTCAATGCTATTTGATGCACATAAGCTCTAGTACTGATCCCCCCCCCCTCAGTGGAAAGCTTTGCGGTTTCATCTACTCTGAAGTATCTCTTGAAGAATCAAGAGGAATTACAGGGGGGAAGATGGACAATGCTTTTGAAAGGAAAGTACAGTGAAGAAATGCCCTTGAGTATGGCAATCTCCTTATGAGATTGGAAGACGGCAGGATATTTGCAACACAGAGGCAGCTCACTGAGACTTTTCTCAAGGGAGACACTGGCTCCAATAGCAGAACCACTATCATGGATCTCCTTTTCTGTAACTGGACCAATGGCTTCAAGTGACAAGAAAGGAGATTCCGACTAAACATCAGGAGGAACTTTCTGACAGTAAGAGATGTTGGAAAGTGGAACAGACTCCTGTGAGAGGTGGTGGACTCTCCTTCCTTGGAGGTTTTTATGGTTTTTAAGCTGAGGATGGATGGCCATCTGTCATGTATGATCTACTTGACCTTCCTGCATTGCAGGGAGATGGAATCGATGACCCTTGGGGTCCCTTCCAACTCCACAGTTCTGTGATTCAGCACAATTTCTTGTAAACTGGCAGTGTTTTAGCAGGCCAAAGTTTACACCACTCTTCCCCTCACTGTCCTCTTGAGAAGGCACATAAAGGCTCCCCTACACATAAGTCAAAATTAGTTGTTCTTAAGATTTGCCCCCAAAGACATGACCTTCCCAGCTTAGGTTGTCCATTTCTTCCATGATTAGAACCTGTCAAGGAACAGAAACCCCAACTACAACACAAACCTCTGAAAGATACAACCCTTTCTTCGGTGGTTGCTTTTCAGGTTTCTAAATCATAAATGTCAGCATCTTTGCATGCAAATCGCTGATAAACAGAAGAAATCAGTTTAGCAAAGCTTCCTCTGCCTCCAGCCTGCATAATTCTGTATAAGAATCAATGGAGAAAGTGCTGGCTGTTCCTGTGTTTCCATGAATGTGTCATGGCTCCTTGCGTATTAGAGCAGGGATGGGGAACCTATTAGCCTCCAGGTGGACTACAACTCTATCATACCTGGTTATGGTGAGAAAGGTGAATTCAAGAAGATCTTACATTAATTTCTTGCTAAGTCACGACAACACTGAGCCTACTGACATAATGAAGGCATCCTGTGCATGTCAGTTATTTATTTAGGAGGTCATCTATTATGATCCTTATTTATCTCAAAGCAAGCAGCATGCACTGAGCAGTCCTCCATAGGTCTAATATGTGGTCTTATATGTGGCCTAATACACAGTGGCACCCAAACTGACTATCAATACGCAACAGAAAACACCCACAGGGGATGTTCACCGATGAGGATATCCACAGTATTACAAGGTAATACAGAGATGGGGAAGCAGGTTGAATATTTATTGTTGCAATCGCTGTGTAATACATATTTGTTGTGTGTATATCTAGAAATAAGATTCTGCTTTGAATATGCAAACAACTTATCCAATATTTATATAATTTATGGAATCTTGCTGCTAGTTTACATCCCACCTCCCTATTTCTCCTTATCACTTTCGTTACCATCAATGTGTAACTCTGGTGAAGAAACTGTGGCCAGCTTTTGTGTTTCCCTCCCTTAATTTGCCCTTCTGTTCACAAAGGTGCCGGCACTGTTGCATCTCTGCCTTGCACTACACTGCCCTATTAGCTTTGTATATCTTAATGCTGTTAAGACACTTGAAGCTTGTTCTGTACTTGCCATCTGTATACAATGCAAGCTGTGAATGAATCTCTTTGCAGACATTGTTAAGAAGAAGAAGAAAACGGAGCCTAATTATGAATTCCCCTCTTGGGAGTCTCACATTGCTGAAGGTAAACTTTGCTCTCTGTCTTTCTGGTTGACATTTGGATTTAGGAAGCAGCAAGAAGCAGCAATAGATTTAGCTGCATTTAGTTTCTTATCTGCCAAAGCACTCCAACATATGTGCTAAAGGATTTGGTTGCAGTAGTGATGGTGACACTCCAGCAGATATTGGCCAAGCTTCTCTACCATCACAGAGGGCAGCCAATATGATCTAGGGAAGAAGGAGTAGGAAAGAAATGGACTTCATAAAGAAGACAGCAGAAGTCTAGGTAGGCAGAAGCATGCCTTCCACATATTTTCCAGATAGAAATAGGGAGATGCTCGTTGTACCACATTTATCCGTATACCAAGAGTCACTTTGCATACTCCAACTGCTCCAGATTGCTCCCAGGAGATCCTTAGGGGAGCATGGCAGCTATTGCTATGTGGATGTTGGGTTAATATGTGTGTTGGCAGGTGACAACATCAGGATTGTGCGGAAAAATAACAGAAATATGCTGCCATTGCTGAAGTAGCAGCGAACCAACAACAACAACAACATATTATTTATACCCTGCCCATCTGGCTGGGCTTCCCCAGTCGCTCTGGGCGGCTTCCAACAAAATATTAAAATACAGCAATGCATCAAACATTAAAAGCTTCCCTAAACAGGGCTGCCTTCAGATGTCTTCTAAAAGTCTGGTAGCTGTTGTTCTCTTTGACATCTGGTGGGAGGGCATTCCACAGGGCGGGTGCCTCTACAGAGAAGGCCCTCTGCCTGGTTCCCTGTAATTTGGCTTCTTGCAGTGAGGGAACCGCCAGAAGGCCCTCGGCGCTGGACCTCAGTGTCCGGGCGGAAGGATGGGGGGTGGAGACGCTCCTTCAGATATACTGGAATGAGGCTGTTTAGGTCTTTAAAGGTCAGCACCAACACTTTGAATTGTGCTCAGAAACGTACTGGGAGCCAATGTATGTCTTTCAAGACCGGTGTTATGTGGTCTCGGCGGCCACTCCCAGTCACCAGTCTAGCTGCCGCATTCTGGATTAGTTGTAATAATAATAATAATAATTTATTATTTATACCCTGCCCATCTGGCTGGGCTTCCCCAGCCACTCTGGGTCACCTTCAAAGGTAGCCCCATGTAGAGCACATTGCAGTAGTCCAGGCAAGAGATAACCAGAGCATGCACCACTCTGGCGAGGCAGTCCGCAGGCAGATAGGGTCTCAGCCTGCGTACCAGATGGAGCTGGTAAAAAACTGCCCTGGACACAGAATTGACCTGCGCTTCCATAGACAGTTGTGAGTCCTAAATGACTCCCAGGCTGTGCACCTGGTTCTTCAGGGGCACAGTTACCCCATTCAGGACCACGGAATCCTCTACACCTCTACACCTCTGCTCCTCTGATCTCAGTTTTCTATTCCCCGCCCCCTTTTCAAACATATGTGAAGCTGCTAAACTCTGTCTGAAACATCAACTCTGACTGACAGCACCGGCTGATCAAGTTCTGCCCCAGCCCTCCCACAAAATATCTTTTGAAATAGTGATGCTGGAGATTTGAACCTGTGACCTTCTGTATGCAAAGCACATACTTCTCCATAGAGCTAAGTAGCATACTTTCATCCTCTAATGACAAGGGATTTGGCAGCTATATGTGTGTTGCTTCTTGCAAACTATCCACAAAAAGCTGCTCGTGTATTGCTTTATCTTCCTCGCCAATCCTTGACAGAAATAGACCTTGCACAATCTTGGACATATTTTTTGGAAGGTCACATTACTTGGTTGTCACACCGCTGACTTTATTGCTGCACCTCGAAGCCAAATATGCACCACTCATGCCTCATGCATTTCAAAGCTCTCTTAAAGGAATGCTGTGCATTTTACAAGACAGCCAGATTTGAGATGGGACAAGTCATCCCAAATCACTGGTATTATATTAGTTTTATGTGATCTGATCATTTTGCTTTAAGGCATATAGTTCAAATACATCTTACTCTTTTCCCCAATAAACATCTATGCATGAACAGATTGATTACTATAGTTGGTTCTCTGTACAGGGCACAATTTCCTCAGATGGGCAATGAGTAGCCTACAGGATGTACCATAGAACACATATGTGTTCTCCGCAATCTGAAGAATCCTTGTGTGCTGACTGAAAGGGGAAAGAGCTTTTCTGAGTAAAAATCCTCAGCAATGGGAATGGAGCAATCGGAATCTAATTTTCCAGAGATGGCAACAATTAATTCTACAGATATCAGCAACAAACCAATATTTGCAAAAATTTGTCCAATACACATATTATTGTTTTCCTAGTTCAACATATATGTACTTCCAATTCATGCTAACAGAATCAGATTTAGAAATGGAGGCAGTGAGAGATTTTACTTTCTTGGACTCCATGATCACTGCAGATGGAGACAGCAGCCACAAAATTAAAAGACGCCTGCTTCTTGGGAGAAAAGCAATGACAAACCTAGACAGCATCTTAAAAAGCAGAGACATCACCTTGCTAACAAAGGTCCATATAGTAAAAGCTATGGTTTTCCCAGCAGTGATGTATGGAAGTGTGAGCTGGACCATAAAGAAGGCTGATCGCTGAAGAATTGATGCTTTTGAATTATGGTGCTGGAGGAGATTCTTGAGAGTCCCATGGACTGCAAGAAGATCAAACCTATCCATTCTTTTTTATTTTTTTATTTAAAAAATTCTTGTTTTACAGAAGTATGTGTAATGTCTCTCGTATTTTTTCCATGTAACATTTTTACAAAACAGTTTCATTTGTTGAGGCATTGGGGGGGGAAGGGGGGAAAGATGGGCGGGGGTGGGGTCGGGTGGCGATGTTTCTAGTTTGCTTAATATATGTAGGGTTTGGTGTCAGCGTTGCTCGTGCAGGTTCTCTGCTGTTCATTTGTATTTCTTTGGTGGTGAGAGAGGTTGGGGTTGGCCTAGGGTGTGGTTGTTTGTTTGTGATTGGCTGTTGTGATCTTTCTTTCGTGTGTGAGTGGGGTGGGTGGGTGGGTGTTTTGGATCAGGTTAGCCATATTGATTTGTATGCTGTTGGTGGATTATTGTCATTGTCTTGTTGGGCTGTGTATGTGATAAAGGGGAGCCATTCTGAAGGAAATCAGCCCTGAGTGCTCACTGGAAGGACAGATCGTGAAGCTGAGGCTCCAATACTTTGGCCACCTCATGAGAAGAGAAGACTCCCTGGAAAACACCCTGATGTTGGGAAAGATGGAGGACACAAGGAGAAGGGGACGACAGAGGACGAGATGATTGGACAGTGTTCTTGAAGCTACGAACATGAGTTTGACCAAACTGCGGGAGGCAGTGGAAGACAGGAGTGCCTGGCATGCTCTGGTCCATGGGGTCACGAAGAGTCAGACATGACTAAATGATTAAACAACAACAACAAAACCTGCCGAGTACAGAGTCTCACGGGTGCCACAACTATGATGTAGAAGGGAAGGTGGGGGTGGGCACCAAATTTGACTGTTGCACAGGGCACTGCTGAAATTTGAGCTATGAACATCTGCAAATAATGCTGGGGAGAAATGTAAGAGCAATGAGTTTTCAGAACACATCCTCCCCACCCTCATGCAGCACATAATGTTTTTCCAGGAAATGCTCACTGAACCATTCAGTACAGTCCAAAGAAGCATCAGGTTCTGGAAGCGTGCACAGGACTGCAAAGGTTCTGTATTTTTTTTTTTAAAAAAAGACCCATACTTTTACATTATTGATGCAGCAAAGTGAAGATTCAGTTTGTCCACTGTTTACAGATTAACTCAATTAACAAAAGCAAAGCTGTGTCAAGAAAGAATCTTAAATACAATCCTCCACCCCCAAGCTCCGGTTCTTACAAAACAGCTTTGATGTTTTTGGCAGTATCATAATAGCTTGCTTTGATTCCCTTTACATGTCCTTAAAAAAAACCTCCAACTTTTAAAAGCAAATGTATGAATATATTTGTTAGGACATTATCACTGATGCAACCTGTCAGGAAAAAATAGCCTTGTATATCAAACTAGTTGACAGGCAAATTCTAACTTCAAGTTTCTGATGTTCAGAACTAAGATATCATTGGCTGTCCAAAGTTTATCCTTTTCTGCTGACTTGGATGCATGATGAATAAAGCCCTTAATGGTCTACAAGAATAGCTTTTGTTTCCCATGAAAGGGATTCCTCCAATTCACTTTTTCTGTACGTGGAACCATTGTTTATGTTCACTGTTAAGTTGATGCTGTGGAAAGGACTATCTCATGACTGCATGATCCCTATAATTCTTTAAATGTATGTGGGTGTTGTTGTTTGGAAAAAATCATTTAAAAAATGTAACTGTCAAATATCTTATGGTGTAAAGGTTCAAATGCTTTAAATAAAACAACAGGCCACAAATATTCAGAGGACCAATACCATATTGCACAACCCAGAGGTGTAACTGCCATTGAAACAGTAGAAACACCTATAACATTGTCATATCTGCAATCCTATCTGTCTATGAACTTCAGATTGCATATCAGGTGGACAGCTGGCCTTCACAACAGATTCTACGTGCTTTACTGTTTTAGGTGGTTGATGGTACATCGGACCTGTAGCTGTGCACTGTTTCTTACCCCAGTACAAAAATCAGCATTCACAACATTTACAGATTGCACTCACTTGAATTTGGTCATTGCTATTCTTTGGGAAAAACTGAGCATGCTTGAGCAAAGGCGTTCAAGCTGACAGCTTTGGAATGGATACCACTGGGGCTGTCACAGACTTTAGCACTTTTAGAATAGATTATCACCATCAGAGACTGCTTAATCCTCTAGTTTCTCTCAGGGAATGAAAAGGAGGGAAAATGTATACCGGCAGAACAATGTCATGAGTGCTGCTACATAGTACACAAGTACGCTCATTTCTAGCCATAGAAATGTGGGTTTTTAAAGAAACAGATCTACAGTCAATGAAAGTTTTAACCAAATATTAATGCAATGATGAATGACGGTATTGAGCAATAGTTATATTCAAGTTACTTGCTCTTCAGTAGTCGTACAAGCAGGGCCAGATTTAGGTTTGATGAGGCCCTAAGCTACTGAAGGTAAGGTAAAGGTAAAGTGACCCCTGACCATTAGGTCCAGTCGTGGCAAACTCTGGGGTTGCAGCGCTCATCTCGTTTTATTGGCCGAAGGAGCCGGCATACAGCTTCTGGGTCATGTGGCCAGCATGACAAAGCCGCTTCTGGCGAACAAGAGCAGTGCACAGAAACGCCGTTTGCCTTCCCGCCGGAGCAGTACCTATTTATCTACTTGCACTTTGACGTGCTTTTGAACTGCTAGGTTGGCAGAAGCAGGGATTGAGCAACGGGAGCTCACCCCGTCGCGGGGATTCGAACCGCCGACCTTCTAACCGGAAAGTCCTAGGCTCTGTGGTTTAACTCACAGCGCCACCCGCATCCCATACTGAAGGTAATGGGGCCCTTTATATGTCCAGCTGTCCTTGGTCAACAACAAATTGTTGCTGTTTTTTGTGTTGAATATATGAAATATGGTCATTTATGGACCTAATATATAAAGCCATTTGCACATGCAGAATGTAGGCACCTTATATATAGAAATGAGCAAACTAGTGATATTTTAGAGAGCAGGCAAGCAGTAGGGGCATTACTTACATCATAGGAGCCAACACAACACAAAACACTGTTGCTGTATGTAGGTTTTATATTATTTGTTTTTTATCTTATATTTTGGAAATGTACATCCAGGTTTTTTTTACTTTGATTTTTTTTTTGGGGGGGGGCAAAGAGAGTGGGGCCCTAAGCTACAGCTTGTTTAGCTTATATGTAAATCCGGCACTGCTTACAAGAGTCAGTGTTTGATGACTGTAGCCTCACTTTTCAAACTACTTCAAATAGCAATTCATAAATGCCTTAACAGTCAGGGAGTGGGAACATCCATCATAGCTTTGGATATGTTGGTTTATTCCCTTCCAATTTATTGGTCATCTCATCACTCACTGGCTGTTTTCAATTGTATCAAAAAGTCTGCGCGTGTCTCTTGATGTGATAAATGACTATGCAAACAAAAAAGTGCCTCCCATTGTTTTCTGAACAATACAACTATTTGTTGGATTTGTTCAAGATTAATTGCTACCACAGTACTCAGTGATGGTATCAAAACTGCCCAGTATACGTTTTTTACTATCACACATGCTATAGAGGAATTTCAAAATAAAAATAAAAATCAGTAAGCCTGAATGTTTGTGAGTGATATATTTCCACAATGAACTGGTATCATTACATTTCTATGCAAAAACTGTAACTTGATTTTACAATGAAATGAAAGACTGCACACAGGTCCCTGTATTCAAAACCTTGCAGTATAGTTATGGGTTTACCTGAAAAACTGGATAATGAGTGCCACTGCTTTCCTGGCTAAAAAAGAATGAGCACCATAAACATATGAGTTAGGAGAAGATCTATGGTATTAGCCAACTAAATCCTGGAGAAATTATTGGTAAAATTACTGAATTCTGAGTGGTAGACCACTATTTCCTGTGTTTCAATAAAGATTACACAGTAATTTTGGGTAGAGCATCAATCCTCATCATCTCCTACGTTCCTGCATCTTCCTACATTCCTATATTAATACTAGTTGCCATGAGAAAACTACATTCTTGGGGGGGGGGGAGAGACCCATCACTGTAGCCTTGTATTGCTCTTGCAATTCATAAGCGGAAGTTTGGTGCTAAATTTGGACTAGAAATGTGAATGAGGTTGAACTCTGTACACTTGCAATCAGAGCGTGCCATTTCAGCGTTCCTTATAAAGCAGGCATCTACTGCAGAGGTGAAAGTCAGTTTGCGGTAATTTAATAAATGTGGCATTGTTTACTGAAAATAATTTTGTACTTTGCTTTATTGAACCAGAAATGAGTTGGGGGTGAACGGGTGGGAGGAATGAAAGGTGAATATTATCTTTTAGTGTTGCTGCTCTTCAGCTTGATTGTTTCAAGCACGAACTTGTTTTCACAGATGATTACCTCTAGAAATGGAGAGTCGTTCCAATACGCTGACAAATAAATCAGGACCCTTTGCAGAAACGGGTAGATTAGCACTCCTTGGATGCCTGGGCATTGCGAGACTCTGTGCCCTGAGCAATTTCTTGCTCTTTCTTGTTTGTCTTATGCCATCCTTTGTGAAAAGTCACCACTTTGTATGTTAGAATTCAAAATAATAACTAGCATTAACTAATGGATACAGTCTAGCAGAAGGAGAAGCACACTTAGCTGCCATTGATTTCAAAAGGGAACCAAGGCTGACAGTAGGTTTAGATGCTGCAAGTGCCGGCAGAGACCTGTGCAGTCTCTACCAGCTGGCTGCCAGTGTTTCATTTGTATGTGTGAAAAGGGATAAAGTTGGGAAGGCTGTAACAAACAGATATTTTAGTGTGCAGCACAGGAACTTTGGAACTCCCTGCCTATGGACATCAGGCAGTCACCTTCTCTGTACCTGCTTAAGATTTTTGTTCAGGTGAGCCTGTTCAGACAAGTTCAGAAGCTGTCCTGTGTTTCTATCGGGTTTTAGTTTATTATTGATTTTAATTATTTTTCTAATATTCCGAATAATTGTTTTAACTGCTTTTTACTGATAATTTTATTGTTTTACTCTTTTCGTAAAAGCACTCTGACGTTTTATTATGACCAAGGGCTGTATACATGTTGTGAAATAAATACCGCTTGGAGAATTCTGACATATTAAGCAGTTTAGCAATGCTTTCAGATAAATAAATAAAAAAGCTACATATATTTCTAAAAGGCAATTAACTCAGGTGATATAAAGCCACATAACATACCTACACTCCAGTCCATTTCCTCCAGGGCATCTCCATATAATCCGTGTTTGCTTTTTCCTCTGAAAGCTTGGGATGCATAAAGAGCTGTATGGACCTGAGTGTAAGCCACAAAAAGAAGAAATGGTGCATTGGTGTTCCTGAAACAGAAAAAGAGAGAGGAGAGAATATAATATGCAGTGAATTGCAATGCAAGGCATACATAAAAACCATTGCCACCCTTATACAAATAAAAAACAGCTTT
Organism: Podarcis filfolensis; assembly: GCF_964270895.1. Lineage (NCBI taxonomy): Eukaryota > Metazoa > Chordata > Lepidosauria > Squamata > Lacertidae > Podarcis > Podarcis filfolensis. Next base: position 36,501,665 of record NC_139607.1, on the reverse strand, counting down.
TGGAGCTTTTCTCTTGGTCACCTTCTCTAGAGAATTCTTGGGTCATTCTGGTTCCACCATTCAGATATATTTGAGGTCATTTCTGTGACTTGACTCCCATTTATTTATTAATTTATATCCAACCTTTCCTCCCAAAGGAACCCAAAACAACAAGTTCCGTGCAACAAAATTTGGCTTTCTCATTGTAAAACCATGTCCTCTAAAGTGTCAGGAGTGAGAACAATGATTCGTAACAGATCCCTTCACTTGCACCGAGGATCAAGACCTGAATTTCTCACACCAGCCACCAGTGGAAGGGTTTCTTGCCTTGAGAATGCAGGGCATACATTTTGAAAATAAGTACATTTTATTAGTTGATAAAGATTCCAATCCTATACCCATAAGCCTTAGTGAATCCTGTTTCTGAGTAGACCTGTGTAGGATTGCACTATAAATCATAATAAACACAATACACAAACAATTACATGTTGCATAATTTGTCTTGTACAAAAAAAAATCATTTTATACATATTATCCAGACAGCGATGTTCTGTCATCTTCCTTCCCATGCAAGAAGTTGTGACTGGGAATGGAAATGCTTAACTCTTGTCATCTACCACATAGTAATGAATCAAACAGAGATCTTGAGAGCCCAAAGCTAAAATTGCAAGACAGCAATCCCATTTCCCATGTAGTAGGACCAAATAACTAAGGCAGGTTGATTAAAAACAGTAGCAAAGGAGAACTTATATCTCTTGCAACAGGCATCTAATGGGAACATAGGATTAGAGCGATAAATACAGGACAGGTACAAGTCACCACTTCTATTACAAATGCCCATTTTCAGGAGATAACAACCCCAGAAGCAATATAAAAGATGCCACTACAACACAGAATTCTTACTCCAAGAACAGGTATCTAATCAATGGTTCATACCAATGGATTTAAAATCATTCACTGCTTTTGCTTTTTCAGTCCACCAGCACTGATTGACAGCTAGCTTTCAGGTAAAGAATCTCACCTATTAATATCCTTTCGATTAGAAAATCAGAGATGGCTATTTTTCTTACACCAAACCCTGGTGGGGATCATAACTGATTACCTCTTCTGTAACCTTGAAAATAGAATGGCGCACCGGCTTGTAAGTGGGAGGGAGATTTGACAATAACAGTTAAAGTCCTGTTTTATTAACTGAAGCACTTCAGCAAACAGCTCCTTTGAAAATTTATTGCCATTCCCTTCTACACAATTTACCAAGACCTTCCTTTCTCAACACACCTTAAGTTTTATTCATTGAGGGGACAATAAAGTAAACTCTGAGCTTGAATAAAGAAAACATCATACACATTCATATGGCCATGAAACCTTAGAAGTCCAATACAACATTGTTTAACATATGAATAATTCTTCTTCATGGTGGTTAAATATATTCCTCTCTGTGTGTGTGTCACAGTTTTTGAGATAAAAAGAACCTGAGTAACCCCCCATCCTCCTTTCTCATGTATGTCTTGTTTTATGGAAAGGAAAGAAGCATCAATATGCTTGAAATGGAGTGGCCTCCATTAGCAATTGTTTACATTTACACCATACCTTTAAAGCACATTTAAAGTGCATTGCTTCCCTTAAAGAATCCTGAGAACTGTGTTTGTTAAGGGTTCTGAGAATTGTACCATTCTGGTGTCCAACATGGCTCCTATTATTACCATCCCAAAGCTTGAATGGAGGAAAGGAGCCTTCAAGCTGCTGTTTCAGCAAGTAGACCAATAAGAGAATTGGCAGCATAGGTTTGTTTCTTCAGCTGTTGCAGCAAGTAGCTGTAGTTACTCTCCCTCATACTGCTTATGCCTAGTGAGTGCCAGGCCTGTTGAAACTGGCGCCAGGCTTCCTTGAACCAAATAAAGGTGGCATTACAACAGAGATTAGCAACAATTCTTCTGTTGAGACCTGCATTCCCTCAAGCATAATCTGCCAGGAGCCATATTGCTATCCTTATTAATATTACATTTCAATCTAGCATACTTCCTAAGGACACCAGGCTGGTGAACAGCAAAGCAACAAAACAATACAAATATAAATAAAATAAGAACAGTAAAAAATATCCTGTTAATTTTTCTCAAAAAGTCAAAAATCTGCAGATACATTCTGAATTCCACCTTGAATTGAATTTAAATGTCAAACTTTAAAGTTTGACCATTTCCCTTTTGATAAAATGTGAATTGGATTAAAATGCCTCATGATAAATACTTGGAGGCCTTGCAAGGGATGGAAGTAAGTACCTGGAAAAAATGGATTTTGGGTCCACTGGTTATGGGTTAATGCAGATTTGTAGACTTATGGAATGCCTCTACCATGCCAACTGGAGGGTACCATAGGATGCTGTTGGTACACCTTCTCCTTGTTTGGGCTCCTCCTCTTCCTTACTGCTCCCCCTTCTCTTTATTTCTTTGCAAATGGGCTCAGTTGTCACCATGTCACATAGTAAGAAAATACATGGGGATCCTACTGCTCTCTCTGTTTCTTTCTCTCCCTCATAGAGGGCAGGTGAATAGGCAGAAATAGCAAAGCAGAAGAACAGCAGGCCAGGATATGGGACTTGCCAGGTTCCAATAATGCCCTCTCTGCATACCTATGTACTCATTTTGCACTCTTTAATTATGGAATTGCTTGTTATATACTATTATTTTTAAAAGCTCATACCTCAAAAAGAAACGCTTTATGGCCTTCTCACTAGTAAACTACATATACTTGTAAGCAGTGCTATTTTTCTAGAAAAAGAGGCACCGGAACTCAAAATGGACGCCTCCCTTGTTCTCCTACAATGGCAATGGCGCCCACCTAAGAGGACTTCTGGCAGGTTCCGGCTGAAAAAATGCCCTGCTTGTAACTATAAAACTGAAAAGTGTGCCATTTAAACAAAATATTATTTAAGCCAAAGAGAGTTTGATGTTGGTACAGCTCCCATTTTATAGCTTTAAGTGTGTCATATCAAAATGGCATTTAAAAGTAGGACTAAATTTAAACATGAGTGTAAAATAAAAACCTGAAGTGTCAGGAACAAATAAAAGCTGAGTTTTACTATCTTGTTCAAATATAGAATAGAAATGAGAAGAGCTTGGCTTCCATTCAAAGGTTAAGATTTATATATTTTTAAACAAAATAATTGTATGTCTCAGTTATCTATTCCTATGCAGAGTCATTTTTCTATGCCCTCAAACAGCTACATACATTTTTGACATTTACTTTTTCATCCCTATTTCACAGCCTTAAATCTTCAGATATACAGCATCAGAGAATGATATATGCTTTGCTATCCATGAGACTATAAACAGGCTTTGTCAGTCTCAAGCAAATGTCCAACTTTTCTTCTTCTTGCAAATGCACACATTCTCCATTCTCTATTATCCCAAATATAAAACAAACGTTTCACTCATAATTCTTGTGGGCTACCCCACAGACGGTTTTCTAAGCTTTTGCCACACAAAATTTCAGAGAAATCAGAAGCTTCACCAATTTTTAAAAGAAAAGTGCTTAAGAAGCATTCTTTTTTTCTATTTAGAGTTAGGTGAATGTGATTTTGTTTCTTTTTATCCAACAGTAGTGGCTCGTCATCCCAGTGCAGAAATGCACTGAGAAAACAATAGCTTCTAGACTAATTTGAAAGAAGTAAATTCCCTTTAAAAGTGGTAACATCTCCTAAAGACTGCTCTAGTAAGGCATGAGTGTCAAATGCACTGACTATAGTGTTAATTAAAATAATTAACACATGAGGGCTGCTGTCTTTACACCATTAACCACTTGTAAATTGAAATTAATGTGCTATATAGATGGAAAATAATAAGTTCTGTTGGATATAACTGGGACTCATGTATGTCTCGTTTGTCTTCCTTTTTAGAGAGGTGCTCACTTTAGCAAAATGCATCTTCACCGTGCTAGCCTTTTAGCAGCCAGCCCAGCGTGGGGCCATACCTGGAGAATATGTTTTGCATGCAGAAGACCCCAGGTTCAATGCCTAGCAAAACAGGTGATACAAAAGACCAGCCATGGCGCATGAGGCTGGGTGCAGCAGTGCTGCTGCTTACAGGACTGGGATGGCAAGTCAGGATGGTGGTGAAGGCATAGGAGATTTAGGTTGATGACTGTGGACACAAATGTGTAGGTAGAAGACAGGTAGAAGACACCTCCCAGAGACCCAGAGCTGGGAAGTCAAATCCCAGAAGTCCTTTCCTGAAGTCCTTGCAGATGTATGAGGGTTGACTGTGGTTCTGCAGTACAGAGGGGAAAGTACTCTGCACATGCTCAGAGGCACCTCATTATTGTTTTTTTTCAGTGCCAGAGTCAACACCAATATATCAAACACAACTTCCAGGGTGGAATGCTATTCCAAATTATAGTTTTCTGGCAGAGTAGAGTGCAACACTTAATTCCTAGACAAGGCATAGGCAAACTCAGCCCTCCAGATGTTTTGGGACTACAACTCCCACCATCCCCAACCACTGGTCCTGTTAGCTAGAGATGATGGGAGTTCTAGTCCCAAAACATCTGGAGGGCCAAGTTTTCCTACGCCTGTCCTAGACCTCTTTTCCTTGCATAAATAAAAACGACAAGCCTACTGGGGACCCACATCTGTATATCTAAACAGGGGGTTGCTTCTCCTCAGGGTATCTCCCTTCATAGTGCATTCCCATGAAATTTTGGAGGAAGTCTGAGTTGGCCCTCAAAGTCCGGTTCACTGCACCATCAAATTATCATTAGCAATACTTCCAATTATGAAAGGAAGAGTGAGCACAAGAGACCACATGATCCTTCCCCACCCTCCTGAGCCACTGCCAACCTAGTGCTCTCCTCACCACTTCACTAAACCATCCTGGTCCTGGCAAGCAGCAGAGCCTCCACAGCTGTGAGGGTAGCACCCACCCAGCCCCCAACTCATGCACTGTGACTACAAAAGACCTCTGCTGGAGAACATGGACAGCTGCTGACAGTCAAGAGTGGACAATATTTGGCTAGGTGAACAAATAGATTAGCATACAATACATCTTTCTATATTATATAGAGCAAGCTGCAAAATTTGTGAGTCACCACCATTAACACTAACTACCAGCCATGTGCTGAGGCCTGCATTTGTGGTGTTACACAGACAGCAGATCCAGGAGATTTTCTGTGTCCCTGGTAAGCTGATGGCCGCCATTTGACTTCATGACAACAAGCTGAGCAGCGATCCTGAGCTGTAGAATGTGTAGGCAGGGCCTAGAGATCAGAGCAGGAATTCAAGGAAAGGACTGGAACTTTGGACAGTAGTTTGTAGGCAGGATGGGGAGAGAAGAGTAAGAATTCATGCAAGGAGCTGAACCTCAGAGATTTCTGAATGAACACAGATGAAGTTCTGGGCTGAATTAGAGGGTGTCTACAAATATATGGCTCTTTCCTGTCGTCACGCTCAATTTGTTACCTCTCAACAATAATGCCACAAAGGGATGGGAAATGAGTAGTGCTTTGTTCACCTGCCAAATCACAGGCACCTCTGTAAACAAGCCATCACTCTGAAATTCGAACACTTTAAAAATGAACACCCTTACCTTCCTATGAATCTTTTGGCTTCCTCTGTGAATCTCTGTGTGAGGTTCTCATAGTTCCAGGGTTGCTGGATAATACTGTGATTTCGCATCAAGAAGCAGTTAAGATTCCGGAAGTTATAAAAGAAGAGCAGCAAAACTCCAACTATCACTGCAGCTATTAAGAAGAAGTAGCCCAGTACTCTGCAGGGAACTCTGACAAGGCCAATGTAATTCAGAACCGCCAAGGAGATCAGAGCAATTGCCATGATCTGGAGTGCTGCACGAGTGTGCATCTTCAGTCCAGCACTAAACACACTTCCATGACCAGGTTTACAGTCCCTAACATTGTTCACAGGCACCCCGTAGAAGTAATCAAATCCATGATTTAAAGGGTGGTGGCAGAAGTCATCACTGCTGTTGCAGTTAATCCCAAGATGCCATTTTCCTAAATGCAGGGGAAAGACACATATTTCAAACAGGTATTTAAATAAAATGTAGACTTGTATCTTTTCCACTGTATGTATATATCTATACAACTGGTACACCTCCTTCCTCTTTTGTGCAAATTTTGTGCAATTTTTGCCTTGGTCCAGTATACCTGAAGGAGCGTCTCCACCCCCATCGTTCTGCCCGGACACTGAGGTCCAGCAGTTCCCTCACTGCGACAAGCCAAGTTACAGGGAACCAGGCAGAGGGCCTTCTCAGTAGTGGCACCCGCCCTGTGGAACGCCCTCACAAAGATGTAAAACTACCAAACTTTTAGAAGACATCTGAAGGCAGGTCTCTTTAGGGAAGCTTTTAATGTTTAACAGACTACTGTATTTTAATACTTTGTTGGAAGCTGCCCAGAGTGGCTGGATATAAATAAATAAATAAACAAACAAATAGATAAATAAATAAATAAATAAATAAATAAATAAATAAAGCATCTTTTGTGCAAGTTTTCATCACTCTACTGGACATTGCACAGCTGCTATGCTCAGGTCCTGCTTCCTGGCTTCCCACAGGCATCTGGTTTGCCACTGTGAGAGAAGGATCCTGAGCTAGATAGCTTTGGCCTGATTCAGCAGGGCTCTTCTCATGCTCCTGTTCTTTGTTCTTACTCTTCAGAGAATTTTCCGATTCTTACAATTAATTTGGAATTTCACAGGGTGCCAGGCAGAGCGGTAAGGCCTCATATCATCAAAGTGCAGCGCTATATCAACATTACATTTCAAGTTAAAATGACTGCTTTTGTGCGAGTAAATTTAAAGCCGGCTAGATGGCAAGGTGAGTTGTAAGCTGCTTCCATGAATAAGTTAATTGAAGTGAATGTAGATGACTGTAATAATGAAATTAACAGAGCTTTCAAGATCCGTGCTATAGTTTTCCCATCAAGAAAGCACACATGATTTAATAACCCAAGGACAACTCGAGCATTACATCTATTTAGCTTCCAGAGAGTAAATTAGAATATTCTGGGGAAAATTTGACTTGCAGTACAGCACCCTACAGAACATCATAGGGCAGTTATCAAAAATGAGCATTTCCTGGTGTTTCCCTTATACAATGGAATGCCCTTCCATCTTCCATATGTGATACATTTGGGTTCTATGGGCTGCAATCAAGCTGTGTGTATGTGTGTATATTACAATTAGTTGCTTCAGAAATCTTGTAAAGGCATACATTTTGCCCAGGCTTTCGCTGACCCACTAGATCAGACCCTGTGTATGCATTATTTTTCTTTGTTTTTATACTACTGTTTTACTGCTTTTATGCTGCACATTTGTTTTAATGATATTGGGTTTTTCATGTTGCATACTGAGTAGGGATTTTAAAACATTGAGCAGTTTGTAAATGCTTTAGAAAAGATTCATAAATAAAATAGGATAAATTACAGATATTTATCTAATAATGTAGCAAGAAACAACCATTCTTTTAATCTTGCTATTATTATTCTCTGGTTCTTCTGTTTTATTTTTATGTGAGCGATCAATGTTTTATTGTTGTCATGTTGACTGAGAGGTATGTTAGCCAGGCTAAAGGACTACTGTTTGGAGAGCAATGTATAAACTCTTCAAATGAAAAAAAAAGCAAACAAATAATATGGGATCTTGAAACAGTGACTCAAGATTAGGGCTACAAACATATGGATCCAATACCTTTATATCTGCCACGCTCTCCCCCCCCCCCCCCTTTTATTCCATGACCATAATATCCATGGAAACTGCAGAATGTGTTCAGCATCTCGTTTTCAGGAATTGCACTTTTGAATTTACAAGCGAATGCAAAGGCTATCAATTGTTTTCAGTGAACATTCTCATTTTTAAATTTGTGCCTAGTTTCCTCAAAAGCATTTGGAAATGCAGATGCCATTATTTTGTTTTTATTTTTACCCTCATGGTGGAAAGTAAATCAGGTTGGATAAGTTAGGCCAGTATTTTTGGTTGCTAATGTATCTGATCCTACAAAAGGGGGCACAGCCCCTAGGTGGGTTTGTCGTCCCCCTGAATGTTCTGTTTCCCATTAAGCTTAGTTTTGGCTTAGATATTCCTGATCACTGATCACAGTGGGGTGTGATGCTTCTTATCTTCTTTTCAGATGAACTATAACCATCTCACAGATCCAATGCTGCCATTTCCTGTTTAGGCAAGGTGTGGGGCTGCTGTTACTACTAATGGCTAAGGTAAAGGTAAAGGACCCCTGACAGTTAAGTCCAGTCAGGAATGACACGGGGGTTGCGTGCTCATCTCACTCTATATGCCGAGGGAGTCGGCCTTTATCAACAGACAGTTTTTCCGGGTCATGTAGCCAGCATGACTAAGCTGCTTCTGGCAAAACCAGAGCAGTGCATGGAAATGCCATTTACCTTCCCGCCGGAGCGGTACCTATTTATCTACTTGCACTTTTTTTGGCGTGCTTTCAAACTGCTAGGTTGACAGGAGCTGGGACTGAGCAATGGGAGCTCACCCCGGCATGGGGATTCGAACCGCTGACCTTCTGATCAGCAAGCCCAAGAGGCTCAGTGGTTTAGACCACAGTGCCACCTGCGTCCCTACACTAATGGCTAACCTCACCCCAAAGAATTGTCTCCTGCATTGAAAAGTCATTTTCAAAAAAAGAGTTATTTCAGAAAGTCTCAGTGACTGCATTTTATTGTTTGGAATTGCTGTAGGCATTTCCAGTTTTTTTTTTCTTTCTTAATTGCTTCATTTACTTAGTTGATAGCCCATCTTTAACATGTAGATTGCTTTGAGGGACAAGTCTGGGTCAGAAAAGCAGGATATAAATTTCTTAAGACCAATAGATAAAAGAACCATATTAATCAGCCATACCTATGAGAGCTGTAGAATAACCAGTCTGCTGGAGAACTTTAGCAAATGTTATTTCTTCCATAGGGAGTCCACCAGAAGAAGCAGAAAACAAGAAGACCCCAACTTTGTGCAGGCTAGCCATTCCTGAAGGAATCAAAAAATAATTTCAAATAGGAGGCAAACCAGTTTTCATTAGCACACACTTTAAGTGATATATAACGCTGGTCATAGTCAGATGAGGAGACGCACTGAAACCAATGAATGCATGTCTAAGGTAAAAGTAAAGCACCCTGAATGGTTAAGTCTAGTCAAAGAGCCCTGCAGATCCCCCAAGGGACTGATCATCAGACTCCACAGGTATGCCAGCCTGGAGCTGGTGTGGTGGACAAGTTAAGGTGCCCTTGCCTTCTGTGTTGGCCAAGACCCAGCAGTACAAGGGGTGCAGTGGTGGCTCTTCTGCTTTGTTCCTCTCCATGTCTACGTTGAATTGCTGTGCCCTGATATCTAACAATGGCGTAAGAACATCCTTTACCTGATCTGACAGAATAGCGGCCTGTCAAGAAAGATGCCCTGCTTGGGGTGCATAGTGGTGCGGCTGCTATGTGTTGAGTCAGTGTTGCTCCTTCTTTAGATAACTTGTCAATGTTAGGAGTCCTGGAGGGAAAAAAGAAGACAAATTCAAGGGCATGTATTCTGAATATGTAAACACGAGTGAGTTCAGACTATTTAAAGTTCTCATTATGGTTTATAGTGCATCAGTTGGTGTCATACAAATCCAACATGAAGCCAAGTTTTATGGTGAATTGAGTGCACCTTTGATCATTGGAGTGAATGCAATTAGGTGTATCTACATTTGTCTAGGGTTGCAGCCAGTTATAGGTGGAATCTACACACATATAAAAAATGCTGTGAAAATGCTTTTTTTTAAAAAAAATACATTTTGAAAAATACATTGAATTTGGCATAGCTCACTGTCTCCATCTAGTTTCACATTTGTATATTGAACTTTACAACACACTTTTTTATTTTTTTTATTTGCGGCTTTATAGCTGAGTCCATAGTCCTTTTTTCTTTTAACATTTCAATCATCAAATCAAAATCAATACACTAAGAACCAACATGTCTGCGTTTTAATCTTGCAACCTGATGCATGAAGTGAGTCTAAATTTTAAGGGCTATGTGTTCTGAAACAAACTGCAACTCATATATCCCAATCCATTGTATTTCTTCGTTCTTCTAGTCTATGCTCAAATATTTGGGAGAGAAAGATGTATTTTCATGATAGTTTTGTTCTCTCAGTCTATATGTGTGTGTTTGTGCTCTGACTACTGTAATGTACATGGGGTTATCTTTGAGGACTGTTTGGAATTTCTGCATTTACCGTATTTTTCGCCCTATAGGACACACTGGCCCATAGGACGCACCTAGTTTTTTTGGGGGGAAATAAAGAAAAAAAATATTTCCCCCCCTAGCCACAGGGCTGGGGTGGGGGAAGCCCGAGCTTTTAAAAATGCACCTACCATTGTTTTTAGAGGAGAAAAGGATATCTGCCCGAAGCACGGGGCGCTCTGCTTCAGCTCGCCCCGTGCTCCGGAACTGCCGCAGGGCTCCCTAGGCTGTAGATATCTGCCCGAAGCACGGGGCGCTCTGCTTCAGCGCGCCCCGCACTCTGGGCAGCAGGCTGCTATCCATAGCCTAGGGAGCCCTGCGGGAACTGCCGCGGGCTTCCCAGGCTTGCTGATAGCTTCCTGAAGCCTGGAGAGCGAGAGGGGTCGGTGCGCACATCCAACATTTCTCCGACATTTCTAAGGAAAAGCGGACATTCCAGGATCAAATCAGAAACCAGGGTGGGTTTTATAAATTCGGGACTGTCCCTGGGATATAGGGACACTTGGAGGGTCTGTTGCTACACCTTTAAAAAAAGATTGTGCTATTTTCTGCTGCTTAGGTAGCTGCCCTTTGGATTTTTACTGTTGTTTTCTTATGAGTAGTGGCACAAGTGGGGGGAAAGAGACATAAAGCCATCCCCTTGAGACCAGTTTCACTAATCCTTACTTGGATTAGGATGGGACTAACACCACCAATCCAGCACTTGCATGAATCAACCAAACCATGGGACATGTTTCTATTTCCTAATACAATTGTGGTTGTGATCTTCCACAAGCTTTCTGCCCAGAACAATCTCTTTCGAAGCTAAAGCCAAATGTACATATATATCATCAAGTATGTTGGCAAACCTTGAAGTTGTGTTTCCATAGCATCCCAGGTCTCCAATGCCAAGATCATCAGCCATGAATAATACAATATTGGGCTTTGAAATCCTTTCGTTAATAGCATTGCTTACAGGCCACAGATAAAGCATCACAGGAAGAAGGATCATCATTCTGCTGCTTTAGGGCAAGGATGCTTCAAAAAGTTACCTGTTTGATAAAAGAAATTTGTTTTATACATTTGTTGTTTATATAAAACAATGTAAAATGTTGCTTTATATTTATTTTCATAATCGGCATAATAATTGACCTTGCCATTACAATGAGAACACCATGAAAAGGAAACACAGTTCTAGCAGTTACTCATGTTATTAAAGTTTAGAAGCAGCCTGTTGAGTCCAACCTTTCGCATTTTAAAACATTTTAATATATTTCCTTTCATAGTTTTGCTGAAAGAGAAAAGCTGAAATGTAGCAAACAATAGGAGTCAATCTTTCACATATTAGATGATGTTCAAGGACTTTTGAATATTTTTTTCCAAAATGTTCTTTCTTGGCAAAAAAAAATTTCTGTGGAATTACCATCTGACATAAAGTAGTATTAAGGTATATTCACATTTTCCATCTAGGCGAAGGTGAGGACATGATTTTAGGATACCTAAAGAACCCAATAGTTGTTTATGCTGGTGAAACTGACAGTCTGTTTAAGGAAGCTGAGAAGGCCGCTCCACTTCCCTGTGGGACAGTGTTGCGGGCAGGCCACATGCTCTCCCTGTGCACAGTGGGGGCTTGGAAGTGCCCCCGTATCATAGAGGGGTGCCGGCCATGTCCCGGCCCCCGGCTGACCAATCTGGTTGGCCAGGGTGGGGGTGGCTTACAGCATTTAAGCAGCCATGTGGCCGGGGAGTTTCCTCTTGGTTCCTGCTTCCGTATCAACCACCCTCCTACCCTCTTTTCATGCGTTCGACACCTTGGCCTTGCTATGGACCTCGGTTGGCCACCTGTTGAGGGGGCCTGGTAGGAATTTTTCCACTTGGCAAATTGGCACCAGCCATTTGGTTTTCGCCTACCTCGTAGCAATTGTCACAACTTTGTAAGGTTTGGCGGTTTAGGAACTGGTAAAACCTGATTCATGGGAGGGGAGGTTGTGGCCATCGCCTGCCCCTCCTCTTTAAGGGTATTCCGTTAAAGGGATCCGCGGATGTGGCTCTCATCCGAAGCCCTGGTATGGGCTAGGGCCATGCCACGACCCCAGCGGGGACCCTGGAGGAGCTCTCAGTTGATGAACATCAACAGAACTCCCCCTACTGGTGATTGACCCTTACTGGACTACCTGCATGGCGGGCAGGAGTCAGATATAGTCGGTTCAGTTCCAATGCCTAAGCCAATACCACTCACATTCTGTAACCAATAAAGTTGTGGCCTTAATTCACCCATTAACCTAAAATACTGGTGTCCATGTGTTTTAATATTCAGCAGATGGGGGGAGGTCTCGGGGCCTTGACACGCAAGGCATTGCCCAAGCCCAAAGTAGTGCACTCCAAACTAGTGAACAAACAGCTTCTTGAGAGCTCCATAAAATTGTGAAACCCCAAACACAGGAGCGGGATATGAAGACCTAAACAGACCATTCTCTTGGAGTGGAAGAGTAGGGAGCACACGGCAGTCGAAAAAACTTACACTGTGCACTGAACTTGTACTAAAGATGTGATCGGGGTCACATATGTGAGACATACAGAAGGCTTGCAAAATTAAACAGAGAGGCATCAAGGGGGAAAAAACCTACATGTGTCAGCTTCCATGTGAACTGGGCTCCACTTACAGTATATAGCGTTTCAGATCACATGAAAGTTTATGTGCCTACAGCTGTATGCTTGTGCTTCGAGCCCCAAAACCCATCCCCAATGGAAATAAAGACATAGTGGAGACAGAATTTAGTTTAAATGTTAATGGGCATATTTTGGCCACAACTTTATTAAAATATACAAATGTGACTGGTATTGGCTTAGGCATTGGTCTCAAACTATATCTGGCTCCTGCCCCACCCTGCAGGAAGCCTGGAAGGGTAAACAACCAGCAGGGGGATCTCCGTCAGTGTATATTGACTGGTGCTCACCCCTGGGGGTCCTGGCATGATCCTACCCCTCTCCAGGCTTCGGACGAGATCCAGACCCCCAGATTCCTTAACGGAATATCCTATTTATTGGACTGGTAGGTGATGGCCACACCTCCCCTCCCCACATTCCCCTAAACCAATGCCTAACCACCAAACCTTACAACGTTGTGACAATTGCTAAGAGGTAGGCAAAAACCAAGTGGCCACAGCCAATCTGCCACTTTGGAAAAAATTCCTACCCGGCCCCAATTCCAAAATAGGCGACCAACTGAAGTCCAAAGCAAGGCCAGACATGACCTAATTAATGGGTGGGTGGGCGGGCGGGTGTTTGGCAGTGTGAAGCAAAAGGAGGTCCCTACGTCACACTGACAAATAAATACCCCCAACCCCCAACCTTGCCACTCTGCTGATTGGCTGAAGGCCACTGGCATAACTGTGGCACCACCGATTTCGAGTGGAGCAAGCCCCACCCACAAGCCGGTTAGGGAAGAGTTTCAGGGCCGAGCACAACATGGACCCTCTGTTAGGAGGATCCAACTTGCAGATTTTCCCTAGTCAAACATCCATTCATAAATTCAGGCTGAAGCAAGGGAGGCACATGATAGATGGATAACATAATAAACAAACACCTGAAGGGGATTCAAGTTTGGGTGTGTGTTTGTGCCTGAAGAAAGGGAATGAAAAGCTTGAAATGCTCTTGGCAGTGAACATTGATTCAGCAAGAAGCAATTGCTTCATCTGCCTTTTCCTTTCATATTTTCTGGGGAAGAAAACTGCAGTCCTGAAGACCAGCCAGATCTTTTGAAGAGTACAGTTTGCACAGTACTGCACAATGTTCCATAACAATAAACCAATGTGCATACTTGATGACAGCAAAGAATGCCTCTGTTTGAGAAGCACAATATTCCTCGTAGGTGTCACTGTGTCAGCCTCAAGGAAAAGGGCTTGCCAGTCTAATTAAAAATAATTGACGTCTGCCACACTCTAAGCAAAATGAAACATTCACAAGCAAGCAAAAGCATTAGCTGCTATCTTATCCTGTAACGAAACCGACTTAAGTGTTCAGCTTCACTTTTAGTGTAAGACTTTCACCAGAAGCAATGCCCTTTTCTGGTGGTGGACAGGATTCCCAGTTTTAATAAAATGTTACGCGGGGGGGGGGGGGGGAGAATGCCACAGCTGAAGGCAGACTATGCTGCTGTTTCACACATGTTCCAGTGCATGGGGCATCTATTCTTTGTAGTACTATCCCACCATTCAGGTTTAGGCGTGCAGATAACATGAACACATAGAAGGGATGATTGCGTGGGTCTTTTTTCATGCAATATGGACCCTGCAGAGAAGGGATGCAGGGAAGGAAGTTGCCAATCAAGTGGGAAAGAGCCACATAATCCGTCCTGTTCATGTGGTTGCATAACATTATTCACACAGCATCCCTGCAAAGCAGGATCATATTGTTCAAATATGATTCCCATGATATTCAATATTTTTCTAAAGTTGTTGTTGTTGTTGTGCAAAGCTTGAGTTTTCTCCAAGCCTGTTGCTATCTCTCCCTTGTGTGCAGATGTTGGCTTGATAAGGATCAGTACTCAGAGAATGGGTCTGCTATTAGTATAAAGGATATTGATAGCCCAAACAGATTTATGAGCCCAGGGATAAGGGCAGGAGGGATCAATGTTATTGCAACCTGTTGAATATGCATTTGACATCGGAGACAGTAAACCTGCTTTCAAACGAATCTTACTGTATAGGCCCAGCATCAGTTACTGAAATACACCCATTGATAGAAACCACCCTTGAGCCAACAGAGCACAAACAATACAAGATGCTACACGGGAAATGTTATGTTCAACCTGTCTGGGAATGAACAGTTTAAACCTATAATACAAAACCTTTCCCCCCTTCTCCTGTGCCTAAGAATGCTCAGAGATTGATTCCATCACACCACACTATATTATTTTTTCCTTTACAATGATCTCTCTAATATTTGCTATCTTCCCACTCCCCTCTGGTCTTCTACACAATAAATTGACACTTCATTAGTATCTGCAATCCTGTACACATACTTTCACAGGCTGAGAAAGTAGTAAGCTCAGTCTTCTCACCTATTAGCTGCTTGTCATCACTTGATCATTCCAGAAACACATAGCAGATGCAGCCCACTTTGTTTTGAAGAACCTTAAAATCCATTTTCACCCCCTAACACATTTTTCAAAACAATGAATAACTGCCTGATTTTTACAATGTTTCTTTAATTCAATATTCCGCAGAAGTGTTTTAGATGTGTTGCTCCTGGCTTTCTTGTTTAGCATGTAAGATGTTATTACTAAGAGAATCAATATTCAGAGGAATACATCAACATATAAATACAGAAGGAACCGTGAGAAATTAATTGGTTCAAGGAGTTATCAAGAGTATCTAGGAAAGGCAAGTATTAAACTTGTCAGATTTGACAAAATAAAATATTCCATATTACACTAGGAACGCCTATAACTAACAATCGCATATAATTAATTTTTGAATTTAAAAATGTACATGGAGTGACATGGAGTGAATAAGAATTGGGCCACACACCCAACAATGGGCATTTGTGTGTTTGAACAAATATGCTTATTATGTTCTGCCCACTGGGACATGTGAAGCTAGGTTCTGGGTATCCTGTTATTTCGGTAGTTCATTTTATTATTTTTGTGGGGTGGTGAAGGAAGCAATTAGAAGACTGTCTCCCATACATGATCTGTGGCAGATCCCTGAGACATCTGGCTGTGCTGTAACTCAAAGTCACCTCAGATGCCAATCACATGACACAGATAGCATCCTGGGGCAGGACGTAGGAGGGACCATCTTCTCACTGGTCTACTCCTTCAAGATTCACATGTGGCTTCAACCAATGTCATCACCATAATACAAACATAGTGTTTTTCTTTTCCTCATAGAGAAGGCACTGGGGCAAAACCATGTCAGAGGGGAGTGATGTGAGCATCTCCTTCCACAGAAGGCCACACTGAGGTAAGCCTTGACCTACAAACATTATACTCAGGGAAGCATGGAGCACGTTACAATATAAGGTAACAAATGTAGAAAGCATTCGGGTGAGTGTACATTTGTGTATGTGTTTTAATCCATCCCACAAAACAAATGAGCATCAGCAATTTTTCAAAATACCTGTACATTGTCACTTCTCTCTGAACTGAGTTGAAAAGATCAGATCAGCCAGTGTCAGAGATAGCTGTTGGACTACAATTCCCATCAACACCAGCCAGCATGGCCAAAGGTCAGGGAAAGTGGGAATTGTAGTCTAACATCTGGAGAGCAGCATGCTGTTCACCCCTACTGTATGTGGACACTTCAGTAAGTCTTGGCTGAGAAGGAGCCAATTTCATTCATTTTGTGGCTCTGGTGAGCATAGAGTACAGGGATGGTAAACATTCAATCCTTCAGAATTCTAGAATAGGAGCTGATCAATCCTACCTTTAGAAGGCTCTGTCCGTATCCGGCAGGTCATCCAGTTCTAAAAATACTATGGGCAGGACAGAGTTTAAATTCTGGATATAGCTAATCTCTGAGCTTATCCTCACAGTCTCTACCCTTGTAAGAGACTGCCTGCTGCTCTCTTCTCCAATGTAATTGCCTCAGCATCTGGCTGAAATTAATAACCTCCTTATTCTGGCCCTGGCATATTCCTCCGGGCTGTTGGCCACCTCTCACTCATGACAGTCTGGTTCCAGTGTCTGAATATAAGGTTTGGAAACTAGCCTTGAGGAGAATCCTAAGAGTGCTTATGTCAGGCTTGTGACTGCTAAAGGACAGAATTCCATGATAAAAGAAGAATCTTATGAAAATACTAAATTACTCTTAGGGAAAAGGAGAAGAATCCATGATGGAGAAGTCAAATGAAATTCCATGCACCTACTGAACTTCCAGGCTATATGGAATGTCTTAGATCTGATTTACAGTTGTACAACAACACTGTGGTATCAAGAGAGACAAGAGTGAACATTTATTATATAAATAAATCAACAAATGCTCATTTAATCAGATATATGGGGCAGCCTCAGATTTTATATCTTCCCCAACCTTGTTTGAACTAAAACTGCCACCATCCCTGTCTATTGCTTTTGCTGGGTGAGGCTGATGGAAGTTGTCCAAAGTACATTAAGAGCACCAGCTTGGGAAAGGCAGATTTACATGAATAACAAGGGACTCATACTACTTTGACGTCCTGGGAATTTTAATGTCTTAAACAACTTCACCAAAGTAGATGGGCGTATAGTCAAAGCAATGGCATCAATTGGCTTGCATAATTCTACAATAATACAGAATATTGTAATCTGTCTAGACATTTAATGTTTGCATGCTTCCATTAAAGGAGATGCATCATTAATTCAAGACACAAGTGGACATGTTTTGCTGGTGCACCACTTTGATTCAAAATGCAAAAGAAACAAAACCAACAAAAACCTGTTCTCAGAAAACACCAAATACATTAATCCAAGTATGTTTATTTGCAGTGCAAATTAGTCCTGGGTTGAAAAACTGGAGACTCAACCTCTGCCTTCCACAAGCAAAGAATCATTTGTTGTGTTGCCCAAATAAAATGTGAATTTGATATTCATCAAAGCACAATTTAATTAAAAGTCCTGTTAATATCCTGGTACTACAAATAAAGCTACTAAAAGAATGTTTCAGTAGACAGTATGAAGCCCAATTAACATAGACACTATTAATTACCTGTAAACTACAGCAATAATTACATATATACATTAGGAAAGAGATTGTGGCTGTTTTATATTATGGAAAATATCCAAGGAAGAAATCGTTGTCAGCTTTTAAATCAATCTTTAATTAAACAAATGTTAAACTACCTAAGACATACATATTTCAACTTGCCAATTGCAAAGAGCTCAACAAAACTGTGGGTAGAAAGAATTTCAAAACACCACCACCAATAACAACACATTTAATTTCTTAGTCACTTGTTACAAAATTCTAAGAGCATGAAGTATAACAGATATAAGGAACATTTAAAGGTTATGGAGCAGAATTGCAAATCTCTATTGTTGTTGTTGTTGTTGTTGTTGTTGTTGTTGTTGTTGTTGTTGTTGTTGTTTTCATGTGTATAATGACTGTCTGCTAAAACACAATAAACTGACTTGACCTGTCCTGCCAATATTGCTCAACTAGAACTCCCATAGTCCCAGCAAGCATAGCTAATGGCTAGGAATGTTGGGAGTTGAAGTTCAGCAATATTTGCATGATCAAAGGTTTCCCACACCTGAAATATAACTTAAAATTGGGGGGGAGAGGGAGAGAGAGAGAGAGAGAGAGAGAGAGAGAGAGAGAGAGAGACTTACAAGGAAAGCCACACAATAATCCATAAAACTGTAGCAATAAATTTGAGTCTGCCATCTAAGAAACACAACATATGTTTGAGAATGTAAAATTGTTCTATTACCTAGGACTTGCCCAGATATTTAAACTGGGGATTTGGTACCCCCTCTTCCCACCCCACTCCCAACCCCCAGATGGCAGCATTGCTTTTTGGAAAATAAGTTTGAAAGCAGTGATCCTTGTTGGTTGTGACTAACTTAAGACCCTTGAGATTACAATAAACACACTGGGCTGAATCCAATCATGACTGACAAGACCCATTGCTTTCAGTGGATCTACGCTGGGTGTGAATAGATCCAACCCATTTAAGATCACAATCCTATACATGCCTGCTCAGATGTAAATCCTCTTGAATTCAGTGTGGCTTTCTCTGGAGATAAGTACAGGCGTGCCGTCCCCGTCCCCCCCACTTACACACGACCGACTTGCGTATGACCACATATATGTGCTGTGCCATGAAATAATTTAATCATTCAATTCCGCCCCCCCAATGGTGGGAGAGAGCTGGAGAGTCCTCATGGCTCACGAGCAGACCCTCCATGGAGCCCAAAGAGGACATCTGTGAGGGTGAAGGGAGCCCCAAAGAGACTAGAGGCACAGTGGGGCTTTACTTAGGCTGCTCAGCCTCTCTCCCTAACAGCAGCCCCCCACTTTCCCATGCATCCTCCAGCCTTCTGCCAGCCTCAGAGCTTCAATTCTAGTTGCGGATATTAATGGATGCCGTATTTTTGCTATGGATTGAAGATAGAACAACAGCTGGGGTGTTTAAAGCATGTTTAGAGTGTCCTCCCCACATTCTGCAATTTTACTTATGAGCACAGGGCCCTGGAACGTAACCCCCGTGTAACTTGGGGGGGTGCCTGTATATGCAGGACTGCCGCCTAAATGAACTCCATATTCCCGAGTTATAGAACCATAGCTGTCAACCTTCCCTTTTTTTGAGGGAAATTCCCTTATTCCAGCGCTGTTTCCTGCTGCTATCCCGGATTGTTAGATATCCCGTAGACTGTCCCCGGGACAGGTGAGGCTGCTGATCCCTTATTTTCAAGGCTGCTGATCCCTTATTTTCAAGGCTGCTGATCCCTTATTTTCAAATCTGAAAGTTGACAGCTATGTATAGAACACTGGAGAAAAAATGAATTCATAGGCTTACTCTCTTATTTATGAATAATAAAACGACTGAATATGTTTAACTAGGCAAACTATTAAGTAAATAAAAATGAAAACATAATAGGATTAGGAAAAGAAACCCAAGAATTAAAGTATTAAGGTCTTTAAGATAATAAATAAGTTCCATAAGTAAAGAATCAGAAGAAAGGCCAAATAGGTCTTACAAAGCCTGAAAGAAATAAGCCATAATAAAACATATTAAAAACAAAACAAAATCAATTCTATCTAGAAATGAACAATATCTTTATGGTATTAAGATTTACATATTTCTTTGGAAGATTCAAGAGTGAAAATGCATTGCTTCACTTCTCTCATTAAGAAGTTTGACAGAGTCAACAGAGAGTTTTATCAGTTCTTTATGACACAAATAGGCCTTTACGTATATTGAAATGATAGTTCAGAAATAGTAAGGGGGAAAATTGGCTATGGTGCCACTGTGAATGAATGTATGTTTGAGAGAGGGATTAATTGGAAGCCAGCCACAGGCAGCAAAATATCGGGGTGGTGGGTGGGGTGGCATCCTCATTGAAAATTTGGGGGGCATTCGGCTTCTCACCCCCCCCCCATGGCACCTATTTTGATTAGTGTCATTCTAGATACATCCTAGAGCTGTTGTTGCTGCTGGTTTTACTACTACTATAACAACAACAACAACAACAACAACAACAACAACAACAACAACAAGGTTAACCAATTTTTGTAATTTTATGTTGTGAACCACCCTGGGATCTATGGGTATAGGGTGGCATACAAATTTAATAAATAATAATCAAAATAAAAAATAATAATAAACAAAACCAAGTAATATACAGTGGTACCTCGGGTTACATACGCTTCAGGTTACATATGCTTCAGGTTACAGACTCCACTAACCCAGAGATTGTACCTCGGGTTAAGAACTTTGCTTCAGGATGAGAACAGAAATCGTGCTCTGGCAGTGTGGCAGCGGCAGGAGGCCCCATTAGCTAAAGTGGTGCTTCAGGTTAAGAACAGTTTCAGGTTAAGAACGGACCTCCGGAACAAATTAAGTACTTAACCCGAGGTACCACTGTAATCCCATTCTGAAAATACCTACATGCATTATTATGTCATTTTTGTGTCTAAGATCTTGATTACATCATGGGAGTCACTCTACTTGAAATGGCAAAATGTTGGTTCCACTTTTCCCTAAAGATGATAAAATACACTGTGCTTTCTTTTAGAACTTCTTTCTCCATTTTGATGAAAGATATATGAAAGTATTTTTGGTACTTTTGCATGTGTACTAAAACATCCTCTTTCTTTTTATCTATTTATCTTTTCATCTTCTGCTCTATTAACACATTTTATGGACAATTTCTCAATACAGTTACTTATCTTGCTTTGACCTGTAAGAGAAAGAACAGTCCAAATTCCAAAACCATGCACATAATGTAACAGTGTTAAGTCTGTTTTTTATTTCCAGTTCATGACCAGACAGCCTTGGGTAGGTCAAATTACACATTAACTTTGTTATATAACATATGTCATCAAGGAACATTACATATTTCACAACTTAAGGCTTGTGACACAGCATATCTTAAGAAAACACATTACAACCTACTAGTTTTCACTCTGAGGAAAATCAATCTCCAGGTAAAAATTACAAATTTCTTGAATTTAACTTTTCTTTCCCCCTTTTTTGAGCATACCATGGTATAAATGCTGGAAAGAAATCAGTGTCTCACAGCAGGCAAAGGCTGTTCTTGGGAATCCCACTGCTTTTTCCATACCATCAGACTAAAAAGTTATGAAAGGGTTTTCTGCCTTTTGTAACACAAAACACACAACAAACCCAATAATGTTTTGTATTGGAATTTTCTCCGGTTACCTTATTTTGCTCTAGAACAACCAACTTGATCATGCATAATTCTGCACAAGAATGGGCTGTTAGAATCTCTTTTTATTTGGGAAAGTTACTTTGATGATCAATGCTTTTTATGATGTGACTTTTTGAAGGGAACATGGGAATTATTTCCACTTTGACACGTTACCATTAGAAAACCTTTGAAATAATTATTCTTTATTTGTTGCCCTTCACCATAAGGTCCCAGGGCAAG
Source organism: Podarcis filfolensis (assembly GCF_964270895.1). NCBI lineage: Eukaryota > Metazoa > Chordata > Lepidosauria > Squamata > Lacertidae > Podarcis > Podarcis filfolensis. The sequence continues at coordinate 36,479,874 of NC_139607.1, read as the reverse complement.
CCAAGGTAACTTAAAAAGTAACTTACCAATCATCATCATCATCATCATCATCGACCCTCAGATTCTAACTGCCAAAACTGAGTTTTACCACAAAATTAATGTAAAATGAAATTTTACAGGGCACATATCAGAGGCAATGCGTCTCTGAATGCCAGTCACTGAAATGAGTACAGTTATGCCCTGCTTTTAAGCTTCTTATAGGCTTTTGGTTGGCCACTGTAACAGAGTGTTGGATTAGAAGGATCATTGCATGATCCAGCAAGCTCTTCCTACATTCTTAAATTGTTGTTTTTTTACATGCTAGTTCTCCAAACTGTTTCCATTGTCCCTTAAAGAATAAAAAGTCCAGAAACATGATTAAAATGGAAATAAAGTTATCATGTTCAAAGTTTTAATTGTTTCTTTAAAACATTTGTATTTTGCCTTGCCACAAATGGTACCCAAGACAGCAACAGAACCCCCCCCCCCAATATTTTAGCGGTATCAAAAAAACAAAAACAAAACTTAAACCAATCCATCAAGGCCCCATTAGTTAACAATTAGCCAAATTTGGCCTGAAAATGCAGCAGGTTGTAGCTTATTGACAGTTATCTCTTCACCACCCTCTTCTAAAGGCCTGATAAATTTTTATAGGACCATTCACCTTTCATGCTGGGCAGCATCGAGGCTGGACATCGAGGCCCTTGCGGTAATTCGGCTCAGGGGCGGGGGATTGATGCCCCCCTCGCACCAACTCCCAGCCGTGTCATGCCCACCCGGCCAATCTATGCTGGCTTGGGGCATAGCCAGGAGGGCTTCCCTCTCTTGCCTCCTCACCAAATCTCCCAAGCCACCCACCCTCTTTTTAAGCTTTGGTATGACACAACCTTGCTATGGAAAAATGTCAGCTGCCTTATTGGTGGGGCCGGGTAGGAATTTTCCCACTTGGCGAATTGGCACCGGCCATTGGTTTTCGCCTACCTAGCAATCGTCACAACTTTGTAAGGCTAGGCATTGGGTAAGCCTTTGTTTAAGGGAGGGGAGGTTGTAGCCTCTGCCTGCACCTCCTCGATAAGGGTATCCTGTCAAAGGGATCTGGGTGTGTGGATCCTGTCCAAAGCCCAAACACGGGCTAGGGCCATGCCACGACCCCAACGGGAACCCCTCGGGGTGCCCCTTTGATGTAAGTCATAGGGCTCACCCTTCTGGTCGTTTACCCTTAGTTCAATTCCCTGCAGATGGGCAAGAGTCAAGATATAGCCTGGCTTCACCCAATGCCTAAGCCATACCACTCACATCTGTAACCAATAAAGTTGTGGCCTGTTTTAGACCATTAACCTAAATACGCATGTCTGTGTTATTAATCAATAGGGAACTGCGGGGCACAGGACCTTGGCATGCAACCTTATCTTATTGTTGGATGGAGAGAAAGAAGGTGCCTTTGTTACATCTCTAGGAAGTAACTTCCATCCAGACACTGAGAAGGCTGTATCACTATCCCCCTCACTTTTGGCTATCCCCCTCACTTTCGATGTCAGGTGAATATTTTTTAAAGGCCTCCAGTGACAACTTTAACACACCAGTAGATTTATATGGTGATTCTTCAGGCACCTGGGCCCACTCCGCTTAGGGTAGGCATCAATTGAAATGTGCCTGGAAACAAATTTATACCCAATTCAGATCTCTGAGCACTATTGCAATATGTTCAAAGCAATGATTTCTCTCTGTTGTACCCTGGCTGCCACATTTTGGACCAGGTGTGGGGAACTGTAGAAGCTTTGAAGGCAGACTCACAGAAAGCATGTTATTGTATTCTAACCGAGAGTTACTAAGGCATGGATGACTATTTTCTTTTCCCAGAAGAGGACACAGCTGGTGAATCAACAAAAGCTGATTAAAATCACACCTGGTCACGGAGGCCACCTGAACAACATGGAGCAGGGTCCAGAAGCACTCCCAAACTACAAAACCCAATCCTTAAAGGGAAGAGCAAAACCCATCCAGAAGTGAAAACAAAAATCCGGAACTGTTGAACTACTTACCACAAACGCCTCTGTCTTGTTTGGGTTATGCTTCAGTTTATTTTCTCGCCCAGTTCATTACTGACTCCAAATACCTGCTCAGAATGTCAGCTGCTATGCCTGGATTAGATGAAAAAGATTAACAGAGCATGGTGTTATTAGCATACTGATGACACTTCAGAATCCCACACATTTCTCCAAGGAGTTTCATATAGATGCTAAATAGCTTTGGAGACAGGATGGGAAATTGTGGCATTCCATATAACAATTGCCATGGGGTATAGGAGAAGTTTCTGAGATGATAATTTGAAAACTTCCCAACAGATGGAACTACTGGGATGTACTCAGTGCTTTTCTTCTAGACATTTTTCTATGGGTTTTTATTATTATTAATGTCCAATTTAAAATAATAAACAAAACAAAAATCTAGAGATACTATTTATTACCCCAAACCTGATTTTTCACAAGCTGAAGTCTTTTACTATAATTACTCTTATTTCATTTTAGATAACTGTCCACAAATACAATTATCTAGGTGGCCTACAAAAGGATGGATCCATGATCTTTCATGGAACCTGTTCCCAAACTGTATCTGATTTGATCTGATCTGATCTAGGATTTGCAAGTTACCTGTAGGATTAGAACTAAGTGAAAGCAGGGAAAAAATAGTTTGTAAACATAAAAGCAGTGATGAATTGTATCATACATTTTTGCTTTGTAGACATCTTATGCTTGTCTATTCAAAGGTGAGTACAACAGAGTTCCATAGGGCTTATTCTTAGACAATTAAGTATAAGAATAAAGCTGTAATCAATAACAAAATGCAATGTTTGCACAAATTCTATAAGCCATATTTTTTATACCAGTGGCTTTGGTTAGAAATGATAGTGAAGGCTGGTGCTTCTACAGACCGAGAGAAGTGGTTTCCCCCCCTGCCAAGTATTAGGCCACTAGTCCAAAAAGGAAGCTTACACTCAGTGGCCTATACTTGCCTCAGTTTAGCTGAGCCCTCTCTTTGAATTCTCATTGTTGCCTTGTCTGCTTAATGTTTCTCTCAGACTTTGATTCTAAGGTTCTGAACAGATTCTGACACACATGGCTTTTTCACTGGTGTTATGGAATGTGTTCCCTGCTGAAATATGGGGGATCCCATCTGTAGTTGTACTCAGATTTTTGAACAGCTTTTGAAGATGTATCTGTTTACACATGCATTTCGTGATCTCACAACCCAGGTCTCCTGTTTTAATTACAGTGTTGTTTTAATGAGTCTACATTACACAGGACTTAGGATGGCCCTGAGGAAATGAAATACAGGCTGTGCTACATCTGCACCCCTCCCTTTGTCCCGAGCGCCAACAGATTTGGAAATCTTACATAAGACTCCAGTAAGAAAGCTGAAAATTCTCCCAGTTTATTCAGAAGCTGAGATGCGCTACAACTCCCGTAGAGCCACCTGTGTCCACCTAGGAGTAAATATGGCAAAAGCTTAGATTCCACTGTAATCTCCAGACGTTGTCTTTTTCTGTGGAGAGACATCACCTGCACCTACAGGATAGTAATATAAATTTGCTTTTGAGCATGAAGCTAAGAACTTTCATGGAAATTTCAGGTATGGGAAAATACTGTCAGCTGGACGCTGAGGGGTATGGATAAAGGAAATAATACTTTATCTTGAAAGTTCCTGTGTTCACCTTGACAGCTGTATCCTACTTTTGCTTATGTGCTCGAGTACTTATGGTGACTTTATTCAGAGCCTTAAGGTAGGATTGTCAAGCTTTTCTTCTTTTACAGAGACTTCATGAATTTAAGAAGAGCATGTTGGGTAAAAATTCAGCTAATGTAAGATTTGTTGCTCCTACAAGTTGCACCTGTTGAATTTGTGTCATGCAGCAATTAACCTTGGCCAGAAAGGCATTTGAAATAATCCAAACGGGGGGCATTTCTCCAATGATTTTAGCCTCATGAATTGTACCAGATTACATGTGTTTTCCCCTCACGTTAGTGAGTGACAAGAGATATCACACATTGAAATTTTACCTTCTGTTCAATTCTTCTTTGGGAAAATTTCCAATGATAAGTACCTTTTAAAGCAAAATATTGTTGTTTTTATTTTATAAAAGCCTTTTATAATGCAGGCTAAAAAGCCATTCAAAAAAGCACATACTTTCTGCATGTATGGGCAAGAATTCCACCACTGCAGGCTGAACGATCTCTTGCTTTTTAAAAAGGTTACATTAATACAGTAGTACCTTGGATCCTGAACACTCTGGAACTCTGACGTTTTGGCTCCTGAACGCCGCAAACCCAGAAGTGATTGTTCCGGTTTGCAAATGTTCTTTTGTAACCCAAACATCTGATGGGGCTTCCACAGCTTCTGATTGGCTGCAGGAGCCACAATTTGGTTTTGGAAGTTGAACAGACTTCCGGAACGGATTCCGTTCGACTTCCAAGGTACGACTGTACAAAGTTACTAAATGTCTATAAATATCAATTCATTATCTTCTGATGCACCCTCCCTCTCAGCCTGCAGGTTGTCACCCAGGGTCCAACATACCCTTGGGTCACTCACAAAAGTCTCACAAGAAGAATAGTTCATGAGAACAGTGGCTATCACCTTAGGTTCTCACTCTAGACTTGCTTTTTATGGGCAGGCCCAAGGTGGATAGTACTTAGGTTGTCCACAGCTGTGTCCAATTCAGCTGCACTTTCCACACCCAGTTCCAGGTACAACAGGCTTGTTGAATTTCCCAGGGGATCCAAAGGATGGGAAGAGGGTCCCCTTCCACTCACTGTGAAGGAGTTTAAGGGAGGTCCAAAGTACTGTCTCACAGTGTATAGGACCAAGAGACATGGAGGGTGAGGGAGCTGCTCCAGTGACCTGAAACACCTATGCTATGTTTGTCTTTCTGCCAGAGAACATGCAACAGCACACTTGCAGCAAGTGCAAGCTGGTTGTCTTGCTGGAAGAGAAGGTACAGCAACTTGAGGCCTGCCTAGTCACACTTGGAGCTACAGGACAACATGCAGCATTTCTCAAGAGCTGAGTGACTGTGATGGAACAACACCACAGATGGGGTGCCCCCTAGGGAGGAGGAGGAAGATTGCAAGAGACTAACCTCACTGGAGGAATGTGATGCACAGGACAGTCATGAGCCACACTTTGTCTTTGGAGCTGCAAAATCGCTTCCATATCCTAGCTCCTCTGGCCCAGAATCAGTGTCCAAGGTGAGAGCATGTAAGATGAAACTGTCCAGCTCCTTTGTTATTTTTGCTATTGCTTGGAGGTCTAATGTTACCTTTATATTACTGAAATATCTTTGTATGTTGTTATGTGTGTGGCTATTATGTTCTAGTCTTAATATTGCTCTTCTGTCCTTTGTAAGCCATTTTGAGCACTGTTCTTTTGTGGAAAGATGGCATACAGATAAAACGATTAGTAACCTTCCTAGTTAAACATAACCATCTGCTTATATTCTCAGTTAATCAATAATAACATACAGCTTACATTTTTGTTGTGCTTTAATCTGGGTCTGCCTGTAGTGTTTTGTACCACAGTTAATCATAGCCCACGGTGAGTGAACTAAGGTTTATTATTGGATGGTATTTTAAATATATGGTGGCAGTGGAGAAATGGTATTGAATATAATAAGCAATACATAATGGTAGCTATAATAATCTTCCACATTTGGTAGCAGCATTAGTGGGATAATAAAGGGGATTGTTTACATCACATAACTTTACTAGTTGAAAGAAATAAAGAAAGGAGGCAAAGAAATGGGTTTCCTGCTTCCCCACCCCCCAAGCCACCTTTCTGACATAAAATTGTAGAGTTGGAAGCGATCCCAAGGGTCATCTAGTCCAATCTCCTGCAGTGCAGGGAACTCATTGAAAGCATCAGTTTCAGCTCAAAGCTGATCAGGATTCCTGAACTTAGTCTGAATAATAATAATAATAATAATAATAATAATAATAATAATAATTTTATTTATACCCCGCCCTCCCCAGCCAAGACCGGGCTCAGGGCAGCTAAAACTGAATAAAATACCATAAAAACATTACACACACACACACACACACATATATATTATTTAAATATAAGTTCGAATACAGTTTAAAATGCAGCTTCATTTTAGTGGTAGCCTATAGATCAAAGCCATAAGGGGAGAAAACGTCAAATATTCACCGGGGCCAACTATCCATGCTGATCCTACATGGGCCAGCAAAAAGAGCCGAGGGAGAATTTATATACAAATCCCATATAAGGGGTTCTATCAAAAATAAAGAAAAGAGAGGGGGGGTTAGACTGAGTCCAGCCCAAAGGCCAGGTGGAACAGCTCCATCTTGCAGGCCCTGCGGAAAGATGTCAAATCCCACAGGCCCTGATCTCCTGCGGTGGGGCATTCCACTAGGCCGGGGCCAAAGCTGAAAAAGCCCTGGCCCTGGTTGAGGCCAATCTAACCTCCTTGGGGCTCAGGACTTCAAAAGTGTTGTTATTTATGGACATTAAGGTCCTCCGCTGGGCATACCAGGAGAGGCGGTCCCACAGGTACGAGGGCCCTAGGTCCTATGGATACCAGATATAAAAACAAAACAAAGAAACAAGAGAGTCACATAAAACCTCCCCACAGCTTCATTTATGACTGATTCACAGAAATAATGACCCCATTCAAGATCACATAGAATCATAGCAAGACACACAGAATCATGGCAAGGTAATAGTACACAGCTGGCAACCTGGTTTCATAAAGTGTTTCTGTATTGCAGTGTCACCATACCATGGCATAATCACCTTTGGGGGAAAGTGCAAGTGGTGTCATAAAACCATAAGTATGTAAGGAGATGATATGCCTCATGGAGCAGCCTCTGATGGACTGTGTTGCACCTAGCCACTTTCATGATGGTTGTACATGTGGAAGGAAGCATCAGATCCACAAGACTGAACTGGGTTGTTTCCAATATAAGTTAAATAATCCATGAAGATTTTGGCCTATTGCTCTGAACCCATCTTTACAACACGTAGCCTTTTCCAATGGCTGTCATATTCATATTGTTTATTGTCATATCCAATTGTTAATTCAAACTTAACTCTATTGTGTTTTATGTTCGCTTAGTACAGTATGTGAATCTGGTCTAGGACCATAATAAATTTCATTTCATTTCATATTTACAACACGGTTGCAAAATTACCAAAACTGGTTTGAGAGAAGAAGAAAAAGGCTAGTAAATATGGCTGAGTTGGAAACTGAACATGTGAAATGATGAAATAATCATAGACCTTTCATCATCATCATCATCATCATCATTTCTTTATATGCCACCCATCTGACTGGGTTGCCCCTGCCACTTTAGTAAGCATCCAAATAATTAAAACATCAAACACAGTAAATCATCAAATATTAAAAACTTCCCTATACAGGGATGCCTTCAGATGTCTTTTATCTCCTTGGCTTCTGATGGGAGGGCATTTCACAGGGCGGTTGCAACTACCGAGAAGGCCCTCAGAACTGGACTTCAGTGCCTGGGCTAAATGATGGGGGCGAAGACACTCCTTCAGGTATACAAGGCCAAAGCCATTTAGGGCTTTAAAGGTCAACACCAACACTTTGAATTGTGTTCAGAAACGTACTGGGAGCCAATGTAGATCTTTTAGGACTGGTGTTATATGGTCCTGGCAGCAGCTGAACTCGTCCTGGAACCATTCAAAACAAACCATCAGCATGACAATTTGGTCATGTTGGGCAGGAGACAGAGAGTTCCTGTGCTGCCACAGCCAATGGCTGAAGACAATACAGTGGTGCCCCACAAGACGAATGCCTCGTAAGACGAAAAACTCGCTAGACTAAAGAGTTTTTCGTTTTTTGAGGTGCTTCGCAAGACGAATTTCCCTATGGGCTTGCTTCGCAAGACGAAAACGTCTTGCAAGTTTGTTTCCTTTTTCGTAAAACCGTTAATACCCAGGGTGCATTGCTTGAAGAGGTGCAGTTGCGACTTCGAGGAGCAACTCATAGCACGCGGTGTGGTAGCCTTTTTTGAGGTTTTTGGGGACTTTGGAGATTTTTGAAGCTTTTCCAAAACTTCTTTTGCAGCCATTTGGTAAGTTAAACTTTTAAAAGTTTTTTTGGGGGGGTTGGATTTTGGGTTGGGGTGTTTGGAATTCAAGGACTTGGTGTTGGGGAGGGGTTTGCAAGAATCTGGAAGCTTGTGTGGTTTTTTTCTGCATTTTTATGATTTTTTGTGACCATTGGGCCACTCTGCTGTTGTTTAAAAAAATTTCTGGGTTTGAATTTCTGTGTGGTGGGTGGCTGGGGGAACAGTTGAGGAGGGGTTTGCAAGAATCTGGGAGCTTGTGTGATTTTTTTTTTTTGAATTTTTATGATTTTCTGTGACCATTGGGCAACTCTGCTGTTGTTTAAAAAAATTTCTGGGTTTGAATTTCTGTGTGGTGGGTGGCTGGGGGAACAGTTGGGGAGGGGTTTGCAAGAATCTGGGAGCTTGTGTGGGGTTTTTTTTATTTTTATGATTTTCTGTGACCATTGGGCCACTCTGCTGTTGTTTAAAAAAATTTCTGTGTTTGAATTTCTGTGCGGTGGGTGGCTGGGGGAACAGTTGGGGAGGGGTTTGCAAGAATCTGGGAGCTTGTGTGGTTTTTTCTGCATTTTTATGATTTTCTGTGACCATTGGGCCATGTTGTTTTTTTAAAAATAATAATTCTGGGTTTGAATTTCTGTGTGGTGGGTGGCTGGGGGAACAGTTGGGGAGGGGTTTGCAACAGTTGGGGAGGGGCTGGGGGAACAGTTGGGGAGGGGTTTGCAACAGTTGGGGAGGGGTTTGCAATTTCTGTGTGGTGGGTGGGTGGCTGGGGGAACAGTTGAGGTTTTTGAAGACTTTGGTGATTTTTGAAGCTTTTCCAAAACTTCTTTTGCAGCCATTTGAGGTTTTTGAAGACTTTGGTGATTTTTGAAGCTTTTCCAAAACTTCTTTTGCAGCCATTTGGTAAGTTAAACTTTTAAAACTTTTTTGGGGTTTTTTGGATTTTGGGTTGGGTGTTTGGAATTCAAGGACTTGGTTCTGGGTTTGAATTTCTGTGTGGTGGGTGGCTGGGTGTTTTTGAATTTTTTGGATGTGAAGCACTGATTTTTTTTATTTTTTTTTTTTTGAGTTTGCGAAGGTAGGAGCTGTGCTGCCATGGGACCCAAGAAGACTGCTGCTGCAGAGGCCGGCGAGAGGAAGAAGGAGAAGGTGACGCTGGAAATGAAAAAGGAGATCATCTGGAAGCACGACGGTGGAATGCGTGTGACAGACCTCGCCAGGGAGTATGGGAGGAATCCATCGACCATCGGGACCATCCTGAAGATGAGGGAGAAGATCCTTGCGACTGATGCAGCCAAGGGAGTCACTAGGATAGTGAAGAACCGCCCAGCTGTTCTGGAGGAGGTCGAGAAGTTGCTGCTCATCTGGTTAGAAGAGAAGCAGCGTGCAGGGGACACAGTGACTGAGGCCGTCATTTGTGAGAAGGCCAAGGCCTTGCACGCAGACCTCGTCCAGGAACAGCCAGGAACCTCAGGCGAGCCAGAAGTCTTCAAGGCAAGCAGAGGTTGGTTTGACCGGTTCAAGACAAGATCTGGAATCCACAGCGTGGTCAGGCATGGAGAGGCTGCCAGTTCTGATGTTCCTGCGGCTGAAGACTTTGCAGCGGAGTTCCTGGAGGTTGTGAAGACGGAGGGCTACATTCCACAGCAGGTCTTCAAGTGCGACGAGACTGGGCTGTTTTGGAAGAGGATGCCCAAAAGGACTTTCATCACACAGGAGGAGGCCAAGTTGCCTGGCCACAAGCCCATGAAGGACCGTCTGACCCTGCTCTTCTGTGCCAACGCAAGCGGCGACCTGAAGATCAAGCCCCTGCTGGTGTACCACTCGGAGAACCCACGGGCCTTCAAGCAACACAAGGTCGACAAGGAGCAGCTGAGTGTCATGTGGCGATCCAACAGTAAGGCTTGGGTCACACGTGTGCTGTTTGTGGACTGGGTCAATCTTGCTTTTGGCCCTGCTGTCAAACAGTACCTGCTGGACAACGACCTGCCGCTGAAGGCTTTGCTTCTGATGGACAATGCTCCTGCTCATCCTAAAGGCCTTGAGTTGGACTTGTTGGAGGAGTTCAGCTTCATCAGAATCATGTTCCTGCCGCCTAACACCACGCCACTGCTCCAGCCGATGGATCAGCAGGTCATCGCCAATTTCAAAAAACTACACCAAGGAGTTTTTCAGGCGATGCTTCGAGGTGACTGATTGCACCACCATCACCCTGCGGGAATTCTGGAAGGACCACTCCGACATTGTCACCTGCTTGAAGATGATCACCACGGCCTGGAACGGGATCAGCCAGAGAAATTTGAATTGCGCTTGGCGCAGCCTGTGGCCGGACTGTGTGGCACCAAGTGACTCTGATGCACCAGAGTCAACAGTGGTGCAGGACATTGTTGCCTTGGGGAGGACCATGGGCCTGGAGGTCACAGAGGAGGACGTCAGTGAGCTGGTGGAGGAGCACGACCACGAGCTGACCACCCAGGAGCTGGTCGAACTGCAGGCAGAGGCTGCGCAGGAGCAGGCCTCGCTGGAAGAGGAGGAAGCAACTGAGGAACGGCTGTCCTCCAAAGAACTGAGGGACATTTGCATGAAGTGGAAGGATGTGCAGGCTTTTGCACAGCGGCACCACCCTGACAAGCACGTGGCACATGACCTTGCGAACACTTTTGATACGACGGTCATGTCGCCTTTCAGGGAGGTGCTGAAAAGGCGGATGAAGCAGCAGACCATGGACAGGTTCTTCAGCAAGAAGCAAAGAGTGGAAGAGGAACCTTCTTCGAGTGGTCCCCCAGAGTCTTAGAAAATGTACTGTACACTTTGTTGATTTTTAAATGTTTTTCTGTCATGTTTAGAAACTTAATTTATTGTTCCTTCAATTTTTGAAATGCTCTTTACAGTATGTGTGACTTTAAAGAGCAGTTAATAAACTCTTGTTGTACCAAATTTGGCTTTGTTTGGACTTTTTTTGACCATAGGAACGCATTAATTGAATTTCAATGCATTCCTATGGGATTTCGTGCTTCGCAAGACGAAAAATTCACTAGACGAAAAAACTCGCAGAACGAATTAATTTCATCTTGCGAGGCACCACTGTATGAAACATAAGATTGCTGCTTCTGGCAGAGCTATTCATATATATATTTCACAATCAAACGTTATCTTCACATACATTAATAAACAAATGCAATAAAAATAAGACATTACATACCATATTAAATCCATATTTTGGGATTCCTCAAATCCTTTGACTTCCCTCCATTCCCTTCCCCAGTTCTTTTGTGTTATTTTATGTTATACATGTCTATAATTTTCTTACCTTTAAATATTTCCAAATTCAAACATTGTACTTAGTACTACAAGTGATTTTAAAAAACCTGCTCCTGTGTTAACTTCTTTACAATGCTTTTGTAAATATGCAATAAACATTCTCCATTCTATTTTATATTTGCTGTCCCCTTGATTTCTTAGTCTTCCAGTTAATTTGGCTATTTCAGCATATTCCATTAATTTACGTTCCCAATCTTCCTTAGTTGGGACTTGTTCTTCTTTCCATTGTTGGTCTATCAATGTCCATGTGGCTGTTGTTGCATACATAAATAAAGCTTTATATTCTTTCGGTATATCTGTTCCTATTATACCTATTAAAAACGCTTCTGGTTTTCTAACAAAGGTTATTTTAAACATTTTTTTTCAATTCGTTATAAATCATTTCTGAAAGGCTTTTTATGACCTTACATTGCCACCACATATGGTAAAATGTACCTTCTACCTCTTTACACTTCCAACATCTTTTGTTTCGTACATTATTGATAGTTTAACTGGTGTTAAATACCATCTATACATCATTTTCATATAGCTCTCCTTGAGTGTTGTACATGCTGTGAATACTATATCATTTCTCCATAATCTGTCTGTCAACTGTATATTGTGTCCCACATCTTTTGCCCACTTTATCATTACACATTTCACCTCTTCATCCTTTGTCTCCCATTCCAACAGTATATTATACATTTTTGATAATGATTTATAATCACTTTCTATTATTTCCCTCTGAAATTTTGAGATTTCATACGCAAATCCTTTCTTTTTATCATTTTTAAGTGTTTCACATAATTGAAAATATTGTAACCAATCTGTTACCTCTTCTTTTATTTCATTATATTGTTTTAATTTTAATTTATTATCCATTTCCATCAACAGCTCTCTATATGTTCCCCAGTTGGGTTTCATTTACTTTTTTCAATGCTATTGCTTCCAGTAGCGAAAGCCACAATGGTGTTTTTTGTTCTAGTAGATATTTATATTTTCCCCAAACTTTAAAGATTGTCTCTTATTATTATATGATTCTGGAAGCTTCTGTGTACCTCGGCCTTCTGATACCACAGATATGCATGCCATCCAAATCTATTGTCATGTTCTTCTAAATCTAGTAAATCTACATTCTTCAATGTTATGCAATCCCTTACCCAGCACAGACAAGAGGCTTCATAGTATAGTTTTATATCTGGTAGCGAGAAGCCTCCTCTTTCTTTAAGATCAATTAATAACTTATATTTTATTCTTGGCTTCTTGCCTCTCTAGATAAATCTTGAAATGTCTCTCTGCCAATCCTTAAAACAATTTGTGTTACTTATCACTGGGATTGACTGAAATAAAAATAACATTTTTGGCAATACATTCATCTTAATCTGGCAGATGTATTCAAACCACCTTTGCTCTGGTAAACAGTTTTTGAATTGTGGCAAAACCCTGAAAAAAAATCTTTTTAACCAAAGTCAACAGCTGGACAAAACAATTGTGCATTGTAAATTATAGGAGGTGATGCCTCTTCTCAAACTACTTCTCTGTAAAAAACAACATCTACCTCCTGCCTAAAATGAACCAGCAAGATTTTACTGCTGCTGCTGTTGACAGATCACATGCATCAGTAACAATTTCTGACAAGGAAATATCTTTAACGACAGTATGAGAGACATAGATTTGATGTGTAAAACATTCTCTAGCATGGATAGACAGTAACTGGGAAAGCATGATGTTTTTGTTGGTTATATAGCTTCTGAAGGAATAGGATGTCTGCCAGAAAACGTCTGGTAACACTGATAGAAGAGCCTGTTTTTAGGTTTGAAATTTCCTTTTCAAAATATCTCATTTTCCTATTTTCTAAGCAGTTCACAATATAAGAAAGGATAATCATAATACAGGAAGTTGGCCTCGGGATGTTGGTCTTCCTACTTCATTAGAACATATATCAATATTAATGTTGAACATCTTGCTATTTAATTCATCTTTTTAAAATTACATTAAGCTAATTTGTTTCTGCTCCAGACAAGGGCAAAGTTGTTAGGCTAAAATGTTCTATTGAAAACTATTATGTTAGAATGTGAAAGAAAGCTGTCAAATATAGTTGTTAAACACAACACTAATTTGTTACAGCTTCTGGTAAGGACTGGTTTAAATGGCATGTCTAACATTTATGAAATAATTATACAACAAATCATTATTGTAGCAGCTCTGGGTATGAGAGAGATAGCTACATCATGATATTGATGATAAATTCATCAATCATATTTGATGCTTAAACAAATTGTTTTATATTTCACATTAAGTGCTTGGTTAACTGTGATCACTTTTAACAAGGGGCAATATTCAATTAATAATGTTAATGACCATGGTAGTTAGCCATCAGCATTTGCAACATCAGCAGAGCCTATGTCATGAACAATAGCAATTTGTTGAAGTATGAGCACTTGGTAAAGAGAATGTCCAGCTTGTGCTGGAAGCCTCTAGTCTCAGACGTTTGTCTTCCTTAAGGAGAAACAGATCAGACAAGAAAGGAGGAGGAGTGGCGTTATATGTCAGGGATGTGTATACCTGTGAAGAGATCCAAGATTTAGAACCTCAAAGCCAAAGTGAGAGCATTTGGGTCAAAATTAAGGGAGAGAAGAATAACAGTGACCTCATTGTGGGAGTTTACTATAGATCCCCAAGCCAAACGGAGGACATAGATGATGCCTTCCTGGAACAGATGGCCAAGCATGCAAAAGGAAGGGAGATAGTAGTAATGGGGGACTTCAATTACCCGGATATTTGTTGGATGTCAAACTCAGCCAAGAGCATAAGGTCAAACAGATTCCTCACTGGCCTTGCAGACAACTTCATTGTCCAGAAATTGGGAGAAGCAACAAGAGGAACAGCCATTTTAGATCTGGTCCTAACCAATGTTGATGACCTGGTTAGTGGGTAGAAGTGGAAGGATCATTAGGTGCGAGTGATCATGCTCTTCTGAAGTTTACTATACAGCGGAAAGGAGCAGCCAAGCATACTAGGACACAATTTCTCGACTTTAAGAAAGCCGACTTCATAAAACTTAGGGAAGTGCTGGGTGAGATCCCATGGACAGTAATACTAAAAGGAAAGGGAGTTCATGATGGCTGGGAGTTTGTTAAGAGGGAGATAGTAAAAGCACAACTTCAGGCAATACCAATGAGACGGAAACATGGAAGGTGCCTAAAGAAGCCAGGGTGGCTATCTAAAGAACTTTTAACTGAGTTAAGATTAAAAAAGGATGTGTACAAAAAATGGAAAAGGGGGGAAACCACCAAAGAGGAATTCAAACAAATAGCCAGCACGTGTAGACACAAAGTCATAAAAGCTAAAGCACAGAATGAACTCAGGCTTGCTAGAGAGGTTAAAAGCAACAAAAAAGGCTTTTATGGGTATGTTCGTAGCAAAAGGAAGAACAAAGAAACAGTGGGGTCACTCAGAGGAGAAGATGGTGAAATGCAAACAGGGGACACAGAAAGGGCTGAACTCCTCAATGCCTTCTTTGCCTCAGTCTTCTCCGATAAAGAAAACAATGCCCGACCTGAAGAATTTGGAGCAAATGATTCAGCAGAGGAAACACAGCCCAGAATAACTAAGGAGATAGTACAAGAATACTTGGCTAGTCTAGATGTATTCAAGTCTCCAGGGCCAGATGAACTACATCCAAGAGTATTAAAAGAACTGGCAGATGTGATTTCAGAACCACTGGCAGTCATCTTTGAGAATTCCTGGAGAACAGGCGAAGTCCCGGCAGACTGGAGGAGGGCAAATGTTGTCCCTATTTTCAAAAAGGGGAAAAGAGAGGACCCAAATAATTACTGCCCAGTCAGTCTGACATCAATACCAGGGAAGATTCTGGAGCAGATCATTAAGCAAACAGTCTGTGAGCACCTAGAAAGGAATGTTGTGATCACCAATAGTCAGCATGGATTTCTGAAAAATAAGTCATGTCAGACGAACCTGATCTCGTTTTTTGACAGAATTACAAGCCTGGTAGATGAAGGGAACGCAGTGGATGTAGCCTACCTTGATTTCAGCAAGGCATTTGACAAGGTGCCCCATGATATTCTTGTAAAGAAGCTGGTAAAATGCGGTCTTGACTATGCTACCACTCAGTGGATTTGTAACTGGCTGACTGACCGAACCCAAAGGGTGCTCATCAATGGTTCCTCTTCATCCTGGAGAAGAGTGACTAGTGGGGTGCCACAGGGTTCTGTCTTGGGCCCGCTCTTATTCAACATCTTTATCAACGACTTGGATGATGGACTCAAAGGCATCCTGATCAAATTTGCAGATGACACCAAACTGGGAGGGGTGGCTAACACCCCAGAGGACAGGATCACACTTCAAAATGACCTTGACAGATTAGAGAACTGGGCCAAAACAAACAAGATGAATTTTAACAGGGAGAAATGTAAAGTATTGCACTTGGGCAAAAAAAATGAGAGGCACAAATACAAGATGGGTGACACCTGGCTTGAGAGCAGTACATGTGAAAAGGATCTAGGAGTCTTGGTTGACCACAAACTTGACATGAGCCAACAGTGTGACGTGGCAGCTAAAAAAGCCAATGCAATTCTGGGCTGCATCAATAGGAGTATAGCATCTAGATCAAAGGAAGTAATAGTGCCACTGTATTCTGCTCTGGTCAGACCTCACCTGGAGTACTGTGTCCAGTTCTGGGCACCACAGTTCAAGAAGGACACTGACAAACTGGAACGTGTCCAGAGGAGGGCAACCAAAATGGTCAAAGGCCTGGAAACGATGCCTTATGAGGAACGGCTAAGGGAGCTGGGCATGTTTAGCCTGGAGAAGAGGAGGTTAAGGGGTGATATGATAGCCATGTTCAAATATATAAAAGGATGTCACATAGAGGAGGGAGAAAGGTTGTTTTCTGCTGCTCCAGAGAAGCGGACACGGAGCAATGGATCCAAACTACAAGAAAGAAGATTCCACCTAAACATTAGGAATAACTTCCTGACAGTAAGAGCTGTTCGACAGTGGAATTTGCTGCCAAGGAGTGTGGTGGAGTCTCCTTCTTTGGAGGTCTTTAAGCAGAGGCTTGACAACCATATGTCAGGAGTGCTCTGATGGTGTTTCCTGCTTGGCAGGGGGTTGGACTCGATGGCCCTTGTGGTCTCTTCCAACTCTATGATTCTATGATTCTATGAGCTTTGGATCTGCTCCAAAGAGGAAACTACCACTTGATATGCCATAATTCTAGGATTGTTCACATGTTACACTGAACACAGGTCCAAACTGCCTCTACACACCCAAAAGCTGTGTTAGCCCATCAGTACATACAGAAGTTCTTGAAAGTTTGTCCACCTTTGGCTCCTCAACATGCACTCAGTTCTCACCTTTGGCTCCTAGAAGCTGTCAGCATGTGACAGCAGCCACACCCTGGGAATAGCTTTGACTGGATAGCCAATGAGTCTCAAACTCTCGGTGAGTTAAGAACTTCCTCTGCCTGTGAAGACAGTAGAAGACTAACAGTGCCTCCAAGAGTCAAGAAGGCAGTTGATGCATGTGCTGTAAAGGGAAATGAGGAGCAGATGGGGCTTGTAAACCTGGGAAGGTAGCCCAGGAAAAGGAAAACTCTGATTCTAAGCCTCCATTGCCTTGAGGCTATAGTCTTTCGTAAGAAAGGCTTTGGGAGTAAACCCAAGGAAAAATTTGTACCCACAGCCTTGTGGCACATACTTGGAAGAAGAAAAAGCAAAGGAGTAAACCCTACACAAGAGTGGAGTCCCTAAGATGGTTGGGTGGTGTCTTGTATGCCTCTTTCTGGCAACTCCTTCACCCAACCTGGTGCCAAATGTATTGGTCTGCTTTCCTTTGGAGCACATCACTGAGGCCAGAAAACGGTATTGTCATCTGGGCAGTCCAGGAGCTCCATACACATTGCCCTGCAGCAAAAGCAACATGGGAGCCAGCAGTTATGAGTTATGGGTCTCGGCAGCCATGGTGGGTGCTGTGATTCTCCAGCGGTTTGACTTTGCCCCTAGAGGCACACTCCACTGTCTTTTGAGACAGATGGATGCCAACATGTATTTTGTGTTCTCATTTTGTATTTTTGTGTTGTGATCACCATCATCTTATAGAAGACCTGTTCCAAAATAAGTCTGTATTTTTGCTCCATTAAATAGTGTAAGATGACATTGTTCCCCTATGTCACCTTCACCTTGTGTCATCTTCACTGTCTTTAGTGTCTGTTAGACAGATGCATGTTCAGCACATGTCGTACTGCAGAGATAGCTCCCAGCATCCCTGACTATTGACCATGCTGGTCAAGTTGAGTCCAACCACCAGAGAGCACCATGTTGTGTACCCATGTCCTATTGTGATGAAAAAACAGCTATGGGAATTTCTAGGGAATGGCTCTCTAGTAGGGTCTACCAAGTTTAGTATCTTAGAATCTTTAGAAGGCTTCTTCAGACTGTAATTTTAACTAGGTGTATGGCCTCATTGGGCATAGTAGGAACACATAATATTGTACTGCAAGACATCTTTCTTTAGCTAAATTAATAGGCATGGAAGATTATGTTATTCCTGGTGTTGTTTTTCCTCTCCTTGTCCTCTGATTTAATTATCTCCCTTGATTATTTTGATTTTATTAGAAGCGTTTTTTGGCATATTTTTTTAAAAAAGAAAATTTTCCTTTTCTTCCAAAACTGCCTGGCTAGTGGTTTTTTTGGCCATTGAAAGGTGGTATTTAAATGCCAAGTAGGATTTCAATCCTCTTACTGCAGGAAAATGCCAATCAACACAGTGGGACTTACTTCCAAGTAAACATGCATAGGATCGGGTTGCACATTACATGTTGAAAGCTGATGAGATAAAATTTAAATGCTTTAAAGCAAGATACTTCTAAAGCATTGCACATATGGGGCAAAATATAAATGAGTTTCCAGATGTGACCTGCCAATAGAGAATAAATACAAGATTATATTTCTGTAGCTCATGTCCATCTATCTCACCGAGCACACAACAGGTAAAGGGGTATGGCTCATTAGCTACAGCTCATTAGATGTTATTCTACTTCTCTCCCTACACCGAATGTTCCCACAACTGTTATTGAAACAGGTCATGCCTCATTATATCCTAAGGAAAAGTTTTCTGTATTCGTGCCATGCTATCAAGTTGTAGGCATCGCTCCGATAAAAGCTAGATGACATATTCGGGATTGCTTGGACATAAAAGAATTTTCTAGCGATAACCTCCAGGTCTGGGGCTCATTTGCTGGGCAGCTGCATTTACTTCACCCTGAGGGCTGTTTTCTGTGAAAGCAGCAAATACAAAACATGCTTTCAGTGGTGCCATCAAGGGAAGACCTGGGTAGAAGATGTCCTGGGCCTCACTCAGCAGAATGAGGAGGGCCCCAAAACAAAGCATTTTGGGCTTGTTTGGAGGTTCTAGCAGGGGAGCGCAGCTATCGTATACCCTTGACCGAAGAACGGTACACTCCTTCTATCTGGGATGGTCGTCCTCTTCCACCGAGCGCACAGCTTTGGGAGGGACGCACGTGGAGCGGTGAGGGAGGAAGGGGACACCCACCTAGCCAGCCAGATCAGCCGAATCAACCCTGGCGATCAATGGGGTGACAGATGTCGCAGCCAGATCGCCCTCACATCCCAAAAACAAAGCATTTTGAAGAACAAAAAAGTAATATACGTTACCACTTAGAGACTCCCCTATCCTACTCCCTGCCCAGTAAGACCATTAAGTCCAGAATCTGAAATGACAGAATAGCACACGGCACACTTTGAAGCTTCATTGATGTCATTATCTTACCTCTTCTGTGAAAACAGCCCCACACAGCCAACCTGAACTTGTGGAAACCAATTTAATCTCTCCTTCTCTCTCTGTGGCAAGCCCTGCCCATACTCAAAGCAATGACTGGCATTCTTCCAGAGGAAAACAAACACATTTAAAAACATTTCCCTCTAAAAAAGGGAAGCAAGAAGAATACAGTGGTTAAAGTCCACAGTCCAATTTGACTGTTCCACAAATGAAGCTAGTAGTTACCTATAAATGTTACTACTATGCAACAGCAGGCACTCGTGATTGTTTGTTTCCTGGCGGCAGCAATGGCCCATAAATATGTCCCTTGTTCCCTGGATCAAAGCCAAGATCCAAAACATATAATTATTATGTAGCAAACACTCAATAAGATATTTTGGTGAGGGAGAGGGTGCTACATTATAACCTATTATGTTCCATCTCTATTTTAACAGAATAGTGCAGAAGGGAGTTGTTTCCCCAAGCAATTTTATACAGATGACACCTTCTAAAAGGACCGACTGCATGTAGAGAATTCATTCACATGCATTTAATTTTCTACCTGCACCGTTTTCAGCCAATCCTTTGCTACATTCATGCCATACATTTAAAGCACCATGATACCACATAAAGTCTTGATAGAAATACATCTGGGAGCTGTTGTTTGTCAAGGATGCTGAGAGCTGTTGGGAGACCCTAAAAGACCTACAATTCCCAGAGTGGTTTAACCATCAATCCCTCTTCATAGTGAATTCTGGGACTTGTAGCTCTGGGAGGGCAACAGGAGGTCTCCTTAACAACCCTCATCACTCCTAACAAACTAGAGTTCATATAATTATTTGGGGGAAGCTATGGCTAAATGGTATCATAGTGCTTTAAATGCACTCATGAATTCCACCCAAGGAGCTCATGAGTTCCGCCCATTTTATTATCACAATGTAATCACAATCATCACAGTAACCAGGGGTTGCCAGTGAGGTACCTGCAGGCACTCAAATACCCACAGAAGTCTTCCCTGCTTCTTGAGGGGTCCTCTCCCACCACTAAAATCAGACTTGAACAAATATTCCATTGGAGGCTGAATAGGTTGCAGTGTGTCCTTGGTTGTAGTGGGGTGTGGTGTTCATCATGGCAGTTTCTTCAGTATGCAACGGTGCCCCAAGGACCCCAAAAGCTGGCAACTGCTGCTCAATCCACCACACAATGTGCCTCTCAGAATAAAAGACCATCCTCCTGTAAAGGTAGATGTGGTGTTGGGATGTGTGTGTCTGTACACAAATCCAAGGTTTAAGTTCCTGATCAGCTCTAAAACTCACTGGGTAGCTTACAGTTCATTCAAAAGGGAGCATCACTGAAGAGACTTACTGATGAGGTTTTTTAGCACTGCAGCCTTAGAGTTCATTTCACAATCTTTCAACCTATCTCAATATTTAGCTGTTTTGTGGATAAATGAAACACCCCGTTATAAATGCCTTGAGTTACTCGGGGGCAAAGATGGGATTCAGACGATAGTGAGATAACGAAATGAAGGGGTGGGGGTGGGGAGCTGCTGGCTGTGTGTGTGAAATTAGGCAACTTTATTTTTGAGCAGATTGCACGTTTGCTCCTAAGGACACATGCCTGTGTTCAACTCAGTTCCTGAGAAGTGTATTTAGGACTGCAACCTTGGAAGTCTTTTATCGTTAATTTCTGACATGCAAAAGTGAAATCCTAAGCTTGCTGACCTGGGTTTTACTGCTAAACTGACATGTATAGGATTGCACTGTTAGGTAGCAACTCTGCACCCAAAGAAAAGCACATAGTTCAAACCACATTAGCACTCCTGGTTAGAGAGCTCCACCTGCTCCCACGTAAGCAGCCGCGGCTCTCACCCTTTGCATACTACTACTTTTGGAACACGCTGCCTTCACGCTGACCTGAAAACACCCCGAAGTTAAACACTATTGTACCTTAGCGCTGCGTTCCCAAATTCATTTACTTGGGATTAAAACGTGCGGGATCTAAAACGCCGCTTACTACTTCCCTGTATCCATGCCCTAGCGTCGACCTGTTATGCCTCCTTGGGCTGCTTCTGGTTTATACGACGCAACTCCATTTGAGGCGTGCACTACGCATTTGTGCATTGTGTGTCGATGGCGAAGCCCCCCTCCCCTCCTTCTCCAGCGCAGCATTTATTCATTTATTTATCTATCCCTCTCCCCCGCAGCCTCGCTTCCCAAAGGCGCGTTTGCAGCAGCGGCCGCCGAAATGCTAATGGTCCCCATCCTGTGCGCACGCGCGCAGCGAAACCGGACGCCCTTTCCCGTTCCTCCCCATCTTGAAATTGCCACCGCGACGCTTGAGCTCCTCGCCTCGGAAAAAGCAGAGCCGCCGGGCAGCGCAGGCACGCATGCGCAACAAGTCAGCAAACCACCGCTCGGTGTTCCCTTGTCCCCCGCTCCCTCCCCAACAATCTGCGGGACGCGAGTGGAACCGCCAGAGGCGCACGCGCACTGCAGAGCCTCTCCGGCCGCCCATCTCCTCGCCGCAGCGCTCCGCCCCCTTTCCCTCCCTCCCTCCGCGAGCCTGGCGCTGTCTTTTATCGCTCTGCTGTTTGCGGGGGTCGCTGTTGCAGCGCTATGGCCTCGCCCGCTTGCCCTCCTCCTCCGACGTCGCCTCAGCCCGTCACTCACCTCATCTTTGACATGGACGGTCTCCTCCTGGGTGTGTAGCGCGCCGCCCTCCTCTCCCTTTCCCGCTCCACTCTTGCTGCCGGGTATAGTAATAGTAACTGGGACTTAAGCAGTGCGCGCTTCCTCTCGCCGCCGCCGCGGGGCTTGTGGAGAGCTCGGGCGCGTGGCTTTCGGGCTGCCCTCGGCGGCGGGGTCACGGAGCAAAAGTGCAAAGAAGGGCGGCGATATCCCTACTCATGTGGTGCTTCAGTTCCCCACCCCGCACCCACTTCCCATTTCTTAGGCGCTGGTCTGAAAACGCAGATGAGTAGTGTGTGGACATGCTCGCTCCCCCCCCCCCCGCGTGCCCAATTCCAGGAATTTGAATGCATTTGCCCAGGCTGTCGTCGTCTCACTGCATTTATTTAGGGGCTGTGCAAATGTGTCTTGTGCGCGCGCCTATTTAGAGCGTGACTTCCGCAAACAGGAAATCAAAAGAAGGGCAGGTTTTGGAGAACGGTGCACACGCTGACAGGGGTGGTGTGGATGGGGATAACCCGGTTTGGTCACTTGGGGTGCTTCTTGCATGGTTTTGTTTTTTGGATGGGATTCGGTCGCGCAGCAGCAAACGCAGCTTGCACGAATGAACTTGAATGAAAGGGAGCTGCTGTCTCTTTCCTGCTCCCCGCCTCCCTCTCCAAATCGGTCTTTTTATAGCAAAGAAAGGTGATGGGGGTGGGTGGGCAGGTAGCACCGGGTAACAATGATTCATGATGCAGTGCCCTCTCACCTCCCTGCAGACCCTCAGAATGGAGGCTCAACAAAGAGCTGGTTTAACGCAAGGTTTGACAAATTAATAAATGCATGATAAACTGGATCCGGAAAGGTGTCACATAATACTTGTTCTGCATTTATAAGAAATCGGCCTTTTAGTGTGTCGGCTCTCACACTTTGGAACTCACTTCCTATTGACATCAGGCAGCTGCCTTCACTATACTCTTTTCGGCACCTGCTAAAACATTATTGATTATATAGGCCTACTCATAAATGTAGATTGTTGACAAGTTTTAATTTGTTTTTAGCTTATTGTTGATTTTATTTTCTTTTGAATGTTTTTAACTCTTTTTATTGATAATTTTATTCCTTTTGTAAACTCTTGAGTTTTTTTTACAATCTAGCAGCATCTAAATTTTATGAAATAAAATATTAAATAAATGAGTCATCTGGAGGCGACTTTAGACTTTAAATATGGTAGTTTTAGTTCTGCTGAAATGAACAGGACTTTTGATAGCAATTATGTGTCTAGGATTGCAATTCTAAACGGATATTGTAATCCTATACTGTATTCACTTGTTCACATAAGGTTGTGAAGTAGGCAGCAATGGCAGCTTGTTTCCTATTATTTGATTATAGAGTTGTAAACAGAAGGATAGTCTTGCATTTGTTTGGTATTGATCACAATGAGAGCACTTGCTTGAAAAATTTGCAGTTGTGATTAAATGGCCTTCAGGGTTGCAGTGGTAACCAAGGCATTGGTTCACATTGGGAATAGAATATTAGTGTAATTGTTTGCTGGATGGGACTCCTGTATTAAGTATGTTGTGCCCATAGAATACAGTGAAAACAAGTTTCTCCCCATAAATACTTAACATGGAAATATTAGCAAAGCTGTTTGCGGAAGATAGAAATTTTCTATGGCCGATACGTGTCAGTATGGTATTAACATGTTATTTATTTAGGTAATTTATTGACCCGCTCTGCCTTAAAATCTCAAAGTGGGGAAGCAGCAGTATTGCAACAAAGGAGTATTTCTCGTACTTGATTATTCATAATTACTGCAAGATTTTTACACATTGCGTCTGGTTTGAAGGCTGCAGCACATGGTTTACAGATATGGCTTAAAGTTCTCTAAAGTGGTAAATTATAGGGCTAATTCTTGCTGTCCTTTGAAAGACCAGCTGCATTTGGAGCCGGTTTTCCCTTTTGTACATGCTACAATGTATGTTTGTTTTGTGCTTGAGGATATCTGCTCAAGTGCAAATAAAAAGCCTTGGGTAAACCCATGTTGGGTGTATAATTACTAGTGATTTGTGAGTACCATTGGAAGACACACAAATTAATTGGATTGTAATGGGAAACAGTTTTATTAATTGAATTAAATAGGCAAGGTATTAATTACACAAGATTTGCCCAAACAATTTAGGCCATTGATGGAGCTCTTGCCCCTGTGGCCTGGCTGTCCCACCAAAAATGGCCTCCAGGGGCTGGCACAGAGCTGAGCTGCTCCTGTTGACAAGTCTGCTAACATTCTGTGAGGATATGACAGCCACCCAGCAATGCTACCTGTCTGACATTTTCCCCACTATCAAAGCAACAACAGGTCAGCTAGCTGTCCTAACTTCTTCTATATGCCACAAGTGATATTTCCTGCCTTTTAATCAGCTCCCTGGCTCTTCATCCACCACCAGCACATCTGCCAAGTTGTGATGAATTATTAGGCAACCAAGTGCAACTGAGTCCTCCTTGGCCCTGGGAAAGGTGAAAAATGTGATGTGTCCAGTGCTAATTAGCTGGTTGATTTTTTTTTTAAAAAAAATCCTTCCAGGTTCCAAATGATATGTCATCTTCATTGCCAGAGATACAAACACAAGGTGGGTGCAAAACTTAGGACAGTAGAAGCAAACAAACAACTTGAAATCTCCCTCTCCTCCTCAGATTTTAATAGCAAAAAGGAGAGTGTCTGTTATTGCCAGACTCTTGCTATAATAATACTCAGTTACAGTTGTTCAAAAAGTATAGTACTGTATCACCTAAGAATGTCCACAAAATTGATAGCATTGGACCTCAAATATTGCCCCCTCCCCTGCAAAAGTCTTAAAGATGAATGTATAATGCCCAAGCCATTCAGCTTCCAGGGGATAGGCTTCTTCTTATCCCCTGTATCTCAAGCAATCCCATACCACATGGTCAACTGTTCCTTCCAACTCACAGATTTCACAAGAAAAGTGTCAGTCTATCTGACATTGAATAAATTACTCCAAAAACGTACAGTGCCATGCCAAAATCCTAAACAGGCCCACTTGTTTCATCTTTTGCTGCTGGTTAAATATCCAGAAATCTCCCCAAAGAAAATTACCTCTCACTTGTGAGATCTGCTTTCCATAATTTTTGATCATCACTCATCCGCTTGACCCAACATTTTACTTTCAGAGAGGACAAAGGCAACACAGTGTCAAGTCTTTATACCCCAAAGTGTCCTTGGCTGTCTGATCTGCTATCTCATTACTAGCAAATGCTACGTGAGTTAGAATTTAACAGAAGTTTAACAGACTCAAAGACCCATTAACTGTAATTCTGAATTCGGCAACCATATTTCCTTTCCCAGATTGCACTTGCATCCTATACTCCTATTCTCAATCGCCAACAACCAAGACAAGGTGTGACTTAAGCCCAGTGCCCTACTGGGTCTCACATCCTTAGATTACTAAAAGCCAACTTTTTCTTTGAAAGGTAATATTGTGTTTCAGAATCTCCCCCACCCCCCAAAAAGTAACAAATTATATTTCATAACCACCATGCTCACCATTGCTATTGAAACTCAATTGGATAGTTGAATCCTAAACATTGGGACATAGAAAAGCTATACTCATCTGTGCATGCCATGGCTTCCAGGACCCTTCTGTATATGTTAATCACCATTCATCCCACCAGGAAAAAATATTCTTTATGGTTATTCTTGGACCCTACTGGTCTACAATGACTTTTTACCTCTCAACTCACAACCCAGATCAAAAGCACCCATTCCCACACATAAAGCAAACAACCAGGCATTTAAAGAGCATTCTGATTTTGCACCACATTATATCACACCTTATACCACAGTCTTTGTATGAATAGCATTAAGTTTCCACAATAAGGACCCTGAGGCAGATACATGTGCCTGACAGCAGTACTTCTTAATAGATATAATAAATGCACACTAGAACATCAATAGTGTTTTCCTATCCACCATCATGTACTACCTAAAAAGCTCTTTCATTGGATTTGGTAACACTTTACATCTATTTATTGTATACAAAATACGCTGCTTCCAAGTGTGTGTTTGTGTGTGTATGTGTATATATATGAGACTTAGAAAATTGTAACTTGAGACTATATGTATCTGTTTTCCAAAAAAGATTCAATGTAATCTCCCTAGAATGTAATCTCCCTAGAAAACACCATACCCACAGTTTTGCGCTGATAAAATTAGAATCCCACAACCCTCCCAATTTCTCCTAACTTACTTAAATCTTCAATTTAATTTCCTCTTGGTCACTTTATCCATCTTGCTATGAACACATTCCTATTGAGTGTGTATGCAGACATTTGTGCATTCTAGCAGCCACCAGCACCTCAGTTTTCTCTACATTCGCTATATGCAGCTTCTTATCCTCAGTAATCAAAGCTAAAATACTGGATAACATTCAGTTTCCTTATCTGCCTGTAAAGCAACACAATTGGTGTATCTATAAAGAGGCTTCCACAAACTTGCCTCCAGCTATATTGTTTAGCCTTCTTGAGAACACTTTTAACTATAGCTGTTTGTCATTGGTATTCCATTAAAACTTCCCCTCCAACATATGCCTGACCTTTTAGAAGGCTGCTTTGTGCTCCTTACTGCATTAATCTGTCCACCATGGAATTGTATTCCAGTTACTTCTCCTATTCAGGAGTAGCCTGAAAAGCTGCTTCTAGTATACCTTATACCAACGTTTTCAGAAATCTGCTCAGGATCTTGAAACTCAGCTCAAGACCCAACAGTTTCTGGTTATTTATGCCTAAATGGTTCTGAACCAGCCTTCTTAAAAATCCACATAGAAACCATGTCTATGCCAATCCTGAATTCCAAACAATGATCATTATTCATATTGGTTTCCTCCATAACTTCCCAAACACACTGAGCCACAATAAACCTTGACACTTCCTACTCATTCATTGTATGAATTAACACAGGCTTCTTCAACCTTGGCCCTCCAGATGTTTTTGAAACTACAATTCCCATCATCCCTGACCACTGGTCCTGCTAGCTAGGGATCATGGGAGTTGTAGGCCAAAAACATCTAGAGGGCCGAGGTTGAGGAAGCCTGAATTAACACATAGGTTAGGTTGAAATAGTGTTCTTTCTTCCTTTTGTTTGGGTGGTTCTATGTTTGAGCAACTGATTCTCTAGTTTTTCCATTTTTATTTACCAAAAATACATTATAAACATAATTAAACCAATATTTATGATGGGGAAATGAGTGTTCTCATAACTGGGGTTAGAATGTACCACATGATCCCAAATACACAGACACAATGGGATGCTGTGATAATGACTTAAATATATACCTAAGCAGGTACTGAATAACATATGGATTATTTCAGCCTCTGTTTTGAGCTCTTTAACAACTTCAACCAAGTATTTATTTGTAAGTAGCTAAGATAAGGATTTGATGTTTTTGCAAAATTTGGTGCATCCTGGACACTGCCAGTGTTGTGAAAACTTGTTTTATCCAGTTGTTCGGATGTTATAGAGAGCTGGTTTCTAGTGAATCTAGTGCAAGTGTTGCAGCATATTCTTCCATAAAGAATGCACATTTAACAAAAATATTTGCATACATTAAACAATATGTTTAATGGTTAAAAACAACAACCCCATTGTTTAAATCCACTGTTGAAGAGAGTGCTATATTGTCAGAGAATGAGATATGCTTTTCACAGATGTTTCCCTTGTGGTTGTGGGAGTGCAGTTTGGATAAATTAGTTATTTTATTTCCTAATATCACTTAATCTTTCTTACTGAATTTATACAGACCCAGTGCTTCCCAAATATGATGCTGATTGAAAAGTCCACATTTTCCATCTTCTCATTAGCTGGTGTTTGCCTCCCTTTTCCCTCTCTTCAAGCTCAGTCTGCTAGGGGTTCCATAACTGTTTGGCATTTGGTTGCTCTCTGTATTTAAGCTAGCATCTCTCTTTTTCATTCAAACTGATTTCTGATCTTTCCATACTTTTGGACTTGTTTTCCAGACTTGGTGCTGCTCTGTGTTTACATGGACTTCTTTTCGTTATAGGGTTTTCTTCCTGAACATCCTGGATAAATATTACATTTCTTATTCTTTGGATACAGGAGAAAAATGTTGTGACCACATTCAAACCACGAAAAGCCAGATCTCTCTCTCTTTCTCCCTCCCTCCTTAGATGAGGCACACTACCCCTAAGATATCGGATTGCAGCCTTCTCATTATAAGCAATAAGAAGGAACACTGGATTAAATGATAAAAATCCTTAAACTTTTAGAGCTAAGAAAACATGCTACATCAGCTTCCCACTTTTTGTAAGATTATTAGTGTTTTATTACTAGTAGAAACCTGAATAGTTCTATAATTGCAGAACAAGTCTATCTGAATTCTAATATGCTGTTTTAAAATTCTGTTCAAAGTCTAATTTCTATAATGCATATGCAACAAGATTTAGCTAGGCAGCTTAAAAGCAGAGCACACTTTACTGTGTAGCACAACGCCAGGGGAGTAGGAATAACTGAATTAAAATTTTGATGTACTGTTGAATAATTTTAAAGAAGAGAAGCTGATCTTTATGTATGTGTGGGCAGGAGAGAAGGGGCAGAAGAAGAAAGGCAAACATTCCGATTCTTAGTAAATACTTGTAGCATAGGTGGTAAGTTACATTTACAAGAGCAGCCCCCAACCGAGGAAAAAATTGTTAGGCTGTACTACAATTAAATTTAACAGCATATCTGTATGTTCACTTTTACTCTGTGGGCTGCCTGGATAAAATGGAATCCCAAGTAAGTGCTGGAGCTTTCCAAAGCTTGCAGCAACATATTTTTGTATAGCACTTGGGGTTTATGGAATCTCTGGCTAATCTAGACATTTGAATGAGTCTGTGAAACTGACATTGAAGATTTGGCTAGAAAGTAGTATGATGAAATTAGCACTTGGTATATGTGTCTGGCTGCACAGACCAACATAATGATGCACAGCAACTGCTCTTCAAAATCCCTAAGTGAATGGAAATCTAAATTTCATTTTTTTAATGTTATGAAACATGCTGTCATTCAATCCCATGACAAATTGGAGGGAATAGTTCTGTCAGTGGTATCAGTGTCAAGCGTCTAGTGGTGAGTAAGTACTAATTATATTTGTTTAGCTATAAACCTCAGCAAAATAGGAAGCAAAATAAACAAACCGGAGTTGAGTCTCAAATTTAGGTCTTAATTTCCTGGCTGTCAGTGTAAATTAAGAAGCACAAAATGTAATATAATGAAAACTATCAAAACATCAAAGACATGCAAAGTTCTTCCTGCAACTAAACTCCGGCCAGTATTTTTCATAGGGACCTTTGTAAAGTGGACACTGAATAATATAATGGATAACATCTTCTGTGCTAGTTTTACAAAAGGCACAACAATGCTGTTCCAAGGGTAATTTCGTATAGCGGCTATCCAAAAAGCAGAGGGCATGACATTAAATGTTGGTTCTGTGAACACTTTTCTACGTAGAGCTAGAGTAATCAGAACCGGTTTTCTGCTGTCCGCAGTTAATGCTTGCATACAAACTAGAGAATCTTGAGGAATTAATAATGAGAAAACCTATTTAGTGCTGGGATAGACAACATGGTGCCCTCTAGATGTTGGAATCCCAGTTTCTCTCAGCCATAGCTAGCATAAACAGTAGGATGATGGGATGGGTTGATGGGAGTTGGACTCCAGCAACATCTGGAAGGAACCACATTGCCTACCCTAATCTAGCGTAAAGACTCACTTGGAGTTCTTCAAAGTATTTAGTGTGAACTAGAAACACTGTGGGGAGATGTTATATATTTATTAGTAGTTTTACTGTCTGGCAGTGGTGACTGAAAATTGTTTTGAATGGAGCTAAATGCCCCACCAATGTGCAGAGACCTATCTGTAAAGTGACAGTCTCTGTGGCAGCATCAATAGTAAATCATTTTTGGAGTCCTGATGAGGACAGGTGGGGCCATTTGCTTTTAATGTATATTTGAACAATACAAAAGAAAGGTAATTTTGCAAACACGTTACTTTAGGAATACAGCAGGACCCCAAAAGCTTCAGGTAATATCTGACTAATTCATACTGTGAATATACTTATTAAAATCAAAGTTAGTCATGGCTCACTTATCCATTGATTTTAGTAGGTCGAGTGAGTATAACTTAGTTGGCTAATCTCTTATGAAGTTGATAAAAGGATTGTAGCTGGAGTAATAGAGCACCTGATCAAGTTCTTCTAGTTTCCTGCTTAGAGCTACTTATTCTTAATTGATGTGTCTTTAATGAGAGTCAGGAACTCCCTAAGTGCTTACCTTCTCAAGTTAAAGAAGACCATACCTATTTCCAAGTCCTCTGCATGTTCTGATGGGCATTGCAGAACAGAGGAGTTAGCTTTAAACAATCAGCTGGTAAACCAAGCCAACATTTCTGTACTCCCTAGGGTGGAGATGAAATTCTGGACATTAAGAGCTGCTTTGCTTATTGAGCTATTGTATCTTTTGGTGAAAAGTGTAAGTGCCCTATGGTTAAGCTTAGAGCTCAGCCTGGCCTTCAAGTTATTAGCTCACTTTTGTTGCCACAGATAATACGAAAAGAACCAGAATGGAAAAAAAAATTACAGCAGTCTTGTTTACAGAAATAGCTCTCTTCTGCATGTGTACTTAATTTGAATTATCCATTTTCTTTTTTCTTTTATCAATACACTTACCCTACTTGGCTCAAACGAATAAATTTCATTAGGCCTCTTCTACGGAACTTGTGCTGGAGGCTGTTTAAAAAGGAAATGGATAGCAGTCTTATTGTGTATCGAGTTAGTATGCGTTTCTATGTGGGAGTTTGGTTCCTAGGTGAATTTTCTCCTGCAGCATAGCAAATAGTACCAATTCAGTTTAAGTTCACCTTTCTGTGTAAATTCCTCTTTATTATGCAATTAATCTTGTTAAGCTCTAAAGTAGCAGTCTTCATAAATTGTGTTCCTCATTGTCCTGTTCAGGTGACTGAATAACATAACTGTGTCCCTTTTCCTTATCTTGGAGTGAGGACCCTCTGATCCACAGGCCAATGTGACCTGCCATATTTTTTGTTTTCAAGGCCTCTTTGCTGTTCTGCCAAAGGCAGCATTCTTTCCAGATCTGTAGCCAATAAGCACACCAGTGGATGAAGAATAAGTACAGTGGTACCTCGGGTTACATATGCTTCAGGTTACATATTCTTCAGGTTACAGACTCCACTAACCCAGAAACAGTGCTTCAGGTTAAGAACTTTGCTTCAGGATGAGAACAGAAATTGTGCTTCGGTGGCACGGCAGCAGGAGGAAGCCCCATTAGCTAAAGTGGTGCCTCAGGTTAAGAACAGTTTCAGGTTAAGTACGGACCTCTGGAACAAATTAAGTACTTAACCTGAGGTACCACTGTAATGCTTTATTTGCATAAGGTTAACAGATAGCAGCAGGTATACAAAACACAAGTTATAGCATACCAGACAGAAGTCACACACATCCTCCCCTTCAGCTGCCCGGAGCTCCAGGTAGAGCAATGAGAGAGACCCCAGCCAACAGTCTCACAGCACCTGGTACCCCAATCTGTGAAGAAGCTCTCTGAGCCCCTTCAGCCTACAGCTTTTATAGCCCACTTTAATCTGATTGATTGCACCTGGTTAGCAGGCGTCATTCATGATCAGCGCAGGACAAGGGGTGTGACTCAACAGGAATGCGGAGCAGCTGAGAGTCTCCAACTCAATTCCTACACCTGGGTATCCTCCCCATTAGCCAATCAGCACTTAGAACACAGGGGACCCAGGAAACTTCTGACACAGGTGTGTGAAAAACAAATTATACTACAGTGGTACCTCGGGTTACAGACGCTTCAGGTTACAGACTCCACTAACCCAGAGATTGTACCTCGGGTTAAGAACTTTGCTTCAGGATGAGAACAGAAATCGTGCTCTGGCAGTGTGGCAGCGGCAGGAGGCCCCATTAGCTAAAGTGGTGCTTCAGGTTAAGAACAGTTTCAGGTTAAGAACGGACATCCGGAATGAATTAAGTACTTAACTTGAGGTACCGCTGTATCATGAATCGGCAAACCTTAAACCAGGGATGTAAAAGGGAAAGAGACAAGTCATCGAACTCCTCAAAATTACAATGGTCTTCCATGTTTCCTCTACATTTGCTATCTCAAAACACTTCCTATTTCTCTAATTGTAAGGGATTCCCTTACTTGAAAAAACAGCCATATTATGCTATGTAGCCTTTATTTTTCTGAAGAGCAACCAGTTTTCTGTATCAGAAGTAGAGATGGGAAGGCCTGGAAAACCCCCGGAATTCCCCCCCCCCAATTTTTCCATTCCCCCCCCCCCCAAGCCTTCCCAGCTCTAATCAGAAGATAGTTCTGGTATTTTCCATAAGCATGGGAAATGGAGTTAGTTGACTTTCTGCACTTGTAGCAGAAAATTCAGTTACTTTTTAAGCAACGACTGACAAAAACAAAACAAAATGATCAAAAACGTTAGCAGTTCATCCGTCCATGCTGACCTATTTGTCAGAGAATGATAGTCCTGGCATGCTGCTTGCCTTGCTGATAACCCTGGGCAAGTGACTTGCTGGAATGGATACAGTGTTTAATGTTCTGAAGAGGCAAACCTTTGTTGCTAATGAGTAACAGCAGCACAACTTGAAATCCCTGATAGCAGTTGGCCCTGCGGCAGTGGGGATATACGTAGGGACAAGTAATGTCCAAAGCAGTCCTGGCTTCCACTGAAATAAAGTGTCATCCATTGAAAGGGTCGTGACTGCATCAATTTAAGGGGTTTGTAAATCATAGTTTCGCTTTCCTCTGATTTGATTTTGGACTAAGAGGCATATTTCTATACTTCGTGAAGATTTGACAGATTGCCTTACCTGTTTGTTTTTTTAAAGAAATCCGTTGAAGGGTATAGATTTGCAAAGAGACTGTAGTCAGCAGGTGAAAAGAATCAAAAGAGTAGAAAATGCTGTAATGTAGTATTAGAGCAAATGAAAGAGAATGAACCTAAGCCCCAATCAATAAATAATCTGACCCTCCTCAGTTATCCACTTATGGGCTCTTTTTGCTGTAGTTTTTACATTTTGATTTAATCTGAATACTTCTCTGAGGGACTTTTCACACATTGCTTTTTTTCCTTTCTGGTGATTTTAAGCTTACCTTCACCGTGACAATCAAAGGCATTAAAACTGACAGTGAAGTTTAACTTGTCCTAACTACAAACATCGACCCTGTACTTAACAGAGTTCTTTGTAACTGAATAAGCCCTTGATTTTCTCTTGGTGTTTACAAATGATGCAATTAAACAGCATAGGTAATTATTTTCAGGTGAGGCATTTTCATTTAATATGATCCAGAATGGGCTATTCAGTCCTTTCACACACACCTTTTCCATCCGTAATCGTAATTATCTGCCCCCTTTACTGTACAGAAAATGCAGTGCATTGCATGTTTCCATAGTTCTCCACCTTGCCATTATGCATATATCTCAGGAAGTAAATAATAAAGTTGCTAATGGCCACCCTGCTATGTTTGCCCACATTGCCATTCTTTTTACACTTGCAGTCCTAAGTTGTAGGTATGGCTATCTCTTTGATTTCTTCTAGCTTGTAAAGGGCAGACCTGAGAAATTTGCTTTGTATGGAAAAGTTACAGTTGTGTGGTAACGCTTTCTTTTCCTGGCTTCGTGGTTCTGAAACAATACACAGAATCATAGAACCATGGAAACTTGGAGTTGGAAGGGACACCAAGCGTCATTTAGTTCAACTCCTGTAATGCTAAATCTCAGCTAAAGCATCCATGACAGATGGCCATCCAATCTCTGCTTAAAAACTTCCAAGGAAGTGGAGTCCACTATTTATCATGACAGTCTATCCCACTGCTGAACAGCTCTTAAATGTTTAGTAGGAATCTCCTTTCTTGCAATTTGAAGCCATTGGTTTGAGTCCTACCCTCCAGAGCAGGAGAAAACAAGCATGCTCCCTCCTCCGTGTGCCAGCCCTTAAGATATTTGAAGATGGCTATCATATCTCCTCACTCTCCTCTTTTCCAGGCTAAAGCAGGCTTTTCCAGGCTAAACCCAGCTCCTTCAAGCGCTTCTCAAAAGGCTTTGTTTCGAGACCCTTGATCATCTTGGTTGCCCTCCTCTGCACACGTTCCAGCTTGTCAACATCCTTCTTAAATTGTGGTGCCCAGAATTGGACACAGTATTCCAAGTGTGGTCTAAGGCAGAATAGTGTGCTACTATTACTTTCCTTGATCTGGACACTAAGCTTCTGTTGAGGCAACCTAGAATAGCATTGGCTTTTTATTTTGCTGCTGCATCACACTGTTGACTCATGTTAAGCTTGTGGTCCACCAAGACCCCTAGATCCTTTTCACATTTACTGCTAGTGCCCCCCATGCAATATTTGTGCATCTGGTTCTTCCTGCCTAAGTGCAGAACCATACATTTGTCCTTATTGAAATTCATTTTGTTAGCTTGTGTCCAGTTCTCCAATTTGTTAAGGTCATTTTGGATTCTGATTCTGTCTTCTGTAGCATTAGCTACCCCTCCCAGTTTGGTGTCATCTGCAAATTTAATGAGCATCCCCTCAATTCCTTCATGCAAGTAATTTATAAAGATGTTGAACAGCATTGGACCCAGGACAGAACCCTGTGGCACCCCACTTGTCCCTTTTTTCAGGATAATGAGGAACCATTAGTAAGTACTCTGGGTTTGGTCAGTCAGCCAAATTAACATTAACATAATCTAGCCCACATTTTACCTGTCATAGAGGCAGGCAGTCACTCCTGTTGTCATAAATGTGTGAATTGCCTCTTATTATTATTCAATAAATTGGTATACTGCCCTATACCTCTAGATCTCAGGGTGGTTCACAACATAAAATTACAATATAAAAACCAAAAAAGTGCACAATAAGAATAAGGACAAAGACAACCCAATTATTTCTCATTCCACAGCACATTTAAAAGGGCATCAGATGTTAATTAGCCAAAGACCTGGTTAAAGAGGAATGTTAGTTCTTATCTGAACTTTTCATTATCATCATGTTCAATGCATTAATGTTTTATGGCATATGTTAATTTGTTGGTTGTTTATTGAATTTTTAATTGTTCTATTTTTTTTGCTGAATTATTATATTTTACTCTGGTACCCTAGGATGAAGAGTGGGTTAGAAATGCGCCTAACGGATATTTGTGTGGTTTTTTTTTTTTTTAAAAAATGGACCTTCCAACCTCCATAGGTTAGGCTGAAAGTGAGAGAAGGCTGCGTATACTACTAAATGCACAGTAGTTAGGAACAGTGACATGTGTATATCCTTTTCTAACCTTCAACCCTGAATTGTGCAGGTTGGGAATACAAGGCCATGTGACTCAATCCCACTTCCTTGAAAGAAAAGTTAAGACTAGGGCTTCTGTCTCTTAACTTTTCAGAAGTAAGAAGCTTCTGCTTTCCAAAGCACGTATTTGGTAGCAAAAACTAATTGTAATGTAAACCTGGAGACAGTTTTAAGACTTTAACCACTGTGTTGAATGGATAAAAAGGTTCACATCTTTTTGTCACTGTTGCAGTCTTTTTGTTTGGGTAGCTCTAATTTTATGATGTGGTAAATTGAAAGGGGCATAGTAGTACTGCAAGAACCAAGCACATATTCTCTCCTGGCTTTAAAGGGCAAAGGTGCTCTCTCCACTGGCTCATTACAGCAAGCAACAATAATGCTTCTGTTTCCACAGCCTTCTCAAATACCTGTCTTGGCTTGATGGGTTTGGAACTGTTGGGCTGACAGTCTGCATTGTGTGGAGGGAAGGGAAGGCAGAAGTTCATGTTGACAATAGGCTAATTATCTGTGGGCAATTACATTTCATCTCATGCAAGAAGGGATTTTGAATAAATTCTTGAAACAGAATGAGTTGAGTCTAGGCTTAGCCATGCTTAGGAAAGACCCACAGAAATCATCGGGACTTTAGTTAGTTGTGAGTAACACACTGTTAAGACCTTATTCATGGAAGACAGTCTTAGTTGGCTATGAATGATCGCCAAAGAAGAAGAATATGTTATAAGCCACATTGATTTCAAAGGGAATGATTTGAATTGTCCCACCAACACTTTGAATTGTCCCACCAACACAAACATTTCATGGGGGGGGGGGGGAGAGTTCATTTTACTGGCTCCTGCTAGCACACCTAAATAGTTGAATTCAGCCCCAAAAGTCTACTCTATACATAACCAGTCCTATAACAAAACATCTGATGATCTGAACTTCATCGGTGAAAAGTATCCTCTGGAGCAGGGGTGTGGAATCTCCGGCCTGATGCCTAATTAGACCTCCCAGTCTTCCCCTTTTGGCCTGCAAGGCTATTTTGGCCAAGCCACATCCATCTGTCCTGCTTATGTCACCAGTTGCGGGGCAGAGAAAAAATTTGCTTGGCCCAAAGGGGGTTTGCAAGCACTGGCAATAAGTGGCTCAGGACCACCTCTCCCCATATAAACCAACCAGGACTCTGCATTCATCATCTGAGGCCCTTCTTTGTGTGTCTCTTCCACGTGAGGTCCAGAAGGTGGTAACACGAGAACAGGAATGTAGAATTGTTGTTGTTTTTTTAAATAATATTTATTAAAATTTCAGAAGAAGTTACAAAAGTAATAAAGAAATAGAAAAAAGAAAACAAAAAATACAAAATACAGAAAGAATAAAAACAGTTAAAAATAAATCCATCTTTCCATACCTTGCCTTTCATTTACTTGTTTCCCTGACCTCCTCACACCTCCCTTTTTTGTATTCCAGTTCAAATGGTTAATTCAGCAAATCCTTTCCCTCTTTGTTTTTATCTTAATTCTTTATCTTAACATATTATAACTTTATATTTTCATCTATTAGGAATCCATTTTTACATACTCCTTTTTAACATTATTGCTAAAACCGCTTCATTTCATTCCGACATCATTTTAGCATTCCTTAATTTTACAAAGTTTCTGTAGATAATCTTTAAATTTCTTCCAATCTTCTTCCACCAACTCTTCTCCCTGGTCTCGGATTCTGCCAGTCATTTCCGCCAATTCCATATAGTCTATCACTTTCATCTGCCATTCTTCCAAGGTGGGTAGATCTTGTGTCTTCCAGTACTTTGCTATGAGTATTCTTGCTGCTGTTGTAGCGTACATAAAAAAAGTTCTATCCTTCTTTAACACCAATTGTCCGACCATGCCCAGAAGAAAGGCCTCTGGTTTCTTCAGAAATGTATATTTAAATAC
The DNA here is from genome assembly GCF_964270895.1 of Podarcis filfolensis. Taxonomy (NCBI): domain Eukaryota; kingdom Metazoa; phylum Chordata; class Lepidosauria; order Squamata; family Lacertidae; genus Podarcis; species Podarcis filfolensis. The sequence continues at coordinate 36,442,708 of NC_139607.1, read as the reverse complement.
CTTTTTCATTTCATTATAGATCATCTCCCAGAAAGTCTTAATCCTTGGGCATGTCCACCAAAGGTGAAAGAATGTACCTTCAGTCTCTTTACATTTCCAACATTTATTATCGGGCAAATGGTAGATTTTTGCAAGCTTGACTGGTGTCATGTACCACCTGTATATCATTTTCATAATATTCTCTCTTAAGGCATTACATGCCGTAAATTTCATACCTGTGGTCCACAACTGTTCCCAGTCAGCAAACATGATGTTATGTCCAACATCTTGTGCCCATTTAATCATAGCAGATTTAACCGTTTCATCCTGAGTATTCCATTTCAACAGCAAGTTATACATTCTTGATAGTATCTTAGTTTTGGGATCTAACAGTTCTGTTTCCAATTTTGATTTTTCCACCTGGAAGCCAATTTTTTTGTCCAGATTGTAGGCCTCCCTTATTTGATAGTAATGAAGCCAGTCTCGCACTTTATCTTTTAGTTTCTCAAAACTCTGCAATTTCAATTTGTCTCCTTCTTGTTCCAAAATCTCCCAATATTTCGGCCATTTGGCCTCCATATTGAGCTTTTTCTGAGCCTTCGCTTCCATCGGTGATAACCACCTTGGGGTTTTGTTTTCAAGTAAGTCTTTATATCTTATCCAGACATTAAACAATGCTTTCCTGACAATATGGTTTTTAAATGCTTTATGTGCTTTAACCTTGTCATACCACAGATATGCATGCCACCCAAAAACGTTATTAAAGCCTTCTAAATCCAAAATGTCTGTGTTCTCAATGAGCAGCCATTCTTTCAGCCAGCAAAATGCTGCTGATTCATAATAGAGTTTAAAGTCTGGCAGGGCAAATCCACCTCTTTCCTTTGCATCGGTTAGTATTTTAAATTTTATTCTGGGCTTCTTGCCCTGCCAGACAAATCTAGAAATGTCTCTCTGCCACTTCTTGAAACAGTCCATTTTGTCCAAACAGGAATGTAGAATTGTGGGATGCTCTCCCCAGTGAGGTTCGTCTGGCGCCTTCCTTATATATCTTACGGACTTCCTGCCTGTTATGTATAAAGGTGCAGGAATTTCAAAGGACTATCACAGTGGAGGGTTGCTGAAGTAGGAAATTACAGAGTTATGTCTTAAGTTGTTTTGAAATTTTATTTGACACACACTGAGAAATTCTGGTGGTTTGAAATGTCGCCCAGAGTAGAATTAGTTCTTGACAGTAGCAGACAAGCAGAGCTCCACCAGTCTAGTAAATGCAGATAACTTCAGAAGCTATTTGTTGGGAGTATATCTGATAGAGAGTTGTTATAGTAAAGCAAAGCCATAAGGGTTATTCAGCTGGCTGGCTAAAATGAAGCTTATTGATCAGTTACGCTGCCCAGTAAATTTTTCTTTGAAGGTTGTTGAATGGTACAGTGTAATGGTTTTGTCTATTGTGGCGATCCAGCTATCATCCATTGAGCCCTTAATCGGACTCCCATTGTAATAAGTACCAGTTAAATCAGATCTATGAATTGGATCTTTCCTCCCCTTTTTCTATACTAAAAAAATGCAGTGATGGCAGAATAATACACCTTTCTGAATTAACTAGCTTGTCTTAAATGCCTCCTCATACTCTTAAAAATGTTGTTTTGCTTCTTATTACCAAGTGATAAACATCTTAATACAATAGCAGTTTATAAAGGACTTGCTGACACAACATCAAGGATAACTACATGAAACTGTCTGTATTGTAAAAGAAAAAAATACCTTTAGAAGCTTTGAACAAAAATGGTGATTAAAATTATCCTTTATATAGCAGTAGGGAGAACAAAGTAGAAGGTTTTTCCATAATGTTAAGGTATTCTTTCTTTGTATTGTGGACATTTGTTCCTTAGAGTATACTAATATCATCTAGAGCTGCAGTTGGAAAAAGCCCTCACACCGAACAATTTTGTTAATGGAATTTGTTATAATTATTTTGTGCTTCAGTTTCCCATCTCTCTCTGAGAACTGCTGCCTAGAGGCCTAATTAATGGAAATAGATGGCCTATGAGACTCTCATCTTGTTAAGGTTAGGCCAGTAAAAGCTCTGCATGCCTGTTTTTGAAGCAAAAAAGGTGCCTGCTGCAATATTTTTCTCGTATTTCATTGAGTAATTTTTTGTACTGACTGTTCCCCTCAGGTTATGTTTGCATGCAGATACTAGAGAGGGGCCTCCTTGAAATGGTGGGTACATGCAAAATATTTCTAGAACATTCATTTGGTTTCTGCAAAGGAATGTAGTGCATAATTTGAACTTAGTTGATGGGACCTTTGATCCAACAGGGATTATTGGTAGTAGTATTCAATTTATTACCCGCCCTTCACTAGCAGGTTCCAGGGCAGGTTACCACAATTTAAAAATCAGTATTTAAAAACAGCTAAAAATAATTGCAGTCACGGGAATGGCGTAGTTCTTAAAAACGCACATGCTGGGAGTCAAAGGCCAGAATGAAGATTTATATCTTCCATCATTTGCTGAAAACTGTAGTAAAGGTGCCAGATACATCTGTGAGGAAGGAATTCCACAATTTAGAAGCTTTCATAGACAATGCCCTCTTCTGAGCCACCACCCACCCTGAACCTCTAAGAACAGCGGAGCTACCAAGAAGGCCTTCTCTGCCTTCTCTTAATACCTGGTGGGGTCAGTACAGAAAGAAGTGGTATTTCAAATATTTGGGGCCTAAGTTGTTTAGGGTCTTAAACACTAGTGTGTTTAATGTAACTGTATGTAAGGCTGTATGAAACAATTGCAATGGTCACTTACTCACTCACATACCCAGAAAAAAGGAAGCCCTTTGCTTCTTGTTCATTATCCAGTTTTCTCTCCTCTTATCCCATGCCTGAGTGCTAAGTCTTCTTAGGAGCATTTGGTGAAGGACTCTCTGCAAGTATATATTGTATACCACATTGTCCTTCCATACATACATGTTGACACTCAAAAGAATATCAACATGTTAGTAATATGGGATAATTTGTTCTTAAGTTTGCGATCCATTTAAAACGTGTCAAGCACATTTTAATAGTACATTTTACTTAAGCTAACTTCCAATCATGTAGTAAGTTAGCTGGCTAAAATTTCCCCTTTTTAAAATTACAAGTGATTTCATCTCTCTTTTAAGAATGTATGAATATCATTTATTTATTTTATATATTAAATTTGGGGGAATAGCCTTTCCAGTTGGCTAACAGGTTTTTTTTAAAAAACAAAACATTAGAATAACAAAATTCAGCAATGTCAAATAACTTTCCTGCTGCTCTTTGTTAATATTTAAGAGCCAGGTAAAAATACTTCAAATAAAGCTCATCTAAAAGGCTTGGACAAATAAAAAGAACAAATGTCATATGGGTCTGGAAATGTATTGATATGGTTTTGTCACAAGTTCTTTTTCATCTTAGCTTGATATAATCCCTCCATTGCCTTCTGCAACAACAGTTATAATATGGGTATTTCTCCAACCTCTGTCAAGATGAAGATAAACATTGAGTTTTTGTCCATTCACTCTATCCTCCTTTGTGCATTGTTATCCAGTGGTTCAAGTGGCTATTTGGTGGCTATTTGGTTGGTTTCTAGAGTAAGCCTGCAATCTGTGCACATTTAACTTGTGGACATTCAGCTTTACAGTAGTTCCCCAGTGTGCTTTGAGCTAGGGCAAATCAGCGCTGTAAACCTAGCTTTTGAGACTTCTCGCAGTTCTTCTCCTTGTCTTACAGCACCACCGTCTGAATCTAAGTGTTAATATATATCTGTAAAAACTGTGGTCTTGCTTTCCTTTTTCTCACTTGGCTCTTTTTACTTCTGTGTGAAGGTGGATGAATCATTGGTTCCCATTAATCTGAAACTGGTTGTTTTCGCTTGCAGCTTGTGGGGACTGGGTAAGATGATTTTGAAGCAGCCCATTATACATGGGTAGAATGTGCTTCACATTTTATTATTTGAAACATTGTTACACTGCCCTTCATTAAAAGGATTTGAGGGTGGCAATCATTGTACAATTAAACTATATCCTTAAAGTGATAACTAAATCAAAAGCACCACTGAGGCGTTATAGATCTTTTAAAATGATTAATAATCACAGCTTAATATTGGAACCATAGAATTATAGAGTGGGAAAAGGACCACAAGGCTGATCTAGTTCACCTCCCTGCAGTGCTAAAGAGTTCATGATGACTCATCCCCAAAAACCTGAGCTGCAGATCTCATAGCAGAACTTGAAATCAGAGGCAGCTAGTAACAGAAAAGGTCTGCAATGATGAACAAGCTTAGGATCTCTCTCTGGGACCAGAGAGAGGAAAATTCACCAAACTGCATAAAAGATTTAAGGGACTGAAGCACATGGCTTGTTTGCAATGTGTTACTTTGTTCTTTGGTTACTTTGTAACCAGTATTGTCATTGTTGGGGGTGTGGTGGGAATTTTTTTATCCTACTGAAAATAAATATTTTTTGTGTGATTTTGTCCCAACCCTCAGATATAAGTTCATCTGTGGTGCAGATAGGCTTAAGGGTTTAAGTCAAAAGTTGAACCTTCATGATACCAGAATCATGACTATCCGTTACCAATACCCCCTTCCGGAGATGCAAGTATGAAAAAGTATTGAATAGTCCCCATTCTGGCTTTTAAGAGACCTGACTATTCAAAAAGCTGCCTGGTTGAAAAATTCTTAAATTTACAAACTTCCTTAGCCAAACACCATTGTATACAGTAAAAATTGTTAAATGAATTAGTGTGAGTACGCTTTAAATTTGTGTGATTATGCTTCATATTTTAAGGATTAACTATATAAGAATAATAATTCTCTGCTTGAGCCTTCTTGGGACAACAGTTGTGACCATACTACAGTGTTTGAACAACCGAACTCTTGCAGTAGTGAATTACATTTTTAATCAAGAAGCAAACTACAAGCATTTTTTTTTACACCCAACCAACAGTAAACATAATGTGCATACAGTAGCATCCATTTATAGCAAGTACTTATGCTGTCTTGAATAATATGGCAAAAAACTTGTTTGCAGCAGCTAAAGCCTAAAAGAATAGAATACCTGCTCCCCATTAGGATGAGTTATAGATACTTTCATTGAATTATGTTAAGTGGTAATCAAAAAACTTAATTTCAAATCATTGCTTGATTAAATTAGTTGCAATCCTTAGTTGTTGGCAATCACATTATTATTTTTATTTCAGAAGAGATTTATTAAAAAAAAGTGCTGCAATATGTGTAGCTTGCGCCTGTCTTTTAATATATTGTTGAAGAATTTTGACTCATCATTCAGAGGTTGCTAATTGTTTTGAGTTTCCATCCATTTTAATGGTTTTAAACTACACTCCCAATATATGTGTAGCATGTGCTATAGGAACTTTGAAACAATATTCAGAATTCAGATATGCTTGTTACACTGGGGACAGTTTATCACACAACCCAACTGAGGAAATTAGTGTTAATCATTGTGCCTATTGGGTCTCTCTGGTGTAATTGTTTTAATCTAGCAGAAGATGCTTCTGAACAAATTTCCAAAATTATAGCCCATCTATTTTCAAGCCCAGATTCAGGAGATTTTTTCTTTTCTTTTCATTGTGGGAATTTTGCTTCTATGAATAGGCCTGCAACTAGACTTAATATGAAATCTAGGTTTTATTGTCATTTTTGTGTGATCATTATTTCTACTATATTTTGGTATATTATTGAAGGGTATAAGAATAGAAAGGAGTCATCCTCAATCTCTTGGTAGATCAGTGATTCCCTGAACCAAGATAGAAGCAGAACTTGTTTCAGCACTAAAAATAAGGATACACATCTTAATTATGTTGCCAATTCCTTTTCACATAAGCTTGCTGTGAGCATCATGCAGTGCCAAATGAACAGGGTATGAGTTTGTTTGTGTATTGCATGCATCATCAGGCTATCAGTCATGGCATCTTTTCGAGCCTATTCACTGGAATAGTGCTGACTGAGACTTTGTGAGCTTTTGAGGAATCCATGATTCTGATCACAAAAGTTGGAAAAGTTCAGGGAGAGGATTCAAGAATTGCTGGTTTTTCAGCTGTGATGATAGAGTGAGGCTGCATCCCTTCTCTTCCTCCCTCTGCTGCAGCCTGATGTAATGTCTGCTGCCAGATGACAGCTTCTCAGCAGAGCTGATAGTAGCCCTGCACTTCTGTCTTTTCACTCCTCTATCATAGTCTGATGTAATGGCTTCTGTGAGGTATATGGATCACCCTTCCATTGGGCACTAGCAAACTGACCTGCTGAAATGACCTCAAATGCTTACTGCATGAAATTACTGCAGCTAAAGTCAGGTTCATGATAAGAATGCAGAATCTAGAAATGTTGAGTTGCGAGCCACTTGGGAGTTGGAAACTCGCATGAAGTAAACAGGTGGTGCTCATCTACTGTTTGTTGTTGTTGCTTATTGTAGATTTTTGATAAATAGATTATAATACAGCAGAGATGAGGAGAAGATGGGAAGGAAACAGGAAGACAGGCAAATTCAGGAACTAATACTTGTTAAAGTTATATGGCCATTGAGGGAGACAGTTTGAGAAGGGGAAGAGCCAAATGACACTTCATCTAAGCTGGTCTTCAGCTCTACTGCAGCCAAATGGAATGACTGTTAATGGATTAGTTGGACATGCTTTTTGGGGAAACTATCTTTTTTTCCTCCAAGGAAGTATAAGAAATGGTCTACATTGTCACCATTCAAGGTGATGCTGAAGGTAATGAGATCCTTTGGCATCCTGTGATGTCATTTCATATTTCAAGAACTGGAAACTGACCACTCCCAGCTGCAGTGGTATAATTGAACCCTTACTGGTACATTAAGGCAATGCTAAAAAAGAAGTCAAGAATGCTATGGCCAAATGTGCCATGATGATTGACTAATGGATAGCAATGAATCTTCATCACGTGAACCAGTGGTGTCAACCTACCTTTGTATTTTTGTGTAGTAGGCCTCAAATTAAAGAAATTAGACCCCTTAACCTTACTGGGGGACAAGTGCTCAACAACTTTGCTTTTAAGAGCCGCAATAAAACTGTACCATAATGGCTATGTTTGCTTGCCTTTTTCTAAACTAATGAATTCAGGAGAAGGTTGGTTCCTTGGGCTGAAACTTTATATGCATGAGTGTGCCCTGAAGAGAACTTACTTGCTCTTAAACCCCCTTGATTATAGGTTATAGGGTTGTAATTGAAATCTAGTCAGATGTAAATGTAACAGTGCCACTGGCAATATAATGCAGACTGTGGCATCTTTTGAAGAACTTTTAAAGTCCTGTTCAAAGGCTTGCAAAATAAATTACTTTATAGTTTAAATAGAATATGTAATGACATCCCTTGAGTACTAGATTTCCTTCTTCATTTGTTATCTTCAGTTCCAAGATAAAGATTACCTCCCAATTAAGGCATTCTTTTTCTTCCACAAATATGTTCCAAAGACGTAATTGTGCATTGCAGCCTGCAATAGTGTGTTTTGAAAATATGAGGGTTTGTCTTCTATAGCAGTGTGAATGTGAATTTATAATCTTGTTGCCATGTATTTAATGTTAAAGGTTATGTGGCACCCTGATTTGGGTGGCCTGGCTGTGACCTTAAGTCAGAAGTTATTAGTTTTGCCTGTCAGAAAAGGCTTACATGATGTTCAAGATGAATTTCTTATGGCCAAGAGTTCAAGACCCTATTGTATTGTCTTTTATTCTTGCCAACATGTTCACCAATAGGAGCGCTGTCTTTTCCCTCCAAGAATGCAACATAATTTGTAATTACGCCCCATTCTGACATCATGCCACTAATATTGTGTGTTTTTTATTTCCTCAGATACTGAACGTCTTTATACTATTGTGTTCCAAGAAATCTGCAACCGCTTTGGAAAAACCTATACCTGGGATGTAAAATCCTTAGCAATGGGTAAAAAGACATTGGAGGGATTAACCATTATGCGAGATGCCCTGGACCTCCCGATAACCATAGAAGAACTACTTCATGAAAGTAAAACGAAGCAAGAAAAAGTGTTCCCCACAGCTGCATTGATGCCAGGTTGTATTTCCTCTAATCAAATGTGTGCATATCCAATTAAATCTTGCAGTTTGAATTTGAATAGTTACATTCACAAAATGCTTTTCTCTGGTGCCTGGTTGTTTCCTCATCACCTTGGAAGATTGAACTTTTTTTTTATTTCTCAAAAAACCCACTGCGGTGTCTTCTAAGAATAAATATGATGCACTTTTCAGCAATGCCATCTGTCTCTTGCATATGGGGGAGAGAACATGTGATATTGTTCTACTTGACAGCTCTGAATGCATGTATGGTTAGTTGCCGTGTGTTTTTAAGCTGTTGATAGCTGTTTTCACAGGCCTCTCCACACCTTCTGTAGTGTCCCATGGATGCCCAGAAACAATGTTACCCTACCCTCTACCTATTAAAGGGAATACTGTCTTTAGGATGTGTGTCTGTGTTCATTTTCCACATTGTCAGGCATGACCCCCCTGTCAAGTGTTTTGGCATGTGCATTGGGAGGGGTGACTATTGTTGTAGTGCTGGATCGCTCTTACTCCCAAAGGAATCGGGGGGGGGGGACCTGCAAATCAGCAAACAGTGCAATAAAAGCATTCTAAAAACTTTTAACAACATGTTGTACATTCTCACAATTTATATTTTCAAAGTTACCAGGAACAGTGTCTCTTTCAGCCACCAAATGCCTGGGTGAAAAAGAATGTTTTTAAATTTGTCCTGAATGTTAACAATGAGGGGTTCAGCTCACCACAAATGGGAAACCACCAATGAGAAAGTCCTTTTAAGGGTCAGTGCCAACTGGGCAGAATACAGCAGTAACACAACAAATATTGGCTGGGTTTTTGCAGAAGCAACAAGAGTGACTTGCATCATTCCTGCTTTCTTAAAAACAAAGAACAAACTTGCAGGGGGTGGGGGGAGAAGAACTTCAGAGAAGGAGAGTGTCTAATCTCTCTCTTTGTGCTGGGCATTGGAGAAGACCAGTGGTGTAAGTCCTCTTGCCCCTGGCTTCTGCCTCCTGCCATAATATGAGACACCTGAGCTTTCCTTGCACAAGCTCTTTGCTTATGCCAGAGGACTTGGAAGAAGGAAGGCATCAGTAGTGAGTAAAAATAATGCACATCTAGTATGCCATACTCAAGTTTCTAGACCTTTGAATCCACACCATGCATTAATTAGGGGTTGAATAGCTATATTAAGCAAATAAACTATTGCTCTTTCATAAAAAATCAATTTATATATAAAATGAATGCAGATATGTTAAGTGTATGTTAAGAAAGTTGATGGAATGGGAGCTGCTTCTGTTCTCCCTTTCTGCATGTTTTCCAGTTCATGAAAATGGCTCCAGTTGTTTCACTCAGATGTTTCCCCATTCAGCCATGCATTCACATGCATAATCATCACATGGACAAAAATAGGCCATATAGCCTGTCTGTGGATTGACCCCTACATACAAATAATTAACTCTTGTCATATCCAAGAGCCACTCTTCATTACAGGAGAATTGGGAAATCAACAGTATGGAGCATTTATTCTTCTTAATTCCCCATTTATGCAAAGTTTCTACATACCAGAATCTGAAAGCCAGTGCTATGGCCATTGCTTGCCTTCACTTAAAGAGTCATGCATAATAAAGTAATGCTTTTCGAAAGGTGCAAAAAAGACAATATCCAATAATATCCCTATATTTGACTTTTTAATGGGAGTTTGTGATGATGATGACGATGTCAATAATAATAGCAGAAAATACAGAATTTCTGGAATGGTTATTTAAGGCCATTGCACATTCCAAATAGTTTTAAGCTTATTTTACCTTGGTGATGGGAAACCAATATGCAACTCAGCACCTACTAGTCTGCCTCTCTCCAAAATGATGGGAACCTAAGTGCCCCCCCCCCCAGCTTGAACCTGTAATTGTCCTATAAAGTGGTGTTTGGCAAGCTACGGGATATAGCAGAGAGCTATACCACAATACTGCCATCATTTTCCATGTTTTCTGTTGCTGCTGTTTATTGTGTTCTACTTCCTAAGCTAGTTAAAAAGACAATTGTTGCTTACTGGATTTTCCACTGGGAATAATGCTTTAATTTATATTGCTTGTTGAAATGTGAGTAACTTTCCAAATGGATGTGTTAATGATTTTCCAAGAACTGCTTTGTGCTACTTTGTCACACATTTAAAAATGGAGGCTCTCTGCTTTGAGCCTGCAGTTCTAGGGATTTGCATAGAATTGTTGTAGATGGAGACTTTTTTAAAATTTTTTACTTTAAAAGAAACAGAAGAAATAGATAATTGATTGTGTTCCTATTGAGAATCCATCTCTGGTACATCTGTTCCTATTTAAGACCAAAACATAACAGATTCTACAGTTTTTACATTTTCTGTTATACTGATGTCTAAATCCCTGGGAGCTATTGCCCCACCAAGACACAGTTTTTAATCATCTGTCTTAAGCAGCAGAAAATGACTAAGTGCCTCTTACACAATATTCTCTAGATTGCTAATTTTAGCCTAGCAGCCCTATCTGATAGGAAATGCAAAGAGACAGGGACAGACAGAGAAAGTAAGTCTGATTGGTCAACAAGTAAGAACATGATGGAAGTTCAGTGTTCCCATATTTTGTATAAAAAGGTAAAGGGACCCCTGACTATTAGGTCCAGTCGTGACTGACTCTGGGATTGCGGCGCTCATCTCGCTTTATTGGCCGAGGGAGCCGGCGTACAGCTTCCGGGTCCTGTGGCCATCATGACTAAGCCACTTCTGGTGAACCAGAGCAGCGCATGGAAACGCCGTTTACCTTCCCGCCGGAGCGGTTCCTATTTATCTACTTGCACTTTGACGTACTTTTGAACTGCTAGGTTGGCAGGAGCAGGGACCGGGTAGCAACGGGAGCTCACTCCGTTGCGGGGATTCGAACTGCCGGCCTTCCGATCGGCAAGTCCTAGGCTCTGTGGTTTAACCCACAGCTCCACCCACGTCCCCATATTTTGTATAGGCCTTCCTATATAGATATTGTTATTGAACTTATATCATTCCCTTCCAAAGGAGCCCAGGGCAGCAAACACATCCATGTTTTTGTTCTTTAAAAACTTACTAAAACAGTTAACAGTTTTAAAATCCTACAGTGTTGCCAGGAACAGCATTATTCAGCCACCAAATGCCTGAGTATTTGTCCTGAAACTGATAAAGCCTCTCCTCTTGCAAAGAGGGGAGGGGTTGTGGGCGGGACCCGATGTCTGCCTCATGCAGGGGGCGTTGCCCCCTGCTCCCCCCACTCACCTGGCTGGCGCACCTCGCCCACAGGTAAGCCCCCAATCGGGTGGCTTGGAGGGGGCGGGGTTTGCAGCTCAACTTGCTACTGTGCCAGCCATGCGGCCTCATTTTCCGCCTTCCCGTCGCGAGTCACCCACCCTTCACTCCCCTAGAGCTCAGGGTTTTGGTTTTTTCTCTTGGCCTTGCTATGGACCTTAGGTTGGTCGCCCAGGTTGTCCAGGGGGCCTGGTAGGAATTTTTCCATTTGGCATTAGGCCTTGTGGTTTTTTTGCCTACCTCGTAGCAATCGTCACAACTTTCTTGGTATTGGTGGGTAGGTTAGGCATTGGAATGTGTTTGTGGTGTGTGGAAGGGCTAGGTGTGGCCATCGCCTACGCCTTCAATTTTGGGTATTCCGTTAAAGGAATCCGGTGGTTGTGGATCCTGTCCGATGCCTGTGTGGGGGGGGGCCATGGCACGACCCTCGGTGACATCAGGGGAGAGCTTATAGTTGTATTAGCATCAACAGGCTCCACCTACTGGTGAATAAACCCCCTTTTTAGGCTCACCCCTCTTTGAGTGGGTGGAGTCAATTGTTGTGATCCAATGCCTAAGCCAATACCTTTTCACTTGCTGTAATCAATAAAGTTGTGGCCTTTTCTTGCCCATTAACCTTATATTACGTGTCCGTGTGTCTTCATTTCACTAAGCAGGGATCAGGTCCTCGAACCACAATATTGGAAACATATGCACATCACAGCCACCACCGAAAAGGCCCTGTCATGGGTCAGCACCAACTGCACAGCGCCTGGTGCCACATTATCTTAACTTAATGTCTGGTCAAAAATTGTGCTAGAGACTTGCTTTTAATATGTTAAAGGATTTGAATACCCTTTAAGGACTGCTTGCTCAGCCCAGTTGGATCATAAGTAAAGCTAGTAAATGGTGTGTTTTTAAGTGTCGGAAAAAAATTACTCCTCTCAATATTATCTCCACTTCTGTTTCTCTAGCTGAAAAAATCGACCCTCTACCAAAGTCAGTGCAATGCTGAATATGCCTGTAAGCAAAGTTTCATAGTGATGTTTGCTGTAACTGGGAGAATCTAAGCATTAGAAAAATTAAGCATCAAATGTTAATGCTATAGTGGCAGGATTTGGGGTCATCTGGTGGACTGAAAATACATGACTTGTACACATCTTATGCTCCATGCAATTCAAAGGTGTAAATGTGAGGTATAAGAAAGGGAAAATATGTGTAAACTAGTATTGTTAACATAACATCAGCTTGTAGAAATTGTTGTAGATCTTTCAGAATATGGCCTTTAAAGGTGTGCCAAATCTACTTTGTTTTTCACTGAAACTTTGAGATCCCCCATCCAGACCCTTGTGCAAACAGTATCCCTTTAAAGAAGAGGCATTTTCGTAGCTCAGGGACATTATCATAGCTCAGGGACACATTCTAGCCAGGCAGAAGAATGGAGCAGTGCCAGTGAAGTTCTCTAAGGAGATGGGGTACGGTCTGGGAAGAGTCCAAAGGGCTAATTACAGAAGTCTGGAGTACTGCATTTGTGATCCTAAAATCTGAGATACCCAGCCCTTCTAGTTATAGTGTGGGATGTGATGCTAGTTTCATAGCCACTTCCACTGATGCTCCAAACTGATAAAGTATAGAGCAAGCTATTCTCTTAGCTCATGTCAATCAGAAATCAGCAGGGCTGGATTTAGGTTTGATGAGGCCCTAAGCTACTGAAGATAATGGGTCCCTTTATATGTCCAGCTGTCCTTTGTCAACAGCAAATTTTCACTGTTTTTTGTGTTGAATATATTCTATATGGTAATTTATGGACCTTATAGGTATCTAAATGCCATTTGCACATAACAAAATATGTATGTTATCAAAGTAATTGCTGAACTGAAATGCAATTAAGAAGTATATTCATATTAAATTTTGGGGGCACCCAACAGAGTGGGGCCCTAAGCTATAGCTTGTTTAGCTTATACATAAACCTGGCACTGGAAATCAGAATTGCTTTTGTAAAAACAAAACAAAACCTGCTTTCCTTCTTTAAAAAACCCACTGTGTCCGTCCCCAGCCGCCTGCAGTGAAATTTAAATTTGATGGAAACATGTTGAAGTCTATTTTGAATCATTGACACATTAGAAAAGAAAGTTGGTCAAAACCAGGTTTTTTAAGAAAATGAAAGAGAAACCTGGAAGATCCCTGTAAATAGATGAGGTCTGCAATATAATCAGTTTTGATTATTTGTGACTGCTAAGCAAACAAGCGAACTATTGATTGTTGATCTCATGTTATGCCCAATAACTACAAGCCCTTTCTAGAAATCTCTTGGCTCCTGGATTTGCTCAGAAATCCACGCATTTCAGAATTCAGCTGCCCCCAACTACCCAGATAATGCAAAAGGCACATGGGGCCATATGATTAAAGTTCTGCATTATTTTCCTAGGTAGTATACAGGATATATTTAGTTGCATATCAATATTCTAAAATTGCTACAGGAGCTAATTAGTATCCATACTTGGTTGAAAAATAATATTGTGGGAAACTTGACTGGAATCATTTATTTAAAAGGGCATGATTTAAATCAACCCACCCTGGCATTAATCAGTTATGTTTTATCCCCAACAGCTTCACAGATACCACAGTATTTGAAAATACCTTAAATGTTTAACACAGACCCGCTTGACAAGAAAAAAGGTGGAAGGGTTTAAAAGTGTTTAAATAAATTCTAAGTGATGTGCAGACTGCTTCATTTTTCATGTATGTATCCTGAGGCTTTATGTAGTAATTCTTTTATCCTTTCACCTGGGTTTGCAAAGTCCCAAGTGGAAAGACTGGTAAACATTTGCTAAACTATTGCTGTTTTGAATAAAAGTGATAGTTTTTCTTTCAAAATAATGGTTGGCAAGGAAGTTTAATGACCTCTGTAAAGTGTCACTGCATTAATTATAGTCTGCAGAGAGGGTGAAATGCCTCCTAAACATTCCCCCCTCCCTTTTAAACAAAAGGGACCTGGATTTTCTACTGTCAAGATGTGCAATTGGATTTAAACTTATTTTGCTGTTTTGGAGGGTCCCAGAAAGCATACTGATATACATTACAACATTAAAAATAAGGACAGACCAGTTGCTAGAAAAAAAAGCTTATAATACTAGCATTTCAATAAATTTGTATGGCATATTGTTGAGTACAAGTGGTATATGAATGTCCTGGCTGGTTAACAGACATAATGTTTGAAGCAGTGAGTGATTGTAGTGGTTGTGCAAAAGTAGTGGTGAATGAGATTGCATGAGTGGTTGTGCAAAAAGTTGGTTTGTTGGAATTTTACATTTTGTTGCTGTGTAAAGCTCTTCGATCTTATAGTGTTACTATGTTTAAGTTTACGGTTATATTTCAGTTTTTATGTGAATAATTTGACACAGTTTTTATTGTACGTACTGTGGTTTATATATGTATTTTATCTATTGTGAACTGCTTCAAGATTTTCAGGTAGCAAGCTGTCTGTATATGGAAATAATACATAAATGAACACACGTTTTTTGTGCATGCTTTGCAGTGTAATGCTGTGCATTCCAAATCAAAAGAAAGCCCCATTGAATTGAGGAGCCCCATATGTATCCTTAATATCAGAGCATAAATGCAAATACATTGTGGAAAGCAAAATATGTAAATAAGAGAATCGTTCTCACCAAAATAATTGCTGCTACTTGAGTTTCAGCAGACTAGAAAGAGCAGAAGCACCAGGGGAAAAATAAAGCCACAAGAAAAAGTTTAATTTGTGTTATTTTATGTATTTTTCAGAGCTGTCAAATGGAAAATGCTGAATTATTCCTTTCTGAAAGCTTCTATTGTCCCATGAGAAATACTTCAATTCTGTCAGGATTTTTTTAAAAAAATACATCTGTGTTCAGAGTTCTAAATTTGGCATGTGACTAATTATTGTTTAAAGTTCTTGAGGTTTATATATTTTGATCCTTTCAGCTTTATTAACTACATCAGACCTACTAAATATGCATTACGTCCCTTCCTTTTATTTGGTTTTTTTTGGCCAGAAGTTCATGTATTACAACACAGTTCCTTTTATTCTACAGATGTCTTCTCTACATACTATTTTGATTTTATGTAGTATGATGCACTTTGTGGTTTCTATACACCTGCAAGGATGTGCAGTAGAAAACTTTCCTTTTTTACTTTCCTGTTTCATATTCAAAATTGTTTTTGCTATTTCTTTTTTCATAAAAAAATCCATCACCTTTTAAAAAAAGTTCAGATTCAGTTCATTTGTACTGTGTATTTCTACTTGCTAAACAGAAGCGATACTATAGTGCTGAAATCAGCTTGTAGGGATGAAGGTTTCTGTTGCTTTAAAGGTCCTTGGAGCATTTGCTGCGCCATTTTTTGGGCTACAAACTCCCTCCCCCTGTGCAAGTTTATTGAGACAGACTCTCCATTGGCTTAGACAGGGACTAACTCATGTATGAGAAATGCAGCCCACCACCAAGGACCTGTTATAGCAACAGGATTCTTTCTGTGGAGGGGACATTTTCCCACCACTTGCAGCCCTGGGGACCACAGAATTATTTTTTTAAAGCTATGCAAGACTAGAGAGATAGAACTTCTATGGACAAGGACTAAAATAGATGAGCAATGGGTGGTGCAACCAGTGAGGATGTAATGTCAGTGGCAGAAGGTGCAGCCACATGTTCCCCCTCATACAGTTAAAATCCACACAAGGTTGTTGTCATTTAGTTGTGTCCGACTCTTTGTGACCCCATGGACCAGAGCACGCCAGGCACTCCTGTCTTCCACTGCCTCCCGCAGTTTGGTCAAACTCATGTTAGTAGCTTCGAGAACACTGTCCAAGCATCTTGTCCTCTGTCATCCCCTTCTCCTTGTCCCCTCAATCTTTCCCAACATCAGGGTCTTTTCCAGGGAGTCTTCTCTTATTATGAGGTGGCCAAAGTATCGGAGCCTCAGCTTCAGGATCTGTTCTTCCAGTGAGCACTCAGGGCTGATTTCCTTCAGAATGGATAGGTTTGATCTTCTTGCAATCCGTGGGACTCTCAAGAGTTATACAGGAGGTAGCAACGAAAACCATCCCACACAAGGTAGAAACACCCAAATAGGTCTATTATCAACCATTAGTCTTTTGATGAAGGCAGGAAAGAGAACTAACTAAATCAAGTTCAGAAGGTGGGGTGAACAACTCCACTAAATCTAGTTCCTCTGTTTTTGCTCAAACAAGTGTATTTTAACACTTTCATATATATATATATTTCTGTTTCACAGGTGTTGAAAAACTAATCCACCATCTACATCAACACAACATACCCATAGCTGTTGCCACCAGCTCATCTCGGGTGACATTTGAAATGAAAACAAGTCGACACAAAGACTTCTTTAATTTATTTCATCATATTGTGTTGGGAGATGACCCTGAAGTGAAGGCTGGCAAGCCAGAGCCTGATGTGTTTTTAGTCTGTGCAAAGAGATTTAACCCTCCTCCGCCTCCAGAAAAGGTAGGAATAATCATATTAATAAAAGCGGCAGTGTATAATCCCAGGTCATGCTTTGATTTTCATTCTTTATATAATATAGTAAGTTCTATGTGAGATTTGATAGCAACTATAAAAAAAAAACAAGTGGGAAAGTATTGGCAAAGATTCTATTTCTTCATTGTGTATAATGGTTTGCAATGCAAATGTGTATCGATTTGCTGCTGTACACTACAAATGAACAGGAGTGTTTTAAGTGTGTCCAATATATTTATAAATCTGGGTGCTAACTGTTTGGACACCGAGTTTTCCACCTGCAACATTTGAGCTCTTGTTTATGAGTGCAAGCAATCTCTTCTAAATGTTCAGAATAGGACATTTTGTAACACGTTTCATGATGTTTTTGTTTTGAGTGTTGAACATGACATTATTTCTGTATGTCCTTTATCTGAAACAGAGTAAAGACATTTGCCTCCTGAGCCCAGTAGTAAAGAAGCAAAATGCAAAATTGGGTTTTCAACTAGGCAACAACTTCATTAACTGTAACTTTTTAAAGTATTTGTGATTGATTAGATGATAGATACTAAATTTCTGTTCTACAGTGTAGGTTTCAGTTGGCTGAAGGCAATATGGTACTCTCAACATGGTGGACTGAAAAATCTAATCAGCCCCTTACCAGCAGGGCCAGTAGTCAGGGATTTTTTTGGGGTGGGTGGGTGGTTAAAACAGCAGTATATAGAGGGCACCAGGCTGGCTACCACTAATTCAAGACGTTGAACCAAGTCTCCTCACCCTTTTCTAGGCAGGTGTTGTCCCTGGTTTGGGGCTTCTTACTTATAATTGGAACAAGGGAGCCCTGTGCATGTCAACCCTGCCCCACAGTGCTTGAAACAGTATGAAGCTTAAGTCTAAAACTCATTTTACTTATTTATATAATCCCTTGAATAGATTGCATTAGACTAGGATTTTCCCAAACTTGGATCTCCATTTGTTTTTGGACCACAACTCCCACCATCCCTAGCTAGCAGAACCAGTGGTTAGGGATGATGAGAACAGCTGGAGACCCAAGTTTGGGAAACTCTGCATTAGACCAGAGAGCTGAACTGAACTTTTGAGTGCAAGTTGGCACTAAATAAAGGCATGTTCTCCATTCCAAACCTCTTTATTTATATGCCCCTGGATGCATGGTTTGCAAGCTGTGTATAATGGGGTAACTTGTGCTGCCCTAATGCAACTCCCGTTAGTTGTATCCATTAAAACTTCCTTACAAATACATTTCCCACTTTAAATTTTAAATCAAGTGCAAGGCTTGGTTTGTAATATGGAATGTTTTCCTCCAGTATTTTTCACTGCCTCGGTTTCACAAGAGCTTGTCACTATTGAGTACTAAGAATTAGCAGAAACTGGCAAATCGTAAACCTTGCAGGGCACTGCAAGGAAGAAGCAGTTGTCTAACCTGGTAGCAGAGCAGAAATCTGCATTTTCATATGCTCCTTCACTATTTTTACCTTATTCGTATTCAGCATAAAACTGACAATTGGTTGTATTCATTCCCATTTTAAAGATAAGAATTGAGGCACTTGGGCTTAAACCACATGAATATCAGAGTTCTGGATACTCTACTCCAGCCCAAAGCAACCTGGGGTATGCTGTGTATGAGCTGAAGAAAATGGCTTTTGAAACATTTTGTGTCCTTTTTCAACTTAAAATTTCCCACCTCAAGCGGTTTTTTTCACCTATAGGGAATTGATATGAAAGCCCCATGTCTTTTCCCCTTGGAGAAAAAAACCCTACCAGTTTTGAGCTGTCAGTGCAAAGTTTCTCTCCCCAGTTTGAGACTATTTCCCTTTTCCAATTCCACAACCAAATGCCCAACAGAAGAGTTATTCAAAGCTTTGTAGGTTATCTTTGTACCTGGCATTGACTTGTGTTTTAAAGCTTGCATTCATCATCATTGTTACTACTCACACCTCATTCCCAAAGCCCAGCAGCTCGCTTACCCAGCTTGGGAAGACAACGTGAGGCCATCGAATGTTGCCAAGGGCCACCAAAAAAGGTCTCAAGGGCCATGTGTTGGACCACCCTGATCTAACACCCTGACTCTGGAGGCATTTGCAATTTATTTCGATTATAAGACTTTCAGCTACAAAATTCCTCACCTCCAGCTGGCCTGCTTTTTATTTATTTGAGTGGTGGGATGAGATATTGCCTGTATTGAAAGCAATTTAACCATTGGCCTAGGTTCTGTTATATATCCACAACACGTCAGCCATTGTTATAGCGAAAATATGGTCAACATTGCCATTCTCTTAGGTACTAGTGGTGACGTAAGGAAAGAGTTACAATTTGCTTATATTCTTTGGGGTGCCCCTGTCAAGGGGGCTGAATGTGCTTGCGCTCGTCTTGATAATATATCAAGCAGCTGGTAAGGGACTTCATGAAATATGAGGCAGAATACTAAATTACATTTTGTAACCCTCTCCCCCCTCTATGTGATGTGGGTGTGAAAGCATGCGTTGTTTGGTAAAAAACATTATATTCAGATTAGCAGGTCGCTGGAGATATACTGCTAATTGTTTTAGTGAGCTCATTACATGTATTATCGCATATTATCCATAGGAAGCTGTGTAGGGAGGGTGGGGAAAGCAAAAAAAAAGAGAAAAAAGAACTTTATTTCATGATAAACTACTCACTGAGTTGTGTTTTTCCTCTTTCCAAGGCCCTTAGCACTTCTGGCATTGCCAACAGAACAATCATTGAATAGTTAGGTTTAATTTACAGGAATTCTCTCATAAAATGTTTTAAGAGGTGCTCTGGGTTGTGGCAAGCAATGAATTAATCCTCTTCTTAAAAAGATTCAGTGTATTGATCTTACCTCTATAGTTGAAGATGCTTTTTTAATTGCCCCAGTGCTTGTCATAACTGCACATCTCCACAGGTTTAGAACAAAGGAATTGCTCTGTAAGCGTTATTTTTATTGTTCTCTTAATTTATTATTCCAAAGGGGTCTGCAGAAAACTCAGAAAGGCCAAATGCATTTTGTTTTGTTGCCGTAGCCTTTATTTTAAGACCTTTTTTTTAAAAAAAAACCAAACGATTTCATATTGCAAAAATTTGCTTTTAAAAGTATCCTGATATTTGGGTTTCCATGTTTCTCTCTAACTTGTCTGCAGTTTATGAGGTGCCAGGGCTATATTTATTATTATTGTTCTATATTACTGTCTCTCAGTTGGCAACAAAGCCGCATACATGGTATAGTTTATTAACACTAACAAACTATTTATTGCGTAAAGAGGGCAAAGTATCTTATCTTATATTAGTTCAGTAGACAGCAGCCATGAATATAGTGCAATTATAAGCTGATTGTAAATTTGTAATTTATAAAGTACTGTTTGACGGCCAAATGCGTCCTAGGCTTCAGTTTTATGAAACCTGGGATATTCTCTTTACTATGTACTGTATATATGGGAAAAGGCAGAAACTTTTCATAATGGGATTTGAATAATAATAATAATAATTTGAATAGTTATAATAATCACTGAAGAGCCCAGAGATTTTCCTTGTTCCCATTTGTATAATAATATCTGATGCATCAAACCCTTCACCTTAATACTATTACCTGTGAAGCAGATTCAAGCAGAAAGGCCATAATAAATGTGTTTTGGGTGGCTGGTCCCCAGTTATGGAACCTTCTCCTATTCTTGGGCCACCAAAATCCAAGCTAAAGAAACCTGCTTGTTTGACCAGGGTTAAAACAGGGAATAAATATCATGGATTTTAAATTATATTAAACTTTATTTAGTTTTGCTGACAGTGTAGAGACGTTGGTTTTCCCACCCGAACAATTCTTTTGTGTTAGATAGTTCTAAATATAAAAAAATAAATAACAGCACAATTTTAACCATGTCTATGCAGGGCTCCCTTTACCTTTATGCAGACCTAAATCCTATTGAATTCAATGGGGTTTAATCCAAGTAACTAGGATTAGGATTGGAGCCCCCTTCACTAAGCCTAAACCCTACTTTATTCTGCTTGCATTGTTATCCATTATTCAGTTTTTGTGTTTGTATATAGATGTATACATAAATATCTGGATCTGTATAGTTGTATATGCAAAATATTTGTACAAATCCGGAATCAAGAACTGAAGCAGGGCCACTTAGGAAAGATTTGGGGCTTATCTGAGCTGAAGTGGGATCTTGAGACAAAGTGCTGCAGAGATTTGTATGTTTTAAAAATGCTGCGTATCTTGAGTCTGAAAAACCGGAACATTTTTTTCAATCTTACTTTATAAGGAAAACACAAGAGTGAGGGGAGGGAATGCTTTTTAGTGACCTAGCATCTAATTGAAGGGACCGTATCTTGAACTTTCGCACCATAGAACTTTGGGGAAGGGATGTTAAGGTATCAACTTGTTCTTGTCTGTTCTGTGCTTTTTTCTTTTTTCTAGTTCTACTGCTTGTTTGGCAAATGCTAGATCATGCTTCCCCAACCTCGGTCCTCCAGATGTTTTGAGACTACAATTCCCATCATCCCTGACCACTGGTCCTGGTAGCTAGGGATCATGGGAGTTGTAGGCCAAAAACATCTGGAGGGCAGAGGTTGAGGAAGCCTGTGCTAGATAATCAAGTCTCCTGCCTCTGTGTCACATGCCTCTATATCCCCTTGAGTCAAATTAGCTTTGGGCTTCTCCTCAACTGTCACCAAGAGTCACAACTAAGTCTAGTCCTTGCTCCCATTCTTCTGAAAATTTACAGATTATTTGCCTCTGCAGCTGTTGAGCAGGGGGTCGATTCTGAGCAGGGCGGCACCCCTGATCTTGGTTGGGAGGGATGGAGGAGATACAAGGAACAGGATCCAGGGTGGGGTTGGTTCCCAGGTCAACCCAGGGCAGGTTAACCCACCCCCACCCCACCCCCACTCTGTTGGAGCCATGAGACAGATTGTTGCAGCAGGGAGCTGTGCACAGCCTATTAAATTCTGTTTCGCTTTGACTTTGGTGACTTGAAGGGTTAATTTTCTGACTTTTCCTGTTGAAGTCTGTTGTTGATTTTGTGCATAATTGAACATAACTTTGTGGCCATGATTGATTTGATACTTTAGCTCCTTTTGGACGAGCTAAATGCCTCAACGAATATTTGCAAGACTTCTATTTGCAAATAGAAAACCTCTACCAATTCCTAGCCCCGGCCTGTTGACTCCCTGAATTGCCTTATGTCATGCTGTGCTTTGGAGCTAACAGAAGTGCAGCTGCTACCTGCCCCAAAGCCCAGCAGAATACGAAAAACACCCCTCTAAGTATCACAGAGCATGAAAGACCTCTCTCAATCAGCAAGTATATGCATGCCAGGGAATGTGGGGGCTGGGTGGGTGGCAACCAAAAAATGTTGATTATTGAAACAAGCAAAAATATATGGATTTTGGTTATGCTGGGTCGTATTTGTGTTGTGTATTTTAGATAATTTTTTCTAAAATTCTATCGAGCTGTTCCTTTCCTATCAGAGTTGTTAAGATACACACAAGGAAGGAGAGAGACGTGAAATGGTTTAAACCACCTCTTTCTAAACAATAAATGTTTTTGAGCAAGGAAAGTGTTGTTTCTCAAAACAGTTTTTAAAAGATCTAAAGTTCCTCTTTCACCCAGTTGTTAAAAACAGAAGCAATCGCTATGACTGATCCTTCGATTCACCATGTGAGACTAGTATGTGATTTTTTGGCTTTGCGTAAAGCGATTACTGGGAAAGCACTTCAGGCTCAATGTCACTCCAAGGATGAAGAAATTCATCTGTGAAAGTTTTATATTCTAATAAAAGGATTTTGGTGTCGGCACAGAACAAAACCTTGGCGTATAAGAATAGTAGCTTTAGGAGCAGAGCAGGTGTTGGAAGAACAAGGGATACCTGTACTTCAGTATAGTTGATATACATGTTCTGTATTCAAAATACTGTGTATGATGTTCTTTAATTGCTGCATGATGACCTAGGGATGGCCTGTGGGTACCTATTTCAATATATCACTTTAGCCTCAGTCCTCTGTATGCTTACATAGAAGCAAGAACTTGAGTTGCTTCTGTGATGTAAGAATTGCTATCACTTGGCTTTTTCCCATACTCTGAAAGTTATATGACACAGATTCCCTGGTTCTATTGATTTCTCTTCCAAGTAGGTATGTTTAGGATTACATTGTTAATATGCCCTGAAAGCAGGCCTCTAAAATCAGAGTGGATGCTGTATTAGAAATTCTGAAAAATATAATTCAATTTATTTTAATATGTACCTTGTGGATTGCATTGCTTTTGTGTTTGCCATCCCCCTCAGAACTTTCCTATTATAGAAATTGCTTGTTTCAAGAAGAGAAACCTGAGTTTAGCCCCCTTAAAAGACAAGACTGGATGTACTGTTTATAGAGCAATAAATGTGCTAAAATGAACTGCAATTGTGTATGTTCTAAAATTGCTTTTTGTTTTGACAGGTTAATAAATCTCAATTGAAAGTCTGAATGACTAGAGATATTAAAAGCTTGCATAGCCTGACAAAACAACAATGTTTGCTACTCTTTTTGTGTTTCTTAATAAATACACCACACAATAACGTTTCCATTACTATTTGCAGAGCTTCCGCCTGATTTGCAGTTTTGGTACAGAACACCAGATGACATTAATTGGCAAACTCTCTTAAAAATACTGCTGTTCTTGAACACCCAGATCACACATACTCAGTACAGATGTTCAAATGCTGACCTTCTGTTGACATTATAAGGTCTTTCCAGGATCAGTTGTGTTGTGAACTGTAAAAAAAATTAACTCTACCAACCTTTCAGAATTTGACATTACCTGTTCCAAAGGATTTGTTTTTGTCACTGCGTATGCATCTGTAGGAATGGAATTGTAACACATTTTGAGTGGAATAGAAGAATAGATCAGGAGTTTTTATTATTATTAAGGGGGAGGTTGCACCAATGTTTGCTTCCATTTATGCTTTGCAAGAAGTTGTTTTGTTTGGGGTTGCTTTTTTTTTTAGCTACAAACACTTCATTTCCACCAGAAATAGAGCAGCTTGAGAAGGTTAGTGAAATAAGAAATGCTATATGTAAGTGGTTTATAGGGTTGTACTGGTGATGATTGCATGCTTAAATTGATTAGATTAATCCAAAGCTTAAAAAAAAAAAATTAAATAGTGGCAGTGACTAATTGAGAAAAAAAGTACTGTTCACACAGTGCTGCATGATTGCTACTAACCTAATATAGCTTTAAAGGAAATTAACAGTGCAATTCTGTACATATCTACTCACAGTTCAATAGACTTGCTCTCAGGTGAGGGTGCATAGGATTTCACCCTTAGCCCAAGGTGTTAAACCAGTATAAGTTTTGCCCATGATTTAGGCACCTCGTATTAAAAAGTGTGATCTAATCACTTGCTTTAACAAGGCCAGTTTCTGTTGCTGCTATTATTTAGAGCATGAGTATACAATCGGTTTCCCCCAGGGGAAATCTTTCTTTGAGATGACATTGCACTGCAGAATATCTGGGGCTGGGAAATGAAACAGATTTATATGTTGGAGACAGAAGTACAGGAAATGCAAAGTTGGTGTTCAGTAAATGTTTCTCCTGTGGTTTTATATTTCCTTGCATAGTGGTACATTTATAAGAATGTGTAATCACAGGACAATGCTGCCTTGTGGTCACCTTGCTCTTAGTCATTTTTTTATCAATTCTGGCCATAGAAGAAATCCTAGGCAACTGATGTTGTCACTGTGGTCAAAGCTCATGTATCGTTACTTTGAAGAATCTTGCTGAATTACCGTATTTTTCACTCTATAAGACGCACTTTCTCCCTCCTTAGAAGTAAGAGGAAATGTGTGTGCGTCTTATGGAGTGAATGCAGGCTGCGCAGCTATCCCAGAAGCCAGAACATCGAGAGGGATCGCTGCGCAGCGATCCCTCTTGCTGTTCTGGCTTCTGGGATTCAGAATATTTTTTTTCCTGTTTTCCTCCTCCAAAAACTAGGTGTGTCTTATGTCTGGTGCGTCTTACTCTTATAGAGCGAAAAATACGGTACTTTGTAGGTAAACTGCACAGTGATACTAGGTTGCGTCATTCTTGTGGGAAACTGTAGCTTTGGTGGTGGGAAACCTCTGCTGGGTTAGCCCAAACAGTGTAAACATCCCTTCTTACACAAAGCAAACCTCACAAAGAAGCTTCCACATGTGAATCATAGAATCATAGAGTTGGAAGGGATCCTGAGGATAATCCGGTCCAACTCCCTGCAATGCTGGAATATGCAGTTGTTCCATACGGGGATTCAAACCAGCGACCTTGGTGTTATCAGCACCAAGCTCTAACCAACTGAGCTATCCAGCTCATGCTTTGCTTTCTCCTTGAAAAAGCT
Source organism: Podarcis filfolensis (assembly GCF_964270895.1). Lineage (NCBI taxonomy): Eukaryota > Metazoa > Chordata > Lepidosauria > Squamata > Lacertidae > Podarcis > Podarcis filfolensis. Next base: position 36,417,537 of record NC_139607.1, on the reverse strand, counting down.
TATCCATAATATTATTTGCTACAAGCTTTAACTGTTTTGTTTCATGTATCGGATTAAATACACTGCAGCCTGGAAAAGTTTGTTTTCAAATGATAAAAATTCCACCCTTAAATGCTGCTAGGATAACTTTTTTTTTTAAGAACAGAAACACTAGCACTGCTCTTTACCTGTATGTAATCACAGATTTTATCTTTTGCCATTGCCACAGCTGCCCACGGCTGAGTTCCCCACCTCTGGAACTGCAAAAGCCAACTGTTACAAGGTCTGGCCTTGAGAAGCTTATAGATATATAAAGCAATATCTAAACCTTTGAGCTTTTTACATGGAATACTTCTAAAAATCGCTATGGAACAACTTGATCATTTTCATAACCAATTGTCAGTATGTTAGCTTTTTAAAGAGAATGTTTGCATTTTTCCATTATAGATATATAGACATTTTTTTGTTAGCCAAAGAATATTTCATTTACTTTGTAAATGTTTTTGAAAACAAGGCTTTTCTGCCCTTTAAAATGGCTAGACATGGTGGTAGAATTAATATATTTCAAGCTTTTGGGGAAAATCTTCATAGCCGTCTACCTAAAGTGACTGATAATCAAGGCCTGCTTCAATATTCTCCCCTTGTGTGTTTGAAAGTCCCTATCTTTTTATTATTGGTTAAGAATTTTCATCTTAAATTCTTTTGCACTGTTCAGTTACTTGATATCAAGGGGCATGATTTAGTTTGCTGCCCATACTCATACATGGGACTTGCATATTTGCTGCTTTTGAAGACTCCCCTTAGATTCAGAACACATGGCTATTTAATTTTGGGATTGCTATATGAGAAATGTAAAGCCTCATTGATCTCAGAACTGTTTTTGTAGTTCCAGGGAATCACGTGCCTAATTTCTTTTTTCTCATCCCCTTTTCCACAGCTATTCCTATAATGCTATTGGGAGTAAGGATATTTCCTTGGCAACCTCACGTTTTTGAGGGCTTAAAAAATAAGGCTAGTCATGTTAATTTTTCAGTCACAGTTTGTTTCAGCAGCTTTTGCACGAACCTGTCAACTCTGATATTTGAGTTTTAATTTGCTCTTCAGAAAATAGTGTTAGTAAAACAGCCTCTCTTGCAACTTCTAATATTTATTCTACCGTTTCCTGCCCGGTTTTCTGCTTGCAATTCAAGATTGTTGAGTTAAAACTTTGTATGATAAGTAGGGTTTTAAATAATGAAAGAAATCATATGCTTTGTTGCTGGACAGCTTCTCATATTCAACAACATGTCATTTCCTTAATATGTCCTTCTTGAACCCAGACCATCTTCCTTATTGTGGAATTTGCTAGCCTTTGCTCCTACTTCAGTGAATGCTAATCATCAAGCATCAAACATTCCTTATCTAAGCTAATTTCCCCCCACCTATATTTGGGGAAATATCCATCTATATTTGACCACCATGGGTGGGTATCCTATATTGGAAGAATGACAATGAGAACATGTCTATGGTGATTTTGTATCTCTCTGGGTAGTTTTCAACACAATTCTAGTATCTTCTAGACATAGCTGTCAACTTTCCCTTTTTCTTGCGAGGAATCTTATTCAGAATAAGGGAATTTCCCTTAAAAAAAGTGAAAAGTTGACAGCTATGCTTCTAGATTAAGATAGAAGCTGGGCCCACTGCACTTCACTTCCATTCCATCCTACAGGAATATTCCTATAGAAGTCCTACTGGTCGTCTGCCACAAGATTTTGGGTGTCACAAGATTGACTTCTATCATAATCCTGTTTAGCATCTACATGAAACCAGAGATGGCGTCTTCCTAGGGATTTTAACTGAGGTACCATCTCCACACTGATAAACGCTACTTCGCTTTTCCGTCTAATTTACATGAAGCTGCGGATGTTGTAAACAGGTACCTGGAGTCACTAATGAACTGAATCACGTGACTTAATAAACTGATACTGAGTCAAACAAGACAGAAGTGTTCTTGGTTGGGAATATATATGACTGCTAGATTCAGCTCTGCTTATGGCAGGTGGCAAGTCTCTTTCTTTCATTTTTCCTATTTATGGATTGCTAACTTCCCCTGCTTGGGTAAGATGCTTCTGGGGGTAGCTTTCCAACTCAAAGCACAGCTGAACCTGCTCTTTGGAGATGAGCAAACATTCACCTCTTCTCAAGAAGGATCCATCAGGTCCTCTTTTTGACAGTGACAAACAAGATGCCTTCAAGAAGAGTGGCATGACAACAGTTCTTCCCCATAGTTTGTTTCCAGTACCTGATATTCGCATGTCTCTGAATGCTTCCATTTCACCTCAACAAATGGCATGACACCCATTGCTTTAAGAGTTAAGACCTTTTATCTCCTATTCATTTTGTCCCTTTCGGTAGCTTGCCCTTGTAAATGTTTAAGGAAACTTGTGTCCTTGATCCTGAAAGAAATGCACTTTGTGCCCTCTGTTAATGGCTCACTGACTTCAAACTGGCCGTAAAGGCAGCATAAAATAAATGCACCTATAAAAGAGAATAAGAATTTAATAATCCCCTGCAAGGAAGCAAATCTCTTTTGAGACAAGCAGCTGGGAAGGTCAATAAATAGACTTCGTAATAAGAAAACCCAAAACATTGAAGACTGAACATAATTGTCGTCTAAATGCTAGAGGAGGAAACTAATGAAAATTACACTGCTTTTTAGCACCATGACATTAAAATGATATAAGAATGAATGGAGAAATATGTGAAGGTCAGTCAATATATCTGCAGGAAATCCCATGACTTCCTTGCTGCAAATTTAGATCCAGGCTCCTGGTTCTTCAAGGCCACTGTCCTCATGCACAATAAAATCGTATCTGAAAATAAATAAATAATGAAATGCCATAGCTTGGTGTAGTTATAGAAAGGCATTTTGATGCATCTGTTTCAAGGATGAGAAAATAAAATTTTAGAGGGATATAACTTTCTGTATGCACACAACTTTATGTACTTCTTAAACAATATTTCTTTCTGTGTAATAGATTCTAATTATGTCTGCAGGCTTGGTGTGTCAAGCATAAGAGCTGATATACTTAGCAGTAAGCATTTTCTGAAGAGCAAGATGTGAATGATGGAGAACAACATTTGTTTATAAATCTCATACTAATATTAGCATGTATTTGTTCGAATCTAATTTCCTGCAGGCATCAGAAGGATTCATCTATGGCAGTTTTTATATGTGCCAGTTCTGTGAACGCTTCATATTTTAAGAATGTTACACTGTCGTTGAATTAGTTCCCACAAAGCAAGCAGAATGTATGAAGCAGTTGTCACCATGCAAACATCGAAAATTTATTCACCTAAACCAGTGGTACTGCCTCTAAGCCATCGCGTTCGAAGGTGCTAACAGTCTTGCAAATTCTGTAAGTGAATTCGGAACTTAAAATAATAGAAACCCAGGGGAGGGGGAAATTCTCATAAAATGTTAATTATCAGAGGAATATGGGCAAATTATTTTAAATAAAGTCATGTTTTGTACTGTGTACAGTCTGTCTTTTTCTGAAAGTTTCCTCCACCAAAAACCGGAAAGGGCAGGGGAGAGAGAGAATAAGAGGCTGATTATGGAGGGGCTTACCCAAAATGCAGACTTCTGAACACACACACACACACACTGAACTATGGGAGATGTTTCTTGTGAGAGCTTGAGGTTTTCTGGGAAAGCTGTCAATGTTCTGCTCAAAATTCCAGTGAAGCAAGAGACCAAAAAGGAACAGTACCTTGGACAGCTCCAAAGGGCCATGCTAAGGCAGCTACAGGATATGTTTTCTCTGTGTAGAAATGGAAACTTGATGTAGGCAGACAAGACCTGGAATGTGGAAGGTTCTGTTTCCTTTGAAAAGCTTGGTTGGCTTGTTAAGGGGCCTTTGACTTATTCTGTAATCTTTCCCTTCTTAAGGCCAGGGAGACTGAAGTACTGCATCAGCTGTGTTATCTGGCAGGGAGAGCCCTGCAGACAAGACAGTTCCCCCAGCCACCCATGCTAGCAGCCTGAACCTTGTCTTGATCAGAGTTTTCAGTTCCTCACTTCAGAGTCCCTACGTTTTCCAGTATCTTTGTAAGTGGAACAAATGCCATGATCTAGAGCCCAGGGAGATTTGTTAATTCTTCTTCAGGCCTTCTACACAGTCATCACAAACTGGCCTTCAAATCTTCCCTCAGTTTTAAAAGTAGCTTTTCATCTGCACTCATTTAAAGCAGCACCACTTTAAACAGTTAAGGCTTCTCCCAAAAAATCCTAGGAAGTGGTAGTTTATCAAGAGATAAACTGAGAGTTGCTAGGATATCCCTATTCCCCTCACAGAGTAACAATTGTCAGAGTGGTTTAACAATCAAGTCCGTTTTCCAGAAGACTCTGGGAAATGTAGCTTTGTGAAGGGATAAGAGTAGCTATGACTGCTTCCAGCTGGTATATCTACCACTGAGCTAGATTCTTATGCCCTTTTCAGTTCATTTAGGGCATAGCCATTACCATTGGACCTCATTGTAGTTATTCTTGAACTGGTCATAGATACAGCCCTGCAGATGTGAATTCCAAGGAAAGAGCAATAGCAAGGCACCTTTCAGAGAAACATATCTGCCCCATATGCTCCTGAGAAACCCCTTTGTTTCCTGAAAGAGTTTGGAGAGCTACTGGCATAATTAAATGTTGACCCAAAAAGTCATAGCAATATTGCAGGGTCTCCTCACACGCAATGTCTCAAATAAATTTGAGAGTACTGTCTTCTAAGCAATACATGCCAACCATCTGGAAGAATTGGGATAACCTCGTTTGTAATATGACCTCGTTACTTTAGAATCACATCATTTCTATCCAACTGCCGCTCAAGAAATACATCCTTTCACTTGATTACATCCCAAATAGACACAATAAAGTTATCATTTCTTCTCCCTCCCTACACCTTGGTAAAAATACATTCTGTGAATTCCTCTGTACCAAAAAAAAAAAGCTGCTTATTTTCCCCTCAAAATGGAGTAGTGTTTATGCAACAGCGAATGTTGCCGAGTATTCTAATTAACAGCTCACTGAAGGGCATTCAAGACATGCAAATGTAAAGATTTCTATTTCTGTGCTGCTGACTTGTTTTCTTCAAATGATGCTCACCTTAACCTTGCATCTGCGCTACTGCTTAGTTTGTTTTCATTGAGTTTTCCCATTGTATAGTGGCAGTAACTCAATATAGAGATCAAAAGAACGATGTGCCTGTGTGCAGTTACCTAAATATCACCTTTATGTAAACATCTGAATATCAGAGTAATCCAGCAGTTATGAAACATTTTACCTTTCTATGATTTACACATTATGAGTTGATTATAGGAATTCCTCATTTTTGACTATGAAGTGTGCATTTTGATTTTTTGGACTTGAGCTGCTGGCTGAAAGGATTGGCTGTATTCCTGGAGATAAGAGAGTGCTGCAGCTCCAGTGGATGGTAAAAAGGGCAGTGTGACAACAATGGTTCTGTGCAATCTGTGGAGCACCAAATGCACAACAAAAATGTCCTGATTCAACCAGGCTACATTTTATACATACATGACGGCTATGGACAATGGTATAGAAAATATCCCCTGACAGTCACATAGGCTTCAGCAATAACTTAACAGAGTACAGTGGTACCTCAGGTTAAGTACTTAATTCGTTCCGGAGGTCCGTACTTAACCTGAAATTGTTCTTAACCTGAAGCACCACTTTAGCTAATGGGCCTCCTGCTGCTGCCGGGCCGCCTGAGCACGATTTCTATTCTCATCCTGAAGCAAAGTTCTTAACCTGAAGCACTATTTCTGGGTTAGCGGAGTCTGTAACCTGAAGCGTATGTAACCTGAAGTGTATGTAACCCGAGGTACCACTGTATACGAAAGAAACAAGTTGAGTCCTGTAGCCAACTCAAGGTTTCCACAGCTTACTGTTCTTCAAACTTTAAGCCTTTAAGGTGAAGCCTTCACCTTCTAAGTTGACTCAAGACTCCACTCACCCCCTTGTTCAACGTTCCACTTCGGGGTTATTTTAGTGGAACATGCAGCTTCTTTATAGATTCTCTTGGAATCTGACAGGTCCCTTGGCAGTTCTGTGGAAATTGCGTTCCACCTCCAAAGTCTATAGGATTGTTCCCACAAACTCAAGAGACTGGTTCTGTCCATCTGTATATGAAGCTCTATATGGGTTGCTCTTGCTATTCCTTCCTTCCTAATATTCAATCCCTTGTTAGAATGTTCAGGAACACACATTTAGTTTTACAGTGGTACCTCTGGTTACGTACTTAATTCGATCTGGAGGTCCGTTCTTAACCTGAAACTGTTCTTAACCTGAAGCACCACTTTAACTAATGGGGTCTCGTGCTGTCACCGCGCGGCGGCAGCAGCGGCACAATTTCTGTTTTCTCTTTTTTAAAAAAATAATTTTTATTAACCGACCAATCAAATCAAATCAAATCAAATCACATCACATAAATTCCGAATTACAAAGCCGAATTTTAAATTTTTGTTGAGGGGACCCATATTTCAAGTTCCGAAGGGGGATTCCGATCATCTTCTTGCTACTGCGTTAATATCCAAATCAGTCCAAATAAAGTTCATAATTCTATCCAGTCTTATCTTGCTGTTTCCACATCTCATCTTGTTCGTATATTTTTTTCTTTTTTTCTTTATGATCTCTTCTGATAATCTCCTTAAGCAGATAAACACCAATTATAATCCTGTGTGAATTTTTCCGTTCGTCCAATCCTCATATCGAGATGGTTTCCATATATCATCGCTTTCATAAATAACATCGCTCTTTCCATCATTAATCTCGCAAAACTGTCGCTCTTAAGTCCCTCTGAGGAGTCTCACCCACAATATAAAAACAGCTCTATTTCTCCTCCCAGACTTAAGTCCTCCGACAGAACTTGCCAACATGGCGACGGTATTTTTAACTGCGTCATTCCAAAGCTCTTATACTTTCCACGATCTTCTTAAAACATGCTTTGGTTAGAAAATTTATCTCCACACAGTCATAAATCCACAACTTGAGTCATTAAAACGACATTTCTGACTTGTGGGGGGTGGGGATTCTTGGTTAATCACTTAGAGGGGGGAAAGGAAAGTTTTTTCCCCTCCCCCATCCAGTCCCTTTGCCTTGGCGTATCTTCTCATGATTTATCTTGTTCCTCCGACCCGTCTTGTTTATCAGAGATCTCTTCAATTAGCATTCTTTACTCCCCCTCCTTCCTTGAAATATGTGCATTCGCTTCCTCCTAATTGTTTCTTTTGAAGTTCTTGCAGCTAGAGGCGCGGATCAGAGACAGCGTCCAGGAGCGCTGAGATCCACAGGAGGGCATTCTGCCTAGTGTCCCCATCCTGACAAATTCGGGGGTGGTATAGGGCACAGCAGGCAAGGGCAGCCCCCCCACAACCTTGGGGGGGTAGGGAGGCTATTTACTCCCATCACAGCCTCCTAATTACCTCGTGTGGGTCGGAGAGATGTTATTGTCAGCCATCTTCCGATGCGCCCCTAGTGGCCCCTCACAATTTCTGTTCTCATCCTGAAGCAAAGTTCTTAACCTGAGGTAATATTTCTGGGTCAGCAGAGTCTGTAACCTGAAGCGTATGTAACCTGAAGCGTATGTAACCTGAGCTACCACTGTATATGGGTTTACAGACTCCTCTTGGGCAGGGAGAAAGTTCAGAAACAAACACACACACATATATATACACACACAAACAGAGAGACGCACCCTTTGGGGAACCAAAATAAGCAGCATTTTTGTTCCTTTAAAACCTAATTCTTCAGACGCTTTACACAGCAGGAGCCCCAAATTGCAAATATTGTAGCTATTTAAAATTCATTTATTCGTTAGTACTTCAATAGGACTGCTGTTAAGTGGGTCACTCAAACACATTCTCCCTTTTTTCTAGATATTCTGTACATCAAAAGCAGAAGTTGAATAATACAAAAGGTTTATCATGACATTACTAAAACTGTGCACTTCGAATTTCCATTTTGTATCTTCTTAAATAATGTACAAATAACTATTTTTGCACATCTTGACAGCACACAGCTCTTTATTTTTAAATTATCTCAAAACTATCTTAACAGTAACCCAAAGCTCATTCAAATAGCATTTTAATCTATTGTCATATGTCTAGGATTACATAGCCTCCATGTGTTGCATCTTTTAGGTTGAAATTTGACCAAATGGAACTGGGCCAAGCATTTTTGTAGTTGCTCTTGAGGAATGAAAAGATACCCAGGCACATGTCTGTACCTTTTGAATAGCAAAACATTGCAAGCAGTTAAAGGAACAAACTTGCACAGCTCTAGATTGAAACAGATTGTATAGGCTCATTTTGAAATTGCTGTTTCCAAAGTCGTCTTTTTTATGTTTTTTAAAGAATTTTATAGAGAATATTAAACTTCAAACTCCTGATTCTATTTTAGGTAGGAGTGCTCTGAACTATCTCCTCACCAAATATCAAATATAGTCTGTATGTGCGTGGGAGCTTATGGTTTTAACTAGTCATTTAATTGCCCATAGGTTGCAGAGCACTGGCATTAAAAAAATGGTTTTCACAGTGAATATGTGATAAGGAAAGGGCACTGAATAATTTTCTGCAGGAAGATTGTGACTTTGGTCTAATGGCTGGTATCCACAAACTATTTGAGGGGAGATGATCAATAGCTAGACCAACAAATGGTGGTGTATCCACAACACATATACTGGGTGTTCTACAACTGTGCGCCCATATGAAGTCATACTGTGATGCCTTGCCTGTTGATGTAGTCTTAGTTACAGGATCTAGGCAGCTGATTATTTCTGTCTTAATGGAATCCTTGATTTAAAAGGTAAAAAATGCATTTTGACCCTTCCCCTTTTACTTCTCCAGAGTTGGACCCAGCAGAAGATCCAAAAAGTGCTTTGATGACTAGATTGTAGCAACCCACCTCACGGGGCTCAAGGTGGTATACGTGGTTCTTTGTAGAATTGCAGGTGACATAGTAGTCAACAGGTAGGGTACTGCGCTAGTAGAATTCACCAATTCCCCACACTTCACTATTTATACAGCTCTTGTTGTAAAGTACTTCAGTGATTAATAGAAAATGATACATACCGTACTATCAGTGTGCTATCATGGTTGGTGAACAAGCTGTATTTTTGAAGTTGAGTCCTTGTCAACATATCCTTAGGTCTTCGTATCAGTATAGCAAATTTATATTGGTGATGTATGAAATGTACAATTTTTACCTGTTAATCCATGAACTGCAAGGCAGATTGTGGAGTTTATCTGTGAATGGCACCAGGTGCTTTGTCAGTAGGCAGCTAAATGCTAATTTTATTCTCCTTGGACAGTGTTAAAAATTCATAAGGGATAACTTTTTATGCTAAAAGATTACACTATTTGATGCTGTTTTGAACAGGGATGGAAACAGATTATTATTATTATTATAGCAGCAGCAACAAGAACAAATGTGTCTGGGTGCGGCTTTTTTGTTTGCTTCTATGATCACAAATGGTATAAAATTGGTGAAAGAAGCTAGGAACTTTTTAAAATTCATTCCCACTGCTTGTGCCAGTGCTTAATTCATCTTTTTCCAAAGTGTCTTTAAAACTTCTTCAGGTTTAAAACCAATTTTCAGATATGAATCAGCTGGAAGAATTTTCCCCACTGCAAAATTGCTTTGATGCAGTACTTCCAAATTATTGTCATAGCTGCATAGAGATGTTCATTGTGTCTGCACTCTTATCAAAAGCTTAATGGAATGTCTACTATACCTTCTCAGTGTTTATTGGGCCATTCATAAATGGCTTTAAAGACTTGAAGCAGAACAATCTTACTTCCTTAGTAATCTCACTCTTAATTTATTTTAATGCTTTCTAGACAAAAGTTATTCATATCCAGTATCAAGAACAATCTTAGCTTTCATAGCCATCAAACCATGTTATTGAGCTTAATATATATCAGCAGTGTAGCTCTATAGAAAGTAGCTACTAGGCTTATTGAAAAAAGCTGTGTGCTCTGTACCTAATTTATGATATCAAGAGTAGTAGTAATAATAAAATGTAAAAATACATTTTTCACTTTTTGAGCCAATAAGCCTGATTTCTATAGATCCACGATCCCGCAATTATTGCAGTATATAGTACAATTGCATCTTTGGCACAATTAACTTGCCTGATTTCAACCTTGTGCAGTTGAAAGCCAGCTGGTTGAAATTGGGCAAATTAAATGCTTGCAAGGTGGGGAACTTACAAGCTCTTTTGAGGCTGGGTTTTCCCAGCACAGAAAGAGCGTCCAAGTTTTCCTCCTTGCTTACAACACAAGTCCTGCTCAGAGTGCGGGCTCTGGAATGCTCTCGTGAGATTCTGTGGGAACTTGGATGACCCTGTGAGATCTTGTGAGAGCATCCCTGAGCCCGCTTGGTATGCCAGCTCCAGAAAATGAGGATGCTCACATGGGGGCAGTTCCAAGGGGCACTTTTAGTATATGTGTTTTGGCATATATGCACCCATCCCCTTGCATAAGATGCAATCATATTGTATTCTGTATACCAAAACCATTTTCCCCACCCATTCCCTGGCTTTACATTTACATTTCTAGGCATCTCCTATTGCTTTTTTTCAAATTATGAAAAATAATAGCTGTTAATTGTAGCACTCAAGCAGGACTAGATGAAATCCAGTTAAACTATTGCAGTATTCTTTCTCTCCACAGTGAAGGATAGCACTGAAAGCTAAGATTGTTCTTGATACTAGAGATGAATAACTTGTCTAGAAAGCACTAAAATAAAATTAAGAGTCAGATTACTAAGAGAGTAAGATTACTAAGAAAGTAAGATTGTTCTGTTTAAGAGTCTCTTAAGCCATTTATGAATGTCCCAATAAACTAGACATCAACCTTTTCTCATTTTGTTTCTGTACAGACAGCCCATGCATCCCAATGCTGGAAAGCCTAGCAAAATATTTTTTGAAGGAAAATAGTGTTTATAAATTGCTGTGGGGAGGAACTAGCCTTGCTAGGTTTCACTGGGCATTTTTCCTTCCTTATATCCTCCTGCAGTTGTAAAACGGGAGGTACATAGCTACTAAATTAAATACCTATTTCTGAGTATGCTTTAGCTGCGTAATATATACATTCAAACTCTGTCAATGGTCAGTGATTCTCTTTAGGATTTTACTCTAATTGTCCCACAACTTTATTACAGTGGACCCTCGGGTTATGTTACCTTCGGGTAACGTAACTTTCAGGTTGCAAACGTGGCACACTCGGAAGTGTATTCTTCCAGGTTTCGCCGCATGCGCAGAAGCGTCCTATTGCACCGCGCATGCGCAGAAGCAGCGCCTCATGTTGCAGACTTTTCAGGGTATGTAAGGACCCCCAGAACGAATTAAGTTTGTATACGGAGGGTCCACTGTAATGTTATACTAAGATCTGTAATCAGTGGGTTTACATTCTTGCTTAATCAGTGGCCCTATTATACTGTCACAAATTTTTCTTCTTTTATTTTTGTTGTCATTATTTTAGTTCTATTTCAAAATCAAATTCCATGTTTTAAAAACTGGTGTGGGGGTTTGCCACTTGTCACCTGTGAGTGCCAGTGTGCCACCAGTATTTCCTGTGAAAATATCATCTCAGAATTCACAGTGCGTGAGAAACTGTTTGCTCCTGCTGAGGTCCCATTTGCACAGGCTCTGTCTCTTCCACATGTCTCAAACCTCTTTAACATGCTCTCATTTCACTGGATGCAAAATCAGACACCCACCTTCCTTCCATTCTGAGCAAAGGCTGGGCGAATCAGTGAAGCAGTAGTTTATGTAGGCAACTTTTTGCTGCTAATGAAAAAACACACAAACAGCATTTTGTTTTCTTGACTTTCTTCTGCTTTTTTTGACGTGGCAGCTATTTTGTGTTACGCCACACCCATAACACTTTCTTAAAATTCTAAATGTGCTCACTGGCCCAGAAAGCTTGGGGACTCCTACTTTAATCAATAGATGCTTTACTCGTTTTATAGTCCCACTAGATGTTGCATTTTCAACTGCAATAGAATCTGCTTTGGAAGTGGGAAGATTTTATCAACAAGAAAAACTCAGAACATATAGACTAGCTGAGAAAAAGATATGCGGCTGCATACTCACTTAAAGCACTCTGTCCTGAACCCCTGGCCTACTACCTGGCAGCAAGTCGGTATGCTAAGTCCAAAGTTCAAAATCTGAGGTTTGATCCAAAGTCAAAAGGTCAGGGAACAAGGTTCAGGGTCAATTCAAGTAACCAAGTCTGAAGTCAGGCAGGATACAGTTCAGAGTCAAACCTGAAACGCCTGACTTTTGTGTAGATTGAATGTTGTGGCACACAACAGGACAGGACAAATCTATGATAAAGTGTCAGGGATGGAATTAGCTGCTCAGCACACCTTCTGTCTCCTCAAAATCTGTTCCAGGAAGCATTGGAGGTGCTGCAGTGGCAGCAGGGGGAATTGGCAGAACTTGTCTCCCTCTCCATTCCAGTGACAGAAGCCTCAGTTGGAGCAAAGAACCAATGTGGGGACATATTTGATACCACATAATGATGCTTAATTGTCTTGTCTCTGTGCTTTGTTGTTATAAGAAAAAATGTTATTAGACCCAACTGTTATTCTTACAATAGACAAAGGAGTCGTGTTGGATTCAGGTACAGAGAAAGAAAACAACAACAAACAAAATATAAGTGTATCAGTCTTTTTGAGAGGCAAAGTGGCATTCCAGCTCGCACTCTTAATAACTGCTGGAGTATTCTCATATCCTTGGATTTAGTATATTAATAGGGAGGGGGAAAGGGCACTTGGTCATCACTGTGAGTCCTTTTTTTTTTTTAGTGACCTCTGCAAGACTCCCATCATTTGATTCAAAATACTGCTGGGATGTTGACAATAGGTGTCAGTACCAATAAAAACTAAAGGAAGATTAGGTACATTTATTTGTTGCAGCATTAAAGCCACCATAATTATGGGTCATTTTCCCAGCTTATTGGTAATTAAGTGTTTTAATTGCCTCCGGTTCCAAAGAATTAGTTAAGCTTTTCCATTATGCATATTGCATTCCACAGTCATTGTCGTTTTTCATACAATAAGCTTAATGACATCATGGAAGTCAATTAGATCTTTCAAGGGGACGTACTGAAGTATATTTATTTATACTGTGTGGATTAAAGAAAAAGTTTCTGAACAGCCTTGATAATGGTGTTTTGTGCAACGCAGAAGGATCTAAAGGCCAAGTATGTCAGAGTTGTTCCCTTTTCTGCTTTCTGAATGCAGTGGGAAATTGAAGAGTGTGGATTTATGTCTCAGACTAGCTAGATTGTTCACAAAGCCCACAGACAGGAGAGCTCTTCCAGAATTTTACAGCAGCTGTTCAAAGCCTAGCAATGTTGTTGGGTCCTTATTACTGGCAATACCAACAGTCAGTAGTCTCTGACTGAAAGAATATTAAGGCATTATCACAAGGAATTCTTCCGTTATTTCCAGGGGTGTTGGTAGGGAGGGTTGGCATTTGTAATTCAAATTAAAACCCTACATTACCCAGAATGTATGTTAATATTTTAAAATTAATATTTGCTAGTGGCTAATTTGAGATATTTTTAAAGCATTCTTAGTATCTCTTGTGAAAATGTCTTTAATCTTCAACTTGAAATGAAAACTAAGTAAGAGAATTTAGTGAAAATGAAAAGATGCTTTGTGAAGGGAGAAGTTAAGAAATTGAAAAGAATTCATATTAGCAGATTGTAAGGTATTGTGTCTCAGTTGTATTTTTTTAGAAGACTTTAGAAATCAATTTTGTTTCATTGTTGTTCGCTGATATATTGATGGACACAAGAGGCCAGTCCCTAGATGGATAAGGCACAAATAAATGTGCTGTGTGCAGTTTTTGGGCTGATAACCACTGATGGGATAGCTCAGTCAGTAGAGAATGAGTCTTAATCTCTGATTACTCTTAATCTCTGGGTTTTGGGTTCCAGCCCCATGTTGGACGAAAGATTATTGAATTGCAGAGTGTTGGACTAGTTGACCCTTGTGGTTCATTCCAGCCCTACAATTATATAACTCTATGATTCTATAGCATTTATATCCATTTAGATGCATACTTTTGAAACCTGATGATTAAGAAATGTGTCGGTATGGGTCTGGCCTTTTTCTTCTGTTTCTCGTATTGTAATCTGAGCATGAGCAAAAGAAGCACTTGTCCGAGAGTGCCAAGTTATGGCAGGGAACAGGAAATGCCTGGAGAAGAGATGTGATAATCCTGGGTTCTGCTTAGAAACAGGTGACTTTAAATAATTTCCTGAGAGTTTTGTCAACTGAGACTAATAGCAAGAGCACCTAGAGCACCCTTCTGTAACATGGTGTCTTCCAGATGTTTTGGACTTCAACTACCATCATAAGAGCATAAGAAGAGCCTGCTGGATGAGGCCAGTGATCCATCTAGTCCAAAAACATCCTGTTTTCACAGTGGCCAACCAGATGCCTGTAGGAAACCTGCAAGCACAAGAGCATTTTCGACAACTGGTATTCAGATCACAGAGGCAGAACATAGTCCTCACCACTAGTATCCATTGATAGCCTATTCCTCCGTGAATTTTCCAGTCCTCTTTTAAAGCCATCCAAGTTGGTGGCCATCATTGTCTCCTGTGGGAAGGGGATCCACCATCCCTGACTATTGTACACATTGGCCAGTGGCTGAAGGGAGCTGAAATTCAAATATCAAAGGTACCAGGCTGGGGAAGACTGGCTTAGATACTTGAAAGTTCCTGGGGGAACACCTTAGCAAGACTGAACCTTGATAAGTCCATGTAAAAAGATTGGGCATTAAATGAAGTGGTTGCAAATAGCATGAGGACATCTCCATCCATATCCTTCAAACTTCATTTCTTTTATGCCTCTCTCTTTCCCCCTCAGCAGCTCCAGTTGCAGTTTCTACAGGTTTTCTAGATGTTGGGCTAAAACCATGTTTGAGCAATATGGGAGATATATATTTTAAGGTCATTACTGGGTCAGGAATTCATGCACCTTTTAAGTGAAACTCTGCCATACTATGGCTTGATTAAGTAGACATAGCCGCCATATGGTAACCACTGGTGGGGCAGGGGGAGCACATTGCCCCAGCACCATTGGGGAGGGGGTACCATCGTGGCTGCCCCCCCCCGGACATGCGCCGCGCACCCCCCACTGCGCCGGACCATGCAGCTTCACCACTGATGGTAACCTCACCAACTGGAGGATAAAGTATTATTTCCAAAGATGGTGAACTAAAATCCTGTTTATTCTGTATTCAGTATCTTTGGCTATTTGGAGTGCATGCTTCTAAATTCCTTTGTGCTTCTCTGATTAGCCATCTCCTTGGGATGTTTCATCACTTAAAGCCATGTCCTTGTATTTGTGCTCAGATTTGTATTGCCAGCCAAACTCAGAGACAAGTTAGTATTGAGTCATCCTCAAAGTTTGCATGGAAATTCATCAGTTTTGATTTGCAAAATTCTCTTTCCCCTAGTGTCACTGCCAGGAATCACCCTTCCACTTTAAAACCAAATAGATTTATAGCTGTAGTTTTGTTTAACTGTATGCTGCTGTTCCCAGTTACTGAGCATATTCTACTCCTAGTTTGAACCTCTGGAAATTTTAGACCTGGGTGGTAGAAGCAAAGCTTCCTTCCTTCCTTCCTTCCAACATGTTTACATGAGCAGAAGCTTAAGGGCCAGATTCTACCTGGATAGACTCTGATATGCATCCAACTCAGAGGAATTGAATTTTGTCCAGTGCTGGCCCTGCCTTATTATGGTCTGCAAATGAACAGATTGCTGCATCCCTACAGCAGGCTGCACAATCACTGGAGCTAGGTTGTTGCAGGTTCACCTGTGATACAGGATTCATGAAAACAGAAGATTCATTGTGCCGTGGCTTTGTAGAAGCATGAGGAATCTTTTAATGGCAGGGGGCATGATTGTTCCTTCAGACATCCTATTACCCGTTTATCAATGCCGTTCAGAAGTCTGGCTTCCCTGTTGGGAAGAATGCTTGCCCCGAATACATATGGATTCTAATCAGTGTCCCAGATGTCCTCTTCCTTTTCTCCAAGAATTTTTTATATGAATAATTAGTCACAATGGGGACAATTTACAGTCTGCAAGGAAAACACTTCTTACATTTATTCACAAAGGAGTCAATTTAAAGTCTGTGAGGGAAATGCCGTGTTTCTTAATTTTGATCCAGGACTAAAATACTTTCATGTATCAGTATTTTGCATCCTTAAGGGTACTGTTGACTGTGCCACATTAGGCTGTGGAAAGGAAAAGGCAAATATCGTTATCAACGAGAACAGAACACCCTTTTAGCAATGCACAGATACAGGCAAACATCCTACCAAACCACTGAATGGGCAAGCTTGAATACTAGATGTTGGTTTGATTACTAATTTATTAAGGAATTCAGTATTTCAGGGAATATTATAAAGCTTTTAGAAACTTCCTCATTTAAGTGAAATTAATTACTGCTTAATATATTACACCTTCCTGTACTGACATAATTAATTTGTTCTATAAAATCAATGTGAGGCGAACCACCAGAGTTCCTTAGATGCCTTCTGAACAAGGTTATCAATTTATCTATCATCTCATGCATTACTTGCCTTCCAACTAGGAGCTCAGAGCAGTGTACTTGGAGCTAGCCTATTTTTCTCAGCAGCCCTGCACAATAGGTAAGGCTGAGGGATGCTGACTATAGATGTTCAAAGCGCTTGTGCATGGCTCCCCCTCCCCCAGTTTGCTTTCTCTTTTTTGTGCTCTTTTCTTGCAAGCACTGAAACCAGAATTGGGGAACTGAAACCAAGGCCCCCACCCCCTGCAAAAATTCATTTCAACACATGACGAAATGGTTTCTGATGGACTTCTACATTTTATGCAAACCTTCCACAAGATTGTTGACCAAATGCATTTGTTGGTTTCTATTATTTTTTTCAGGAAATCAGAAGAAAAATAGACACTGAAATCTTGTCGCATTAAGATGAAACGTCTATTAATATGGAATGTTTTTCTTCAGATTGTAGTATGCAATGGTAGCTAAACTGTTGTATTAAAAAACCATAATTGTGTAGTAAGTTTTACTGAAATATTTGCCTTGCATTTTCAATTTATAAATTCAGAGTTAGCACTTAAATTGTTTTATTCTGACCTTTTCTTTCTAAAGTCCTAACGCATCATTTGAGACAAACTGTAGACCAAGAGATTCTGTTCTCTTATGGTGATATAAATCTCTAATATTTACAACTTAACTGAAGGGGGAGGATACAGAACAGTGATATTTTAGTAACAAAATGAGCTCATTTAATTTTCACAATACAGGTCTGATGTGTATTTATTGCTTAATAAAGAATTGGTTCCCTATTAAAGAATAAGAATGACTGAAATAAAATGTCATCGTCCCCCCCTTAAAATTTGTATCTGGTTGAGAACTGAGGAATACATAAGTAAACGGATAAGAAATATTTTGGCTATAATGTTCTTGTTTTGTAATGACAACAATAATGCACAGTTCTAGCCACAGCACTGCAATAATATTATGTGAAATAGCTGCTTGTCTTACTGGATCAAATGTTTTTATGGTGAAATCTGTCATAATTGCCCATGAACACCATTGAGTGTGGAGGCTGCAGTCAGAGTCAGCAATGTAATTGGCACGAGAGCCTGTAGAGAAATGGGTCAGTGCTTCTGTTAACCAGAAGGTTGGTGGTTTGAGCCCACCCAGGGTTAGCTGTGGGCAGGTTTCCTATATTGCAGCCGGTTGGGCTAGATGACCCTTAAGGTCATCTAGAGCCAGTGTGGTGTAGGGGTTAAGAGTGGTTGCCTCGTAATCTGGGGAACCGGGTTCGCGTCTCCGCTCCTCCACATGCAGTTGCTGGGTGACCTTGGGCTAGTCACACTTCTTTGAAGTCTCTCAGCCCCACTCACCTCACAGAGTGTTTGTTGTGGGGGAGGAAGGGAAAGGAGAATGTTTGCCACTTTGAGACTCCTTCGGGTAGTGATAAAGCGGGATATCAAATCCAAACTCCTCCTCCTCCTTCCATCTCTACGATTCTATGAGGAACTGGCATGTAGGACTGGCATATTAGTGAGCTTTGAAGGAAGCTGTTTACCCAAATGAGTCTGAAGGACTTTACTCTCCGCCTTTCCCTGCTTCTGGTGGATCATTGCCTGCAGATGAGAAGAGAAGGAGAGCCTGTTGGATCAGGCCAATGGCCTATCTAGTCCTGCATCCTGTTCTAACGATGACCAGCTGCATGCCTTTGAGAAATCTATAAGCAGGACCTGAGCACAACATCACTATCCCCTCCTACACTTTTCAGCCACTGATATTCAGAAACATGCTGCCTCTGACCATGAAGGCAAAGCATAGCCTTCATGGCTAGTAGCCAATGCTCCGTGATTTTGTCCAATCCTCTTTTAAAGCCATCCAAGTTGGTGGCCATAATTGTGACTGCATTCAGACACCATTTTCCCAATGTTTCCTTAGCGGATAATTTCCACGTCTGGAAATCTGAAAAGTTTAGTGCTCATTTCCATGTTAATTGCTTCCCAAAGGAATCTGTTTGCAACCCGTTTAAGAAGGAAAATTGGAGGATGATATTGGGGGCAGTATCTTGGCATATAGTTCTTTCCTGCCATTTTCATGGGTGAATCATGGGGGAAGAAGAAGCACAGAAAAGGAAGTGGTGACTTTTTGAATGATGTCCGCTTTTGTGTCACACTACGGCCACTAAATGTTAATGAAATTAAGTGTGACATTGCGGTATGTTGATCAAAAAGCCACAGTTCCACAATTCAACAGGTATTTCCATAGGTTAACTATGCACTTGTGTGAAGAAGTCTCTTTTGGTGTATATGCATATGTTTAACATTTTTTCTTAAACTATTTTCTAAGTAAAGTATTCCCTGAAGACTGTAAAAAAAATGTCTATATGACCTAGGAATTAAAGCCAAATAGATGCCTGTTTTCAATCTGCTTGTGAAAATTATCAGAGATCGCAAAGAAAGGAATATACAATAACAACAAGAAGAGAAAGAAAGTAATAAAGGACTATCTGGATTGAACTGGATAGAACTGTCTAATTAAAGCAGTAATATAAGTGATGTTTGGACTCGTTCGGAGTTTTGGACTCGTGCGGAGCTTGATGTATGGGTACCCCCAACAAAATTTAAAATTTGGCTGTATAATTTGGAACTAATGTGATTAGGATAATGTGATGTGATTGGCCTGTTAATAAAAATTATTTTTTAAAAAAAGGAATTAAAGCCAAATAATTTCATTTTCTGGATATACGCAGAATCAATTTTCTGATTATGGTACTCTGTTTTCTTTCTACTTCTCAGTGTCTTGTCTTTGAAGATGCCCCCAATGGAGTCAAGGCATCACTGACAGCGGGAATGCAAGTGGTGATGATTCCAGATGAAAACCTGAACAAAGATCTTACGAAAGAAGCAACTCTAGTACTCAAGTCGATGGCTGATTTCAAACCAGAATTGTTTGGTTTACCACCATTTGATTGAGAATAGTTTAACTTTTAAAACATTTTAATTTAGCCATGTTGATTTCAGGAAAAAAGGCTTTTTAGACTATTGTAATCATATGTTCCACTTTTATTATTAGACTTTGCTGAAAATCTCATTTATTAAAATTGCCCAGATGGAAAGATTGTACACCAGACCCCTTGCCCTTGAAACTTATAGCCACTTAGATGGGAACTCAAAAGGCCCACCCAGTACTAAACACAGGAGGTAGATTTTCATAAGGATTGCAGCAATGTATCCCACCCAGACAGCAGTTAGCTTTAGGCACAAAGCTCTCATTGGTACCAGTCATTGGGATCTTGAAAATCCTCATAGGCCATCATGGAGTTAGAGATTGGCTGAGCAACTATTTCCATTTTGTTTAGGTCTCATTGGCACTCAATCATTGGTCTAGCCCATCTGTTCAGACTCATTCTGTCCCATTGTACACATTGCCTGCCATTTTTACATTAAGTGCACATTTTTCAGTGCTCTTCATCTGTAAAATATGCAGTTTGTACACATCTTTTACATAAATTATGTACTTTTGTGCACAGAAAATGCATTGCAAAATCTGGAGAAAATCTGACCTGGCATTCCGATCCACCCACAAGTTCAGGTGCGTCAGGTTGGATTGGACGATTCGAAAAAACAAAACAAGAAACCAAATCAATTACTCCCTCATGCCCAAAAGCAGTATAAGGAAAAGCAGTATATGCACGTTCCTTTACTGTGTCTAAATGGGCCTTGAATTATGTCTTGGTTTTTTTCTGCCTTGCTTGAAATTCCACATTTCTATAATGTTCTGGCTTCCATCTTGATTGGGGGATATCATGTACTATAAGCCCATGATACAAAATCTGTTGCAAAATTCTTACTTGCCTGGATCAAAACCAGACAAACAGGTTGTAAGACTGCAGGCAGGACTCTGCTAATTTGAACGTTTCTTTCAAAGTAATTGTTTTACTTGTGTGGTTATAATTCCTTTATACAGTTGCTACCAGCCCAACAGAATATTCTCTTGTCATTGTCTTTGCTTGCACAGACTGGCCATGTTCCTTTGCTGTTCTGTTTTTATTTTCATTGTGCTTTTTCCTTTCCCAGCAGTGCCAATGGTAGAGAAAAGGTCTCTTGCTAGCTTCAGGATCCCTCTGCTAAGTGCCAAAACAGTTCTACTTCTCCTCCTCCCTGTTCATCTTGATTAACCTGGTCTGGTGACTTCGTGATTGCATCATTTGTTCAGATTCAATTTGCTGGGTGATGTTTTCATTGTTGCCTTTTCTGATGCTTTGATCAGAACTGCACCATCCTCACATGTCTCGAGATGGCATCTGCAATGTTGCCCATGGAAAACAAAATTGTATGTACCTAGCACTGACCCGTATTCAAATTCTTTATCAGGAAAAAGCAAATTATTGGATTTAAATAAATTCTGCTAATCAAAGTGTTTGCATTTTTACTTTTGTTTTTGTTTTTCTTTTCTGTAATTCCATTTCTGCTATCCTGGAGAGAATGAACAGTGAACCAGGTAGAGTGGTGAGGGCCACTTCCTGGATATCCTGCTCTGGCTTCTTAAAAGTTCACCTGATACCACCCACATGTTCTCGAGCTTATTGCTAAAGAAAAGGAGGCATTTTTTTTTTAAGAGGGGAGAAGGATTGTAGATTTTATGATGTTACAATATTGTGCCTTATACCAAATCACAAAGTGTGATCACCTCAACTGAAAACTTCAGTACCCTAAAGCTTATACATTTGTTTTCTCACCTACATGATTATAGGGTCCTTGGTCAGTACTATTTGGAGAGAGTCTTTTAAGACTCCCTCAAGGCAAATTTTTAAAAAATATAGTTTAAACACCAACAATTGGGAACCACTGGCCTGCGAGTGCTCCAGTTGGAGGACAGCCTTTACCAAAGGTGTCATGGGCTTTGAAGAAGCACAAACTCAGGATGTAAGGGAGAAACGTGCTAAGAGGAAGACACACTTGGCAAACCCTCACTGTGATCAGCTCCCACCCAGAAACCTATGTCCCCACTGTGGAAGGACATGCGGATCCAGAATTGGCCTGCACAGTCTCTTATGGACTCACTGTTAAAACCATGTTCATGGAAGGCATTCTTACTCAGCTATGAATGATTGCCAAAGAAGAAGAAGAAGACTATTTGGAATGGTGCACCCAATGCCACTCTGTCCACAGAGCTGAGATTTGTAACACAGTGAAACTCAAGTGTTATCCATTAGACCAGTGGTTCCCAAACCTTTTAAGTGGTCTTACTAATTTTTCTGTCCGTTGCAGCAATTATAGCACACTGTGCTAGATGCTGTATGATTTAACACTCTTTTTACACCCAGACTATGGATCACTTGAATGAAGCTCCTGCATTAGGCTATAGTTCAGGAGAATGTATCTTCAGTGCTATTTTTATGGAAAAAGAGGTGCCGGAACTCACCATGAACACCTCCCTTGTTCTCTTATAATAGCAATGGCTGCCACCTCAGAGATGCTAGAACTGAGTTCTTGTGAGTTCCATCTGAGGGGGGGGGGGAGTCCTGGGTATCTTCATGTTGGAATGTTTTGTACTGCTTGATGCTTAATGGACATCAGTCCCTCAGTTTTTCAGAAATTCTTGAATTCAAATTTTCTTTTGGGCCCATTAACCATGCATTACCTAGGACAATTTGCCTTTAATGGAGCTATTTATATCACACCTTTATGTAGCTATTTATATAGCTTTACACAGCCTTCTGCATCTTAATTCCTCCAAGTCTGGTAATGGAATCCTTTGCAATTTGTGCATCCATACCGTTTTCTATTGAGGAGGGTCCTTTCGGATATGCTAGGTGCAAGATTGGAAAGAAGGTCACCCTTCCTCCTAACTTCACATCCTGAAGGAAAAAGAACTACTCACAGCTCTAAGAACACTCCTGTTTTTTAAACAAGGCTGCATTTAGGAAGTGGCATGCAAAACAGCGCCTTCTTTGCAGCATAGAATAAAGAAGTACCGTAAACCTGAAATGGAGAATGTAAGTTGAAAAAGCCTCATTGAAAAAGAAACATCCCTTATATAGGTTCTCTTGTTTCATAGCATTATTGTACAATCTTAAGGATTTCCTAAGTGTGGCCAGTCCCTTGCCAAAAGCAAGCTTTTCAGTCAGTACTGATGGGCAGTGATCGTCATTTGGAGCTCAGCTTGAATTCATGCTGGGCTGCAAAAGAAGAATGGAAAGAATTGGGAGTACAGTCGTACCTTGGTTTTCAAACAGCTTAGTTCTCAAACGTTTCGGCTCCTGAACGCTGCAAACCTGGAATGACTGTTCCGGTTTGTGAACTATTTTTGGAAGCCGAATGCCAACGGGGCTTCTGCAGCTTCCAGTTGGCTGTAGGAGCTTCCTGCAGCCAATCAGAAGCCACGCTTTCCCCCCCAAACATTTGCGAAGTTGAACGGACTTCTGGAATGGATTATGTTCGGCTTCCAAGATACGACTGTACACTCAAGTGGACTGCTAATTCTTTCCTTTGAATTTGGGTTATCTGACACCATGGTGATGTCAGGTGATTGGAGGTGGGAGGCCCAAGCCACCTACAAAAGAGGTTTGTGGTGGGGGATGAGGGCGTGAGCTCAGGATGTGGCCTGCTGGCTGTATTCTGTTCCCTACCCCTGATATAGGTGATGAAATCCTGCCTCTTCTGCCCCCCGTACAAATTTGTTTTCTTATGGAATAGTGGACTTCTCTTACTGATATTAAAATACAGTGGTACCTCGGTTTAAGAACAGTCCTGTTTACGAACTATTCAGTTTATGAATTCCACAAAACTGGAAGTAGTGTTCCTGTTTGTGAACTTTACCTCGGTCTACAAACGGAAGCTGAACAGTGGAAGGGCACCGGTGGCGGGAGGCCTCATTAGGGAAAGTGCGCCTTGGTTTAAGAACAGATTTGGTTTAAGAAC
The DNA here is from genome assembly GCF_964270895.1 of Podarcis filfolensis. Classification (NCBI taxonomy): domain Eukaryota; kingdom Metazoa; phylum Chordata; class Lepidosauria; order Squamata; family Lacertidae; genus Podarcis; species Podarcis filfolensis. The sequence goes on along the minus strand of NC_139607.1, from coordinate 36,394,029 downwards.
AGACTTCAGGAACGGATTAAGTTTGTTAACCGAGGTACCACTGTAATTTTATAATCCTAATGTCCTTCCCAGCAGTAATTATCCACAATCTGATTATTCCAACAAAACAGTCTTTTGAGTTCCTCAAAAGATTCTCTCTCTCTCTCTCTCTCTCTCTCTGTGTGTGTGTGTGTGTATGTGTGTGTGTCTGTCTTTCTCTGTCTCTGTCTCTGTCTCTGTCTCTCATCCCCCGACACATCCTAATCAATTGGGAACAATTCTTGTTCACTGTATGTGACCAGCTAAGTATTTGCAAGGCTGATTTCACATAGAGGGATTCTTGTTTTAGCCAATATTATTTCAAAGAAAGCATTCCACTCAAATTTCAACTTTTTGTGTTGCCAGGCACAGGAATTGAATCACACTTTTCATCCATTAGTGAATGTCACTATCTGGAGAAAGCTTTCAAGTGTAATACAGGTGCCTCTTGGGATCCCTTTCCTCCATAATTGCTTGAGTCCAACTGGGGACTTATTAAGTGGAACAAACTCTAATAAGTCGGAATTAATAACTTTTTCAAAGTATATTTACTATTTACTATGACTGGAATGCAACAGCCAGGGCATGTCTCATTTATGAACTTTTCCCAAAGGAATGATTACAAAGGTATTGTAAATCTTTAGCAAATACATTCTCAATTTGTTAAATATTAGCTGTTACACACAAGAATTGCAAGGTCACCACCATACACTGCCTATGGTCAGTGTGTTCTGAATTGACCCTTGAAATGTAACAGTAACTTCTATCTTCCCTAACATGATACACATGACAGGTCTAAGGGAATCTCTTCTACCATCATACCTTGATTTGCGGCCGGGATCTGTTCTGGAACCCCGGCCACTAGCCGAAAAGGACACAGGGCAAAGCCCTGTGTCTGTGAACGTGCGGAGCGGTTTGTGCTTTTGTGCATGCGTGAAGCGCAATTTAGCACTTCTGCGCATGTGCAAGCAGCAAACGGAAGTAACCCGTTCTGGTAGTTCCAGGTTTGCCACGGACGTTTGCCAGAATGGACGCTAGACAAGGCGGACATTCGCAGAGGTATTACTGTACTTAGAGCTATCTCTTACTCTGTTCTTTATAAGCTAAATATTTATATAATTCCATAATCAAATTAAAAGGCAGTTTACAATATTTTATTAGGTTTTCCTTAAAGATCATGATGTGTGGAGCACAGTTTGATTAATAATCAATCTACAGGAGAAATGGATTCATTACTTGGGCATTTGAGAATCTTCTGAATATATTCTCAGTGAACCTGACCTTCAGACCTCTCAGACACCTGATGACTTCAGCATGCTCATTCACATAAGGGTGACAGCCTCATAAAATTAGAAATGGTGTGACTTGTGCTTATACATATGATATAGTCTAGAGCAGAGCTGGGGAACCTGTGGCCCCCAATGTTAGTTGGTGTTCAGCATCCATCAACACCACTCAACAGAGTCAATAATGGTAATGGGAATTGTAGTTCAACAACATCTGGAGAACCACAGATTCCCCCATTCCTAGTCTAGAGAGTCATATTGGGAAAGGGGTTTCTGTCCATTGCCTTTCAACATAAAATCCCCCCCCCGAACGTTGTAGGGCTTGGCAGTTCCTCTGCTCTACTTTCTGCTCTGTAAAATAGTGGTGAGAAATCGGCACCCAAAGAATAGCTTCTATGTGAGAAGACTAATAATATTGTTGGCCTTAAGATACAAGAGTGGGCATGCAATAGGTTAAGATGCAGCCAACACAAGACCATCCCTGACAAGCTCATAATGATTGCGATGATGATTGTGGGCTGTTCTTCTGTACTATAATCTCTTGTATCAACAGAGAAACCTAATCCTATTAAAGCCTTTGAATCCAAACCCGACCTGTGAATCCAGATGGCAAGCAAACACATTGCCCATATGTTTGATTTCACTACTTTTCCATGAAAAATCTTTCAGAGAATGAGCTGCCAGTTACAACAAAACGCTTGGGAGTTGTTCTCTAGGAAGATTCTACCTTGACACATTGAAACCTGTAATATTTCATAAACTAGCTTTTACGAAAGGAGTGTCATCACCATATATATATTTTCTACCTCCATGAAAATGTGGGGCCGGGGCCGGGGTAGACACTACATTCTAAGTCCAGATGCTCCAAAATGGTTGCAGCGAAGGAGCCACACAGCATATTAGCTACAGAATCTAGTTTTCTGCAAGTAATCCCATCCCTTGTGCAGGAACTTAACTAACTTCTGAGACCCTCCTGGTGGTCCCTGTGCAGGGTGAAGTATGCAGTGAGGGGGTTTGGAAAAGGGCCTTTTTGGTTATGGCTCCACTTCTGTGAAATTCTCTCTCCACCGAGGTATCTCTGGTCTCATATACACACATATATACATTACACACACACACACACAGGAGGAGTGGGGGGTAAAGATTTGCTAATTGATTTATTTTCACAGTTAGATACATACAGAAGTGAGGAACTTTTCTTGAGTAGCCAGTCATTTTCACAATTCTGTTGAACTGCAATTAATGGTTTTTAGGTTTTAAACTGCTGTACAACTGCCATAATATTTTATGAGAGATGATCTATAAATACTTTTATAAATAAAAGTAATGCAGCATTTTTCTGTTTGTTGGAGTTGCAGAACTGTGGTGCTTTTTAAAAGTTATACTTGATTTTAATTGTATTATATTTTTATTGATGTAAACCAATGTTGTCCTTATTAGCGAAGGGCAATATATAAAACTGTTAGTGATTTAATTAAATAGTTTGCTTCCAGGGTCCCTTCTAATTCTATTCTGTTCTAATTCTATTCTTAAATAGTGTATTACACTGGCTTTACATTGGATTAAAGCCTTGATCTTCCAGGTCTGAGCTCCACACTCCAACCATTACATCACACTGCCGCACACTGGTTGCAGAGTTTGTGTATGGTGCCCAGACAGTTTCTCTGGTTTGCAAATGTGACCTATAGGCACAGAAAGGTTTCTGCCCCCCCCCCCGAGGGTGATGTGCTGAGTTTGAAAGTGGGGACACCAGGTTGAAATCCCTTCTCTTCTACGCAGCATAGTTGGTAGCCTTGGGCATGGATCAGTTTCTTTCCACTCATGTCACTGTAGAATTGAAATGCACCTCTCTTAGTGTCTTCTTGGAGGATCAGACTGAAGCAGGGCATCAAAACGCCTCTTGAGTTGTGATGGGGATTCCCACTCCCAGCTGCTCCACCCGGAAGCGTAAGGGCTGCCAGTAAAAGCAGATGAGTTTGCCCGCCACTGTTCCGAACCAAGCTCGTCAATTGTAGGACAAGAGTTCAACAGCTAAACTCAGAATTTAATTTCATATTTCAAAAGAACTGGCAAGGAAGGAATCCTGAAGGGAGTCATCTAAAGGTCAGAACCATATATATACTTTTACCACTGAACCATCAATGATGAGGTGGGGGTTGAGGATCTTCCTGTTCATTCTTCGAAAGCCTGCCTTTCTGGGAAAATAGCATTTAGAAATCACAGCAGACAGTTGCCACCGCTTTCTTCCCCTCCAGGCTTCACTGGCTTATATTACTAGGTATTTACTTCAGTTATGAAGTAGAGCAGGGCTGGAAAATAAGCAAGTTATCCCACCCCCATTCCACAACAGCCCATCTTCCACCAATACTACCCCAATCTGAAATTAAGTTTGCAAAAAGCAAGAAGAAAGTGATAAGGACCAAATTATGGCTTGAAATATAGACCATGTGGATTTTGAATTGAAATATTTTTTAAATAAAAATATTTTCTGTATCTATATACTTTGAACCATATGTTCAAAGTTGCATCATGAATGAGTTACTGTTAGGGAGACTGGGAATTGTTTGGAAGTACAATATTTCTGAGCAGAATAGATGTAATAATCATTTTGGAGCATTATGGATTTGGGTTTTTTCCCTTGGCACAGGAAGGGAGGGCTATTATGTAAAGGCATGCTTTTAGGGTGTGTGTTCGGGTTGAAATCTAATTATATGTCTCCATTTCTATTTTTTATTTTTTTGGGCGGAGAGGGGTAGAAAAATGAGTAAAAGGGAGCTTGTACAATGAGCTAAAATGCACCTGAGCTGTAATCTAAATTGCTTGTCCTGTATCATATGATAGCCTCCCATATGATAACCTTTTGGAACATGCAGGGCAATTATGTCTTCAAGCTTCTCCACTGATACCATGGGCAATATCCAGAACACTGTCTGTGGTCATGAGTGATGTGCTGCACTGGGTTATTGACTTTCTGAAGTTTGACTGAAACAGCAGAAACTTGCAGGCTGTGACATGTAGTCATTCTTCTACATATAAACATTCCCAACAGGCTTCAAGCATGGAAGTGAGAGACAAGAATTTTGGAACATGAGATGCTACTTTTACTATTTCATTTACCTTTGATTCTTTGCTGATTCAATAGGAAGGGCTATTTGCCAGTTTATGCTATTTTAACATCATCTGAATTGGTAATTTGGTGACTGCTGGTTGGTGGGTTGTGAAGTTCACATGAGACCTTGCTATTGGGACTCTAACTACCTGTTCATCAAACCTTGGTGGCCGTGATGTACCTTTCTGAAGACACAGACAGATACATTGGAGGCAGCAGAAAAAAATATGCAGGTAAATGACCCCCACTCCTCCAAAAAATCCCGTGGAAGCTGCATAGCTGAGCACACATACTGCACCGCATTCTCATTTAAAGTTCTAAATGAACCGTCTGAGAACATCCTGTGAATTTGCTACCCTCTAGGGAGGACTTCAGGTTCTTTAGACTAATTGATGATTTATGAGACGTATGAAACATACATAGTGCATTATATCTGTGACGGATTAGCTTTTTCATCACTAATGATCCTTCTGCCTGGGCTAACAGCTGAGGTTTGTCATTGAATATATTCAGAGGAAGGGAGAAATGTAATGCAGATCATAAGGAACGAATAAGAGAGTCGGGAGAAATGTGTTCAATAAATAGGAATAACAGCTGCAAAACGAGAGAAGCAAAAACAAATAAACAAACTCCAAAATAAGTGCTGCCAACTTGTAAGAGGCGTTCTTATGGATATGGAAACAAAAACCTCAAGATTGCTTGCTAATAGATGTAGAAAAAAGAAATCAGAAACAAAAGTACATAGAATCACAAAAAGATGGTAGCATAACCTTTTCATCAAAAGATATATGTTCTGAATGTTCTGCTTTTTATTTCAATCATTATACTTTGCATAGTCAAAATAGTTAAGACAATCAATTCTTAGCAGACTTATCTCTGACAACTTAGTCAAAGTTGTCAGCGGTGAACAACAATTTCTTGATAGCCCTATTTACCTAAACGAAATTTTATTTCAATCATTATACTTTGCATAGTCAAAATAGTTAAGACAATCAATTCTTAGCAGACTTATCTCTGACAACTTAGTCAAAGTTGTCAGCGGTGAACAACAATTTCTTGATAGCCCTATTTACCTAAACGAAATTGAGGCCATCTTTAAAAACCTGAAACTACACAAAACTCCTTGACCTGATGGTTTTAGCTCCGGATTCTACAAAAGATTCAAGGATATATTAATGCCTTACATACTCCATCTCTTTAATGATAGATTAAAAGAAACTCAAATTCCCAGAACCTGGTTTCTCTCTAGAATAGTTACTATACTCATAAAGTCCTCAAAAAGATGTTATCCTTTCAACCATCAAGAAGGATGATTACAAGGATAATTACAAATCAGGATTACAAGATATTTACTTTTCTGCTAGCCAATCGTATAAAACACTTCTCGAAGAAATTGGTTGCCCTGCATGAGGCTGGCTTTGTTTCATGCCAATAGATAATGGACCCAATTAGATATTGTTAAATGTCATTGAAAATAGGAAAGGGGGAAAAAGGGTCCTCTATGACAGACATTCTCAAGGCCTTTGACTGCCTTGAGTGGAATTATTTAGATACCAGGGTGTATTGATACCAAGAAATCTCAGTAAATTATATCGTTAAAATTACTCCCTAGTCTGGCAAACAAGATCTTAGGTGGGGTAGAATCACTTTTGCTCTCTTACCGTAGTCAAATTGACAATTCCTCCAAAGCTAATGTACCTATTCCAAACCCTTCCAGTCTGCTTTGTTTTTAAAATTGAATGGAAAATATAACAACAGACGAGCAAAACTTGTAAGAGGCCTTGAATATTGCCTTGAGAAATAGTGACTTCAGCTATCTTCATATTATAGGTCTCTGTACTCTTGAGTCACCATAAACAGAGGTTGTTCTATGGCACATACCTAAAGTTGCATAAGTGGTTGACAACTGTGAATAAATATGAGCTTGTAAAACTTTATATTTTAGTAAGCATGGAAGAAATAATGGCCCTTCAAGATCAATAGGACAGAGAGAATAGAGTGGTATGCTTACAAATCGTGTTTCCATGATGATGATTGTGCTGTTATCTACCTACATGAATGTGGGTGCCTCCACTAGCTCTTATTGTTGGTTAAGATTCCTTGTCCTCATGTGTTATTTTGCTCTGCTTTTATTTGGAAGGCTCTGTGAAATAATTTTAAGAGTGGGCTTCAAAGGCTAATGTGAGTCATCTCCACCTTCTTATACACAATCATGTGAACTTATCAGCACCCATGCTTGAGCGCAGAAGCCAAGTAACCTATCCCTTGTCTTGCCAATCAAATCACAGGTACATGATATCAAGAGGTTTCATCAAGGACACTTTGCAGGATTTCAGAGAAGATTTTCTATTCTACTGTTCATCAGGACCCCGAAGGTGTTGGCTAAACTGAAACAAATAGTGACTCTACAGCATATAGGATTCTCAAGATCTCCAAGTCTACCTCACGGGTTATCTCACACAAATGTAATTTGCCACATCCACATTTAAGTTATGTTGGAGTGGTGGTGGTGGAAATGATGTTGCTCGGTTTATTAGCCATCACATCATCTGATGCTTTTTCATAACTTACAATAGGGAAGACGAGGGAAGGAATAGTGAAGAGAGCGTTCAAGAGATTTTGCAACTTCTGGAGCAGAATTTATTTTTGTCGTTATTTGCAGGTGCAGGAGGCCCCCCTCTTCCTAACTGGAAAAATGGTGTGAAATAAGCCTGCTGGGGACATGGGTGGCACTGTGGTCTAAACCACAGAGCCTAGGGCTTGCCAATCAGAAGGTCAGCGGTTCGAATCCCTGCAACAGGGTGAGCTCCCGTTGCTTGGTCCCTGCTCCTGCCAACCTAGCAGTTCAACAAAGCACGTCAAAGTGCAAGTAGATAAAAAGGTACCGCTCCATCAGGAAGGTAAACGGCATTTCCGTGCACTGCTCTGGTTCTCCAGAAGCGGCTTAATCATGCTGACCACATGACCCAGAAGCTGTCTGCGGACAAACCCTGGCTCCCTTGGCCTATAGAGCGAGATGACTGCCGCAACCCCAGAGTGATCCGCGACTAGACCTAACGGTCAGGGGTACCTTTACCTTTACCTTTAAGCCTGCTTCACATGTTAGGGTTCTTCTATGAACATTCGAAAAATGTGTGGACTACAGCAATGTTCTTGCCATTTTCTGATTGAAACATACATTTGCAGTGCATGCCTGTACATTTGATGGGTTCCACATTAAGTGGATGAAAGGATAAACCTGCTATTGGTTATGGGTGAAGAAAGAAGATGTCCTGGGAAGTAATTATTGGCTCTGTAGTCAAGATAAGGAGGGGGCTTTCTCTTTAGTATGTGGCCTGCCTTTAGTGAAGGGTTATGGTGCCTAAAGAATGTCCTGTATCCATGGTAAATATATAGTTCAAATATAACTTGGGATAACTGAGATCCTTTGTTGGTTCATTATAGAAAGGAGATAATTACCATGCTTGTCATATCTCAGCAAATTCATGGGATGTCTGTGCAGTTTGTAACTTAAGGCATGACAGTGTGGGCTGGCAGAGCTGATTACTGGGGAATTTATACTAGTGATTTCCTTTCTTCCTCTTCTTGCTAAGATACTAATTTGGAAGGATTAAAAATAGCCATTTTCTTCACATGCATGGTCTTTCAGTATCCTTGAGAGAGGATTCCCCTTTTCGCTTGAACCTTTTCAAGTAGCAAAGATTTCGCCTCCTCCTTTTGCTAATTAACAACTGGTAATGACGGTGCAACACATGTACACATTAGCATTTCTAGCCTACTTTTTCCTCCACATTATTAAAAAAATAAAAATAAAAGGAGGTATCTTAAGTTAATTGAATGTTTACACTGTATTTTGGACATGTTAAGTACTTAAGAAGTGCTAAGTATTATTTTCCTTTGATCTCCCTTTTTCTCAAACAGTGGGCTTACAGCTACTTGATTTCTTTTCTTTCTGTGACTACAACTTTGCATGTGTTTCTACTAGTAGGTGGTGGGGAGAAGAGGGTGTAAATGAACAAGACAAGGTCCAACGAACAAGAAATTCAGGGCCCCAGAAATTTAATTTCTCACTTGCTAGCCCTTCAGGTATACTTTGCCATATTATGACAAATCTAATTTACAGTATTCATAATTTTTTATCATGTACACCCTCCAAAGATCTCAAGGTGGCATAGGTGATTCACTCCAACCCCTTTCATTTTTTCATATAATTTTTTATTGAGGTTTTTAAAATTAGAAGAAAATGAAAGATTTATGAAAATAAAATAAGAAATTGAAGAGTGGTAGAGAAGCGACCAGAGGAAAAGCATTATGAAGCATCAGTGCAGACATGGAACATGATGAGAGCATAAACATTGTTGTGGTTTCACAAATTCTACGTATTTGAAAAAGAAAATACCACAGTCGTCACCAATACACCGAATACATGGTGGATCAAACAAAAATGTTGATCTTAATTCCCTTGCTTTCTTATCATCTGTACCTCATATTAATAGAGATATAGTAGTAATAAAATCTGATAATGGAAGAGAAAATAAAAAAGCATGGGTGCTTTGTATCTTGGTGATGATCTTTTCATATAACCCATACTGTAGCATAAGGTGGAGGGCCTACAATCCGTCCATTCATAAACTCTCATCCCTTGTCATTTTATCCTGACAACAGCTTTATTGAAATAGGTTAGGTTAGGTGACAGTGGGCATCATGGCTGATGGTCAGGAGTGGTTGGTGGTGCAGCAGCCTCCTGCCCATGCTCTCAGTCCAAAAGTCAGCTGTGGAAGTGAGCCAAACAGACCAGAAAAGGCTGGGCTGAGAACTGTACTGGAGGGGACACTTTCAACTAGCAGTAGTATAAAGGTGTGGAGGGCAGAGCATTCAGTATGGGTTCCAAGCGGGAAGGGAACAAGGGAACAAGGAAGGAACAGCGGAAGAATGGGTAAAGAGGTAGGCTATGGGCAAGACTTACTGCAGTGGGAGAGGAAGAAAAAGGCAGCAAAGGCTAGCTACCTCAGTGAAGAAAGAGCAAGGTCACTTAGCATCTGGTGAGGTCACTTCACATCTAAATAGTAGGCATCAGGCTCATCATTTAAGCTTATAACCAGCTAGAACAATTTTTCGGAAGGGTGCTGTGATGTTAACATATGAGAGTGCTGGAGGTGAAATAGTTAAACAGGTTACCCAATCAGAACCCAGGGGGGTGGAGTCAGAGGGACTATAAAACCAGCTCTGGGAGGGCCAAAGGGGGAGTTCATTGGGAGTTGGGTGGTTGGTTGGAGTGGGAGTGAATTGGGATAGAGTCTGTGGGTAGGTTGAGTTAGTGTAGCGAAATAAGCTGAGTCAGGAACAGTTTGGGGCAAGGAAGACAAGTAAATATCTGAGAGGTGGTTTAGTGAGTGAGAGCAGGAAGTTATAGGTCTGGATAGGCACCCTATGATTGTAATTGACTGATACCGTTTATGAAACCACACGCTTGTTAAACTGCAATAAATAAACAGAAGTTTATGTTCCAATTTAACCCTGACTGGACTCAGTATTGTACCAGGTAGGGCCTGGGTGGTGGCAGCGAGAAATAAAGTGGTGGCACAGGGATCAATAGACGGTGAAACATCCAGGGACCCTGTGTGATCGACACAGGTGCTACCAGTAGATGCTATTGTTTTAAATAAGAAGAGAGGATGAAGTAATCACACTCAAAACCCAACATGACTGTTTCTGAGAAGGTTCAGATAATAAGTCTTTATGCCTCATTTTGAAATGGTTCATATAGTTGTTATTGTATACTGTACAGAGGTTTGTTCACAGTGCAGCTGTAACCTTCCTTAAAAGCCCCAACTTTCCCCTTATTTCCTCCTTGACTAAAATTCAGATAGCTCAATCATTTCCCTGAGGTGTTCATCCAATATGGTTGTTTCCCTATCTCAATTTACTGTGGAAACCAGGCTTCTTGTTGTTTCTTTTTATTTTCTAAAATAAGCATGCCCTCCAAATACATAAATCATGCCAGTGGTTCTCTTCTCTGTAATATCTTGTCAGAGCAGAGGAACAAAGAAGTATATTCCAAAGATGGAAGCAAAAGTCCTTTTTGAAATGCTCAAATTTCCATTGGCATCAGCTTATGCTGTGCATAACCAAGTGTTTTTATGTTTCTACTTCTGGAGTGTGTGAGAAAAATACTGCTATTCCTTCCAGTTTTGAGTACATCCATATTTATCAGATCTGTGCCTTCCTTTATGTAGCATGTTATTTTTGAGAAGCACATCATTGTTTTTCTTTACTTGTTCATTTTCTGTTGAAGAACAGAATTCCATCAAGATCCTAATTGGCTCATGATTCTTGCTTGTTAATAAACCCAAATCTTCCTGTATTCTGAAGTTCCAAAAGCTTCTTTTTTCCCATCTGACATCACTTTTTTCTCTTTCTATGGTATGGTGATAGTGCGTAAACAAGGCCTTCTGAGGACCTCTTCATTGTTCTCCCAGGAGTTTCTCACAATGGTTACACAAATAAAATCTCATCTGTCCCTGAGCATGCAGACCTCTTCACATTATTAATAATACCTTTCTATTTACTGCTGATCAAATTGGCTTATACTCAATAGGATGCCTTTCTCTTCTTTGTGTTTTTAAACATTTCCCAGCAACAATGGGGGAATCTAAAGATAATGTTGTGGTTGATGTACTCCACTTCCCAAACTCAATAATGTATAAGTGTTCCATCAATTGCAGAGTTTTGTTATTTGTCTTTATTTTCTACTTCTGTTTTGACTTCTTTTTTAGATTCTAAACTACTTTGGAAGGGATTCTACAGAATTTGATTATGGATTTTCCCAGTAAATCCATTCTGTGATAGTTTATGATACATGTACACTTTGACTCAAGTGGCAATGTCTATGCCCATAAGTAGGAGTGTGGTAACCAAAATACACATTTTTCTAACTCCCCAAATATGCATTTTTGTCTGTTATTTTCACCAAAATATTCAGTTTTAATGTAGACTTTCCCTAATATACACATTTTTTTTGGTACACATTATTTGGAGAACAGCACCACAAATTCAGAGAAAAGTGAATTTCAAAGGATAGCTGTGTGCCAGTTTACATATTGTATTAGAAAGTGTGAGAATTAGGATGTTTTGAATTAAAATGTGAACCAAACAAAATTCCCCTCCTATTTCTCATTGTTAGTGTTGTGCTTGTTATAATCTAGACTGCATCCTTTGTTTTAGCATTATTTCTTCCAAGAGCATTATTTCTTCCAAGCAGTTCCATAAAATGCAAAGCAAGTTATTGGAGCTGTAATATGCTTTAAGGTCATGCCATTGCCCAGGGCAGTGTTTAAAGAGATTTCACTCTATGGGTCAGCTTGCATATAACTTTCAAGTGCATTCTAGGACACAATTTCTCCAGGGTAAACATCTTTATGATTTGTGCCTACATTACAGTGCTTCTTATATCAAGTACTTTGGCAATTTAATTTTCTGATGTACATCATTCAGCCAGCAACGAACAGCAGAGGGAGAGCAGTGGATGATATTCAGATGCATATGAATAGATAAGTTTTTTTGTGCTGTTTAATTAGTCTTTGTTAGAAGTTCAGCAAATTAAATTAAACTGTGATCTTGAAAGCACTGTAGGCTGGAACTAAACATGATGGTATACAAGCATCTGGCACCAAAAATAGCAGCTGTGTGTTTGGTTTCCCCATTCTTCCATAATGTCTGGTACACATACTCATGTTCAGATGTCATAACATTGTGTGCTGTGCCACATTCTGTTAGTAGCCAATGATTTAAAATGGGCCGGAGAAGCACACAAACAAGGATAATTTGTATTAGAGAAAATGATTGGGGAGACACAGCTTATGTTTCCATCACCAGCTGCATGTAGATGTCATATCTAATTCTGTCTTCAAAATCTAAGCAAATCACAAATCTGGGATTCTGTTTTGTCTTTGCACATACATGTGCTTTTCTCTCTTCTTTCCTTGTTAAAATAAAAGGAAGAAATCTTACCCAAATGTCCGTAGAATGTCTGTGAAAGAATGTTCAATAGACTTTATTTATGTATAAGAAATATTTGTATGTTGCTATTCATAGAAATGTATCACAACAGCTTTAAACCTTACAATAAAGAAGTTAAAACCAGACATTGGTAAACTATTGTGGAAAGATGTATTCTTAATTGCCTGCCTAGGCCTGGCAGAATAGAAAAAGTTTCCTCCACTGGCAGAATAGAAACGTTTTCAGCAGGTGTTTAAAGGGTAGTCCCAGATAGAGCACATCACAACACTCCAGCTTTTAAGTTATCAACATATGTACCACAGCAGTTAGGCTATCCCTGTTCAGGAATGGCCACAGTTGGTGAACCAGATGGAGCTGGTAAAAGGCACACAAACTATATTTCTACATCTGTCCGATGAGAATTTGTTGCGGAGTCCAATGGGCATTCCATCATTCTCATTATATATATATATATTAAAATCTGTATTTAATTCTTTCTGAATGTTGATAGTGACACCTAAACAGTTTCTCTCTATTGGTTTTTAAGTATGTAACTTTTGGAAGATCACGTCTCAAAGTGGGACAAATAGTACCAAAATAGAATAGCTTCTTTTCTCAGTCCATAGAATACTAGGGTTCTTCAGCCACAAGCAAAATTTAAAACTATTTCAGAATTGAAGAGAAAACAGCTATGTTCACCTTTACTAATCCTTCACAACATGTGTTTAGTTGAACAGTAAGCCTGACCTATAAGGGAAACTTAGTAACACCTTTCTTGTTAAAGCATGGATTTTGGTTCAAATAAAACCTCTAAAACTTCTTGCACTTCCAGAAAAAGGTTTGTTATGTGTTTTATTGCCTGTAAAAGGCCAAGGAAGAGTAGAAGAAATAAAAATAAATGTGAAAAAGGGACCATTCTTCCTCTCCTTTATCAGAGTGGCCCATTAGCTCACTCTGTTTTGACAGCTGAAAATGGAGGATTATTTTTTATGGGTAAGGGAGGCCTCTTTGCTCCAAAAGCAGATCAGCAGGGATGCTTACACTACAAAATAGAGGCTCTAAAATGTTAGCTGCTACTTCTGTTACTATTAACATCCACCATCAATGGTGGATGAAGACAGTAAAAAGATTCCTTGAGAAATGTTGTTTCCCAAAGCAAAAATGTCAGAACTTGGGTAGGCAATCCTTTAGACTCTAAAGCAAAGTTCAAAATGCATGAAACAGACAGGAATGTATAATATCTGAGGCACTGAGAAAAACGTGTCTGGCTGTTTCTGTATATTATCTATACTTTGAGTATTCTTTTAATAATAGATTCTGCAGCCAGCAGTGGTACTTTTTAACAATAGTGATGTTTGCAATTGATGTCATATTCTGCTTAGTCATAAAGACAACTGCCAATGTAGAAATGAAATACAGAGCACAATTCAGATGGTTCAGGTGCTGTTTATTTACTTTGAAGAGTTAGGCACACATTTATATTTCTCCCATTGAAACCAGCAAAACTTTGAAAGAGGTTAACTTTGGTTGGATTTAGCCCTCATTGGTCTATTTAGCCAAATACAGTCTATATTTACTAGGAGTGGATCTCTGGGGTTTCAGGCATGGGGCATCTCTCTGCAGATGTTAGGGGTTGAAACTGGGACCTTCTGCATCCAAAGCAAATGCTCTACCACTGAGCTACCACCGTTCCCTTATGAGAGATAATCCATTACTTGTTTGCACAATCACTACATGTAGTGATGTGTGAAATCTGCATAAAGGGAAAAGCACTTTTGCATTACTGCAGTTAAATAAAACATTTAAACATTAAAACAATTCAGATACAAGACAGGTGTTATCTCATCATGATCCACTGCTTCAGAAATGACTAGCACACAAATCAATGAATTTGATGTGCACATTTCAGCAACATGCAGAATAGGTCACAAGGTTTAAAGGGGAGCCTAAGAAGAAATGGAGGCAGTGAGAGATTTTACTTTCTTGGGCTCCATGATCACTGCAGATGGTGACAGGAGTCATGAAATTAAAAGACGCCTGCTTCTTAGGAGAAAAGCAATGACAAACCTAGACAGCATCTTAAAAAGCAGAGACATCACTTTGCCAACAAAGGGCCGTATAGTTAAAGCCATGGTTTTCCCAGTAGTGATGTATGGAAGTGAGAGCTGGACCATAAAGAAGGATGATCGCTAAAGAATTGATGCTTTTGAATTATGGTGCTGGAGGAGACTCTTGAGAGTCCCGTGGACTGCAAGAAGATCAAACCTATCCATTCTTTTTTTTTTTTTTTATAATATATTTATTAAAGTTTTCAAATAAAGCATATATTAGATAAGCACTTATCATTGTCCATTTAACATCTCTCAATTGTTACATGGGACTCCCCCACACCTCCCGCATACACTTACATCATTATTAAATTAATTTCAAACAAATTATCATTTAACTCATCTTAATTAATAATCTTAATTTGGTTTGACATATAATTCAGCCTTAAATCTAATTTAATGGTAGACAATTGTCTGCACTGGCATCCAATTCAGCACTCAGCCAAATTACAATATTTTTGTAAATAAATCTTAAATTTCCTCCAGTCTTCTTCCATCCTTTCTTCTCCCTGGTCTCGAATTCTGCCGGTCATCTCGGCTAATTGCATATAGTCCATCAGTTGCATCTGCCATTCTTCCACAGTGGGTAGCTCCTGAGTTTTCCAATTCTTGGCAATTAATATTCTTGCTGCTGTTGTTGCGTACAAAAAGAATGTTCTGTCCTCTTTTAACACACTCTGGCCGACAATACCCAGGAGAAAGGCCTCTGATTTCTTAGTAAAGGTGTATTTAAACACCTTTTTTAATTCATTATATATCTTCTCCCAAAAGGCCTTCACTCTAGGGCAGGTCCACCAGAGGTGAAAAAATGTTCCTTCATTTTCCTTACATTTCCAACATTTGCTATCAGACGAATGGTATATTTTAGCCAGTTTAACAGGGGTCATGTACCATCTATACATCATTTTCATCACATTTTCCTTCAACGCATTACATGCAGTGAAGTTCAGCCCAGAGGTCCACAACCTTTCCCAATCTTCAAACATAATATTATACCCAATATCCTGCGCCCATTTTATCATTGTTGATTTTACCATTTCGTCATGTGTGTTCCATTTCAGCAGCAAGTTATACATTCTTGAAAGTACCTTAGTCTTAGGTTCTAACAGTTCAGTTTCTAACTTTGACTTTTCCACTTGGAATCCTAGCTTTTTGTCATTTTTAAACACTTCTTTAATCTGAGCATAGTGTAACCAGTCTCGCACTTTGTCTCTCATCTTTTCTAAACTCTGCAATTTCCAGTTGTCACCATCCTTTTCTATTATCTCCCAATATTTTGGCCAGTTGGCCTCCATATTGGCTCTTTTCCGAGCCTTAGCCTCCAGGGGTGACAGCCACCTCGGAGTTTTATTCTCCAGTAAGTCTTTATATTTTGTCCAGACATTAAAAACTGATTTTCTGACAATATGGTTCTTGAAGGCCTTATTTATCTTAACTTTATCATACCATAAATATGCATGCCATCCAAACGCATTATTAAAACCTTCCAAATCCAAGACATCCGTATCTTCAAGAAGTAACCAATCTTTTAACCAGCAGAAAGCTGCAGCTTCATAATACAACCTTAAATCTGGCAGGGCAAAGCCCCCTCTTTCTTTCGCATCTGTTAATATTTTAAATTTGATTCTGGGCTTTTTGCCCTGCCAGACAAATTTAGAAATATCTTTCTGCCACTTCCGGAAGCACTCTGTCTTGTCTACAATCTGCAGTGTCTGAAACAAAAATAACATTTTTGGCAATACATTCATCTTGATGGCAGCTATTCGGCCTAACAAAGAAAGTTTTAGTCTTGACCAACTATCCAAGTCTCTCTTAATCTCTGACCAACATTTTTCATAATTATCTTTAAATAAACTCAGATTTTTTGCTGTTATGTTTACCCCTAGGTATTTAACTTTTTTAACCACATTTAGTTCTGTCTCTTTCTGAAGCTGTTCCAACTCAATATCTGTCATGTTTTTCCCCAAAACTTTAGTTTTTTGCTTATTTAACTTAAATCCTGCCACTCGACCAAAGTTTTGAATCAGTTGTAGTACTCTTTTCAAACTAGACTCCGGCTCCTGTAATGTCAGAACTAGGTCATCTGCAAAAGCTTTAAGTTTATATTGTTTCGCTCCGACCTGAATCCCTTCCACCAACCGGTCCCCCCTAATCATATTCAGGAGCACTTCCAGAACCGAAATAAACAGTAATGGGGAAATCGGGCAGCCTTGTCGTGTACCTTTTTCAATTTTAAACTCTTCTGTAACCACATTGTTAACTATCAGTTTAGCCTTTTGTTCTGAATATATTGCCTCAATCCCGTTCTCAAACCCCCGTCCCACTCCCATTTCTTTTAAATTCCCCTTCATAAATTTCCAAGAAATGTTGTCAAAGGCTTTCTCCGCGTCTATAAAAATTAAAACTGCTTTAGTGTTTATGTTTGTTTGTAAAAGTTCCAATATGTCTATGATGTTCCTTGTGTTAGTAAACATATGTCTGCCCGGGAGAAAGCCTGCCTGGTCTTTATGGATTATCTCACTTAAAACTTTCTTAAATCTTCGTGCCAAAACATCTGCAAATATTTTGTAATCCACATTTAAAAGGGAGATGGGACGGTAATTCTTGAGTTGTGTCTTTTCAGTTTCTGACTTTGGAATCAATGTGATAAATGCTTCTTTCCACGATTCAGGCGCCTTCTTCCCCTCCATTATTTCATTACTGACCTCCAACAAAGGTTGTATCAAATAATCCTTCAATGTCTTATAGTAGTTAGAGGTCAGTCCATCTGGCCCTGGTGATTTGCCCTGTTTCAGACTCAGGATGGCCTGTTCAATCTCTTGTCGTGTTATTTTGCCATTCCGGAGGCGGCGCGACCGGTAATGGCTGCCTTCTCCGAGTAAGGAGAAGGGAGCTCCGCTGTAAACGGGTCGTCCGCTACGGCGAAGCGGAGACCCATTTAGAAAAACCACAGGTGGCAGAAGCCTGTGGTCTCGGGACCCGGCGGGCGCCAGAAGCAGCCCCCAAAACGTTGAAGGGACCCCGTAAGGGGCTCCGGATCGCGGAGGGGGTAGCGGCGCTGTGGGTCGTTGCGCAAACAGCGAAGTGAAGCCGCATTGCTGTTGCCGGTCAGCGCTGTCCTTTCTTCCTGCAACTTTTCTGAACTTTGGAAACTACAACCCGTGAGTAAATTTGGACATTGAAAACTTTCTGAAACTTTTGTCAACTTTCTGAAACTTTTTGAGAACTTTATGAAACTTTTAAAACTTTTTTAAAAAGTTGAAATCTGGCTGAAAACGGAGTGAGGATAAGCAGGAAGCCCATCTCCCGCTATACTGAACTTTAAGCAAAGAGCAGGAGGAGTGGAGACAAAAAGTTATGCGTTAACTAAATGCTGGCACCCTGTTAAAGCAGTTTTCTGAGTGAAAGACTTTGAGCTATTGACTTTTGCTGGTCATATTCGGGGTGCACTGATATCCTTCTTCTGTGGTACCAGTGGATTATAAAATAAATAAGAATCTCTGGTGCTGGAGCTGCCTGGATGAGCACCAGTTTGCAACTTTGGATACATTGAATTCAGGTTTTGAAAAATTCTGAGTTGGAACTGGATACTTTGAAACTGTTGCAGTCAAGGCACTGTAAGAAACACTGTTTTGCTTTAAGTTTTACTCTGCTAAAAATAATACATTGTGGAGGCGATAGACATGGATTTAAATTTATAAGTTTAACTTGGATTTGATCTTTTCCCTGAAGACGTATTAAGCTCCCTCTAGAGGATTTTGGACTTACAGCAGTGACTTTGTTTTACTTTCCCTTTCCCGGCCTCTGTTTGACTATTGCATCTGGGACTCTGCTTTCTCATGGGAACAACTTGGATTGACCTTGGATTACAGATAACTTTGGAATGAGTGGCGCAAGGAGAAGAGGAAGGACTAAACAAACAACTCTAACTTTATCTGCAGCCTCACAGCGTAGATCTTCTGTGCCGGCCTTGCCTTCCACTTTGCCTCCAGACATAGAGGCGGCCTCCCTAATACAGGCAGGGGAGGGTGAGACAGAGGAGCTGCACCTGGGAGATATGGCTTCAGGGACAAGTAGCTCTGTCTTGGAGAAAATTTTGGAGAAACTGGAGGCTCTGGACAAGAAGGCTGATTTGCATACAGCTAAAATTGAACAGAACACAGAAAGCTTGAATAAGCTGACTGGACAAGTTGCACAGAATGCCCAGTCTATTGGAGAATTAAAGGAGGCTGTAGGTGAAAATCGTAAACTGGCTGAAGATACTAGTCAAAGATTGGAAGAACTTGAGAAAGAAGTAAGACCACTCAGCAAACAAGTTGGAGAACATCAGATTTACTTTTTGATGACAGAACTGCGAAACAGGGAGACCAACTTGAGGATACGGTCAATACCAGAGGTGGAAGAAGATAATTTTATTGAATTTCTAACTAAGGAATTTGCCAAGTTTTGGAAGTTAGAGGAAAAAGACTTTAAAATTGTATCTGCTTTCAGGCTTGGCAGAGTCAGAAGGACAGAGAAGCCCAGAGATTGTTTGATAACACTGAGATCAAAGGGGGAAAGGGACAAGATTTTGGGCCTGCACTACGAAAAGTCACTAGACATTTTGGGCAAGAGAATTGAAATCTACAAGGACATTCCTAAGCAGTTGCTGGACTTTAGATCTAACTACACGGAATTGGCAAGACTGTTGAGAAGCAACGCAATTATCTTCAGGTGGGAGTTTCCACAAGGATTATCCTTTACCTACAGAGGGAGAAAGATCAAAATCAAAACAGTGGAAGATAGAGACAAGTTTTTGGGAGCACACGGAGAAGACCTCCACAAAGGACTTGGATTGCCAGCGCCAGAACTTCCAGGGGAGCCCGCCCCCTCGGATCCTCAAGGACCGGAGAACAAGGTACCACCCCAGAAAGAATAACCAGACCTATCCAGGATGTCTCTGCAGCTTTTGAGTTGGAACATAAATGGCTGTAACAGTCCCGAAAAAAGGTCTAAAATTTTTCATATTTTAAAAAAGGAACAATTGGACATTATATGCTTACAAGAAACACATGTGATTAGGCTCCATAGAAAGGTGTTAATAAATAAAAGGCTTGGTCAAGAATTTATATCATCGGATACAGTTAAAAAGAGAGGTGTAGTGATCTATGCAAAAGAGAGCCTTTCACCAAAATTTCTCTTTAAAGATGAAAGTGGAAGAATCCTCGCAATAGAAGTACAGTATCAAGGAGAAAAAATTTTGATATTAGGAATTTATGCTCCAAATGAAGGAAAATCGGATTTTTATAAGAAGTTGCACGAGATCATGCTGGATTATCTGGATTACAACAACGTCATTATGATGGGGGACATGAACGGGGTCGTATCAACAAATATGGATAAGTCACAGAACCAGAACATTACTAAAGAGGGAAGACTACCTAAGACCTTTTTTGAAATGACTGACAATATGGACTGGGTTGACATCTGGAGAGTTAGAAACCCCCTGGGAAGAGAAGGAACATTCTTTTCTGAAGCTCAATTGACTTGGACACGAATCGACCAAATATGGATAACTAGAAGTCTGGCACCTAAGGTGAGGAAGGTGGAAATCTGCCCCAAAACATGCTCCGACCATAACGCCTTGAGAATGGATATGACATTGATCCCAATCGGCTCCTTTAGATGGAAGATGAATGATGGCCTGTTTAGAGATCAAAGAATTGTAAAGAAGGCCCAAAAAACCTTAAAGGACTATTTTGAGATTAATTTGAACACTACGGTGGAAAAAAGAACTATCTGGGATGCAAGTAAAGCTGTGATGAGAGGGTTCTTGATTCAACAGAATTCCTTAAAGAAAAGACTGCAAAATGAAAAGAAAGATAAAATTCTGGAAAGTATCAAAGAGTTGGAGAAGAAGTTAAGATCTAACCCGAAGTCCCAACCGATTCTGAGAGAAATCAAACTTTATCAGGCGCAATATTCCAAGCTGATAAATCAGGAAATAGAATGGAAGATTAAAACAATGAAACAAAAAACTTTTGAATCGGCAAATAAATGTGGGAAACTGCTAGCTTGGCAGTTGAAAAGGAGACAAAGATTAAATACAGTAACAAACTTAGAGGTTGAAGGAAGGAACATTCAGAACCCGGGAGAGATTAGAAAGTGCTTCCAGAGGTATTTTAAAAAGTTATATACTCAAGGGCCACAAGATGAAATAGAGATTACACAATTTTTGGAGAGAAATGGATTAGCAAAGCTGTCAGAAGAAAATAGAACAAACCTATCCATTCTTAAGGGAATCAGCCCTGAGTGCTCACTGGAAGGACAGATCCTGAAGCTGAGGCTCCAATACTTTGGCTACATCATGGGAAGAGAAGACTCCCTGGAAAAGACCCTGATGTTGGAAAAGATTGAGAGCACAAGGAGAAGGGTATCACAGAGGACCAGATGGTTGGACAGTGTTCTCGAAGCTACGAACATGAGTGACCAACCTGCGGGAGGCAGTGGAAGACAGGAGTGCTTGGTGTGCTCTGGTCTATGGGGTCACAAAGAGTCAGACACGACTAAACGACTAAACGACAACAAAAGTGATACATCATATATAGAGAAAAAGGCTGAGTGTGTTGGTTTTCTCCACAGCCTAACAATATTTAGACTACAGTGTTGTTACTATAGTAATGGAAACAGCAGTGGCCCTTTTTCATTTCAGATTTGGCACTGTGTTGTTTTCTTCTGGCTGGGCAACATGAAAAATGATTTTGGCAACAGACTGCAGCATGCACACCCAGTATGATTGTCCTACAGTTCTAATTTTCCACACAAGAAGACTAGGAGGAGGTTCACATAGCAATGAAGCATGTCACCATCTCCTTCCCATTCTGTGGCCATGGCAAGTGCGCAGTGGTGCCCTAGGCTTTCCCACACCAGTGTTCTGCTCCACCCCACATTTACTCCTGCTCCAAGTGACAGCTGCCTGTGGATGGAGGCTTGAATACAAGGAAGTTGCAGGAAGAAGTGGACCTTGGCTTGCAATATCTAACCATAGGCATAATTGAACCCATAAGCTGCCATCCCTGGAAGAGGGGCAATTTTATTAGTCTGGCCAAGAGTTGCAACATGTTTTCAGACCTTGGAATCTACAGGAATTTCCTAACTCGGAGCAGAGGCACATTTAGGGGAGTGCAACCAATTCACCCACACTGGGTGCCAAGTTAAGAAAGTGCCACAGGGGGCACTACAACAATTATGTAGAATGGAAGGCAAGAGGTGGTGGGGCGCCAAATTTTGGCTTCACACGGGGCACCGCTGGAATTGGAGAGCCCAAAGTCCGCCACAGTTTAGAGACACCAGGTTCTCAAAAGGAGATGGTACTGGGAAGCAGCAAGGTCCTGGGGGGCACTTCCACTTTACAGCTTAGTATTCTGTTATCACCAGCATGGATCCAGAAAATATCGGAGATCAAATGGAAATAATTCAAGGAGATCGAAGATGGGAATGCTATTTCAGTCCTTCCCTCACACTATGGCTCTGTAGCATTGCTGGCAGCATGGATGGGATGTTGGACTAGATCAGCCTTTCTCAACCTGTGGGTCCCCAGATGTTGTTGAACTACAACTCCCATCACTCCTAGCTAGCAAGGCCAGAGCTCAGGGATGATGGGAGTTGTAGTCCAACAACATCTGGAGACCCACAGGTTGAGAACCGCTGGACTGGATGATCCTTGGGGTACCTTCCAACTCTACTGTTCTATAAATCTATACTCTAAAGAAGAATGCAACTGAAGATTGAGCTATTTAGAAGTGCCTATGCAGGTGTCTTTACAGCATTAAGGGACTGTTTGGCCATTTGACTATTCTGCAATGAATGCCTTGCATTTGTAAATAAAGTAACACCTCATTTATCTGGACTTCCCACAACTATATTCCTTTTATGTACCAGATGTGGGCTTATGTACACCTACTTCTGTTTAGCTCTGTAGTTTTTATGTCCTATGCACTGTTGACATACTTGGGTACCGAAATTAGAGATTCTGCTCTACTGTTTTTATTGTCCTACCATTTTATTTTATATTTGTAGATTAAATGGAGATGGAGGGAACACTGCATCAGAATACGGCAAGGCTGAGCTAACACATAATTTTAACTTTATGGAAGGGGAAAAAATGTTTCATGAACAAGGAATGCAGGTCCTCATTTTCATTATTCACCAGAAGCAGGTTTCAGTGGTAAACAAGCTGTGTGCATCCCATGTGCGACTTCCCTCAAATAATCTTAGGAACTGTAGCTCTGTGAGAGGAAAACTATAGTTCCCAGGATTTTTCTTTAAATGTGCTATTTATATATCATCCTAGGCTCCATTATAAGAAAGGGAGGGGTATGAACTTTATTATTAATAATAAGAAATAATAATAACTGAATAATTGATGCATTGTGTGTACACAGCCATAGTCTATCATGTTAGCCTGTATAGTATCACATAAAACACTGGGCTGGATCCAGAAATTAGTCACATTTCAGTCCCCTTGAAATAAATTAGTCATGTCTAATGTGCAGATCATTTATTACAGTGGGGACTTGATGCAGTTAATGGACAGAGCAATCCACAGGTCCTGGAACAGAGAATATGTGGTAGAGAAAATTGCCACTTCCTATAGTCTGCTGGTTTTTAGACCCCCGCTTCGCTTTCTTTCCAAGGTCGTTTAAGGTGCACTGGGTTTGGAACTGGCCTTTTATTTCTTTGGAATGTGGAGGAACAAAGAGGTGCAGGATTCTCTGGACCCATGGCCTCCTCTAGAATTGTCCCATTTCAGGGTCCACCACAGTCCGTGTTTCCCTTCATGGGAGAACAACAGTGGTGGAGATTTCTGCTGCCTGTCATGGGCCAGGAGTCAGCTTCGCCTGCTGAACAGCATCCTGAAGGGGAAGAAGGCGGAGTGACTCTACCTGCAGCTGTTTGGCCTTCAAGGACAGAGAGGAGAAGGAGCTGATGAGAACCAGCAGGCTCCAGCCTCCTCAAGAAGAGCTTCCAGCAGTAGCCAAGTAACAAGGCTTGTAGTTCCTGGTGCTACCTTGCTGCTTCCTACTCGTCTTGACCCCATGATCATTGGATTCACTGACCCTTGGACCATCTGACCACGTGGATTGCTGTTCGCCTGACCATAGGACTGGACCTGACTTTGGATGCAGACCCTGCCTCCAGGCAAATACACCTCAGAGACTTGTTGGCTGGCCTCCCACTCCACTGAGTTCTGCACATTGTGGCTCAGCAATGAGACTATGACACTGCCCCTCCAGGGCACTTATGAAAGTGGACCTCATGTTTTGCACACAAAGAAGGTCACCCACAGGCTCTAGGAGCCCCTCAGCCACACTACCTAGGGACCCTTAAACTTATGAACTGAGAAACTTATTTGGTCTCACCTTTTAGTTCAGCATTGCGATTCCAGTGGTAGCCATTCAGTAGCCTCTGGGAAACTACAAATCAGGTGATTATGGTGGCAGCCATGTTACTTGCCCAGTGCCTTTTCAGTGGTAGCACCTTACATGAGGAAATATTTCCCTACTGCCAAGTGTCTGGTTCCATCTCTCTATAGTTTTAGGCTGCTGGTTAAGATGCACCTTTCCTTATGAGATTTGAAGGAGCAGAGACATGATGAGATAATTGGATTGGTTGCTAGTACAACTATTAGGAAATTGCTATTGTGTTTGAGTCATTGTGTTGTTATTTTATTGTGTTATTTTTATGTTAGCTGCCTTTGTTGTAAACCGCCCTGCAGTTATTTCACAGGACAGTATATAATTCATCTAAATAAATGAATATACAAAGAGGTTCTATTTTTAGCCATCATGGCCAAGACTCCTGAGTTCTATGAGCATAAGGGTATACTTCTGCTGGTGTTCTGAACATAGAGTAATCCAATAACATTCATTTACGCTAAGTTCTAGTGTTTTGAGACAGGAAAGAGAGAAAATAGTTTCTCTCTGTTGTAAATAGAGCAATTTGCTGGTTTGCAGTCAGCTTCATTATGATCTGGGGCTTGGTACTTCCTGCAACATGAATGAATTTCACTTGAATTGCATACACAATATGACACATGGGTGTCATTGCCTAAGGATAATTTAGAACATGTGAACTGCACAACATAATATTAGGCGACGAGCAGAAGAGAAGCAGTGCTTATAGACATTATACACTAGGCCAAAATATCCAGAGCAGGGATATCATGGATATTCTTCTTCTTCTAATTCTTCTTCTTCTTCTTCTTCTTCTTCTTCTTCTTCTTCTTCTTCTTCTTCTTCTTCTTCTTCTTCTTCTTCTTCTTCTTCTTCTTCTTCTTCTTCTTCTTCTTCTTCTTCTTCTTTTTCATCCTTTTATTTTTACCCTTCTCCACTTAGAAATTAGGCAACATTTCAGCTAAAAATCCAGTTTGTTTCCTTATGTGTTTTTTTTTAAAAAACTTCTTTCTGGAGTTTTGACTTTTGTGGAGAGGATAAAATAACCTAATTCAATGTAGCAAGTGGCTGGTCCCAAGAGGCTGTGATAATATTATATCCTGCCTTGCTGGAAACATACTGATCCCAATCCAAAGAATGGAATTCCTACTGAAGTCAGTGAAAGAATATAGTTGCAAGTAACATTCATTTCAATATTTCATATGATTTCGATGGAACATTATGCTGCTTAATACTGCAGCCAAAGTGTAAATGACTTCCACAAGAAGATTTCCAAAGACTTGGGCTGCATTCAGATAGCATTTCATTCCATTTTCCTGATGTCTCCTTGCTTGATAATGTCAACATTTTATGTTATCCTTCACACAACGTGAAAGCTACTTCTGGAAAACTAGTGGAATCTAGCGGAAGCTTAGCATTCATTTCTGTGTTATTTGCTTCCAGAAAAAATCCATTTGCAGCCCCATTAACCCAGAAAATTGCAGGAGTTTTGCATTGTAATTTCAGTTGATGAAATTTGGGGTGGTATCCCGGCATATAGTTCCTTTCCACTATTTAAAATTTAGCACAACATGGCAGTATATTGATCAAAAAGCCACAGTCCCACAAATAATGCAATGTAAAAGGAATGTGGGATAGAAGCACTAGCATTATAACTGGGAGAACTGATACAGTAATCCTCAAATCTGAATGTACCCTCAGATTTCAATTCCATAACAATGGCAACTCTCTAACTAAGGTGAAAGAATAAGAGGCATTATTGATGGATTACATATTTCTGTTCAGAAAAGCAAAACTCAGCACAGGGATGGACCATGGATATGACACCCTGTCTAAGGTCGAAATTTGACGTGCCCCCCAATAATTTCTGGTTTTTATGCTATGCTTCATGTTTTTAAGATTCTGTAAGCCAAGGAGAGATGCTTTACATAGCACACAATAAATAAATTGAAGACATAATTGAAGACATAGTGATTGTGCAGTTATGTGTTAAATCCCCCAACACCATAAAGAAGAATGTTAAATTTCCCAAAATGTACAGTAGCTGTAATCTCATATTCCTTGTTTTCAAAGTATGAATGGAGGCACAATTGACTCCCTTTTGTGTACACATGCACTTGTGGGACAGCAGCGGCAGGATTTGAATAACTGTCCTACGCTTGCTTTTTACATCCATATCCAGGCTTCTCCCATGAATTCAAGAAGTAACACAAGCTCCAATGTGAAAAAGGCAATAAGGTTAATGAATGTAGATTTTGCTGCCTTTGAAAGCAGGAGTGAATTGGACCTATCAAGGGTTCTGTGTGTAAATTACCCTCATGCATATTCAGTATAGTTGCAAAGACTAGCCATGGTGTCTCACAAGTTGTGTTAAGAATAGATGCCTGAATAGCTTCACACAACTTCAAACTATGTATAAATTGCATATTCAAATCCATAATCTGATTCACTTAATTTAAGTGGGGTTTTTTAAGTGTTGGGTTGTGCATGTGCTTCCCTTTTTATGCTACCTATTAATAATGTCATTTGAACTACTGTTATTAAGATGTTACTCTACACTGCAGAATCTACAAGCTAAATAAGAAATTGGTAGGTGAAATAATTACTAATTTTAGTCTTCAGACTGACATGACTAATTTTAAACTGGTAATCAAATTCTAAAAAATTCTACAAATTATATAGCTAGTACATTGAATGGGGTAAATGCCCTTCCTTGGGTGGGGAATGTATTATAGGGCTTTAAACAAAAAAAATGTTCCCTTCTGTACTAAATAGGTGGAAGGAAGTTGCTACCATTTTTAAATTTTCAGTTTGTGACTATGTCGTTTGCAAACTTACTGTGTGGTTTATGGGATTTTTCTCAGTTTCTATGAGACAAGGCATGTGACGATTTTTAGTGACAATTCAGTATATTCAAGTACATGTGGAACTGAAATTGTGGTGCAGATCATCACTGAGGTTTATTTGGATGAAAGGTAGTCATTTTTTCTCGGGAGATAATCCCTGCCAATGAGGAATCATGTAGCCAGCATGTCGTGTGGCCACACAACCAATTATATTTGGATATTTGATGACCTCTCTGATGGCAGCTGTGTTCAGTTATCTGCCCATACACAGTGTGGGGAAGAAAAAGCATATCCCAGATACCAGTATAACCAAGCCAACATTCCCTGTTTCATTGAGCACTGTGTTTTAGCTCTGTTAAAACTGGAGAAATGTTTCCTCTTCCACAAACATTTTCATACTTTGAGTAATTGCAGAGAAGTGGGATGCTTGATAGGAGTTTGTAAAAATGTCAGCAAACATCAGGCCCCCATTCGGGCTCTCCTTTATGTCCCAACTAGAGCTATTTGACTTATTACCACAAGTTCTTTCAGGAAGTAATCTGTTGTTTTGCCAGAGCAAAATGATTACATGCAACGCATATTCATTTCATTTACTGCCTAAGCAATTTAGCACAGCTCTGGTTAAAGAGTTTTTCCTTTTCAGACCAAATTTAATCTTGTACTTCTATGCAAGTTTAATCACACATCAGTTACTATGAGCTGCCGTCCTCTTTTAATGAATATCAAACACCTTTTAGACACTGAGTGCTACTACCTAAAAATGAAACTGTTCTCTCCCACCTCCCCTGGCATTTTCCTTTGGATGATACCTTTTATTATCGTCCCTGAAAAATGCTTCCAAAAAACAAAATAAAAAATCAAACTTCAATAATTAGTTCTCCCTTTAACTAAAATTGATTCAGATTTGACTCTGCTATTCACTTTGACTCTTTTCAGGCAGCTCTTAGGAGAGTGAAGAGGGGGTGGGGTGGGGAGAACCTGAGCATAGAATACATTTAATTTTCTTTTTATCAGCATGAGAACAGACCTCAGTGCAGTGCAAAGCATATGGAAGGCACGTAGTTTGATGGCTCTGGGTCGGAGGACATTTTTAAAGTATGTTATGACAGACATGCAAAAATAGACTGCTCTAAATTCAGCCCTTCGAATGGCCTCTGTGCTGTAACTGACATAAGGGAGGCCTTTCTTTAATTGCTATCCATCACGCCGCCATTGATTAAGCAGTTTACTTTTCATCCTATGGGAGAGCATAGACGAACATTTGCATTTTAATGCCTGCAGGAAACAATCATGAATGTAACTAGTTACCTGGAGACATGCACACATTTGGTGTGACACTACTTCACATGCATTAATTGGGAAAGCTCCTGCTTAGAAATGTTCTTGTATCAATTGAAGGTAAGCAGTGATGAACATTGCTGACGTGTCCCGGGCATAGGGGCAGTGGCCAGTTTCCCTTCTGCATTGCAATTAAAGCTCCCCGGAATAATTTGCCAGAAATCTCAGCACTGTCAAGCTACATCCTTCTAGACATTCATCTGCTTGGGGAAATGAAGGGCGAGGGGTGGGGGGGTGGAGAACCCCTTCTAATCCAAAGCCGAATACAGAGAAAGGAGGTAGTTTTACTGTCTATCAAAAGAACCGGGATAGTTTGGGAATTAGAGAGGTTTTTTTAAAAAAAATCTTGTCTATTTTGTGAATTCTTCATCAAAATAGCACTATTTAGCACTGGGAGCTGCTGCACTGGTTAGGATACACATGTGTTCCTAGGAAATCTAGCCTATGGTGCATTTGGATGTGATGTATACACAGACTTGGTTCTTCTGGAGACCTTTTGCGGCAGGTACCTCAGAGTGATTTCTGCCCTCAGGTTGCATAAAGGAGAGGGTAATGTTTTTCTCTGACAAAAGCCTTTTGCTCTGGTGAATTACCTTTCTTTGTTGTGTTTTGCTAAATGCCCCATTTCTCCTTTCCGCGAACCTTTCATATGACCTGGTTCTTAGTAAACAGAAGAGTAGAATGATTTATTTTAGCCCTATTTAGGAGTTCAAATTCCCCATGTGATTGGTATTGTGTACAAGGATAATCATGCCAGCTCCACTTTTCTGTCAGCAGTCCCCTCGTCCCCCATGAGATGGAGGGCTGAATGTAGAGCAAGGCCCCTTTTTGTACTCTTCACATGATTTATAAACACTGGTATGTTTCCAGGTTTTCAATTGTATATGAAGTCTCCATGAAGAGAAAAAGCTCTCTTCTCAACACATGGAGACCAGAGCTTATTACTGTACTCCTCTTATCGCTTGAAGCTGAACACCTGAAGAGGATTATCATTGTAAT
Organism: Podarcis filfolensis; assembly: GCF_964270895.1. NCBI lineage: Eukaryota > Metazoa > Chordata > Lepidosauria > Squamata > Lacertidae > Podarcis > Podarcis filfolensis. The sequence goes on along the minus strand of NC_139607.1, from coordinate 36,364,893 downwards.
CAGGGGGATAAAGCTTTAATTGTATTCACCAGGCCAGGGAAGGGCAACTGCATCTGGTGGGCAGGCTGGGCCCAGATCTCCCTACCCCCACCTTGTGAGTCAGGTTTGACAAGTGGATAGGGCTGCCCACCTGTATGTCCCCTGATTTTACAATAATGCCAGGCAACCCATTTTCATCTGCACAATTTGACATTAAACTGTGTGGAATGAATAGCACTTTGAAGCCCCAGCAACCAAATTGCTGGGGTTTCAAAGCACTGCACAGGTACTGATCAGCTGATTGCTGGGGTGCACAAAGAGGACAGAACGCTATGCATAGGAATGTGCAGGTGTAACCCCTTTTTCCGGCTCAAACACATCTTTATCTGCCAGGTATCCTAATATCTCAGGCATAGGGCATGTGGGCAAGGCTTGGCCAAAATAACCTCTTTGGCCAAATTGGGAGACATTTTGTTAGCTGGCTTTCTGCAAAAGTTGTTGCCTGTGTTTAATCTTTGAAAGCTTTGATTCAAAATTGTAGCATATCAGGGTCTAACCTCTTGACAACACCATTAGAGAGGTGAACTTAGAATGGACATGGTCTGAAGCATCTTTGACATATATTTGCAAAACACTTATTTAAGAAAAAGCTGATTGTTCACATTTTCCCATCAAGCAAACTCGATGTGAAAAAGACTTTGTTCTTCTTTGTTTATTACTCTGAATGAGGTAATTGGTGTGACCTTCTTGGAGTTGTGGTTAGGCAGCATCAAGCATACTTCAGAATATTTATGCTTTGTGACACTTAAAATACAAGGCTACGACTTGAGGAAGCAGCAGACTCACATGCAATTGGTACCTTTTATGAGTAAGATTGAAAGGGATGCGTGAAATGTGGGGGAAAGTAATCATTTTTATCTGTCAGGAAAGAGACAGTTAACAAAATCATCTCAGGATTCCTAGTCTCCCCCTCTATTACACGAGAAAGAGTAAATTGTTATTTCAAAGCTTTTTCTTGAAAAGGCCAAGCTAAACAACAACAACAACAAAACGAAACACCAACCCCTGCTTGATTTTAAATATTTCTATTCAAATTAGACTTGAACTTTTGGCTTTGTTGTTGTCATTGGGTATGAGGGGGACATTTCTATCCCTCCTCCCAATGTATTTTCTACAGCCTTCTCAGCCATTTTAATAGGTTTGGCTAGGGGTGGGCCATGAACATGGCTGCTTCTAGATACATGAACTAGGGGATAGAGATAAAATGGTAGGATTAGTGGAAGTGCAGATTAAAATAAGGCTCTGCCCAGTTCCCTGGATCAGGAATCTTGGAGATGCACAGAAGCTGTTGCTTCAACAAGAAGCTTCTCAGACTGGGAGTTAAGTATAGAATCTGATGGCTCCACCCCTTCCTTCTTGGCTCTTGGCCAGGATCTGGGCAGGTATTTCCATGTGCTTCTCTCTCCTCCTGAGGAGCCAGACATGCAGCTGGTCACTTCAGCAGTGGCGCTGAAGCTCCTGCCCCACTTGTCTCCTCCTTTGCTCCTGTGTGCCTGGGGAGACAAGGGGAGCAGTGTATGGGCCAGTAATGGGTAGCTGGTGTGGTAAGGCCCAATGCTAGGAGGGGTGCCTGTCTTTTCAGGGTCACTGGCAATGTAGAGATGTGTTGCAGTGCCCTCTTCGCTCTGCTTCTCCCCCTCCTCCAATGAGATCTCAGGTTCCCAATGTGGGAAGGACTAAATTATAAATTCTAACCAGCTTTTATATACAGTATTTCTCTTGTGGAGTGAGGAATGCCTACTTTCATTGCAGCTTCGCACATAGAAGTGGAAATTTATGCCTTACTCGCTTGCATACCTTTAAATGGCCACAAACGACTCATGTCTGGAGCCCACAACCTCTAGGGCCTGCCTAAAAGACAACATCTGCTTTGAACTTTGGTTGTTTGAGCTCCCTAAGTTCAAATCTGAGCCAGGTTCAGGCAGAGTCTCATGCCATCTCTATCCCTAACCAATTCAGGCTGTAACCACACATATGCTTAAAGAGCCACCTCTTCGCCTCTTCTGATTTTCAGACAACCCAACTGACCCCTACTTCTATTTTCCTGCATATTTATTGCTTTGCCCCACAGAAAAGCAAACCATCGATGCCCTTTGAAGTCTGCTTTTCACGATCCTTCAGGGTACTGAGGGAGAGGTGCGTGTTAAAAAGCAAACTATCTAATTTTCCACTTGTCTGCTAAAAGGTTCACACAGTGCTGACTTAGCAGCCATTAGCAAACCAAGATCACGATTTAACATAAGGACCCCTGTTCAAAGAGTGACTGACTAAAGTGATTCTCCCTCCACCACCCCCATTTTTCAAAGAACCAAAGAGTATCTTGAGGAGAGAAATAATTCAAGCTTAGGTTACAATTGATGCATTTCAAAAGTAGTGCTTTGTATGATGAGAGAACAGCAGAATTATTTTTCATTAGGTCTCAGGTCTGATCCATCATTTTCATTTGCCCCATAATAGTGGGAGAAGGTTCTCATAGGCCACTGCTTTAGATTTCTCCTTTTTCTTTCACTACATAAATTCTCAACTGAAACAGCAGCAATAGGACAGATATAACACACAAACACACAAGCGCAATCCTATGTTTGCGGTAAGACTTATTCCATAGTAGATGTGTTTTAAAACTGCACCCAAAGTTTAAAAGTGGCATTCATAATAAACTTTCATTTTGAAGTGAAACTGTTGTTTCTTTGTTTACCAGATTAATAACCTGTTTTTAAAGAGACAACCTTAATACAACGGCTTGCAAATATATATTGAAACATAACCAATAACATATTTAATTCAAAGCATCTAGTTCATGATGATTCTAACAGCTGGGACAACAAATAGCTCAAAAATTCATTCATCCAGTTTGTTTTGCAAATCACTAGCTTTGAGTATTCAAAGCATTTTACAACCATTTTTATTAGCAGTGTTTCTTAATAAACACTTTAAATTATATATATTTAAACTGAAAACCCTCCACTGAAGTGAGGATGCACAATAAGTTCTATATCCTGCCTTTGCAAACATAACTTTATCAAATTTTGAGCATTTAAAGAACCAGATCCAAATATAAGTTAGAATAACTTCAAAATTCAAAGTCACCAAATTTGTTCAGGGAAGGAGAAATTTTCAACAATTTTTCATGGATGAGGCTCATCATCGGCAAGGGAACGGCTGCAGTTTCTTTTACCCCAAGGCCTTTGTCTATTTTTGTTGCTGCTGCTACTTCAGATTTGTGCTATTCCAGGACACGGCGGTAGTAGGAGTGGTGGAGGAGGAAGAGGTAGTTTTTACCACCACCCCAATACACACTTCCCCCCCAAAAGTGATAGAGAATTATTGGATAAAATGCTGCAAAGTGGCTGGTTCTTTCTAGCAGGGCTGAGGGAAAAAAAATTAAAATCTCAAGGCATTTTTCAGTGAAGAAAAAAAAAAGACTTCTGAGAAGTTTTAGCTCATTTCTACTTAATAATAATAATAATAATAAATTTTATTTATATCCCGCCCTCCCCAGCCGAAGCTGGGCTCAGGGCGGCTAACAACAATCAAAATAATCCAACATTCTAAAAACACTCATTATAAAATTAATTAAAATCAAATTAAAATCAAATTGATGGCAACCATTAAAAATCTAGGAGTGCTAAAAAAGAAAGAATGATTCAGCACCGGCAAGCTGTGTGAGAGAGGCGCGTGCACACGCACACACACACACACACACACACACACACACACTGACCTGTTTAATGTCTCCTTACTTAGATAATTAGAAAATTGCCATTGGAATATTAAATAGCCAATGTTCCACCATTACCACTTAGTCAACAGTTAATCTCACCATTAGTTTCTAAAAGGGATAGTTCTTCACATCAATTTAGCCTGTACTTTGGTGCAGGGTTGGGAAGGAAATAATCTTAGCTGATATTCTTAAGTGGCAAGCCTCAGCATTTGAGTGTTACTTAAAGAACACCTCTTTGTTCCGTTAAGTGTCTTGCGCTGCCATAGCTGCTCCACAATCAGTCTGGCACTGCCCTTGGTCCGCCCCCCCCCCTTTTAGTGTATTGTTAGATGGTGTTAATGTGGGATGGCTTCATCCTTGCCCCATCTTCAAGTGGTTTGTGAAAGGATTGAGGCGAACAGTGCTGCCAGTGGGACTTTGTCTGTGCTTTTGCACCACTAAAATACCCCCAACTGGCACACTATGCAGTCTTTGGAACCATATAAGCTCAGACCCTTTTGCATTTCTTTGCATGTGACCGGTTGAAAAGACTCAATATTGTGTTTCTCTTCAGAAATGTGGGCTAGTCCTATGATTTCAAATGGCTGTCATACCATCATGTCCTGTTTTTGTGCTATCCATTTTAACTGGCAGATGTTGCATCTAACGGGGCTCCATCTTGCAATTGTTTCAGGGTTCTTTTCCTTTGATTCCATTGCTGCCCTTGCTTAAGGTCTCAGGGTTGACAACTTTATGGTGAAATGGATCCTTATCCCCCAAAGGTGTGGTCAATTTCTAGACGGTATTTTTCTTCTTGTTCTTGTTTAGTCATTTAGTCGTGTCCGACTCTTTGTGACCCCATGGACCAGAGCACACCAGGCACTCCTGTCTTCCACTGCCTCCTGCAGTTTGGTCAAACTCATACTGGTAGCTTCGAGAACACTGTCCAACCATCTCGTCCTCTGTCGTCCCCTTCTCCTTGTGCCCTCCATCTTTCCCAGCATCAGGGTCTTTTCCAGGGAGTCATCTTTTCTCATGAGGTGGCCAAAGTATTGGAGCCTCAGCTTCAGGATCTGTCCTTCCAGTGAGCACTCACTTCTAGTGAGCACTCAAGTATTTTCCTTAGCTGATACTTATTTCCAAGGCCAAGATTTGGCTTGGTTATTCTCCTAAATTGGTTTGATTCTTGTAGTAATGATAGAAAACATCTTATTCATGGTGGCGGTGGTGGTAGTAGTGCTGCTGGTGATAATGATCTTACTCTCTTTGACAAAAGGTTTTTGGCCAGTTTGTAGTGCATATATAGTTTTTTTCCCTGCTGTTGTTTCAACTGGCACCAGCCTAGAACACTCATATGACAGCTCTGATAATTTGCTTTTGCCCATAGTGATTATGTATGACTCCAGATGAGAACTAATGAACATTTGTTCAGTTCCAATCATTTTTGTTTCCAAAGGTGACAGCATGTGTGCTGTGCACACCTTGTTGAATCTAAAGATATTTTAAAGTGAGGCAAAATAGGATGCAAGAGGCTTCATGCTAAATTTCTCATTAACTGCCTGGTGTGAAAACAGCCTTAAGGATGCTTCAAAGAAGTGGGTACCTCTTGGAATGCAAGCTGGGCAACAGGTTCTCCTAAGTTCCACCATCTATCACAATCCATGTCTAGCAGATGATAGATTGCTCTCACCCAAAGGGCTCCTGTTCCTGATTAAATGTGTGATGTGCATGTTTCAACAGCATGTAATTGTTCAGGAAGGAGCTTAGGAACTGACTCGGGGTTTCCACCATCTCCTGCCTCCGTTCTCATTCTGCTCAAAAAATCATAAACAGACTCTGGATGTGGTTTTCAAAGCTTCCTGTTCCATCTTTAGGCCTCCAGTGGCCTCCTTTCAAGTGTATTATAGTATATTACTCAATGGAGGCAACTGTCACAGAATTACAATTACACAGAGTTTGCATTCTAGTACAAGGCGACAAGCTATCCATCAGAAGTCAAAGGTTACTTGATTTATTCCACCATCAGACATGCCCTCATTAAAAGCCACTTTGCTTTCCAGGTGCCTTTCTCCATCAGACTGAAACTCAGCAGCGTGGAGGTGAAAGCAAGTTAAAAAGGAAACCTTTATGCAAATGCCACATTTTACTTGCAAATTCTTAAGGACAATTATCTATCATGTGTCAGGAAAAAAGGAGATTACTTATGCACAAAAAGCAAATAATGAATAATTACTATATCCAACTATCATGAGAAATGCTAAGAATTATTTCTCTATAAAATGGATTCCAGGCTTTCTCCCCGTTCTTATCTAAAAATCCAAAGGTGCCAATCAAAACAACACATTCCATGTCTTTTTTGGAATACCCCAATAATAGCTTGGACATTAAAGACAGTGAAGGGAAATTGACTTTCTTGTATTTCAAGCATATTTAACCTTGCTTTCCCAGCACAGGTTCAAAATAGTGATTTTTAAGTACCGTATTTTTTGCTCTATAGGACGCACCGGACCATAGGACGCACCTTGTTTTAGAGTGGGAGAACAAGGGGGGGAAACTCTTCCCCTCTCTGCGCAGTGCCTCCTGCCGCTTCGCTGAAGGGGCGCTGTGCAGAGAGGGGGAGATTTTTTTCCCCTTGTTCTTCCCCTCTAAAACAAGGTGCGTCCTATGGTCTGGTGCGTCCTATAGAGCAAAAAATACGATACCCTGCAAACTGCATGTCCCATGGCTCCTTAAGTCTGGGGTGCTGTTGCTCATTCTCATGACAGCATCCTGCAGGAAAGGACAAATGGAACATGTTTGACATCCTTACCAAATATTCAGGTGCCATGGAAAACTCTGTGTCCCAGGGTCCCAGGCACCCTGAGATGCTGCAAATTCCAGTATTCCTTGACCCTGAAGGTAGTGGAACTGCTACAGACAGGCCTGCCCATCCCTGCAGCCACCAACCAACTGTAGCAGATGAATTGGCAAGTAAGGTGGAACAATGTGAGCTCTTTACAAGACAAGCCTGAGCTTCAGGTTGTCACAAATTCTCCAGTTCACCATGACAAGCCTCCAGTTTTGATCTTCGTTGCCACTTGTTGGTAGTTGGCTAGAGTTATGACTCTCTGTTGCTGATTGATGAACAAAAGAATAGTTATTCTGTACAGCGTTACACGATTGGCATCTTTTACTTAACCAGTTTGAAACATGGAGCCCCAAAGGCCCTCGACACAGTGACTAATTTTTGCACTGTACTATTGTGATGAATACCATGGTTAAGGATCCTTTAGGGTGGCAAATATACTGTTAAGCTCAGGAATGGTATGCTTAGTGCAAACAGGAGCCAAGTATCTCTTACTGTCAACATAATCAATTCCAGTCTAGACGATGACGCATCTCCCACCTATACTGATCTTTGGATCTAGTTTCAGAACTGCACCTTTGCTTCCAGTAGGAGGCTTAGTTTTACCTTGTCCTTTGTTTGGAGGTGGATCATGCTATTAGACTTGGAGGATTACTGTCAGAAGCAGACAGTGGTACAAGGCGAGGAAGATTAGGTAGCAAACGGTTTATTTCACTTTTTGACATTTTCTGAGAGGGAAGCTGTGAACTGCTAGTGTTAGGTGATGTTAAATCACTCTCAGTAACACGAAGCTTACTTCTGTCTTTTTTTAAAAAAAGACTTGTCTTTCAGAACCTCTCATCCTCTTTTGCGTAAATCAACATGCATAATTATCATCAGTGGCACCTAATGACTGATTGTGCTCTTTTCCCCGATTCCAGAAAATATGCTTCATTTAAAGGTAAAGGGTATCAGGGACGCAGGTGGCGCTGTGGGTGAAACCTCAGCGCCTAGGGCTTGCTGATCGCATGGTCGGCGGTTCGAATCCCCACGGCAGGGGTGAGCTCCCGTCTTTCGGTGCCAGCTCCTGCCCACCTAGCAGTTCGAAAGCACCCTGAAGTGCAAGTAGATAAATAGGTACCGCTTTATAGCGGGAAGGTAAACGGCGTTTCCGTGTGCTGCGCTGGTGCTGGCTCGCCAGAGCAGCTTCGTCACGCTGGCCACGTGACCCGGAAGTGTCTCCAGACAGCGCTGGTCCCCGGCCTCTTAAGTGAGATGGGCACATAACCCTAGAGTCGGACACGACTGGCCCGTACGGGCAGGGGTACCTTTACCTTTACCTAAAGGTAAAGGGTAAAGTGACCCCTGACAATTAAGTCCAGTCACAAACGACTCTGGGGTTGTGGCGCTTATCTCGCTTTACTGGCCAAGGGAGCCGGCGTTTGTCCGCTTCTGCAGACAGTTTTTCTGGGTCATGTGGCCAGCATGACTAAGTTGCTTCTGGCGAAACCAGAGCAGCTCACGGAAACACCATTTACCTTCCCGCCGGAGCGGCACCTATTTATCTACTTGCACCGCGTGCTTTTGAACTGCTAGGTTGGCAGGAGCTGGGGCAGAGGAACGGGAGCTCACTCCATTGCGGGGATTCGAACTGCGACCTTTCAATTGGCAAGCCCAAGAGGCTCAGTGGTTTAACCCACAGCATCACCCACGTCCCTTATGCATCATTTTAGATCAAGTTTAAAGTTGTAAAGGTTATCACTGTAAATCCATATTATGTGTCCAGCATGTTTTCTTCATGGCATTACCATAAATGGTCAGTGATAAAGATAACCTTAAGCGGAAATACTTATTAAATTATGGATTCCCCACCCCTTCCTAGTACAGCATCCTTTCAAATGCAATATTTTCTCCGGATTTATGCTATGATTGTTTTAAGTAATAGCCGAAGCTGTTTAAATAGGATTTCTTGTGTCTGCATGTTTTGCCATTTCACATGCAAACAGTAATGGTTATTGACACGTGGAAATGTTTTTAACCCACAGAAAGTGAGATCCTCGTTGGGTTTATGACAGAGATTTCTGCCTCTTAGAAGACTATGTGATAGAATTATGTTAATAAAGCTTGGAGACAAAGAAAGAAAGAAAAAAGGGAAATCCATTCCTAGTCATACATGCTGGATATCCTACTGGGTTGTACTAGATAGGATTTTTAGAGCTTGTCACTAAGTAATCCTATCAGTCTGCTTCCCTAGGAGCATGACAGAGCACTCTAATGTTCAATTGCCATTCACTCGGCATGTGGCTAAGGAACCTGAATGTAGGCAGCAGTAGAATTAAAATGTCAGTCTTGAAACCTCTATGTGTGTCAGTAGACACAGAATAAAATCCCCCAGAATCATCGTGATGACTCTTGCATCATTCCATGCTTTCAGCAGAGAATGCATGAAATACTATCCACCAGTTGCTTCACATGTCTTGTAAAGACCCATATTTCCCTGACTCATAAAATTGGACCTCAGTATTACTGGATTTTTGTTTTTATAGCACAAATTTGTTGTTTTTGAATGCTGTATTTTTGTACACCAGGTTGAGATTTTTTATTTATGTGTGTATTGCGTTTATACCCAACCTTTGCACTTCTGCCTGCTGTGCTTTCAGCAGGTAGAAGAGGGTGTTCTGCATTACAGTGGTACCTCGGGTTATGTCCTTAATTCGTTCCGGAGGTCTGTTCCTAACCTGAAACTTTTCTTAACCTGAAGCACCACTTTAGCTAATAGGGCCTCCCACTGCTGCCGCGCCGCCGGAGCACGATTTCCGTTCTCTTTTTTTTTTTTTAAATAAATTTTTATTGGAGTTTTACAAAAGAGAAAAATAAAAATTCACAGAATAAAAAGCCATAGATAAAAATAAACATTACAAAAAAGAAAACACAAAAAATACACACAAAAAAACAGCTAATTAAGAAAAAAGAAGTTTGAAAAAAGAAATAAAACAAATCCATTTTTCTCAGTATCCTCAAATTCATGTGCTTATGTCCTTGACCTCCTCACACCTCCCCCCTTTTGTGTTCCCATTTACATACTTAATTCAGCAAATTCTTACCCTTTTTCAAATATTTTAACTTTATACCATAACATATTATACGTCGATATTTACAACCATTTATCAATACATTTTTTACATAATCTTATTAACTTTTGTCACTAGTTACCACTTATTAGCAATCCAAGCATAATTTTAACATTCATTAATTTTACAATATTTCTGAAGATAGTCCTTAAATTTCTTCCAGTCTTCTTCCACCAACTCTTCTCCCAGGTCTCGGATTCTGCCAGTCATTTCCGCCAATTCCATATAGTCCATCAGCTTCATCTGCCACTCTTCCAGGGTGGGTAGCTCTTGTGTCTTCCAATACTTTGCGATGAGAATTCTTGCTGCTGTTGTTGCATACATAAAGAAAGTTCTGTCCTTCTTTGGCACCAATTGGCCGACCATGCCCAAGAGAAAGGCCTCTGGCTTCTTAAGGAATGTATATTTAAATACTTTTTTCATTTCGTTATAAATCATCTCCCAGAAAGCCTTAATCTTTGGGCACGTCCACCAAAGGTGAAAGAATGTTCCTTCATTTTCTTTACACTTCCAACATTTATTGTCGGGCAAATGATAGATTTTTGCAAGCTTGACTGGTGTCATGTACCACCTGTATATCATTTTCATAATATTCTCTCTTAGGGCATTACATGCCGTAAATTTCATACCTGTGGTCCACAACTGTTCCCAGTCAGCAAACATAATGTTATGACCAACATCTTGTGCCCATTTAATCATAACAGATTTAACTGTTTCATCCTGCGTGTTCCATTTTAGCAGCAAGTTATACATTCTTGAAAGTGTTTTAGTTTTGGGTTCTAACAATTCAGTTTCCAATTTTGATTTTTCCACCTGGAAACCTATTTTTTTATCCAAATTATAGGCCTCTCTTATTTGAAAGTAATGCAACCAATCTCGCACCTTGTCTTTTAATTTCTCAAAACTCTGCAATTTCAATTTATCCCCTTCTTGTTCCAATATTTCCCAATATTTCGGCCATTTGGCCTCCATATTGGACTTTTTCAGTGCCTTTGCTTCCATTGGTGACAACCACCTTGGGGTTTTATTCTCCAGTAAGTCTTTATATCTTAGCCAGACATTAAACAATGCTTTCCTGACAATATGGTTTTTGAATGCTTTATGAGCTTTAACCTTGTCGTACCACAAATATGCATGCCACCCAAAAACGTTATTAAAACCTTCTAAATCCAAAATGTCTGTGTTCTCAAGAAGCAGCCATTCTTTCAGCCAACAAAATGCGGCCGATTCATAATAAAGTTTCAAGTCTGGCAGGGCAAATCCACCTCTTTCTTTAGCATCAGTTAGTATTTTAAATTTTATTCTGGGCTTCTTGCCCTGCCAGACAAATCTAGAGATATCTCTCTGCCACTTCTTGAAGCAGTCCATCCTGTCCAAAATTTGCAGAGACTGAAACAAAAATAACATCTTTGGCAATACATTCATCTTAATAGCCGCAATTCTGCCCAACAAGGAAAGCTTCAAGTTTGACCATATCTCTAAATCTTTCTTCACTTCTGACCAACATTTCTCATAATTATCTTTAAATAAGTTTAAGTTCTTAGCAGTCATGTTGACCCCCAAATATTTAACTTTCTTTACTATTGTTAAGCCTGTCTCCTTCTGAAACCTTTCTTTCTCAAACGGTGTTAAATTTTTCTCAAGAACTTTGGTTTTTGACTTGTTCAACTTAAAACCAGCCACCTGCCCAAATTCTTGAATCACTTCCAAAACTCTTTTCGAACTAGATTCTGGCTCCTGTAATGTTAAAACTAGGTCATCTGCAAATGCTTTCAATTTATATTGCTTAGCTCCGACCTGAATGCCTTTAATCAGACGGTCCCTTCTAGTCATGTTCAATAGTACCTCCAGGACTGAAATGAACAACAATGGGGAAATTGGGCAGCCTTGTCGTGTACCTTTCTCTATCTTAAATCCTTCTGTCACCACATTGTTAACAATTAATTTAGCCTTTTGTTCTGAGTAAATTGCACTTATACCATTTTCAAACCCTTGGCCCACCCCCATCCCCTGAAGATTTTTCTTCATAAAACTCCAAGAAATGTTGTCAAAGGCTTTCTCCGCATCTATAAAAATTAAAACTGCTTTAGTATTTATATTCACTTGCAACTTCTCCGAAATGTTAATTATGTTCCTCGTATTGTCCGACAAGTGTCTACCCGGGAGAAAGCCAGCTTGGTCCTTATGGATCTCTTCCAATAGTACTTTTTTTTAACCTATTAGCCAAAATGTCAGCAAATATTTTGTAATCCACATTAAGAAGGGATATGGGGCGGTAGTTCTTAAGTTGCGTCTTTTCAGACTCAGTTTTCGGTATAAGTGTAATGTAGGCTTCCTGCCACGACTCCGGCGCCTTTTCCCCCCGATTTCTGTTCTCATCCTGAAGCAAAGTTCTTAACCTGAGGTACTATTTCTGGGTTAGCAGAGTCTGTAACTTGAAGCGTATGTAACCTGAAGCGTATGTAACCCGAGGTACCACTGTACGGTATGGTGGCAATCTGTAGTTAAGTTGTTTGAGTGTGTTTTTAAAGATATTTTTATTGGGTCTAATAATACACAAGAATTAACAGAAAAGGAAAGGCGTAACTTATTTGGGGGGAAACAGTTTTGGAGTTTGATAATATTCACTTCAAATTTATGTTTTCCATAACCTCTGCCACATGAAATGATTAGGAAATGTATTGATGGGAGTTATGATGTGACCCTGCAGCTCAGCAAATCTCAGTGACCATTGTGACTAGCCAAATGGACAATCATTACATAAAGGAGTGAAAATCCTGGCAGTTTTCCAGGCACCACACAGCTTGATAATGCATAAGTTGTAGAAATATGCAGTGCTGTGCATTCACAGGAGCCATGACAATGACCATGTTCCAATGTGTGTATCTTACCATTGATTTTGCGTTAGGGAAAATGATAGCAAACACAATGCATTTCACAATATATTCCAGCTTGAACATGAGATATAAAATAGGTTAGTAGAGACAGTTGCTGTCTTGATTTTAAAAAATAAACTGCAATGTTGAGGGAATATAAAGGTCAGAGCTGCACCGTCTGCCATCCTATACAACTTCTGAAACCTACATTTCTTGGTGCTGCAACACAAAGGAATGTACAGGCAACTGTAAATGACCTTTACAGGTGGACATCAAAGAAGTAAAGGGATTCCTAAAGGAGGATGGTGAGATTACAGGTAAGCTGAACAATTTCGATCTGTCTTTGCTACAGAAGGAGTAGTGGGCATGAGTGAGTGGGATGGAACCTGCCAATATGCCACCAAATGCCAATTCCTAGGGAGCAAAAGCAGGAGAGGGATGTCATCTGTATGCCTTGTTTGTGGGCTTGCTATGGTATTTGGTTGAGCAGCATGGCCAGTAACTATTACTATTACCGATACCTATTTTTTTCAGATGGACATTGGAGGAACTGAATCTAATAGAGGTGGTAAGGCATGAAGTTATAGTTAAGAAATCACTTAATACTTGAGTGCTTAAAGAACTCAGAAGTGAAGTACTGTTGCCACTAAAATTTATCTCTTTAACAGAGTACAAAGTAGCAAACATAGCTCTGGAATCAGGAGGAAGTTAGAGGCCATTTAGCTAAATGTGCGTTTCAGGTAACTTGTTAGAAAATATTAATAAAGATGGAATTATTGGGCATATTTAGCTTATATCCAGGGCTGAATGTGAATCCAGTGTCAAAAGCAAGTTCTGCTTGCAGCATGACCTGGCTGCAATGGGAGGCTCCCAAGAGAAACCGGTGTGGTGTAGTGGTTAAGAGGGGTAGACTCATAATCTGGTGAACCGGGTTCACATCTCCGCTCCTCCACATGCAGCTGCTGAAGTCTCTCAGCCCCACTCACCTCAGAGTGTTTGTTGTGGGGGAGGAAGGGAAAGGAAATTGTTAGCCACTTTGAGACTCCTTCGGGTAGTGATAAAGCGGGATATCAAATCCAAATCCAAGAGAAACCATAAATGGCAAGGTTCCTAGTTGGTGCCTAATTTAAAAGTCACTGAACGTAAACCCTGCTTACAGAGGAATAATTGGGAGTGCACTGTAAAGCTCCTGATTGTTTCTTTGCAGCTATGGCTGTACCTGGTTATATAGGCAGAAACAATATGCCCCTGAATATCAGTTGCTTAGGGAGGTTTATGGCTTCCATTCTATGCTTGTGGACTTCTCAAAGGCATCTGACTGGACCAGGTAGTTTTCATTCTAATCTATATACTAAGGACTTCTGGACTGTTTAATCTCCTTGTTTGCCTTTAAGATTGGAGCTCTTTTTTAAAAAAAAATTATCATTTGTTTTAAAGGTTTAAACATTATTTTCCCCCAAAGCAGAAAAGAATACAATATAGCAAAGCAATCTCTGACACCCGCCTTTACTAATAGCAACATTTAAAAAACTAACACAAATCTACTAACGTCATTATTTTTTAAAAAATCAACACTTTTTGGAAACAGCTGCCAACATGAAAACAGCATTAAAAAATAAAGCAAAAAATAAGCCGGCAAAGAAAAGTTCCAGCCAAGTTTTGCTTGCTGCCTTAAAACAATAGAGCAGGGATGGGGAACATGTGGCCCTCCCTTTGTTGTCGGCCTATAACTCCCATCAGCCCCTGGGTGACATGGCCAGTGGTCAGGGAGGATGGGAGCAGCATCTGGAGAGTCACAGCATACTAATCTCTTCAGTAGAGTGTTCTGGCCTGATGGAACTTGGTTGGTAGAATGTTCATATCATGCTCAATCCAACAAGAAAACCTGCAGATGATCCATATATCAAAGTAAATGGTTTTCCTCAGATCAGCCTTCATCTTGGGCACCCTTCACCAACCTGGAAGTCTCTAGATGTTTTGGGCTACATCTCCCATCAGCCCCAGCCAGCAAAGGCTGATCTTGGGAAACAACTTTCCTTTCTACTGGCTCCACTGCTGTTGATTCTCAGGAGGCCAACACATCTGTGATGATTGGAAGAAGGACTTCTTGTGTACTACTGCTAGACTCTGCAAGCAATTTAAGTCATCACAGTGAGTTCTCCAACCAAACGTGCGTCCATCTAGTGGCACTCCTACATGCACTGGGAAATATCTCCTTTTAATAATCTGAGAACTAAGTGGCTAACAATTCACTGCTCCTTTGCAGCATCTAAAATCAGCTGCCTGAGGTGGTGGCCTCACTCTGCTTAATGGTAGAGCTGGACCTGAGGGTCAGTATAGTATTTCCCACTAAACTAGCTAAGGCTAGCTAAGGTGGAGCTAGTTAGTTTTATCAGCTGTGGCAATTTTCAGTGCTCAGATATACTTCATATAGGATTTTTTTTTAAAGTAATAGTAATAATTATGAGATGTTTGTTTCATTTGTTGTTTATATGGTTGTATATGGTGGTGTTGCTTTCACAAGCATGTGAAAAGATGATATACAAATTGATTTCATAAAATCAATTGAGGTTTGACAGAAGGGAACTCAGTGATGCTCATAGTATGCTTCACTATGTAACCAAAAAGTACTAAACTAAAGAAGACTCTACAATAGGGGATGAAGAGCATCAGCTTTGCATGCAGAAGACTCCAGGTTCAATCCCTGGCATCTCCAGGTAGGGCTGGGAAACCCTAGAAAGATGCTGCCAGGCCTTGTAAACAGTACAGAGCTGAATGGAACAGTGGTTTATGGAAAAGTGTCCTATTTCCCTTTGAGGTTAGGTTCATTATCTCCTTTCAATCCACCTCTCAGGCATCAAAGCAGCTTACAGGAAGATTGATATGACCATCAGATGTTGTACACATGGGGAGAAAATGGCAGCCCTCTTGATCTCTGCTCATTAGGCTTTCATATTGTCACTAATCTCTTCAGCCTTCTATACTTAATTGAGACAATCACTCACTCCAATAAGCAAGGCATATGTCTCATTCCCATGCCCCCTTAGCAGGTATCTGTGACAACTCTTGCTCCAGTAAATGATGCTGCAATTAGGACACTGCTGAGGAACTAGTTGTGGCTGAAGACCTTTGGACAAGTAGAGCTCGGACCACACAGCAGAAAGGTTGGACATCAACAGCTGTGATTTCTGAGGGTTTCAAAATGTGCAGGCACTTCCATGAGTACAGGAGGATTCCCTGCTGCAGACAATAACCCTGTAACACCTAGTGAACAATGGGGATAGGTAGGGTGCATTTATTATCTCCTCACAAGCCCTGTTGAACTTGAATAGGTTCAAACGAGTCCAAGTTCAGTTCTTTCAAGTTATGCTCCTCTAAATTGAAGTGTTCCACACCCAAGGGAATGTCAAGATCATTTCATCTTCTTTATTTACTAGATTATTTATTCCACAAAATTGACTGTAAAAGAAACCTTTCGAAGAGGATTACAAAAAGATCAGACTTGAAAATTGCAACCATCTTTTAAAACATACAAAAGTTAAAATACTAAAACAGATCTTCTTTAGACTAAGCTAAGCCGAAATCCCTGAAACTGAATCCAGGATTTTTCTCTGGTCTCTTGGAAATGGCTTTACTGGAGCCCTCCCAAGACTATCTCAAAATGAAATGCCCTTTATAACATACCTAGGACATGTTGCTGGATTCCAGCTCACATCAGCCCCAGCCAGCATGGCCAGTAGTTAGGGATGGTGGCAGTGGTATTTCAACAACATCTGGAAGATACCAGGTTAGCCATTCCTAGAGTAGATTTTCTTCTGGTCTGAAATGGGTTGGGCAGCAGTGTCAAGGATTCTCTTCTGTGTGATTTAATGGTCGTTCCTGGAAAGGGGCACCAATAGCTCTTAAATAAAATGTTTGTCATAATTAATTTATTATTAGTAGTATTAATTAGCATTATTATTTAATTTATATACTGCTTAATGCCAAAATTAGCTTCTAAGCAGTTTACAAGTGTGGCCTTAAATGTGCCTTCCTATTACTCTGAGACTATACCATTAATGTCATTTCATTGTTAGGGCTGATGAGGAAGCCAAGCCAATATTCAAAGGAGCTGCCTGTCCGTAGGCTAAGGGAGTAGGGGGGAAACAACTGGCTTCACACAAGCATCTTGTGGGCCACTGCAATAGAATGTTGAACTAGATGGGCCACTGGCCTGCTACAGCAGGCTCTTCTTATGTTACTGCCTTACTGCTGTTAGTAGGACTTTATACTTGTAAACTGCTTAGAACCTTATTTTGGCAATAAGCAGTATATAAATTAAATAATGCCAACTTGTGGTTCGAGGACCCGACCCCGCAGTGTGGAAAGAAATACACAAGGACACGTTATATAAGGTTAATGGGCAAGGAAAGGCCACAACTTTATTGATTACAGCAGTGAAAAGGTATTGGCTTAGGCATTGGATCTCTCAAGCAAATGGGTTTATTCACCAGTAGGTGGAGCCTGTTGATGCTAATCCAACTATAGGCTCTCCCCTGATGTCACCGGGGGTCGTGCCATGGCCTCCCGCCAAGCAGGCATCGGACAGAAATACACGACCGCCAGATTCCTTTAACGGAATACCCCTAAATTGAAGGCATAGGCGATGGCCACACCTAGCTCTTCAACACACCACAACACATTATTCCAATGCCTAACCTACCCACCAATACCACAAAAGTTGTGACGATTGCTACGAGGTAGGCGAAAAAACCAAAAAGCCTAATGCCAAATGGAAAAACTCCTACCAGGCCCCCTAGACAACCAGGGTGACCAACCTAAGGTCCATAGCAAGGCCAATGACCTAAGCCCTAACTCAAGGGAGTGGAGGGTGGGTGACTCGCGGTGAGACGACGAAGAATGAGGCCGGGGAGAGGCTGGCACCGCAGCAAAAGGCTGCTAAGCACGCCCCCTCCCAGGCACCTGGTTGGATGCCTGCCGAGAGGGCGTGGGTGCCAGCCAGGTGAGGTGGAGGCAGGGGGCTAATGCCCCCTGCTAGGGGCGGTGCTCGGCTCCCGCCCACAACCACTCCCCTCTCTTGCAGGGAGGAGAGTCCTAACAACAACTAACAATAATAGTTAATAACTATTATTAACAATAATAAACATTTTATTTGAGATCTATTCTCTAGAAGAGAAACTGTTTTATGGATCAAGAACGTATCAAAACCAATCCAGATGGCTTTTTGTGTGCCTTGATTAACTTCCTTCTATCTGCATTTCCTGTTTGTCTTCTCAAACCGCGGTAGTGTTCCATTTAAAGAAAATGACAGGGCAGCCTACAAATGATAAACGTTTTGAGGCAAACTATCAAGACATACCTACTGATTTTCCTGTCATATAAGCTGCATTTGCTTAATACTAATAAACTGATTTATCTGATCAGGCTCCAAGTTCCACCAAGTGGAATGTTAACAGCATGCCTGTGGTTTGCTCCTGTTTATGAGCGAGCAGCAGGTGTTTCTAATCCGGTTCATTATTACATCCCGTACAACCTCCTCAGACCTCCTGTGTGATTGCAAAAAAACCCCAAAAACCCCCACAAAAAAACAGGCTACAGAGTGTACTGAAAACTTTTCAATGTTATCCTATTTGGCACTCCATGTGGATTAATACAAAAGGTTGCCCTTGTCAGACTTCAGCAGCACAATGTACCACAGTGTGTTAGGGAACGGAATATATTGAACACCCTGGTGCATGATTTCCCCCTTCTCATCACAGCAAAAGCCGCAAATTCTATTGTTTAATCAGCGGGACAGGTATAATAGCTTTAAATGATGCAGAATCATCCCCTTGTATATCTAACTTTGAAGCTGGGGATGTATCCAAGTGGCAATTTTAGGATTTTGATCTCAAACCCCAATTCATGTTCCCTGGTGTTCAAAGCTCTCTGAATTGCTACTTTTCGCTGAGCCTGTGGTTAGAGCCTAGTTGACAAAAGTTTTGGCTTCAACTTCTAGACGCTAAAAATGCTTAGGAATATCTGGGTCTGAAATACTGATCTGCATTCATTTGCTGTTCCTAGGTTGTTGTTTCTTGGGTTTTTTGTTTTTGTTTTTGTTTTTTTGGATTATTGAAATCTCCCAGCAGAGCCGGGATAAATAAAAACTTGTGATGATCTAGCAAGGTTGAGCACTTGCACATTTGTTCAGACAACTCTTTGTTGAGGTGCTTTGGTATAAAGGATGTTTGTCCTCTCCTTAGGATTCCTAGTAGAAAAGGCTTCTCATGGGGGGGGGGGAATTGTCTTAGTTGCTAAAGTTCACACCATATTTTGTATCTCTGCCTTGACATGGCTAGGAGGTGGGGGGAGGAGAGGAGAAACATTCACTTATTAGGAGTCAAATATGAATGCCAAGATTCTCCCCCAGGAGGGTTTTTATCTTCACAGAGGAGGAAAGATAGATATGGCTCTGTTTAACATTGTTTAGATGGTGGGATGCCTAGGTGGAACGGGGAGAGGAACCGATGGTAGTGAATCCTTGGAGGAACTAGTCTGGAGGTTAAGGAGCTCTGTGTGGTTGTGAGAAATGCACATGAGGTTTTAAGTATGTATTTTTGTATATGCTAGGTTGAAACTTCTGTATCCTTACAATTCTGGCTCCCCAGCAACAATTTATGTTGTGTGTGAGAGGAAAAGCTGGAACAGAGAAGTGGGGTTTGGTCTGATGAGTGAATTATCTTTGCACTATACCAATTTTGGATCTGATCTTTGGATTCTATTTCTCAAGCCTCCCTCCCCCCCCCTTTCATAGCAGCTATGCCTAAATGTATAGGTGCAAGTTAGCAGTAAGCATCCCAGAAGTCTGAAGTCTCAAACACCCCTTGGCCACCTTGAAAGTTAGGCAAGCACAACAAAAACCATGCAACCCATCCTTGAAAATTTCATTATATTTTTTCCTTCCCTTTCACAACTTTTGAATGTGATTTCTTTCCTTATGAATTGATGGCAAATGGTTGTGTTAAGTACTACTACTACTGATGATGATGATATTTTCAGCACAGTGCTAAATCTATGATTCTTTCAATGTGTCTGATTCCAAGTTGCTTGTTCAAATGGGTAACATACGTATTCTTTGCTTGTTCTTATGATACTTCAATTTGACGGAGAAGTTTGGTTGTGCTTGCAGTTCAATGAGAAACTACCTAATTTTTAAACTAGCTGTCCTTGAAAATTTACACTTCTTTGAATTTTTTTCCATAAAGTTCTCAAATCAAACAATATGTACAAAATGCATATATGTTAGGGGGAAATGAGCAAAAATGCATATATTGCAGAAAATAATATACAGAAATGCAACAAATCTTCCACATTAACGAATGCAAAAATATATTAGGAAAAATGCTTGCAAAAATGTATACATTAGTCCAAATAGCATAAATGTGTAAATTAGGAGAAATTCACACTAAAATGCTAACAAAGATTCTTGAAGATTTTTTTAAAATTGAAAATTGCTGTGGAAATGTGGAGAATTGAATTTAAGATTGGAAAAATGACCTCAAACCTAATCATAGCATTTCCATTTCCATTCACAATATTTACATTGTTGATACAGCAATACAACCAGAAGTGAAAGATGCATGTGAGAAAGTAATGATTTATGTAGCCTTAAAAAAATCAAAGCCTGTGTTACATTTTTACTACAAGAGAAACACAAATGAATAATTAAAGGAAATTGATAATATTGAATGAATTGACACACACCAAACTAAGCAAAAAAAGTTAATTGTCAGCTGGATTTCCATTCACTGCTTAGGAAAGGGAAGGGGAAATTAAAGGCTGTAGTTAATCTTTTATAAACTCAGCAGCCCAAAATTGTGCTTTGTAACATTGAGAACCTTGTTATTTGAAGGTATTCATGAGCTGTTTTTTTAAAATGCACCCTAGAAAGACACACAAAAAAATCCATTCACCATCAATTCAATTAACTGCTTTAAATGCTTGTTGCTTGGAAACAATGTTTGATTATGGTTCATTCCTAAAATACCTAACATATGTGACAATATTCTGCTGCTGCCTATCTTGTAAATGTGGCCTTGCCGAAAATACTTTCTTTTGAGTTTTGAGCTGGTACTATGTAGATTTTCTTAGATGTACATCTTTAATACCCATCATTCAAATGTGAGGTAAACATTTATGGGTTAGATTTTCTTTTGTATTGACAAACAAATCCTTCTTTTTGAAATATTATCTAAGAAATATTTAAACAATAGAAATAGATTTACAATTGAATTGGGTATATTGAAATATTATAATTTATTGTCAGGATTTATAGCCTGCTATTCAGCATATTCCTAGGGTGGTGTCATGGGCCCCACTGATCAAAACTGACAACTGGCCTGACTATGTCTCCCCTATCTCTGGCACATTCTGTTCCATCTCGACAAATCGAGCAGGTATTTTTGTAGTTTTTTGGCCCTGTGGCAGCATGATAAACTTATTGACCTCGAAGTAACAAAAATAAAAGGCTGACAACAAAGCCATGACTATGTTATAGTTAAGATATTCTGAGGAATAAGAAAGACTTGGAGTTAACCTTGTTAATAAGAAAGTGTTAAAAATAAGCTAACCAGTTGGACCTGTTCCCAGAATAGAAAGTCAAAGGAAGCAAAGAGCAGTATAAGTGGGAGATGAGGGACAGAAGATAGATGACAATTGGAACTGTCAAAATGGAGGAGACATGAGGCATTGCTTTGAGCATAGGCTGGTTTGACTGATTGAAAAATGGACTGTATACGTATTGTTCTGATTTTGGGGGTGTCAGTCTGGATGAAACCTTGTTTCCATTTCCAAAGCTGCTATCTTGGTTCTGTGAGGATGGAATCTAAAAGGAGAAACTTGCCAAACCAGTTCCTCTTTCAGGTTAATGGCTGGGGTGGCTAGTTAAGTAGGATGATTTAGCATAACCCAATAAGTTGTTCTGTCCCATAGAACAAATGGGTGGGCCTTTCCCTCACCCCTCTCACCCAGCTGCTACATAGGAGAACACAGCAGAGATATGTGCGAGTGAGCTGGAAGTAGTGTAGAAGCTGAAGACACAGACACATGCTCTGCTCTGTGCTGAACTTTTGGGTTCTTCTGGAAATCTAAGGAGAAGCAGGATCTATGGAGGTTTTGATGCTGTAGGCCCCTCCATCCTATTGCCAAGTTGCATATATGTGTAAATAAAGCCATTTATCTTAAAGACACCACAGTATCTTCTGACCTTCATTCTATGGAAACCTGGAAAAAATGCATGGAACCCCTGGTATCTCTTACTGCTCAGAGACTTGTGTGGCATGTAGCAGGATCTTTCAGATCTATTAGAGGGGTTCTGGGTAAGAGCATGTGAATTACAAGAAGAATAGATTCAAATATATTTGAACACCTGTGAATTATTTTCAGTTTTGTTTTGGCACTGAAGCACAGCATATCCCTATGCCTGTAGGCATGCATGAATATATATATGTGTGTGTGTAAAGGTAAAGGGACCCCTGACCATTAGGTCCAGTTGCGGACAACTCTGGGGTTGCAGCACTCATCTCACTTTACTGGCCAAGGGAGCTGGCGTACAGCTTCCGGGTCATATGGCCAGCATGACTAAGCCGCTTCTGGCGAACCAGAGCTGCACACGGAAATACCAATTACCTTCCTGCCGGAGTGGTTCCTATTTATCTACTTGCACTTGATGTGCTTTTGAACTGCTAGGTCGGCAGGAGCAGGGACCGATCAATGGGAGTGCACCCCATCGCAGGGATTTATACCGCCAACCTTCTGATCCGCAAGCCCTAGGCTCTGTGGTTTAGACCACAGCGCCACCTGCATCCCATATGTGTGTGTGTGTGTGTGTGTGTGTGTATATGAATGAATGAATATATATATATGAATGAAATAAGGGTTTGTTAAGATCTTTTATTTGCATCCTGGCTCTCACTTTCTAAAATTTATCTGGGGATGAAACCTCATGGAGAAGTGTCCTGTGTCTTCACAGCTTCTCATGGACAAAAGGTTGCATAGACTCTGGGCTCCTGAGGGCCTTTTCCTTCTCAATTTCAGCTTACCTCTGATCAGATCAGATTGCATAGAGGTCCTGAAAGCAGAATACGATGAATGATGCTGCAGTGACCAAAAAGAAAAATGTCTGTGTATGTGAATAGTTTAAGTGTGAATGTAAAAACTGACAGAACAATGACTGGAAAAACCCATTAAAATTGCCACAACCAGGTTCACCGATTCCAAACACAAGCGACAAAGGTGCCAACCTGCAGAAAATCTTGGAGGTGCCCCCCTAAATATTTTATTGGGGCAAAGGGCCCAGGGCCCATAGAGGTAGTACCTATGGTGCAAAGTTACTTCTACAAACTGTCAATATATTTGGATCTATATGATTAAACCTCTGTCACACTATGGTTGTAGTAGAAATGGAAACGTTTTGGTGCAAAGGTGAAACACAAATGCTTTGTTACATAGTATTTTAGTGAAAGATACTAGGATCTGTATGAGATTTACTTTTAGTCCGTTAACTTCAAAGTTAGATGAAAGGATAGCAAACAAGTATTAATCTGTTTTTTCAGTCTTCTTCTCTGCCGGGTTGTGTCTTTTGGGTGTCATTTATAAAGCAAGGAAGACAGTGAAAAATGAAAACTTTACAATTGGTCCTTCCTGACCCTCTTGAATGCTATTATTTCTGTCTTGGAATGATCCACTATGTATCTGCTGAAAGATGATCTTGAGCTGAAAAGTAGAAAAAGAATGAAATTTCACGCATGGCTGAAGATGAATCTGAATTCTAGCTGTTTTATCATAATGCAACACATGTTCAGAAGTATGGGCAAGGTGACCATTGCAGCAGCCATAGCAGGAGCATTCTTTAGGTTTTGAAGGTAGCAAAAATGGAGGCACATGGCTTACTGACTATTTTATTTCTCTATGAGAAGCACCTCATTTGGGGAAATTTTTCACACTACCATGAAACAGCATTGGGGCAGATGTTAAGGCAATGGGGTCAGAGACAATACACCCCCATTGCCATAACAACTGGAAGAACCTTCTCTTGCCAGTGTGCATTTCATTCTGAAAGAATGTGGATGAGCTTCACAGAAAGGATTTTTCACTTAGCAGTGCTCAAGGTTAGTCTTAATGGAGTCTCAAAAGTTTTCACTGATGCAGAATCAGTACAGTAATTTCTTTTGGCTAATGAAACTAAGGAAATGGAAACCTTCACCTCATGCATCAGTGAGGAAAAAGGAAATAACAATTAGAGTTCTGCAGAGCAGAAGACACTTGTTATCTGTCTAGTTGGTAAGTACTTTGGATTCTGCCAGATATGCCATTATTTCTGAAGGAAGGGGGACGATGTTTTATCTGCCCTTATTTTTGGTAAAACATCTCAGTATTGATCATATATGAACTCATTTTCTCACTGTGGATACATATAGTCAAAATCCATATAAATGTGGGAGGTCTTGGGAGGTTTGAGGAAACCATGAGCTTTTTAGATGAATGAAAAAATCTTTAAGGGGGGAACTAAGAGGAGACACCCCCCAACATAGCCCAATAAACATTGTACACTTCAACCATACACCAATTGTTTTCTATTTTAAAATTCACAGTATAATTCATGTAAGTAGTACTTGTTACAGTGCAGTTCACACCACTTGCTCCCTAAAACTGGTTATTTATATCATGTTTCATCCCCCCTCCTCCCAGTTTTGTGCAGTCCAGAACAAATATTTCCCAGATTAAGAAAATGTTGCCAGATATTGTACTTTTAGCAAACAAAATGGCCAAAAAACCCCAGAATCTCATAATTGGCAAATTCCTGTTCCATAGCCTTTTGGTTGGCCAGTGTGGGAACAAGTTGCTGGGCTTGATGGGCATTTGGTGTGATCTAGCAGAGCTCTTCTTAGATTCTTATGTTCACCGTATGACTGACTTTGCATAACATAAATACGACAGGGAAACATAAGGAGCTTGTTCTGAATGCACTTCAGGTGCCCTGCTTGATAAGATGTGCAAGCTGTGTTCCCATTCAGTACCTGTGAACCCTGTAATATTGTTTCTGTAAATGTCACCAGAAGGATGGCCAGGACAAATCCAGGTTGCTTGACTTCCTGTGAACCTGGCTCATTATAGCACCTGAGCCTACCTGCTAAATCTTTTGTTTAAGGGGTTTCTGATAAATGTAAAACTTAGATCAGGGTCTCTGAAGGCAAACGCCTGAATTGGAAACTGAAGGAAAAGGCACATGCAGTGGTGGGAACAGACTGGGAATACTTTAGTAAGTTTGACCAAAATGAATGGCTAGTTTGATCAGTTATGGGCAGCCATGAAGGGCTGTCATAGAATACTTGTGAGTGCTACAGAGTCATTTTTGAAGAAAACTTGTGGTAATTGACTCACTGATTTGTAGGGATGGGAGAATCTGTCATTTTCGGTTTCACTCGGTTTCCCATTTCTCTACTCTTAAGTTCATTTCTTCATATTTTCACAATAGTTTCCTTTTTTTTCTTTTTTTGAAAGCCCCATGAAAATTCATTAGCATTTTAGTTCTATTTTTTCCTAATATACATATTTTTGTATGCATTTCTGCATAATGTATACTTTTTTTTGCAAGCAATTCCCCCTAATATAATAAAGTTTTGGATGTTATTTTCACCAATATGTGCATTTTTAGGCACACATTACTTAGCATATACATTTTTGTCCACTTTGCTTGAGAGAAGAACTGCATTGCAAAATTCAGAAAGTGTGATTTTTGAAGGGCAACTGTGTTTTGATGTGTCTATTGTTTCACAAACTGTAAATTAGGTAGATTCCCTACTGATGTAGCCAGCAGAGGAAAGGAAAGAACTTGCAGTAAATATAGCACCACAGAATATTGTCATGTATGAGTTGGGTCACTTGAGGACTCAGACTAAATGCATAGCAAAGCTCAAGAGAAAGGGACTCCCTTGGAGAAACCGTGTAACTCCCATTGTGGTCCTTTCTTCAGACATACAGTTGGTTTCATTACCTTATGAGGGAATAGCAGCCGGAATGAACATGCTAGCTCCACCCCAATTGCTGTTCCGCTCAGCTTCCAACTCATGAAAGATGAACCTCTGCAGGCAGGAGGTTTTGTAGCCACAGGTCACCATTCAGTTTAGAAGTCTGATTTTTCAGGGTCTCCAGTGCATGGGGAGTCTCCATAGTTACAAAAAGCTGCTCCTTGCAGATGGCCCCCTTCCACCAGAAACAGTGGCACTGGATGGAGTTTGTGCACCTAAGCCCACTGACCACCTTGTGGTTTAATTAACCTTTCAGTGTCACACCAAAAAAGGGTTTCCATTTGCTACATTTTAAGTATCGATTCATGTTGTCTGATCCTGATGCTATTAACACCCCTTCCAAGTAAGTCCATTGGATTTTGAAACATAATCTGCACCCTTACAGAAGAGCAAAGCATCTTAGGGGGAGAAAATCATCTGAAGGACAAGCATTTCAATGCTTAATGGGTAATAAGCATTATTCAGTCTCTCTCTTCCCTTAAGGACATGGAGAGCCCTTTGCTTGTCTGGTTGTACATTTCTCTGAAGTATGCAATTTATGGAATGAATGTCAGATCTAATGACTACAAACCTAAGCAAACATGATGGAAAAGGGCAACCAAGAGGTTATCTGAGAAGTGAACGATCAAGGCTAAGCAGCAAAGACTGTATTTTAATATATGGTGCTTAGTTGCAATATATACTTGAAACATCTTTCTGCCAGTAACAAGTCACTAGGTTAGTGGCAGGTCAAAAGGAAATGATGCACATAATGATAAGGCTATCAGTGACTGTTACCCATGATGGCTGTGCTTCGTCTCCATGGTTGGAAGTGTACACTTCTGAATACCACTTGCTGGAAACTGCAGGGGAGGGAGAGCGTTGTTATGCTCAGGTCTTGCTTGTGGGTTTCCCACAGGCATCATGCTGGCCATAGTGAGAACAAGACTCTGGACTAGATGGGCCATTTGCTTGATCCACCAGGCTCTTCTTATGTTCCTTTGTTAGTTTTTAGTTGATCTCTCCACTCTCCCTTTTTGCCCAAGCACCTGTGTCTACATCTGAAAAGTTATTTATAATTAATTGATGACTTAACAGGATTTATGCTTCTGAAAATATATTTGGGCAGAGTCTTGCATTGGTTCCAAAATCAGAATGACATTTGTTTGAGTGATGTTGGTCCTATTGCATTGGTACTTTAGGTAGAAACACTGTTTGCTGTAAAGCTAGTAAGCCACCAACGCATTCCTGAATGCGTTGTCTCTGGTTTCCTTTGTAATAAGTTTGCTCATCTTTCCTGGTGGGCAGCACTGAGGCCAGGCATCCAAGTCCCTGCTGTGATCTGGCAGGGGATGGGAATTGACGTCCCCCTCATTGCCGTCCTGGCCGCATCAACAGCGCTGGGTGGGGCTCCACCCAGGCGAGGCCCCACTGACCAATCAATGCCGGTTGGTAGCATGGCTGTGGGAGATTTAAACCATGGTGCAGCCGGAGAGCCCTGCTTTCTTATGCTTTGCCAGATCTCCCAAGCCACCTACCCTCTTTTCTGCTTTGTTTTGAAACAACCTCGCTATGAACAAATGTCATACTGCCATATTGTTGGTGCTGGGTAGGCATTTTTCCATTTGGCAAATTGGTACCAGCCATTTGGTTTTTGCCTACCTTGTAGCAATTGTCACAACTTTTTGAGTTTTGAGTTTAGGTATCCTTTGTTTGGATGGAGGGAAGTTTGTAGCCTCCACCTGCCCCTCCTCATTAAGGGTATTCTGTTAAAGGGATCTGGGGTGTATGGATTCTGTCCGTTGCTCAGACATAGGCTAGGGCCATGCCACAACCCCAACAGGGATCCCTCGGGGGTGGGGCTGATTTGATGTAAGTCATACTGGTGATTTACCCTTAGATGGACTCCCTGCAGGCAGGAAGGAGATGAGATATAGCCTGGCTTCACTCAAGGCCTAAGCCAAACAGCTCACACCTATAACCAATAAAGCTGTGGCCTATTTGAACCCATAAACCTAAATACTCGTGTTCATGTGTTTATTATCCACTAGGGAACTGCAGGTCACAAGGCCTTGGCACGCAACTTTAAAGCAATGTAAAATAAGTCAGACATATAAGCCCATGCTGTCAAAAATGATGAGTATTTTACACTTTAAGATTGGTATTAGCCTTCTTTAATTTATGAAGTTACATCTAGAAATTAAATATAAAATGGCTTCTATTTATTTAAATGACATTTGTGTTACTTTTTAGGATCACAGAACCCCTCAAAGCAGCTGTTAATAGAAGAATCACGGACAAAACCGATAAAGCAATGTGTACTAACTCTATGGTTAAAATCAATGCATAATTTAAAATTCTTTAAATGTAAAAGCAAATGTAGCAACAGATGGTGACATCCTCATAAAATCACCAAACCAGCTTCACCAGTTCCCAACACAAGACCAGTATCCACATTAACAGGCAGTCCCAATGTGCCTTATCTAAAGTAGATAGAAAAAGAAATATCTTTAGGACTTGCTCAAAAGAAATTTGTGAGAAAGCTACATTCTTGAGGAAATAAGTTCCATATTCTCTTTAGCAGGAAATATTTTGAGCTAAGGAACTAGACTATATTAGAAGTTTTTGGTTTTTTTTGGTATAGATTTCACAGATCTCTCTCTCTCTCTCTCTCTCTCTCTCTCTCTCTCTCTCTCTCTCTCTCTCTCTCTCTCTGTAAAGGAAAAAACCCTAGGCCAGCTAGTAGCTATGATCTGTAAGGAAGCCAAGTGCTTATCACTGCGGGGGGGGGGGGACACACCTCTTATACAGAACTATATTAAAAATTGATTCAAGTATATATTGGAGGTTTTACTGCTCCTTAGAGAGAATACCTAAAGCAGGTTTTAAAATGGTTTGTTGCATAATTGAGAACTTACCTAGCAATCTTCAGGGTTGGTTTGTTCTTTTAAGATGTCAAATGGCAGAGACCTGAGTGCTAAACCCAGATGCCCCACTATTGAGGAGACTGTTTCACTTCCACAGTTAGTAAGGACTAGAGATTGCGTTGTTATTTTTGTATGAAATACTGTGCATACAACCCAGCCAGCATGAAATGTCATCCAATGTCTTCCAATGAAAAATGGTTAGTCAGCCAAATTATTATGCTATACATGTGCATGCCCCATAATGATTTAGAAAATATCCAACATGGCTCACATAATCTTCAAATGCAAACTACGATTTGAAGCAGGGTTGAAGCATTACCAAATCACCTCATTATAGCAGGGGGTTTTTTTCAGACGGAACTTGCTGGAACCTCTCAGTTGGGTGCCATTGTAAGAGAACAAGGAAGGTGTTCATGGTGAGCTGCTATTGTTATTGTTATTTGTATACCACCCTATACCCACAGGTCTTAGGGCATCTCACAAGATAAAATCAGAATATAAAACCACAAACCACACAATCAAAATAAAAACAAACCCAATAACCCCCCCAACACATTTTAAAAGGGCATAGGATATCAACCAACCAAAGGCCTGGTTAAAGAGGAATGTTTTTGCCTAAAGATGTAGAGTGAAGGTGCCAGGCAAACGTCCCTGCAGAGAACATTCCACAGTTGGGGAGCCACTGCAGAAAAGGCCCTTCTCGTGTTGACACCCTCCGGACCTCTCATGGAGTTCTGGCAACTATTTTTCTAGAAGAATTGACTTGCGAGGTGGTGTGTTGTTCGATAAGAGATTGAGTGTTTTGGTGGGGAGGCAGGCTCGTTTAATTTCATTGTACACAGGTTGTACAATGACAATAAAGGTATTATTATTATTTTGAATAGCACTGTATTATAGTATCATTAAACTATAACCCAATCAACTAAAATACATTTCAAAAGCGCACTGGAGTAGGTATTTTCAAATAAAAAGAAAAAGGGTTCTGCATAATGTGGAGGAAGTGGACAGAGGGAAGTGTTTTCTCCTTTCATAATACTAGAAGCCAGGGTCATCCTATGAAGCTGAATACTGGAAGATTCAGTCCATATAAAAGGAGGTGGTACTTCACACAGTGCATAGTTAAACTATGCAATCCACACTCACGAGATGTAATGATAGCCACCAATTTGGACGGCTTCAAAAGAGCATTAGACAACTCCCTGAGAATAAGGGTACCGGTGGCTTGTAGCTAAAATAGCTATGTTTTACATCCCTGGTCCTGGGATGCTTTAGACCTTTCCTGGCCCAAATCAGCATCAATTAGGCCTTGAAGCAAATTAGCAATCAATGTGCTTACTTCTTCCAGAGAAATCAATGGAACTTAAATGTACCTACCCCTCTTTACAATAGGGATTGTCAGAATGCTGGCAAATATTTTCAAATGGTTTTCAAAGCTAGAACATTTTATGTGAATATTACAGAGCAGAGTAAATTTTGTGCAACGCCCCCCCCCCCGGTCATTCTTTCTTAATGTATTCTCCCTTTCTCTAAAATGGATCTTCCTTCACACTGGGAGCGGAAGGCAAAAAGGAGAGATAAGAGAGAGGGAGCCTTTTTTCTTGTTGACAGTATTATACAGTACTGTATTTCACCAACTAGCTGGTTGTCATGCAGCAGTGTTATTGTTTTTTAAAATCAAAAAGCATAAGCAAGGGGGAAAGGGCTAGCTCTATAAAAAGATGTCCCTATATAAATAAGGCTGGTGACTAATACTTAAAAGTACATAGAAAATGAAATGAATGGAAAACAAACAATTGCTATTACATAAAAGGTTGACATTATTACCCATGGCAACGTATTAGTGCCAAGCATAAAAGATTCCAGAACTGCTTGAAATCTTCTCTATATCTGTCTTGTTCCTAAAACTTGTTGTCTTTCCTTTCACAATTTGGTTTTGAACATAAGCACTAGTTTTGATAATGGTTACAGTCTTGTAAGCATTTCCTTTGAATCTATGGTGTGGATATGACCTCTGAGTACTGGGCCTACCAGATGCCAATCTGGAGATCTTACCTGTAGCATTAAATGAATTTTGAGAGAACTAATGGCAAGAAAAGAAAGAATTAAGCAGCCTTCCTTCTCTTCTATGCCCTGTTGCAGTCTCAGGCTGTTCTTTGCTGTTCGTTTTAAGCCCTCAGATCATGGGGATATTAGTCACACAGTACATCTCTAATGTAATGTTTGCAGTGGCGTAGCATGGGGGGTGCAGGGGGGCCGGCCGCACCGGGCGCAACATCTGGGGTTAGGGCAAATCCACGGGTTAGGGGGTGCAAATCCACGGGTTAGGGGGCGCAAATTACTTGCCTTGCCCCGGGTGCTGACAACCCACGCTACGCCACTGAATGTTTGATTTGCCTCATATGCCCATGTGATATACATATACATACACACATGCATTTTCTATTATACATATACAAGCGAAATTAAAACAGAAACATATAATTGCCTTTGACTTCCCTCCTCCCCACTCTGGATCTTAATATAAAGATTTTTCCTTCTGCATCTCTTTCATAACTCTATTCTTATAAATCCTTTATCATTCCATAGTTCAAATTTTTGCTAAAAGTTTTCTGTCAATTCTACCAATGTGTGTAATTGTTTACAATAGTTTTTCAAATACGGTCGTACCACGGGTTAAGTACTTAATTCGTTCCGGAGGTCCGTTCTTAAGCTGAAACTGTTCTTAACCTGAGGTACCACTTTAGCTAATGGGGCCTCCTGCTGCCACCG
Organism: Podarcis filfolensis; assembly: GCF_964270895.1. Taxonomy (NCBI): domain Eukaryota; kingdom Metazoa; phylum Chordata; class Lepidosauria; order Squamata; family Lacertidae; genus Podarcis; species Podarcis filfolensis. Next base: position 36,333,581 of record NC_139607.1, on the reverse strand, counting down.
CGCCGACAGAGCACAATTTCTGTTCTCATCCTGAAGCAAAGTTCTTAACCCGAGGTAATATTTCTGGGTTAGCGGAGTTTGTAATCTGAAGCGTATGTAACCTGAAGCGTATGTAATCCGAGGTACCACTGTAGATTAGAAACTTCCCCCATTCTTTATTAAAGACCGTCTCTTCCTGGTTTCTAATTCTTCCTGTAAATTTTGTCATCTCACAGCATAGTTCATCAATTTTATCTGCCACTTTTCCTTGGTCGGGGTTGTACCATCTTTCCATTTCTGGGCTAACAGAATCCACACAGCGTACATGAATAGTTTCACCTGGTCCTTTGGGCCTATAATACCTAAAAGAAAAGCTTCTGGTTTCTTAGGAAAATTTGTTTTCAACATTTTTTTCAATTCATTTCCCAGAAATCTTTTATCATCTTACATGACCACGACATGTGATAAAAAGTACCCTGTACCTTTACATTTCCAGCATGTTTTAGACTTCGATTTATACATTTTAGCTAATTTACTAGGAGTTAAATACCAACAATACATCATTTCATATAGTTCTCCTTCAAAGTATAACAAGCTGTAAATTTTAATCCTGTTGTCCATAGTCTCTCCTAGATTGCTAATTCAATATTATAACAAAAATCCTTCTCCCAGTGGATCATAACCGATTTGAGCTGTTCGTCTTTTGTTTGCCAGTCTAATAAAAGTTTATACATTTTAGAAATTAACTTACTTTTATTTTCTAACAAATCCCTTTCAAACTGGGAGGTTTCATTTAAAAAACCCTTCTTTTGTCCAACTTAAACACTTCATCAAGTTGGTGATATCGCAACCCATCAGTTACCAATTCCCTTATATCTTCAGACCTCCTTAATTTTAAAGCTTAATCTGCTTTTGTTAATAATTATTAATATGTTGCCCAGTCATTTCTCATACACTCCCCCCCCCCGAGATTGCTTCAAGAGGAGAGAGCCACCAGGTATTTTGTGTTCCATTTTTTTTTTGTATTTATCCCATACTTCATACACCAGTTTCCTTATAACATAATTCAAAAAAGCTTTATGAACTTCAACCTTATCAAAGCACAAATAGGCATGCCAGCCAAATCTGTTATTGTGTTCTTCAAGATCTAATATGGAACCGTTTTCCAATGACATCCATTCCTTTAACCAGCAAAGACAAGATGCCTCAAAATATAATTTCAGATCTGGTAAGGAGAATCCACCTTTTTCGCATCTGTCAATAATTTACACTTTATTCTTGGTTTCTTCCCCTGCCAGATAAATCTAGTGATATCTTTCTGCCATTCTTCAAAGCATCTTGTATTGCTGATACAAGTGCTCTTTGAAACAGAAATAACATTTTGGTAGCATATTCATTTTTATCACAGATATTCTCCCCATCAGTGGCAAGTTCATCCTTCCCCAAATTTCTAGGTTCTTCTTAAGCTCTCTCCAAACTTTTACATAATTATCTTTAAAAATATTTATATTCCTCGAAGTTAACCACACTCCTAAATATTTGATTTTCTTTTCAATCACTAACCCCTGTTCATAATTGTAGGTCGCTTTTTATCTAGTCTTTGATACTTATCACCATAATTTTTTGTCATATATTTCCAAACTACAAGAAAGAAGATTCCACCTAAACATTAGGAAGAACTTCCTGACAGTAAGAGCTGTTTGACAGTGGAATTTGCTGCCAAGGAGTGTGGTGGAGTCTCCTTCTTTGGAGGTCTTTAAGCAGAGGCTTGACAACCATATGTCAGGAGTGTTCTGATGGTGTTTCCTGCTTGGCAGGGGGTTGGACTCGATGGCCCTTGTGGTCTCTTCCAACTCTATGATTCTATGATTTTTCACCACATTTTTTGTCATATTTTCACCATAATTTTTGTCTTATTTGTAAAGTTTGAAACCTGCTTACCTCTACAAATTCAAAAAATTGTTCTAAAATCCTGGTATACTGACCACAGGTTCATGGTCTTTTCTCAATTGTTTGCTTTCAGCTGTGTTTTCTTTACCGATTCCTCAAGCCCCTGTGATTTCATCTTCAACTCTTGTATTGATTTTTCTAATTCTGAGGTCTTGGTTGTTAATTATTTCAGCTGTCCTGATAGAACTTCCGCCTGTTTGATATTCTGCTCTATTTTTTCTTCCACCCTTTTGGCATTAGTTTTTACCTGCTTTTAAACATTCATGATGGGTTCTGCTATGTCTACTTTACCTTCTCCCTCCAGAAGAGAACCCCTCCTTGCCTGAGATTGGGATACAGTGGTACCTTGGGTTACAGACGCTTCAGGTTACAGACGCTTCAGGTTACAGACTCCACTAACTCAGAAATAGTACCTCGGGTTAAGAACTTTGCTTCAGGATGAGAACAGAAATCGCACGGGAGCGGCAGCAGCGGGAGGCCCCATTAGCTAAAGTGGTACCTCAGGTTAAGAACAGGTTCAGGTTAAGAACGGACCACCGAAACAAATTAAGTTCTTAAACCAAGGTAACACTGTATAGTTGTTGGCATATTCCCATGTGCTTTGGGCACCCCATCATGCTAGAAGAAGTCAGGGGCATGCGGGCAACCCTCACCTACTGTGAATTTGTCACATGTTTGAAGGGGCTCTGAACAAGTAATGACTTAATGTACATAGATCCTGCAAACAAGCAGGATTCTTCGTCCCAGGATTCCATCTCACATAAAAGACATGTATGCTGGCATGCATGTAGAGCCTGTTGTGTGCCAAATGAACAGATGGTGGCATAGCAGCCACAGAGAATGTCATCAAACAATGTGGGGATAGCTCACAAGGTCCTGGGACTGACTGAATGTGTGAGGAAGCTCAGCTGAACCCCCAACAGCAGGAATGGTGAACCTCAGGCCAGGGGGTCACATATGGTCAGCCAGACCTCCTGTTTGGCTCTTGGGACTCTTTCTAGGACACGTCCCTCACCAGCCCTATACTGCATCTACCTTCAGTGTTTTTGCCCAGCTGGGATGTGTATTGAACTCTGGCAATTCTTCTTGCTTGTCTGGATGAAGGATAGAAGGCTGTGCTAGTGGGAAGAAACCAGTCTACTGCAGAAAGGTAAAATTTGCATTTGTTATTCTTTCTGCTTTTGGCTCTGGCCCTGCCTACCAGTGGCATATGATCCCCGACAGATTACTTGTGAGAGAATGTGGCCGTCAGTCTGAAAAAAAACGTTTCCTTCCCCTACTCTACAGTTAGGTAAAGGTAAAGGGATTTATGCATAAAAGTATTTCTGTACAGTGGTACCTCGGGTTGTGCCCCATGATATTCTTGTAAAGAAGCTGGTAAAATGCGGTCTTGACTATGCTACCACTCAGTGGATTTGTAACTGGCTGACTGACTGAACCCAAAGGGTGCTCATCAATGGTTCCTCTTCATCCTGGAGAAGAGTGACTAGTGGGGTGCCACAGGGTTCTGTCTTGGGCCTGGTCTTATTCAACATCTTTATCAACGACTTGGATGATGGACTCAAGGGCATCCTGATCAAATTTGCAGATGACACCAAACTGGGAGGGGTGGCTAACACCCCAGAGGACAGGATCACACTTCAAAACGACCTTGACAGATTAGAGAACTGGGCCAAAACAAACAAGATGAATTTTAACAGGGAGAAATGTAAAGTATTGCACTTGGGCAAAAAAAATGAGAGGCACAAATACAAGATGGGTGACACCTGGCTTGAGAGCAGTACATGTGAAAAGGATCTAGGAGTCTTGGTTGACCACAAACTTGACATGAGCCAACAGTGTGACGCAGCAGCTAAAAAAGCCAATGCAATTCTGGGCTGCATCAATAGGAGTATAGCATCTAGATCAAGGGAAGTAATAGTGCCACTGTATTCTGCTCTGGTCAGACCTCGCCTGGAGTACTGTGTCCAGTTCTGGGCACCACAGTTCAAGAAGGACACTGACAAACTGGAACGTGTCCAGAGGAGGGCAACCAAAATGGTCAAAGGCCTGGAAATGATGCCTTATGAGGAACGGCTAAGGGAGCTGGGCATGTTTAGCCTGGAGAAGAGGAGGTTAAGGGGTGATATGATAGCCATGTTCAAAGATATAAAAGGATGTCACATAGAGGAGGGAGAAAGGTTGTTTTCTGCTGCTCCAGAGAACCGGACACGGAGCAATGGATTCAAACTACAAGAAAGAAGATTCCACCTAAACATTAGGAAGAACTTCCTGACAGTAAGAGCTGTTCGACAGTGGAAATTGCTGCCAAGGAGTGTGGTGGAGTCTCCTTCTTTGGAGGTCTTTAAGCAGAGGCTTGACAACCATATGTCAGGAGTGCTCTGATGGTGTTTCCTGCTTGGCAGGGGGTTGGACTCGATGGCCCTTGTGGTCTCTTCCAACTCTATGATTCTATGATTCTATGATTCTATGACCCCTGACCATTAGGTCATGTCGTGACTGACTCTGGGGTTGTGGCGCTCATCTCACTTTATTGGCAGAGGGAGCTGGTGTACAGCTTCCGGGTCATGTGACCAGCATGACTAAGCCACTTCTGGCGAACCAGGGCAGCACAAAGAAACACTGTTTACCTTCCTGCCAGAGCGGTACCTATTTATCTACTTGCACTGTGTGCTTTCAAACTGCTAGGTTGGCAGGAGCTAGGACAGAGCAACGGGAGCTCATCCCGTCGCGGGGATTCGAACAGCCGACATTCTGATCGGCAAGTCCTAGGCTCTGTGGTTTAACCCACAGCGCCACCCACGTCCCTTCCTACAGTTATGTACCAGACTGGTAATACATATTCCAAAGCAGTGGTAAGGAATGTTCCCTCAGGAGTAATGTGTCAAGAGTCATATGCTGACAGCAGGACAGGCCCAGAGTTGTGTGGCTGTGACAACACATCCACTCTCTCTGTCTTCCTCACCCACTCAGCAGGCTGCCAGAGGAGAGGCAGATTGCTCTTGTTAGGGGTCTGAACTGGTTACTGGCAGAGGATTTACCCCCTTTCCATCTTACAACACCCCATCCATTTTGGCTTACTGAATTTCCCACCCATCTTAACCCATCCAGTTCCCCCCATCCATATGAAACTCAGATAAAGACCACAGGTTCCTCTTAATGGGTGCATTAAGAGGATTTTCATGTACCCATGCTACTGCCCTTACGGTATAACCAGAGTCTGGTATGGGTTTAATGTGGCCACCCTTGCACCATTTCTGAAGCTCTCATCTGGAGCAATCAAGTTAAATGTTTTAGATTGAGCTACACAATGTGAATTTTTCACAGGCAGCTTGCGTCCCAAAATATACTTCTGCTGCTGTTTTGCAGCCTTCAGAAATGTTTTTATTCACATAGCTGAGTGAATATGTTTACTTATACTTGCGGAGAGTCATAGTAGGTATGGGGATAATATATTAAAAAGTAGCAGAAGCAGATGCAGAGCTGGCATGGCTTATTATGTTTCCTGCAATTATATGTGATTGCTCTGCAACATGATTATATCTGGTTGTCCTCTTCTGAGTTACTTTGGTTTGCATAATTTTATTTGTCTCCCAGTTCCAAAGGTTGCTATCAGATTACAGTACATCCCACGAGCATCTTGTAATTAATTTATCATAAAACCAAAGACTTTCCACAAGCATCTGATTTCCAAAGTGGATCATGCAGCGCTTATACGGAAGTAAAAGGGTGGAATGAAGAGCAACGAATCCCTGATTTTCCTCCTGCTCTTGTTTGTTGGCAGTCTTATTCTTGCCACTATTAAAATTATTCAGGTGAATGCTCTTCAGATTACATATGAGGTAATGGTCTATTTCTATTCTATGTCACTTTGGCATGTGTATTCTAGTGAGTCTATCCTGTCCTGTTTCTACCTTAATTTGTTATCTGAAATAATATTTTTTTTAAAAAACCCCCCACAGAAATGGAATTTAAATAAACATTTAAATTGCATGCACAAGTATTTTGAAATGCATTTGTGTGTATGCACCAAGAGCACCCAGGAAGTGTGGAAGATGGTGGACATAACTGAACTGTCATTCACACATTCATCTAGGAAGTATGGATCAGACTACGTAGTAACAGAACTTACAACGATAGAATTCTTCAAGCATCTATTGTTATATAGGGACCAAAATCTGAGGTGATGAGCTATCCAAAACATCTCCTGAGAGCTATTTCTTGCTTATTGACCTCACTGTCCTCCAGCATTAGGACAGGGTAAACATAGATGCTTTATGGTAGGGATGGTGAATTCTGTGTGTCTCCAGATGTTGGGCTCCAACTGGCATCAGCCCCAGCCAACATGTGCCTAGTGGTCAAGGATGAGGGGAGTTGAAGTGCAACAACATGGGCAAGAGTTTCTCCATTTCTGCTTGGTGACCCAAAATGATAAATTTATCATTTCCCTTTGAAGATGAATTTTCAATATTATTTTCTGATCTTTATCAAATGTATGAGAAGATATTCAAGTTGACTTTGCTAACATGGGAGTGATGTAATAAAGGGCTATTGTCAGGTCCTGTCTCATGCACAGACTGTTTGCCTCATATTATTTGTGTAAGGAATGCACTTCTGTCTCAGTACTGTTTTAATATTGGCAGTGAATAAAATTGCTTCATATTGAAAGACAATAGCAGTTCACTTACACTCTACAAATAATATATTCATCCCCCAGTCCCTAGTTTAAACTGGAGATAATTTCCTGTTGATTACAAAAACAAATAGCCCAAAAAGTTGTTATCTCATTTCCTGGTGCTAAATCATACAGGCAGCTAATAAATCTCTGTTCTGTGTTAAATGGAACAGGATTATTTATGAAGCAACAGAAGTTGGACTTTTCTTCTAATAATTGCCAGTTCTGAAACTCCTCTGGTATGGAAGAAGCAATGAATAGAGCTGTGCTTTTGTGATATGAGCATTCTTATGGTGATATATGTGTGTGTTGCTTGATTTTGTAAAAATGACAGGTGCTGAGACTTAAGTCACCTTAGACATCATGTCCTCTGACCCAGGCGATATGATGGAAATGGCTGTAGACCATCAGCGATGCTAAAAGGCATCCAGCATTTGTACAAAGGCACTTGCTTTACTTCACACATCTTGGAGTTGGTCGGACGTGCAACAGCACATTCAGTTTGTAACTTAAGGGTTAATTCAGTTGTCAGTAAGTGAACCTGCCAGGACAGGGTGATAGAGGTGCTGCTTGAGAGTCAGTGTGGTGTAGTGGTTAAGAGCAGTAGTCTCATAATCCTGTGAACCGGGTTCGCTTCTCCGCTCCTCCACATGCAGCTGCTGGGTGACCTTGGGCTAGTCACACTTCTCTGAAGTCTCTCAGCCCCACTCACTTCACAGAGTGTTTGTTGCGGGGGAGGAAGGGAAAGGAGAACGTTAGCCGCTTTGAGACTCCTTAGGGTAGTGATAAAGCAGGATATCAAATCCAAACTCCTCCTCCTCCTCCTCTTCTTCTTTTTCTTCTTCAAAGTCGGTAAAATGACAAAACCCTTAGCAAGATAGCATATGCTCTGCCTGTGTAGCTGCAATGAAGTCTTCCTCTGAATGTTTGATTGAATCTAATCTTGTTTTCAACAAGACCTGCCCCTAAAAGATAACCACATATGTTTCTTTCAGCTCAAGTTATATACTATGTGTTTTTGTTCAGTAAAGTGTGTCAAGGGAGTGGCTCGTTTCACTAACTCAGTTTGCTACCAGGTAGGGAGTTTCTTGAATGAAAACACAACCAAGGAATATTTGGTGAAAGGCAGACCAAAATAGGCACCTTTCTTTATTTCTGCTGTGCAGCAGGACAGCACCTCAAGTGAAAACCCAAAGGTACTGCCCTGAACAAGGAAATTAACAAGTTTTTTGTATACATTTCCATAACTAGCAAATAATTAACAAACTGTACCAAAGCCTGGGACATCCTGAGACATTGTATTTGTTATAAATACAGTACTTGTTATAAAGCAGCTTAACCTCTGCTACATATCTGCTTCTGCCAAATTTACCTATGCACATAGCACATATGGATCAAGCTGCATATAGATCAAGTTGACTGGGCAAGTAAACAACCTTCAGTCAGTTTTATTGCACATAGCCAAAGGCTGCTGCAATGTACACAGAATCATTCAACGGTTAAAAGGAAATATGCTGGATTAATACAAAAAACTTAAAACATTTATATTATCCAAACATTACCTACTCTAAACAGAGCTATAGAAGTACCTTAATATACAGGTCAAGACTTTAAACAATAAAATTTATAGGCTAAAATCACCACATGGCCACTAATATATTAAAAATAATGTTAATTAATACAATGTACAATTATGTTTGGAGTTTAGTGATAAAGACTATAGCTTGATGTAGGTAGGGTCAAATAAATTCATCTCCTTTACAGTTGGTGGCCATGTTGGCTATATAATTTGCTCTAATTTTCCTAGCGGCAGTTGCAAAGAGTGCTACACACCAGGTCACATACTTATCTATGTCTGCGAGGAGATATAAAATGATGTCAGAGGGGTTCTGGCCAGGGGACCTTGTCATTATAGGTGCTAAAAATCATTCTCTTGCTTCATTATATAAGGGGCAGTGCAATATATAATGCATAAGGTCCGGTACTTCAGGACATCCACGAATGCAAACACGTTGATTTGTTGGTATGCCTCTGTGTCTCCCATCTCTATAAGCAGAGTTTATTATATTTAATCGTAACTCTGTGAAAGCTTTCTGTAAAAAAGTTGTACAAGAGTCAGTTCATTAAAATAAGGCGTTTGTTCATGGGCCTTTCTAAGTTTAAAATATAATGGGGCGCATGTGGATGTGTACATAGAGTTTAGGTCGTTTTTAATTGCCACTGCCCTTATGGTTCGTTTTAAAATATTTTTCTGGGAATATAAGGGAAGTTCTTTGATCTCGGTCACTGAGAGATCATATTTGCCCATCAGTTGGGCAGTGTGATGTACCCAGTTTTTAAGGGGTAATCCATTCAAGAGCTCAATCAGGCATTTTTTTGGTAGCCTAGTGTTGTCCATCTGTTGAATTCTAAACCAGTACAGAGGATTTTTTTATCTATTTGGCTCTCTATACTCAATCTGCGAGTTTCCAACCTGATCATGGCAGATTGCACATCTTTGGGTAAACCTAAAAGGACTCTTAAAAAATAATTCTGTGGGGGTTCCAAACCAGAGACCTTTGAGGTACCCCAAACCTCTGCACCATATAAAATCTGGACCATTGATTTTGCATTATACACAGATAGAGCTGGGTTAACCAGATTTCCACCTTTACAAACAACGAATTTCAAAATAGCTTTTGCTGATTTAAAGGCTTGCAATTTAATATTTGATAGCTGTATATTCCAAGATGCCATTTCTGAATAAACCAATCCCAGATATGTAAACGTATTTACAGTACTTGGTTTATGTTGTGTTCATCCAGGTGCCAAACATGCTTTTTAGGGCACTTCCCAAATACAATGACCTGTGTCTTATCGTAGCTTATAGATAAAACATTCCTCATGCAATATGAACTTAATTTCACAAGCAGCTGCCTCAGGCCCACCTGGGTTCTAGATACAAGTACTAGGTCATCAGCATACATTAAGACTGAGAGATTTTGGTCGAGACAAACTGTAGGCCCTCCAGTTCTTTAACCATGTTATTAATATAAAAATTAAACAAGAAAGGCACCAAAATGCATCCCCGTTTGACTCCAGTAATGGTCTTAATTCTAGTAGTAAGATGGCCAGCCAGATCCACCTTTACTTGTATCAATGTGTCAGTATACAATGTTTTGATGAGAAATAAAGACGACGGTCTATATTTCTCTTTTCCAATTTCTGCCACAATGCGTGTCTAGGGACCGTATCAAAAGCTGACTTTAGATTGATAAAAGCGACATATAGTTTTTGCTTCAAATTATGGATGTATTTACATAGCAGAAAGTTCAATTCAAAGCACTGGTCCAATGTGGAAACATTCCTGGACTACAGTCCTGGTATCTGCGGAGCTCCAAAGCCTGCTTGCTAAATCATCACCACCTTTGAACCTCAACCTTCAGTCAGTACAGTAAACAAAAGCAAGCAAACTTTGGTTCTAAATTAATCCAGCTGATACAAGATATTGCTTCAGAAGGTGGGGTTCTTCTCTGCAGCTTCACAGGTATGTAGACAGTGGAGAGTGGCAGGCTCTGCCCATCGAAAGACACTTTTGCCATGTTGGCTTCTACTCCCCCCACCTCAGCAACTGCAAGCACAACTGGGGGGGGCATGTCCTAAAGACCCTGGCTGCAACCCATACTGATACCTTTGTTAAACCTACTAATAATGAATAATTCCAATATACATAGATTTAGCTCCATTTTGGTTTCTAGACATACACCCCAGTCCTGAGGTGTGCAAGACCATAGCACTCTTGTAGATCCTCTGCCTGATCTCTGGGTGGCAAGAGGTTTTTTCCTACTGAATTCAAGTGCCACCAGAGTGGGAAGAAAAACAATTAAAAATTCAGAATTACAATTTTCAGTAGTATTGAATTTTACAATGCAAGGCTAGGCAAGTTGCTCACAAGTAAGATCCACTGAGTTGAATGGAACTTATTTTCAGGAAGTATACCTATAGATTTGCACCCCAAGTGTCTATTTCAAATATCCCCCCCAAAGGGATATTTTATTTATTTTTAAAAATATATAGGTTCAGCATTTCATGGACTTAAATCACAAAGTTGTCATTCACTGTATTCTGGGAAGGAGGAATTATACATGTCCTTTTATATTTAAAATAATTGTTCACTTTTTAACTATAGGGTTCCTACAAATAGATTTTCTTTTGCCCATTCCCCAGTGAAAGACAGATACAATGTTCTCCTTTTCATTGAATACAGAATGCACAAATAACCAGACCACTGGAAAGATTTATGATTAAAATATAAATTTTTCATAATGCTTGATAATCTCTCCACTGAACCTCTTCTCCCAAGAGAGTAAGGTATCACGCTGAGATAAGTGGTCTGCTTACTTTTGTAACCATGGCATATAGCCAGTGGCTAACCCTTACAATTCCCTTACCCCAGCTCATTTTGAAACTTTTAGCCAGTTTTGGAAGAGGGTGGATATCTATAGCATCCAGCATGGAAGAGAGAGAAATGCACTATGGCCACAGCACACACTCAGTTACTCTTTATGTTCCCATCTGGGTTCTGCTTGTTAGAAGAGGCCATCTGCCTGCCTCTGGAACCCAGCTAGAACTCAGGGAGACACTGAATGAGTCTTCTACCTCTTCCATGCAGGATACTGTCTAGCGGTTGCCCCTGGTGCATGTGCTCCTTCTTGTCCCTCCCCCCTTGATCTGAGCCTGGAAATATGGCCGAACATTCGTATTTATCAAATTCAAAAACTTAGAGCAGCACTAAGGGATTGGTAATGCATGCAAAACAACAAAGATATCCAGAAGTACAAAATTCCCCACTTTCTGCAAAGTTGAGATGGATCATTTTTTCCCTCAGCCTCACAGTTAATCCAATGGTGCAGTTAGCTGTGTGCTCCACACAGAGGCAAATCTTTGTAGAGCACTGCAATACAGTGGCACCTCTGGTTAAGAACTTAATTTGTTCTTAACCTGAAACTGTTCTTAACCTGAAGCAACACTTTAGCTAATGGGGCCTCCCGCTGCCGCCACGCCGCTGCCACACCGCCGCCATGCAATTTCTATTCTCGTCCTGAAGCAAAGTTCTTAACCCAAGGTACTATTTCTGGGTTAGCAGAGTCTGTAACCTGAAGCGTCTGTAACCCAAGGTACCACTGTATTTACTGCTTCAGCAGCTGGGTGCATTGCAGTCCTCCTACCAGATGGTGGCAGTGAAAGAGTTCCTTTTGTCTTCTGCAGCTTTAGTGAATAGGAAGTTCAATCCAAGATGCTGATCCAACAAACAACTTTCCTTCCCTAGGAGTTATTTCAGACACAGGAGCAGGGACGGACTTCAATCTTTCAAATTTCAGCGGTGCCCTGTGCAAGGCCCAAATTTGGTGCCCTCAACTCTCACCTTCCCTTCTGCTGAATTCAATATGTCATAGTTGCAACACCTTGCATGATTAAGGAGTACAGGAGCAGGCCAAGAAGTTCAGAAGTGGACAGAAGTGATGATGTCCCAATAAGTTTTGCCTTCCCTCCTGGCAAGCTTCGAAAATGAGGCATGGTACACATACTTGTGAGACTCTCTTGCATTGCTGGAGTGTCGAGCTTGCAAACATACATTTTGTTGGGAAGGTGGATGAGAGGACTCTCATCTCTGCCACTGGTCTTCCCATTCCCAAAACTGACTTGGGTGAAGAGGAAGGAGCATTGGTGTGAAGAGCTTTAGCAGTGAAAGAGATATTATTTTCATAGCCTAAACATGCCTGGATTCTCATAAGCATGCCTAGAAGTTTCCATTGCCACCAGGGAGTACAGGAAATCATATAATGCCCTTTTTCTGCTTACCCTGATGGGAATGATAAGTAAGTCTCAGGATTTTTCTTTTGAGCAAACTGGCTTTTTATAATTTCCACTCGAAAAGACAGAAGTATGTCATAGATAGCCATAGAATACTCCCAAGTAGCTCTCTCGCTTGCATTTCATTTATTCGCTGGTCAAAAATAGCAAAAAGAACATTTATTGATGCGACATTGCAGAGAATATTTGTGCATTTGTGAAGCTCTTTGATAGCTTTTTCTTTTTCTTTGGAAAAGGTGTTGTAAGGGCACTTTATAATACACAGGTTTTTTTATGCTAGAAAGCAAGGACACTGCAATGAAAAGAAACTGTAAATGAGGTCAGCTTTCAGATAATGTTTTCAAGACCTTTCTTAGTTCTTCCAACCTTATTTAGAATTTGCTCACTGTGTGCATCTTGAACTGCTGAGTTTAAAGAAAATTCAACGTAATATAGTAGATGCTCCACTGTGGGAATCTACGGAACTGTGCTGCTTTTTGACTTTTTTTTTTACTTCAGTAATATAATATTTGAGAACAAAGGTCTCTGCTTCAGAGAGATGATAAAAAAAAACCCCTCAAGAGCCATATGAAACACAAATTGGCTAAAATGGAAAGCAAATAAAAATATATTGGTGCATTACTAATGCCAAAAAAACGCACAGGAGTCCAATATGGGGCAACTTTCCTGCTCAAACCCCACTGGTGGCTGAAAGATAACTGTTCCTGGCAACCTTGAGATTATTACCTGTGAGAATATGTGATTGTCTTAAAATGTATTCAATGGTTTTAAATAGGTTTATTCTATTTTTAATTGTATTGTTTTGGTGTTTTCCACCTTGGGTTCCTTTGGGAAGGAAGGGCTAGAAATATAATAAATAAATATATTATAAAATAAAATAAATGCTAAATTTCATAAGACACAATGCCTGATGACAATAAATTTTGAACATTGCATTTTGGGGACTCTAACATGGTAACCAGTTGCCTGCCATGCTGCTCCACCAATCAGCATGGGGAGAGCAGGGAGCGGTACTAGTGGGTGTTGCTTCTGACTGGACAGGGTCCCATCACCAGCACCATGCTGAGGGCCTGCTAAAATCTTCTGGAATTCATGATTCCAGCTGTGTCTGTCATCATATATCATTCAACTTTCATCTTCCATAGCACATGGTATAATACCCGAAGGATTAAAGTTAGTCCATTAGCAATGTTTCTTATTTGCCTCTCTTTTTGCTCCCAAATTGGACAAAGGCAAGTTTAAACCACACGTAAACAGAAACAGACGGGGAGAGGATCTGCTATGACCTCTGAGTGGAATCTCTCGCACACCAACAAAACAATAGAAATGATACCCTCTTGCATCAAGCAATGTTCGCTGCCACAAACTGTGCTGCACATTCGGATCTTTTCATCCTTTAATGACAATTTCCCAGCTGACAATCTTTTTCTCGGATGACAAACTGTTTCAGCTGGCTTCTCAACCAATAAAATAATGGTGCAATTCCTTTACAGAAACAATATAGCCACAATGTGTGCCTGCAATTTTCTCTCTCTTTTTTTAAAAAAAGAGGAAAGGAGAGAGACTGATTCAGTTAGTGAAGCATAAAAGAAGGAAACACAATGGCAGAACACATGTAGAAAGAGCCTGAAAGGAAACAGTAGTGTTATAGTTTGTGGGTGCTAGACACCCCACATTCCTGGATTGAGCAAACTGTAGAATTTAATGAATGCTCAGAGGGTGAAAACTAAATGTCAGACACTGGATTTAGCAAGTATTAAAATATAAGCCAGGCCAGCTTCCTGTGTCAGGAAATTGCCTGGGAGAGGAGCCATTAAGAAAGAGCAAGGGAAGGTAATGAGCCATTTGGAAACCCAAAGAGATGGGGCTCTCTGCAAGACAGCAAATGGAGGGGGCCCCTCCCTCAACTCAGAGTTTAGTTTGGAAGACAAAGCAAAGTTTAAAAGTAGAGTTTAAAAGTTGCTTGCGAAGTGACCTAGGGGGAAAGGTTGCAGTCTGTAAAAGTCAGCAAGCTGCAAAGAGTCAGAACCATGGTTGGTGTTTGTTTGAATCCAAGGCTTCAGCTATGGAAAAAGCAAGACCTTCTTGGGGTGTCAATGCCGTGACCCCCTCCATCATAGGCTCAGCTTGTATATACAGTGGAACTTCGGTTTTCGAACGTCTCAGCTGTCGAACGTTTCGGAAGCCGAACACCGAAAACCCGGAAGTGAATGCTTCCGTTTTCAAACGTGCCTTGGAAGTCAAACGGCTTCCAAGGCGCAGTTCTTAATTTTCACCATAGACTTTGCCAATAGCCCTTTGATCCTTGGTTTTTTAACGTTTTGGAAGTTATGACTGTATGTCATAAAGATACCACAGTCTCCGCTGTGCATCATTCCCAAAAGAAAACATAGACCCTGCCCAAGTGCACCTGGAACCCCTGGAAAAAATTTGCTCAAGGGGCCGGATTCTGCAACACACTCAGGGAGTCAGTTTAACACCTAATGCTTAGTCGACCACACCACAGTGGGACCTTTCTTGGCTACTTCCTGGAGGGGTCCCAGCAGCTGGGCTGGGAGGGAGGAGAGAGAGCTTGGACAGCAGCTGTGCTCTCAGATCACTGATTCATGTTCCATGCTTAGGGAACCCCACAAAAATTCCTGTAGCCAATAAATTTGTTGCCTCTCTTCACCCATTTCTGCTCTGTGACACCCATTATTCTGTTCCTGAGGTCACAGCATCTTGTGTGGGGTGCAGAATAAAAGCCGTAACTATTGTCACAACATTGAAATGTTTACATAGATGCTTAACAGTTTCAAGACCTAAAGTTTAGTCATAAACAGTAAACTAATGAAAACTTGTCTTATTAATAAATATACAATAAAACACTCCACTAAACTTCATAATAATGTTCAACAATAAAATAATCCAGATAAAAGCAAAAGCAATACATCTCCAAAACTAAATTTTGATCCTAGCAGCAAGCCCTAAACAATCCTGCAACCTGCTTAAATGCTCCTCAGCTTGAGAATATGTATATATACATATTGTACTGTATCCATTTGGAATGAATTGCTTGCTTTTAACTTAGCATCACATAGACATCCATTAAAAATTCCATACAAAGTTTATCAGCATGTTATTGTTAAGTTTGCAAATGGCAATCTTATAATTTGCATGACAATGGCACTGTGCATCTGCATTTGTTCAAAACAAGAATTTACTTCATTTCAGATGGTGAAGCATTTGAAACTTGTCAAAGCTTCTATTCATTGACATCAGAAGTGTGTGCGCGTGCACATATTTAAACTTTCACATTGCTCAGAGATCCTGTATTAAAGTTTGGTTGTCAAACTATTCTCTGTCTTGTAGTGGGCTTATAGGCATATGTTTCTGTGGTGGTGATGGCTTTCTTTCTAGGATAAATTTCAACCAAAGTCTTATCCAGAAGTATCTCAAACAGTACAGCGCTGGGACATTTATAGCCATCTTGACTAGCACTGGATTTCTTGTGACCTGTGCATTTTTTTCATTAAGGCCTTGTTGAAATAAATTAAAACTGTAACTAACTTTCTTTGATTGCAACCTTATGGACACACTACCTTGGAGTCAAACCCATTGACCTCAGTAAAACTTACTTCTGTCTAGATAAGACAGCTGTTGTGAAAATCCCAATCATCTCAATGTCAGCATCGCCCTTGAGCCAGTGCCACCAACTGGACTCATCCACTTCAGCCCCGACTGGGCCAGGCGAGCTGGGGTAGCACTTCCAGAGACCACCTTCTGCACAGGAACAGGTCAAAGTGCTGTGGACTCACAGCTTAGAGTTGTGAGTACCGGATTCACCTCCACAAGAATACAGTCATTGCACAGCAGAGTATAGCAGAGTATAGCAGAGCATAAACGACTTGGAGAGCAGCTCTGTAGAATATCTTCTTTATTCTATCTACAACTATAATATACAACTATATACAGAGCTAAATGAGGTCTAAACATAAATGCTGAACTGCACTGTGTGTCTGCAGCTGCTCTGAGCAGCAACCTTATCTATACACACGATCTCTCTCTAACACTCAGTCTCTCTCTCTCTCTGATGTGAGGCTGGAGCGGAATAAGTAGAGAGCAGAAAACCGCCCCTCCTCTCTGGAGAATCAGCAGAGAACATCAGCAGATTCTTGGATATGGGAGGGGTGAAATCTCCTCACTCAATGGGCAAGCATGGAACTTCTTAGTATCTTCAGTATCTATGCTTCCTGGTTTGCTAAGGCATATGTTTCCCTTGAACTCAGGAGTATCTCAGTATCTTTCTAAGCTCAAGGGCTGAGTTTCCTTCTCAGTAATCTTCTGAGAATCATATGCAAGCGGCGGGCAGGGCCAGAGAGGAAGTGAGTGGAGTTGCAAGTGTAGATGTTACCTTTGTTTAGTAGGCTAGTTTCTACACACCCCTCTCTTCTTGTCATCCAGACAAGCAAAAGGCATTATCCAAGATCAAGGACATATTTCAGCCAGGATGGCAAACATGTTTGGGGTATGAAGTAGGGTGAGTGATAATGGTTAGAGGAGTGTGGCTTGGGGAAGAGGCCCATGTGCCTGATAGAAATAATTGGAATTGGCTCCAGGATTTGGGGTTGCCTACTCCTGCATGTAAAACAGGAGTCTTCCTTCTTGTTTATATGTGTAGAAGCTGATTTTTACAGCTGCACAAACTGGGGAGGAAATGGAAGGGTTTATTGCTTTGGTGATATATCAGCCTCATATAACCAACATGCTTAACTTGAATTGATGCATGAAGGGGTTAAGACTATAGAGTAAGCTGTGCTGCCAGGCTTAAGTAGGTGGCACCCCCTCACCTTGGGAGGAAAGGTTACCAAACACTTTGCTCTTCCTCTTTTCCATCATGTAACCAACCAGTTAAGATGTCTAGGCTGGTTGCTTTGAGACCAGACCATGTGGTTTCAACAAGGCATCTTTGTGTTTCTACAAATAATTTCTACAAATTTCTACAAATAATTTAGAAACACTTGCCAGTTTTGAAACTGTTGTCTTTGCTGCTCTGTGGGAAAGCACACAAATCTGACCTTTGAAGAGCTTGTAAGTATACCATTTTTAACTTACCAAACTTAGGGTCCCTTTCTATGCTAAGGAAAAGTGGAAAATTTTGAAGCGACTTAGAAGAGAATATTTTAAAGGTCTAGGTAAAGGTAAAGGGACCCCTGATCATTAGGTCCAGTCATGACCGACTCTGGGGTTGTGGCGCTCATCTCGCTTTATTGGCCGAGGGAGCCGGAGTACAGCTTCCGGGTCATGTGGCCAGCATGACTAAGCAGCTTCTGGCGAACCAGAGCAGCGCATGGAAATGCCATTTACCTTCCTGCCGGATTGGTACCTATTTATCTACTTGCACTTTGACGTGCTTTCGAACTGCTAGGTGGGCAGGCGCAGGGACTGAGCAACGGGAGCTCACCCCGTCGTGCGGATTCGAACCGCTGACCTTCTGATCGGCAAGTCCTAGGCTCTGTGGTTTAACCCACAGTGCCACCCGCGTCCCTTTGAAAGGTCTAATGGACTATATTTCCATGCTTTACTTTGCTGCATGTTTTGTGATTTTAAATCTTTGCTGGGGCTCTCTCACCAAAGAGTATGTGCCCCAGGAATTCTCCTTTTATTCTTTTAACCAAATTACCCCAAAACACCAACAAAAGTGACAGACAAATCCTCTCTCTCTCTCTCTCTCTCATTGTGTGTGTTTATGTGTGAAGGAAAACACCAGATAGCCCAGATTCTTCATTCCTTTTCCTAGAGAGTGTGCTTTAGAAATTGCTCAAATGGAAGTTGTTTACTATGTGTCACAGCAGTGCTATATTTAACCTGGGGTGGCTGGCTTTTGTTTTGTTGTCAAATAAAAATCGAAGACATGAAAGCTTAGAAAAGTGGGCAGAATCTTGTTAAAAAGTGTCCACCACAGTGGCAAATGCAGAGGTGGAGAAAGGTCTAGGTGGCTTACTTGTTTATATACACAAGGCCATTAAATGTCCAGGGAACAAAAGGCTTTCCTTTTTTTCCCTCCCCCCCCCCATCACTCTCTGAAGCATTGCAGGGCAGCATTACATTAAATTAGCTTCCGTGTACATATTCTTCTGGGGACTAATCAAACAGAGCCCATGTCTCTAGGATCAAACAACTAATCTTTGCAGCTTTGTCAGACTGCTGACTCTCCCATCAATCACACCACAGACTTCGGAAAAGTGTGAGATTCTGCTGAGTAGCAATCTGTTCTGGACTGCGATGAACCTCTTTTGCTAGCAAACCTACAGTAGGAATACAGGAGACACACCCTAAAATGTTGCTTGCATGCAGCTGCTGAAAGTGATGAGTGCAAAACAAAACCGGGGACAGGGGCGTTAGATATTTTAGAAAAGTAGAAAATGCTAATCATTTTTTTATTCTTTTTCTGAAACCGAAGTAATTGACTACTGGAGCTGCTTGTGTTGTGAGTATTGATCAGTGACAGTTAGAGGCGTTCTTCACTATCACTCGTCCTGTGAGGCCTAATTAACAAAGGCTGGCTTGCTGAATTAGATAAAGCTCAGTGTCCGCTGAAATTAATGTGATGCTGTCTGAGCATCCTTCACCTAATAGGGAAAAATCAAGTTTAAGTGGAGGAAAAGAGGAAAGTCCTGTTAAGAGCTAAAACAATTGTGACTAGAATAGAAGTGGATTAATACAAGAGCTTCGCATGGGCAAACTTCTTTTTTTTTTAAAAAAAGAGGAATGTGGGATGCTCTGTTTTGTCTCCTGATACTTCTAATGATGCCTTTATTATTAGGAAGTAGGAAGACATCCTTTCTACCTTTCTAAACTAGCTTCTTCGTGCAAATGCATCTTTTCTACGTTGAACCTTTGCAGTATGTTTACGGATACAAGTTAAAGGGAGTAGAAGAGAGAATTGGCATTCTCTGCACCATCTTGCATTATGCAGTGGATAGACCAGGCCACCTGGCTGCAAGTTGTAAATGTGCTTTCAATGCATTAAAGGTCTACTTTGTGCATTGCTAGTGGGATATGAAGATCAAAGAACTTTGGCATTAAGGATCAGCAGTGATGCAGGGATGGGAAAAATAAGTTTATTTCCAGTCCTTGTCCCTTTTGCCTGAAGTCACCCGGAAATCCGTTTCATTTCATTTCTTCAAACAAATTTAATCTGCACCAAAAATAGCATCTAAATGCATGTTTCTAAATGTGTAGATGCATTTATTTATTTATTTAGAGCTGGGAACTGCAACAGAACTTTTAGGAAGTGCCAAAGCCAGTATTCCATTCCACACATTGCTTTGGGAGGTACAGATCAGGTCAGCTGGTCTGAGGTCATGGAGCTCCATCAAGTTTGCAGAAGTTCAAATATGAGGTTGCTCACAGTTATTACACTGGGGGTGTAAATCAGAATTCTAATTTCATACACAAATCAAAACCGATATCTTCTCAGTATGGCAACAAATATATATATAAAAAATAACACCATATGCCACTGCTAAAAAAAACAAACCCAACAAGACAAAATTAAGTAATAAGCATTGAGATAAAGAATTAACGATAATGAGTCATGAAAATAGCACTCCTATACAAGTTGTTCTATAATCATCATTTGGTTATGTAAAATACCTACTAAGTGTTTTTTGGTCCTGAATTATTTGAATATCACCTTGTTTGAAATATTTCTCACAGTTCAGATTCTGATTTGTTTAAGGGGTGGAATTCTATCATTGGCTGCAGCAATGACACATTGGCTGTCACAAGATGTGGAGATGGTGGATGAATGTATCATGACTGTTATACTCCCTCCTAGATCTGAGATAACATGAATTCTAGTTGCTGGGGAACAACAGTAGAAGAGGGCTATATTGCACTCTATACTGCTGGACTAGATAGATCAAATGAGGAACTTTTTTTTTCCAATCTGGGAGGGCCACATTTCCTTCTGGGCAATATTCTGAGGTGGGTTGTGGGTGAGGCCAGAGCCACAAGCAGAGCAGCAAATGAAAATTTTACCTTGATGGAATAGGCTAGTTTCTCCGCACACTCGCCCATCCCTCTTATCTGTCATCCATCCAAAAAAGCAAGAGGTGTTATAATAGTTTAGGGATCCATTCCAAAAACACTTAGGGGGCAAAGCAGAGCCAGTAAGGGGAATGGCCTGAGGAGAGTCCCAAAAGTCAAATAGAGAGGCCTTTACTTTGTCCCATCTTCTTGCATTTTCATGATCACTTTATACAATTCTAAAGACTTTCAGAAATAGACCACCATCTGGAGGACTGCAAGGAGATAAAACCTCAAAGTTCCTCATGTGAATGCTCAAGCTGCTGCTTGAATTATGTGCAGTTGGTTCTGTGAAACACATTTCTGCATGTGGACCATCCCTTTTCTTGTATTTTTAATTTTTCCTTATATAAGTTTCCTGAATTTTTTTGCAGAAAGAAAGGAGCTGTTCTTTATTCAGAAGTCTTTCCCTTCAAGCAGAATAGATTATCTAGTTTATGGCCAAAACAAATCCCTAGTTATCCCAGGACAGCATCGTAAAAGGGGGAAAAATTGCATATCATGGAACATTTGGTTCTTTTGAGAGTACCTGGTAATGAGGCAAGTTACATAGATGTTTAACTTCGGCTAATACCATGGGAGTCATTTAGGTTCTGTTCCTTGAAAAATATACTACATTGATGCATTGGCATAGGAACGATCCAGATGTCAGCTACCAAACGATCACAATTATCAGATAAACTTCATTTTTGTGCGATCATTTATCAGCATTGCGTTTCTGTGGGATGCGAAGTGGGTTTTGATCAATATGAAGAGATCAGCTTGCTTAGCATTGATTGATTAAGCAAATTGTTAGGATGATGATAAGAAGTTACTGCTGACACCAATCACTCTGTAATTGCCTGATGGAGTTAAGATCTTTCTGATAGGGCCACTAACACACCACAGGACGGTAATGTATAGCTTCTGTGATCACTAGATGACATATGATTATAGAGGTATTTAAGCCATGTTTCTAGAAGGCACAAGTAAGGGGTGGGGAAGGGAATGGAAGATTTCTTTCCACACACACCCCGTATGAGTGCAGGTAAAACCAAACATGTACAGCAAAACGTATTGTGGTAAAATGCACTTAGTTCACTTTTTAAAAACCATTTTCATTGGATTTTCATCCTTTAAAAAGGAGCCAGTTCCTCCTTTATTGCCACTGAGCAATAAAGAGGACATAGATTCAGACTTATTCAGCAATCTGTTGTGATATACTCTCCATTTAGGGGGAAATATTCGCACTTCATTCCAGTTCACATTTTTCACAGGACCTCCTCCCCTTTGGAAAGGCAGTTTCCCTCCTAACATAGAATGCTATCATCTTGTACTGAATTTGGTAGCTTTTTAGGAACTGACACCTAGGCAGTGGTTCATAAAAAGCACTGGTAGTTTAGGGGAAAGGCATTGTGTTTATATTCTCAAATACGAGTTTACAGTGTTCAAATGAGAATTTGATATTGACTTTGTATTTGCTGGATGGTGTATTTCTTCCTTCATTTTGAACCAAGGCCTTCTCTACAAATTATGGTGAAAAATAGAGAATTTTGGCTTCAGACCAGTAACTCTAGGTCACTGGTCAAGCACCTGCTTTGCATGCAGAAGGTCCCTGGTTCAATCCCTGGATGTCAGGGACTGGCTGGATGAAGAAGAGTGGTGGGAGCTGCCCACTCAAAAGGAAGGCACAGAAGATGATGATTTAGATCCTGGATTCTGGTGGTGGGATACCGGCCACACCTCAGAGGAGGGGACAAGCTGGGAGGTCCTAGAAGCAGAAAGCATGAGGGATCATGGAGAGGCAGAAGCAGGCCGGTGGCCCAGCACAGGGCAGGGAGAGGAGGTTTCCAGTTTGGATGCAGGCTCTGATAGAGGCAACAGCGAGGGGCAGGACCCAGCATCTCCTCCACAGCACCAACAGCTTCTCAGCTGAAGGCTTTCCAACACCACTGACTCACAGAAGGATGTTACATGTAGCTGAGCAATAGGCCATATGGGCACAGAGAGAGGCTCCAGTTGCTTGCTGTAGCAAAAGATTACAGGGGAGGTGCTCTGACTCAGATAGCTAGAGAGTGAAGGAGTGGCTGCGCACCAGTTCAAGCAACTTCTTCATGAGCTGGGTTGCCTTTATGAGCCTCCTTGTATCCCCCCCCCCTTTCTTTAATAAAGAAACTAACTGTGTTAGCCTCACTTCTCCAACTCAGACCTGTGAATGACCTGAACATCATGTCAGGCCCTTGACACTGGTATCTCCAGGTATGGCTGGGAAAAACTTGCATTATGAAATCTTGGAGAGCTGTTGTCAATCAGCGTCAGTCAGTACTGAGCTAGATGGACCAACTAAGCAGCTTCCTATGTTCCACAAAGAATATTCTCTTTTTATTTATTTATTTAAATTTTATTAACATATAAAACACATACATATACATTTACACAATACACATACACAACACACTACCTTGTTTTCATAACATAAAACATACCTACATTACTCTATATAATACCTACCTATACTGTACATATCAACATATCAACACACCTACCCCACATGGACACCCACCAAGTGACTTGACTTCCAGCTGTTCTTGTTACGCTACTTTATTTTTCCAACTAGCTTAAATGCATTTCATTATTTCTTTAATCTCTTCTATCTTGACTTTACTCTCCTTTCACTCAAATCGTTTTCTGGATTCACTCAATATCTGTCAGAAATTCTACTTTTTCCACATAAATTTTGATTTATTCCTTAAAGATAGCCCACTCCTTATTCACTTTTTGTACCATATCTCCTCTTATCCTCCCTGTTAGTTCGGCAATGTGGAAGTATTCCATCATTTTAGATAACCAGTCTGTTTTAGTTGGGGCGCTGCTACTTTTCCAATTTTTGGCAATCAATAACCTTGCCGCCGTAGTTGCATACATAAATATTGGTCTGACCATTCTTTTTATTTACTCTGACAAGATACCTAGGAGAAAAGATTCTGGGTTTTTTTCAAATGAAAATCTAAACATCTTTTTCAGTTCGTTATAGATATTTTCCCAGAATCCCACTATCTCTTTGCATTCCCACCACATATGTAGAAAGGTTCCTGCCCCATTGTTGCATCTCCAACAGACATCACTACAGTTTTTATACATTTTTGCCAGTCTGACCAGGGTCAGGTATTGCATTTTCATTACATTCTCTCTTAAATTATAGCATGCCGTAAATTTGATATCTCTTTTCCACAGCCTTTCCCATTGGCTCATCATAATATTTTCCCCTAAATCCTGGGTCCACTTTACCATCACTGTCTTCACTTGTTCCTTCCACATAGAATATTTTCATGTGGCAGGAGCAGATGAGACCCTTGAATGCAAATGGCATCAAAATCCATATGCGTGAACTCATGACTGTTCAAGTTTTATTGGCACCTGGCGGAAAATCCCACGAGCACTTGTTCCCACTGCAAGTGCAAGTGCTGTAATCTGCCGCTATGCTGCTCTCAGTTACATCTGCATGGAGGAATGTTTCTTCCCACACCAACATGGCCTCTCCTGCTTACCAAGACCAGCGATGTTGCACTGGGTAGACTGAATTCTTTTTAGAAACTTGTGCAGTACCCTGAGATCGAAAGGCAGGATGAAATGATTTTATAAACACATAAAGTGTCATCATGCAGATGGTGGTGGTGTCTGTTGCTTACAAACATCTATGAATTTCACAAGGGAGAACAAGATACATGTATGTATATCAATATATAAATGATTATCCACAGTAGAATGTTAGGGTTCCTCCGTGTCATATCACCCCTTCTTTTGACTTTTCCCAGAACTCTCTGTTTGGTAGTAACATGCCAAAACAGGGCTGATGGAGATATCTCCGCAGAACACTCTTATTAATGAGTGAATAAGAATGATTTGGCAGTGTCAGTTCAGCAATGCATGATTTCACAGGATCAAGCCAATATTCAGATATAAACAGGAGCCCTTGTTATAAGCATGTGAAAATGAAATTCTGGAGCCTTCCCTATGGAAATGAGAGTAGGAGGCTGGCGAGTAAACAGCCAAAGAATGCCAGCCTTGGCCTAATCTCTCCCCCTCCCCCTTATATTTTTTTAGTTCAACTTAAGTTCACTGATTTGTGTGGGGAGCGGCTCAAGCCAGCAGTGGCAGCCTAGCATTCTAAGAGGGGGTGCTAATACTCTTATGACACAGTGACATCCAAAGCAGTAGGAAAGTGCTTCGAGTGACAGGTGGCATTCTCTTTGTTACCCTGCCTTGCACATGTCTCTGACATCTCTTCATGGACACAGCAGGGCTTTGATTCCTCAGTGTTTTGTATTCATGCCCTTTCCACAGCGCTGCCACAGATCTCCAGAATGCTTGGAATTGCAGAAATTCAAAGCATCTAGTTACAAGGGAAAATGATAAATTGTTGATAAAAAAAATGGATGTGGTCAGGCAGTGGAAACAATACAGCTCTCTCTTGGGTTCTGGGAAGAATGCAGAAACTCATATGGGATTTTTTATTTTATTTTTCTTAATGATTTTGGTGCTGTTGTCTTCCAGTTTTTCCGACTGTTCTAGGGACATTTCCTGCACTTAAGAGCAGTCTTCAAAAAGAAAAGAGGAGATTGTAATGAGCAGAGGTCACAAACATACTCTTTCCCCAGCCCAGTGATATCGCTTAATACTGCAAGTGTCATTGTGCCACACTCTAGTTCAGGAGCTGGTTTTAGTATTCAGAGCGCTAATTCATTTTGTTGCTGGCAGCGCTGCATTAATGATCAAGCTACGACAATGAACACTGTCTGCATAACAAATGTGCCTTTCTCAAGCTGCAGTAAATACAAAGTGATTAACATGGAATCGCTGCTCATGCAAACTGCCTCTCTCTGCTTTTAAAAAGATTCCAGGTGCTTTTTTAAAAAAATAAAAAATAAAAAATAACCCCCTGCAAATTGTCACATTTCCTTGGGAGCAGGCTGGTATTCTTCTCTTTGCTTTCCACTAAAAGAATAAAATAAATGCATCCATTTTTTCAATGGAGTTACCTTCCGGTCTTTTTTCGTCGACTCTGGTATGCTCTCTTTGGAAGGCTGCCTTTACTACATTGGATGCAAATGATTATTAATACTCTGTTCCTTGCTTCTGACATTTACCAAGGCAGAATCATCAAACAGAACTAAATCACGTCATGCTCCTTCTGGCTAGCCTAATCCTGCCCTTCTATTTGAGCTAATGGGAGGATGGGGCGGAGGCGGCCGGGGGTGGGGGAGAGAAATCAGAGCAGGTCCATGTTGCCGTTTTTAAAAGCCTTTACATTTAAGGATCACCAGGTGGTGGTCGTGATGGCGATGCACTTTTAGCATGTGCCAAGCAAGCTCCGATTTTGGATGCTCGGACCTGAAGGAAGCAAATATGCGGAGAGAGTCAGCCGCATCTCCCCTTTCTTCCCTCTCTTAATCATGGCATTGAAGTTCTGGGCAATGTCAGTGTATTATGAAAAGATGGGATTATGCTATTCTTAGAGGCAGAGACACAGTGACGGTTCACTTGTCAGGCAGTTTCCCCTTCCACATCATTTCTAGCGAATCTTTATTGAGGAAGCCCCCCCCGTTTGAAACGTAAAAGAAGGCTGTGGGGAGGGGGAGGGGACAGTAACCCTCTATTAAGCAGTTGGATATGGCTGTCTCTCAGCCACTCTATGCTCTGAAGCAATGCTGTTCACATCCTTATTGCCATCTCATTATAATGTGCCAAAAGCTTAGTCTCTCTGCTCCAGAGCAGCCTTTTAAAGACAGAGCTTTATTGGAAGAAGCGTCATTCAAAAAAGAAAAGGGGAGGGGGGGAAGCTCTAGTATTTTTCTTTTTTCTTTTCCCTTCCTTTTATTCTACTAAGGCACTGCTGAAGGGATTTATTACTTATATGTGCTTTTCAAGGTCTGGAATCTTTCCTCATTTAGACATAAATATAAGGCACTTTTTAATAAGCTGGCAATCAAGCTAGAAGGGCTGCCTAGATGGTAGAACTCCTTTGCCTTCGTCCCAGCCAGCTGAATGAAATTTCACTTAAAGATGTATTACAGACCAGACTGTCAGCGCCAAGCAAACATCCTAAACGGAATAGATTTACCTCTAACAATGAGAGGTTCTGAATTTCTGTGAGCTTGTGCATCACATGCATCATGGACGTATTTGGGGATTCCCACACCCACGGTGATGAATTGTCAAACCAAAACAAGAAGAAAGGGTGTTCAGTTCTGTGGATTTGCAATCCGTGCAGTGTCAGTCAGGAAGATTCAGGGTTGATTCACGTATGTGTGTGCTTATTCATTTAAAGGCTTGTGAGAATGATGTTTTAATGCATGTGTGAATGAAATCACGTGGTTCAATAATCCCAAACAGACATTTCATAACACATCATGCATACTACCTTTTAGCAATGGGTCCACTTGCTCACGCTTGACGATGGTGAGCTTTCCTCACAAAAGTGTCCCAAAGCATCCCACAAAAACAACAAAATGCTAAAACAATGTATAACAAACAGCTAATAAAAACCTGAAAACGCAACTATACAATATCCTTGTTGCCTCGTAGCTCAGTCGGTACAGCATGAGATTCTTTATCTCAGGGCGGTGGGTTCAAGCCCTGCATAGCGCAAAATATTCCTGAATTCCAGGAGTATGAACTAGATGACCCTTGGGGTACCTTCCAACTTGGCAATTCTATATATAAAAAAAGAATGGGCCCAAAATAATATGTGGGATTTTTTCCTTGGTTCAATGTGTTTTGAATTAAGCCTGAGGAAGTTCTCCACCAATTTTCTCCCCTGCTATCCATCTTTCCGAAATGTCATTTTGTGAAGGGGTGAGGACCTCTGGGCTGCAGGACTGCTAACAGTGGATGCCTCAAGGTTTGGCCATTCCCCTGAGATGTACACCAATTACCATTTACAATGGAAGCATTTGTGACCTTCTGTTAATTGAGGTTGTTATGCTGACTGTGACCTTCCTGGATAGAGAAAGCCTAGCCATAGTTATCTGTGCTGTTCCTGGTGACTTCAGTTGGGTAACTGCAATGCACTTTCCACGGGGCTCTCTTTGAAGACTGTTCAGAAACTGCAGCTAGCCCAGTAAACAAGACCATATCTTTCCAGTATTGAAACGACTCCATACTGGGTCTCAATACCTTCCCAAGCTCAATTCAAGATGCAGATCTTCAGCTCTAAACACAGTTTAGCACCAAGATAATTATTGGACTATGTTCTTCTGTATCAGTCTAACATATGACCCACCCTTTGAATTGTTCTGATCAATTTCAAATGGTTTTATATGTTTTATAACACATAATTCTATAATTGCATCTATTATTGTTGTAACGCACTCTGGGACTTCATAAATAAACAAAGCAAAAGAAGCAAGCAGTTCTGGCCTTCCTTTGAGATTTTCATCTGAATCATTTCTTTTTATGCCTCTATTGCCTAAAGGGCAGTTGCTAGCATCTGACTAGGCCGGTATCAGACTTCTTTGTGTCCTTGGCTGCTGTGCCTCACCAGTACCCCTTCCACCACTATCATTTGCTGCCACCAGTCACTCATTTCACTTTGGACCAGACTGACTTGGGTGAGTGGCGCCGAGGTGCTATTCAGTTCCAGTCCACAGTGCAATATCCATTCTCCACATTTGATTCCCCCAAATGCAGTGCCAAACCTGGATGTTGGCTTGTCTCCCATTCTAAAGTGCTGCTTCTGGCCATAAAAGCCCAGATGGGCAGTGGGGGATAAGGTGAGGGAGCAAAAGTGTCATGCCCTGGCTCACTGGTGACAGGGGTAGCCAGGATTGCTAACTGTGCTAACATAAGTGCTAACTGATCGGGGACCATAAATTATATGACAAAAGGGTGTGATATAACTTACATAAACAAATGAATGCTTATTATTTGTATTAATGGGTGATCCCACAGAAGCATGAAGGCCTCACATTGCCAATCCTTCTTTTTCAAGAGAAAGAAAGGGGTGGAATGGTAGGGACGATCTGCATGCTAATACTGCATACTATAGAGTTTATTCCAAACAGGACCAGCGTTTCAGAGTGGTTTGGGCCACCCTGTGCCCTGGCTTTTCAAAACAGTACACATACATAGATGTAAGCCATTAACTGATGAGACATTCAATGTTGGGTGTATAAATGAGCCACTGGTAGTGGTGGTAGTAGTAGTAGTAGCAATAATAATAATAATAATAATAATAATAATAATAATAATAATAATTTATACCCCACCCATCTGGCTGCGTTTCCCCAGCCACTCTGGTTGACTGTGTATGTGTGTGTGAGAGAGATTTTTGGTGGAGGCTTATGCTCATTTTCTTCTGACTGATGAATGCACCTGGGTTCAGGGATGAATTTGTTTTTGCCTTTTCCTGTGGTGCTTGGCTCAGTTACCTGGGGCTGCTTGCTCTGCAGTATTCCTGCTCTCTGCTTGTGGCACGCAATAAGATAGATGGTATGGGATCCTCTTTGGTGGATGGATGGCCCTGCCTCACTGGAGGTTGGACTACACAACCTTTTAGTTTCTTCCAACTGCTCTGTGACCCCGTCATGGAATAAGGAACAGATACATAAATTAGCCTTGCATACAATGCATGGATCACTAGGTGTCCAATTAGGGTAGCATGCAGCAAGTTTAAAACAAAGGGAAATGTTTGGTTTGAACACACACACACACACACAAATTGTGAAACTTACTGCCTCAGGGTATGCTGAAGATTAATAGTGTAAGATTTCAAAGGCGGTGAGGTTAAATTAACACAGAGTAGGTCCAGCCTTGGCTATTAATTAAGAAGATCACAGTCAGGTTCTTCTGATTTAACATAGCAGCTGCTCAGTTTGCTGAAAACAATGAGTTGTTGCATATTTTAGTTTTCCTATGCAGAGAGGTTATTCAGTTGAAAGCAACATTGTGGAGGGGAGTTTCATTCATGATCTTCATTAGCAGAGATGGCACTAAGTTTGTCGTACACTTTGTTGTTTAGGGGCTTGCTGAGCTGTGAGAAAATGATAAGGACAATGACAGAACATGAGCTTAAAAAAAAAAAAAGGGGCTGAGCAGAGCACCAGCATATTAAGTGACCTTGAACAGTTTTAACCCAAGAGTCTACAGTGGTTCATGAGATGGTTTGCTGGAAGCTACCAGTATTCATTGCTGAGCACTTCTGCATCAAGGTGTAGGGAGTGGCACCCTGGTTGGGAAGCATCACAAGATGGCAGCAGAGGCACAAGTGAAGTGTTTTCTAGGGTGCCCAGTACAGGCAGGAGCATTGATTCGCACTTGAAAGTTGCAGAGCACGGGCCTATGACATATTTTGCATATGTTACTTTATATGCATAGAGTCGTGTACATGATTTTCAGAGGGAAGCAAGCAGACTCCAACCCTTGCTCTCTGAGTTTATTCTTAGGTTAGGGATGCCAACAGGATTTTCTGAGCCCAGGATAATATGGGATAGTAATTTGTCCTTGGGGGCTAATTAAGATGGTGGGGGATTGGGTCTCTCACAGTGCTGTGCTTTTCAGTCTGCCAGCCATCCTGTAAGCCAGATGTGGGGAGCCTATGACATGGCTGATGGCCAGGGATGATGGGAGTTGTAGGCCAGCAACATCTGGAGGGCCAAAGGTTTCCCATACCTGCTATAAGCAAATGTGTTTTTTCCAAGTTTGTTTTATAAAGGGGGGTTGGATGAGGGAATCCTTGGTCCATGGGATAGGACTCAGGTCCTAGACCCACCTTAGCTACCTCAACACCACCTCTGAGTACAGGCCTCTGATGCCATGGACTGTACCTTAGTAGGCTCTGCAAAACTTTCAGTGTCTCTGCTGAGCTAAGAGACCTTATATCTCTGCAGGCATACCAACTCTGCCCACTTCCTTCACTCTGCAGTGGGTACTGATATATTCCAGAGACGTGGTCCAAGCATTTAGTTTGATGTTATGACAAGAATAATGCTCCCTCACTCTTCACAACAACAACAACAACAAAAGACCCTTACCTGTTGAATTCATTGTTGCCATTCCTTGAACTTTCCCACAAAGACTCTACTGATGAACTTTGGCTCGATTATCAAAGTTACATAGCTGCAGTGCTGTGCTGTTGGAGAAATTTGTCCTTCCAACATAGTCCAGTTTTTTAAATACTACAACAGCTTTTGTATATCTGAAAGCTTCTCATTGAAACATCAGCCTTTGTATATAGATTATCTCAAGTGATATTTTGCTTAAAACCAGGAACAATAAATGCTATTTTCCTGATAACACACTGCTGAGATTACAGACTATAAATGTAAAACTTGGGAAGAAAGAAAAATTATCTTCAGCTTGTTTTCCTTATAAATCTTCCATTACTCACAGTGTCGTAGCAAGACTGAAGTTACACTACTGGACAATGGAATGGTTTTAACACACCTCTAATTGTTCTGAACTATGAAATCCCACAAGAACTGCAAAATATCTTGCCTGTTTGCTTAGTGGGATGAAGTTCCAAGAAGAAAAGCCTCGAGGAGTGTCAAGGCAGAAGACTGAGTGTGACCGAAATGTGAAAGAAACCAAAGCAGTGTTTTTTTGTTAAGCAAGAACAAAGCAAGAAACATTCAGCAGGGAGCTCAATTTCCTGACAGTGTGCTACGAGAAGGAATGTCCTCTTACCAAGTCTTCAAAAAAATAAAAGAAAAACCCCAGCCAGCATTGTCCCTCATTAAAACTGTTTGTCAAAGAGGCTTTGATTGTTAAAAGCAAGTGACTGATAATGCAAAGTGGAGGGTGGGGTTTAAATTCAGGCATAACAGATATCCTGGCTCTTCAATTATTATTTTTAACAAACAGCTCTTGGAATGGTAATCACTTTGGTTCTATGGAGAATGCCTTAACCCTTTTCCATGCTGCTTTCCCAACATAACCTCCCACCTCCCAGGTACTATTTGCACTGTGAATACTAGGTTGGGGAGTGGGGCTTAAGGCCCTCCACTAATGCCACAGTAGTCCTGATCCACCTGCCGCTGCAGCTCCCTTTTAAAATAAACAAGCACAATTTATTTGCTTATTATATGATCATACACCTCCAGTGGCTTGTCTGATTTGTTCCTCCCTGTGCATGAGATCATATTTTGTATACAGGCAATTCCATGAAAATAACAACCTGCATGCTCATTTTTCGTTTTCTCATATATATATATATATACACATAGTTAACATGTTCTATATCTAAAGATAACTTTCCAAAGTTTCATTATCTGGCAACAGTTTTTCAAAATGGCATTTTGCACATGAAAAGAGCCACCAGAAGTGTGGAATGTAAAGTGATTCAAAATTTCTCCCTCTGCCTCTTTTAATGAGGTTCAGTTAAAAATTTCACGCTATATTATATTGATAGTTTTGCTTTCCCACCTGGTGAACTGGGAAGAAATTTTATGTTAAGAACAAAATCAGATGAGGACAATAAAATTTATGCTGGTTGCGCGTGTTACATTGATCACAAAACACCACTCCCCCACGCCAAAAAATGGGAAGAAAAATCTGTATGTTTTAATTTTATTCTCTTTTTGAGGTTCTAGGTATTAAAACTGTGCTGAGATCTGTATTTTGCACACATTTCTTGTGACTAACATAACACCACAACAGTGCAATGTACATAGCATACATGTGTGGCATTTAAATCTCCTATTTTCTTCTCAGATAAATTAATAATTATTAAGGAATCAATATTATCCACAAGGAACTGGCCTAAAGCAAGCAACTGTAAATTAAACTGATAATTAAACAGCCCCAGTACATGCACTGTTGTATACATTACTGGGCTGGAGAACCGCCAATGTCAAAATTCAAATTTCAAAGGATGTGTGTGTTTCAGTTCTCACATTGTTTTCGAAAGTGTAAACTATGCAAGTTTGCCTTTAGATGTGAATTAGACTGGATTTCTACACCTTCTCTAGCAAACTCTCTGTTTTGGGTCATGCTGCATCCAACGAGATTGGGTGCAAGAATGCAATAGCTTACATTATATTCTCAATTAAGTAGGATTCTACTATATCTGCACAAATTATGTATGAACACACAGTATATCTCCAAGTGTATTGCCTGTACAACCACGAGGAGATATCTAAGTGAATTCAGTAACATACAAGTTTCCTTTTGACCTTCATGCCAAATCAGTGAAGGTTGGGGTGAAGTAGGTATGCCCAGATACATTGAAAGAGGGAGCGTTCCCCATCCCTTTATATACTTTTGCCCATGTGTCCATGATAAACTCCCAAAGAAGGCTAGACTCTTCCAACCATCTGAACCTGCATACAGTACATATAGTGTGGGCACACATTCATTGTAACAACTGAATGCCCTTGACAATAACACTGTTCTTCCAGCTGACAGAATTTCTATTGATAGGTAGAATGATACTGGGGAATTATCTAGAAAATCCCTGTATGCTCCATTGCATGTGAATAAAAGCTACATGCATTCAGATCAACAAGTCTGTGTCCACAGTCCACTTCCA
The DNA here is from genome assembly GCF_964270895.1 of Podarcis filfolensis. Classification (NCBI taxonomy): domain Eukaryota; kingdom Metazoa; phylum Chordata; class Lepidosauria; order Squamata; family Lacertidae; genus Podarcis; species Podarcis filfolensis. The sequence continues at coordinate 36,300,546 of NC_139607.1, read as the reverse complement.
AGAAAATGAAGTACACGTTTACAGAAATGCACAGCAATTTGTAGCAAGACAATAAGGAGCATTATAAAAGGACGTGAGACCCATACTTACTCTGCTTCTTGGTTTGGCTGCCAAGGGGAATAGTGTGCCAGGCTAGGTGCACTGTTGGTTAGACCTTGGTCTCCTGCACGTAGATGTTGACAAAAGGGCATGTTAGAATGAAATTGGGCTGATGAGACTTTTGCTTAAATGCACAAAATCAGGGGGGAAATAAAATAAAATAAAATAACAGTTTGTCTTAAAATGACGTCTGCACTCAACCCATCACCATACAAACCCGATCAGAAAAGAAGGGAGAAGCTCCTCTGGGTTGTCTTTTAAAAAATCAGTTCCATTTCTCAGCTTGCTCATTGTTACGTGTAGGTCAGGTTTATGAGAACTTGACTCAAAGGAAACAAAAAAATTTCTACTGTGGCAAAACCTTTGGGGTGGGTTCAGTGTTTGTTTTTGTTTGTTTAAGCAGAAGCTCTCTGTTGCTGGCAAGGTCTCTGAAGAACTGGAGCAATGTGTGGCAATATTAAGAGAGGAGAGAGAGAGATGTTCTAAGTTGGTATCATCTCCATCCTGCTAGGAAGAGGACATGTGCTGCTCAGCAGTGTCAAGTTAGATGCTGCCCAGAGCACTGTGAGATGGAAATCGCAAGATGTGAAGAACTCATTGGAGAACAAGTCCTTAAAGTTCTGGCCCTCCAGCCAGCAAAGCTCTGCAAAGCCCATTAGCCTTTGTGATGCTTCACTGATTTATACTAACTGAGGATCCACTAAGGGTGAACAGGGGATAAAGCTAATGCTCTCTTTAAGCCACCAAGATCGACAGGAATCTCTTAATAATGCACAACTCTTCATCCAAGGGACTCAGAGTTCCTTTTTGAAACAACTGAGCACAGCCTTCTCTTGCCTCCTGTCTTAATATAATATCCCACCCAGGATATTAATAAGACTAAGTCTGTGAGTGAACTGCTATGGAAGCAGAACTCAAGCAGTACCAGAAGCCTACAAATGAGGCAAGAGCACTGCAAAATAAAGCTGCTCTCATTTAAATTATATCAACTAGAAATAAATATTGTGCCAGTTAGCTGGACTCAATATGTGAAATTCAACCCAGCTTCTCCAGCTGCCCCTTCAACCCAATCTTTCCTTGTCCCTTCAGTTCCTTGATGACTGAAAATCACTCCATCTAAAGCTCACTTGCTGATAACTCTCCTTCTCCTGCCAACAGCATAGAAACCCTTCTGTCATAGAATCATAGAATTGTAGAGTTGGAAGGGACTCTGAAGTCCATGTAGTCCAAGCCCCTGCAATGCACAAATCCTAAGTAAGATTGGTCATCTAATCCCTGCTTAAAAACCTCCAAGGAAGGAGATTTCACCACCTCTTGAGGGAATCTGTTCCATTGTTGAACAGCTCTTATATCAGAAAGTTATTCCTGATGATTAGTTGGAATCTCCTTTCTTGTAACTTGAATCCATTTGTTTAAGTCCTACCCTCCAGAGCAGGAGAAAACAAGCTTGTTCCATCCTCCATGTGACGGACTTCAAGATATTTGAAGATGGTTATCATGTCTTTCTCGTTCTCCTCTTTTCCAGGCTAAACATACCCAGCTCCTTCAAGTGCTCCTCATAAGGCTTGGTTTCCAGACCCTTGATCATCTTGATTGCCCTCCACTGCAAACATTCATCAACATCTTTCTTAAATTGTGGTACCCAGAGCTGGGCCATGTATGGTCTGGCAAAGGCAGAATAAAGAAGTACTATGACTTCTCTTGATCTGGACACTATACTTCTGTTGATGCAGCCTAGGATAGCATTAGCTTTTGTTCTTGCTGCATCACACTGTTGACTCATGTTAAGCTTGTGGTCTACTAAGATCCTTTTCACATGTGCTAAAGGCAAACTGGGTTTCTTCCACCTTATATTTGTGCAGCTGGTTCTTGCTGCCTAAGTGTAGAACCTGACATTTGTCCCTATCAAAATTCATTTTGTTAGTTTTGGCCCAGTTCTCTAATCTGTTTAAGGTTATCTTGAATCCTGATTCTGTCTTCAGCAGCACTAACTACCCCTCTGTAGTTTGGTGTCATCTGCAAATTTGATGAGTATCCCCTCAATACCTTCATTCAATAAGTTTATAAAGATGTTGAACAACAACCGGCCCAGGACAGAACCCTGTGGCACTCCAATTGTCACTTTTTTCCAGGATCATGAGGAGGAGGAGAAGGAGGAGGAGGAGTTTGGATTTGATATCCCACTTTATCACTACCCTAAGGAGTCTCAAAGTGGCTAACAATTTCCTTTCCCTTCCTCTCCCACAACAGATAGGTAGCCGTGTTGGTCTGCCATAGTCAAAACAAATTTTTTTTTTCCTTCCAGTAGCACCTTAAAGACCAACTAAGTTAGTTCTTGGTATGAGCTTTCGTGTGCATGCACACTTCTTCAGATACACTGAAACAGAGGCTGCCATCAAATGCCAACAGTGTCCTTCAGCTCTCTATATTGGACTAACAGGCCAAACCTTACGCCAAAGAATAAACGGACATAAATCAGACATCAAGAATCACAAGACAGAGAAACCAGTAGGAGAACACTTCAATCTCTCAGGACATTCTATACAAGATCTCAAAGTAGCTGTATTACTACAAAGGAATTTCAGAAATAGACTGGAAAGAGAAGCTGCTGAATTGCAACTCATTACCAAACTTAAAACCATGGAGAGACCTGGTCTGAACAAAGACATTGGATTCTTATCTCATTATACATGACAAAGCCATTTTTCTTCTCACCCCTTGCTTTTTCCTGTAAGACCTATTGCAGTCGTTAAGAGTCGTCAACAGGCTCATCACAGCTATCTGCCAACCACCCATTCCCACCACCCTTCTGAGTAATACCCCTCCCCACCTTCTCACTCTATAGAAGGATCTGGCAACTTCTGTTTCAGTGTATCTGAAGAAGTGTGCATGCACACGAAAGCTCATACCAAGAACTAACTTAGTTGGTCTTTAAGGTGCTACTGGAAGGAAAAAAAATTTTTTGTTTCTCCCACAACAAACACTCTGAAGTGAGTGAGGCTAAGAGACTTCAGAGAAGTGTGACTATCCCAAGGTCACCCAGCAGCTGCATGTGGAGGAGAAGTGAATCAAACCCGGTTCACTAGATTACGAGTCCACTGCTCTTAACCACTACACCACACTGGAGCCATTAGTGGGCACACTTTGGCAGTCAGTCAACTAACTACAAATCCTCTATGCCATCTGTGTCACCCCTGTCTCTCCCCTCCCCTGATCATTTACTAGCTTCCCTTGTTCTTCTGAGCTTAGGTCTTTTCACTTTATTCCTTCCATCCTTTAATTTCTATTGCTTTCTTTTGAGATTTTTGTCCCTTGTCCTTCCGGCCTTTCTCTGGTGTCATGTTAATAGCACATAGCAGATTGTTTCCCAGCCGAAATGACCTTTCATTTTACTCACAGAAACAGCATACTTCATAACTATGTTATCTTCTTGAAAGCTTCCTCTTGAGCAAATGGAATTTTTTACAACTGTTTGATTCCATCATAGCAGTTTACCCAATGGCTAAGAGATGTCTAAGGAAGGGGGCAGAAACTGCCAGTAACTTGCTTACCATATTTCTGTTACTAATGTTTGTAAAAACTGTATAATGAACATGATACCAACTTGTGAAGTGAAACCACCATCCTGGAAAATTGTATGTTTCTTTTTGTAAGAGTTCCTTTTGAAAGCCTGGAAAACACAAAAACCTGAAATGGGTGTTTGTTTATGTATCTTTCTTTACACTCAGGATTACGTGGAGAATTTTAACATAACAGGCCAGTGATAGACAGCATATAATAGATTAAAAATAAAACTTTAATGAAAAATAATATCATTCCATGCCAGCAAAGCAAGAATTTTGGTTCAGCTCCATGGCTCTGAAGTCTGTTAAACTTATTTCAATTGATTTGTCAATTAAATAAAATAACTTGCTATCTGTGAGACTGAATGAATAAATAAAAGGCAAAAAACAAACAAACAAATAATGGGAAGGCCAAGGTAAGGTGCTTAAACAATAGTTAATGTCAGTCTATTGAGATGCAATGGTTTACTTACGGAAAAATAACTCAAATTGCAGTGATCTTTGCTATAATTTCTATAGCGTGATGTGTTATGAGAAACATGGGTTATATAACATATTACTAGGCAGGTTACATGTTATGCGAAACATGGAGCTTGACACTGTTGCCCTGTGTCAAGTCCTTACACTTACCACCATAATATATAGCAAAACTTACTCCATGTCTTCCTGACATCATCATATTGTGTGTTTCTCTGCATCTCCTTCCATATATTGCTATTTCTGTGCAATAGCAATATTGCACACCCCACCAGCCTGTCTTTATTTGAAGGGAGTTTTAGCAAGGCCTGAGTGGATGACAAGGTCCCATTCAAGTGGTCTCATATTCCAGGGCAATGACAAAAGGTCAAGCCGCATGCCTGGCTGCTCTTTACCACACTGCTGCTTCACCCCTCCAACCCATAATTGCCTGCCATAAAAGCCAATAGTTGAGCATGAATGCAAGCTCAAATTTATCAAGGAAATGTGCTATTCTCGTAAGTACTGTTATCACACGTTTCCCTTTGATTTGTATAAGAAACACACAGGAAATATCAATGTGCTATTAATTGCATAGATTTTGCTGACCACTCCAAGGGGCGCCTGAGGCACAAACAACACATCATTAATGCCAGCCCAAACCATTTCCTTTCTTAATAATGCAGCGTGTTCTCTCCAGTTCTACCATTCATGAAGCTTTTTTCCAGTAAATTAAGAAGTCCCTGCTGAGAAGTACTGGTAAAAGAAAATAAAATAAAAGCAGTAATCAGAAAACAGACAATTTATAACTATATTAATATAAACCCCAGGGCTTCAATCCTAAAATAAGTTCACTTAAGGAAGTACATGGAAGGAAAGCTTCTCAATCTCTCCCCACAATCTGGAGTTGTCTGCAACTCACCCGTCGCCGTCCACATTCACAGAAACTTCCCTTGATAGTTAGGACACCCTCCTCAGCAATGCGTCATGGTGTGGTGGGGTGGGGGTGGCTGGAAATTGTTTCTCCAGAGCTTAGGGTTAAAACAACAGTCTTGGAGATGGTTCAGACATGAGTGGAGGAAAGATGTGGTTGAATACACTGCACTGGTGGGGGCTTATATCAAGCCTACCTAGTGATAGTGAAGGCATTTTTGCTGCCTCCATGACATCCTCATTATGTCATCTGGCATAGCTTTTCTGGGTTGTGCAAGGCCTCTTACAATCTGATATGAAGGAGGTGGTGGAACCAAAGGTAGCTCACTGTGAATTCTTTGCAAAGCATTTTGAGGACAAAGTCGCTTGCCTCCACCAGGAACTTGACTCTGCTGTTATAGCAGATGAATTTCAAAGGGGATCCAGAGCACTGTCTGGTTTCTGGGCCCAGTTCTGGTTTTGAGCTCTAAAGCATTAAACAGCTCAGGACCGCAGTACCTCAAAATCTGCATCTCTCCATATGAACTCACCTGGACCCTGCAACCATCATCCTAGGCCCTTCTTCATGTGCCACCTCCATGAGAGGTCTGGAGGGCAGCAACATGAGAACAGGCCTTTTTCACAGTGGCTCCCTGTTTGTGGAATTCTCTCCCCAGAGAGGTTCACCTGGCGCCTTCATTATACACCAATAGGTGCCAGGTGAAAATATTTTTCAGGCCTTTGGCTGATTAACATCCTATACCCTTTTAAATCTGTTTGTGTGAGGGGTTTACTGGTTTGTTTTGTTTTTGTTTTTATTATAAGTTTTGTGTTTTTATCTTGTATTTCTGAGCCGCCCTGAGATCTATGGATGAAGGAAAGTATACAAATTTAATGAATACAAATAAATGGCAATCTGTACTACTTCAATGGTTTTAATGCCATGTTTGCCATGTTCATTGTCTCACTTCAAAACATGGTAAGCCAGCTCTATAGTATATGGGGGCCGAGGTTGAATGGAGCTGGATTCTAGAGGGCCACAGATCCCCCACCCCTGAGTTAAGGGATCAAATACAAACACTTTTCTCAATTTTATTTTAGAAAATTCTTCCTGTTAATCTTTCCATGGCGGTTTTCCCCACCCGCTCTTCCAGCAAAGCTATAACTACAGACCTGCAATCAAAATAAATAAATAACGATAGACTAAATATTTCACAGCAACAGTGATCAGAAAATAAGGGAAACCAGAGAGGGGTTAGAGAGAGCACAAGCACACACTGATTGTTTTCTGACTTGCATGGAATTTCAAATGAGCCCTTGACAGTCTTCTTTGATACTGCCTTCTATAGCAGTGATGAAGAGCCACCAGCTTCTTTCTAGTTACCCCCATGGCTTAATGAAGAGGAGAGGCAGAAATTGCATACTGCCATGCAGAATGACCTTGTCTGATAAGTCTGTTTTGCCTTCTCTGCAATAGGTGGCAAGGGCACGCAGGATACAGCAGCCTGTTTTTCCTGCACCTTAATGAGAAAAATTGACCTGTTTGTCCACCAGCTGCCTTCTTTTGTTTCAAATGCAAGTCATTTCTGGAGGATCCTTGTTCTGTGCTTCAGCGTAGAAATCAAGCAGAATCCCCTGTAGAATGGCTTGCGGCTAGCAACGTCTTTCAGCTCTGCACAAGTGGCAGGGAAATGGGCCTTCAAACTGGCACATGAATAGCATAGCATGACACAATGCCCTACTATTAGTTTGGATAATGTTGAGGTTGGAATTGAGCCAGTTCAGAAGATATAGCAGAAGTAGGGCACGTGGAGAAGAAGAATGCAACAAGTTTGGACGATAGCAGCCAGTTTAGGTGATTGTGGCTGGACACATGGTCAAAGGTAAAATCACAGAAGTAGTTACTGGATCAAAGCTGTGTGAGCAGTCCATAAGGACATGACAAATGGTTTGCAGGTAGGTATTTGAACAATACTTTGTCACTTACAAGGGAAATAAGCAGCAGGTTCTGAGGGAGATATGCCTCGCTTTCTGGAAGCAGTCTAGAAGCAAATTCAGAAAGGTTCCTTCATAATAATCACAGCCATGCCCCCTTCTAAGTTTATATAACCTTCTAAAATTATTATTGTTGTATAATTATGAGATTATTGGATAATCAGAGATGAGTTGCAATAATTAATGTGGATCTCTGTGTGTTTCCTTTCAGATAGACCTCCTGTTTTCTGTGCATTTACATGGGCAAATGATTTGGACAGTTCAAGTATCTTCTTTCAGAGTGACTTGTGTTGTGTTTTCCTTGAGGTTCCAGTGTACTCTACAGAACACACACACCATTCTCTTGAAACTGAAGCACCCTGTGTTATCGGTGCTCCTAAATGCTTAGATATGGAACATGCAGGACAACTCCTTTCCAGGGTTTTCCCCACATGCTTTCTCCAGAGTGACCCTGGGAGTCCATTCTCAGTAGCTGACTCACCTTTTACTCTGATTGGCTTTGATCAACCCATATGATGTGAAGACTTATTCTCAGTTGCTAAAATGCTCCCCTTTTGTGCTGATTGGGCAGCTCTAGGAAGCTGGAGACCCTGCTTCAGAAATAGTAGTTTCAGGCTTTCTACCCAATGGCATGTAGGAAATTCTATATGCCAAAGCCAAAATATTTCCGAACATCATTAGAGGGGAAAGGCAACCATCTTCTTGCTGCTACTTATTTAAAACAAATGGCAATGTTGTTTAAAGTTGCTTCAAGTCAAACTGGAAATTGACTGCAGAGCATTCGATATGAGGGACTGCTTCATTATTAAAAGGGCTTCATGCAAATTTAAAATTTCCATAAAATCTTTCTAGTGTTTGTAGGTATACCCACATGGAAAAGTGTTGAGTGTGAATTTGCATATTGCAGATTATCGCAAAATGAGAGTGGGGCAATCAACGATTATATTAAACTCTGCTACGCCTGCAGATTTGATATTGTCCTGTGGCTTCATTAAAGGGAAGGTAGCAGATAAAAAAGATGTTATGGTTTCCATCTGGCCTCGTATACAGCCATAATAGTCTTCCTAATGAAGGAAATAAAAGGAAAACAAAATCCTGCCCGCAATCTACTTCATTCACTAATATGAAAATGTCTCATTAAACAAATGGCTACCAAGTACAAGTGTTTCATGACCTCTAGCAAATTAATGTTAAAATAAAAAAGCACGTGAAACTGTTTTGAGGTTTGCACCGCTGTTAACATGTCCTGTTAATAGGAGTGCTGGAAATGTTAGTTTTGCAGTTAAAAATTAAGGACTTGCTTCCAGTAAACAATGCAAGGCTCATTACTTACTTAGTATCTTGTCAGCAACATTAGGGGTGGGTAACTCATTTAGCACTGAATTCTGCCTTCAAATTATAATGCAAGCTGAAGAACAGAATGAAATGTTCATATGTTTCATTTACATGCATTTTGTATAGATTTATAGAAACCTGGCAGGCATCAACCAAAGGCTATGGGTGGCAGACATTAGAGTCCATTCACTACAATTCTGTCTATGCTATTTATGTTCACCTAGTATTAATGCATACACAATATATATGACTGGTTGTAGTGTAGTCTAAGCATATTAATATTCAGAATGAGGTCCCATTGCTTACTTTTTCATATTGAAAGAGGAATAGGCAAATTCATAGAAGATAGTGGTATGTTCTTCCTCCATTGCTGAAAGCACATGTAATACTAGTTTTTGGAAATCACAGTCGGGGAGACCACATTTGGGCTTCCCAAAGGCATCTGGCTGGCCATTGTGACAACAAGATGTTGGACTGGATCGGGCCTTTGGCCTGATCCAGCAGACATTTTCTTGTGATCATTTATTGGTCCCTAGTAACCTTCAGTTCTAACATGCCATTTGTCCATTGTTCACAAACACTTACTAAATTAAGAGTTGCATGATGGTAGTTATCTAAAAGGATTAAGAGCCAATGACCCCAGTTCAGCCAAAATATTATCCTTACCTGAAAATGTAAATCCCACGGAACCCAACAGTACTTATTTCCGAGAAAAGATGCTTAGGATCCTTCTGACAGCACATTAAATTCAGTGGAATATGTTAGTCCTAACTAACTTAGTTTGAAAGCATATCAAAGTGCAAGTAGATAAATAGGTACCGCTCCGGCGGGAAGGTAAATGGGAAGGTATCCAGCTTGCACCGTGCGCTGCTCTGGTTCGCCAGAAGCGGCTTAGTGATGCTGGCCACATGACCCGGAAGCTGTACACCGGCTCTCTTGGCCAATAAAGTGACATGAGTGCCGCAACCCCAGAGTCAACCACGACTGGACCTAATGGTCAGGGGTCCCTTTACCTTTAACTAACTTAAATCCTATTGGCTTCAATGGGACTTACCTGTAAATAACTTCAGCTGGATTGGCGCCAATGGTTTATAATAGTTCATGATGATGTTGTGGCCAATATTAGTAGTTTTAAACCTCTTCATTATCAAGTACTAACTTTCATTTACTTATATCTATAAAAAAAAATCAATTGAACTCAGTAGGATTTACTTCCAAGCAACTACACTTATAAATAAAATAATAATAATAATAATAATAATAATAATAATAATAATAATAATAATAATAATGTGGTACAGTTCAACAGAAATGGCAATTCCAAGGTTATATATTATATGAGCAAGTCTGTTAGTCTGTTCTGTGAAAGCTTACACCGAACAGAGCATGATCACCTGACTTTGCCCACTAGTTTTCAATGCAACTGTCTTACACCAACCCCTTGTCCAAGAATAGGACTAAAACAAACTCTCCTGAACTAAAGAATGATCTAATACTCTGTTGACCCTACACCAGGCATAGGCAAAGTCGGCCCTCCAGATGTTTTGGGACTACAACTCCCATCATCCCTAGCTAACAGGACCAGTGGTCAGGGATGATGGGAGCTGTAGTCCCAAAACATCTGGAGGGCTGAGTTTGCCTATGCCTGCCCTACACTTATAAGCAAAATCAAAATGATTACTCGAGTGAATGTAGCCTAATGCTTAGAGCAGAAGACTAGAAATGAGAGACCTGGGTTTCAATCCACACTCATCCACTCTTGCGCAGTAACTTCACAAACCCGTTGTGACCCCCCCCCCCCCGGGATGGGCAGTAGGGGAGTCATGCACATTACTTGGGGCTCCTTGCATAAAAGGCGGGATATAAATATTTATTTATAACGGGCACTCCCTGAGGGAAATAAATGCCTTGGGGAATCCTTTGTTGTTGTTTAGTTGTTTAGTCGTGTCCGACTCTTCGTGACCCCATGGACCAGAGCACACCAGGCACTCCTGTCTTCCACTGCCTCCCGCAGTTTGGTCAGACTCATGTTTGTGGCTTCAAGAACACTGTCCAACCATCTCTTTCATCCCCTTCTCCTTGTGCCCTCTATCTTTCCCAACATCAGGGTCTTTTCCAGGGAGTCTTCTCTTCTCATGAGGTGGCCAAAGTATTGGAGCCTCAGCTTCATGATCTGTCCTTCCAGTGACCACTCAGGGCTGATTTCCTTAAGAATGGAGAGGTTTGATCTTCTTGCAGTCCATGGGACTCTCAAGAGTCTCCTCCAGCACCATAATTCAAAAGCATCAATTCTTCGGCGATTAGCCTTCTTTATGGTCCAGCTCTCACTTCCATACATCACTACTGGGAAAACCATGGCTTTAACTATACGGACCTTTGTTGGCAAGGTGATGTCTCTGCTTTTTAAGATGCTGTCTAGGTTTGCCATCACCTTTCTCCCAAGGAGCAGGCGTCTCTTAATTTTGTGACTGCTGTCACCATCTGCAGTGATCATGGAGCCCAAGAAAGTAAAATCTCTCATTGCCTCCATTTCTTCCCCTTCTATTTGCCAGGAGGTGATGGGCCCACTGGCCATGATCTTCGTTTTTTTGATGTTGAGCTTCAGACCATATTTTGCGCTCTCCTCTTTCACCCTCATTAAAAGGTTCTTTAATTCCTCTTCACTTTCTGCCATCAAGGTTGTATCATCTGCATATCTGAGGTTGTTGATATTTCTTCCGGCGATCTTAATTCCGGCTTGGGATTGATCCAGCCCAGCGTTTCGCATGATGAATTCTGCATATAAGTTAAATAAGCAGGGAGACAATATACAGCCTTGCCGTACTCCTTTCCCAATTTTGAACCAATCAGTTGTTCCATATCCAGTTCTAACTGTAGCTTCTTGTCGCACATAGAGATTTCTCAGGAGACAGATGAGGTGATCAGGCACTCCCATTTCTTTAAGAACTTGCCATAGTTTGCTGTGGTTGACACAGTCAAAGGCTTTTGCATAGTCAATGAAGCAGAAGTAGATTTCTTTCTGGAACTCTCTAGCTTTCTCCATAATCCAGCACATGTTTGCAATTTGGTCTCTGGTTCCTCTGCCCCTTCGAAATCCAGCTTGCACTTCTGGGAGTTCTCGGTAAGAATATCTTAAATATACAGTTACAGCACTGAATAGCTGAAATACACACACATGGTTTTCTCTCACCAATCTTGATGCACTAATTATTTTTTTTATGTTTGCATCTCTTTTCCAAAACAAGATGTAAACCAGACCATATACAAAGAAGAGGAAGGGGAATAAAACCCCAGCAATTTCAATGATTTCAACATGGTTCCAAAGAGCTTCTCTGTTCCTACTGAGACTTTACACAAGATGCTGTTTTCTATCTAAAGGAAGACATTTCATTTTTCTTGTTTTGTTTTTTTCTTACTAAACTATTGATGAACAGGCTGTTTTCTAAATAAATTCATAAGAAATGGAAGACAGAGCTCGAGGAGGTAATTACAAAAGCATGACAAGGGACAGAAATCTGCCTGCCTCTCCTGCTGCAATTATTTCTTTATTGGAAACTAGAGGCTTTGCATTGGCTGCTTCCCCCCTGTGCTTCCCAGTGAATTATTTGGAAAAAGAGCAAAATATTGGAAATTATAAGAGCTGAGACAGGAAAAAAAACCAACTCGATTTTTTGGGTTTTGGCAGAATAAATCTTTCCCTATGATTGCCAACATTGGCCGGGGAGGTGTGGGGGACAGACTTTGGTAACCTTATTGTGATTTCTTGACAAGATAATGTTCTTTCTATGCATTTACACACTTTAGCTTGGAGAATCAGGGGAAATAGGTATTTGGAATGTGAACTGCAATAGATACCAAAATGGCAGTGGCTCCCGTCCTTGCATCCAGAAAGCAGTAAAATCCTCTAACATCCGAGAATCTCCCCCTCGGGCAGAGCTTGAACAGTAAACATTTAACAAACACAACTCCCATCTTGTCTTTCCTCTCCCCGTGTGTCATCTGTTTCATTTTATTGTTTGTTTCAGTTGTTTCTTTTACACAGAACTGTGGGCTAATCAAACTATCAACCTTCTGGGTTTAAGCTGGATCACTGCAGGGATCCATAAGGGAGAGGTTTTGCTTTGTATTTCAATGCATTGGTAGGGAGTTCATGATGGGTTGTTGTTGTTTTTTGGTGTCTCTCTGTGTTTTAATCACAGCCACCTCTGTTATCTTTTTCTACATGTGGGAATGGCAGCAGCTGGCAGGATACAGCAGCTGGCAAGGTAGGTACTCAAGGATCAAAAGAACCAGAGCCCCTGAGGAAAAGTTTTGCTCCGTCTGCCTGAAGTTCAAGATGATGGCCACAACTGGAAAAAAGAAGAAGAAAGGATATAGACTCCCCCCCCCCCCACACACAAAAGAGCAGGATGGGCGATAAGAGGCATTTTTGCTTCTTGTGGGATTTTGCTTATGGGCTGAGATGGACTACTTTACCATTGTATATGGGAGTTGGGTCTTGCCACCTAGGTAATGTTGAGGAAGTCTTGGACAGGCCTGAATAACGGTGGTCACAACAACCTCTCTGGTACCCTGCTGCCTCTTTGAGGGTTAATAGTACAGTGAGGAAGGGAGCCTGTGGCATTCTTTGCAAGACCACAACTCTCAGAATATTCTTAGCTTCCTCTTACACCAGAGGAGAGGGCTTAGAGCTACCCTTGGTGCCTGCTCATCATAGCATAGCCGCTGCTTCTTCCCTTATGGCTGCATTCTACACATGCATCAGTCTTCCCCCAATCTTCCTTGGAGATCTCTTTTTGAGCCTCCCTTGGCTCTATCCTTGGTCCTCCCTCATTCTCTGCGGCCTTATAAAGGACTCCTTCTGTGATGCTTATCTTCCATCCTGCCCTCCTGCAGGGCACCTGGGCTTGATTCCATATAGGGTTCATGAATAGGAAAGCAAATAGGCTCAGCATCCCCTTCACTTTCAGCACAGCTCACTAAAGTTTTCAGGAGGAACGGTATACACTTTGAACCCCATATAACTTACCCTTTTGATGTTGTTGCTTCTGCTTCTGCTGTTGCTGTTAAGATTTCTTCACCGTGAGGTGCCAGGGTAGTTTACAGTCATTTTAAAATGCAATGTTAAACTCCGCCAAAGTATTATTGGTATGATAGAACCATACCAGCAAGGAAGCCGATGATGGGTTCCAAACTTCTGGGAGTATCATGTGGGCATCATAAGAGCTCTGCAGAACTCAGAAGGGTCAGAGTATGTACATCCACACAAATGAGCTTAGGAGGTCCAATAGTGCCGCATACCAGAGATCTCGAAACGAAGTTCCAGGTGTTTTTCCCTTGGCCATCCCACAAGAAAAGTAAATGTGTGCATAATCCATGGAGGCTGTACATTACTGGAAGAGTTGCAAGTCATCGTTGACCAACTGCCTTACTGAATTCCATGTTGTCTTTCCATCAGTTGAAATTTAGATTGGCAACACCTCAGGGCAGACCTCATGCTGCTCTTTAAAGTGCCATCCACATTGATGGCAGTGACAGGCAAACTCCCCTCAGTTCATCTGGACAGTTCATTTTGGTACTCAGTGAGCATTCGTAAACAAACAAACAAACAAACCACATTTGTTTTCCAAGAGAGTTTTCTCCATGCTTGTAATGTTGGGGAGAGGCCACAGCTCAGCAATGGAATGCATGCTTTGCATACAGAAGGCCCAGGTCCAATCCTTGCCATCTCCAGCTATGGGAAATAATTAGAAAGGCCCTCAGCTTGAATGCTGGAGAGCCACTTTCAGTCTGATAGACAGCACTGGACTAGTGGTGTGACCAATTATAGCTTCTTGTGTACTGCATGCATTAACGTATTGCCTCCCTGGGAATTGCAGCTTGATTTCACCAGCTCTGAATCCACTCCTTAACACCAACTGTTATGGAGACCCACCTGGAAATTTAGGTGCTTCCTCTCCCTAGCTAACACTTCCAGGGACATAAGAAGGTTTTAGAGATGGAGTACGAATCAATAGTTATGCAAAGCATTTGCAAGGATCAAATAAAATTCATTGACCCAAACTGAGATGACTCTCACCAGACAAAAGACTGCTTGCTCAAGTAGTCCGATCATGTAGTCCATGGCAACCAATAAAGTTTCACAGAGAATAATATGTTAACTTAGATTCATGCATTTCCTAGGGCAACTGACATGTTGAATTCTGACCATACATCTATGCATAAATAATATCACTGATGTTACTGTGTAGAACACCTTCAAGTGGGCGGGACCATAATTTGGGTAAGGATCCCTCATAGTGCCATTGTGCTGGTCCGGGGGGGAGGTTACCGTGGGGCGAGGTCCAGGACCTGAGTCAAGGGTCAGCAGACAGTCCTCCATGGGCGAAGCGGGGTCCACAGCAAGGAGCCAGGCAAGGACAGGAACTCTGGGGGAACCGGACTGGGTGCTGGCCGAAACAGCTCTTCAACGATGTTGCTCCTGCAACCTGGGACCGGGCTGACTGGCCTTTATCTTCTCTGAGGCCAGGGGCAGTCCCGGCCCCCAGGAGACCCGCCTCTTCTGGCCTTAAGGCGAGCACTCCTCCTGGGAGAAACCAGTTCCCTCCGCCTCTCTGCCCTGAGCCTCTGCAGTTCAGGAGAGGCTGAAGGGTTACTGGACCCAGGGGGAGACTCACCTGTAGGCACTGAGTCCTCAACCACCTCCGGAGCCAGAGTGGATTCACCTGGTGCCTGCTCCTGAGGATCCGGCACAGGTGCAGGCACTTCAGAATCAAGGCCCTGCCCCAGTTCAGCCGGCCCTGGAGGCGGGGACTCCTGTGCAGGCTGGGATTCCTCCGGTTCAGCCTCTGAATCGGATTCCCAGGCCATCACAGCCATTGACCTCTGCATACACAGAAAAGTATGCTCTAGCTCAATGTGCAGCTCAATGTAGCAGACAGGGTTGGCCTGACACAAGATGCAGTTGAAAACACAGCTAGCCAATACTGTATACAACATCAATGTCTTACATAGAATATAAAAGATGTATAGAAAGGACTTTATGAACTGAAAACAGAGAGAATGTATACACTTTCGTTACCCAATAAAATCATATATATACCTGTCAGAGCTACCCTAGGTCCCAGCTCACAAAGGACCAACGCTGCTTCGTTGTTAAGTATAAAAGTCTTTATTGAAGTTCAGATTCACTTCCAGAGCCGCAGCGCGCAGCTCCACGTCTCAAGTGTCAGACCACTGATGCTCCGTCTGAGTCTCCTCCCCCTTGACACCAATTTAAGATCCTAGCCTTGCTCCACCTTCTCCGCTGCTCCTTCCTCCTCTGGGTCCGCCTGCCCGCTGGGGTTCTGCCCTTTCTAGCCTCTTCTCCCGCTGATTCCCCTGAGCCTTCTCCCTCCCTCCGGCGGGCTTTAGAAGCTGGTTCCCCATCCGGGTCTCCTGCTGTTCCGCGCGCCTGCACATTTGAACTTGGCGCACGCGCCCAGCCAGCAGCTTTCCTCCTGACCGTTCCACTGCTGCTGTCACTGCTTCCCCCTTCGGGAGGGCTAGCTGCAACTGACCTCCCCTCCGTTGGAGGCGTGGTCAGCCCTGACTCCCTCTCTGGAGGAGACACTGCCCCTGACACATGTGACTCTCCCCCCCCACTACGCTCTGGTGGGGAAACTGGTCCCGATCCTCCACTGCTGCTTTGGGGTTCCCCTCTGGCTCCTTGTTTCTGGTGCGTCCCCCCTGGGACCCCCCTTGCCCTGACCATCGGCGCCCCCTTCTGGGAATCTTCTGATTCGCTGGAGAAGCTCATGGAATCTCTTGGGCCACTGTCATACTCCCCTACGCTGCCCTCGGATTCTTCCCCTTCGCTCTCCCAATCCTCTCTCCCCAGTGCTCCTGCTCCTGATTCCCTGAGAATACCGTATTTTTCGCTCCATAAGACACACTTTTTTCCTCTTAAAAACTAAGGGGAAATGTCTGTGCGTCTTATGGAGCGAATGGCTTCCCCTGCCAGCCCCACAAGCTCTGGGAGCAGCAGGAAGGCTGCGCGCAGCCTGTCCGCTGCTCCCTGAGCTGCTCTTTGGGGCTGGGGGGAGGAACCCAGGCTTCCCCCGCCAGCCCCACAAGCTCTGGGAGCAGCGGGAAGGCAAGCTCCTGAGCAGCTCTGGGGTAGCCTGAGAAGCCTCCGCAGGGCAGCGGGGAGCCTTCATCCGGCTGCCCTGCGAAGGCTTCGGATGGCTATCCCTGGCTTTTGCGGGAGGTAGGGGAAAGGCAGAGCACGTGCTCTGCCCTTCCCCCACTTCCTGCAAAAGCCAGGGATAGCCGTGCTCCCTTTAAAGAGCGCACGGCTCTTGTGGGAGGTGGGGGAAGGGACAGAGTGAGGCTCTCTCACTTCCCCCACCTCCCACAAAAGCCCCCAAGAGCTGCGCTCCCTTTCAAGAGCCGCCCTGCAGTAAGTGCCAGCCCCTGTGGTGTGGCACCCAGTGCCGGCCGTGTTTCATTACGTTTGTTGATTGAAGTAATAAGTTTTGTGAGCCCATTTTTTTAAAAAAAAAATTTAAAGCTCATATTTTTGTCGTTTTGTCACTCCCCTCAGTGATGACACCTGGGGCAGTCCGCACCCCCTGTACCCCCCTTCCTCTGTCACTGCTCAGTGGTTTAGACCACAGCACCACCCAGATGAAAGCAGCTGAATGGGCATATATGGGGAAGGCGATCCTACAAGTAAACTGGTCCCAAGCTGCTAAGGGCTTTATATACGAATAGTAACAACTTGAATTGACCTGGTAGAAAATAGGCAACCAGTGCAGATCTCCAAGAAGAGGTGTTATATGCTGCAGTTAGTGTTTAAATGATTGAAATGAAACCTAGAGAAACTCTTCCCTGCCAGGAAAAGTTGCATTGTTTGATATTGGTTCAGTAGTGAAATTGTTTGAAACTGGAGTGGAGAAAACTGCAGCCCTCCTAATGTTGCTGTATTCCAGTTCCCATCAATCCCAGCTCACACAACCCAATGTTCAGGGGTGATGGGAGTTGGAATCCCAGAACATCTGGTGGGCCACAGGTCCCTCACTCCTAGTTTCAAGGAATTCGATGGTGAACAAAAATGGTGGCAACCTTAGTTACTTACAAAGGGTTCTATGCCTTGCTTTGGCAAGGAAAAGTGCCCCAATTTTGAGTCCTACTCAGAAGCAATAAATGCCTACAGCAAATCTCAGATGCGTCACAATTCTCTGAATCACTTGGTTAAACTTATACTGTTGTTTTGGTATAATTTCCATTTAAAGGCCAGTAGAGGTCTTCTGGCCTGCTGCTTTTGTGTTGCAATTTTCTCTCTTCGCTGTGAAGCTAATGAATTTTTACATACTCAGTCAAAAGGTTTCCCAAGGTCCTCTATTATTCATTTACATTAAACGGCATGAACTTGCACTTTAATTGCAGAGCATTAAATTACAGGTTGTTGGAAGTACTTTCTGCTTTTCTTTCTTTGCCTATACTGTTGATGCTCCTCCCGTATTAATGAATTCATTTGCAGCACCATAAACAAATGTTGAGTAAGGGTAATTCTTAACTGTTCCCTCCCCCTTCCTCTAATTTTGGTTTAATATTACAATATTATTCTGGATGCAAGCATGTGTGCATGTGATCATCTCTCCTCCTCTTGATTTAAAATTCTTAGGACGAATTCTTATTTGTCAAAAACTGGCAATGCTAGAATGTTAGGATAGTGTAGTGTAGTGCTTAAGGCTGCAGTCCTGTAGGCACTTTTTGGAGGAAGGAGAGGGCATGAATCATAGTCAGTTGGCTGTTGTTCTTCTTCAGAAGAATTACCAAGCAAATATTTTAGTTAATAATATCTTTCGAATTCTCAAATATTTCTAGATCTCCTGTTGCTGCTGCCACCGCCTTTATAGCAAGGGTTGAGAAACCTTGGTACCCGGCTTAATTTCCTTAATTTTCCTAATTTAATATGGGTGGTAATAGCCCAGAGGTACAGGAAAGGCATGGGAAGGAAAAACAGAGAGAAGCTGTTGGTCCACCTGCAAATCTGGACCTGCCTGGATATGGTCCCCAAAAGATTATCCCTGAGGGAATATGGTTTCCAACATATAAAAGGCTCTGCACCCCTGCTTGATGGGATGTCAGTGTAGTTTTTTTGCTTTATAAAATGGGATTCCCAACACTCCAACCCTGTGATCTTTGCTTTGCTGATAAAACACTATGGTGGTTTTCCTTTTCCTTTTTTTGCCATTTCACTGATTTATGTGGCGCAAACCCAGGCCTATCACTGAATGAGAACTCAACAGGGAGCTGCAGCTAATCATGGTGCCCTGATGAGCGCATCTATTTCAAAATTGTGCTTATTATATTTACGCCCACATGAAATCACATCTTACATGCAGCCTGAGGTTGATTTCCCTTATTGCTCCTTTAAAACAACAACAGCAGCAGACATTCTGAGTTAGGGACTGCAGGGGCTGCTTAGGTTCTTACCTTCTTCCAAAAGTTGCTCCCCTCAAGTTTGTCGTGAGTCTGAGCAGAAGCTAGGAGTTGGATATGGAGGCAGAAGAACCACCTTATGAACAGTGCTGCAGTGAGGCTCAGTCTGTGCTAGTGTGCCACAACTCCCAAAAACAGTGACCTTGAGGCAGCTCCTTCAGATCCAACCCCCCAGCAAATGGAGCTCCAGCATGCCAGGCCCCAACTTGTTCCCAGTGGCTGCTCATTGGTGCAGGGAGTGCATCATGTGAGAGCTAACTTAACTTTTGGCTCCAGGTTGCTTTTGAGGGCTACCTTGTGAAGTGGCTCAAAAAGGGGCATAGGGTCTCAATGGGGTAATCAGTGCTTGCAGGTATACAATGAATCAGTTGGAACTGGAAATCTGTTAGAGCACATATATAACTTCCAGTCATCTGTCCATGGTCCTGAAAGCTTTGTGTCCTGACATTCGTCTCCACCAGATTCTGGGCCAAGGTTTATATATGCTTTCTCTCTCCTGATCACCCTTCTCCCTGGTTGTCTGTTGGTTCTGCCTGGCCCAAAGCAGGATGCAGCTGTTTTCACAGCCATGTGGAAATTTTAGACAGACAAATGGCAGGAAGAGGAAAAGTTGAGCACCCCTTCCTTCATATCACTCTCTCATCAGATGTAGTCCTCTGCGAGGATTAGGATATTGTCCCTCAGTATGTTTGCCTAGGTCTTTGCTTGAACTTATAAAGGCTCTTAGTCAATATCGCTGTTCCACTTGAGATTTGTGTGTGCATGCATATTCCAAGCAATGACCTAGTTCTTAGAGCTGTATAATTTCAAAATCATGATATTTAATTCAGAAATGTTAAAAAATTGATTATGTCTCATATTTCCTATTCATATTGAGCAGAATCTGATATGCTATTTGGCAGAACAGCAACATAATTACTGCAGGACTGTCAGCTGCTGGGGGACCCTTTTCACACACACACACACACACACACACACACACACTGGCTGATATAAATAGGCATGTATTTGGCTAGGCAGGCACATTTATCCCATGGATAACCCTTAGCTGCACCACTGGTTATCAGTGAGCTGAACCAAGATGCAAACTGAATCTTGCCTTTTTCCCACCTGGAAATAACAGACTGGACAAATGTCTACATAGAGTAATTCACAATCATATAGAGGAACCATGTGAAGATGGGAGGCAGATGGCCATGCAGATATTGTTCATGAAGCACTTGTTAGTGCATGCAGTTGCTTATCCAATTTGGGATGTACACAAAGAAGCTTGTCTCGGAACTTGAAATATGGGTCCCCCCAACAAAAATTTAAAATTCGGCTTTGTAATTCGGAATTTATGTGATGTGATTTGATTTGATTTGATTGGTCAGTTAATAAAAATTATTTTTTTAAAAAACAAAGAAGCTTGTCTCCATACTTGTATGGACGCAAGATGGATTTGTATGTGGGCATGAGTGCATTCTCCCACTGGGCTCCCACAGAACTGACTGAATGCAATGGGGGGGGGTGTTGATGACAGATTTAGCCATTTAGAGGTGGTGTGGTGTGGTAGATATAACATTGGACAGAGAAGACATTTGCTCACTTTTCTGCAGAGTCGCAAAGCTCAGGAGTTGATCCTGGACCAGTTTATGAAGCAGGTTATCCTACTTCACAAGGTTGTTATAAGAATAACTTGGGAGGGGGCTCTGACCTCATTGCTGGAAAGATGGACTAAATATATTATAAATTATAAATAAATGTCTTTGTCAATTCCTTAATGTAAATTTCTTTGAGACTATTAGAAATCTAACAAAGTGAATCATTATTATTAAGGATAATTAATTAAAATGCATGTGATTTTTGTGAGTTTTCTTCTCCAATCTATAAATATATAGCCTAAAGGGGGAAAAATGAACATTATATTTTAAATCAAAATTAAATTACATTTCTGAAAGAAGAAACATTTCTAAAACTATGTAGATGCTATGATCCTTAAACTGGAAATACTGCATTGGAAGCAGACTTCCCATGTTTAAAAGTAAGCCCACTGAAAGCATGACTATTCTATTTTTTTCAGTGGGTCTACTCAAAGTATGACTACCTCTGGATGTAGCCCATTGCCACAGGTGTACTGGGACTTGTTGTGGTTACTCAGTAATGAACACAAGGCATTATGCATATGCTCAGAAGCATTTTATAATTGTTTCTGTTCAGCACTGAGCTACTGGAAATAACACTGGTGCTCTATTTTACTGTGTTCTGCCTACAGTTAGCTCCTACTCCTAATTCATATTCTAATAACATTATGTCTGCGATCCACAGGTTACTTTAAGGCAATCTTGGGTCTGGGAGGAGAAAGAGAGAAATAGAGTTGTTTACATATCGTGGATCAACTTCTCGGTGGGACTTAAGAGCGACAAATGCCAAATTTATGATGGAAAGAGTGATGTTATCTACGAAGGAGATATATGGAAACCATCTGGACTTAGTGGAGGAACGGGAAATCCACACAGGATTATTATTTTGCTTATCGGCTTAAGGAGACTAACAGAAGAGATCGTAAAGGAAAAATAGAAATTATATGAACAAGATATGATGTGGAAACACCAAGATAAGACTGGATAGAATTATGAATTTTGTTTGGACTGATTGGGACTGATTTGGACATTAACGCAGTAATAAGAAGATGATCTGAATCCCCCTTTGGATCTTGAAGTATGGGTTCCCCCAACAAAATTTAAAAATTTGGCTTTGTAATTTGGAATTTATGTGATGTGATTTAATTTGATGTGATTGGCCAGTTAATAAAAATTATTAAAAAATAAAATAAAAAAATAAGGCAATCTTATTGAGATTGCATCAGGAGAGACGGAAGAACAGATACTTGCTCACCTGAAGCCTCGCAGCACAATTTACTGTAATTGTAGATTGTAAAGAAAATTGTAGTTATCATAAGCATCTTGAACATAAGCTAGTATATCTGGAAGGCCCACATGTAAGTAAGCAAGTAAGTAGGGCTGCAACTTTAGTTGGACAGCAGGACTGGCACAGGACATTAGTTACAGGAGATATCACTTATTTAAATGAGACTTAGCCTGGTGCTAACCCTTTTATACTTGGAAGTGTTTCCTATTGACTATGCATAATATTGCAGCAGCAAGCCCCTCCACCTTCCTCTGAATTGTGCCCATCTAAATTTATTAGCCCTTCTGGATAGGGTTTTCATGTGATCATGTGATTAATTGGTTAGAAACAATGTAATTGGCAATGACTAATTTTAAAAAGTGGCTTTTAAAAGATAAAAAGTACAGTGCAATGGGGAGTCATGCAGGATAAATGAAAGAAATCTTGCACTCATTTCTCTCTGTCTTTTGTTTTCTGTTTCACAGGTTTTTAGTTCTGGGGTGAGAAATGGTGCAATAACTCTTCTGGAAATGTATGTCAGGCCTGTAAGATTATCTGTGTCCTCAAACTGCCTCTTGTCTACTCTCCGGGCATGTGGCATCACTCTTGAACTGTCTTGCAAGGGTGTTCAGTGCTAGTCTAAGATGACCTCTTTATTTTTCATTTGTCGATAATTTGCCAATAGCTTAGCGTGCATCTGCTTAATGAGAAGTTTGAAGAAGAGCTAGATTGCCAGATGGCCAGTTTGCTTAAAAGCTGTTTCCATCTGATTAAGGCCAAGGACGGCTGGCAAAACAAAGGAGAGGATTGTTGACATTGAATGAATGGGCAGATGCCAGACGAAGAATATAAGATGCCATTTCTGAAACAAGGAGAACACTAAGGTCAAATTATGGGGGTAATCAGCACTAAAACAATGAAAGTGGCAAACAAATGGCTCAATTTATGGCGGCTCTGTTTTGAGATGCTGTGAAATTGACAGTTTCCATCTTCTGACCTAGTTGGCCACTTGTGCAAACAATAGGTAATGTTGTCATCTTTGAGCAAGTGGTCAGATGGCACTAATGATCAGACATTCATTTTAGCAGTTCATGGCAATCATGAAAGAGAAACAAGCAACTGAGATATTAAAAACTTCTGCTGAAAGTTTTGCGTCTTAGAAAACACATCATTTTATTTCTTATTGTATTCATTAATATCTCACTTTTCTTTCATGGAGTTCAGGGGATGTACACTCCATTTTATCCCTGCAGCAAGCCTGTTGGAAATTTGGAGTGAGTTCATTCACGAGCAATTTCATACACAAAATAAGCACGTCACACATAAATGCCTCCATGTAGCGTACAGCTTTACATTTGCATTTGAGATGTGTAGGGAAGGGTGACATACTATTTGAATGGATTGCATCCAAAATGGGCCTTTGGCCTTTAGCATTCTATGTGGTAAGCAGGCTTTTGTAAATCCTCTGCTAATGTCTCCCCAACTCCCCAGGGAAGGAAGTTCTGGATTTACACAGAACCATCCGGACATTATTCTGCTTTATTAGTTGTTCTGAGATGGTTCCCCAACATTACCGCTTCAGTGCCATCTGCAGAGGCACCTTTGCAATATAGAACAACAAAGGAAGAGGGAAATAACCTGAACTTTCAATAGCCCTAAGACTTTTGTGGTGTAAAAACAGGATTTCAGCAGGAAGCTATGGAACATGCACCGGTCGGAAATGAAGCTGTGACCCCCCAACCTTTGCAAATGCAAACAACATTGCAAGTGATATAGCATACAACTGGCTTGCTAGCATCCTGAGCACAAACCATCATGAATGCACAATTCCAAGGCTGTCTGGGGATGCCCTATACCTCCTTACATATCACTAATGTTTTCTTTTGAGATGCTGTAGCACTAAATGCATATTTGCTCCTATGACAGTCTTAGGATTTCATCAAAAGGCCATACACCTATGCTTGCTTGAGTTCCGCTGAAATCAATAGGACTTCCTTCAAACAAATTTATATAAGATTGCAGCATAAGTGCCATTGACTTCAGCTGGACTAAAATGGTTTTAAATACAAGCCCTCCGGTTGTATGGTTTGTTGATTGCAACCTTAGGCAGGGGAGAGAAATGATAATGACACAGTTATTCATAGGCAAGTGCTTTTAAGATTTCAGCCCGTAGACTAAATGTTGTTGCAGAGTACTTCATAAAGTACTAATTCTCCAGTGCAGAACTATAGCAAGAACCTTTCTCCTGTTAAATTAATTGCCTGCTTAATAAACACATCAAGTGAACAGAGAGGGTTGTTTTTTAATTGATTCACTTCCTGGAAGTCCAGCTATTGACAAAGGCTATTCCCAGCCAATCTATATGCTAACATTGATTTTGGTAATGATGAAAGAAATACACTTTAACAGGACGTAGTGTCATGGGTGAATTTTAATGAACCAAACAAACTGTCCTTTCGTTTTATTAAGGACAGTCATCTCCTTCTTTTCTCCCACGAGTGTTTATTAACAATATAGAAAGTATCTTCTAATATAATGTCCGACACATTTGCAAGTCTCTCTGCCGGCCTGTTTGCCTTCTCCTCCTGAACTGTTGTGCTGATGGATGTGATAGAGATGCTTTAGGAAAGCAGAGAGGGGTGGAAGGTAATTAATAATGTTTTGGGAGGCTGCAAACTTTCACTTAGGAAAAAGCTCTCAAATGTCCTTCCCTCCTAGGCCCTCCATAAGGCAATTGGACTAGGGAAGGTTGAGATGTCTCCCACCTGTTCAAGTAATGCATTAGGGGACAGGTGCGAACACCACTCCTGCTGGTCACATCTTACTTTTCATCTGCATTGTAGCATGTGTGTGGAGGGGCTCTACACCATTATCAACTCCCCACACAAGGGGGCATTCTGACTGGGTCAGGTTTCCTCTTATGTGGAGGTTCTCTACACACAATGCACCTAGAGCCCGTCCTCACATGTGCTTTAATGCATGGATGGCAAGCTAGTTTATTTGGCCCTGTGACCACCACTCACACATTCCTTGAACACAGATCAAGAAGGAAATGTATGAACCCTCTATCAGTGCAACTTTTCCATGCCAAGGTTGCTGTACCCCCTTTGTCCAAATTTGCATCAGGGATGCAATGATGGCTCCGTGGAGATTTCCTAGGTTCCAGTTGAATATCATGTGGGGATTATTGGTTTGTTTTATTCTATATTTTGTGCTTTCATTTTGTATTTTTATGTGGTGAACTGGCCTGTGATCTTCGGATGAAGGGTGGTATGCAAATTTAACTAACAACAACAGCAACATAAGCAGCCATTACTCCAATCACCACAAACTTTTCAGACCTAATTTCAAGACAACAGTGTGGTGAAGGTTCTAGGTTCAATGCTGGGCATCTCCAAGTATGAAAAGAAGAGTCAGTGTAGCTAATATTGTGCTAGATGGCCCAGTGGTCTGACTCAGTTCAAGACAGCTTCTGATGTACCCAGAACTCATTCCCTGCTCTTCTATACCTCATCATGATGGCCATAACTACATACATTTTCTCAGGTTTGGGTGGCCAACTGCCTAGTTAACAAATAAATTGCAAAGGTTAGCCAACCCTATTCTAGTTTTTACAAAGATTCAAGGATCTGCTCCTCACGACTTGCCCCTCCCCAACAAAGCTTTGTAAAAGAAGAAGAAGAAGAAGAAGAAGAAGAAGAAGAAGAAGAAGAAGAAGAAGCAGCAGCTAATAAACTAGCAGACTCTGAGGCTCGAAGTAAAGCTTAGGAGTGCAATTCCACACATAACAGCTGTGAAGAAGATATAAACGAGCACAGACGTCTGCAGAAAGAATTTCACACATTTGTACAATGGATCAAATTGTTAACCTGCTAGATTAGGTGCAGCAAAGCAACAAAGATTTCACATTTCTAATGTGTTTATGTCTGTGGCAGATTTCTGATGTTTCTAATGTTCTAGGGTTTTAGAACCATGTCCAAAAACAGGAATTGGATGCTACTTCCAATTTCTATGTGCTTTTGTTTTTATTTTTTTCCCCAAAGCATGCTGGTTGTTGTTTTTTCCCCAGGAGCTGGGGGTTGGTTGGTTTATGATCTTTGGATGAGAGATCATCAGCTTGGTGGCCTTCGAGCCAAGTCTCTCCCACTGGGCTTTGACCCTTGGCTGTGAGCCTGGAGGAAAAAGCGAAGTGTGTAAAAAGGCATGGAGCTGATGCAAGAGAGATGGTGGTCTCACCCTCTTCCACATCCACCTTAAAAGTGTAATCCATGTAAAATAAGGCTGCGTATACTCCATACTTTTAGAGCACCCCCTCCCAAAATCCTGAGAAGCGTAGTTTACCCCTTGCAAAGCTACCATTCCCAGCACCCTCAACAAGCTTTCCCCAGCGTTCTTTGGAGGGGTATGCTTTTGTTTTTGTTTTAAATGCTTTTAAACGTATGGTATTTATGGACCTTGAGCTGCTGACCTCTAAGTTACTTAGAGGATAAGTACAGTGGTACCTCGGGTTACATACGCTTCAGGTTACATACGCTTCAGGTTACAGACTCTGCTAACCCAGAAATAGTGCTTCAGGTTAAGAACTTTGCTTCAGGATAAGAACAGAAATTGTGCTCTGGCAGCAGCAGGAGGCCCCATTACCTAAAGTGGTGCTTCAGGTTAAGAACAGTTTCAGGTTAAGAACGGACCTCCGGAATGAATTAAGTACTTAACCCGAGGTACCACTGTATGTCTAAGATACTTAAATCCATTATTATTTTAATATAGGCACTAAAAGTTGCTGTGCAGCAGCACATTGTATCCTCTGTGCCTTGAAGAACCCCAGCTTCTGTGGGCCTAAAGAAATTGTTCAGTCACGTCATGAATGGCAGCAGGCCACCTAAGCCCTGGAATTAAGTAAGTATTAGAAAATGTCAGGCCAACTATTGACTACTAGGTGTTGTGTTTTTCCTGAAAAATCTACCCAACTCTGAGAAAGGGAGGGGCAAGAAGAGAAGAAAGGGGCTTGTGCAACCAAATAATATTTCATTGTTGAAAAAAACACCCTGCAGGGCTTGGAAATGCTCTTTCCCAATCCCAGATTTTATGCACGCCACAATTCTTTTTAAGATAGTTGTTTCTTGTTGCAGCCTATGGCGGAAGGAAGGAAGGAAGGAAGGAAGGAAGGAAGGAAGGAAGGAAGGAAGGACTACTGAAATAGTTATGAACTTATGATGATCTCTTATGCTGAGTCCAGGGAATAGCATCTCCTCTGTGAAAGATCCTACAACAATGGCTGAAGAATGCACAATGAACTTATATTTCTCTCAGCTGCAAATGCAAGCCAGGAGATTCCATTATTCTTTTTTTCCCCAACAGTGACCAGCCAGATGCCCCTTAGAATTTCATAAGCAGGGAATATAGGCAATTATCCCAATTGGCATTAGTATTTGATGCTCAGGGCCACCTCTAAACTAAACCAATGACATCCATCTTGTTATTTCATTGACTTTCACTATTAAATGTCTTCACTTTTTAGCTCATTGGTTAAGATTGTATTTGTTTGGTTACTGATCCGAAGCTAGTTTGTTACAAAGCAGGCCACACCATGTCTACTCAGAAGTAAGTCCAGTTGAATTCACTCTCAGGTAAGGGGGCTAGGAGTGTAGTCTTAAGTTATTGTGAGTCACCTGGTTTTCATTTGCCACTGAATTCAATAGGAAATTCAATCCTGTTTTCTAATGTTTCTTTCACACAGCAGGACCTAATGTTTTATGGAATTGTGGCTTTTAGACCAATATACTGGCATGTCATGCTAGATTTCATTGACACCTATCAATGTCTTAACCACTTAAAATTGTCATGCAAATATTCTTTATTCTAGAACCTTAGAAAGCACACTGAAGGCAATCCACAGGCTGCTTCTCCTGGTTTCTTAGTTGTTTCAGTAGGATAACTGCTAAAGGCAGTGCTTTTTTCCTAAAAAACATGTTTAGGGGTACTGTCATTTTGACTCAGGAAAATCATCATTTTATAGTTCAAATACAGTAAATGGACAAAAGATTCACAAAATGTTTAGGGGTATGTGTACCCCTGTGTACCCCCAGAAAAAAGCACTGGCTAAAGGTATTCACAGGATATATGTGCAGTCTCAAGTACAAGGATTGGAGGTGATTAGGGTGAAATTTTCATATGTCCAAGTCACTCTACGCCACTAACAAGGTATCTCAAGATTTCATAGGGTCCTGACTTGCTCTGTGGACTAGGATGCCTTAAAATGCTGCATTTTTAAAAAGTGAACACTGCATTTTGGTGGGTTTTTTTTGTTTCTTGTTAAAAAATGAAACTAGGGAGATGCCCTGCACTTGAATGGGGGAAGGAGTGGAAAGGCAGGAGATCTTTGCCAAGTAATAAGTTTTAATCACAGTGAATTATTTTTCCCAGGGCACTCCAATCACAGTGATTTGGAGGAAAGGATGTTCACAAACGTTTAAGAGAACTCATAGGTTCATTCTACGTTGCTTTTCCTCAGTTCAGCTGTAGGGCTTTCATGTGACTTGTTTGCTCCTATTTATTTTGTTGCAGGCTCCGCTCGTAGCATACTGGATCAAGCACTGTGGATGTATATTGAACGCTCAGCTAAAGAGAGATGTTGTCTACTCTCACTGTGCTACTCTCAGCTGGATCCACAACTAGCCACACTGGACGAAGGTAAAAGTGTCTCTGTGAAATGTCAAGTAATGGTTGTAATCAGCATGACCTGAAAAGAAATTCAGAGCTGCTTTAAAGGGTCTGATTATCCTTTTCAGCACCGGGGGTCGAGAGAAGGATTTAGCTCTTACAGTACATCTCATTGTGCTTTATTGGGGAGAAAGGAAGAGTCAGAGATAGTGGTGGTAACTTAGAAATTCTGGCCCATGGGAAAGCTTTTTTGAATCTCCTTGGAACCTACTTACAACGCCTGCTGAAAATAGATTTGCCCTTTTCCAGTGACAACAATAAAAGTGAGCACTAGGACATGGTTGCGTGGAAAGGAAATCTTACACTTCCCTTTGTTTGTCAGCTCCACATTGTGCCTGATGACTCCAAGACATGACAACTGTGCATTTTATATCTACGGGATATCTTCTCTGTGAAGGGTGATTATTATGTAGCTTTTGTGGTGCTCATGACTTACTGAAGTCTTTCTCCGGAGTGAAAGAGAAATAATCATCACCCTTCACTGGAGATATTTTATTTGTTCTGTGAGAGACTGCTTCTTCATATTAAAAAAAAAGTCTAAAAAAGCCCACATCTTAGGTTTGGAATTAGTAAGCACATCAGCTTCAATCAGTCAAGTTTTATTTCATACTAACTAAATCTGAAATGTGAATGCTAGCCTTTCATAAGAAGATTTGCTTCTTTTAAAATGCGGACTGCTTTAGTCAGAAAGAGAGCTAAAAGGAGGAGCTGAATGATAATCAGAGAAATTTAAAAGGCTTTATACACCTGAAATCTACTAGCCTATAGTGCGTTTGGAGTTGGATCCTGCTCCCTGACATACATACCCCTTAACTGGGAGTAAGTCCCAATGAATTCGGTGGAACTGAGTGCAAAAACAAAAACAAATACTTGCATATATTTCAAAGAAGGTTCAAAATGTTTTCCCTAACGTGTTCTTTAAAAGGGGCAAAAGATGCAAGTCGCCTGCCCCGCCCCATTCTCATATAGTGTGCTTCTGGCCAGCTCCAACCTGACCAAATTGACACGGGAAAGGCGTAGTGCAGGAATATGGGAAGAGGGATGGAGATAGGTGGCAGAAATCACTGTATTTCTTGTAGTCCCTCCTGCATAGACCAGCTGCCAGAACAGCCCCGCAGAGGCAGGACTACAGCATTTCTACCCTGCCCATTTGCCAATAAGAGTCAGAGAGGCTTGCAAAAACCAGTTCTTAGACAGTCCCTGCCCTCAGACAAATAATGTGAGAAGTCATGACCCAAACAGGGGAAACAATGGAAGAGAGGAGGGGAAAGGAAGCATAAACACACGTTAATAAAGATACAGTTACATATATTATTAGATTATCGTTCACTAGTCTCACTTTATGTAACATAAGCCTCCTCTTTTTCCTGTCCCTGTAGCTTGTTATCCTGCCCAGGGCAGCTCATTCTTCTCCTTGCCCTCCATGTACACAATGCGGGAGCAACAGAAAGCACACACCACTTTCAGTCTACCCTTGATGGCTTTCCCTTCCCTCATATGCTTAAGAAACCCATTGGCACTGTTTCCATCCGACACAGCATCTTGTCCTAGCAATGTGTTAAGCCTTCCATCCTTCAACTTAAATCTTGAGCTTGAGCCCAGGTATATGAATTTCAGGAGTACACCACTCCTTGTGTTGCTGGAATCTGGCCCTCCATCTCAGAAGGGAAGAGACCGAGAGGCCCCATGAGCTAGTCAGAAACAAGCCACAAAGCAAAGTTGCTCAGTACATGAGACTGCAGAGTAATGTTGTCAGGGTAAAGTGAACTTTGCACTGCCCATCTTTTCACCAATCCCCATATGGTCTTGAAAACTCCCGTTACCGGTTTTATTTTTCATGAGGGAAGCTTGGCTTTAAAAGACTTTAATGTTACAAACATTGTTTTCTGCTAGCTTGCTATGTGCACACAATGGAAGAGGCTGCATTTTATAAGTATCTTCATTCTTCAGGACTTCATTTTTTTTATTAAAAAAGTGAGGGAAATGTTATTTAAAAGTGAGGGAAATGTTATTTAAAAAGTGAGGGAAATAATTCAAAATGCTTTTGAATTATGGTGCTGGAGGAAACTCTTGAGAGTCCCATGGACTGCAAGAAGATGAAACCTATCCATTCTTAAGGAAAACAGCCCTGAGTGGTCACTAGAAGGACAGATCATGAAGCTGAGGCTCCAATACTTTGGCCACCTCATGAGAAGAGAAGACTCCCTGGAAAAGACCCTGATGTTGGAAAAGATTGAGAGCACAAGTAGAAGGAGATGGTTGGATAGTGTTCTCGAAGCTACCAACATGAGTTTGAACAAACTGCGAGAGGCAGTGGAAGACGGGAGTGCTCTGGTCCATGGGATCACAAAGAGTTGGACACAACTAAACAACTAAACAACAACGAGGGAAATGTAAAGAGCAGGAAAAAAACTTTAGATTATTGTGTGAGATAATAGAGATTGCCAGAATAAAACAAGAATGTACAAACAGCCTGATGGATCCAGCCCATCTAGTCCAGCATCTCAGTCTCCCAGTGGCCAACCAAATGCACAAAGGAAACTCACCCCCCCTTGTCCAATCCAAATCTTTATTATGGTCATAGACCAGCATTATCTCCCTGCTTGTAATTCCCAGCAGCTGTTTGAGAGGCATACTGCATCTGACAGTAGAGGAATAACATAGTTAAGAGCCATTGACAGCCTTATTCTCCATGAATGTCTATTGTGAGATTTGTCCTGGACCACTTTGCTGCCCCTTTCCAAACTTCTTAAAAAATATAGTTATGGAACTTGCCTTTAAACCAGGAGCTTTTCAGAACAGATTTACAATCTGAAACACCACGAGAAACTTTCTTTTGCTTCCGACTGACAAGGATTAACAACATGCAGAGCACACCAATCTACTTTAAGGATAAAACAAAAAGCTAATATTGATCTCATAACACTTCAGGCAATTAGGGCCTACTGATACATTGAGAGTATTTGCTAATGTTGTGAAAACTGCAGTTAATGTGGCTATAGTTGTAATAAGTTCAAAGCGTTGCTACAGTTATAAGCATGTATGCCTTAATATATATATAGATTCAGGTAGGTAGCTGTGTTGGTCTGACACAGTCGAAATAAATTTAAAAATTGTCCAGTAGCACCTTAGAGACCAACTAAGTTTGTTCTGGGTATAAGCTTTCGTGGGCATGCACGAAAACAACCCAGAACAAACTTAGTTGGTCTCTAAGGTGCTACTGGACTATATCTATCTATCATCTATCTATCTATCTATCTATCATCTATCATCTATCTATCTATCTATCTATCTATCTATCTATCTATCTATCTATCTATCTATCTCTATCTATCATCATCTATCTATCTATCATCATCATCTATCTATCTATCTATCTATCTATCTATCTATCTATCATCTATCTATCTATCTATCATCTATCTATCATCTATCTATCTATCTATCTATCTATCTATCTATCTATCTATCATCTATCTATCATCTATCTATCATCTATCTATCTATCTGCTGCATTTTAAAGGTTGTTTAGGTGGTATCCCCCACATTAGCTCTTGACTTGTACATATATCCTGGTGACTACCACTGTAATGTTTGCTCTTTTGCTCTCATACTTCAACCCATATCAGTTTTTTCAGATAAATTCTGAATGGCATCTGTTGTGAAATGATGTCACAAGGAAATCAAGGGAAGCAATGCTACAAAAATATAAAGTAAGAATCAGTGATTTCTTCAGGGCAAACCACTAGGTATAGCTTTTAACTTCCCTTCAAATTATCAAATGTATGATGGCATACTTTACTTCTAATGACATTACCCAACAGAGGACATGTTGAACTTCCCTCAGGCTACACTTCTGAGAACTTGGCTGCCTAGAAATTGGTATGTTAGCTATTGATGTATTAAAGAAAAATAGACGTGATATGGAGCATTTTGAAGCTCAATATTAAAAAGCACTATTGGTCCACAACATTATAAAATATTATTAAGAAGAAAGATGATGCCCATTTCTAAACTCAAATGCACAAGGGATGTCTGTATAGGACTTGGATGCACTGACTCATTGATCCTGAAATGTTGCTGCCACCAGTGCCCCTTCCCATTTCCACTCCTCCCTTTGCCATTTTACTGCATTTTCTAGGAAAGAGTTGGGGAGTGGCAGAGAAGGCTTGATGGCAATGTCTCCCCTGCTTAGTCTTTCCCTACAGCTTTCAGAAATACTGCACCCCATGCTTTCTCCAAGAGAGCTTAGAAAAACCAAGCTAATTGTGCAGCAAGCCAGAGGGAGCTCAGCTTACCTAGCATGAGCTATAACTCATTTATGTGCGGTTCTTTTTTCAGTTCCTAAGTCAGCGTACCCCCAACATAGCATCCATAGATGTTTTGGACTACAAGTTTGGACTGCAACTCAGCAAAGATGGAGCTGGCTAGGAATGACAACAATTGTAGTCCGAAACATCTGGAGAAATGAGGTTTGAGAACGCTTTATTAGGTAATCTGGGCAAGATAGAGTCATAGACTGTAATCAGCTGCCGTACACATGCTGGGTAGATAATGAAAGACCCTGGTTGTATATTTTTATGCTTAAGATTAAAATTTATAGTGTATGAGAACAGCAAACAGACAGGATATGTTTAATCAAGGGATATTTCCTTTCATGGTTTTTTTGCAGCCAGAAAGAGAAATCTAGCTCATGCATCTATTATTAGGTTGTTTCAATCTGCCAGATACCATTCAGAAGTCCTACCTAGAAATTTTGAGAGAATAGGAATTCCTAATATGATTTGGTCATCTTTATAGAAATTACAGGCAAGAAGCACATAAGCCAAAAATTCTATAACTCCCTAACCACAGGGACAGAGATATTCAGTGTAAGGGATAGCCTTAAGCCAGCCATCAAATACAGTGGAAAGTAAGTAAAAATCAAACAGTATTTGGGAATAGTTAACTCTTCCAAGTATCTAGCATGGCTTTAAAACCCATAGTGGGGAACAAACCCTCTGGGCCGAGAACCCAGAATATTGAATATCAATGTCCTTAATTTGACAAGCAAGAGTGGATTTTGCCTGGCGATAGCCCAGGGTAAGCAAAAGGTTTGAAGATAAACCTAGAATTTGCCATTGGTTAAGGGTTTTATACCACCTGCTGACATACTGATCCTGTTGGAGGAGAAACAGTAGTTCCATGGGAGAGATCCAACCATCTCTATTTCTGATGATGCCATCAGCTATTTTGGTTGATGCCTGAGAATGTTGTAGGCTGGTATTTACACATATACATGTCAAATTTTGTGAGACCAGACAGAGCTCAATAGATGCACCTGCAGCTGTATTGCTTTCTTGGTCTCATAGGGGACACTTACCATGCACTCTGTCACAAAATGTATATCCCTCTTGAGAATCCTGAAAGATGGTTCTGTTGTCGTGTCAAGCCCTGTGATCCCTGAAAGAAGGGCATCATTGGAGCCCTGTTCCCATTTTTTGTTTTTGTTTTGCTCAACGTTGAAAATTAACTCCACTGTAATTCAAAAGAATGTACCCAGTGACCCGTTAGAGACTTCTTTTATCCTAAATTCTCCTTTGTAAGATAGAAAACTATGACCCAGAAGTGTATGCAGCTTAATGCCTGGCTAAAATTAATCACAATCATCTTCATTTGACAAGCAGGTGTTCTAATTAGCTGCACTTGGAAGTAAGCCTTAGACAGAGAAGTCAAAGCTGATCATATCTGCTACATGTTATTTTTCAATCCTCAATACACTATGGGCTGATTCTTATGGCGGAATGGGTGTAAGAATAGGAAAAAATAGCATTAAAGAGTAAAATCTGTGTGGAATAAAATAATGCTCACTCTTACTGTGAGTTCTTCCATGTATTATCTACAGGGATTTTTAAGCGCCACATGATGTTTATTAAAAGAATCCCTAGCAAGAAAAAAAGTGGCATGTTAGAATTAGTCCTTTGAGGGGAAAAGCCATTTGGATTAAATAGAAAACAAGTGTTCCATTGATATTTCAAACAAAAGCCTATATTCATCTGGTTCACCTTTCCACAGATGATAATCCATTGGTCCCTGGATATGTTCAGTGTTTGCCTCTCCTATTGGTGCTTGCCATACATATATGTGTGTATGTATGTCAGAGTTATGAATGACTCTGATGTATGTCAGTTGTCTGAGATGCTTCTGAACTTCCTTCCTGCTCTGTTGCATACTCAGAGAATTCCCTGATTCAAGGGTGGGACCCACTTTTATGTCTAGGGCAGCATTCCCTTGGGAGGTAATCTACTGGATACTACTTGCTGGTTCTAGGTGGGGCAAATGGGAGTGATGGTCAGGAGGCAGATCTAGAAGGGGTCAGGACATTGCCTTCTCTTTCTCTGTGTCAGCACTGGTGAAGGAAGGTGGGTGAGGTGGGTGCGGTCCGGCCTGGGTGTCATCCCTGTGGGAGGGTGATATTGCCCCCTGGGACACTCACCACAAGCGGTGCTCCCCTGGGATGCTCACCCTGCCCCTGCGGGAAGCTAGCCCTGCCCCTGGGTGCACAGCATGTTGCTCCCTAGCTCCGCCTCTCTGTGTCAGCCCCTTTTCCTTCTGCTCCTCTCCAGCATTGCTACTCCCTGAAATTGAGACGAAGGTAGCATATCAGCCCTGATTCATGGAAAGGATACTTGTGGAGTTTCAAGTCATTGCTTGGATATCTGGTACATTTATTTCATTGTTTGGGGTGGGGAACTAAAACACTGAAAGGGTAGAACAGGCTTATTACTCTCACCCACACACAAAAGAGAAGAATGTTGGTACATTTTACCTCATATCTCAGGTTCAAAAAATGGTAGAAGCTTACTTTTTCTAAAACATAGCAACCCAGGAACACTAAAAAGCAGTTGCCAGGTAGTTGACCTCTTGTCTACTGCACAACTCTCCATACTGGACTTTTTGGGACAATCACCCCTTGGCTTTATAGGATGAGTCTTTCCCCCCTTGCACACAGTTTGCTCCTTCCTTCACAGCATGGCCTGGTAAGTAAGACAAGATGTCTTCAGTTATAACCAGGATCTTCTGTTTTGATGAAACCAGGAAACTATGGTTACCAACCTCTGGAGAAGCCAGGAGCTTAAACTAGCTGATAATTGTAGTTTCCAGGTTCAAATGAAGTTAGAGACTTCCTGACTTGTAGCAAGCAGCCAAAGGAGAAGCAGAAGGGCATTGTGCATGGGTAAAAGACTAGTTAATATTTTGGCTTATTAAGGTTAGAAAAGATAATCTGAATGCAGTCTCTATTTCAGAAGAAAGAGCAAAAACTGCATTATTTAATAGTGTTAATGTTCCTTACAGAGAAGCTTGCACCACTTTGACTCATATAGCAGTTGTGAACTGGTGTATTTTTAATTATACTAAAGTACCCTAGAATGGGGCATGCTAAACATTCAAATGAATAGTAAATGTAGTTAGCCATTGATGTTAACTATCCGTGGTTCCAAAGCATTCCATAACTTAGCCCTCTTTGCATATATTCTGTGCATGATTTCATAGCACAACTTCTATAAAAATAAATATATTCTGCCTGCTTAACCATTTTCTTCAGACTTATTATTATTAAATTTTCTTTGTTTTTAATTTTTTGTAGGACATCATTTCATTTAAAGTACTTTATCTATAAAGAATAAATCATAGCCTCAATTAAATTAGCCATAAATTGTAGCCTCAATTAAATATATCCAAAGAATGGAAAACGTAATGTTGAATTATATGTACCCGTACATGGGCAGGCAATCTCTGAAGATCTGATGAAAAGAAATTATATTTAAATCTCTGTGGAAACATTGCTGTCTATGATCTTAATTTAACTAGCAGCCTAAAAGTAGCAATTTTTCATTCTTTCTCTCTAACTTAAAATGCTAAACTTGTCAGTGTGACATTTAAGAATGGATTTAGTTAAAGAGTGCGCTCTCTCTCTCTCTCTCTCTCTCTCTCTCTCTCTCACACACACACACACACACACACACATCCTTCTAAGTGGGACTATCAGAGATCAAGCAAATATTCCCATCCTACAGGGGAAGTTATAGCAAAGACCTCACATGCATTTAATAACAAAGAACTTAGTGCACACTGTCCAATAACAGGCCAAACAACTATGGGAAGTGGGAGAACTGCTGGCCGCGGCTCTATCTGTAGCATACTCAATAACAGTTGAATCATTAGCACAAGCGCTGTTTTAGCATTATGAGACTGCTCATTTATAACTTTCTTTCTTTTACCACCATTGTAAAATTCCATTCATTACCACCCCTCTTAGTCCTGGCTTGTGAACAGCGGTGATACCATAGTTTCTTAGTTTAGATGTGACATGGAACTGTGGCTTCAGAAACCGGAATGTAAGTGTGTGTCGGAAGGGGAGGAGGTGAGTGCACAGACTCATTCCTTGGCCAATAAACCATGATTTATTAGCCTAATATCATTATGTCAGAACTGGCCTTGTGTGCTTCCCTTAACAATCAATGCAGAGTAGCAGCATCTACTATAAATTCTAGCTGCAGAATATCTGATTGTAAAACACCAACAGCTAGATAACTGAGTGAAAAGATTTTAAGGAAACATTAACTGTCCATTGAAAAGTACACATTCAGATTAGTTTCCAATTATGTAGTTTCCAATACAAGTTAAAAACAATTGGGGTTTTGTGCTTTTCCACCAAAGGAGAGCTCTTTTTTAAAAAGAAGAAAAGTGCTGCTTTTTGAAATCTTGTTCAGTCAGCTCAAAAGAATAATAAATTGTATGGGCCAATATTCCTAAGAAATCATAGGAAAGAATGTTAAACTGATGGCGTTTGCCCACAAAATAAACTACAGTCCTATTCATGTGTTACATGGTGACATTGTGGCACAGCCACTTTCAAGTCTTTCTGCAAGAATTGCTTGTTGTTCATGACTGAAATTGGAATGTGTCTACTTGTGTGTAGAGACTCCACATGACTGGGACACCTGGCTGTTTTGCAGGTCTTCCAGTGGCATTGAGCTCTTGCAAGTCGACACTGACATGTCCTAAATAACAACAGAAACAAAAACTTATATGCCACCCATTTGATTGCCACTCCTCACTGCACACTATATCTACAGTGGAAACACTCATGGAACATACTCTATAACTGTAATCTAATTAATCAAAAAAAGAAGATGTATTTGCAAGCAGTGTGATAAGTAAGTCTCTCCAACCATTGGCTTTGCTGGCTGGGCTGATTGGAGTCCAGTGACCTCTGGAGAACCACAGGTTCTCCACCCCTGCCCTTTAGCACAAGACACTGTTGTGGATATAAGGTAGTAGTGATGCATCTCAATTCATTACTTCTGCTTGTTATTCCAGTGCACTGGGAATTGTGTGGTTATATTAAGTGCAAGGACAATGTGGGAAAGGGGAAGGAAGATTTGCAAAGGGTAAAGTGCTTTCTGCATCATATACATTATCTTCTTACACTACCTTTGTCAATATCTTTTGTGCTGAGCTTTAGTTTTATAAACACTGTGCAAACCTTTCTACCTTTTCTTATTGATCCTCTTTAATTACGGCATTGCATGAAACACTGTGTCCTTCTACTTTCTATACACACAATTCCTTCATTTGCGGCCATTTATTTGCACACTGCCAAAAATGGTTTAATTATTATTTTACTGACTTTATCTTTTCTTGAAAAGGGGACAGAAGATCTTCAAAAGTAGATTGAGGGGAAACATACAAATAGCATATCTTTGTTAGAGTCAATCTTGTCACATAACATTTTCCCTAAAGTTGCATATTTATACATTCAATCCATGATTTTAGTTGTTTAAAAAGGGGGGGCATGAAAAGACTCAATTGTAAATTATATTGGCAATCATGATAGTTTCTTTAATGTTTGCACTCACTTGAGTTAACTAGGCTCCCAGTTTATTGACAGTGGGACTTCAATGGGACATTGATTGTGTGGGTCAGTATTGTAATGCAACAGTGTTAAGACCGTGTTCATGAAAAACAATCTTACTCAATTACAAGTGATCACCAAAGAAGAAGAAGCAACAGCTTGACCAGCCCTGAGTAGAGATGGAGAAGTTCCAAATTTGCACTAAAATGCTGATGAAATTTCATGAGGTAGCCACTGCAGAAAAGGCCCATTCCCATGTTGCCACCCTCCAACCCCCTCATGGTGGGGGCAGACAAAGAAGAGCCTAAGATCATGATTGCAGGGACCAGGTCAGACTAAATAGATTTTCCCATTTATTTCCATTTGAATGTTTAAGTCACTGAGTATATTCTGCATCCTTGCCAAGAATAATAATTCCACTAATGCAAAGTTTAAATTTTTGCATAATATTTTCACTTCTAATAATTATTATTCTGTGTTATATACTAAAATGTTGCCTGTGGTTTTGAGGGACAGGTTGGAGGGTCTCTGTGTGTGTAGTAGTAGTTGGTTCCATAATTGTAATTCCTTCTAATTGCAAACCGTGTTGCACTTAGCAACTTGGTTCATTTTAATGCTTCCAGTGTTGCCTCCTTTTGAGACTGATTTAGTGGTAATGAAGCAATCTATATTTAGATATCTTCCACTGGATTTTTTCCTTTTTTTTTTAGCTAAATGTTAAGTACATGGGACTCAGGTAGTACATGAATAATACTGTGAACAGGCAGGGAGCACACAGCATGTTTTTAAAAGAAGCATCTAAGACATGAGTTATTTTTAATATGACATCTTTCACATTCGGCTTTAAACATCTCTGTGGTGCATATGAAATTAAAATGTGCCCAAATATGGCAGATCTGTTCAGGCAGGAAAGTCACTTGGATGCCCACTTTGTTTTTACAACTTCATGGCAAAGCAAGTGCTAAGTTTGATATTCATGAGGGGCTGAGAGGCCTGTTGCTCTAATGTGGAAGAAGAGAACTCATTGTAATAAAACTGTATGTATTGTATACTTTGGCTCACAGCTGTTGCATATGCACCCACCCTGCTCAGAGATGTACTACATGCCTACTCAAAAATGGGCCACCTGATGTAATTGTGACATCAGGTGATTGACAAGTGGACAGCCCAGTCCTACTGTCAGACTTGGCCCATGGGGGTGGAGAAGATAAGGATCTGGCCTACCAGTTGAATCTAGTTGTCCCCCTGCATATTGACACCAGGAAGGTGCCTTCACTGTACCCTTTTTGTCACCTGAATAAAACATTTTTGTCTAGGCAAGCCTAATCAGATTAGTACATGCCACATGTGTTTTATTTCTTTTTAGTTACTGTTGACTCTTTTGAATAATTTTAATTACCTGTTTTAAACGGTTTTTTCTTGATGTTTTATTTTACATTTTGGACAATGCTTAGAGGTTTTAGAGGCAGCTAGAGTGGTGACTGGGAGCGGCCACTGAGACCACAAAACACCAGTCTTGAAAGACTTACATTGGCTCCCAGTACGTTTCCGAGCACAATTCAAAGTGTTGGTACTGACATTTAAAGACCTAAATGGCCTGAAGGAGTGTCTCCACCCCCATCATCCAGCCTGGACACTGAGGTCCAGCGCCGAGAGCCTTCTGGCAGTTTCCTCGCTGTGAGAAGTGAGGTTACAGGGAACCAGGCAGAGGACCTTCTCAGTAGTGGCATCTGCCCTGTGGAATGCACTCCCAGCAGGTGTCAAGGCAATAAACAACTATATGACTTTTAAAAGACATCTGAAGGCAGCCCTGTTTAGGGAAGTATTTAATGACTGATGTTTTAATGTATTTTACTGTTTTAATGTAATGATTTGGAATTTTAAGATAAAAAATAACGTGAATGCCAGATTTTAGACCTCACCCCCCTCACTATTATTATTATTCTATTATTCTCTTCCATAATAATTCCTCTTTCAACTGTGCTTTTCAAATTTAAAGCATGAGTGTAACCCAGTCCCTTCCAGTGTTGCTGTTTCAGTGTAACTAGTATTGTCTGGATATACAACAAGGTCACAGACCACACTTTTGTAATTTATCACAGAAATTATATGTACACTTGGACAGGTGATGAATGAGCTGTAGAAAAGAATTGTCTGTGGATAATTCAAACACTTGTTTCAGCCAGATATCCAATCTAGTAATTATCTTTCTTAACAGTAAATTGATTACCCATACTTCCTATCTGACAAAGGTGAATAAGCTGACCTCTTACATAACCCCGGTATTATTGTGTGATGAGGCTGTCTTCAAGTGAGACAAAAGAGGCTAAAAAGGCAACACAAAAGGATGGTTTATTGTTCTATCTTCAGTCCAAAGCAGCGAGCTGCAGAAGATTTTAGAAAGGGAAAATAGAAGAAGCAAAAACACTCGGTGAGATCCAATTGTTGCAGCCCAATAGCACAACAGCCATTCAGCTAATGGAAGCCTCATTCTTATACAGCACAACATCCAAATCCAATGGGAAGCTTAGGCCAGCGGAAGTGTTGTATGGCATTAACCTATTATATGCTCTTTCTGCAATGTTTTGTATTGTTGTACTACTACTCCTTGCACTACCACTTGCGCAATGAAAACTTTTGGTGCCACAATTCCCCACTTATTGTGCCAACGTTATATTGGATCTCATCTACTATGTGCCATCTCTTCCTGAAGAATGCATTCTAGGTCTCAAATATTTAGTCATTTTCCTTGCCAATGTCCAAAGTATAAGAATAATTATTAGTAAAATAATCCTATACCCTTTTGGGGGTGTTATTGGGTTATTGTTCTTATTTTGATTTTATATATTGTGATCTTTTCTGTGATCTGCACTAAGACCTCCAGGTATAGGGCGGTATATAAATTCAATCAATCAATTTGTCTATC
Source organism: Podarcis filfolensis (assembly GCF_964270895.1). NCBI lineage: Eukaryota > Metazoa > Chordata > Lepidosauria > Squamata > Lacertidae > Podarcis > Podarcis filfolensis. The sequence continues at coordinate 36,259,265 of NC_139607.1, read as the reverse complement.
ACATTTCTTAAGAAACCAAGGCCTCTGAGCATTATTTGAGCTGCACTTTCGGTGCATAGTGAATCCTTTTTCAGATGAGGACAGTGGGTGCAATTTTCTAATCAGTGTGTTTGAATTTCTAACCATAACTGAGAAAGCAAAACTGACACAACTGAGCAGAGTTTTGAAACCAAGTCTTCCTACTACAGGCAATAGCATACCGTGCAGAACTTACTTTTTTGCGTGTGCAAATGGTAAATATTTGGGAGAAATAAATGAAGTAAGCGAACCACTTGATGCAACATCACAGTTCCTAAAGGAGCAAATTTCAGATGGAATGCATAACCACTTATTCCTTGTTTTCAAAAAGGTGACAGTTTGGCAAAGATGATGTGCAATGTGGACAAATTGGAATCTAAAATTTGTGATATATATATATATATATATATATATATATATATATATATATTCCATTTCAACATTGTGGAGGCTTGGAGGCTGTCTGGGCATTTTAATTTTGCATTGTTCCAATATTGCATGCTGAGGCTTCTCCTGCTCTCTTTGAAAATAACGCATAGGGGACGATTCAAAGTGTTGCATGGTCAGGGGCTTCTTGTTATCATTTTGGCTAAGAAAAACTCTGCATGAACATGCCTCCCTGCTCATAAATGAGAACAAGGAAGCTCTTGTTCATTGGAACTGTTGATCCAGGCCATGGTGTGATAAGGATAGCAAAAATAGGATTGTAAAGGATTTTTCCACTCTGTGCAATAGCTGTAGAAATAATAAAAAGGAATAACAGCTGTGAATAATAACTGGGTTTTTACTGTACTTAACAAGTTATGGATATAGAACATTTCTCAAAGCACAGCCCTAATTGAATGTGCTTTTTACATGTAAATCGCATCAGAACAGCACCCACTTTTCAGGAAGAGACAATACCAGTTGAGGTAACACAGTCTGCAAGAAGCCTGTTCACTATTATTATATGAACATTGCTCCCAGGGACACCCTGACAAGACATTTCAATTACCAATTTCAGCTGCAAGACATTTCAACTGTGGAGGCAAAGTATAGAAATACCTGCCTATTAGCACCATGGGCCCTTTCACAGATTTTCATGCTCCTTATTCTCCTTCTTTTGACCTTGGTTGACTTAAGGCAGCCAAATGAGATGATACAGGACTCTCTAGTTGAATGTGAACCACCAGTTTGCCACCTTTTCTACTGTATGTGTGGAACTAGTCCTCAGGCTTCACTTCCAGGACATGATGGTGTCATTAAGATATATAAGCTATATTAACTTCCCTACAATATTCCTTACAACACTTGGAAAGAACTCTGGTCTTCAAAAAACTGGCTGATTATAAGGGCTTAAGTACCTACTCACAAGAAGATTCATTCACAGTTAGGTGCTCCAGCCTGCTGTTTTAAGCAGCAAGTTGATCACTAATTGTAAATAAATCAACTCAAGAGGAAATGAAAAAGTTCAAAAGAAACTCTATATTATTTCTTGAATCCCACAGATAAGCCCTGATAGCCAAGTCCTAGGACTACCATTGTGTTCCTGACTATACACATTATGTTGTATTGCATTTTAGCCCCCTTTTCAAGTTGGGTCAACCTTAGCATATCAAGCCATGAATTGCAATAATCCGCAGTTATACCCTAATTCAGTGTCACAAAGAAGACACCTATTACATTTACACGAAATGTATGCAGCAGAACTGAGCCCTTAACCATATGTCAGCAGGAAGATGACTATGTGTCCTCCTTTACAAAGGATACTCCCCTATTTGAAGTGATGTCCAATGTAAATAAAGTTTACAGTTTTCCATCAGTAGTTAGCACCTGAATAACACACTGAACAGGCACATAGGGTCATTCCTCAGTATGATAATGTATTAAATTTCCACTTAAGTTATAGTAGTATTTTCTAAATTGGCATCTCTGTACATAAAAGCATATGCAAATCATATGCAAATATGCACTGTCTTTTGTCCTCTTTTTTTGCATAATGCACAAGTGGCTTCCCTAGTCTTGAAAAGCGGCCATACTAAAAGAAAAACAATCATTTACAAAGGGCACCCAGATCGTTTCCAGATCTGGTAATGAGGAAGGGAAGGCTAAGAAGGTGATATCAGAAGCCAGAACGCTAAAGAACAAGCTCTTTGCCTCTCGCTGTGCACTGGAATAGTCACAACATTTGAAAATCTTTGGTTCTTAGATCACCATAGTGGGAGGTTTACTTAAGGAAGTACAAATGCTTAGTAGCAAACAGCAACTTGAGATCCAGCTTCTTGCTGGAACTCTGGCTTGAGCTCGCCAGATTCTGACATCACTTGACAGCTCGCACTTGAAGTTTATCCCACCAACTGTCCATCTGCCCTAAGCTACACGCACGTCCAAAATTCAGCTCACAAACAGAACAGGCAAATCATTTTTTATTTAGATCAGGTTTTCTTTTGTGACAGCAGTTCTTTTGAAGGCTGGAATTGAAAAACCGAGTGCTTCATTTCAGGAAACAGGTTGTACAATGGACCTTAAAAAATATACCCCCCGCCTTGTGCTTTTTAGCTGCCACATTGCATTACCAGGAAAAAAGTGCCAAGGATAGAAAAAGCAGAAGATGAAAAAACTGAGTTGCATGGGAGCCTTTGCTTGTGTGTGGACTGAGTAAAATGAAGAAACGTCAACAGAATCCTAAACACACCGACAAGTGGATATGTTTGTTTTTGGTCCTTTCACGTGTTTTTAGTCCTAGTTTCATTCCATTCTAGTTCCATATTAATCTGGTGGTTAAACCCCCCCCCAAAAAAAAACCCCTTTGAAATACATGTTTAACTAAGGGGTTGGTGGAAACAGTTATAGCTGAACCATTTCAGCCCTGAAATGGCATAGTTTGTGAGTCAAAATAGTGCTGAAATGAATGGATTCCTCCCCCGCCCCCCGAGCATACCTGAAATGCTTGGAAGACATTTATCTTTGATCTGAGGGCCGCAGAGCAAAGAACAAAACAAAAGCCCATCACTTTCTTTTGCACAGAAAGGGTACACTTTGATGGTAGCGTTATAGCAGTATTTTTACATTTATTTTTCCTACTGGGTTTTCATACAATCGTAGAGCCATAGAATTGTAGAGTTGGAAGGAACCATGAGGACCAACTAGTCCAACCCCCTGCAATGCAGGAAACTTTTACCCAAAGTGAGCCCCAAACCCACAACCCCGGGATCAAGTCTACTGACTGAGCAATCATGACCTCTTCCCACTACTTGTTTTTATTCCACTTATTTTCCATGAGATTTGTGGTTATTTTCATTCACAGCAGCAGGCATGCACCCCCCATGGTGGAACTTAGTGCTCCTTTCTCCTCCCATCCATGTTCTCTGCAATCTTCCCACCACCTTCACTGTTGCTAATATGCATGCTGGCTTTGAGCCATTGGAAGGCAGTGTTATTCTGAGCATGAAGTCTTTGAAAAATTTCAAAGTCAAGGCAGTATGCAGAAAGGTTTTTCAAGTGTGAAATGATCCTGTTGCACAATGGATACCATACTTTTGATTCATTTGCTATTGCTATATCTGGAGATATCTGTCGCACTTTTGAGTGTGGTTTTCTACCAGCTACATTGGTACCTGGGCTCTCTTCAGAAGCAGCTCCAAAGACAGTTCCTGGTGATGGGCCTAAATCTACACCCATCACCACAATCAATGGTTATTACTGACTAGGAAGAGGGCCAGCAGAAGTGTTTTAACACAGCAGTAGTGAGAAACTTCCATCCAATGCTCTATCCATGGTCCTGAACAACTCTACCTATCATTATCCCAATTCTTCATTATGTGTTAAATTCAGCCCTTGCTCACCAAGACTCTGTCCAAGTTTTCTTTCAGTTTACCTTCCAAAGCCTGAACTTGATGACACTGCCACTACACCACCCAGTGAACAGGCATCACAACTGTAATTCATCATGGGAGCTCAAAGTCTAGCCAGAAGAGGACTGGAGTACTGGAGTTAATGGACTCTGGAATCTCCATTTCAAATATCAGCTTACCTTTAATTGGGTAGCTTTTGGCAAACCAGTATACTCTCAGCTTCCTCAGCTGTGATATAAGTCCCTTTCAGGTCTCTGATTCTGTATCCAGTGAGACTTAGAATCTAGTAGAAAAAAATGTTGAACCGATCAGACCAGGATTTTTTGTAAGATAATGACCTTAGCTAGCTATTTACATGTCTAAAGAGATTGCCCTCATACAGACAAATTGGGGTGTCCCTCTTCCCCCACCTCACCTAGTTGGAGTGACATTACCTTGTATGGTAGAATAAAACTAGCTAAACTTGTGTGCATATGTTTTCACTAATGCTGGAACCTGGAAGCATAGAGACTTGTATTGTCTGTGCTTGTCCCAAAGTTGTGGCTTGGGGCTTCCCTGGAAATCTGATGGGGAGACAAGAACCATTGGTATGTTAATGCCGTGAGCCCCTCCATCACATTGTATATAGGGTAAATAAATCCATATATCCAAAAGTCACCACAGTTTCCATTGTCCTTCGTTTGAAGGAATCCAAACCATGGGTAAGCGCTAGAACTGCTGGAATCTCTCACTGCTCCGATATCAAGTGCAGCAATAAAATAGTATATATTATATAAATACCAGGGTTGCAGCCGTCTGCATAGCAGGTTGATAGTAAGCTCCATGGAAGTTCTGTTGAATCGTATTTAGAAACACAGATACAAATGAGAAGCTTCTCTGTTGCAGTCAGGACCACAGAGAAAGATTGTGATGGGAAGGTATTCTGCTGAGAACAAAGAGTTGAGAGTTCAGAACAGATGCTCTGTCTCATTAGAGCTGTGATTTTCAATTTGGACCTCAATGGCGATGCTAAAATGGAGAGGAAGATCCAACAGAACAACCTGCTTTGTAATAAGGCACTCTGACTTCTTGGATGGTTGTTCAGAACATATTTGAAGACTCAATGCAATTATTCCACTTCATAATCTGTGCAGGGGATCACATTTGTTTCAAAGTGGCACTGCACAATTAATATAAACCCAGCTCCCTTCCTGTTGTGATAGCTTTTCAGAGGCAGGGGAAGGGGAAAAAAGATATTTTACACTAGCATTCTGAGGTTGCATGGAGAACTGTGGTGTGTGCTAATCTGAAGGGCTTCTTTCACTCACCACCCATTTCCTACATGGAAAGTTATCTATGACTGGACAGCAGGCTTCTTAATACTAGTTGTTGGAAACCTATTTCACTCAGGTGCTGCTTGCAGACTTCCCACAAGCATCTGGGTGGCTACTGTGAGAAGAGGATGCAGGAAAATACACTCATGTACATCAGCTGCCATTGGGGTATCTCTCTTGTGCTGATGGAGATTTCTGCCACCTGCTATTACCTCATCCTTCTTCAGGGTTAGGTTCCCCTGGCATATGAATGGAGGAGATGGGTGATAAGTAGCAGTGATAGCAGCCAGCATGTGATGGGGAACCATTGCCAATTTGGGGAAAAGGTTTGCTCATGAAGAATTTGTGTCCATCTGGAATTGGGGCTATTCAAAATCAAGCAGGTGTGCTTGCATATTTAACCACTCCATCCTAAATGTTCAGAATGAATAGAATCATTATTGTCTCATAGCCAGGAAGAATGGCAATATGAGGGGAAAGTGGTTAGTTATTGCATAGGCTTTAAGGAAGTGGTATCCTCCCCCCAGCTTGCATCAGTCAATTTCCCCCTTTCTGTCTGTAGGTCCCTGTGATACCTGGTACGTGACACACACACCTGCCAAGAAATTGGCATGTTGCATTTATTTAAGGCATATAAAGCCACATTGCATTTGCAAAGGTAATATTGCATTTACTGTGAATTGTTTGAAAAGCTAGAAGCCAGGTTCCCAGTGCCAATTAAAAATGAAGGATAGCCTCGTATTTCCGCTCGCAAACATCCAGAGACATCAACTACTTTTAGGGAAAGAGAAAATACTTTTCAGTCAGCCCCTAGCCACTGGGGGAAGGTGAAAAAAACCACCAGAGTAAGTTTTACTTAATATATTAAACACAGTGAATCAGATTGTATATGACACCTATCCTGCGTGACAAATGGGTTTATAAAGTATTACTCACATAGCATAATGGTAATTTGTCTGCTAGGTAGCTGGAACATATGCATTACATTTTTGCTTAACAGTTATAATTCATCATTTCAATACACAAAATACTAGGAAATACCTCTTTTCTCAACAGGGGATAAATAGGATGTCAACACTCAAGTTACAATGGTTTCCCCAAAGCAGCAACAGTAATTTATTCTTGTGTTTGCCCATAAGTAGCAAAAGAGATGGTAGCTGTGGGACTGCAGCATTTAGGAGCAATATATCAAGACCTGTATCTGAATCATCATTTTTACAATATGGTAGCATCATGCTGATCAGAGCAGCTGTCTCATTTTGTGGAGGTGTCATGAAATACAGTTAGCACACTTCTCTCAAAGGGTAAAAGCGACATTTTCTTCTAAATACGGTACCTCAATTGAAATAAATATCATTACTATATTAAAACTGCCATTAACACCCCTCCCTCAAATTGATCACCCCCCCATCTTTCTTGCCCTATTTCTCAAAATGTTCAGGATTTCTGCTCTACTATCTTAAATTTGGTGGCCCAGTGAACATGAAAATACTAAATAAAACAACACCTTATAGATACAATATTACAAAAATGTTCAAGGATGTTCTACATTTTGGCCTATTTTGTCCCTCATAGTAAAGCTCTTGCAGTCAAAGACAGGTTGCTCAGGGTCCATGGAAAAATGTACCCATTCTCACCCCACCATAGCTGGGCACTGCGCATTATGGCTTCCATGTGGTGACTACCAAAACATACTAACATGTGGTGACAGCTATGTGCATCCTCTTAATTGTTTGGAAAGTTTCCATACTGGTGTCACAAACCAATAGCTAGATTTAAAGGAAGCACTGATTCACAGAAAGCCACTTCAGATTACCGAATATTGGTGCCCTGTTATGTCATAGTTCTCAAAAGTGTATTATTCTGATGACCAATCAACTTCAAATCCAGTCAGATGGATGATGTCCACAATTCAATTTGTTTTGCTTGACTTGCTTTCATTTCCTGTTGAATTAGCATCTTGACTGAACCATGCAATACTTTCAACAACCAACATTTCATTGCTTTGTTCAGTAGGGCAAATTCTTAACAGAGATTCTGCTGATGTTCATCTACTTCCAGAAAGAATGCTGCAATCTGTGATGGATTTGGGGTCAGGGGTTTTTCCCCTGGCTTTTCCCTTTTTGCGTAAGGGTTCTCCCCAAAAATAATTAGGATAGACTGCTACCAGGGAGGCAGAAGCTCCTGACCCACCATAAGCTGTCCTGAATTTTGTGGTGTTTCTGAACCTGACTAGCAAAGACCCGTCCCTTCAGAACCAGCTCTAGGAAAAATAAATGTATAGAGGGAAACATTGAATTTATTTTCACAATGCCCTGTGTACACAAATCTTAACAAAACTTTATGAAATATCCTCAGAATAGATGGTATCATTATTATTATTTACTCGTCCTTCATCAGCAGGTCCCAGGGTGGGTTACAACAATTTAAAATTTGGAATTAAAAACAGTTAAATTGCAAATGCAGGAATCTGTGGGTTCTGAAAACACATCTCAAGTGTCCAAAATCAGAGCAAAGAGACATGTCTTTCTTCAGCATTTGATGAAAGCAGTATAATGTCAGATGCATGTATACGGGGAGGGAGCTTAACAATCATGCAGTCTTCACGCACAGGGAAGTTTTTAGTGAGCAATTTAGTGAGGAAATGGAACACATTAATTGCACCAGAGATTATGAAATAAAAAGACCCCAGTCAAATTTAGCTAGTTACATGCTGCCCACCTGAGCTGAATTCCGGGCTTCAGAGCCTATACAGAGTTCTGCAAGGTTCTAAAAAGATAGCGTGAAGCCTCATATTTTTACGCGATTCTGAGACTTTTTAAAAAAGCCCCTTCATGGTGATAAATTGTTGTATGGTCCAAAAGTGAGGACAGCTCCATTTCTAAGGTCAGTGCTCTAGGTAGCCAATTAGAAATTTATTTAGAGGCCATGTCCACGTCCTTAACATCTCTAAACTTATATGTCAAAATAGCTAGCCAGTTCTCAACAGTTCTATAGCACAGATGCTTCCATAGGAAACACCACGCTACTCATACTTTGCGCAGGTGGACAACAGTGTTGAACATCCTAACACCACAACCACATACAAGCTACATAAATTATATGATCAATATGATGATATATTAGTCAGTTTGCTTTATTGTCACTAGATGCACTCTTGATAAATATTTGACGCTGCCCCAAAGGAAGTCTCAGTTAAAACACGCAGCTAAAAATCAATGCCCCTTTCGTTTTCGAACATGAAGACACATGAAAGAGTTAACTGTAGAAATCCACATTCTATACACAAATAAATCCCCAAGTTAAGAACTTTGTGCCTGTTAGAAAATGTATAGCATTAGCTGTGCTGAATAGTTATGATGTAAAACTTTAAGGCACTGATAAAATTTATCATGGGATGTAAATGAAGTTAATGAACCATTATTGCAGGGAGAAAAGTGCTTGAATATCTTAGCAGGAAGAAATATAAAACCCGTGTTAAGAAGAACCATTGCAAAATGAAAGATTTTTTTTAAAATCTATGATTGATTGTTCAGAGCTATCATTCTTCTTGCAGCTCTGAGGAGTGGTTTATTTTTATGTGTGGTGCATTTAGATCCAATACATGAGTTAAGTGGAAAGGTGGATTTGTGCTGGATGAGGGCGTTTCACTCCCTGTGTGAGAGAAATGGGTATGCAGGACATTCTGCATTCCAGGGAACGAAGGTGATACAACATAAATCTTATTGGTGACAGCAGAGACAAAATAGCAAAGAACCAAAGGAGGGGGGGAATGGAGACAGCTGAAAATTCATATTTAAATTTGAGACAAATTCCAAACATATGATGTCTGGCTATGAAAAGAGACTGAGTCTTCATTTTAACATTGCTGATCAAGGATAAAAGCCAGAAATCTGACTGGAGATGTTGACTTTTGAGTAGTTAAATACTGTTGCAGTGTTGGAAGAGTTGCAAGCTCTCTTTAAATACCAGAGACACAGAGAATAGTTTTAAGAGAGAATGCACAGTAGGAATTTAGGATTTAGGAATTTGCCGATTTAGGACAGCAAAATGCAAATAGCTTTGTATGGTTCTACAACAGTTTAGGCCAGTCTTGGTCAACTTGTTGAGCTCCAGAAGTTAAGATTAAAACTATGGAGGGGCAGGGGAGAGATTTAGTTCAGTTTAAAGGCAAACCCACCCAATTCACAATTTTTGAAACAAGGCACATACTGAAACACAGCCACCCTTCAAAATTCACACTTTCTTGAATTTTGTAATGTAGTTCTCCAGACAAGTAAAGGGCACAAACATGCATGTTCTAGGGAAAAGTGTGCATTAAAATGCATTATTGGGGAAAATAGCATACAAAAATGCATCCTATTAGGGGGAAAATACTTTGTAAAAACAATAACATGTGTGCATTAGGCAACAGTGCTTATGGAAATGTGTATATTAAGAGGAATTCAGACTAAAATGCCGGTGAATTTTCATGAGGACTTTTGGAACAATTCCCAAACTGATGTAGAAATGTGGAAAACTAATCTGAAAACTGGTGGTGAGGAATCCTGTACTATAAAACATTTAAAGGCACAGGAGCTTTGTCTTCCTTTTCACTTAGGAATGAGACAGGGGGAATAGGAAGCTGCCTTATACTTAGACCATTTGTTCACCTAGCTCAGGGTTATCCACACTGACTGGCCGTGGCTCTCCAAGGTTTCAGGCAGAGGACATCTCTAGTCCTCCCTGGAGACCACACTGAACCAGGTACCTTCTGCATGCAACTGAACTCTAGCCATTTCCTTTCCTATTAGCATCCTTCCGACTTGCAGAAATAAATGCCCACTTACAGTTATGCCCTTTTCTTCCATGCTCTTATGTTAGTTTGTCAATATTAACTGTGTTAAAATTATTTTATCCATTGGCTTGTGACCATATTCATACACATACCAATGCTAGTAGTAGTAGGGCAGTCCTGGGTAGCGGCTGCTTACCTGCTTGGGACAAGGTGGTGGCAAGGTCAGTGCCATGTGGTTGCACTGGTGGGGCTACTGATGCCAATCTGGCACCAATCTGATGTCAGGTGGGTGGTTCTGCTGCTCTGCCCCACCACACACACCGTGAACATTAACATTCTTAATCAGAACAGTTTTGCATATTTACTTTTCCTTTGTTCATCCCATAGGCTTCAGAATGCATTTCACTGCAGTTTCATCTTACGCCATCTTTATCTTGCTATTGCAGTATTTCATTTACAGCTGCAGCACATTCCATAAAGCTTTCAAATTCTGTTGCAGTTCATTGTTTTGTCTATCGGCTCTCATCCTGGTTAAAATTAAGTAATTGTATCAGGCTCTCTTAGCCAGGGGAATAGTGTTTATTGCACCTATTTCATCTATTCAGGCCTTTATTTACAGGACCCAAGAGACCTTTTATTTGTTGTGCAATTCCAGCCCATAAATTAAATCTATTGTACCAGAATGCTGCTGATGGCAAGCTATTAGCCACTAAAGTAAGAACAGGTAAATTCTTAACCATCATTTCCTTTCTTTCAAATGAGTACTAATTAGTTGGCTGCGGGAAATTAATAATCCTTCCATTTCCCCTTTCCTCTAACTAGATACACATGAAAGGACTTTATAATTCTCTCACCTTGAAAGTCTGCTGGTGGTAGTTTAATCTCCCCCAAATTAGCAAAAATCAAAGACTAATTTAGGATTTGGTGTGATTTAACTAGAGACCTCTATTGGATGCTTGTTTTAAAGAGAACATTTAAGCATTTACCTGATACAAATTCAGGATGAAACACTCATTCCCAGGAACTAATGACAAGCAAGATTGTTGGACTGAAACATTGTAGAGAAAATGGTGGAGAAGACAGCATGGGAAGATGAGAGAGGGAACTTGGGTTTATGTAACTTCATGAAGAATCTTCAGTAACATTTGTGGAGAAAAGATTGTAAAACACAGTCCCTGACCATTGACCATGCTGGCCAAAACTGATAGGAATTCAAGTCCAACTAAATCTGGAGGGAGACCAGTTCTACACACCTGCAGCAAAATGTTGCATAAGCCAATTGGGGGGAACATCCTGATTGCATAGATTCCTGTACACCCCACCCCCTCAAAAAAAATCAGGAAGAGATAAATTGCTTGTGTGACAGAAGATGACAGATCAGTAAATACTCTATCATCCTGTTGTCAGGTGCTTTTGGCAAACAGGGGCTCCGGTCTCTCCCCTCCCCCATAAAAGGACAATTACTGTATAAGGCAATAATTATTCCTTTCTATAGACCCCTTGTGTATTGGTGTTAGAACTGCAACACACAGCTGCCCCAGGAAGCTGTTGGAGGGCAGAGTAAAAAAATCCATGAACAAACAAAGACACAATTTTTCTCTGTGTATACTTCTTGGGGAAGTTAGGAGAAGAAGTATACAGTGGTACCTCTGGTTACGTACTTAATTCGTTTTGGAGGTCCGTTCTTAACCTGAAACTCTTCTTAACCTGAAGCACCACTTTAGCTAATGGGGCCTCCTGCTGCTGCCGTGCCACCGCCGCACAATTTCTGTTCTCATCCTGAAGCAAAGTTCTGAACCCGAGGTACTATTTCTGGGTTAGCGGAGTCTGTAACCTGAAGCATATGTAACCTGAAGCGTATGTAACCCGAGGTACCACTGTAATTATATGCTGTTCCTCACCAGGCCAAAAATCTATTTTCCCCACTGAACCATAGCAGATTCCTTGGGTCCTCTTGTTAATAGCTAATTCTATATTGGCCACTTCCAAGACCAATAGTCTACCTCTGTGGACCTGCTGTGGGTGGTTCTCTGCTGAAACATGTAAGTTTCTAAGCCCGTATGCCTAAGTGTTTATATATTTTTCATCCCTAATATAAAGTCCCTCTGAACCCCCCAAAAACAACACTTCTGGTTTCAGTTACAGAGGGTATTCAGGTCAAGAGCATTCCATGTTCCTGAATGGGTGAATAAGCAACCAGGTTCACTCCCACTAGCTATGTCCCCCAACACTCCATCTGCATGCTAGCCACACACCCATCAAAGATGTCTTCACATCAGTGTGAAAGGTCCCTCCATATGTATTGATGGACAAGTGTATGGAATCCTTCATACCCATGCGCATACAGTGGTACCTCGGGTTAAGTACTTAATTCGTTCTGGAGGTCCGTTCTTAACCTGAAACTGTTCTTAACTTGAAGCACCACTTTAGCTAATGGGGCCTCCTGCTGCCACCGCGCCGCCAGAGCACAATTTCTGTTCTCATCCTGAAGCAAAGTTCTTAACCTGAAGCACTATTTCTAGGTTAGCGGAGTCTGTAACCTGAAGCGTATGTAACCTGAAGCATATGTAACCCGAGGTACCACTGTATGGCTCTTTTATACTGATGCCCGATGCGCAATTGGCAGAGGAACATAGGAAGGTTCGTCCTACTGAGGCAGGCCATTGGTCCATCCAACTGACTATTTTCTACATTGACTGGAAGCACCTCTCCAGGATTTCAGAAATGATTCTCTCCCAGCCCTACCTGAAGATGCCAAGTATCAACTTTAAGCCTTCTGATGCTCTACAGCTTGAGCCACTATGGCCTTTCTGGGCACGACTGGTGTTCATATTGGTGTCAAGGGGTGAGATATGCAATACTGGGGCAGTGTTAAGAGGTGCAATCCTATTGGCCCTTCCACATATACATGCAATGTGTGGCGGGGTCTCGAGGGGCCCATCCAGTGATCTCTCTCTCTCTCTCTCTTTCGATCTCTCTTATCCTGCCCTTATAAAATAAACACAGGACCAGAGGAGGCAATGGGTTGAAGTATTTCAGATTTTGGGGTGTCAGTAACTACTTAAGAGTATATGTGCCTTTATACGTAATACTTTCTAACATATTCAAGTGCCCTTTTATGGGTCCTTCAGTTTAATGTTAGCTATTCTCGCTACACAACCCAGTGTTATAATTGATTTTTACATTTCAATGCGAAAAGGCCATCTCTAGCAGCACTATAAATCCAAATTTCATGTGAAGTTATTGGTTTAAAATTAGCTTTCCGGCGTAAATGTTAACTTAGCCTGAACCAACTCAGGTTACGGAAACCGACATGTTCATAGTGTTTTGACCAAAATATCTCAACTCATTGTGTGACACTGTTTTTGTGGAGGGTTTATTTTTTATTTTTTTGCAATGAAAGGCATTCTATATTTATCAAGTAGCTGAGAGAAGGAATATGCACAGAAGGGGAAGATTTCTAAGAATGAGTGACACTTCATGGGGTGCCCGTGTCACCAGTCATTCTTGTAACGGTTTCCTAATAAAAGAAAGTATTTTGAGACAAGTGAATTTCAAGGGTGGTTTGTTTTTTTTCCAAGTTATGCCAAAAAAGTGGATTTTCTTTCTCTGGATGTTTTCCCCCTCTCTCTTTTTGTAACTTGCTGACTGATGAGGTGCTGCCAGGGGGTCTTAACAGGTGCAAAGGGTAGTACATGATGCAGCTACCCTTTATTGCATTTCCAATGTTCATACCATATATATCTCCCTTTAACTGAATTCTAAGTTCGAGACCATATTGCAGATCACCACAGTCTACTTGCAGGGCATCTTTCTGCAAAATGCGACAGCACTAAAAAACTATTATGCCATCAGCTCTGGCAGATGGCTGTGGGCATGCCGAGTGAGGTATACTGCTGCTGTTGCCATCTTTTGTAATGTAATTTCTATAGCACTGACAGAGTTGTAAGTATATAATACCTGTCAAAGAACAACTTAAGGCAGGCAAAAAAGACAAAAAGAGAAGCCCATAATTTGGGCTGATACTTTTCCCTGAGAAAAAGAAGAGGGATAGTATTAGATTTGCATATGTTCGTTGTTCTTAAACGGTGGCAGGGGGAGAGAGGTGGGGGCAAATTTAAGATTGTTCGTGGTCTAATATTTAGGGTGCTATAAGAAAGGCCTGTTCAAAGGGAAACAGATCAAGTTTCTTTTAAAACTAAATGACATTCCATACACACACATGTATACCTCACACAGCCTTTTCCACCTTGGTTCCTTCTGGACATTTTGAAATGCAACTCCCATCATTCCTGACCATTGGCCATGCTGTCTGAGGCTGAAGGGAGTTGTAGTCGAAGCTGAAGGATACATTTGGCAGACATCCAATCTCCCTACCTTCTATAATTTCCTGTTCACCAAAAAACATTCATCTGAAGCATGGATAAAGCCCAAGATAAGCAAAGGCGAGAGAGGGCCAATAGCACATGGCAGCTATGATAGTTGAATATCATGTTGTACACAAGCAGAAACAGTTTCCCCTCTTCAAAGTGATGTGCTGATGTATTGTGGGAACATAGCCTCTGATGATTCTGGCTCCAAGACCAAGCTTTTTCAATATATATGCTGTGAACCAGCTGCTGATTAAATCACCCTCAGTGCCACAGTGTCTCATGGGAAATTGGTAGTGTAGACATGCCACTATTGTCTGCTTACCCAAATGTCTTAGATAGCCTCAGGCATAAGAATTAATGAGGCTGTTTTATACTTCTAAGGGATATGGTGACCCCCCCTCCCTGCTCTCGCTCTCTTCGTTTTGAAATAGCTTTGTCTACTGTCATTACAAATCACAGTCAACAAAGCAGAGAAGAAAAACAGATCTATATTTTTCAAGATGGTTTGGCATTAGCTAGTATTTTCAGCTCTTTGTTCTGTCTGTGCACCTCATTAGTAAGCCCCTTCATTTTCTTGCATTCCCTACAAAAGAAAAGGACAACATTGCTTTAATAACAGAGTAAAATGTTAAGCCACATAAAGAGCTGGTTTTCAGATGCCACTTATTGGAAACTTTTATTTTACCACTACTGTTAAGTTTCAGATCAGATGATGTGTAGAAGTCAATTAACAGAACTAAATTGGCACGCTGATGCTGTGGATTGTTGGGGGCCTATGAAAAGTTTGGCACACAGTGAAGCAGTAATATGATTGTTTCACCATATTTTCAGATTACCACGCAGCTCAGTGAATCATATTATATCACACTGCACATGACATAGAGCATTATGAAATCTCCAAAACCTGAATTTTTGAATTCAGCTTGGGCCTCATTACAAATTCATTACAAAAGAGAGAAAGAAGGTTGCAGAAAACCTGAATGAATTCTTTGTGTCTGCCTTTTCTGTGGAAAGTACATGGCAGATCCCTACATCTGTATTAACTTTCTCAGAAAGAGAATTTGAAGAACTGAGACAAATAATGGCGATGAGAGATGAAGCTCTCCGAGCTATTGGCAAATTAAAAAGAAACAAATCACCAGGTCCAGATGACATGCACCCGGGAGTTCTTATAAAGAACTCAAATGTGAAATTGCTGCTCTTCTAGCAGAAATTAAATATGTAACTTCCCCCCTTAGTTTCTCTACTTGAGGAAACACTATTTTAAATATGGGAGGGGATGGGTTACAGGCTGTATAGTGTAATGTCTATTCCAGGAAACTGGTGGAAAACATTATTAAAAATTAAATTACCAAAAGTATAGAAAGGACAAATGTTGCTGTAGAAGAACTAGCATCGCTTCTGAAAAGGTAAGTCCTGTCTAACTAACCTTTTAAAGTTCTTTGAGAGTGTCAAAGAACTCACTACAGAGAAATGTAACAAGTGGAGTTCCCAAGGAACTGCACTTTTCAACTTATTCATAAATTATCCAGAGTAAGGGGTGAGCAGTGAGGTGGCAGGTTTGTTCAGAAACAAGAAACAATAAGGAGAGTGAGTGAGAGAGAGAGAGAGAGAGAGAGAGAGAGAGATTGTGAGCAACTGCATAAATATTTCTCCAAACTGGGTGAATGGGCATTAAAACGGCAAAGGGAATCAAATGAAAAGTGATATATGCTGTACCAAAAAAGGTATGATACCGAGGTCTAAACTTGCAGGAACTTGCTAGGAAATAGATCCTCAAGTTATGGTGGGTAGCTCTATGATGATGTCAACCCAGGGTATGCCATTTGTGAAAACAGCGAATTTCATAGTTGGGATCACTAGAAAAGTGGCACGGCCATCCAGTTCTGGTCACCACTCTAAAAAAAGGCCTTTGTGTTCCGATTGCAGGTTTCCCATAGGCATCTGGTTGGCCAGCTCCATATTTGATCTGATCCTTCTGGGCTTCCCTTGTGTCATTATTGTCAGCTCTAAGAACTATTTACAGTGGTACCTCGGGTTAAGTACTTAATTCATTCTGGAGGTCCGTTCTTAACCTGAAACTGTTCTTAACCTGAAGCACCACTTTAGCTAATAGGGCCTCCTGCCGCCGCCGTGACGCCAGAGCACGATTTCTCTTCTCATCCTGAAGCAAAGTTCTTAACCCGAGGTACTATTTCTGGGTTAGTGGAGTCTGTAACCTGAAGCGTCTGTAACCCGAGGTACCACTGTATTGATAATTTCAATGCTAACTTTCTCACTGGGAAAAAAATATGAGTGGGTAAACACATTATCTTCAGAGTGTGATGAAATTATAGAGAAAATGATGGAAGAGAAAATTAGGAGTGAGAAAAGATTTTGATGGGACACCTGTATTTTCAGTGGTAGGTAGATCAGTACTCTTGTCATCTTCACCATAGAACAGCTTTTGTATTTGTAACAAGTCTTAGATGAATTCAGTGTATCATTATTTTTCCCAACACGTAGTCTGAGCTATATAGATATAGAAAAGGCCTAAAGTTTTCATGTCGAAATTCATTTTAAAACCCTTTGGCCAATTTAAATGAATACCAGTCCAAAGTCTTGCACACACCACACAACTTGTGGCCCATCAAACATATGAAGCAATCCTTCATGCACAATATGGAAAGCAAACATATGTACATATGAGAAATATGCATATGTACAGGGCTTTTTTTTTTAAGCCGGAACTCACTAGAACTCTGTTCTGGTACCTCTCTGGTGGGTGCCATTGCTATTCTAAGAGAATGAGGGAGGTTTTCACGGTGAGTTCTGGCACCTCTTTTATAATAATAATAATAATAATAATAATAATAATAATAATTTATACCCCACTCATCTCACTGGATTTCCCCCGCCACTCTGGGCGGCTTCCAACCGAATATTAAAAACAGTACAGCATCAGACATTAAAAACTTCCCTAAACAGGGCCGCCTTCGGTTGTCTTTTAAAAGTAAAATAGTATTGCAAGGAGCAGAATTGTATAATTAGAATATGCAGATTAGAAATGTTAGGCTTCTGTTTTTGAATCTGGTGACAGCCAGAGTTATTGGAGCAACAGAAGTAGCTGCCTCGAGGTTCACACTGAAGTTCAAATTCCAAACTCAAAATGAGATTGCATGCCTCAACTCAGGCAATTGACCTCAGCTTCATGCCCAATCTACTTTAAATTACCAAAGCAATTGACTAATAAAGTGGCAGGCTGAATGCTGCTTTCTCCCTTCTCCCCTAATAAATGCTCCCTAACCTAAAAGGTGGTTGTATACTAGCTAAGCATAAGTTTTGCATTTCACCAGAAACCCTTTGGTAAAATGCCAGAGCTCTTCCGGTAATGGTCAGAAAGCTGGGTATTATCCACTGCATTGCATGGATGGACTGTGAAATGAGGGGTGAGGCAAATTTATGCAAAAATGCATTCGCCTTCTCAGTACACCCACACCCACACACCAATGCCATAGAGATGACACTGTCTGTGCAGTTTCCATGCAAACATCAATGGCTTTTATAGACTATTAAGTTTGTTTATAGGCATGACTCAAGGAGATGGCAGTAATTTATAAAGCTTAAAAGAGACTGTGCCCAACGTACTCAAAAGAATGTCTCCTTCTAGATGAGCCTCAACAGCAATGACGTCCATGCTTTGCATTGGGCAGGCCTGCAAAGGACAATGTTCACTGAGGCTACAACAAAATTACGGAATGTGTTACTGAAAGGAAGGCTTCAGATGCCATACCCCTCTATGATTTTTAATAGGATAGTGAAGACTTATTGATTCTTCCAAGTATTTGGAGGGCTCTGATTAGCAAAACTGACTGGACAGTGTTCAATATATGGATTTTGGCTGTTGCTTTTATCTCGCTTTGACTGTAGTCCATTTTTAATTGCTGTGTGCTTCCGTGTTGTTGTTTTAACGGCTTTAGCTGTCAGCTACCTTGGGTATTTTGGTTGAAGGATGGGATATTAAACATTTAAAGTAAATACATCTGCCTAAAGACAGGCCTTAAAATTTTGATCTGAACTTCCTTAATACTGTTTAGGGAAGTTTTTAAGAACTGATGTTTTTATTATGTTTTTAGATATGCTGCAAGCTGCCCAGAGTGGCTGGGGAAACCTAGCCAGATGGGTGGGGTATAAATAATAATAATAATAATAATAATAATAATATAATTACTGCTATCAGATTATTTTTCATTATATATAATTGTCTCAAAAACTATGCTACATAACTCTACCAAACTTTGGAGAGTGATTACCTTAGAGGCCATTAAATGGCGACCACACCTCACATTATTCCCCCCGAAGTGTAATGTCATCATGTTTTGCATTTCCCTGCTCCTACTTATTGTTGTTGTTCACTAATTTATTAAATTTCTATACTGCCCTTCATCCAAAGATCACAGGGTGGTTTACAACATAAAAACATAAAAACAAACAACAACAACACCCCGCAATTAAAAAAAAAACTGAGGAAAGGGGAAATGACCATAATTTAGTGGCAGAACAATTGATCTGCATGAAGAAGGTAATCTTTGCTGCAAACATGCCTTCAAGCAACCTCACTACTTTTTTTCTTAACATTCTAGCTTTGGTAGCTCTATTGCAGAATCACTGACAAGAGTAAGCTAGGTGTTGTTTTCCTTGGACTTACCCTTTTCCCCGGTTCATGAGCTAACATTAGTCCATCAGAAAAAGTCAATTTAATGTTTAGATGGCCCCATTCTTTCAGTGACAAGTCTGGAAAGTCTCAAAAGGCTCTTCTCTAACGTGAACAAAGATTAGACATTACCGGTGCAAGTCCATAGTGAGCTTGTCCTCTTACTGATGTCTGATTACCACTTAACGTGTTTCACACCATTAGTTGCCTAGGATTTAGTGATCATTAGTGGGCTTGAAAATGAACCAGATAAAAAGAAGTTTCATGTTCAATTCCAAGGATGGTTTACTTTTTCCATGCAGCATCATTTACAGCCAAAGAGGTGTGTGATGTTGATTAAAATTTAGCTTTACGCATTTCTTTGAAAAACAAATCACTCCAAGGATGGTGTTGTGTAGAATTTGACTGTTGCCCCGTATTATCTTACACTGCAAGGGATATTTGCATTTCTTACATCAGTGATGTCCTTTGTACTAAAATAAACTTGCACACTTTCCTTTTTGGACAAAAAGATGCCAATAAGGATGTGTAGATGGCTTACAGCTGTAGTAAAATGCAGGCTAAAATGCCACCAACAAGAACCCCAGATATATATGCTGAAAAATATGGGAAGTAAAAAAGCACCTGATTGTTCACCCAGCTGCTGCCCCCAAACTAGTGGGAGTTGCATATAATGCTTTCCTTGTGCTACCAAGGAAACTTGAAAGAAGAACAGCATACAGACTAGATCCAACGTGCTTTTCTTTACAGCCAATCCCATGCCTCTGTGATCATTTTGGCGTCTGGGAGAAAAAGGAGAAGCTTACCACTTTGCACTAATTGATGGAAACCACAGCAGAGAAGAGCGCTCTTGTGCTTGGGTCCTGCAGGCATCTGGTCGGCCAATGTGAGAACAAGATGCTGGACTAGGTAGGCCATTGGCTTGATGCAGCAGACAATGTTCACATGTAGCCCTTAAAGCCATAATGATATCTTAGCTTTCTTGAGCTCATGGAAGGGCTGCCTCTCAATAGTGGAACACACTTTGCAGGAGATCCTGGGTTCAATCCCTCCCATATCCAGGTAGGGGTGAGAAAGACTCCCATCTCAGACCCTAGAGAGCTGCTAGTGGTCAGTGTGGACAATTCTGAACCAATGTTCTGACTCAGTATAATACACTCTCCAAAGAGAGCACTTCCCTGAGCCTGGATTAGAGCTTCATTCTTTCTCTGTACGCAGAAGGAGTTCAGAAAGAGAAGGAGTAACTCTCCCCCCACAAATCCTTCTGCCCCAAAGCCCTTGGGTCAATTGGCTGCCTGGGATCTTTCTTTCTTTTTTTTAAAATAATTTTTATTAACTGGCCAATCACATCAAATTAAATCACATCACATAATTCCAAATTACAAAGCCAAATTTTTAAATTTTGTTGGGGGAACCCATACTTCAAGATCCAAAGGGGGATTCAAATCATCTTCTTATTACTGCGTTAATGTCCAAATCAGTCCCATTCCACATCATATCTTGTTCATATAATTTCTATTTTTCCTTTACGATCTCTTCTGTTAGTCTCCTTAAGTTGATAAGCAAAATAATAATCCTGTGTGGATTTCCCGTTCCTCCACTAAGTCCAGATGGTTTCCATATATCTCCTTCGTAGATAGCATTGCTCTTTCCATCATGAATTTGGCATTTGTCGCTCTTAAGTCCCACTGAGGAGTTGATCCACGATATGTAAACCACTCTATTTCTCTCTTTCTCCTCCCAGACCCAAGAGCTCCAACAATGCCTCCCAAAATGGCGACGGCATTTTTAACTGCGTCATTCCAAAACTCTTAGCTTTCCAGCTTCATCTTGAAACATTGCTTTGGTTCGAAAGTTTATCTCCACACAGCCTTAAATCCACAGCTTAAGTCCTTAGTTTCTGACTCATTAGGGGAGGGGATTCTTGTTAAATCACATAAGGAAAAGGAAGGCAGGTTTTTCCCCCCCTCCCCCCTCAGTCATACCGTATCTTGACGTATCTTCTCATATTTTATTTCTTGTTATCAGAGATCTCTTCTGTCAGCAGTCTTTACTCCCCTTTTTCCTTGAAGCATGTGCAATTTATCTCGTCCAAATTGTTTCTTTTGAAGATGCTTGGCGGCGTCCAGGAGTGCCGGAATCCCACAGGAGGGCTTTGTGCCTAGTGCCCCCACCCCCACAAATTCGGGGGTGGTATAGGGCACAGCAGGCAAGGGCCGTCCCCCCACAATCCTGGGGGGGTTAAGGAGGCTAATTACCCCCATCATAGCCTCCAAATTACCTCGTGTGGGTCGGAGAGATGTTATTGTCAGCCATCTTCCGATGCGCCACCTAGTGGCTGCCTGGGATCTTTCTAAACTGCTCTAAAGACTATCACTGCTGCCCATCTGCTTGGCTTGCAAAGTACCCAGATGGGTAGTGACTGGCCTCAGATATTTTCCTTCCATTTAATGTCCCTCTGCGCTTTCTTTTATGAAAATATCGTCCATGGTTCCCCACTTGTATTTACATAATATTAGTGTATGTGTATTAGTGTATGTTGCTTCTCCCCCTGCCACCTTTTTACAAAGGAAGGTTATCAGTTTCCTCATCTTGTAAGTAGGGAAATCTGGGCAGGGAATAAAATAGCCTGCCTCTGGTTTCTGGTTAAACAGAAAGTCAATATTAGCAGTAGGGTGCTGCTCCCTCCATCCTGTATAATTTCACTTCAATGATATATATTAACAATGCCTTGGGAGTCTGATAGTTCTGTTTTCACAATATATTCTCTTTTTTTAAGGAATAGGGCATAAGATCTATTGTTACAATTGCTACTTATAATACACATAGTTTTCCTGAAAGACTTTAAAAGCACATTTGAGCCTCTTTCATGCTATTTGTGTGTGCTTGTGATTGTTATTATTGTGGGGCTGAAAGCAGGAATGAGCAATTTTCAAATTTGAATACATGCTTTTGCCAGTGTACTATTGCAGACAAATGACAGACATGGAATGTGCAAACACACACACACACACACACAATCCCTGTTCGTCATGTGTGAGAAAGCATCTTTGCATGGCTTAAGTGTTCAGATTAATAGTGTAGTAGAAACTACCGGGCTAGCTATACTTCTTGGTCCTGCTGAGCAACAACCAAGGGCAAAACACAGCAACCACGTTTAATGTTAGACTAAGTTGCCCAATGGCCACTTCTCCCTTGAAATGTGGCTTTTGGGAGGAGGTGATATGCTGCTGAGCAGAGTGCCAAACCCACCAGCCAACATTAATGTGGGCAACACATTTTCCTATTATACGAGCAAAAACACTCTGTTGGAGCTTCCATTGGGCTGGGCAGTTTCTACAGTAGATCCAGTAGGGACAACAATCCATCACCACTGTATATAGGAAACCAGGGTGTTGGTGTGATTTGTTCGAGGGATCTGGGGAATGATTGTTCAGTAATTGGAAGGTGTTGCAGAAAGGTCTGACATGTTAGGATTACTGCAGGGTACTTCTGCTTCTTTATTAATATTGTCAGTCCTCTAGAGGAAAACTGTGAAACATTTTAGGAGACAATTTAATGTGTTGGGATTAATACAACCCCCCCCTCCAGTAGTATAGGAAGAAAGCGTATGCTTCAGATCTCAGCTGTCATGCAGGGCGTATGTGTCTTCTTCTGCCCCTCTACAGTTGTGCAATGAAAAGAAGATCCCATGCACAATTTTCCTGTAAAAGGTGCCATCTTTCAGAAGGTGGCTGAGGTCAATTGCAAAAGCTTTAAGCTGATTATTCCCATAAGCACTCTAAATGCTTCTTCTTATTAAAGGGACCTGAAAGCAAAAGATAATTCATGCCCTTATGAAACATGTTAACATGCTGCTTTGTCATTTGATCAATATGTGTGGCTTGCTGAGAAGCAAGGTACTGAGGATTCCCCAGGAAAGAAGGTGGGAGGGAAGTGAAACTAATTATGAAAATGCAATGAATGAAATATGAATGTGGGCAGCTAAATTGCCACTTTGAACTTTAGATCAAGAGCCACCCTCTGTGTTATAGCTAACACCTACCTCTATAGTAGTCTTGAGGATGGATCAAGCCAAACAGAACCTACAAGGAGTGTAAGGCAGCCCAGCAGTAATTCAATAAAATTTCTAAATTTGCTTCATGCTTTGCAGTGAACAATCAAGAAAGGGGTATTGCCAAGCACTGGCAGGCACTATATGTGCCTCGGGGGCTGCATTTGGTTTGATTTACTTTCATGTTTATTTAGAAGCAAAAGGGAACCCTGTCCAGCACAGTGGTACCTTGGTCCTTGAAGTCTGTTTGACTTCCGAAATGTTCGAAAACCAAGGCGTGGCTTCCAATTGGCTCAGGCACCCCAAAAACAATAGCCGACAACCGCATTGGATGTTCGGCTTCCAAAAAACATTCAAAAATTGAATAATTACTTCTGGGTTTCCGGCGTTCGGGAACCGATTTGTTCATCAGCTAAGCAGAGGCCTATGAAAAGCCTACAACCAAGCCCTGAGTGCAACAATGTTCTCCCCAGCTAAGATTCCCAGCAAGTGGTATTCAGAGCTGTGGTGCCTCTGAATTTATCTATATATTTATTTGCAAACATTTTTATCCCACCAACATTAAGAAGGAATATCTTGGCAGTGGACAGCATAAAAACAACCATAATATGACTTTCAAAAGTAAGAACAAAACACATCACTCATCAGTAGGTTTGTGCCAGCCTGCTCCATAATGTTTATTAGTCATTGCCTGTTTCATTTTGCCTGCTTTCATGTTTCTGAAGTGATGGTGATGATTTTGACTATTTTCGGTATTTTGGATTTAAGCAGAAAGGTGGGCTGTAAATATTAACAACAACATTTCACCACCATCTTCAAGGATGCTTGCCGCTATTGTGTTCTCTTGCCACAATCCTCAGACCGGCTCAGAAGAGAAAGAAGAAGCTATTGCTTCCACTCCAAAGCATCTAGACCAGAGGATGTGGCCTTTCTGTACTCCCCCAGCTCAAGTGATATGCATCCAGTTCATCAGTTGCTCCATCCAAACTGTAGGATGCAGTAGGAGCTAGTCACAGAACAGGGCAATGGCATGCTACTGAGGCACCAGATCTCTCTCTGTGTGTCCTAGCTAGAGCACTGTGAGCTTTCTAGGATATTGAAGAGATGCCTTGTGCTCTGCTGAAGGGGAACAGACAATAAGGCTGGTGAACAAGGTAAGAATTATTGGAACAATTTACTAGATATATAAGTTGTTTTTCGAGTCTTTATTAAATGACTTCATGTTCATGGTTGTTATTTTTCTTTTGTAAATACAATAGCTGGTTTGAATACAACCAATAGTTGGTTTATGTGTTGATGCTCACCCCTTACTGTCTTTTGATTTATCTGCAAAATCATGCATTTTTGCAGAGGGTACTACCACTCTTTAGTCCGGTTAGGGATGGCAACAGTTTACTTTTAGTAGGTTGATGGTGAGTCTGGATCCAGTGGATAGGCTGAACCATTTGACATGAAGTTACTCTAGCTTACTCAGTGACCTCTGGAATCTGCAGTTTTGTGTTTGTCCCAGGGACCATCATGAATGTTTTATTTTTTAACCACTGATTAGCCTATTGACTTCAAAGAAAAAGTGGTCTAGGGAAAATGCTTCCAGATTGGAGGATATATTACTTTTAACATGGAAGTTATAATTCACCAAAGAACCTGAAGAATTAATGAATAATTGGGGAGTGAATTTGATGATCAACCAGTAGTGTCTATTAACAATGCAAGATTCAATGAACTGCATATGAACAAGAACTAATTTATACTTGGTTCAGGATAGCAAGCCAGAAATTGCCACCTCTGATCCTGGAAATAGGAACATGGAATAGTAGCAGAGCTTTTGACATGCCCTTTGAAGTAATTGAGACAATATATATCTATATATCTATACATAATTGCCATGAGATGATACTGAAACTCTTTTAATTTTCTCCAAAAGGTAGAAAGCTTCAACTAGTCTTAAAGTTATATTGCATACCATAGCACTGAGACATATCCCTGAAAGTATAGGCTATAATTAATTCGTTAGTTTCATAAAGTCTGAAAACTGAGTTAAGGAGCAGAGGCCTATCTGTGATAAAGGTTATCCACTTGTATTTGAAGATAATTTTCACTTCCTAATTTTACTTTGTACAGCATCATTATAATATGAGCTACTGAGCAAAACCTATTAAAGATAATGTTTGATGGGGACAGATGCCACAATGTCTCCTCTGCAAATTTCTTTTATAATTGTTGAGCAGGGTTTGGTAATTAAATCTTGAACTTAGGATTCTCAATTTTTAATATGTTTATTAAAAGAAAAGGTTGGCAAATTACAGAGAAGAATAATTAACCATTTCCTTTTAATGCTAATTGTGCTCCCTCATCACCCTTTTAAACATTCCAGACAGATAGATCTCACAGGATCAAAACATCACTGAGATGCTATGTTGAAAGGTAAATTTGAGAACTACCTCAATTTAGCTGTTTGCTTTTGATTCAAAGTATAAATAAGTGGATGTGCTCAGATGGGCGTTGCCTCCCCCTTTTTCACCCCAGTGCTTAACTTAAATGAACTATGGGACTTATATCCTGGGACACACACACAAGTCCCTAAAGAAGTATGTGCTAATAAAAATTGCACATCTGGCCAATACCATGCCTCTGCACCTATATCCTTCTTTTTCTCTGTGTACTCTAAGATAGGAGCTCTGTTATTTTGTTGAGGGGCTGCAAAATCTGCAGATGGCTTCCATCCGGTGTTGGCCACAAGAACCAATTGCTGCCAGTGCCTAACTATAAAACACTGCCACATAATAGCACTGAAAATGTCATGACTTTGAACTTGATTGGGTGATATTCTGCCTTATACGGCTTCACTTGGGAAGAGCTCAGTCTTCTTTAAACAGGGTTCAAATCTCTCATTGGATTTGCTCATCCAACCATTAAGCTTTCAGTTTCTCCATGATGGAGAGAGGTCAGAGAGGGTTTAAGGAGGAAGTGCTTGAGCCAGCCCAAGCCCAACAGCAGTTACTGACCTTGTTTTTGGGAGGGCAACATAGGAAGCTACCTTATACTGAGCCAGACAATTGTCCCATCTAGCTCATGGTTGTATACAGATGGCCACCAGGGTTTCAGCTAGGGGATACTCCCAGCCCAACCTGGAGAAGCTTGGGGTTGAATTTGGGATAACCTTGTGTATGTGAGGCAAATGTTCTCCCACTGATCTATGACCCTTCCCAGAGGTTGAAGCAGTTATTTCTGGACCCTGTCCTCACTCTAGCTGCTGTGATCTATGCTGTGATCTGTCAAGAGGCAAATGAAACAAAGAATACAGGAGAACATAGATGTTTAAGCTTGACAAGGGAGGGAAGAAAAGTGCAGTATGTGAGAGACTGATATGGGACCTAGGAAGGATGGATAAATCAGACTATTTTCAGTTTATGTCAGCTTCACATGTGTTTGTTCATAACTCCATCCCATCCCATCTCCAAATCATTCTGCAATTTCTTTTCAAATAAACTATGGCAATTTGCATTCTTTAACATTTCTTCACCAAGATACACCTTCTCCACATATTCTCCTAAAATACACATTTTTCTATGCATTTAACTCAATACTCACAGTTCATATGCATTTTAATATGCATCACCAAATTCCAAGAAATGTTAAAACAGGGATAATGGTGTTCCAGTCTGTGCATTAGTCCAGGAGCTGTGAGTTGTGTAGGCTCACTTAAAAATGGAGGCTGTATTAATCCTTGAGCAACCCTTGGTCTGCATATGGATTATAACATCCTTTAAGACATTACTAGAATAATCTAGACACATATCTCAGAAACTTTGTTGTGTTATGTTGTACTATGTTAACAAAACCTTTAAACAGAACATGCCTAATGACTGTGTGGTTGTAATATTCAGATTATATACCAAATCAGTCACAATCTGTTGTGATGTTCACCTCACTGTGAAAAAACAACAACAGAGTAATGTTCTCAGTGTTTGTTATAGGAAACCGAACTGTTTCTTTGCAATTAAAATGGTCAGCCCTCCGCATTATTTTATGCAGGTTCATTAGCATAATGAACAGTCAGTTCCTGACATTGTATACTAACTAGATGAGGCACTTGTAAATGCTACAGGCTGACCTGCTCCGCCTTTGAATACCCACTGTGAGGAACACTCTAACAGGAATATGTGATCTGAAAAATGCTGAACACAATTTGCACAGAGGCATGTTTTAGCTGAAATAGAAAAGAATAGAGCCAAAGTACAGTGGACCTAAAAATGTGCTTTTCTCTGCCTAATGCTATCTTTATCCACCTGAACTAAACTAGCCACTAGTGACCCTTATTGCTAGGCTCAATAAAAACATGGGGTGGATAGGTCTGCATATGTTACTGCTTCAGACACTTCTCCATGCCAGCTGGGGTTATGGAATGGATCCTTTATAAACACCATGTCTAGTACATTTTGAGTGAGCTATAAAAGAAAAAGAGGGGGAATTATGAGGAATATATTTTTCACTGCTTATCCCCCACCCCTCCGCCAAATGATCCAGAAAACCATCTAGGTGCAATTTTGATCCTATGAGAGCTTCGTTGTTGTTTAGTCGTTTAGTCATGTCTGACTCTTCATGACCCCATGGACCAGAGCAGGCCAGGCACTCCTGTCTTCCACTGCCTCCTGCAGTTTGGTCAGACTCATGTTTGTAGCTTCGAGCACACTGTCCAACCATCTCGTCCTCTGTCGTCCCCTTCTCCTTGTGCCCTCAATCTTTCCCAACATCAGGGTCTTTTCCAGGGAGTCTTCTCTTCTCATGAGGTGGCCAAAGTATTGGAGCCTCAGCTTTAGGATTTGTCCTTCCAGTGAGAACTCAGGGCTGATTTCCTTAAGAATGGATAGGTTTGATCCTCTTGCAGTCCACGGGACTCTCAAGAGTCTCCTCCAGCACCATAATTCAAAAATGAGATCGTCACTGAAAGTTAAATTCTAGAACTACTTCCATTTAGCTGTTTGCTTTTGATTCAATCTCATGGCTACAACACCCCCCGAACATCACCTTCTGGAGTTTGCTGTCTGGATAGGTGCAGAATAATTACAAAGCAGGGCCTACAACTCCCAGCCTGACTGGTCACTCCAGAAGGATGTCATGGTTGATGGCACTGGCAGCCTTCAAATTGTTGAAGTATCAAAAGGGGGCACACTCCCTTCACCTTTTCCCCAGCACATACAAGGCAATCAAGGCAGTCTCAGTGCTGAAACCCAGATTGAAATGGATCTTGAATCTCCTACTCAACCAAGAATGTTTGCAGTTGGCCAGTGACCACCCACTCAAGAACATTGTCAAAGAAGGGGATATTTGTAATTGGCTTATTCTTAATTCAGATCTTCCCAAGAGAGCTGTTCAGTCTCTCCCAAACTGCTCCACTCTTTATTCAGAAGTCTAAAATATAGATGAAAATGGTGTCAGTTTATGCATGTATTCAGTTGGTTAAGATATAGCTGCACAAAGCTATAACTGTATGCAGGTGAAAATGTAAGAGGGAAAATTAACCATTTTATTTCTTCACGTATATGAAGCCTTTCTCCCTAGGCAAGATTACACCAGTTGGATAATCCAAACCCTGAAACCTCCAGTCTCACTCCTGAAAGCCAGAAGTTCATGCTTGAAAATCAGCTCCACTCAAATAACCATGGCGAGAGGGAACCCCTTTTTGTATGGCTATGAAGCAAAAGTATCTGAGAGGTTTATCCATCTATATGCCAAAAATAATTTCAACAGCGCGAGAACATTCAAGTAACTTTGAGGCTTATTTGAGTTTTCTATTACTATATCTATATTGCAAAGTGGTTTGTGAAGGCTTTTCGCTTGAAAGCAGAGATATAAATACTTGAATGAATGAATAAAATAAAATAAATAAAGATGAAGAGAAGGTATTTAGAACAGACTGAAGGACACAGATGCTTGCAACAATTGTTCCTGTGTCCACTCTGTTTTCTCTTACTCAGTGTGTATAGTGAATTAAGCATGAAAGGATGGATAAATTGAAATATGGTCTTCCGGGTTGGCACCTCCAGGCAATGGTGGAGTTCCTCCGATCGGGAGGAATTTGCTCCGTGGAAATTAGGGTCTGACCGCCACGGCGAAGGCGGAGACCCACTGAAATCACAGGCGGGAGAAGCCTGTGAACCTGGGATTCAGCTGGCACCCTTTGCGCCTCCCCTACTCGCGGGGAAACCCTGATTTGGGGATCCGGAGCGAAGTGGGGTGAGCGGCGTGGTGCTTCGAATTGACTGCTTCTTTCACGGAGTGAAGCCGCATCGCTGTTGCCGGAGAGCGCTGACTTTTTCCTGTGGACAATTGGACTTTAAACAACTACCCGTGAGTAGAACGGAAAATTGGATCCTTAAATTCATTAATTTGGCATCGAAACGGGAAGGTTTTAAACAGGAAGTACGCCTTCCTCTTTTGTAAATAGATTGAAGCAAAGACGTTGCAAGTTAAAGCCTCGGAAAGTTTTTTTGTAAAGGATTAAATCTCCATCGGTTAAAACTATTAAACCCCCCTTGGAAGCAGGAGAAGAGGGGGGAAATTTTGGACCTAGTGAGCCTGCAGGAGAGAGTGAAAAACCAAATTACCACTGCTCTGAACCTGGAAACGGGCTGCCAGAAAGAGTGACGTTTTGGGAGAGTACATTGACTGTGAACAGAACGTATTTGACAGCTAGCTAAATAAGAGAAATATATTGTTTCCATTGTCCTCATCTGCGTTTAAAAAGGAGGAAAAGTAACTGAAAATTGAAACTAACTTTATAGTTTAAATTGTGTTTGAAAGGATTGATACAAGTGGAGACTGTTTCCCTCTAGAGGGAGCTTTTGAAACTGTTACAAGAGTGGAGCTGGGGTTTTTCCAGCTGCAAGATAAGAACTGTGTGAATCAGAGATTGACCTTGGATTTTAAGAATGTTGACAGAAGGAGCCTTAGTGACTGTATTATGTAAGATAAGCTTATTCGTTGGAACAGCACCACAAGAAGACGGATGTTATGAATACCAAACTTGAGAACTTGGGGCAAAAAGTGATTATTAATACAGAAATTGTTCAGGATTTGACACAGGAACCTACTTTGACAGGACAAACTGGGGAGAAGACGAAGGAGAAAGTTGGTGTTGTTGAACCTAAAGTAATACAAGTGGAAGCCCCAGTCTTACAGAGGCAAATTGAGGACTATAAGTGGAGGCCTTTTATGAATGAATATAGAAAAAGTCAGAATTTGAAGATTGGAGCCCTGCTTGGACTGGAGAAGGAAGGTTGGATAGACTCTTTCATGCAGGGACTTACTGACCTCTGGGTCCTGAATCTGGGTCAGGAGGTGATTGGAGTTGTGGGGGCCTTTGGATCTGGAGGAGCCTTGAAACATGATTTGAGATATTGTATGGACCTTGGTTCTAGCTGTGGAGAGTTGGCTGGCCTGTCGAGAGGGAATGGGGGCATGGTTGGGTCGGGGCCCCCCCAAGACCTGCGCTTCAGTATCTTCAGCATCAAAGAATATGAAGAAAAACTGCAGAAGGGACTTGGAAAAGATTTAAGAGCCTCGGACAGAAGATCTCCAGGTTGATGAACTATATGGAATGGACGGAAATGACTGGCAGAATCCGAGACCAGGGAGAAGAGATGGTGTAGAAGATTGGGAAAGTTTAAAGTTTATATATAGAAATATTGTAAATTTAATGAGTGTTAGAAAATTGTTGGAATGAAACTTTATGGCTTTAGCAGGAATGTTATAAGGAGTTAAGTATAAAATAAGTATTTCAGTATTAATGGAAAATAAGGTAAAAAATATGTTAAGATATTCATAATGATAAAAATAGAGAAAGATGGAAAGGAATTGCTGAAACAAGTAATAGTAGTGGAATACAAAAAGGGAGGTGAGAGGAGGTCGATGAAATAAGGGAATGAAAGATAGAGTAATGAAATGGTATGGTATATGTTTTTAAATTGTTGTTGTTTTGCTTTGTTCAGTTTAGTGTGTTGAGGTTGTGTTTTGTATTGTTTACTGTATTGTTTTTTCTTTTTTTCTTTTTTTTCCTCTGCTCTATTTTGTCTTTTTCTCTCGCCTTTTTTCTTCTTTTCTCTTTTCTTGTAAGTTTTAAAAGTAATAAAGATTATTTTTTTTAAAAAAAAGATAAATTGAAATATGGTTTCCCCCCATCTTGTTCTTTGCTTTACAACCTGTAAAATATAACTAAACAGTTGTTTTAAAAAGTCTGAAATCTAAACTGTTGCATGTTTATTACATCTCTCGTCAGCTTTTCTTTGAACAATTTTAAGGCAGGAAAAGGGTTTGGAAATGGATTTATTATTTGTTTTTAAGTAGTCAGAATTGAATATAGACCAGGAGGGAAGCAATATCATGGATGGGAATGCACAAGTGAATTCCATTTTTCCCTTTCCCTCCATGCACGTTCCAGGGAAACTTCATTATTGAATTATCTATAGAAGCTATCAATCATCAATTGCAACTGTATATAATTGTGTTATAAGATGTAATAGAGAACAAAAAGTCCATTGACTAACCGAAAACTGATTTAACAAAGATTTCTATCAAGGTGTCTATGCATTTCATTTAATACTAAGAGCAAGGGAATGGTGCGGTCCATATTATACTGTCATCTATCTCTGTCCTCAGATTTCTCTAGTTTTCTTCTCCTACAAAAGAGACTTTCATTTTTTTCCGCATTCACTCCATTGATGCAGCACACCCACTTCTACCCAGGCCAGCTCCACTCCTTCCCACCTTTGGAGCACCACATTTTGGGAGCTTACGCTAGCAAGCATAGAGCCAGCACCACTCTTGTTGGTATGATCAGCAGGCAGAAAGAGGTGCGCCACACTGAAACATTTCAGTAACCATTTGCATCCCTCCAGGGTCAGCTAGTGCGAGGCTGGCCTAGCCAGGAGAGCTGAGTGGACTGGCACCTCTGTCCAATACAGTGGTACCTCGGGTTATGTACTTAATTTGTTCCAGAGGTCCGTTCTTAACCTGAAACCGTTCTTAACCTGAGGCACCACTTTAGCTAATGGGGCATCCCGCTGCCGCCACATCGCCTGCGTGCGATTTCTGTTCTCATCCTGAGATAAAGTTCTTAACCTGAGGTACTACTTCCAGGTTAGCGGAGTCTGTAACCCGAGGTGTTTGTAACCCAAGGTACCACTGTACACACATACACACAAACAGAGACAGACACTGTAAAATAATTAACTACTGAAAATCTATGGCAGGACACCCTGAAAGCTGTTGAGCCTTATTTAAGGAAACCACTGAAATTGTTGAGGGTTTTTTAAAGGAAACCCCCCCCCCCCCAAGTTGTTGAGCTTTTACAAAAACACACAAAAAGCCCCTCCCCTTTTCAATTGATTTGCCTAAGATCCAGTTCAAAGGGCCACCTTTTGGAAATCCCCCCCCCCCCGGACATCAATTCCACCTTTGAAATCCTGGTAATGTCTGGGGAAATCCAGACATAGGGCAGCCCTAGAAAATCCCCAGGATGGGATTTTTGGGAACATTTCTTCATTAATGTTTGAATTTTCCAAAAAAAAGTTGGTGGCTAGCATTTTAGCATTAAAAAAATATCGCTGCTAGCACTTATGCACACATCCTTTTCAGCTCCTGGCAATTATTTGCAATATGTACCTGCCAGCTTGTCTTTTTTAGTGATAACCCAATTAAGGAACACATTGCTCTTCTCTAATTGCAGCCCTTTCCTTTGGAAATGCTGAGTAGTGAATTTGGTTTCCATTTTCTCTCTCTCTCTCTCTCATTTTTATTTTTTCAAACCATAGCTATGGTTGTCACTGCTAATAAAACAACAGGTGAGACTTCGCACCGGCTCCTGTGACTTACACAGTAATGACCTAAATTCTTTCCAAAGTGATACATTAATCCAGTAATACTATTCTATACTCCCTCCCATCATGAGTAAGGCATAGCCAAAGGAGAGAAAATGTATGTGTTGCACAGTGATCTAACAAACTAATTGGATTATCAGGGATGAGAGGATCTAATACCTGCTCCCTTGGCTTATCCAAGTATGTGCAATAAAGACCTTGTAAGGATGGACAAACTGCTGTGAGAGAATGCATTCAAGAGCCAATTAAGACATGCAGCTTAAGAACATGAGTTTATACCTGGTCACACTACTTGTTTGTCTAACTCAGCCATAAAATGATGCAAGCAATGCAGCACAGTCCATTTGCAACAGCACAAATCTGTCCATATATTACGATGGAAGCCAAACCTTAACTCTTGAAGACCTGGTGGTGTCAAAAAATAAAGATCACTAGGGGGAGTGAATTCTATAACCAGGGTGCTATTTTTGGCAGTTAATACACCATATTGATATTAATTCTGCTGTATGCTCTGCTCTCAGCATGAATTCAACTGAAGATCCCAACATAGCTGCTTAAAAGCTTAGCACATTGTGTTGTAATTCATTGGAGAGGTAATTAGTTGTAGCCTCTAGGTGGTTAAATACAGTACTACGATGCCTCCATTTGCCAGATTTCTGAGCAACTATTTGGGATGGGAGGAGAGGGGCAGTGGTAATGCTAAAATTAATTACGTCATTGGGTCTGTAAATATCTGTTTCCTTATGCCATTAGATATGACTTAACAATATATACTCCTCTTGGGTTTTCTGGTTGTCTGAAATATCCTCAGAGTACACCCCATAAGAGTAAAGGGAATTAAGGACTCGCTGCCCATAAGGACTTTATGAACAAAAGTGAATGTTTTTGTGTGGATAGTGTCATTATATGGTTTAGTCACTAGATGGCACTGGACATACTTGTACTTGTGTGGAGTCGTGAGTTTCTGGTGTCCTCATCATGTATGAAATATTCCATAAAAGTTACCTGCAGGGTTGGGGAACCTCTGGACAGGTATGATTGGACTCCCATCATCCCCAGACAGCATTACCAATGGTCAGAATTACGGTTTCTGTATTCCGACAAATATCAGGAGAGTCACAGATTTCCCATGCCTGCTGTATAGCTCTCATGACATGGTACCCAAAGTCAAGTTTTAAACTCACAAATCCTTTTTTTTGAAAAACAAAGAAAATGGCACAGCTCTTTGCACCAGGATCCTTTAGTTTTAATAATCCAGCAGCATGACCTGAATTGAAGAGAAAGTTTGCTTGGTTTTGGCTGGCTACCAAGCTCCACCAGGAGGAAAGAACAGTGCAAGTAAGCTCACTCCTTCATGCTATGTATGCTAGATTCCTGTTTCGTCCCCAAGAGGAATGCCAGTAATGAGAGGACTTGCTTCTATCAAAGAGCTAAGAAGCCTTGAGAAACCGTTGATTCATTTGTTAAGGCCTTGCATGAACATGTCAACTTTACATTTAACCGTAGCATATTATTTATGAATGCTGGTTTTAGCTAGCATTATTTTTATTTATTTATTGTGTTTACATATTCCCTTTCCTCTGGAAAGAACCTAGGGCAGTGCTCAGCATGCTAACAATACAGCCATTTTCACATTATAGCTAAAACTTGGCATTTAAAATCATCTCATCTGTGAGTCCTGGAAGACTTGCTCCCTGCCTCCCTGGCCTTTTCCCACGTGGCCTGGGAAGAAGGGGCCCTGACTGACTCCAGCTACAAAAACTGAGACTGCTGAACAGACTCTTTGGATGGGGTATCATTTAGAAGAAGAAGAAGAAGAGTTTGGATTTGATATCCCGCTTTATCACTACCCGAAGGAGTCTCAAAGCGGCTAACATTCTCCTTTCCCTTCCTCCCCCACAAGAAACACTCTGTGAGGTGAGTGGGGCTGAGAGACTTCAGGGAAGTGTGACTAGCCCAAGGTCACCCAGCAGCTGCATGTGGAGGAGCGGGGAAGCGAACCCGGATCACCAGATTATGTATCTACCGCTCTTAACCACTACACCACACTGGACTGTTGTTGCTGTTTTTGATCCCCCCCCCCCCCCGTATCTTTATTTTAGATGTTATTAAGATTTATATGGAAATTGTTTCAACTTGGTTGTGTGCTTTTTAATTATTGTTTATTGCTACTTTTGTTATGTTTGTAATTATGTATTTTTACATGTTGTAAGGCACCTTAAGCAAGGTGCATACAAATAAAATTCTGTATGTATGTATGCATTAGATATGTATGTATCTATGTAAAAACAAAGCCATATAACTGCTATATTCAAGGAAGTTCAGCATTTCCTCGAAGTTGTGGCCATAGGAAGGTGCAGCAAATGCTCTAGGAATTCATTCAAGGTACATTTTTTCTGTCCTCTCAGCCATTCACCACTTTCTCTTACTTTTTTTGTCCAGTTCTATGTGTGGTCTTCAGTGTTGATCAGAGTTACATTGCCAGGAGGGTTAGCTTTCCTAACCCGGCTATTTTGGCATTCTTCCACGTTATTTTGATTGCTATTAGAATAATAATTTTATATTTTAATAAGTTGGCACATTGCTAAAATGATCTAATTTCATCTCAAGCACTCAGATTATGGTAATTAAACTGCATTTGTGTTGTCATCGTGAAAGATCAATAGTGGACTTAATTGCTAAATTTATTAACAGAAAACATTAGGAGATTTTAAATGAATGTTAAGTAATGCAAATCAATCTAAATTAGTTTTGCTCATTCAAGGAAACTGCAACTCCATTTTTAAATCATGAGTTCAAGAATAGGATCATGTACTCAGGAATAGGATCTCCACCCCCTATTTTGTTGATAGTGTAGTTTCAGGAGATCACTTGTTTACGTGTTCATCCACAAATGTACATGTTGATGTACATTTGGGCTTTTTCCAGCAGGAACTCACTGGAACTGAGTTCCGGCACCTCTGTGGTGAGTTCCTCTTTAGCATTTCATCCCCTTCTTGGGGCTGCAAGGCTGGTGGCATGGTGCTTGTAGATGCGCAATGGAGGTGACAATGACGGTGCCAAAAGCAACTGCTGTTGCCCCCTTTGGTGCTCCCTAAAAAAAGAGTTCTCCATCCAAAACAGATGGGATTTCCTGCACTTCTTTTTCTGGAAAAAACACACTGCTTAGAGACATAATTTTTGTTTACAGCAGACCCTTTTCTGCAGCAATTTTTTTAAATGTTTGGATCATCATCTCCACAAAGTATTTCAGGAAACCTTGATTTGACTCATGCCACCTCAAATAGA
Source organism: Podarcis filfolensis (assembly GCF_964270895.1). Taxonomy (NCBI): domain Eukaryota; kingdom Metazoa; phylum Chordata; class Lepidosauria; order Squamata; family Lacertidae; genus Podarcis; species Podarcis filfolensis. Next base: position 36,223,038 of record NC_139607.1, on the reverse strand, counting down.
GCCTTCTTCACCTCTGACGAGCTGAAAATAGCTCTAAGGCACCTTCATTTAAAACATATATTCAAATTTGCTCCCTGCTTAATGGCAGAAGAGACAACAATAAAAAAATCATTGTGACTTGGATCTTTTGAACAAAGACTACTATAACGCAGGACAAGGACTTATGTGTTAGCTCCCACCTTCATGCACCAGAGTAATGAAACATCAAGATAACATTTCTTTTCAGACTATGCAAAGCTAGCACACAGACATTCTGTCATGTTAAAATCATGCTCCTTTCTTTTAAATAACAGACATTTGAAACAGACAGTGCTCAGGGCCTGTGCTTTCTTTCAAATATGGATCTTTCACAGTACCGTCAGACGTTCAGTGCATTCATTATTGAATCAATGATAGTGTGTTGCTATAATGGCAATACCCCACATTCTCAAATTATATATTTAAACATGTTTAAAATGGCTTCTCTTTTACCAATAAGTGGTAGCTTTAAATTGCTTACTTAAATTATACACAAGAGAAATTGTCTTCAAAGATCTTCATGTAAGCATCTCAACTGTTTTTGAAGCATGTAAATTTATTTAAATTTAATCAAGTAAGGCATAAACTGTCTGCATACTATTCAACTAAAGCTGCTCTAATTAAAATCCATCTATAATTTGTAATTTGGAAAGTATTTTTGTGCCATACTTCTAAGGAGTATAGTAGCAGATTTATAAGAAAATGCTATTTTCTGTTTTGAACCTACTAATGTAATGTTTTTGTTTTTTTCAATTTCAGTGGTACAATTAGGTAATTCTAGATAGGTATAGTCTTATGGAGGCTCACTCTGCAGATGGTAATGTGCTTTAACTTCACTTACTTCAAAATATGGTGTTTAAGATGCTTCTTTAAGCCTATAATGCTAATGTATTGCTTTGCAAAAATGTATTTAATTGCATTACTTTATTATTCTATAGCCACATCAGCAGTCCAGGGGGCACTTGTGGTTTTGTAAGGCCATTGGTAATTAGTGCTCAGGCTCAGAATGCCACATAAGAAGCAAATGAAGCCATCATCTCCATCTGTGATTTCTTTCTACTGGTTTTAGAATGTGTCCGGAACTCAAGGATCCAAAATAATGATAGTCAGCAGTTAGAAATTTTAAAGACACTGCTAGGGAAGAAGGAGAATTTAATTCACTCTGCATTTTAAAGCGAAAAAAATAATTGGCAGTTCTTGGACTTATAGTTGGAAGGGAACACAGTTAACAATCCGATTATGCACTTCCCTGAATTTTGCGAAGTAGTTGTGCTTGGGGAAAAAAAGTATATTAGAATTCATATTTTATGGTTCATGCTGGGCCTCCAGATTTTGTTCAACTTGCATCGGCCCCAGCTGGCATGATCAATCATCTGGAATGATGGGAGTTGTAGTCTAGCAAATCTGGAAGATCAGAAGTTCCTCATCCCTGCAGTAGTTGGTACCACGACCCCTACTGCAGACATCATCTAGGACTGACACAAAATCTTAGGAGCTAGATAGAACAGAAGGGCCAGTAGCACAAGCTACAGAGGTGTTGTACCTGGGCCCCAACGGAAATTGAGCTTGTTGGCTAGGAGCATACCAAACTCCAGCCTGTATTCACCTGAGGGGCTGGCTTTATGACTCCCAGCATTCCACACTCTACAGAGCCGCCTAGCCAACACAGACAATAGACCCAGTGAGAAATAACAGAAATAAATGTGCAAAGGCTCCAGCCCACATGACTGCTCCATTAAGGTATTCTATTCTGCTGGAAAGGTGGAGAGCCTGAGAGGACTAGTTAGCCCCCCCAAATATGAAAAGTTCACATGGCATCACACACATTACAAGATGTCTGCCTGCTGGCATCTGTTCATGGTCCTGAAATGCTTCAAATTATTTTGTACGGTTTAAGTTTGTGGGGCTCACAGAGAGCAGAATATAACCAGTAGAACTAACTATTGCTAAACTACCAGCTACTGTTATCCCTAGGCTGCTTTCACCATGCAAATAAAATTGAAAACTCACTAAACAAAAACTGCAGGAGGGTAATACCAACATATCAAGAAAGTTTAATAAACTGCTGTAAATGTTACCATGAATAATCAGATTTCTATTACTCGTGACTGGTTTTTAAGCTTTCTCCAATTTGAAATGATTGCATATTGGGATCAGTAATAGAAGGATTTTTCAAGTGGAAAATTAGCCAATTTTGTTTTTTTAAAAAAACCAAACTGAGCAAGCAAGATTGAAAGCAGAATGGAATTATTAAGTGTAAAGCAGTGACTTTTAAACTGTGGTCTGTAGACAACAGCCCACAAGCAAGATTGAAAGCAGAATTAGTGATGGCTGAACTGATTGTGTTACAATTTGAAACTGGGTAGCCAAATTATGAATCCAGTGTTATAAAACATGGATGAAAGTTATAAACACTGGTGAAAGTTCTGTATTTCAATCTTGCAAAGCATTTTCTTTTCATATGCATTTCATTCATGCACATAGTAGAAATACGTTATGTGCAACATGACAATATTTTATAAACCCCATGTGTCATCAGTGTGATTGGTTGCTGTATGGTTTCAGATCCAAACTTTGAAATTGATTGGTTCCTTTGACAAACAGTAACTTAATGGTTAAAATAAAATTCTGATGAGATGCACACAGTGGGGATTTCCATTTTATTTGGTAACTAAGGAGCTAGAGTAGGCAACATCTGAGCATGCACAAAATGTAACAGAGTTTAGCTGCTTAGTTATGCCAAGCGGTAGATGCAGAAAAGAGAAATTTGCTTGCAATAAATATTGGCTTTAATTATGAAAATGTTACACAGTTTTATTGAATCAATCAGGATAAAGGCAGGTTTTGTTATACATTTGGGGGTTTTGACCAGGTGAGATATGGACCGATTAATTAGGAGTTTCAGCAGCACCACTAAGCAGAATAGAATGATTAAGTAAAAAGTAGGGATTCTTAAATGACACAACTATTGCACTCATGTCTTGCTTATGGGCTTCCTTTAGCCATCTAGTTAGCCACTGTGCAACAGAATGCAGGACTAGACATGTCCTTGTGAATGGAGACCCACATTTGCAGATAGTCATCACAACTATGACAAGGCAAATAGAGAGGAACACTGAAAATCTTCTCTAGAGCAAGATAAACAAATAAGGAACTAAAACTCATCATCTTCTACACCTCTTATTATGGCAGTATATAACCAGAAGAACTAACTATGACCAAACTACCAACTACTGTTATCTCTAGGCTGCTTTCACCATGATAATGAAATTGCAAACCCACTAAACAAGAGCTGTAGGAGGGTAATACCAACACATCTAGAAAGTTGAATAAACTGTTGTGTTACCATGAATAATCAGATTTATATCACTCACAATACTTCTAATCCTAGTAAGATGATAGACTTTTGCTACCTTCGAGTCCAGGAAAGAAATTCTCCTAGTTGCATTCTTTCTGGAATCTTTCTCAGATACTTGCTCAGTTCCAGTCTGGTTCCTGAAGTTCCTATTGCTTTTCATGTTAAATTTAGTTTAGCTCCTTTGTTCAGAACAGCATCTACCTTGTTGCATTTTCAGAATAAAGGTAAAGGGACCCCTGACCATTAGGTCCAGTCGTGGCCGACTCTGGGGTTGTGGCGCTCATCTCGCTTTATTGGCCGAGGGAGCCGGCATCCTGTGGCCAGCATGACTAAGCCGCTTCTGGTGAACCAGAGCAGCGCACAGAAACGCTGTTTACCTTCCCGCTGGAGCGGTACCTATTTATCTACTTGCACTTTGATGTGCTTTCGAACTGCTAGGTGGGCAGGAGCAGGGACCGAGCAATGGGAGCTCACCCCATCGTGGGGATTTGAACCACCGACCTTCTGACTGGCAAGCCCTAGGCTCTGTGGTTTAACCCACAGCGCCACCCGCGTTCCCATTTTCAGAATATATTACAGCTAATTTCTGCTTTTACTATTGCTATTGGTACTGTGGGTTGAGGGGCAAATAGTTGTAATAGCACTCCTTACGTTAAGTAACGGCTGCTTATTCTGCTATGTAGAAGTTGAATATGAGGTCACTGATGCATCATTAAAGATACTGTGCTGGGTGTTAAAATTAGTTATTGAGCCACCTGCAGGCTACTGCTATCTATTTTAAAAGTAAATGGACACAGACTGGCAATTGTATACATTCATATATCACACCAGAGCTGGGTCAATACCTCAAGGATATAGACTCTATTATATGTGAAGAATAATTAGAATGTACTGAAGGTGAAAATGGTTATAGTTTTATGACAAATAATCATGTTAATCTTACTTTCAGGGAAATTGTTGCAAGAGCTATGCTGAGGAGACAGTCGAAATAACCACGTTTGGGTAACATACGAAGTGTGATTTATTTTTGATGTTTTGAGCTCCATGGGCAGAAGGTTGATTTAAATGTGTTATACAGCTGTCTACTTCATATGCCTAGAACTGACAGTTCAACTAACAGATTGCACTTTAAACATGCATATCTTTGTTAATTAAGTATTTTGCATACCCTATTCCCCCCAAAGTGCTGATGTAAGGTTGCAACTGATGTTAAGTCTCTGCTGCTAACAGTTGTGATAAGATATTCCAAAACAGCTAACAAGAAAATTGTGATAGTGTGTCAACACAACAACACCTATAGCAAACCTTTCAGTATAGGTTTCCAGACAACTTTTATGACAAACAAAAAAAAAAAAATAGGATATAGATTTTACCCTGCTATAAAGAATTTATAGGATTGACTTTTCTCCATTAAATCACTATTAGGTTTAAAAGCATTTGTCAAGACAGCATATTTTCCAATCATTTTTTATGCTATCAGTTATTAAAAGATAGTTGCTATATGTCAGAGGTGGGGAACATATGGCCTTCCAAACATTGTTGGCTTAAGGGTTCCATCAACCCTTTAAATGTATGGGCATACAATTATGGAGGAAAGATTCACCTGCTGACCCACAGTCTGTTAAGAACATAAGAGAAATCTTTTGTTCAGTGGGTTGATTGATAGAGGATGCACACCCTATGACTGCACCAAAACCTATTGACATCTGTAATCAATAAAGTTATGGCCTGCTTAATCCCCAAATGTTTGCACCGTGTTTACTGCAACTTCACCAAGCATTGATCCCACCACCTACAGCTTCGCTGCACCTGGACCCGCAAGGAGGCTATTTCTACAATATGCTGGTCCTAGGCCATTTAGAGCTTTAAAAGATCAAGTCCATCCCTTTAAGCTGAGCTGGTAAAGCTGTTACAGGAGAAAAAGCTCCAAATCTCTCCCCTGCTTCAAATGATTATATCTGCCAAAGACACTTTCCTTCCATAACAACAAGGCAGATGAACCATATAGACATGAGCGTAACAATAGGAAGATAATGGATTAAAAAAAAGCAAAGGGAGACATTTTCTCAAGTTTATACCTCTTAAGCTGCTTCATTTTCATGAGTGAAACAAGGTGTTAAGATTGTTGCCCTGTATTCAGGACATGGCCCTGAACTTCACCCACTTCCTTTCTCACAGACATAGCCCTTCTGGAATACCATAAAACAGGGAGGGGGAAGTTGAGTATGCCTTTGTCTCCATTTACCCTGAAGATTGCTGCAGGCTGTCTTCACCCTCGAGAGAAGTCCCAGGTAACAATGCACATTAAAGATGCTCTTTTCTTTCTTATTTTAAGTGCTGAACTTGCTTAAAACTAGTAACTATGTGCGGTTAGTTAACAATTACTGTCTGTTCTTTTTATGCAACCTGATATTTCTCACTACTTTACCTTGACCCATTTAATAATTATCTTAAATTTGAAACCTGAAGTCGCTTCCAGAGCTTTTTCCCTCAGACTCCCCTGCCAAAATCTGCTCAAGTACCAGAAGGGAGTTAAGGGGTGTCTCTTCCCCTAGATGTCTAATATGATTTTGTGGACATTTAAAGTGGGAGATGATACTTTATCAGCATACAAGGAAAGTATATACACAAGAGTGCCTGTCTATTAATTACAGAAGCACAAACCTGGCACAAAATTAGCCTCATGTTGTCCTTTCTGCCAATCTTGGGTATGAGGCCAGCCACAACATTACATAAAATGTCATTATATACGTACATAAAATGTCATCATATGCATAAAGCCATCATTAAAAGTAAATATAAAATCCATGAACAAATTTAACTAAATCATGTGTCTAGATAGGCTTGCTGAAACACAAAAGTTTTCAGCAGGCGACTGAAATGTGGTATTTTGTAAAACAGTTCGGTATAGAAGACAGAAAAATTAAAAAAGGAAATGTGTTGTTTCACATTTGCATTGACTTAGTTTTAATTTTAACGAAGTTTTTTGGGGAAGCCTTTTTCCCTGAGCAATTAGCATTTCCCCATATCCTAAGAACAAAGAATATCACATTCCCATATCTTCATGTCAAACCAAAAATGACCCCAAAGAATTGATCTGTGAGGTGTGAGGTATAATCCTATGCATAGTTACTCAGGAGCCCAGACTTTCAAATCGGCTTCCTCCTTTCAAAGCGTGCATAGAAAATGTGGTTGGTTTTCTTTATATATTCATTCATTTATATATTAAAGCTTATTGGTTGCAATACGTACAAGAAATTTCTGACACAATGATTACCAGGATATAGTGACTTTTTTGCTTTGCGAAATAGAGAGCAAAAAAAAAAAAAGTGTAAAGAAATTCACCTACAGGAAATAACAAGTGACAGTGATGTTGAAGTCTCCAGCCCCCACCCTAGTTAGAATTTAAGGTGAAAACATAGGCTCAATTTATAATTCCTCTGATTTACTTCAGAAGCTGCCTTTTTAAAATAATGACAGAACACAAGAAAAAATAATAATGCTCCTAGCTGCCAACTTTTGCATACTTATGCTACTGGAAGCAAGGTTAAAGATATAAATAGTGATCTTTTGCAGAATGCCAGTTCTATAAATACAGGAGAGGAGAGACAACTTTACATTTTCTCCTGTCAAGAATAGTTCTTAAATGGATGACAGTATATTAGGCAGATTTTTAAATGCAACAGCAATATGCTTGAATGGGCAACAATTTCCCTATTCTTGGGGAGATATTGAACCAAGACCCAATTATGTCATCGGGCTGTTAATAGCACCACTGTTCTCAGAATGATGTGGTCTCCTGAATTATCTTAAATGGGACAGATGATTGGTTTAATGTCCCATGCAGAGTAGCAAACAGCAGCACAATGACCATTCTAAGGGCTGTATCACAGAAGCATTTTCATAGCCTCTTGATGGAAGTGGAACAAAGACTCAGTCATAGGATTTTGACCAGCTCACTGGCTACAGACAGAACAAAATGAAGTTGGACGTTAACAGCAAGGAAAGGCATTCCTTCCCGGCATGTCAAGCATCTGAGGATAGTTTGCACAGCCCCAAAATTCAACAGACAGCTTTTGGAAGGCTAGAATGTTTCTCTGCGGGTTCCCCCTCCCCTTCTCAACCTTCCTATTTTGGTCTGGCCAATTAGCCTTAGTGTGGTTGCCTAAATTTGTATACAAGTACCATGTTTTACCATTATGCAGTGCTGTGTGATTGTTGCAGAAATGGCAAAAAGCTTGACTTTTCACATGAGCACATCCAAACAGCGACAATAGTTACCATAAAGGTTTTGTATAGGGAGTTTAAGAAGAGAGGTTATTGTATTGCAGAATGGTGGGTTGTCTTAAGGAGCATAGGTAGCAATCCAACTCCAACTCCCTCAGCCTGGTGGGGCGATGCAGGGCAGCTGGGCCAGCAGCAGTCCTGTGGTTTGTAGTATAGCAACTGGGCTTGTATCGGCCCAATGCAATCATATGATGGCATGAGGGATGGACAGGATCTAATAGATTCTGGGGTAGGTCAGCCCTGCCCTCTGCACACCCCCAGAAAGCCCCATTTTAGAGCTTTCCACCAGCTGCAACTTGTGACCTCTTTAGCAGGAGGAAGGAGGAATTCCATGCCAGTGATGTTATTGTCTCTCTGCAGGTGGCAGCCAGTGGGAGGGCGGCAGGGCTGGTGGAGAAACATCGCTGAGCTATCCAATCCTCCTGCTTCCCCAGCCCTGTGCAAATGAGCTTTGCATTGTTCTGCTAAACCACTCCTGCAAGGGCGTGAAGGTGAGCATTGGCACTAGTATGTCAAAATATAACAGAGAGTGACAGGCAATAGTCTTACAAAAGTAGCCATAGGAAAGGACATCAAACAGAAGGTACAAACCTGGTATATTTACACTTGCAACGACCCTGCACTGGATGTTTGGTGCCAATGGAGAGGAAGAAAGGACCAGACCTTTCTTAATTAGCGCATGGTTTTTATTCTGCCCATAATTCAGTAGAAGTTCTAAACAGGGGACTTGAGTAAAGGTCTTAGTTGGTTTTGAAAACACATCAAATTAAGTGGCAGGCAAGGCAATCCATATACAGAACACCAGAACTGAAAAGGCCAATCACCACCCACTTTGCTCCAAGAAGGGCTTCTGATAGTGACCTTGGTAATGGGGTAGGCTTACTCACTTGGGAAAAGGTACGCTGAGATCATCTGAGTTGCAAACGTTTTAACACAAAAACTTTGTGTTTCACCCAGAAATGGACAAGCAGCCAGTGCATTTGCTTAAGTATGGGAAAGAAGTGTTCCCACAGCTGGCCCCAGTTAGTCTTGCATCTGCTGAAATGGGCTCTGCTCAACAAAAGCTTGTGCCTCAATAAATCTTGACGTCATTAAGGTGTCAAAGGAATCTTTTTCTGTATTTAGAGCGGAGATGTGATGCCAGGTTTGTTTGCTGTCATTTGCCTAGCAAAAAGAAAAGGAAAGAAACACTTCCTCTGAACAATCAGGTTTTTAAAAATACCCTTTTTAAAAAAGAAAAGGGAGGAATGATTCCCTCCCCTTTCAGCCTAAAATAGCTAATATACATATGGAGCAGGTTAGCAAATGTATTTGAGGGCTAGTAACCTTTGGGGGACGCAGGTGGCGCTGTGGTCTAAACCACTGAGCCTAGGGCTTGCCGATCGGAAGGTTGGCGGTTCGAATCCCCACAATGGGGTGAGCTCCCATTGCTCGGTCCCAGCTCCTGCCCACCTAGCAATTCAAAAGCACATCAAAGTGCAAGTAGATAAATAGATACCGCTCCAGAAAGAAGGTAAATGGCATTTCTGTGCGCTGCTCTGGTTTCACCAGAAATGGCTTAGTCATGCTGGCCACATGACCCGGAAAAACTGTCTGCAGACAAACACCGGCTCCTTCGGTCTGTAAAGCGAGATGAGCGCTGCAACCCCAGAGTTGTCCATAACTGGACTTAACTGTCAGGGGTCCTTTACCTTTTTTAACCTTTGGGGGCCATTGCCCATTGGAATTGGAAGGGTAAAAGGCAAGGAGATAAATAGCAAGGAGATAAATCAGCTAGGCCTTAGGCCTTGAGAACAATCGTCAAGGAATTGAAAGGACCACCATTGCTGTTCAACACCCTGCCAACCTCAGCTTGAACTAGTATGGTTAATTCTAGTTATAAAATAGACATTAACTTATAAACACATTCAAAATAGAATTTTTAAAAAAAAGCAACATAGCATATCATGGAATATTTGGTGCACCAAGGGATAAATTCTTTGGAAATTCTTCTCCATGGACCCTCATGATGGGCCCCTGCATCAGCCCTGGGTCCCTAGGCAGATGGCCAGCAGTGCTTTTTGCATAACCTAAATGCAGACTCCAGGCTCGTCTGGAGAAAATCTTCAGCAACAGATAAAATAATTATGTTGCAATGAAGCTGAAATTGTTGGCATATGTCTTACTTTATTTTTAAAATCTCCTCCTTTGATCCCATTAGTATAATTGGTTTGCATAATTTAAAACACATGCAGTGTTCCATTTGCTAAAAAATGTACTATTAATGGAAGGAATATTAATATTTGTTTAAAAAGGCTCACTGTATCCTTTTCTTGAGAGCACAGGGAAAACCTCAAGGGCCGTCTGCCGATAACTTCTCCCTCCCTCAGATGCTTAGGGGTCAAATGACCAAACCCTCCACAGATGTGGCCTCTGATCCTTCTGGACTAGTATCATTTCTAATTACTCTAATACTTACAGGCCCCACTTCATATTTCCTGATGACATTGGCATTGCTGGATTCTTTCGAAGAGATTGTGAGAACTGCCCTAGCAAGAGGCAGTCTCTTTGGTGGTAGATCCATCATTGACTTTGATGATTTAGAACAGGAATTGGGAGCCTTTTTCAGCATGAAGGCCACCTTCCCCAATAAGAAATCTTTTGGAGGGCACATGCCAGTGGTGGTCAGAGCCAAAGGCAAGAATGTATCAGACTCTTCCTTTGGCATAGTAGGCAAACCTCTGCAAAGCAAAGACATACCACCTTTCTCTCCATTTAGGGAAGCAGGAGGCACCATTACTGTTCAAGAACACATTCTGGATAGGAAATAAAACAAGCACTTGAGGAGAGCACAGGGCAGGGTTGTTGAGGGGTGTGGACTGAGGAATGGGTGTGGTCTGAGGATAGGGTTGAGGGCCAGAAGAAGAAGAAGAAGAAGAGGAGGAGGAGGAGGAGGAGGAGGAGGAGTTTGGATCTGATATCCCACTTTATCACTACCCTAAGGAGTCTAAAGTGGCTAACAATCTCCTTTCCCTTCCTCCCCCACAACAAACACTGTGAGGTGAGTGAGGCTGAGAGACTTCAGAGAAGTGTGACTCCCCCAAAGTCACCCAGCAGCTGCATATGTAGGAGCTGGGAAGCAAACCCGGTTCCCCAGATTATGAGCCCACCGCTCTTAACCACTACACCACACTGGTTCCAGAGAGGGGGGTGGAAGGCTGCCTTTGGTCCTGGTTCAGAAGAATGCATGGTGTGGGTTGCCAGCACCCGGGGCTGTGTGAAGGGGAAGGTGGGGAGAGGGGGAAACAGACAGAGTGTGCATGTGCATTCAACTGCCTAAAAGAAGAGTAATTCCATTGTTTGGAGAGGTCACTTCCTGTTTTGCATGGAGAAGCTGATTACAACAGAGCCCAGCAATGGAAATATGCAGCTGTATTGAGATAGCACCAGGTGTTGAAATTTTGCGCCCCTAACAATTTTGCACCCAGGGCAACCATCCCTGTGCCCCTCCACCTACGCTACTGGCTCACACTGCTCTATATGATCAGCTGTCTTCAATGCCATAACAAGTATCCCCAAGTCATACAAAAATACATCAATACCTTGCATTCATATTGCAGATTTTTGACTTTGATCAAGCTCTGCTTTTCCATTGTGAGGAGTCTTGATGGGCTGTGGGGATCCCTGGCTGTCCTTAGAAAAGGTGTTCATGTAAAGAACTTAATAATACTTTCTCTATTAAAAGTTAGTTTGTGGCCTTAAACAACCATCTGCTCTTCTGTTTCACCTTCTCCAAACTCATTGCTAGCAATATATATATTGATCTAGCACTACCCATCTGCTACCATGAACGGTTAAAAAAGCTAACGCTGTTTGAAGACGACAATTTTGTATTAAAGACCTAGTTTTGGAAATAGATTGGAGAAAAGGTAAAAGAAAAGAAAAGAAAAGCTTTCTTGTACCCTGCATCAAGGTCATTTTGCAGAACTGGTTAAACCTTCTCAAGCATCTGATCAATACACAGCTGAAACTTAGCATGGGTGGGTAATTTTTTTTTTAACTTCAGTTGAGCTGCATCAGTTATAAATAGATGAGGATCTAGGAATCATGGGATCCTGAAAGGGGATGGGTGTAGGGGAAGACAATTCTCATGATGAAGTAACTCTTCATTAAATTCTAAAAACACAGCTTGTGTGATTTGTGTTTTCTGCTAAGCTTGGAGAAAGATTTATTTAACGTTTCCCCTCTGAGTTCTATTTGCTTTTGGCTGGAAGGCACAGGGTCGCTACATAGTACAAACACTTCATACAATGTAGTGATTTGTGTTCTTGGTGTGGGAATGTTAAAATGACAGAGACACCAGTGCAAATATTCAGAAGCCCCCCAATGTAAACTCATACGTTCTCTGATCAAGAGTCCCATGATGACACAGAGTTCCTCTTACCTTTTGTCAAAAGAAGAAAAGAAAGTACCGGTACTTCATGCAGCACATAGTCAAACTATGGAACTCCTCCCCCAGGAGCCAGCAACTTGGATGGCTTTAAATGAGGATTACAAAAATTCATGGAGGAGAGGGCTATTGATGGCTGATATCCATGATGGCTATGCTCTGCCTCCATGGTCAGAGGCAGTTGTTGTTGTTGACATCTGTCTGTCTCAAAAGACAATGGAGTGCACCTCGCAGAAAGTCAAATTGCTGGAGAATCACAGAACTCGCTGTGGCTGCAGAGACAAGTAGCTGCTGTCTCTTGTGTTGCTTTTACTGTGTTAATAGCAACAAAGTGACTTCTCTGGGGTGCAAGCCTGGGCAGTGTGTTTTTATCTTGCATTTTTATGTTGTAAAATGCCCTGGAATCTATGGATGACTGGTGGTATACAAATCAATCAACCAATCAATCAAACAAACAAACAATTTTTGTCCTAATATGGAATTTTTCTTACGAATCAGCACAGAGCCCTTCCCTTGTTCTCCTGCTTCTAATCTTGTTTAAACCTCATCTTCTTCTTGTCCTTCCCCTTACTTACCCATTTTCTGTTTTTGACACTTCATATCTGCCCTATCCTGAACAGCTGCCATGCTTCATTCCTCACCAACATAAGACTTGCCTTTCCACACTTTTTTACCAAATAGAAATGGCTTCTGAAACATTTGTCATTTACTTAGCAGAGCAAGACTTCACAAGGGATTCTTGAAATAGATAAACAGCAATATATAATTAGAAGCAGTGCTATCTTTATTCAAGTTTCATGCCCTGTTATTCTGTTGATAATTATGACCACAACCCAACACTCAGTTGTATAAGATTCAGGCTGATATATTTAAAGCATACTCAACACATGCAGAAATTGGTGCTAGATTGTGGCCTAAACACATGTAGCTTTCTGGTTTTCAGAGTTTCCATGCTGCTGTTATGTCCAGTTGTGTCTCTGTTCCTCTGGAAGTGTACTATGGGTTTCAGCAACAAAAGTTCAAACCTGATTATGATGCTACATTTCTACATGATCATGAACACTCTTTGCTCCTTTCTTCTCTTATTCCTAATGCAGAAGTTATGAAACTAGCAAAGATGGCCTCCTAAAACTCACAGTGAAAATCCCAAATGCAAGACTCCACCAGTAGAGGCAAATATGAAATGAGCAGAGATTCATCCGTTCCATACTGATTGTATGGACAACAGTCCTTCTCATAATGGGTAGTGAACGAAAGCCCAACTCATATTTCCATTAATTTTTGTTTCTGGTTATAATGTGACCTTTTACAGGAAACCATGTATATAGTGACATGGATCCAAAGGGCTTAGAAGGAAATTTCAAATCTACAATGGAGTTCCAAAAGTCCCCTTTCTGGTTCCAACCTTCCACATACAATTGGCAAACCACTCGCAAAACTCTAGTGGCTTGGGAAGGGTGGTGTGAAAAGAACACAACAGCCATGCGCCCTACAATCCCAACCCCTCATGGGCAAGGCTGGAATTGAAGGGTACATGGCATTCTTTTCACACCACCCTCCCCGAGCCCTGTTTGCAACCCAGGCATCAGGAAAGTACGCTCTGCTGCTGGATAACTATTCTGTTTTTAAGTGATCTGGGCATTGCTTCATTCCCACCAGATGCTTTTGCTAAGAAAAGTGATACCCTATTGCAGAAGCCTACCGAAACACCCTTCTGTAAGCAAATAGATTTGCTACCTTGGTGGTTCGGTCTGCAACTCTGTAAAGTATATTATTATTTTCAATGTCCTTTTCCCATTTTTTTTAAATGCACAATTCTTACTAGTATCATAGGCTTCACTTGATCCTTTCCTGAAAGGCAATTCACTCCAAGGACTTACAGAAATTAAGTGCTTATTACAGTAATATCCCTGCTGATATGCACCTGATGACATATAATGCTATAGTGCTTGAAACAGTGTTCACCATTTTATAATCTTTCCTGAGAGTGGCATTGCAACGCTCAGGCCCATTCTGAAGCATTTTCATTAAGAATGTCTGCAGCATGTTTCAGTCTGCAAATGTTTTTTTAATTCTTCTTCTCCCATTATTTGCAGGAAGACTGGGGGATAGGTTTGACTGACAGAGTAACCTTGAAGGCCTTTCAGAACTTGGGGGACATCCTCACCATATTTGCCCAAAGATGGTTCCCTGAAGACCCAAGGTTAGCAACTGCACACTTCTCTTTGCAGCCTCATATATTTGCTGCTGCAAAAAGAAAGCTTGTATGTTTGATCCTAGAACTTGACTTACGTGTTTTAGAAGAGATGTATATGTAGTTATTTTATTTATGTATTTAAGCTGCTTATATACCACTTATCTACAATAGCTTCTAGGTGGTTTACAGAGACACGGTACTGAAAATAATAATAATAATAATAATAATAATAATAATAATAATAATAATAATATTTTTTAAAAAATTGCATCCCACAATCCCAGGCTCAGAGCGGCTAACAACAAGTAAAAATAGCACAGTGTACATAAAATCACACAGTCAATTAATTAAAATACATTCAAAAATCAATTGAGAATCATATTAATGGCAACCATTGGGTTAGAGTTTTATGAGGATTACAGAAGGAGAGAGGGGGGTCAGGCTGTGCCTTGGCCAAAGGCCTGGCGGAACAGCTCCATCTTGCAGGCCCTGCGGAAAGATGTCAAGTCCCGCAGCGCCCTAGTCTCTTGTGACAGAGCATTCCACCAGATCGGGGCCACAGCTAAAAAAGCCCTGGCTCCGGTCAAGGCCAGCCTAACCTCCCTGTGGCCTGGGATCTAATAATAAAATGCCCGCTAGAATAATACAAAAAAAAAATTCAGTAGGTGTCAGATGTTCAATAGGAAGTTCCATAAAATTGGGCCCACTATGTTAAATGCATGATTCCTGGTGGATATAGGTTGTGCATCTGAGCCATGGGGGACCGCAAACAGTGACTCCCCTGAAGACCTTGATGACCGAACAGGAAATGCAAGGGATTAGGTGGTCCTTGAGGTACTCTGGACTCAAATTACTAAGGGCCTTGTAAATTAGTGATCATGTTAGTTGAAATCTAAATAAAATCAAACCCAAAACCTATCCTTCCCCGATCAGAGTCTTGGCTTGTTAGATCACACATGCATTCAATGATCATTATGGGGCTACCTACACAGAGAGCCTTCATACGAGGGAGAACTTGATTGGCGCAGGAGACTCTCTCATAAGGAGAATTTGTTCCCCTGTACACACCCTTCTCATGCATGCTGAATGCATGGACAGGAGATGGGGGCATTCTGGGCAT
This sequence comes from Podarcis filfolensis, assembly GCF_964270895.1. Taxonomy (NCBI): domain Eukaryota; kingdom Metazoa; phylum Chordata; class Lepidosauria; order Squamata; family Lacertidae; genus Podarcis; species Podarcis filfolensis. The sequence goes on along the minus strand of NC_139607.1, from coordinate 36,207,629 downwards.
ATCAACAGTGGAGGCCAGAGTCCCTTATGCATTTATTGATCACACATGGTAGGGTCTTTGGAACGCCTTATTGCGAATCGTGCAAGGCTGTTTTTCAAAAGGCAGGATAATTGCACATTCATCTCCCTTACATGACAATGGCTTAATAGTGAAACAAATCACTACTTTATTCCCCTTCCCCCAGATCTGTGATAACTGTCCAGAAACTTGCCATACTTTATTTGTAACTCTTATCTACAGCTGCAAGTGTGCAATTTTCACTCCTTGGTACAAGAATCTGAGAAGTGATTTGTGCCCTACACCATGTAAGTAAGATGCTTGGTTTTCTCAGTCTCTGAAGTTAAATGACATTTCCCAAGTTTTACAAAAACCTGATGAAGATAACACTATGTAAATTTGAATCTTTGTCACTTCTCCTTCTAACCATCTCACTAAATGTTCAGAGAATAAAACGTCCTATATATTACTTGCCTGAAATATAAAAGGGAGATTTCTTGTTAAATTCAAATAGAAACATATTTATTGTGTTTGAAAATAGGATGCAAATTAATACATTTAGCCTATGGTGAAACATCTGATATCAAAGGACTGTGAAGTGCTCAGGCAGTAAGCAATGTTTATAACATTAGAAAGGAAAGGAAGATTGAATACTTAATGCTCCCAGCATGTAGAAAGCAAAGGCTACAGTCCTATACAAACTTCCCTGGAGTAAATCTCACTGAGAACTAAATGGGTCTTACTTTTGAGTACAGCATTAATATAATTGCATTGTCAGTAATCTTAGCAGTGTGCTTACATCAACATTATAGATTCAGGCCACCTTTTCAGGCCCCAGTCTTAAATGAACTTATGTATATACCTATCTAATCCATAGATGGGAAACTAAATTAGAGCTCTCAAAAGCACATACACACACAAAAGATCCACAACAGATGAAATAAAGGGTTCATCCAGTTGAGCTTCCATCAGTAACTATTCAGATTTCTCTGGGAAGCTTTCAGGTAATGCACATTGGGCAGCTATGTTGATATATCTGGACTAAGACCTTGGAGACCAAGGGTTCAAATCCCCACTTAGCCATAAAGCTCATTTTGAAGTTGTTGCTTTTATATCGTGCCAAGTTGTAAATGGCGTTTCCATGTGCTGCGCTGGATTCACCAGAAGTGGCTTAGTCATGCTGGCCACATGACCCAGAAAAACTGTCTGCGGACAAATGTCCGCTCCCTCGGCCAATAAAGCGAGATGAGCACCGCAACCCCAGAGTCGTTCATGACTGGACTTAACTGTCAGGGGTCCTTGACCTTTTAAAAGATGTATTCCATACAAAGTTTTCACTACCCTTTGATTTTAAATGTCACCAATGTACAAATTCTTTGTGGTATATTATCATTGAAGCTTACCTGCTAATATAAATGTGTTTATGGTATTCAACCTCTGTTTTATGGATATTATAACTGATAGCTTTCTATGTTATGATTACCTCCAGATATTATAATAATATTTATTTATTTATTTATTTATACATACATACATACATACATACACTGAGCATCTGATTGGGTTTCCCCAGCCACTCTGGGCAGCTTCCAACAAAATTTTAAAAATACATTTAAACATCAGTCATTAAAACCTTCCCTAAACAGGGCTGCCTTCAGGCTGTCTTCTAAAGGTCAAATAGATGGGATGGCGTCTATCTTGACATCTGATGGGATGGCGTTCCACAGGGCAGGTGCCATAATAAAAATGAACTGAACAGAACTGGCTGTGGTCATGCGTCACTAAGATCCTATGAGGGCTGGAAAAGATAAGGAGATAAAGAGAGGTCAGACTCTGTGCAGTCAGAGAGGCCTCAAAGATTAAAAGGAAGGATTTGTGCTTTTTGGCTCATGCCTAGAGCAACATTAGCTTCTGTACAAGAAGTAGTAGGGGAGAGGTGAAGAACCGCCAGGTCTTTGGCCAAATTTGGCTTGCAGGTGCTGATAGCTCAGTTGGCAGATCATGAGACTCTTAATCTCAGGGATCTGGCTTCAAGCCCCACATTGGGCAAAGGATTGCAGGGGGTTAGACTAGGTGACCCTCATAGTCCCTTCCAACTCTACAATTCTATGATTCTATGAGAGTTTAAGAAGGTGAGGAGCTTAGAGTTCCTAATTGTTCCTTTGCTGGAGCAAGGCCTGCTTGCACCACACATCAGCAGAAGCTCACTGGGGTTTCAGACAGGAGTTCATCTCAACTTACCTGCAGATGCCAAGAATTCCCTATCAGAATTCCCTACGGGACCGCCTCTCCTGGTATGCCCCACAGAGGAACTTACGGTCTTCAAATAAAAACATCTTGAAGGTCCCAGGCCACAGAGAGGTTAGGCTGGCCTCAACTAGAGCCAGGGCTTTTTCGGCTGCGGCTCCAACCTGGTGGAACGCTCTGTCACAAGAGACAAGGGCCCTGCAGGACTTGACATCTTTCCGCAGGGCCTGCAAGACAGAGCTGTTCCACCAGGCCTTTGGTCAGGGTGCAGCCTGACTCCCTCCTTTGGCAATCTTTACAAAACTTTAATTTATGGTTGCCATCAATTTTGATTTTAATTAATTTTTATAATGTTTTTATAATGTTGCACTGTTTTAGTGTTGTTAGCCGCCCTGAGCACGGCTTCGGCTGGGGAGGGCGGGATTTAAATAAAATTTATTTTTATTATTATTATTAGAGTAGCCCTCCTACTGGAGCAAACAGGGTAGGCCTAGTACATACTCAACTCCACATGCTCCCAAGCTCAAAGGAATTATTAGGTTAGGCAACACAAGTCTATTATTTTACAGTTTCCTTCTATTCCAATTATTTCGGTGTAGCGATATTTCCCAACATTTGCATCTCCTGCAGCAAATTGTGTTGTAAACAACTGGGTTATATCAGCATATTTTAATTCACATTCTTCTCCCAGGTGAACAATGTTGCGTACAGTGTTCCCATTCCTATTTAATTTTGGAATGTATTATGGAAGAATACCTAAGGTAATTACAAGTCATGATTAAGAGTCTCCAGTATGGTTCTTATTACAAACTGCTTCTACTTATTGTGGAGCAAAAGTGAATGATACCATGGAAAAGTTAAAGGACCTTTTAATTTATCATCCCAAAGGAATGTGATCAAGCTTTGGATTAAACATAGCCTCACCTTCTGTGATTTAAAAATTATATCAAATCGATACATATATAGAAGGAGAAGGTTAGACTTCCTAATAATCAAATCTTAAATCTTAACATTCTTACAAAAGAGTAGATTGAAAATTTTGCTGGATTTTATTGGATTCAGTAGGGCTTATTCCCAGGAAAATGAGCTTTGGCTTACAACCTGAAAATCATATGCCACCTTGTGAAGGCTTTCATATGCTGACAGGCAATTCAGAAATCTCTTAAATAATAATGATAAACTGATTGTTTAATTACTATTTTGAATAATGAGGCATGTGGCAAAAGAGAAGGGCATATTTACAGTCATCTCAATGATGGGAAGATGCCTGATAACCTCTTGATGTATGAGGCTGGCCTAAATTAAATAAAACCATGCAACAGCTGGTTGACCACCAATTTTCCCCCACTATGATTTTCTTTCAAATCAGCTAGCTACAGGCTGGCCATGGTGATAATAAATACTACCCAAATGGTATGTTCCAGTTACTATATTTGTGTGTGTTTTGCCAAGCTTTTGCCAGAACCACACTACTTCAGAATTACATTTCAGAAATAGTTCTAGGTGGGCGGATAGAGATGATTTTAAACTCAACCATTATTATTTCAAATACTATTAAATAAAGCAATGTGGGAAGAGGTAAGGATGCTTCACACAATATTTTTTTTCACAACAACTGTGGAGGAACACTGATCTAGGGCTAGGTCTGATTTCTGTAATTGAAGCCAAATAAATGTGGGAAGGATGGGATCTAAGCCTATCATACAGGTGGTGAGTGATGCTTTGTTTTATGAGGACCTGGGAATTAAGTGTTAATGAATATGAAATTAAAAATAGCTAGGGACCGATAAGCATTATACTCACTTATTGCTGTTAATTTTATCTTCCATGTAGCTATTCGTAGGCACACTGACATTAAAGGCTATGCTTTAGGGAAGCAGTCAATGAAATAAAATCTAATTTATCCCAATGGCTGAAGGGACGTAGCCAACATCATTTGGATAATCAGAATTTCAAATAATAGATTAAAGCAGCACACATGAGATTAGCCTGACCTGCAACTGTGTGGAAAACATACAGTGACTCTGGATAACTGAGACTTGAATAATGGGTGTTCTTTTGTATAGTTTAGTTTGATGGGAGACTGTAGAAACTTGTCATGTCAAGATGCTGTGGATATATGGGTATATTTTATTGAATAAGTGTGCTATCCAAATCCCGCAGAACAGCTGCCAGCATACTTTTCTTTGCTATTCCTAGATAGCTATGGATGAGCTCTTTTTGGCGCTTCCTGGCACTTAGTGAGTGGGCAGCTTCTCTGGGAATGCGCACAGAGGCTTTCTGGCATCCTTAATTGCAATTTTATTTCTTTCACCGGTATAATATTGAATGGCATTATTTAAGAGCAACAATCCACAATGAGCAATCAACCTAAAAGACACTTAATCCATTTTCCCCTTAATTTCCTCGCTGTGAGAGTTAAGAGATAGCAATGTCCTGAATAGTCAATGTGTTATTGCTACCAAGGATAGAAACCCCTGAAAAGACCAATTTGTAAAACTAGCCTGTGTTTGGTGCCTGCATTCACATATGTTCCAACATTCTTCTTCTTCTTCTCTGACGGTTTATGGTATCCTCTGATCTGAATCAGTGTTAAATGCATGGCTACCCTTGTCCATGCATTTGTAACCCCAGGGTTGGATTTGCAAGGTGCTTTATTATTCTAGGGCTACCCTTAAGGTTGGTCAGGAAGCTGCTTCAAATCATGTACAGGTAAAAGACAATAAATAAATATCAATAATAAACATGCAAGTAATTTCATCACCTTGTCTCCCACACCAAGAGTCAAAATGTTCCCCCACCTCCAAATGGAGATGCATTGAAAATTTCAGTCTTTTTACTTCTGACATGCTGAAGTCTCTGACTCATTAATTCAAGATGCTAATCTTTCCGAGACAGTAGATGATTATTCTGTACTGTTTTGTGCTGTATTTGAATAGCTTGAATTGATTGATTAACACCCAACCCTAACTTTGTTTTGAAATGTGCTTTGTAACAGTGCACGATGTAAGGTATATTGTACGTAAAAAAGGTAAAGGCAAAGGACCCCTGGATGGTTAAGTCCTGTCAAAGGTGACTATGGGGTGCAGCACTCATCTTGTTTCAGGCAGAGGGAGCCGGAATTTGTCCACAGATAGCTTTCTGGGTCATGTGGCCAGTAAGACTAAACTGCTTCTGGTGCAACAAGACACTGTGACGGAAGGCAGAGTGCACAGAAACACTGTTTACCTTCCCGCCACAGCAGTACCTATATATCTACTGGCACAGCCATACTTTTGAACTGCTAGGTTGGCAGGAGCTGGGACAGAGCAATGGGAGTTTACCCTGTCGCGGAGATTCGAACCACCAACCTTCTGATTGGTACGCCCAAGTGGCTCAGTGGTTTAGACCACAGCACTATGTGCGTCCCTTTGTATGTAAGAAGTTTCAACCAACATGGTATGATTGACACTTCCCCCTCCTCTCTTAAATCCTCCAATTGGATCATTTTCCCACCCCAGGACAGAACTGGTGGGTACTGATATGCAATTGTATTTGAGGAATAAAAGATTTCATTTTGTAGACATTGGTGGGATTTAGTTGCTGTGTTTTTATGAGGATTCTACAGATATGGTCAAAAGGATTCCAGTTGGGATAATTCCAAGCTTCACTGGATTAATTGAATGAAATTTCTGATATGCAGTTCAGACATTTTAAGTACTCCACAGCCTTCACTTTCTTACCATACAAAAGGCATATTCCACCACTGCTTGGGGGGTGCCTCTCTCCCCAAATCATGTGAGACCCTGGCCCTAATAACAGTTCTCATGAAATTTCTGACAATTTAACCAAGAAATCTTATTGTTCCAAACAGAAACTTGCCACCTCATCCACACCTGCCTCTTTTTACACTTTGCTGCAGATAATCTGGCAACTTTTCATTGCCCTTTTCTTGTTGTACTGGAAATAGCGAAAAATTCTGCCTCATTTTGTTGTCCACCATCATCGGTGGTTTCCCAACTGTGCACAATGCCAGCTGTACAAATCTTCACATCAAAAGTTAGCAGTTAGAATATTTGGACGGACTGGAGCTTGGTTTTTTTTGGTTTTTTTAATGACAAACAGAGATGGAGACTGGAACCAGAAAAATGGTGTTCTCCACTTGAATCTGTTGCTTGACAGTTTTCTCATCTGGTCAGCACAGATTGGACAGGTGTAGCAAGGCACCATAACAAAGCATTTCATGCATTCAGATAAACACAATTACTATTTGCTTTATGTTTAGACGTTCTTGAAAGTATAGACCAGACATAAACCTCACTCAAGCCAAATCCCACTAAATATTGGACTCTTCTGCTGTCGAGGTGTAGCAATACTTCAGTCAGTGCATGCTAGCAGCTGTCTGGAACATAAATCTAAGCTTTAACACTTGGCATATATTGAAATCCATCAAGAGGTGGTTGTTGCTGCCACTGCCGCCAGAATAGAAGTATGTCATGAATTATTTTCTTATGCCTTCTTGCTGTTGTATATTATACAAAACTGTAGCATTTTAGTTGCCAAGTGATATTTTAATTACAGACAACAGAGATGATATCACTTTAATAATATATAGAATTTTTGTTGACTAAAATGCATACCACTTCTAATGGACCCTATGATCTAGTGCAAGGTTGAGGGACTTCCAGCCTGGGGACCAAATGCAGCCCTCTAAATATGTTTTACACCACATCCTCTTTCTTAGGCTGCACCCCTCAGTGGCCCAGCCTCACACCTGGAATGCTTTTGCCTTGAAATAATGTGTCCTTGAATTCTGATAATGCATCTTGCTTGCCTTAATAGGGAATAGAATGGAGCACGTGATTACATGTAACAAAATAGCCTATTGTGTAAAGGTAACCATTTCATATGTTGTTCCGCCCACCAATGGCATGTGGACACTGGAAGTCTCCCTGCCCCAGTTCTAATAATAATAATAATAATAATAAATTTTATTTATATCCCGCCCTCCCCAGCCGAAGCTGGGCTCAGGGCGGCTAACAACAATAAAACAATACAAAAGTACAACACAAACAACGCTCTAAAATCATTCATTATAAAATTAATTAAGTTCAAGCCACTGGCCACTATTGGGCCAGAGCTCCGCGAAGATTGCCGAGGGAGGGAGTCAGGCTGTGCCCTGGCCAAAGGCCTGGCGGAACAGCTCTGTCTTGCAGGCCCTGCGGAAAGATGTCAAGTCCTGCAGGGCCCTAGTCTCTTGTGACAGAGTGTTCCACCAGGTCGGAGCCACAGCCGAAAAAGCCCTGGCTCTAGTTGAGGCCAGCCTAACTTCTCTGTGGCCTGGGACCTTCAAGATATTTTTATTTGAAGACCGTAAGTTTCTCTGTGGGGCATACCAGGAGAGGCGGTCCCGTAGGTACGAGGGTCCAAGGCCGTATAGGGCTTTAAAGGTTAAAACCAGCACCTTAAACCTGATCCTGTACTCCACCGGGAGCCAGTGCAGTTGATATAGCACCGGATGAATGTGATCTCGCAGCGAAGACCCCGTAAGGAGTCTCGCTGCAGCATTCTGCACCCGCTGGAGTTTCTGGGTCAGTCTTAAGGGCAGCCCCACGTAGAGCGAGTTACAATAATCCAGTCTGGAGGTGACCGTCGCGTGGATCACAGTGGCTAGGTCAGGGCGAGAGAGGTAAGGAGCCAACTGCTTAGCTTGGCGGAGATGGAAAAATGCCGCCTTTGTTATAGCTGCAATCTGCGCCTCCATGGAAAGGGAGGTGTCGAAGATTACACCCAAACTCTTAACGGACGGTGCTGGCACTAACTGCGCCCCCGCAAGAGATGGGAGTTGCCCCCCCAATCCCATATCGTCCCGTCCCAGCCACAGGACCTCTGTCTTCGAAGGATTTAGCTTCAACCGGCTCCCACGTAACCATCCAGCCACAGCTTCCAGACATCTGGTCAGTGTGTCTGGGGCCGAGTCAGGATGGCCATCCATCAACAGATAGAGTTGGGTGTCATCGGCATACTGATGGCAACCCAGCCCAAAACTCCGGACAAGCTGGGCGAGGGGGCGCATAAAGATGTTGAAAAGCATTGGGGAGAGTATCGCACCCTGAGGTACTCCACACACCAAGGAGTGGCGCGATGACAATTCCCCCCCAAGCGCCACCCTCTGTCCCCGACCAGAGAGAAACGAGCGCAGCCATTGAAGGACTGTGCCCTGGATCCCCACGTCGGCAAGGCGGTGGTCCAGAAGTTCATGATCGACCATGTCGAAAGCTGCTGACAGATCTAGAAGAATCAGCAGCCCCGACCCGCCTCGATCCAGCTGTCTACGAAGATCATCTGTTAGGGCAACCAGAGCTGTCTCGGTCCCATGACCAGCGCGGAAGCCAGACTGGAATGGATCCAGAGCCGATGTTTCATCCAGAAACCCACCAAGCTGTTCAGCAACCGCTCTCTCAATCACCTTACCCAGGAACGGAAGATTCGAAACCGGGCGGTAATTGGATAGATCTAAAGGATCTAATGATGTTTTCTTTAAGAGCGGGCGCACCACTGCCTCCTTCAGTTCCCCTGGGAATGTCCCCGTGCCAAGGGACAAATTGATGATATCCCCCAGGAGGGCCCGCACCTCGTCTGGACACGCTCTAATCAGCCAAGACGGGCACGGGTCGAGAGGACAGGTGGTGGGCTTTCCAGCTCGGAGGAGTCTGTCTACATCGGCTGGGGATATCCGGTCAAAGTGGTCCAATACTGGACCCGAGGACAGTCGAGGGGCCTCCAGTTCATTTATTGTATCCAAATTGGCAGGGAGGTCATGGCGGAGCAACAAGACCTTCTCCGCAAAAAAGCTCGCAAATGCCTCACAGCCGTGTGTCAAATTGTTATTTAAATTTGGCTGTCCTTCAAGGGACGTTAAAGACCTGATTATACTAAATAATTGCGCCGGGCGAGAGCTAGCGGATGCAATGGAGGCCGAGAAGTAAGACTTCTTAGCAGCCTTCACCGCCATCTCATAGGTTTTCATAAAAGCCCTATAAGATGTTCTTGAGGCTCCGTCACGGGCACCCCGCCATACTCGCTCTAGCCGTCTGAGGTCCCGCTTCATTTTCCGGAGCTCCTCGGTAAACCAGGGAGCCCGGTTTCTGCGGGGTCGCAGAGGGCGCTTCGGTGCGATCTCATCGATGGCTGCCAGGAGCTGGATATTCCAGCCCTCAACAAGCTCAGTCAATGAGTCGCCAGGGGGAGCAAGGTCCCGCAAGGCTTGGCGGAATCTATCAGGGTCCATCAGCCTCTGCGGGCGAGCCCAAATCGGCTCGGCACCTAAGCAGGGTGGGGGTGGAAAGTCAATCCTGGCTTTCAGAGCGTAGTGATCAGACCATGGCACCTTCATCGAAGGAGACATGATCACATCTATACCTGCACCAAAGATCAAATCCAGCGTGTGGCCTGCTTGATGTGTGGGGCCCGAAACAAACTGGGAGAGCCCTAGTGTCGCCATGGAAGACACCAGGTCCAGAGCCTGTGAGGAGGGAGTGGCATCAGCATGGATGTTGAAGTCCCCCAATACCAATAGGTTAGGGAACTCCAAGGCCCAGCCGGCCACCGCCTCCAATAGGCCTGACAGGGTGGCTGCTGGTGCGCTAGGTGGCCGGTACACCAGCCAGACAGCCAAGCTCTCCTCGGAGCCCCACACTAGGCCAACACATTCAATGCCGGGGATCGATGGTGATGGTAGAGCCCTGAAAGAACAATCTTCCCGGATTAATAATGCCACCCCTCCCCCCCGGCCCACAGTCCGTGACTGGTGGAGGACGGAGAAACCCGGGGGCGCCATCTCTCTTAAGGTAACTGTTGCCCCTTCGCGCACCCAGGTCTCCGTCACACAAGCCAGGTCAACCCCCTGCGAGATAAAGAAATCTCGCAGGGTGGCGGTTTTGTTGCCTATAGACCTGGCATTGCACAGCACCAGTGACGGAGGTGAGTAGTCCTTGCTCGCCCTACCCTCGTCCCTCGGGATGAGGCGCAGATTGGAAGGGGTACGAGCATATCCATATCTCGATCCCCTTCGCCTATAACATCTGCCCCCACCGCCATACCTCCCTCGCCCCTCCACGGTAGCAATCCCAAGCCTCATAGTAGCCTCCATTGATGGCAATTAATGTTATTCTTTCGCAGCCTAAGACAATAAAACCTTAAAACAATAAAAACAAAAAACAAAACAACCCAGAAAACAATAAAACAATACAAATAAAAGCTACAAAATTACAAATTCATCAAAATCTAACGAATTCCCAAGCCCACCCAAACATCCCTCCCACCCCCATATATAAAAATCTAAAGGGAAAGGAACATTTTAAAACATGTTAAAAAGAACTCTGCGCCCCTCGGGGTCCTCATGGGCAGTAGCAGCATCAGTGGCAACAACCGTCCCTGTGAGGCCCCACCTGGGCCAGGTAGTGGCAGGAGCAGTCCTTGTGAGGCTTTAGGCCCCGCCCCAGGCCAGATGGTAAGTGGCAAGAGCAGGCCCTCAGACACTCACAGGGGAGTCCTCCTGGGCAGCAGAGCAGTCCTTTGAGGCTTCAGGCCCCACCCCAGGCCAGATGGTAAGTGGCAGGAAGGAGCAGGTCCCTCAGACACTCACAGGGGAGTCCTCCTGGGCAGCAGAGCAGACCTTTGAGGCTTCAGGCCCCGCCCCAGGCCAGATGGTAAGTGGCAGGAAGGAGCAGGACCCTCAGACACTCACAGGGGAGTCCTCCTGGGCAGCCGAGCAGTCCTTTTGAGGCTTCAGGCCCCACCCCAGGCCAGATGGTAAGTGGCAGGAAGGAGCAGGACCCTCAGACACTCACAGGGGAGTCCTCCTGGGCAGCAGAGCAGACCTTTGAGGCTTCAGGCCCCACCCCAGGCCAGATGGTAAGTGGCAGGAAGGAGCAAGACCCTCAGACACTCACAGGGGAGTCCTCCTGGGCAGCAGAGCAGACCTTTGAGGCTTCAGGCCCCGCCCCAGGCCAGATGGTAAGTGGCAAGAGCAGGGCCCTCAGACACTCACAGGGGAGTCCTCCTGGGCAGCCGAGCAGTCCTTTTGAGGCTTCAGGCCCCACCCCAGGCCAGATGGTAAGTGGCAAGAGCAGGCCCTCAGACACTCACAGGGGAGTCCTCCTGGGCAGCAGAGCAGACCTTTGAGGCTTCAGGCCCCGCCCCAGGCCAGATGGTAAGTGGCAAGAGCAGGGCCCTCAGACACTCACAGGGGAGTCCTCCTGGGCAGCAGAGCAGACCTTTGAGGCTTCAGGCCCCGCCCCAGGCCAGATGGTGAGTGGCAAGAGCAGGGCCCTCAGACACTCACAGGGGAGTCCTCCTGGGCAGCAGAGCAGACCTTTGAGGCTTCAGGCCCCGCCCCAGGCCAGATGGTGAGTGGCAAGAGCAGGGCCCTCAGACACTCACAGGGGAGTCCTCCTGGGCAGCCGAGCAGTCCTTTTGAGGCTTCAGGCCCCACCCCAGGCCAGATGGTAAGTGGCAGGAAGGAGCAGGGCCCTCAGACACTCACAGGGGAGTCCTCCTGGGCAGCAGAGCAGACCTTTGAGGCTTCAGGCCCCACCCCAGGCCAGATGGTAAGTGGCAGGAAGGAGCAGGACCCTCAGACACTCACAGGGGAGTCCTCCTGGGCAGCAGAGCAGACCTTTGAGGCTTCAGGCCCCGCCCCAGGCCAGATGGTAAGTGGCAAGAGCAGGGCCCTCAGACACTCACAGGGGAGTCCTCCTGGGCAGCAGAGCAGACCTTTGAGGCTTCAGGCCCCGCCCCAGGCCAGATGGTGAGTGGCAAGAGCAGGGCCCTCAGACACTCACAGGGGAGTCCTCCTGGGCAGCCGAGCAGTCCTTTTGAGGCTTCAGGCCCCACCCCAGGCCAGATGGTAAGTGGCAGGAAGGAGCAGGGCCCTCAGACACTCACAGGGGAGTCCTCCTGGGCAGCAGAGCAGACCTTTGAGGCTTCAGGCCCCACCCCAGGCCAGATGGTAAGTGGCAGGAAGGAGCAGGACCCTCAGACACTCACAGGGGAGTGTCCATTACCAGGGGAGTGTCCATTACTAGTCCATTACCAGCTTCTATTTGTGAGTGTTGTGTCTTGATTGGTGCTGCAATATGTTTGGGTATTTTGCATTTTGAAACATTTTGCACCATCCAAATAAATTAAGCCGAAGAAAGGGTGATATGACTCAGAGAGCATCATAGTCCATTGACTAATCATAGCTTCAGGCGAGGTTATAACAGTTCAAACTCATAATAAGAACAAAAAGGTAACATACGTCCCCTATCTAGGCTGAGTGGAGATTCTGTATTTATAAACTGTGTAATAAATTGCAAGTCTTCACACTGTGGTAATCTGTTCAATACAGTTTAGATATCTGAAGTGGTATTATCAGCTACAAGTAACATTATTTCCTCCAGTGTGCCTTTCCAACTTTAAGATGGCCAGCTTTGATATCTTATATATGTACTGACTTTTACAGCCAGATGGGCGGAGCATAAATAAGAAAATTATCATTAATTTTATTGGTTTTCATATAAATAGAAGAACAACATAGAACTACAGTAACTTGTTCAGTGGAAACTCATTCTTATTGAGTTTCATATGTCGTACACAATACACAAGCAATATGTTTATTTATGCATTGCCAATTCAAGTATCCTCTCCACAGAGATTATTGTGTTGTGGGTGGAATAAAAGTATCTTCTGTCTCGTTTATAAAGGAAAAGAATGGAAGCCAAGTCTCTAGCCAAAGTGTCTATCTCTGAAGTGCTTTGTTTCTGACTTTTAAAAGATGCCTTATATAGGAACACAGGAAGATGCCTTATGCTGAGTTAGATATTGTTATTGTTCCATCTAACTCAGTATTGTCTCTACCAGAGCCAGCCCACCCATGACACAGGTTGAAGCAGCTGCCTCAGTTGGTGGGAACGGAACAGGCAGCACTCCCATGAGCACCCTGCCCACCCCACCTCCACCACAGAAACAACATAGGTAAGGGAGGCTGTGGCAGGGACAGAACAGCACAGAGTTCCACCACCCAGGTTTGCCACCAGTCTTCCGTGCCCCAAGGGGCAGAGGGCAGGAGTCAGTGGCAAAGTTCTGGGACACCTCTGCCATCTCCCCAAGTCAGAGAGAAGGGAACGATTCTACCATCCAGCTTTGTTGCCAGATGGGAAGGAAGCTTTGGAAACTGCTTCTCCCTTGGAAAGTCTTTCTTTGAACTGCTTATCAAAAAAAGGATAATATTAGATTAGATAATAAGGAGACTAGGGTAGCTTGTGGTTAATAACTAAGCAGAGAAGACTCTATGTTTATATGCCACAGTTACTAATTTGAAGTGATGCCATTACTTCAAATCCTGAAAGGAAGTGTTGGCAATATTTTAATCACTGCATGCCCTTCAGATGTTGCTGAACTAAAATTCCCATCATCCCTGGCTATTGACCATGATTGTTGGGGCTGATGGGAGTTATTGTTCAGCAACACCCAGAGGGTCAGAGGTTACCTACACCTGCCTTAGCCCAAAATCATTCTGTGGTTGCCTTCCTGTTCTAGTTTTAATGGCTTTCAAACACAAAATATGTTTTGTGGTTGAGATGTTATCCCTAGTAGCGGACTGAGCTATGGGATTTTTTTGGGGGGGGCAAATTTTACATCTCCTCAAAGGAGATCAAAATAGTGGATTTAACAAAGGTTCTGGATTAATAGTGATGCCATTTTCAGTATATGGCACAGTTAAATTATCTCAGAATGTGATTTTATTATGCAAAGTATGTTGATTACGGGTCATATCATTGCAAAGATACCTGAATTGGGAGTAAAAAAATTAGAGTTGGCTTTTCCAAAGAAACAAGCCTTTAACAAAAAAAAATCCTCAGTCTTTTCATTGCCACGTAATTTAAATATTACTGACACAGATGTTTGTATATATAATTGAAACATTAATTTGGCTTTAGATTTCCCAGGAGAGTTTATAGAAGGCTCAGACACTTGAAAGAAGAGAAACTATGCTACAAAGTGATTACAAAGAAGCAGCACAAGCAATTAAACGATCTGAAACTTTGTTAAATTGTTTGTGAGTCTTTTAGATCCTTAATTGATTCCTGGCTCATTTATTAAAGAGAGGAGTGTCTCTTTCATGTTGAATAAAGGTCCTACAAAGATATAACAAAACTAATCTCTCATCACAGAAGGTTCACTTGAACGTATACAGACTTGGCATTCTTTCACTTCTCATCCTCATAATCCTATCAGATTTATTGATATTGATCAAGTATCTTTAGCTGGGAACAAGATTCATTCCTTTGGTTCTCAGTCGCACAACATCAAACCCAGAGACCTGTTGTACATTTACTCCCAAGGCAAAGGTCCAGTTCATTCCTTTGGTTCTCAGTCGCACAACATCAAACCCAGAGACCTGTTGTACATTTACTCTCAAGGCAAAGGTCCAGTTCATTCCTTTGGTTCTCAGTCGCACAACATCAAACCCAGAGACCTGTTGTACATTTACTCCCAAGGCAAAGGTCCAGTTCATTCCTTTGGTTCTCAGTCGCACAACATCAAACCCAGAGACCTGTTGTACATTTACTCCTAAGGCAAAGGTCCAGTTCAACCAATTTAAACAGTTTTCTTTTTGTTTTAGTTGTGTTGGTGTATTGCACAATGAACAAACAGAATTTCCAGTATTTTTTCATATTCCACACAGCAATCACAATAAAGACCAATGCAGCACCAGCCTGCCTGCCCTGCCTCCCACTTGTCTATCCATTCCCAAGAGCAAGGGCTGACAGACCAGCTGACTGGGGTCCCTCACCCACTTGCTTGTGTACTCTGAGGTCACCTCAGTTCCCCTGGCCAGCCCTAGAGGCACCATTTGTCTGGGGATCTTGTAGCCAGGGCTGCTAGAACAAACAGCTGCACAAGCCTTTGGGAGGCAGAGACCTGAGAAGTCATCAGAGGAGTGAGGGAAGGAAAGAAAGAGGAACAAAGGCCAGAATAATGCACCCCTGAGCATTATTCAAGGCACCTCAGGGTACCATGGCACGCTGGTTGAAAACCACTGCCTTAATATGTTATGAGCTAGAAGGGGTGTCAGAAGAAGAAATTAACATGTTTCCTTTATCCATTCAAATTGTGAATGCCTGTACTTCTTACTTATAATGTCTATGTTAATTCCCACATATTCTATTCATGAAAGAGCTGGGTTGATTAGTAAGATTGAGGGATGTTTGAGGGAGAGATGTTTTTCTCAGCTTTATTTACCAGCCATTTAAGACTTTGCATGACATAGCTAATGAGTCAGAAAGAACATTACCTTTGCATGTCATGTCTGGCATTTGAAGTTCTCAAGAGGAAACGCTGTTTATTGCTTGAAGCCATGGCCAATCAGGTAAGACTAAAAATGTCATTGGTGTTTTTCTTTTCTTTTTAAGTCATAGCTGCTTCTTCTTCTTTTTTGAATCCACATCTCTTAGGTGCCAGGAGCAATATTTTAGCTAACTATGTGGCTGATGCCATCCATGCGTCTAGATGGGAAACTGACAACCTAATCACACATTTGACTGCATTTTGAACCTTCCTTTTTTAAACAACAACAACAACTAGGACCTCAATCTTTGAACCATGATGAGCACAGCAAGCGCCTTAGTGATGCCAGCCTATTTAATGGGTTTCAAACTGCACGCAGTGAGCATACACCAATTATGTATTTAATGTTTTCGTTTTGCCACTATCTCTCAAATCTAAGAGTTTGATCTGGTGCTTTGCTGTGTAAAAGGTACACAAAACCAGCAGTTTATTGAGCCAAACAATGCAGTTTCTGATCACTTAAAAACACATGCTAAAGGATTAATCCTGGACTCCAAAGGCTGGCACCTTTGGTTGTCTATACAGTGGTATCTCGGGTTAAGAACTTAATTCATTCTGGAGGTCCATTCTTAACCTGAAACTGTTCTTAACCTGAAGCACCACTTTAGCTAATGAGGCCTCCCGCTGCCACCGCGCCGCTGCTGTGCAATTTCTGTTCTCATCCTGAAGCAAAGTTCTTAACCTGAGGTACTATTTCTGGGTTAGCGGAGTCTGTAACCTGAAGTGTCTGTAACCTGAAGTGTCTGTAACCTGAGGTACTACTGTATATTGTTAGACTCCATCTCCCATCAACCCCAGGCAGCATGGACAGTAGTTGTAGTTATGGTAGTTGTAGTCCTGCAACATCTGGGGCAGAGTTTCTCCACCTCTGTTGTACATTGCGGCTGATGATGCACAACTAGCCATAGGCCCAGATATTCAAGTTGTTTCCTGATCGCTATCGTGCAAGAAATGATCGTGTACATTATTGTAAATGCAATTCAAGCTGGCTGTAAATGAAATTTAGGGGTGGAATTTATTTCCCACTGTAGATCGCCTACCAAGAGGACTAATGCTATCTCAGTCCCAAAACAACATCTAAACCCAAATGGGTAAAGATAATCTATTTCTTCCATGAACCACTGACGCCTAGATGCGAATCTAGTGCAAAACCATTCATTCATTTCCGAAGCTCGAGCAATTCTGCAGATAATGCTGAAGTTATTGTGGGAAACTTCAAATAATTTAGAATTTGATGGCATTTCTGGAAGTCATTGCAGCTGAATAAATGTAAGGGTGCTAGGTTTACACAAGAGGTGATATACGCTTGAGAACCCATGTATGTTCAAGTCAGAAGCTTTGCAGTAGGCATTTTAACAGTATGGAAAGAACATAAGCACAGTAATTTTCCCAGGCAGGAGCACTCAAGAGGTTTTGCCCTGTGGTTACATCTTTATGAAGGCCACAGTTGTGGCTAGAAAGGGTTTCCAAAAGCAGTTGTGGTCACATTACCTTCGTCCCTCAGGATATTTTTGGCAGTACCTTTGGGGCATAGATATCTATTTAACTTGCTACAGTGAAGAAGCCTTCCCTTGGGTCCAGCAGTTTCTAATTTTGAACAGGTGGACCCATTAAAGTGAATGTGGCTTACTTGGGGGAGCATATCCTGTAACATGAGGTCAGCAATCTGTGACAGGTGCAACCAATTTGGAAGAAGTTATCCATTTCCTGGAATAGGAGGGGCAGTCCTTAAACTAAAGATCTGACTATGCAGGGAGACGGATGGGCTCTTAACAGCACAGAGTACAAATTCACCCACCAGAAAAGGCTTCTGAGACTTATGTGGCTGCCAAATGTATAACTGCTTCTAGGCTGGAGGCACTTGACAGTTCAGTCCTCCATATTTGAAGCATTCTGGCAGTGAGATCGGCTTCTGAGCATATTGCATTCCTTATTCATGAGGGAGAAGTGGAGAAACTGTTGTATGCCTTGCATTAATGTATTACTAATGACACTTTGGGGAAAGGAGCACCAAGCACTGAGCAGTTACGAATGGAACCCTGTAGAATGCATGGATTATATAAAGCTTGTAAGGCAAGGTATAATGTTCTGTGAGGTTTTGTTCAATAACCCTACATGTTTCCGTGTACAAAAGTTACCCACCTTTTTCTAGGTTTCCTGTCCTCTGTGATTACATAGAAATTCTCTTTTAAAAAAAAGAGACAAAAGTGAAATGTCCTAAAAATACAGGTCTAAATAAAGGCAAATAATCATGCGATTGTACCTGGAAAGCCTCAAGACCTCTGCAAAAGCCACAGGATTTTAATCTAACTTGGACAATTTTTTTGCACTGGTAAAGGGACAATTACCTACTTGTATGTCTCCTATTGTGGTGCTGGTTTTTTAAAAGGTATTTTCCCTGAAGAAAATTAAATCCCCAAAGGCGAGTCCCCTTGTTAAGCCAAAGACAGCTGCAGCCCTTTTTGCTATACAGCAACCCAGGAGAATAAAACATAGCCAGCCAGTTCAAACATTATTATAAACCATGGTATATGTATGTAATCCAGCACCCTATTTTGCTTCCTGGATACCTCTCAGAAGTCCATATACAGGGTATAAACTTTATAAAAGCAACAGGGCTTTCCTGCTACTGTTTTCTGTGGTAACTGTGCATAAAGGTAAAGGGACCCCTGACCGTTAGGTCCAGTTGCAGACGACTCTGGGGTTGCAGTGCTCATCTCGCTTTACTGGCCGAGGGAGCCGGCGTACAGCTTCCGGGTCATGTGGCCAGCATGACTAATCCGCTTCTGGCAAACAAGAGCAGCACACAGAAATGCCGTTTACCTTCCTGCCGGAGTGGTACCTATTTATCTACTTGCACTTCATGCTTTCAAACTGCTAGGTTGGCAGGAGCTGGGACCAAGCAACGGGATCTCACCCCGTCACGGGGATTCAAACCGCCGACCTTCTGATCAGCAAGCCCTAGGCTCTGTGGTTTAACCCACAGCATCACTCGCATCCCATTAACTGTGCATAGAAATGCACATATTGTTGAAAATGGCATGCAAAATGCATTTGATGCGGGCAATGAGCTTTGCAAAAATGTGTATAAAGGAGAAATTCAAAATAAAATGCTGCTGGATTCTCACAAGTTTATTGTTTGTTTCATGTTCTTTAAATGCACAAACTGATGTGGAAATGTAGAGAACTACACTGAACCTAGCAATGGGAAAATAAGAAACTGAGAGAATCCGAAAGTGACAGATTTGCACACCCCTACACCATGATCAACATAACTTCTGCAGCTCCCCACACCATGTAGAACCCTAAAAGTGATTAGGGTTTTATTGCCATGCACAGTGACAGGCAGACTGCAGTGCCTGAATGTGGCAGCAGTGTTAAGTGCATGGTCCTGCAGCCCTCACCAGTGGACCCATCCTATTCATGTAAGTACAGTGGTACCTCAGGTTACATACACTTCAGGTTACATATGCTTCAGGTTATAGACTCTGCTAACCCAGAAATAGTACCTTGGGTTAAGAACTTTGCTTCAGGATGAGAACAGAAATTGTGCTCTGGTGGTGCGGCGGCAGCAGGAGGTCCCATTAGCTAAAGTGGTGCTTCAGGTTAAGAACAGACCTCCAGAACAAATTAAGTATTTAACCCAAGGTACCACTGTAATGTAATCACCAAATCCTCTGGCAACAAATACACTTTGTTACAAAATACTTCATTTTGTCATTCCCAAATCTTCTTCCTTTCAGCTTCAGTAGATGCCCCTGTGTTCTAGTATCATGAGAGATTTTCTGCACATCCTGCACCCACCTCCACCCTTCTTTCTCGCTTTCCCTCCTAAGCTAAAAAATATTGTCAAAACCCAGTTAGGGGAGTGGTTCCAACTTAAATCTGCTCTTTGTCTTTATATGTTTCCGCAGATGCCTGGCTGCTACTTTTACATGAGCTGATACAATGTGGCCAGCAATGTGTTAAAACCTTTATGACAAATATTGCGACTTAATGCAGTAGTCCAGAATTTTATATTCCCTTAATCTAAGGATCTCCTTTTCTGCTTCTGTAATCCTGCATTAATCCTTTCACAGCTAAAAGAAACACACTATTGTACTGCAGAGATCAGTGTCAGGCTCAGTTGCATTTAACATCTTTATTAATGAACTGGAAGAAAGTGTAAGCAGCACATCAACAGCAGTTGGAGACCATAATAAATTAGTTTACCGCAAAACACTACTAAAGACAAATAATGCTATTAATATAAGAAGACCTAGAAGGTAACAAACAGAAATTTAACCTGGAAAACAGGCTGTTATGCAAATAGGGGGGCATTCAGAATAAAAATACCAGTGCTGCATTCCAAATATCCTCTTTTTGAATAGCCAGAATCAATGAGAAAGAGAACAATAGGAACCGAAGTGCTGTACCTTCTTACCCAAGAGTAAGCCCCATTTAGTGCAGTGGGATTTCTCAGTAGTTAGCTGTAGAGCTCCATTGGAAAGACACTTTTGATGCCTATTTACTCAAAATCCTGTTTACCATGTCATTTAATGGGACTTTCTGCCATGAACAGGTGGGATGTAGAGAAATGGTGGGAGGAAGCAGCTGAGGAACCACCAAGCAAAGAATTAGAGAATGGTGAGATGATGATGAGGGAGAAGAGGAGGAGCAGGAGGTGTCAGAAGCTGAAGAGGTAAGTGGGCTTCGTGAGCTGGGAAAGTCTGTGGCAGAGATCAGTCCAGAATCAGTGGCAGAAGCTGATGCAAGAGAGTGGGGTAAAGGAGACCAGGAGGCAGAGATGAGTCAGGCTGATGAAGAGTCCTGCTGTGACAATCTACCCTTTCCCTGTCTCCCAGAACCAGAGGAGGCATAAAGAGGGTGGAGGAGAGGTTGGCATCACACAGGTGCAGTCTCCATTTGCTTGGGGGGAAACCCTGGAGAGGTGGGGACTTTCAGTCTTGGCAAAGCATCCACAGGGCAAGACCTACCAAGAATGAGCTGCTGGGCTCATTACGCCTGACACTCTGCCAAGACTGTGCGGTGTTACCTCCAACTTGAAGGGTGTGATTTACTGCGTGCTCGCTTTTGTCACTTACATTCTAGTAGGCGAGTAGCAGTCTGAAAAGCATTTCCACCTGGCCAAGATCAGGCCTAGGAGGAACTATTGACACATGTATGCTGAAATATAGGGAAAGATGACTATTGAGCACTGCATACCAGACCACTCATAATCTGTTTGCAATTGTGTAGTAGAATAATGTACTGCACATCTGGATTTTGACTGTGTAATATCAGTTGCTCAATAGCAGCCAACCTTATAGAACTACAAGGGTCACTACTGCTGATGTTGTGCTTCCTCTTATTGCCCTGCCTTTAATTTATTTATTTTTCTTGATGTCATCAGTGGCACTAATGGCAGCCACACTCTTCTTTCCCTCCCACTCTCCCTTGCAGGTAGAAGTGCCTTTCATGCTCTGCTGCTAGCTCTTGGTTCCTGGAGCTCCTTAGCAGTATGGATGTACTGCCCTCACATTAAATTTTTTATATACAGTACACAACATAGCAAGAAAATAGCATTCGGTTCACAGCATCAATGATAAAGCATCATAACACATGGAAAGAACAGCTGACTCCTGTAAAGTTAATGAAGCCAGTCACATTCAGGTATCCCACTTGGACAAATATTTACTTGGAATCATCCACCATTCTTTTCATGCTTGCATAGTAGTTGGATGACAATACCTGTAACTCTGTACCTAGATATCCGTATTGGCTCCACATTAAATCATTTAATTGTCTCACCTCTCTCTGTCTTGGACCATTTGTGTGCAGGGAGGAAAAAGAAGATCCATACTAAAATTTCTCCTGAGTTTCTTACTGGACAGCAATTTGTGTGACCATTCTAGGTGTCTCCTTGATAATTTTCGGTTGCTTTGTTTACTGAGGTATCATCAGCATCTTTGTTTTCTACATTTCGGTCACCATCTTTCTCTAGTGTGTATCACTCTTCGTAAGTGATTTGTGAGTTCTGAGTTTAAATAATAATGTACTTAAGGCTATTTATTTTCTAATACCCAATGGCACATATGGCTTACAACATTGCATTATATTTCTATTTCATTGTGTTGACATAATTAACATTTTAATAACATTTCAATCAGGACAATCTGTCAGAGAAACACACGCTGATTTAATTTCTGCTGAATTTCTCTTAGGCTTGCTAATGTGTCATACCAGCAGTAAAACTCTGTAGTAGATTACAGGATTGTGTTATGACTGTGCTGCGGCAGAAATTACTGCATCCTTCAACTTAAGTGTAATTCTGAAAGCCTAATACTGGGGGTGGTGGGGGTAGTATGTGGGTATATATGTACACCCACACCCACACCCACCCTGATCCTCAGCACCTTTGTGTGGGTGTAAGTCCAATTGACCTCAGTGGAGCTTGCTTCTGAGTAAAAATGCATAGGAAGGCAAGTCTTCTTGAAATCAATAGGGCTTTTTGCCACAAAAAAAATATGGCTTAGGTCCTGGACCTAAGTGGATAGTGCATGAATCATTACGGCAGAACTCATAGCTTCAACCCTATGGCTTCCACAGCGTGCTGCGGGGGGGGGGGTTGACCTTTATGAAGTAGCAGATACAATCATTATCTGATACCTGAAGAAATGTCTCTCCCAATACCAGCCTGGCCATGGAGGAAGCTTTCCTTGTTGTCCTCTCACCAGGTGAAGTGCCTAGTGTGGTGACGTGTGAAAGGACCTTATCTGGGATGTAGAGATGGGCATATATGTCAATTTTGGTTTCTATCAGTTTCTCATTTTTTCAGTCTGAAATTCAGCTCTCCACATTTCCACAAGGTCATCATGAAAATGGTCAACATTTTAGTAGGAATTTCTCCTAATGTGCAGATTTCTAGCACGAAATCTTTTCCTGATATAATGCATTTCTATATGCTGTTTTAACTAAAACAGGGCTTTTTTTCCAGTTGTAACTCACGGGGATTAAGTTCTGGCACCTCTCAGGTGGGCTCCATTGCTATTATAAGAGAACGAGGAAGGTGTTCATGGTGAGTTCTAGCACCTCTTTTTCTAGAAAAATAGCACTGCACTAAAATATACATTTTAATGCACAACTTTACCCTGGGTAAAGCACGGTGTACACATTAGGCATTTGAAAAACAACAACAGAAGGACAGTTACTTTGATTCACTTCTTTCCCAGGCACCAGCACTCTGATAACAGACAAGTTTTCCCACAGATATTTGTGACATGAAGCTGGAAAGGAGAAATAAATTGCCAAATTTCCCCTCTGAGTTTTACTCAGAGAATTAAAGCACGAGCCACCATCACTTATGAATGCAATCAAATGCACATTTACCTATGGGGAAGTAATCCCCAGTGAGCACATTATAACTTACTTCTAAGTAAACATCACACCGACACATCCTGTCAAATTATATGTAATTCCAAAGGTGAGCTGACAAAAAGAATAAATATAACCAAAAGAGTAAAACAAGGATGCGTCCTGGCACCTCACCTATTCAATCTATTCTTAAATGACCTGGCTCACTATCTCGAGGACGTAAATGGGCATCCTTCATCATTAGGACACCATAAAATAAAACTGCTTCAGTACACGGATGGTACTACAATCCTCTCTCAGACACAGGTCAGTCTCAGAAGTCTTTTGAAATCGTTCTCTTCCTTTGGCAGATCAACTCCCTGGGAATTAACTATGGAAAATCCAAAATCATGATTTTTTCCTCAAAGCCGTCAAATTGCCAAATGGAGACTAGACAATTACCCATTGATCAGGTCAAATACTTCAAATACTTAGGAATATTCTACCAGCCAAATTTAAATTGGACAACACAGAGATGCCAAATGATCATTCAAGCAAAATGTACCTCTTCTGCTATTCTTCATTTTTTCTTCCATAGGGGCAACCAGCTGGTCCCTGCTGCAATAAAAATATTTAATGCCAAGGCTCTCTCTCAGTTATTGTATGGCATTCCAATTTGGATACAGGCATTTAATAGAGAAGTTGAACAAATTCAAGCCACTTTCCTTTGCAAGATCCTTGGTGCCCCTAAATGCATAAGCTATCTAACCTTATGTGTCGAAAGCAGCCAGCGCCTGGTGGAAACCAACGCGTAGCTCATTACAATCAAGG
Organism: Podarcis filfolensis; assembly: GCF_964270895.1. Taxonomy (NCBI): domain Eukaryota; kingdom Metazoa; phylum Chordata; class Lepidosauria; order Squamata; family Lacertidae; genus Podarcis; species Podarcis filfolensis. The sequence goes on along the minus strand of NC_139607.1, from coordinate 36,183,848 downwards.
CCTGGCTGAAAATACATTACAGAACAACATCAAATTCCCTTTTCAACTTCTATGCTTGAAGACCGTACATCAGCTGGATGGTATTATACAGTAGAGCAATTCAGGACAAAATGCACAGTTTGGGTATTGCTCTGGAGAACCTCGAAGTATGTGATGAGGGCTACATACTCTAAACAATCAAGCAGCAGCTTTATGACCATGAAAAACAGCATCTGTCTCCTTACACTCCAAGACACTGTTCTCTGGAGGCCCTAGACATAACTACATCTTAAGGATTTTGTACCAATTACCTAAGGGACCTACTACTTCCTTCCCAATGAAGAGCTTTTATGCTCACAAGACTAAATGCTTTTCCCTCTGCAGTGATTACAGGTAGATACTTGCAAATTTTTATCAAGCCCGCCTGTGTGCCTGGAAACACGGAGTGCCAGATTCACTGGACCATATTCTTTTGGACTGCCCTTTGCACAGCAGACTGTACAACAGATGCTGAGCAAGATGCTGGACCTGCGACCCACGGCTCCGAGAGAAAGCCAAATGAGGTTCCTCCTAGCGGACAGGGACAAGGACGTTACTACCTCAGTGGCTTCCTTTTTAATCTCCATCTCACTCGAAAGGGTTCTTAATGAATCATCCCTGGAATAGACAGGGTGAAGCAGAACAAATGAGTGTCTTGTGATCCTCGACAACCTTACTCCTGTCCCTTTTAAATTTGTCCCACAGATTTGAAATGTCTTAACTTGTAATGCCAATAAAGGTATTTGTATTGTATTGTATTGTAAGTAAATATTCCTGCTACATGGTGAGTCTTTTAAAAGAGGCCCCGTGGAACATGTGTACTCTGTATCCACCCTGTATTGCATTGCTTATTTCATTGGGTTAAGTGGGACCTTATAGGTGCTTCTTCTTCTTTCTTTCTTTTTGCTTTTGAAAGGGACATCTAATGTGTTGCTCCAAAGATGTTGGACCCCCATCATATAATCCATCAGCCTAAATGGTCAGTAAAATAAGGAGGACACCATATTGACTTATGGTCATCAATGTGTTCAACCCAGGAATTTATGAACAGCAGCATTGCTAATATTCTCACTAAAGACTGAATATCATCTTCTCTCTATTTTTTCTAGAATGTCCACCCACCTTCAAAAGTTGCATTTTGGCCTTTTCTGCTATGCACACATAGTCCCGGCATCAAACAAGCTTATAAAAATGAAAAGAAAACCTTATGTGGGCTCTTGTCATTGATGTTGAGTCTCTAGTGCTGGAGGAAAGACATTACATAAGCACACGATTAATATTAAGGAGTTTATATTCAAATATTCTTATTTTTCTCCAAATGTTAGGTGTCATTAGTCCCCTAGAGAATTATACTTTTAGAACTCATCCTGTCTCTATTATCATCATTGCTAGTGCAAACATGAAAAGATGCTGGTTTGTACCATTAAAGCAATTCTACTAAAATAAACAAACCATTTTGCTTTTATATAATGAGATATCTGGGGGAAAATAATACTGACAGTGAATCATAGAATCTCAGAATTATGCAGTTGGAAGGGACTCAATGGGTCATCTAGTCCAACCCCTGCAATGCAGGAATCCTTTGCCCAATGCTGGGCTCAAACCCGCGACCCTGAGATTAAAAGTCTCATGCTCTACCAACTGAAGTGCATCTTTCATTTGGTTAATTTTGTAGAAGATGGGGAGAGGGCTACATTTTATTTATTCTGATAAATATTTCCCTTTATTCATTCAGAAAACTAAAATGTATGGCCTTGCAATTATGGAAGTCAGAGGAAATTGTATTTGCCAGCGGATATTTTGATTCATTAAACATGTCCAGTAATTAATGATTATTCTCTGGAGGGCTAACCTTTGAATGCATTCATTATTCCTTTCTTCCCATCTTTGCCTTTAGCTGTCCTAGCTTTTAGGATTGGATGTCCTTCAACTTTGGCTCCTCTGCTGCTTTCTCCCAAGAGGCTTTTCTGTAGTCGTGCTTTGATTTTCTCTAGCTCTTTAAGTCATCTGGCATATAACCCATCTATCCTTCTCCTTTTGTTCATCTGGGAACTGATGGCTCTCTACCAAAGTGTTGAATTCTCCAGAGAACCTTGCAGCCGCTCCTCTGTAAATAACTACAGTGTACAATGGTTTGCAGGCTTTTTTTAAAAAAAATCTAGAATAAGCTTGCAGTGAATTTTGTAAAGCATCTATAGGGTTTCATGCCTTCCCTAGAGTAGAAAGGCTGTAGTTGTTCAGTTGTTGTTGTGTGACTTTTTTCTGTTTTTTAATAGTAGTGTCTGACTTTCCCCAGTTGACCTTTAAAATTTATGTCAGTTTAAACAATCAACTTACATGGACTTGCTTTCGCATTGCTCTAGCTATTCAAAAGCTTGTACATGCATGAAATTTTCAAACAGAACAGATACTTTTACCACAACAGATGTGGTTTTGTTGTTGAACATGCAATTAAAAGTCTCTATCAGACAACAAATACATACACTATGTTTGTGTGTTTTAGAGGAGGAGGGAAAAATTGGGTGTACATTTTGCTTTGTTAGAACCCTATTTTCTTATTGAATTTAGAACCTAATGAAACTTCACTAGAACACTAATAGAAACTGTCCATCTCTATTCCTGTGTGCCGGAGCATCTTCCTTGTTGGTGATGCTATTCCCACACTGGTAGAGCTTTAGAACCGCTTATAGTGGAAGTCTCTGTTGTATTTTTCTCTTCAGGCAGCATTTGTTTTGTTTTATTTCTTAGGCTCTTTACTGCCTTAACATTACTATGGACTTCTCTGGATTGCACATTTTCCCTGCAGGAAATGGACTAATCTTTTCCCCTGTCAAGGTCAAATTTCTGTTGAATCTTGAAGACTAACGGTGCACATTCAGAAGGGCTTTAAATTTACAAAGCGCTGCGTAAACCGTAACTAATCCTTGCCATGCCCAAGGGAGACGAGTAAATTTTCTGGAGCAGATGGTACCCATTCCTCATAGAAATGTTGATTAATAAGGAACAGGGTTTTTTCTTTTTTCTTTTGCAGAAATACCTGTAACTAGATACTTCTAACTTACCCACTTCACACCCCAGATTCAATACATGCCTACTTCTGAGGGAAATGCTACTGTTGTGGGACTAGCCCTCTGATCAACTGGAGTGAAATCACAGTTGACTGAAGATGCTGAAAGCACAGTGGGAGGAAATCGAAGGCACGGATGCTCTGAACTGCTCTCATGGCACAAAAATGTGCTGACTGTCGAAAGAAGGAATTGCTCAGTGTTGCATATTTTTCTCTGTTTTTGTGTGTGTCTCCAAAGCCTGAATCGGGTGCCTCGGGGTCTGGGACTAGCCTGATGAACTACTGTGAACTTTCTGGGCAACCCTCTCCAGGCAAGAAAGGACAAGGGATATACAGCATTACCTTCCACATGACTAGAAGGACTATGAAGCCTTTGCCCAGCCACCTGCTCAAATGCACTTCAGGCTCCAACTTAAGCTCAGGTCCCTCAGGCTAGAGTTGGTTATGGCTGCATGTGAACATAAGAATAAAGGAAACCGTCTCATACTGGGTTGATTGTTTGCTCTGATTGACAGCAGAACTTTATGGTCTCTAGGTGAGGTCTTTCCAATCACCTGCTACTTTCCAATCACAACTCTCCATGGAGGCACGGACCAATTCTGTGTCCAGGGCAGCTGCCTACCAGTTGCATCTTGTACGCAAGCTGAGACCCTACCTGCCCGTGGACTGTCTTGCCAGAGTGGTGCATGCTCTGGTTATCTCCCGCTTTGACTACTGCATGGGGCTACTACATGGACTACTACATGGACTACTACTGCATGGGGCTACTACATGGACTACTACATGGGGCTACCTTTGAAGGTGACTTGGAAACTACAGCTAATCCAGAATGCTGACTGGGAGTGGCTGCCGAGACCATATAATACCAGTCCTGAAAGACCTACATTAGCTCCCAGTACGTTTCTGAGCACAATTCAAAGTGTTGGTGCTGACCTTTAAAGCCCTAAACGGCCTTGGCCCAGTATACCTGAAGGAGTGTCTCCACCCCCATCGTTCAACCCGGACACTGAGGTCCAGCGCCAAGGGCCTTCTGGTGGTTCCCTCACTGCGAGAAGTGAGGTTACAGGGAACCAGGCAGAGGGCCTTCTTGGTAGTGGTGCCCGCCCTGTGGAATGCCCTTCCACCAGATGTCAAGGAAATAAACAACTATCTGACTTTTAGAAGACATCTGAAGTTAGCCCTGTTTAGGGAAGTTTTTAATGTTTGATGTTTTATTGTGTGTTTAATATCCTGTTGGAAGCTGCCCAGAGTGGCTGGGGAGGCCAGATGGGCAGGGTATAAGTAATAAATCATCATCATCATCATCATCATCATCATCATCATCATTTGATGCTTTTAACTGAAGATGCCATATCTGGGACCATCTGGAGGCAAAGCCAGTGCTTCTGTCGCTGAGCAACAGCCTCTCCTCACATCTCTCCCCAGTGTTCGCCCCAATGTTATACTTTTTACTCTGAAGAAGAAAAAGAGTGTTGTCATTAGATAAACATATCAAACTGTTATGTACTAAGCTTGGATCCTAGAACAATTGGCAAGTAGGATCCTAGAATGCAACAACTGATTGGCTTGCAGCAGCAGCCCAATCAGACCCCAGGAGGAAGCTAATCAGCCTATTAGGCTGGTAGGATCATAGAATGCAACAACTGATTGGCCTGCTGTAGCAGCCCAATCAGGCTCCAGGAAGGAAGCAGAATCAGCCAATCAGGTGGGACTCATTGTGTAAAGAATGTATATAAAGTCTGAGGTTTGGGGGGGAAACCAATCACTGTTTTACAAGCTGCAATAAACAGCATGAAATCATTGCAGGACTCTGAGTATATTTCACAAACCTTGTCAGCTAGAATGTCTAAGTCAAGAGTGGGAGACCTCAGGACCAGGATCCAAATGAGGCCCCTTAGAAGTCTCTCTCGACCATACCTCTCACTAGACCTGTTTCGCCTTTCTCTCAAGTGCCTTTGCCTGGCTGGAATGTGCCATTGAATTCTGATGGATGCCTCTTGCCTGTCTGGATCGAGAATAGAAAGAGAGAACAGGTCACCATCTCGTAGAATCCTCACCTGCTTCCACTTACATGTTCCCAATGTCTCTGGTCTATCACTACCAGACTTCCCTTTTCTTAGCTGACTCAAAATGAGAACAATCATTTTGATTCTGGTTCACATGCTACAAATTGGGTTGTTCCAATATACTGGCAGAATGGCCCCATGCTCCCAGCTGAATGTTCATCCTTTCCTCCCTGGACTAGCATCCCAGGACTCAGAAAGAACAGAATCAAGGACTGGTAAGAGTCCCCTTTTTCTTGAAATAATTTATAGAATCATAGAATTGTAGTTGGAAAGGATCCCGAGGATCGTCTAGTCAAACTCTTCGCTTCCATTCTCAGCTTTACTGTAAAAATGCCCCACGCCCTCCTCCCCTTCCTCAGAGGTTGTATTGTATTGTGCAACTGTGCCTCAACCCCTTCAACTTCTTCTCCCTCCACTTGTGGGAAGCCAGTGCTTAATCATTTAATTGCTATTTTGTTATTCTTTCATAAAAAAACCCTCAATTTCTCGAAAAAGAAATGGCAGGGATTGAAATCGCCTTGTAAAGAGACTTCCGGGTTAGCGCCAATGACGAATGGCGGAGTTCCTCCGATTGGAGGAATGGGCTCTGTGGAAATTGGGTCTTCCCGCCACGGCGAAGGCGGGGGCCCGCTAGAAATCCCAGGCGGAGAAGCCTGGGAACGTGGGGTTCGGCAGAGCACCAAGAGCACCTCCCCTACTCACAAGGAAACCCCTTTTCGGGGCTCCGGAGTGAAGTGGGGTGAGCAGCGCGGTGCTGCGAACCGATCGCTATTTCCATGGAGGGAAGCCGCACAGCCATCGCCGGAGAGCGCTGACTTTTTCCTGATGACATTTGGACTCTAAATCAAGTACCCGTGAATAAAAACGGAGAATTGGATTAAGAAATTTGCAAAATTTAGGAATTAGGCACGAAGCGGGAAGGTTTAAACAGGAAGTCCGCCTTCCGCTTTTTGTATATAGACTGAAGCAAAGACCTTGCAACCTAATAGCCTGGAAAACTGCTTTAAAGTTGGAAATTTCCTGCATCCACAACCATTAAAACCCCCTTGGAAGCAGGAGAAAAGGGGGGGATTTGACTGTTTAATCCTGCAGGAGGAGAGTAAAGGAATTTAAGTTTCCATCGTCCCAAACCTGGGGACGGGGTGTCGGGACAGAAATTGTTTGAGACGTCCATTGATTGAAAGTGGAGTACTTTGACAGATAGTTAAAAAAAAGAGAGAGAGAAACAAATTAACTTCAACGCTACTTTCTGCATTTCTGCATTTTAAAGAAACAAAGTATCTGAAAATCGAAAGGATTTGAAATCAAAAGTAATCTCCTTTGTTGGATACATTTTAAAGATGGATACAAATAGAAATTGTGTCCCCTAGAGGGAGCCTGTCAGTTTGTTGTTGCAGCTTACTTGGAGACTCTACAGCTGCGAGATTTGGATCGTGGGACCAGCCGTTTGACCTTGAACAGAAATGTGTTGGAAGGAAGGTTTGGTGTCTGCCCTTGGCATGACAAATGCTTTGCTGGAGCAGCTGCATGAGAAAATGAACTTGATGCATGAAAAATTGGACTTGATGAGTGCTGTGGCCAGTGAATATGATTTAACAGGGAATAAGGATAAAGAAGTTATACAGCGACCAATTCAGGAATCTGGTTTGACAAGGCAAGTCCAAGGGCAGATGAAGAAGGAAGAGGCAGTGATTACTCCTCAAACAACACAAATGGAGAGATCCAAAGTCCTGCAGGAACAAAAGCCACTGCGTTGGAAAATTGAACTTGGAGAGTGCTGGGAAGTGTTTGAAGTCAAGGAAGCTTTTAACTCTAGTGGGACTATGAAACAGGTGAACAACTATCTTTTGGATAAATATTTTTTGGATTACAAAGATGACGACGGGGAGTGGGACTGGGGGGAAGGGGCCAGTCTGACGAAGGAAAATGGAAATTATTACCGGATGGAACCCTCCGGAGACCCACTCCCCAAGAAACCAACAATAGACAAAGAAGTGCGTAAGCACAAACAAGAACAAGAAAATCTGCAGAAGGGGCCTAGAAGAGACTTAAGGGCCTCGGACATAAGAACACCAGATTGATGGACTGGATGTAATGACAGAAAGGACTGACATGACCCGAAACCAGGAAGAAGGGACGTTGGATAAAAATTAGAGATATAAAGGGAAATTCTTTTGTTAATTTTGGAATTAGTGCAACATTAATGAAATATCAGGGAATATGCTGGAAAGGAACTAAATTGGCTTTAGGAGATATGTATGAATATGATGTAAACTTTGAAATTTTAAGATTTTTAAGATAAGATAAGGTTAAAGAGATTAAGGTAAATTGAATAACAGATTATATTAAAAGATGGAAAGGTTATGTTGAATTAATAAATAAGATAGATTGTGAAGATTAATCATTTAAATTAAAATTGAGAAACATGGGAAGAATTTGCTGGAATAACGAATTAAACTAGAATACAAAAAGGGAGGTGTGAGGAGGTTCAAGAAATAAGCAAATGAAAAGTTGTAATCTGAGATTTGTATTTTTCTTCTTTCTTTTTTGGTTTTTTCTTTTTGTTTTATTTTTTGCTGTATTTTTCTGTTTTTCTTGTTTCTTTTTTCATGTTTATGTATTGATGAAATTTTGAATAAATATCATTTAAAAATAAATAAATTGAAATCGCCTTGTAAAAAACACAAAGCCACATTATGTCATCCCATGCACCCTGCCTTTTAAACCATCTTTACACTGAGATTTCTCTCTCCCCTTCCTATAAAATCAGATTATTACTTTTTTGAAAAGCACACACCAAAGATGCCTTATATGAAATCAGTCCCCAAGATTTATATAGTTTATAAGTTATCTCATGCTGTGCTGTTGTTGTTTGTTGGCCTATCAGAGATTAACAGTGCAATCCTACGCATGTCTAATCAGAAGAGACTTTCTCCCAAGTAAATGTGCTGATTTGAATTACTAGGACAATTTAACACATATTTCAGTTCCTTACCATCCCTAAGCAACACAAGATGCAGAATTAATCATGCGACTTCCAATATTCCCTGGTAAGCGTAGGGAGCGTTACTGGAGTGGGGAGTCCCAACTTCCCCAAGTGTTGAACATCTTCCTTTTGCACTCCCCCTGTTATAAATCTAATCAACAAAACAAAGTACTAGGTGATCACTGTGAGGTCAGCATGACTTTCCTGTGGCTTGAATAGGGTGATTGGGCTAAATCAACTCATCCTGTGTGGTCATTAAAAACCTGTTAATAAAAGATCTGGGAACCCTCACCACAGACCTCTTCACATAATGTTGTTAAGTGCATAGGCTGCCATGTTTTTGTGTGTACAAAAATTACCATGAGCCTAGCTGAAGAGAGAGTGCTGATGAAAATAATTAAGCCCATGCCTTTGATATTATCACGTTGCTTCAGGGTATTCAAATTATCTATGAATGCAAAGTATGAACCTTATTCCTTGGTGAAAATAGATTTCCTTGTCCCCAAGCTGTTGTGAAAACATCAGGACATTCTTATTTGGTGATTGTGCAAGATGGCATGTAATAAAATAGTTTTGATGGAAATGGGGTCAGCTCAGCCAGTAGCAAAGTACAGATCCTCCCACTATCACCAGAGCAATGCATCAGTTTGGATTGAAATATGCACGGCATCACTGCTCTCCTGAGTAATTAGAAGTACACTGTAATTGCCTATTCTGCTTTTTACAGAGTTATCAGCCTGGCTCCTTAATAGAAGCTGCATAAATAATATTTCAGAAATAGCCAAAAGTGGTTCTGTGGGAAGGACTGCATATTTTGAAGATAATATGTTATGTTAGAAATTCTTCAAAGGCAGAAATTCCATCTTTCAGGAGGGCAACAATGGACATTGGTGGAACTGGAAAATTAATTATTCTACATTCCTTAAATACTGACTATGCAAGTGTTTATCTTCTGGTTCAAGTCAACGAGACCACTTTCCTTAAAAAAAAAATACCACTGACTCCTACTTATTCACACACACACACACACACACACACACACACACCATTTTATTTGTATTCCACCTTCCCATAGTTAAAATCATTCCAAAGGTGGCTTACAACATGAAAAAATACATAATTACAAACAAAACAAAGGTAGATAAATAAAACATCAAAAAGTATGCAACCAGATTGAAACAATTTCCACATAAATCATAAGATCTAAAATAAGGAATAATAATAATAATAATAATAATAATAATAATAATAATAATAATATCAAGAGCAGCAACAACCTCTCCAACAAGCCTACCCCCCAAAACAATATCCCAGCCCATGAGTCTGTTCATCAGCCTCAGCTTTTGTAGCTGGAGTCAGTCAAGGCCCCTTCCTCCTAGCCAAATTGAAAAAGTCCTACAAGGAAGGAAGCAGATCTTTCAGGACTTACAGCCAAGGGAGGAATCCAATGTCACATGCTTCTGATCATTCCACCAGCACAAGCATTTCTGCTTGCCAGATGAAATGATTTTCCCAAGCACCCTTCCCCACTGGATTTAGGGAGGCATGGGAAGGAGAGAGGGAAAGAGAGAGGGGCACCACATTACACTAAAGGAAGCCCTTCTGCTACTTTTCACTGTCGTGCCAAGTTAGTTGAATCCAGGCCTAAATAGATTTGATAAGGACTAAACCCCATTGAGCACAGTGGGATTTCCTTCCAGGTTTCTATGCATAGGGACTGTCCTGTGAAAAGCAGTAAGTGCCTGCATGCTTTTTGTGGGCCTGGTTCAGGCACTTATTTGACCTAGTGTTTCAATTGTCATGCATAAAGCATCTACACAACACAGTAGCGCTCTTCTTACTCATAGAAGGTGGCTGTCTGAACTTGGGAGCCTCCTGTACTCATGGAACTTCTCCACACATTTTAGAACCCTGATTTCTCAGGGTTCCAAAACAAGTACAGAAAGCTCTCTGCTTCGGATAGTTGTCTTCAACAAGCTGGAAGGCACCAGAAAATAAGATCAGTCCAGAGGGTGGGGAGGAGAAGCTATCATGCCTTTTCCCACTATCCCCATCATCTGCTTATTTTGCAGTATTTGTGATGTCTGAAGACAACTAATATGCAGGTATTTCATATGGAAGCCTTATAGATAGAATGGCTAAATATCAGTGCCTGAAGTGTTGGTTATTCTTACCTTTTTAATGAAGTCTGCTACATATGTTTTATCACGACACAGAATGCCGAGGGTGGCCCAGAGGGAATTGCCCCCCCTCATAGTCCATGCACAACAGTTTTCCAGTAAAGAGTTTCTGAGAAAAACCTAAAGAAAACTGTAGCAGATACCAGAATGATTTATAGAAGTTTCTCTTTCATGAAGGATGAGCAGGTAGTTCGGAGAGCCGTATCCTTGACTCAGAAGGAAACATGATTTCTCTTGGAGCAGAAATGACAGGTATGTAATGCCAGTTCATCACAGGACAAGCTTGTAGAGCCTTACTAATGCTGGGCCACCAGGATTTCAGAAAGCTGTTTGTATAACTGTTTAGTTAATTCTACTGTTTAATACAAAGCTTTGATTTATAGGTTCTTACTTGACACTCAAGATGAACATGGCAGCTTTATCAGTCAGGAACCGTTGCAATCCATGTTATAAACACTTACCTTAATTTAAGCAGGACTCCAGAAAACCCACAAGAACTCTCTCTAGTGCAGTAAGGAGGAAGCTATTTTTAAAAACACTTAAACACCTGTGTTTAGGTGAGCACTCTATGACTACTCTGTATCCATAAATCCAAGCATTAAAAACCACTTCTGGGAGTGAATTGTTTCCGTTCCAACTTGCTGTCTTTAACTGTACACAAACAGACCTAAGAACTCTTTAGTATGCAGTGTATTGTACATTACTTCTTCCCAACTCTCAGCAGTTGGCTTCAGTGAAGACGGCAACTTTAGAGTCATTTACAGCTCTCTCGGGGACTGTTTTTAATCATGCTAGGTTGGAGTAATTTTTTGGCAATATTTCTCTTAAGCCAGTTTATCAGATACTACGGAGAGGTGCTGCATCACTATTAGGCAGGTCATATTGTGGCAAGTGACTCCTATGGTTGGGTAGATTAAATGCTCTTTATGGCATCCTGAGCATAGCCTTCAATGATGAGGCAAGTGTATGAATGCATACAGATGATCCAGATTTTCCAGGGTGATCTCTTTCATCCTACTGGAGGCCAGAAATGATTCTTGGGATGAGGTACAGATCCTTGTTGTTTACCCTAATAGCTTATATTCATAAAATCATGTAATCGTAGAGTTGGGAGGGATCCCGAGGGTCATATAGCCCAACCCCCAGAAATTCAGGAATCGGAGCCAAAGAATCCCTGACAGATGACCACTCAATCTCTGTCTAAAAACCTCCAGTGAAGGAGAGCCCACCACTTCCTGAAGGAGTCCATTCCACTATCAAACAGCTCTTAACATCAGAAAGTTCTTCCTAATGTTTGGTTGGAATCTCCTTTCATGTACAGTCATACCTTGTTTTGCGACCGGGATCCGTTCTGGAGCCCTGGCTGTTAGCCGAAAATGACGCAGGGCACATGTGAGCGGAGCGGTTTGCACTTCTGTTCATGCGCGAAACGTGATTTAGCGCTTCTGTGCATGTGCGAGCGGCAAAACTGGAAGTAACCCGTTCTGATACTTCCGGGTTTGCCAAAGCGGACGCTAGATGAGGCGGATGTTCGTGGAGGTATTACTGTAATTTGAATCTATTGGTGCTACCCTCGGGAGTAGCGGAAAACAAGTTTGTTCATCTTCCTTGTGACAACCCTTCAGATATTTGAATATAGCTATCCAATCCTTTCTCAGTCTCCTCTTTTCTAGGTTAAATATACCCAATGTTCCAGCTTGTCAATATCCTTATTAAACTATGGTGTCTAGAACTGGACACAGTACTCTAGGTAGGGTCTGACAAAGCAAAGCAGAGTGGTACTATTACTTCCCTTTATACTTCTGTTAATACAGCCTAGAACTGGTACAAATATAAGATATATATGAATGCATATAAGAATGCATATATTATCCAAGAATTGTTTGCATTTTTTACAGAAATCCAGGAAAAAAACTTGCTTCTTTTTGAAAATAAGGAGGAAAATGGGAATTAGAAAGAAATATCTGTGGATAAGCTTGACATCAAGATTTTAAGAAACTTCCAACCATATAACTTTGGATATATGAAGTAGCAACACAGATCCTTGAAGACTGAGCTGTACTTTACTGTCTCTTTTCTAACTGGTGAAATTGTTGATGACCATTGTGATTGTAAAACCTTTTTATTGTTCTTCACTGTTCCAAATTATATGAAAAGAAGCAAAAAGTAGGGGAAAACACAACCCATTTTCCCCAGCCTTAAGTTGCATTCATCATGTTGGCAGTCAGAAAGTAAAATTTGACACGAATTCATCATTCCTTTGGAAGCTGTGAAGAGAGGAGAGGAGTTTTAACATTGGAAAACAGGAATCTCCAAGGCACGATTCTTAAATTATTAGGCAGGGTGCTTCCTGTGGCTTCTACAGATTTGGGCCATGTAGGATTAATACAGAAAACAAATAAACCTACAGTGGCTTTTAGTTCCAGTAATCAAGACCAATAAGACCAGAACTTGGTTATCTGCAGAAATATTTGTGAATTCTAAAATGGGTAGCTACAGCAGGAATTTAAATTGAATTAGTTAACCAGCTACAAAACCATAGAGTGTGAAGATACTTAGGAGCTCATATTGTCCAACTTATTGCTCAATCCAGTGTCTGAAATGCACAATATACACAACTGCAGTATCCCTGGAAATTGACTTTCCAGGCAGAAAGTTTCCCATGAGAAAGTATAGCTCTTAGAGTCAAAAGCAGGGTTTGTCATGCAGCACTTAGACATTGAAAACCTTCAGATGACACCAGTGGAGACTTTTAAAAGCCAGATTGATCATGTTGTGTGGTTTTCATTGCATTATAATTGTAAACTGCTTTGCTATTTTTAAAAATGAAATTGTGGTATACTTTATTTATTTATTTATTTATTTATTTAATACCACCATCTCTTGAGGATCAAGGTAAAATCTACAAAGATAATGTAAGAGTTGTTGGTCATGTCTGTTGGTGGGGCTTTTTGTTAGATATATGCTATTTATCTCTGTCCTTCCAATGCCTCACCACACCTTTTCAGTTGGAGGCTGTTGATCATTCAGACAAAACAAAAACCTATATCCTTAGCTTCCTGTCTGTTTTCTTTTCTTCCTTTGCATAGATTTTTTGTAATAGCATTTGTGCTACTCATCCTTCAAGTCAATGAAGGCTAGTTTCACTTGACACAATCTCCTAGTAACAAAATTCAATATATTTTCTTACATTTTATTATTAGTTTTTAATGATTTCTTCTGTTTATGGTTACTAGTAAAACATACGCGGGTCACCAAAACATGTTTAACTAACTGCTGTGAAACATTTACTTTGCTTCAAGAGTTAGGAGCTTTTACAATAAATTACTTTCAAAAGGGTCAATAAATCATTTATAAGGCAATAAACAACCTTTAAAATATCAAATGAGTTTGTAGTGGTCATTGACTGGTGAGAGCTGCTTAGTGAGCCATCCATGGGAAAATAAAATAAATGTCAACTTATATGCTGCATAAATATCAATTTTATGTTAATTCAATAATCTTTATAATTACAGATCCAATCCTGTAAGCATAATAGGGGAAAAATTGCATATAGAGCTTTTTGATGTTTAAATGACCTATGGCTACAGTATTCCTATTTCTGCTATATCTTTAATTTGCAAATTCATTGGGGCAGGACTGTTATTTACTAGCAAAACCTGGCTGCCATTAAACTTTGCTTTTTCCTCCAATTCATGTGCTTGCTTGGGCACACCATATGGGTGCCTTTTCTAGCTGATTGGAATACCTAAAGTGGGACTTATCCATTGACTGTTAAAAGGTCATTGATGCCTCATTCAGAGAGGGTGTTATTTCAGCAGCAGCAAAGGAGGCTGCAAGTTGTCTACTCACCCCTAGCGACTTGACAAAGTCCTCAAAACTGATCTATGGCAGAGATTGTCTCTGAACCTAGGTTGGTCAGGACCAAGGCATACTCTTTATGTCTATTGGATTATACTGGACTCTCAGAACCTTCTCTATAAATTGCCATGTCTGGAGCTTTTGTTTTTCAGTTATGAAACTACATTTTCTGTTGCAAATCTTCATTTGATGATTGCTGGCCATTTGCCGCACAAAGAATATACTACGAATTAGAAATTTGATAGCGTTCTTCCATCATTTTTGCCATAAACACAGTGATGCACAGTCTTTGTGTAAGCAAATGAACATGATTTAGTTTTTCCGCTTCTAAGGGCAAAAAATCATCAAGCAAAGATTTAGAAAACAAAGCACCATTAAGTGTGCTCATCTAAATGATAATAGAGCTGACTGGAACATGTCCTTCCTTTTTTTAAAAAAAAAGGTTTGCCTCAAATTGGATGCCAATTTCTATGGAGCTATAAATAAACTAATGGGAGATTTGAGAGGGAGAAACAAACTTCCGATTGTATATTGTTTTTTCTCTCTTTTTTTAAGGAGCAATGAATTTTATTTCACATTTTCCTCAAAGAATGAATGACTGGTAGTGCTCTTCAGGTCTTATGCATCAAAATAACGTAAACAGGTGGTGGAGGGCAGTGGGGATGAGTATGCTAGCTCTGCCCCTGTCACCATTCCAGTCACCCTGAAAAGATGCCTGAAAAGGCCTAGCATGCTTTGGTCAACCCAAGTTTGTTCCCACACCACAGTCAGGTACTCATAGGCATGGAGGAGAGATTGCCCCCAATGTTTCAAGCTGAATATTGTAAACCCACACTTTTTGAAACAATAGGCAAACCAAGACCCAGCAATGTGTGAAAGGTGGGCAGCAGGTGTTGAGGGGCCTGCCCAAAGTGCTTGCTTTTGGCTTGCTCAAGCTCACAGGCAGTTTGTCTTTCTTCAGAGGTACCATGCAGTACTGCTGGAATGCAGAAGATGTGGTGCTCTAGATGCTGGTCCTCTAGACTCTACCTATGAGCCTTGGCCAGCATGGCCAAAGGTCAGGAAAGATGAGATCTGTAGTCCAGCAACATCTGGAGGACCACAGGTCCCCATACACTCCTATATTGTGAGGAGTGACCCCCCCCCCCAAAAAAATGATCACTTAGCAGTGCTTTTTTCTGAGGGAACGCATACCCCTAAGCATTTTTTGAATCTAAGTTTGCCCTCATTGAGGGGCAGTATTTCAATATGAGTATGAAAATGAGAGTACCCCTAAACATTTTTGTTAGAAAAAAAACACTGCTTAATTGTGATTGTGAGGTCTGGGTAGATTGTTCTCATTGGATATTGCTTGTATTCATCCATCCATCCATCAACCCATCCATCCATCAATCCATTCTTCTCTCTTTTTTTGTATTTTTATAACCCCAGTCCAGTAGCTCGAGGGAGTACACAAAAATCAATCTACTTCATTAGTGTTATAAAATGGAATCATAAACGTGCATAATAAAAGCAGGCTAAAACTAATTAAAACAGAATTAACAATAGAAACATCCCCCTATAGCTAGCCAGTAAAATCAAGTCCAAACCAAAATGTCTCCCTGCTCACTGGTGCTTACACAATTGCTTCCTTGCCTGTTGTTGTTGTTGTTTCTATACAGTCCTTCATCTGAAGATAACACAGCAGTTCACAAGATGTGAGCTGCTCATATGTTTAGTAACTCCATAGCTGACAAGCAGCCCCTTTGTAGATTGCTTCTGTAATGGAGAACTTGGTGGCTTCTACACAAGCAACTCATCATACTTACCTGAACTGTGTCACTCAAGATTGCTGGTGAGAGAGGCTTACTGTCTGGTTTACTACACATAGAAAAGACCAAAAAATCATGGAAGAGACTATTCATCTCACCTGTATTTGTAGCTGAAAAGATTTCTGGGTCGTCTGCACTCAGTCCCAGAGTGCCTCAAGCACCGTCACAAAACAAGAGCTTGTTTCTTGGAAGTTTTGCATTTTCATCAGGTAATGTGCATATTGTCCAGGCAATGTGCACAGTTATGCCATTGTATGCGTATTTCCCCAAGTGTCTTGGGAATCTTTTGTTTAAAATTATTTAACAACCTACTCTTCATGGTTCACAATCATTGAGCGAGGGACAACAGTAACAGAAAATAAGGCTGTGTTTCACTGAAATTCAACTTAAACTAAAAACAGACATTATGGTAAGAGCATATGATGCATAACCCCTGGAGAACACGCAGACCTCTGCTGAGATATCAACATTTCCCAAGGTTTGCTGGAAATAATGCACAATCCCTGGAGAATGTACAACAACCTGTTAACATATACAGAACTATCTAAGTACCAGCAGCAGGGGAAAAGATTCTGAGCTTTCTCCCGCCTCCACAGGACTCACAATGCTGGAAACTGAATTGTGGCTCATAATATTGTCACCTATATTAGGAATGGGCTAAATTGGTTTGTTTTGTATTTTCATATGAACCTCGCTCATTCCTAAAAACAAACAAACATGTGAACTGAAATATTGCTGTCATTTACAATGTACATTATTCTGAATTTTGCTTTGCTGTTCTCCAACTGAAACACGCATGCAAAAGAGCATATAATATGGGAAGATGTGGATTAAAATTAATGGAAAATGGGAAAAAAATGCCCAATATTGGGCAGTATGGGCATGCAAAAATCTCTCTATAATTTTTGGTGAATGGGTGAAGTCCCTGAAGAGGATGGAGGATGGCGCAAGCTTGTTTTCTCCTGCTCCAGAGGCTAGGATCCAAACCAAAGTGACAAGAAAGGAGATTTTGACTAAGAGCTGGAAGAACTTTCTGACAGGAAAAACTGTTTGACAGTGGAACTGACTCCCTTGGAAAGGTGGTGGACTCTCCTTCCTTGGAGGTTTTTAAGAGGAGGTTGGATGCCCCCCTTTCAGGGATGCTTTTGCTAAAATTCCTGCATTACAGAGGGTTGGATTATATGACCCTCAAGGTACCTTCCAACTCTACAATTCTATGATTATATGAAATGTGTGCTCAAATTCTGAAATATATATATATTATTATCACTCTTAAATAAATGAATACTTGATGCAGAAACTTCTAACTGGAAACTGAGAGAAACCAAAACTGACAGATTCATTTTCCATCATCTATATCAGGGATGTCCAACTGGTCAACCACGACTGACAGGTTGATGCCCGAGTGCTAGTGGTCAATCACCGTTGATTGCAGGCTTATTTTCCTCCGGGGGGGGGGGAGAACATTCGCCCCCGCCCCCTGTCGGTGAGTGACTTTTGGCTGCCCCTCCCCTAAAAAAAGCTCAACAACTTTGCCCCCCCCCCAAGAAATGGGTAGGTCACTGCCAGTTGTTTTTTTCCTGGGATTTGATTGCAGTCTCTTGGGAATTGGATGTCCCTGATCTATATAAACATGATGTTTCATGGTACTTCCTCTTTTCTGTTACCAAAGGGCTGTTTGGTGACCCTTATTCACCTAACCAAGCTACAGTGCTCAAAGTGGTTTAACAATCATTCTCTCTTCCTAGGGAGCTCAGGGAATGTAACTCTGTAAGGGACAGAGGGGCCACTTAACATGTCTCTGGACCCTTAAAAGACCATACTGCCCAGGAAGCCATGACTGCTTAAAGTCATATGATACTTCTTAAAATGTATTGTGCAAAGGGGGCATTAGGAAAGTGTCTCTGTCAGACAGAGATGCATTCTTTCAGATACTTGGAACGCTAACTGCATGCTTGAAAAAGCATGTTTCTCATTCATGCTTTATACATTTCCTGGAGAAAACACCTATGTGTTACCACAGTAGCTTCAGCAAAATGATTACGGCTTGAGGCAGCCTGCAGTAAGCCAAGGCTGGAGGGAAAGAGTAACATTTCTTCTCCCACCTCCTTGGGTGCACACAATAAAACAACTTTGTCAAGATTAAATGCTATGTACAGAAATGGAAATGAATAGAAATGAAATGTCACAAAAATAATTTTTTTTGCTAGGAGGAAGGTAATTTTCTTAGGAAAGCTTTGACAAATGCAAAATACTAGCTCCAGTAGTTCATAAACAGTGCAAATGTCTTTATCGCACAAGTTATACATTGTGTTAGTTGTAAAGTTCCATTTATAGATATATCTTTAATCAATTCTTCTTTTACTAGACTTAAGTATATGACTTCCCGGAATAGATGTTTAGCTCAGTAACACCTCTGATTCTCTGCAGCCTCTTGTGCACTAATATTTTAGATAGCAAGAAAAGAAATAAATGGCTCATATCTATTCAGTTGCCAACATTGCTTCAGTCTACTGCCATTGTCCCTGTATTTTAATCCTTAAAAATCCCCCAAGTTTTTTTCTCTTCATATATTGCCTGCATGCTGGAATTTGCTGTATACTTTGCAGCGCTGTGAAGTAGGTGAAAAGGGAGGGATCTTAGGACCAATCAAGAACCTCCTACTCAGCCCATTGGGATAGGGGACTAACAAGAACCCACACCGCATATCAGGATAGAGGGAGGGTGCAACAAAGTGATGTGCACAAGGCCTTCCCTCACCTTCGCTCCAGGAGCCCTTCTCCTGAGTCATATTTGTAGAATGGGAAAGAGTAGAGGGAAATGTGCCTTTGCAGCAAGCGTGGAAACACGTTTTGAAAAGCACTATGTGGCTTTCTCTGCAGCTTCCTATCAGATGTAGGTTCCATAATTTCCTGGGAACAAGGCATTCTGGGAAGTGTGGAATTGGTGTGAAGGTCTCTCCATCCCTTTCCCTCAGCTGCTGTCCCCCAAGGCATATAGCTTTGGCCAGTGATTTCAAAGAGTTGCACCTCAAGTCCCCCCAAACCCACTCCCCAGAATAAAGACAAGATGACACAGTAATTAAGGTTAATGTTAATGGGCATAATTAAGCCACAACTTTATTGATTACAGAATGTGAGTGGTATTGGCTTAGGCATTGGCAAACAAGACTATATCTGACTTCTGGCCTGCTTTGCTGGAAGTCTGCTAAGGGTAAACCCCAAAGGGGGAGCCCTGCCGATGTGAATCGACTCGAGCATCCCCTGGGTTCCCTGGGGTCATGGCATAGACGTAGCCCTTTCGTGGGCTTCGGACAAGATCCAGGCCCCCAGATTCCTTTAATGGAATACACTAGAGCATGGAGGGGCAGGTGATGGCCGCACCTCCCCTCCCCCCCCCGCTATTCTGGCAAAAGGGAACGAAATGGTGCCGTGCCGGGGTTTACATCGTCCCGGCCACGCCCTCAAGCCTCCTGATTGGGCGCTCGGTGCTGTGACATGGCCAGGACACCTCGCCGTGATGAGGGACATTGTCCCACCCACGCCGAGGTGGGAGGAGGTGTGCCAGGGATGCCAGAGCACCACACACACACCCTGCTGTGAAGCGGAAGCAACCTTGTTTCATACAGATAAAAATACAGAGGAAAGGAAAATGGGGTGAACAATACGTTATGATTGATTTAGCATTTTCCTTGGTCACAACCTGTGGTTCAATTTGATTTAATTTAGAAATATTCTACAATTGGGTTTTCCCATCTGAAATCTTCACAAAAGCATTCATGGGAGCATTTGTGGATATTTCTTCTTCTCGTCCTCCATGTTTCCAGTGCTTCCACATATTTCAAGTTTAGTAAGCTTGTCCCTGAGGGAATTTTATTTTTAAAAGGACCTCAGGAAATGGCAGCACATTATGGTTTCATATCTCTCTCCACTCCATGCTCCCCATGTCCTCGCTTTTAGAAAAAATAATAATTCTAATGACTTTTTCTCCAGGATATTAGAAAAGCTTCATCTGTACTTCCTTTCTTTTTATAATTCTATTTGAAGCCAAAAGACTTGCATTCATTTTGTAATGTCTTGAAATCATTGGTGTACTCCATTGCTTATCTGGGGGTCCCTGCCATAGCTTAATTGCTTTATTGGTTTACAGTCCCAAAGGAGACAATTCCCAGTTGTTCAATCCCAAATTTGTGTTTGCACAGAGAGATTTAATTTAAACTCATGTTAATTGTTATGCCTATGAAGAGCTCTGCATGTTGCAAGATAAAACTCGCCAGTGCATAAATATATGCCCATTTTGAACACATTGCCAAAAATGAAAAAAACAAAAAACTGTGTGTTTTGATAATAACCTCAAAATACAGTCAGGAGCAGCAAGCCCATTTTGGTAAAAAAATGCTATTGACTTATGGGCGTGAGAAATCACTTTTATTATTAATGCTGTAATTGCTAACATTTCTCTTTTGTTAACAATTTGCAGATATATTGTCCTGGTCAAGGGAAGTCATAGTACCACTCTGTTCTGCCTTGGTCCGACAATACCTAAAGTATTGTGCCCAATTCTGCACAACACAATTTAAGAAGGATATTGTCAAAGTAGATCATGTGCAGAGGAGGGCAACCAAGAAGAACAAGGGACTGAAAACCAAGCCTTATAAGGAATGGTTGAAGGAGTTGGGTATGTTTGCCCTGGATAAGAGAAGACAGAGAGGAGATAATCATCTTCAAATAGCTAACGTGCTCTTGGTCCATCATATGAAACCAAAAGAGTAAACTAGAATATAAGCTTTAACCCACTGCATAGTTTGCAAAGCACCTTCAAATACAGTTACTGTGAAGGCCCTTGTGTTCTCATTCTTTTCCCAGAATTCTTCATCAACAGGATTTATCTGACAGCCTGCTATCTGACGTAAACCCATGCAAACAATAAGCAATGGTGGCATATATACAGCATCAATGGCACTGTAGAGCCGAGGATGGTAAACAATGCTTGATATTAAGCAGAATGTCTGAGAAACATTCTAGAGATTGCCATGCAGTGTTATACCTGCTTTCACTTCTTTCTCTTAATAAAATAAAAGGAGAAATCATTTATTTGATAGGGTGTGTCAGCTTTATTTCCCCAGATGTGTAAATGGAGTAGTTCCACCTCCCTTAGTCTTGGTTCCCAGATTTGTAGGAGTTTCATGTGCAATGTTTTTGACTGGCACACAAGGTAGAACTATACTGTGTACCCATTAGAGAAAGCCATGTGCATGCTTCAAATATTTGATTCATGAGAAACAGAACATGGAGCCTGGATCCAACGAATCTGTGGAAGGACACTGCTCATATCATGCTGCAGAAGGGGTAAGACTATTATTTCTGCTTCTCGTTTCCCCCTGCAGGTTCCTGCACTCTGAATCTACTTCTTTTGGACCACCATGAAAGGTGGCATAAGGGGCCACCAAAGGGAAGGAGGAACTGGCAAAAATACCACTCCCCTTCTTGCCTTTTGGATGCTCCACTAGCTACAAATGGAAAGAGCCCTTCTGTTAAGAGAAAGCAAATCTAGATCCAAGCCTAAATCTATTAAAAGTTGCCAAAATCTGCATATAAAAAAAATAAGAAATGGAAGTAAAAATGTGAGCATAATTAGGGACCAGATTGAGGAGAAACATAAAACTCAAGTGCCCAATGTGAAAATACAAAGTGAAAAGCTGAGTGTGACTGTTTGCTTACATGCACAAATGTGACTTGTGCAGGTATCTCACATTGAATGAAAAGCTAATTTTAATCACAAGATCTTTATTCAAAAAGTAAGGAAAAAATATTGGTTGAAAAATAGAAACAGTCAATACCATGCAACATTACTATCAAAACTCAAATAAACATTTATTGTATCTCCTCTTGATGTGAATAGAGGAAGCAAAAAAATCATCAAGGCAAAGCCTCCCAGAACAGTCTACATCATTCATCCTTCCTGTGAACCGGAACATGGACAGAATATTAAGAAGAACAACACTGTCATTAATAAACAACAAGGAAAATGCATGTTTTCCAAGGCCTTTTACGCTCCCTGTTGTGCCATCAGGATACAAAGGCCGGTGGGATGAGATTACATCAGAATCTATCTATGGATGCAGTGTGGAAATCATAACAGTGAACATCTGGAGGTAACTTTTCACTGTGTAACTGCTAAAGCCCTTCGGAGTGCTTTGAAAATGCACCTGCTATTAGCTAGCAAAGTGCTCAAGTGGGATTCTGGTATCGCTTAAACCAAACTAGCATTGAGCACAAGCCTGTATGAATACAATGGCAATAGTATGGTAGAAACTACTTTACAGAGACCAGCTTCCATGCTGTTTGTAAACTGTATACTTGTAATTCAGCTCAAGCCAATGGTGCCAAGAGTTTTAAACTCGGGAACATCAATCCACAAAGAAGTCTTTGGCTGGTGTTTGTTTTTAGGCCTCAAAAAGGCGAATAGTAGCTGGTGTTATGGGCAAAGTGTGTTAATTCAATTATTAATTTTACTTAGGCTGAGATGCAGTCCATTCTGACTTTACCAAAGGACAAAACTGTGTTGTTGTTGTTGTTGGTCTATCATGGGTCACCTTGCCCACAAGTCCCTCATAAAATGTTGCTCTAAAACCCTTTAGGGAAGGGAAGACTTACTTCAATGAGATTATCTGAATGGAGAATGGCTGAACCACATCCATGACCATTTCTGACTTCTGATTATCTCCCTCCCAGTTCCAAGGAGGTTAACGGGAAAGAGGTCTACAAATGCATGCAGCACATACCACTTGCATCCTTTTATTAATGGATAGGCCATGTATTTCCAATTCAATAACCCATTTCAGTGACACAGGAGAAACACAATGGCCACAAAAACAAGAGTAGCTCTCATAGTTAAAGTTTGGACATGTTTTCACCAAAGTTTAATAGGCCATTGATTGTAATGATGATTTCAAGGGTCCAGTTTGTCACTGAAACCAATATGGTTTATGAAAGTTTAACTTTGGCTGAATTGTAGTGTAATATTTTATATTTTGAAACAAATGTTTGTTGTTTCACAGTCCCCTAATGAAAATCCTTAGGGTTTTAAATATATCAGATTGATCATTGTTTAATAAAAGTATTTTCAAGAGCACTTTTGGGAAGAGCATTTTAAAAGATGCCTACATTTTCAGCATCACGATAGTTCAGGGGTGATTAACATGGTACCCACTAGAAGGTGCTGTAATCTCTGACCATTGGCCATACAAACTGGGATTGATAGAAGTTGTAATCCAATAAGACCATGTCGGCTATCTCTGATGTAGCCGTATTCCTGTGTATTTCACATTTGTTGCTTCTTTCAGCAGCAGGGAATATAATCTCCCATTGCAGTGTGATGTAACAAATTTAGAAAAAGCTCTGAACAGTGCTGTAGTATGTTTGTATTGAAGAAATCAGTGTTTTTTTGGTAGAAAAGGTAATGTTTTGCTTAAGTCAACCTTAGAGACTCAGCCTTTCTGAGGATCACTGTTGAATGCTACCTCCCTCTATTCCACTCACCAAAGGGCAGGAATGCTAATAAAAAAGAAATTCAAAGAAATACATTGCAGCCTGCAGTCTTGAACATTGACAAAAGTGTTGGCTTAGAAATGCTAATATGGCACCTGATACGTTGTACTCAGAGGTTCTGAAGTAAATATACAGTTGTTTAATCAAAGCTCCAAATGTGCTCTGATGCACACAGAGAGCTCTCCTGCCAAGAGGAACATTCTCATTGACTTCCTATCCTTTCACATGCACAGAACTTTACTCTTCATCCAAGTGGATAGAACAGCTGATCCTTAAGGAATCACTTGGTAGCATTTTATGTGTTGTGAATACATATAAGAAAAAAATATCTCATAGGCCATGCATAGGCAAACTAAGGCCCAGGGCTGGATCCGGCCCAATCGCCTTCTAAATCCAGCCCATGGACAGTCGGGGAATCAGCGTGTTTTTACATGAGTAGAATGTGTCCTTTTATTTAAAATGCATCTCTGGGTTATTTGTGAGGCATAGGAATTCGTTCACCCCCCAAAAAAAAATATAGTCTGACCCCCCACAAGGTCTGAGGGACAGTGGACCGGCCCCCTGCTGAAAAAGTTTGCTGACCCCTGTCATAGACCAAATGGTAACAATCATGCTGCGAATAATTGCTGCATTGGCTGCACACTTCTGTGCTATTTTCCCAAACTTACATTAGTTTTACTACTGCAAAACATGGCACAATACCCATTATAGCCATTGCGACACTTCTTGGCCAGTGACACAGAGCCATCCAGTTCGGAACCACCATGTTGGATTTTGGGAAAGTTTGTATCCATTTGGATGGCTTGAGGAGGCCTTCTCCAAGGTCTTGTCCCCGTTTCATGTTGCAAGCTGCTGTGATTCTGTTCTTCCATGGACCATCAGTGCCACCAACAATGATTATTTGTTTACAGTCCACTGCAGCATTCCCGGTGACCTCAAATGCTTGGAATACTTCTAACTTATTTGTGGGTTAGCTAAAAACCTCATGCAGATGAGTGAATTTTATCTTTTTGAGGATAGGTATGGAACCTTCCTAAAAAGCTGTCTGGAGACCACAGATAGAACCATCCTATGATGATGGGAAGCAACCACAACAGCCATAGTCTTGCTGTAGCAATTGCAAGAGGC
The DNA here is from genome assembly GCF_964270895.1 of Podarcis filfolensis. NCBI lineage: Eukaryota > Metazoa > Chordata > Lepidosauria > Squamata > Lacertidae > Podarcis > Podarcis filfolensis. The sequence continues at coordinate 36,159,181 of NC_139607.1, read as the reverse complement.
CTCTGCCTCTTTCCCTCCTCTGGAAGTTATTTTCTTTCCTCCCTCCCATTGCAGCCAATGCGAATTACTTGTGCCAGGAATGGAGTAGTTTGGGACCCATCAGAGGATGTGCCATTTCAGCGGCCCCCAGCATGCCTATTACCTCTGGGACATTTACACCCACAGGACTTTCTATGGGCACACTGGGAAGGATGACATAAGTGTTGTCCTGCTGGTGGACCTCCCACTCCAATGACAGAGTGAGCCTTGCACCACTTCCAGTGACCCTTTAGCTGGACTTTGGGTGGCATTGGAATTGTTCCCTCCATAATACATTAAGCAGCAGGTGCTTGTTCGAAATGGACACAGGATATGTGCATGGATTGAGAGGTTCAGTTCCTGGCTTGAAGCCTCCAGGGTGAAATCAATCACCTTCAGAGGAGTTGTAGCAATGAATGGTTTCACTTTCTCCTTTGTTTCCTTTCCTTTTCCCTTTTCATTCTATTTCTCTTTCACAATCCCAATCCCAATGTTTGATATGTTTGTATTCTAACCATGAGCCTTGTTCTGTAGAATAATTTGAGGCTATTATCTCTTATTTTGATACTTCTTAAACTATTGATCATGACCCAGCACCATGACCCTCTCTTCTCAGATGTGTCATTATGAGAAATTGGAAAAGCACAGAAACTCCATCAATGACACACAATATGGGAAGTGCTGGTTATGAGAAAATTGGCATGCGACTTACTAGATAAATGTAGCAACTCTTCTGCCACCTGGGCCCCATCTATTTCTCTCTTCTCATTTTTATAAGTTATTTTCACTGAACTGCCATCACATCTGCAACAATCCTAATTTCTTGAAATGCATTCGTAATGGAACTTCTCCATGGCTAGAGGGGAAAGGAGCATATATGGCTAGAAAAAATTATTATCAAAACAAACCTTGTGGGTGCCATTAAGGCATTGCTAGTCTAGGGATGGGATGACTCAGAATTCCTCCAGTGTCATATCCTGTGGCTTGGGGACAAGCTGGATACAGTGGTACCTCAGGTTACATACGCTTCAGGTTACATACGCTTCAGGTTACAGACTCCACTAGCCCCGAAATAGTGCTTCAGGTTAAGAACTTTGTTTCAGGATGAGAACAGAAATCGTGCTCCGGTAGCGCGGCAGCAGCAGGAGGCCCCATTAGCTAAAGTGGTGCTTCAGGTTAAGAACAGTTTCAGGTTAAGTACGGACCTCCGGAACGAATTAAGTACTTAACCTGAGGTACCACTGTACTTTAAGAGGCAGGGAGAGGCTGTTGCTTTAAGTTTGTTTCCTTTTACTTCCTTGTAGGAAATAATAATGCATGGCATGACACCACCACCCCCTATCTCCTCTCATCCTGCCTTGCCAGCCACTGTGGGGCTCTGATTCAGTTGTTCCACAAAATGTGCTTTGGGATGAAAAACAAGCAACCCAAGTCAGAATTTCCTTCTCCTGCCCTGCCACCAACCAGATTTCACAGTTACCTAAAGGTCAGGAGAGAAGGGATTCTGAACAACACCTTGACAATTATCTTCTGTTCCTTGGTTGTTTGGCAGGAAAAATGGAAACTGTGCAAACAAATGCTCTGGGTGGCACAGGAGATTGTCTAGAGAGAAAAGATTTTATTGTCATTTCTAGAGAGAAATGAACAAATGGAAGAGAGGTGTGCATAAAAGTGTGTATAATTCACGTTTACCCAAGGAAGATATCCACAAGCTAAATACAATACACAATTCACTTGATCTGCACTTGTAAACAATGAATCAGATGTGCTACATATCAGGAATTATGCACTTTTTCATCCATTTATTAGAAATTGTTTTCATTTAATTTTTTTGAAAACAAATGTACATGGAAATCTAATCTTGCTGCAAGGAACAGCATATCCTTCTACTCTGGTGACAGAGGGGAAACAAAAGGCATTGGATGCCAGTGCTTAGAAGAAAAGCTACAGAGGCATTCTCCAGGTAAGATGTGTGATTCTGGAGGTAGAAGAGGGGTTGCTCAAGGACTTGAATTGCCTTTTCTCAAGGACTAAGGATCTTTTGGAAGGGGTGACACTCAAGGACTTGTTGAGTTTTGCAGGAGGACTAAATACCTCTTCCTTGCACTATGCTTTTAGGTATAAACCTAACCATATTTTAAGTGTACAACAAAAAATGCAAAGCATGGATGGGATAAACAGATATTTACAAACATGCTTGTAATAGAGGAACACTCACTGTGCAATGTATGAAATAGCCTTAACTGCTCACCATCTTGGGGGGGGGTCACTTGCCATTCCCTCAGCTGTGTGGCTTGCCCATTGCAGCCACTTGCTTGGCCAACAAATTCCTGCAGTCCAGCTGCTCTCTGCCAGACTGCGTGGATCTGCAGAGGGCCTAATAGAGGTGGGGAAGGAGGACATGTTTAGGCAAGGCTTCAGCCATGGCAATGCCAGGCTTGAAGTCAGCCCTGGGCAAGATGCCCTGTGCAGAGGACTCAACCTGGGTCGCTGCACCACCCTGACTGTTTCACCACTGCTGCCTCGCTTTCTTTCCCCTGGATGCCTTGCTATTATCCCAGTTTCCCTGCTCTCTCCCCACCAACTTACCAGGAAGTAGGCTCAGCAGGAAGCACTTTGCTGCACAGTGTGGCCATTCAATTAAGAAGGGGAGCCCTGTCATGAAGTAGTGATTCTGTAAGCAAGTATCTCTGGGTGAGGCCCCTCAGGCAGGTGGTAATAATTAGTCCCCAAAGTGGGAGCAGGTGATGGGAATGGCTGGCTGCCAGCATTCCCTAGCCCCTATAAATCTTCGAGTTAACCCTGCTGAGGGAGGAGAGAACACACTGTGTATGAGACAGGTGTTCTTTAGCTGGTGCCAGAGAAGACACAAATAAATCCTGATAACCCGTTTAGTGCCTGTGTGTAGAGAGCTTGGAGAGAGGACTCAGAAAGTGACCCCCCCTCCATGACAGGCCATTCCCATTTGGTCATCACTCTGGGCAGTCTACTCCCTCTCTGCACCTACCATATCAGGTGGCAGTGGGAAGCAGGCAGAGGGATGGACAAGTCGCCTTGTGGGCAACTTTCTTGGGGGGTGCTTTCCACTGGAGGATGTAGCAGAAGTAGATGTGGCTGCAGAAATCTCCACCCTCCATCCAAGCAAACAAGAGATAGCATCAAGGACATATTCCAGCCAGGTAAAATAACTAGAAGACAGTGAAGAAAGTGTCCAGTGAGGACTTCAGTCTGGGAAGGAGACATGGCCTTGGCAGAGGCTTGGAGGGTCCCATTTGGCCCCCTGGGGTCTGGACTCCCAACATTCAAACCTGCAGTCTGGTCCTAGTGGGCCCTCTAGGCTTAAGGGGTTTTGTCCCTTTTGGCTCTTGTGGCTCAGGCCTCCTGTTGTCCTACATGGAGAGGATTCATGTTTATTTCAATTTTCTGTTAGTCTAATTTCTCCAGCCTTTCCCCTTTATATTTACTGGGTACAAGAAAACAGTGCAGAAATCAGCCGACTCCCCCTTTTGTAGCAGAATGCTATGGCTGTGATAGAGGGTCTCTATATCAATGGCCCATAAACTCTTCATTGGCGAAGTCGAGGGATGCAAATCAAGAGCTAAGACACCCAAGGTCCTGCCCTTGCTAGTGTAACAAACAGCATTCAATTAGCTTCCCTGGTTTGCTATTGGCAGCCTATGTGTTTTGCCTTATTTTAAATCCTGGACTCCCTTTACAGCAGGCATATTACTGCCACGGATCATAGTCACTGCTTGCTGTTCTCCTGGAAGAATTATACTTAAGCAGTGGTTTCAAATAAGCCACTTTCTGACTTAGATGGATTTATTCTATCAAAGCTATCCATTCTTCATCAGGGGGAGCCTCTTTTATGTCCACAAATGCTGGCAGCAAAGAACGTCTAGAACTGCGTTAAAGCTATGGGGATGTGGGCAAAGACAGCAGGAGTTTTGACAAAGGCAGCAATTCAGTTGGTTTGCTGCGGTTGAATCAATCAATTTGGAAGCAGCACACTCTCTCATCACTCTATATTCCGGGAGAAGAACCAAAGAGCCTAATTCTTTTGAGGCCAACCTTTCAGAGTTGGGGATGGGGGTGCATTCCTGTGGTGGGTATGGATGAGCTTATCTCCATTTCATATTTTTCCAACTGTCAATCTTCCACATTTCCAGATCATTTTACATTAGAAAAAGCAGTCTTCGGGGGGGAGGAACCACAATTCTATTGTGAACTTCTCCTGATACGCATATTTTTGCATGCAATATATATATATATATATATATATATATATATATATATATATATATATGTATATAATATTCTGATGCACACTTTATCTAGCTAGCAGATGAATTTTTGTACATGTTGCTTGACTGGAGTACCCGACATGCCTTGAAAATTCAAAGAAGTGCGAATTTTGAAGGCTGACTATTGCTTTGGATTGCATAGTATTTCAGAAAATGCAAATTTGGTAGGTTCACCTTTAAATGCAAACCACAGGTGCTGGGTTGACTTAAGGTTGAAGGGGCCCAGCTCATGCATGTGATGTCATATGTGTGACGTGTGACATTGCACACATTTCCCAATGTTGCACAGGGTGGTGCAGCCTTCTGCTAGATGCGGGAAGGCCTGATGGGGCCCAACGCAGGCCACAGAATATTGAGGGGGCCTTCTCCTTGGAAATTTTTGGAGGCCCTCAGCCCCCCTCAAATGGTGCCTCTGATGCAAATTGAGACCACATTTGTCCACAAAGCACTATGTTCCCACTTTAAACTGTCATGACTTCCCCCAAATAATACTGGAAGCTGCAGTTTGGGTTAGGGTACTGAGAGTTGTTAGGAGATTCCTGCTACCATTCCCAGAGTGGTTTAAGAATCAATCCCACCTCCCTGGCATTATAATTGTTTAAGGACAATTGAAGCCCAAGAAAAGCAATGGAGGAGAGTGTGCAGCAATGGAGGAGAGTGTGCAGGAGAAGCTGCAAAGGTGTGTGGTCTGGGGAGAGTCCCAGGGGCTTGACAGAAAGTCCTGAAGGGCTGCATCCAGTTCCTGAGCCTGGAACTCTCCATTCCTGCTCTATGTTATTGATCTCAGAACAATATTTCATCCCTAGCACTTCCTCATAATTATTTCCACCACCACTTGCCTTCCCCTAAATCTCTAAAGCAGCTGCTAGGTTTTCTTCCTCCAGTCATCTCCTGTGCCTTCAGCACTTACATCAGCAGAGCACATAAGTCTTCCCTTTTGCATATCACAGTTGAATTTCTGCATGTATTTCAACTGCTGAAGGCACAGTAGTCCCGTGATTTCTTGCTAAAATCCTGTAACTTTTTATACCACAAATGTTCTGGGTTATTTTTGTTGCACTTTAGCTCCTCCAGACATTGATGATGTGGCAGCATTGGGGAAGCATTGCAGAAGAAACAAAAGCAGATAAATCCACTACTTACGCACTATTATTGTTTCAAGAACATGTTGCAGAATACACCTGCAATAAAATAGCACTCTACAGGGGCCACTAATCCCTGGAGAATTATTCTTGTATTGCATTCTACATTGGATTCATGTGTTGTTCAAGATTCCCAGGGGAAATTCCCACTTTCATGCCTGCTAAATAGTTTAATGGAAACCCTCAGTGAATATTGTGTGTAGGAGGTAAGGGTGTGAACTGTGAGCTAGTCAGTGTGATACTTGTAGTTGAAGTGGGGTGGGGGGACAATAATGGGATATATTCTGGCATCTGTATTTATTTGAATGCGTAGTGTGCATACAAACACACACACACAAATGGATCTCCTGTTATCTAGTTTGGGAGGAAGAAATTACTTCACACACTGATAGTCTGCTGGCCTTGTGCACTCATAAGAAAAACTGAACAGCAGCCACTTACATCGTGCGCACACTAAACGATAGTACTTGTATTTCTCCAGATAAGAGCCTGGAGAACAAGTGGCCTGAAACCATTTGCCCTACTGAGAGGATAGCCCAATTAAGATAATGGCCAAGGTGCCCTTGCTCTGTGCTGTTTTCAATTATACATGAATAAAAAAATGTTAAATCAATATGCCAATCTGCTCTTCCAGTACCCTCTAATAATAAAAAGGCTTTGAAGGAGCCCCAAAATGTCAGTAACATGGGAGATGCATAAAATGCACCAGGGCACAATCTTGCATCCTCAGAGAGTGATGGTTGAGGCTCCATCTGGCCCCAGGATCATTTACAATGTTATTAAGACCTGTAGGGTCAATTCAAAGGGCCTTAGGAATAAGACTGCTAATATATCTAGATGATATCTTAATAGCAGCTCCATCAGAGGAACCTCCATTAGTTCACATAAAGGCCACAATTCATTTATTAAAAGCCTTGGGCTTTGTAATAAAGGAGTGGAAAAATCAATCTTTTCACTTCAAAAATCAATAGCCTACTTACATTTTTGGGGGGTGGGGGTGGGGAAAACACTCGGACCATGACAATAATGATACCTTGGGAAAAGAAAAGAGTTAATACCAAAAGGAGGCGGGAGAGGGGGAGAGAGAAGTGTCTTCCGAGGTAAAAGACTTTCAGGTGCATTATGTGGTTAGACATTTTTCTGTCATCTCATTCCCTTTTCAACTATTTCCAGATTGTATAAAGAGCTTGTATCTGAGCTGGCCTTCAAACGCCACACCTGTGCATTTGAGGCAGAGTGGAGGTGGCAGATTAGATTTCAGGAAGTTTAAAATATTCCGTAGTCGCACGGAAAGTGACCTAACATAATTAAAGTGAGTTCAGCATATCATGCTTCTGGGGAAGGGTCATAGCTGATAGAGCAGAGTCATAGTTGTGGATCTAGACAGTCTCAATTCAATCCCCAGTATCACCTGGACAGCTGCTGCCAGTCATTGCAGACTACTGATAAACCAATGATTTGACTCACTATAATTTTATTATTTTATTATTTATACCTCGCCCATCTGGCTGGGTTTCCCCAGTCACTTTGGGTAGCTTCCAAAACATATAAAAACAAAGCAAACCATCAAACATAAAAAACTTCCCGATACAGGGCTGCCTCTTTTGCACATGTTCCAGCTTGTCAATATCCTTCTTAAATTGTGGTACCCAGAACTGGACACAGTACTCCAGGTGTGGTTTGACCAAGGCAGAATACAATGAGACTGTTCATTCCCTTGGCTGGGACAATTGACGTCTGTTGATATGTTTGTAAGGTAAATCTGTTTTGTCATATTCAAGTGGTGTTATCTTTTTACTTAGAATGACAAAAGCTAATTCTGGTGTTTTGAGTAGGTGTTTATCACCTATCATATGGACAAATCTACTTTCATTTGTATATGATTTGATTTAATGTGTCTCTCTGGTAATTGCATCTTCCTGATCCTTTTAAGTAACTTGAAGGTAATGAAGTGAGGGAGCCACTAGGAGGTATTGGGTGACTTCCAGTTATACTACAGAGAAAACTGAGGAAATCAAATTGCAGAATTCTACGCATAGACATTGTATAATTCAATAACATTGCAGCAATCATTGCAGCAAAGGTTTACAATGCTATGAATTATCCCCTGCTTTCTGTTGGCAGTGCTTCCGAAGAATAACTTAGTTCAGAGTTTGGGCAATCTTTATCTAAGCTTTCCATAATTTATAGCTACCTTTGTAAAAACTTTGTGAATTATATATTGGTTGCAAGAATAACTGATATGTGATTTTTTTTTAAGGTTTTCCGATAATGACATTGGAGGAAAACTACTCATCTGCTACATATTTTGAAAAGTGCTTTAGTCTGTCCATTTCTTTCTTTGTTCTCTATACATTCGGACACCTCTCCAGAGATCATTGACAAACATGGTGTGAAAGTTTCATTGACATTCAGACACTATTTTGAATAAATATGGTGGACCAAAATGAGACTTTGCTCATTTTTTTGGCATAGGTTTGGCTGCCTCTTGAGATAATGTTCCTAAATATGGCATGAGAGTTCTTGAAGTGGGAGTATTTGGACAATGGGTGCCATTTTTAACAAAGATGGCAGACTGAAACATGGCTTTCACGTGACCTTGCTATGTATGGTTTTTGGCATAGTTTTGGCCAGCTCTTAAGCTATTGCTACCAAACTTGGCACAAGGATTCCTGAGATGGGATGAGAGTCTACTTCAATGTTTTGTTGCCAGACACCATTCTGAATCCAGATGGTGGACCAAAATGTGACTTTAGATTGACTTCAAGCAACTTTTAAAATATAGTTCTCCTCAAAAAGTGAGTTCTTGTCAAAAAGCAATTTCACTCAGCTATTTCACATTAAACCCCCTAAACTCAGACATTTGCTATTGTCATCACAAATTATTATTTGGGGAACATGCTTATAAACTTCAGATCATAACTTAAGAACTTAAGAAGTATTAAGAGAGTCATCTGCCTTTTTGTTCGAAACCGATCAAGCTTTAACCTGACAACTGAAGTTTTTGTCTGCAGATGTATCTACGCCAAATTATACCTGACATTAAATGCGTATTTACATTTAATTTTTTGAAAACCACAGGTTTCAAAGATCATTGACCAACAGACAAGATAATCATGGGGGGGGGGTCATGTAATATGTGGAGGGAGTAACTTAACCCTTCTTCTGCTATGATCCTTAGGTGAATCTGTCTTCTGAAGCTAGTACTAGCTTTGGGGGGTAAATCTCCCATTGCAAATCTCTCCCGAATGCAAATAACACTTTTAGAAGTTTTCCTAAAGATCATAGCAGTTTGCAGTTATTCTTGTGAATCAAGAAGGACGTTTGGGAGAAGAAATGAGGGGTGGCTTCTCTGTGTTAACGACTTTCCATATTTGTGTGTTATTGGAACTGTAGAGTTTGTGCATGTGTGCCTAGATTTGAGAGAAGTATTGAAGTTTTGCATTCCTGTTTTCCTTTAGGTTTCAACAATGTTGTGTGTGAGTTTGTGTGTTTTTGACTGCTGTGAGAACAAGATGTTAGACTAAATGAGTCTTTGTTCTGATCCAGCAGGATATTCTACCTTGGTGATTATAGCATGGGCTTTCTATACATGGATACCTGTTGTGGAATCATCTTATTAAATACAAGCAGAGGTTTCTCATTGTTAAGGCAGATGCACACAGTGCACTCCCAAGCCATTTACTCCTGATGCTTGTAGTTTCTAGTTATGTCTGTGAGAGGAGGCTGTGGTTTGTGAGGAGAAGTTGGTGGTCCCAATAGATAACTCCCTAGGCTGCATCACACTTTGATTGCTAGAATATTGCCTGTACATTTTCCTTCACAGAAACCAATTTGCAATAACATCCTTGTCTTCATACCTTATAAAAACAAGCACACCATAGGATCTGGAGACTTAACTTAAATATCCTCCTCTCTATGCTTACAACAGTGGAGGCATTGATCAGGGTTGGTAGTCATGAATGTGTTATGAATGTGTCTAATCCCTTTTGCTATATCACTATATTAACCACTGGACTTTAGGTATTCCGTAACTCCTTTTTAAACAGACATCATGCAATGTAAACATTTCCCCTCAATACAGAAGTTGTTACCTTGAATTACCAAGTGCAAAAGTCTAATTATTTGGATGCCATGACAGTATTTGTTTGAGATGCATGACCTTTTGCAGAAGTTACTTCACTTCATGAGCAGGTATTACTGAGCTTATGTTAATGTACCTGTGAACACTCTATACTGTCAAGATTGTTGTTGCTGGTGACTCTGGGATAAGAACTCAGGATTAGGCATTAGAAACCATTTAAGGATGTACTAATCCACTTTGCAAATTGGAAAGTCAACATCTTATTTCTGACGAAGAGGCAGGCCAACAGTATCTTCTATTTCCTTGTGATTTCTGCACATTTAAAGTATTAACAACAACCTCGTATATTATATATTATAAAAAGGCACTAAGGTACAATGCCATCAGTAGAATGTTGTATCAAATGTAAGGAGTGGGAGTTTTCAGTTGAATGTGTTTTGGTAAAAAGTGTCAGGCTGCAGAATTTTGTATTATGTGTGCAAAAAACCAGAGAATGACATTATTACATGAACTTTATCACAGAATGAGCTGACTTTTATTTGTCTACTTCTCTGAGTTTTAGAAAAATGCACGGTGCTTTTGTTAGGAATGCCAAAGCTATTACACAGATTGCAAAATATAACAAATCCTCAATGAAAAAAAAGGTCAGTTGTATTTGCTTCAGGACTAAGAATAGCCAATGGAAGATGCTTATATGTCTACCCTGAGTTCCAGAAACATTTAGCAGAGGACGTCATAAAGAGGCATTCAGCATTTCCTAATTTCTCGATGGAGGATATTTTGGCAGTGACATTTGAAAACATGGAAACTGTTAGTAGAATTCCAGTAGCAGTAATGATTGATTTATCTCTATAAATGTGTCCTATTTTATGCTTAAGATTAGGATGCTAAGAGTCAAAGCAGATGTAGGAGAATAAACAACCACAATGATAATACTATGCAAACAGATGATAAATGTAGTTTATGAATTCTTTCTTCTTCAGGACATTAAGACAACCAGAAAAATGGGGGAACGATGGTGAAAGGGACTTTTTATTCAGATTCAGAGGCAGAATAATTCTGACTACTAGATGGTGGACAAATCCCAACGAATGGCAATAACTTTCTTGCTCTGCTGTTAATTTCTCCAAATATCCACAAAAAAAAAAAAAAAAAAACACTGGACAAGGACTTTTCATACTCCCACACAGATACCATCATATGACTGACCAGAAAGCTGCCTTCTGAGCACTGAAGATCTCTGGGAGTTATTATTTAAAAATATATATAATAAAAGAGTGTATTGGAGAATGTTTTTTAAAAATGAAAAATTTCATTTAACTTATTTAAAACACTGGGGAGGGAAATCCTCTGCTGCTGTCATTTAATTTGAGTGGGTGGAGAGATTTCTCAGAACTACAGTGATACCTCAGGTTACATACGCTTCAGGTTAGAGACTCCGCTAACCCAGAAATAGTGCTTCAGGTTAAGAACTTTGCTTCAGGATGAGAACAGAAATCGTGCAGAGGCGGCGCAGCAGCAGCGGGAGGCCCCATTAGCTAAAGTGGTGCTTCAGGTTAAGAACAGTTTCAGGTTAAGTACAGACCTCCAGAACGAATTAAGTACTTAACCTGAGGTACCACTGTATTCAGGTTTCTGGTCAGCCATTCAGGTTTCTGGAAAACCTCATGAAGGTAATTTTGGAGTAGCCTTCTCTAAGCAGGCATTCTTTGAAAGAAGGAGACAGAGAAACTAGCTGAAAGTGACTGTAAATAATGGCTAAAAGCAGAAAGAGATGCCACTCAGAAACTCCATAATGGTTTTTTGGGGTAGGAACAAGAGCAAGGCCATCCCCATACACAAATGTTTCTTCGATAGTCTCCTGATGACCTTTACACAGGGATTTTTTTCTTCTTCAGACATTCCCCCACATGAATGGTTGAGGGTGGGAAAACAGGCAAAAATATTAGCACAGCACTAATTCTGACCAGGTTGCATAAGGCATGTCTTATGAATGCCCAAGACACAACTAAAATTGTCTTAGTTCAATGACTGAAATTGTCATCTCCTCCTGTAGTTGAAAACATTAGACTTTCAACACTGGACAAAAAAGAAGGAGGTACCATTTGTAATTGTCAGACTGGAAATAAAAGAGGCAGGACAAAAAGTATGGAATTAAACAAGGCCCCTAGCTACTACTTAAGCAAAAAAAAGCTAAAGGACCCCTGGACAGTTACATCCAGTCAAAGGTGACTATGGGGTTGTGGCACTCATCTCACTTTCAGGCTGAGGGAGCCAGCGTTTGTCCGCAGACAGCTTTCTAGGTCATGAGGTCAGCATGACTAAACCTTCTGGCGCAACAGAACACCGTAATGGAAGCCAGAGCGCACGGGAATGCTGTTTACCTTCCCACCACAGCGGTACATATTTATCTACTTGTTATGTACTGAGTTGAATAGGATCCAAACTGCAGTAGTCTGATTGGTCCTAGAACAATGGGATCCAAAAGGCAGCAGTCTGATTGGTCCTAGAACAATAGGATTCAGAATGCAGCAGTCTGATTGGTCCTAGAACATTGCAGCAGTATGATTGGTTGGCAGGAACTACCCAATCATGCTCCAGATAGAAGTGAATCCACAACCTGATTGGCTTACAGTAGAATTCCGGAATTAGTCAATCATGTGCAGCCCATTGTGTAAATAATGTATATAAAGCAGATACTTTGATGGGACATTCATTCATTCCTCCTCACCACTATGAGCTGAATAAAGAGCATGAAATCACTTTGCGACTCTGAGTATATTTCACTACTCCCACTGGTGTGCTTTTGAACTGCTAGGTTGGCAGAAGCTGGGACAGAGCAACAGGAGCTCACTCCGTCATGGGGATTTGAACCGCTGACCTTCTGACTGGCAAGCCTAAGAGGTTCAGTGGTTTAGACCACAGTGTCCCAGCTGTGTCCCAGCTACTACTTAAGAACCTCAAAACTCAAGAACTCACCAACTTATAAACTTAGTAGGAGAAATGAGACCAACTGTGGGAAATATGCAAATCCTTCATCAGGCTCCTAAGCCTGGGTAAGGAAAGTTAGTTGGTTCTAATTCCAGCTCACTCCCCCGATATTCATTAAGAGGAGAAAGGTGGTTTTACCCGCTCAAAGCCCCACAACTCTTAGGTGACTGACAGAGGTTAACCTCAGTTGTGATCCATATGTCCTCAAAGCAAATTTCTGGAATCTCAATTCAGCTGAAAAGTGCCTCTGGGTAATTAGAATTTCTGTTAGCATCTTCCCTTGCCTGCACACACCTGCCAAGTGATCAAGACCAATCAAGTCAATCAAATCGGTCTCATCATCCAACACCCACTACTAACTGCTCCTTTCCAGCAGTACAATATGGAGCAGGTGAACAAAAATTTCTCCTGCCAGCCAAACAAAGCAAGAGAAGAAAATAATTACTCTCAGCCCCAACTATGGTGACCTGTTCAATTTACACTGCATACTGGGAGGGAAGGCTGTGTGCCATATCTTGTGAAGGAGGAGGAAGCCAGCAGGAAGTCCTTCTGTATTCTCTGCCTGCTTCTCCTGTGTCTTGATCCTAGCATCCTTCTCAAACTGGAAGTGGCTTATTGCCAGTCTTCTGGTTCCTCCACAAAGGTGCTCTTGAGTAGAATCCTTTCAGATGGAACAGGAGCTAAGTTGTCCAGGAAATGGACAAACAAGATGGCTATTCCTTTTCCAGTGAAGGCTATTATTTATTCTGTTTTGGAATATACACTGTGACACTGAAAATTTGGATCACATTATATTAATATAAAACATCTTAAATTAAAAACAACAACAACCAAGCAACCATCTGTGGCGATCACACAGGGTCCCCGGACGTTTCACAGTCTATTGACCCTGTGCCACCACTGTGTTTGCTTCCTTCGCTGCTGCCACCCGTTTCTCACGGGGACACACGGAGTCCAGACAGTTGTTAAATGCAGGAACAAGCGTATGGTTACAGTTTATTTTTCTCGTGTCAGTTTCCTAATCTTAGTTCCTAACAACTCCAAACTGATTATTCCAACTATCTTTTTTTTTATAAATATTTATTAAGTTTTCCAATTTTATACAAACACAAAAAGAAAAAGAAAAGAAAAATATTAAAAACAAATCAATTTCGATAACAGTTTTTCAATAACATGTTTGATTATTCCAACTATCTATCTGACTCAACCTAACAATTCCTCTCACTCTCTCACAATACAACTCGACCAACCCACTGTCTATTCCACCCTCTTCCTTCTCCAACACCCAAGCCTCAACTCCCAACTCCCAAACCTCAACTGACTTTCAAAACCTCCCACTCTATCTTTTACTTCCCCCTTGCATTCTCACTGGCCAATCACATCACACCCATTTTAACCCTTTCCTTGACCCATCCTAGGAGGCAATCGCCACACCATCTAAACAGAATTTCAGCAAAAGTTAGCTCCCAGAAACAAGTAAAATAGAGATCCCTGTGCTTCAACATCATCCTTCAAACTTGTTGATGCATGGATTCCTATATACCGAGTCCTATGGCAAAAGAGAAATGATGGCAGTGGTGGTATGAGTGGTGTGTTTGTAAGACATGGAGGTACCATTTTATTATTCCTTCTAATATACCAAATGCTGGACATAGTATCTTGTTAACCTGAGGTCGTCTCTCAGATTTCAGTTTCAGTGGGATTTGAATGAGGTTATTGAAAGCAGTCATTCTTAAAAGAGAAGGGCCTTCCAAAATTAATCATAAGATATGAATTCATTCTGTGTTATCAACATGTTTTTTTCAGATACATTCTAATTTTAATTTTAACAGGGCCATTTCTTATTAAACGAGTTCTGTTTGGCATTGTTATATCAAAAGCAATTTCACAGGTGTTTATGCATAATATAACTTTACTGATTGAACCAATGTTAATAGCAGGGTTTCAGAAGTCCTCTGGTTTCCCTCCCAACATTCTTACCTTACTGAAAGGGAAACATAATGAACTACTTTAATAATAAAACCTTAAAATGAGGTGAACACATTAAAATTGAATTACAATAAGTACATAGGATTCACAGCCAGTCAATGAGCAACAGATCTCCAAAGGGATGATCTTGCTTTCCTCTCCTTGGATCTCTGTACCTTTTAACTAATAAGGCTATATGTTTAGCAATTCGTTGTATTAGTTTTAAAAAACTGTACAAGCTCTATGGGTTTTCTGAGGCATGACCTATGAACAGAAGTGTCCTTATTGCCTGGAAATCTAACATTTTCTAGCTGACTGCCCATTGCTGCGTCGCTGCCTCTTACTATACATTAACAAGGGAAACGCTGCAGATTTCCACATAGTATTTATCGCTCCCAGTACCTCTTAAAGCTATGTGTCTATGGACCATAGCTCCAATATTTCAAGAAATCAGAAAACTAGCATACCTGATCACATACTACCCCAAAATGGTAAAACGCTAGATTAGCAGAACATGTTCTCCCCAGATATAATCCTTGTTGACATTTGATCCCAGAAATAGGTGTAGCCTTTATTGCATCACCTCTATGTAATCATAGGGCTGTGACCTGAAAGCAACATTTTGCACCCATGGAGCTAATGGCAGAAGCAACAGTTTACATCTGTTGGATCCAGACTTAGTCATGCTCAGTGCAGAACATTTGAAATCAATGGGATTTAAGTCAGTCAGGACTTACAGAGCAATTATAACCATGTCTACTTAGAAGTTCTATTGAATTCAATGAGACTTACTCTTGGATATGCAAAGTTAGGATTGCAGTCCCATTGATTTCAGTATGTTTACTCTAAACATGACTAAATCTGGATGCAACCCTATGTGGGCTTCTACAAAAAGAAACACCAAGTTCTGAGACTGCTTCAGCTGTAAGCTCTGAATTGCCCCAATAAAATTTGACTAGAAAGCCAGGAGGATCGGCCTCTGAATTGGCTTCCAAAGATTGTCTTCAGTTGTCGGTGGTAAAGAAGGCAATGGATGCCCTTCATTTATTTCAACAGTGCACTGCCCTGCCATCTTGAGGGCAACCTCCACCCACAATTATTAGGATGGATTGGTTTTTAATATATTTCTGCCCTCAAGAGGGGCTGTAAATAAGGGTTATGAGAATCTGGTGTCAGAGGCAGTTTTAGGGAAATCCAACCAGTTTGGCTGCAGGGGGAACCACAACAGTGCTATAGTGCAAGAGGCGCAAGAGGCAGGGGATGTTGAATTTTAGTGTTGCACCTGGTGCCGCTGAAATTTGAGATCCCAAAGTCTGCCAATGCTGGTGTTAGTGTAGGAGCACAAATATGATTTGCAGCATTCACACACTGCCTGTCTCTGCAAATTGTGCTGGAGAGTTTCAAGAACACTGGTGCTTTGGGGCCGCAAGACTGTGGCAGAAGAACAAATGAAGGAACCTCATGTGCCATCAGTGGTCTTCTTAGGTAGCTAGCGGATGACTGGACAGCTACCTTCTTTTCAGTATACATTGTCAATGTATTCCCACTTCTGGTATCCAGTCTAGTCACCTCATTTCACCTGCAGAAGCAGAGGTCATATTGATAAGAAACAGTTGCCCATTTCTAAATGAGAGCATTTCTCTGGGCAGTGAAAGCTGGCCCACTAGGTCTTTTCAGGCATTGGCTCACCAACCTCACAGCTCCACCTGCTTGTATTCTGACTTACAGACAATCCAGGGGATGTCACTGCAAGTCAGCTTCTGCTTCCTTAGTGTCAGTGTCATCCCTATAGAACTCAGGAAGGAAGAGTACATGGACAAAAATAGAAATAGTTGACTCTGCCTTTGATGGCTTCTGCCTCCTTTGGCTGTTGTTATCCCTGCCTTCTGCCCTCTTGGTGCCAATGGGCACCAGCTAACACTGTCCCTGGGTACCACATTTTGACCCACCAGACCCAGCCACTGCCAGGCTCCTCTGTTGAGAGTTGCTTGACCAAGTGTGTGTGTGGGGGGGAGTAGCTCCCATCCATGCATACTTTGAGACAACCTAGTCACATCTGAATGAAATATTTTTACTCTTCTGTTCCAAGCAATGGGGAAAACCGTTAGTTCACCATCTCCTAGCTGTGCACTGCCCTCTCCTCCGGGAATAAGAAGTTGATAGTATACACAGAAATGTTGATTCTCTTACTTTTTTCCCCCAAATACTTTTTATTGCTTTTTTGTAACAACAAATAAAATAAATACTCTTACATTCAAAAATTTGTATGTCTTCTTATTTACCCTGCGCCTTATTGATTCTCTTACTTTTAAGGAAGATACACCTTTGTGGTATTTTGTTAGTGGGTTATGCCTGTAGAGGAGCTTTGTATTTATGAAGAAATACAAAGATTTCATGTTTTATTCTATATTATGTATATATTATGTTTCTATAGTGTCAAAAATGTAATAAGATTTCCATTTTCACTTGGCGCTAGTAACACCAACCATACATTTCCTTCATAATCTTTTATTTTTTGCCTCAAGGAAAATAGACTGGGGCTATGTACACCGGATACCTGTAAAACACATTTGAATCGCATTATTTCCCTCAAAGGATAATGGGCACTACAGACCCTCCAAGTGTCCCTATTTTCCAGGGATATCCCTCATTTAGAGAAGCCATCCTGGTTTCTGATTTGATCCCGGAATATCCCACTTTTCCTTAGGATGTCCCTATGATCATTGGAGAAATGTTGGAGGGAATGGTAGGATGTTCCTATTTTCACTGGAAATATGTTGGAGGGTATGGAGTTATCTGACCCCCAAGACATCTGAAGGCAATGCTGTATAGAGAAGGATTTTTGTTTTGTTTTGTTTTAAAAAAAATGTTTACTGTTTTATTATCTTTTTATATATGTTGGAAGCTGCCTACAGTGGCTGGGGCAACCCGGTAAGATGTGTGGAGGTATAAATAGTAAAACTATAATTATGGAACGGGACGTCCATATTTTCATTGAAAAAATGTTGGAGGGTATGGCACTGTAGTTTATCCATCACAGAGTTACAATTAGCAGCAACCCCTAATAAACACTAAATGCCCAAAATTTGCTGCAGGGGACCACGTGCTTCAGAAGTGCTTTAACACTTAAAGCATATGCCACCTTATTCAAAGTGATCCACATGAGAGCCAGTGTGGTATAGTGGTTAAGAGCGGTGGACTCGTAATCTGGTGAACTGGGTTGTGTCTCTGCTCCTCCACATGCAGCTGCTGGGTAACCTTTGGCTAGTCACACTTCTCTGAAGTCTCTCAGCCTCATGCACCTCAGAGTTTTTGTTGTGGGGGAGGCAGGGAAAGGAGGTTGCTGGCCGCTTTGAGACTCCTTAGGGTAGTGATAAAGCGGGATATCAAATCCAAACTCTTCTTCTTCTTATATGCCACCTTATTCAAAGTGATCTAAACATTGGATTAGAAATGGTGGTTCTTTCTTCTGTGACCTTATCAAATCACACCTCATTTCATACTCCCAAATATCTTCAGGGTACCACTGTGCCTTAGCTTCCTTGTGCTTTTCTTCTATCTGGGCCCATAGACACCTTAAAGATCACTGCACTGAGATTGCCAAGGAGCATAAACTGAAGTAATAGGTGACTCTACTAGGAGCTAAGCACTTCCCTATCATAAAATACAATTCCTTACTTTCATGAAATGATTATATACTTCTAAATCTTTGGAATTATGGTTATTTCTGAGCCTCCCTATGTATCAAAAGTTGTGACGTTACTTTGAGGAAGACAATGGAGATTCAATTACTTTCATAGTTTATCATCCTGAAAAAGAACATGGCCACACAGTAAAATGGATATTTTCTTTATATGTGAATCCTGTGCTGCTGAATTACTTAAAATACGTATGAAAAGTCAGGTGACTGCTCTTTTCATCTTTAAACAAAATACCACATAATTCTTTCTCTCCTCTCCCTCTCTCTCTCCCGACTCCCTCCCTCTCTTTTTCATATGCTAGATTAACCCCAGTTTAATTGCGGGGGGGGGGGGTGCAAATTGCAATTTGTGTATCTTTGGACGCACTGATGTACAGCACTTTTCAAATCACATGAAAAATGCAGCACCTGCAGTTTGCTTGATAGAAAATATTTACAGTAACTATCTCTGGGGTAGAGAAGGGGAATATAATTACACTACTGCAGATTCTCATGCTTAGTTTAGAGAAAATGCATAACATGTTAATGGAAGGGTTTTAAGTGAAGCAGAGTGAAATAACACAAATAAAAACACTTCCGTCAACTAATACCAAATGTTAATCAAGGGCATGAGCCTGCATGGGTGAAGCAAGCACTTTTGAGTCCTATTTATTTTAATGGGAGTGAATTAGGTGCACGCTTAGAAGTCCTGCTAATTTCAGTCGGAGACTTCAGTATATCAGTTTAGCAGGGTCAGGCTCAAGCCAAAAGTACATAATGTCTTTCAAAATCCTAACCATAAGGGTAGCTATATTTCTTTCCACCAAGCCTAGTTTATCTCATAAGAGCTATGAAGTCCGGACATGATCAAGACAAAGTTAAGAGTTATTTAGTCCCACTAATTTTCACTGAGTAAGGAATGTTGCAATCCTCACCGCTTATATGGTATGGGAGGAAGCCCCACTGAAGTAAAAGAGAGTAAATATTCATAGAATTGGGCAATAAAGCTCTTCCACTGAAATCAAAAAGCTAAATCATATCCATCCTTTTATATTTGATTCCTATGTTTATTTTGTAATTTAGACAACACTTAATATCACAGCTACTGCTGGAACCAACCATCCTTCCATAATTTCCTTTTTCTCTTATAGGATAGAAGACAAGGGCTAGCAGTGTAAGGCACAGGGTGGAATTCGAAATTGCACTGATATGGATACTAGCCATAATACGGCTATAAGCCATGGTGGTTTTGCTCTGCCTTGCTGGTCAGAGACAGTAAATGCTTCTGAATAGCAGTTGCTAGAAACCAACTTGAAGGGATAGTTCTTTTGAGCTGATGGCTTGATTGCTGTCTTCCCATAGGTATCTAAGTGGCCACTGTGAGAACAGGATATGGGAAGAGATGGGCCATGGCCTGATCTAGCAGAGTTTTCTTATGCAAATACGGTTATTCCATCAGCACAAACATTCTTGCTTGTAAGACAGAGCGATCTCCCCTGTCCTCATTGCTCCTACTCATTGTTACATGGAAAACAATATATCTAAAGGCATCCAAATCGGTGCAGTTTAGAATATTTTGGTCTGCCATCTTGATTCAAATTGGTGTCCGACCATGTCCAAACATAAAAAATGTTTCCGGAATCATCATACCAAATTAGGTGGTGGTATGTTCAGAAGCGTCCAAATGTAAAGAGAAGAGACAGGAAGACAAAACACATTCCAACATATGTTGTAGAAGTTGTCGTTATTGCACCTCCCCAAGTGACTAAAGCCCCATATAGCCTGTTTGAAATCAGATTTGTATTTGTGGTCTTTTCAGCTGCTCACACAATACGTCCTTTTTAATGTAGATGCTACAAAGCTTATAAACAAAAACTCCTTCCAGCTTAAATTGTCCTTATGAAGGAATGAAAGTAAAAGCACAGATAAACATGATTATGAATGACACCCGTTTATTTGCTGTATTTATGACAGAAATCCCATTATGCAGACACTTTAATGGATGTGATAAAAGAGAAGTTTCCTGAATACAGGCCGAAGGAGTGTTTGTAAATCTGAACATTCTAAAACGTTTCTCTGTGTCTGTAGCCATTGAAATGCCTTTAACTTCAGATAAAATGGGAAAGAATAGATTTGAATCCTTTCAGTGTGGTTCCTATTGAAACCAGACAGGCACTTACAATTTTGATATTTTGCTACCACTTGAAAACATTCCTGTTACGCCAAGTGTTTTCAGATAATTAATTTGTTTCAGTGCGGATCATTTGTTCTGTATTTTACAAATTTATAATTTTGTGATGCCTTAATTATTTTATTGTACACTATCGGGATATTTATGATTTATAAAAAGCCAACTCATGGAAAGTAAATAAATCTGCTATATATATGGTTTTAACAATGTGTCCATATGTGTTTGTAGCAGAGGTGGGGGGTTTGTAGGGTTTTGTTTTTGTTGTTCTGGTTTTTATTATATATTTTGTGTTTTTATCTTGTATTTTTATTCCATGCACAGCCCTAAGATTTATGGGTGAAGGGCTGTATACAAATTTAATAATAATAATTGCAGTGTCCAGCACTTCCCCTTCCACATTTCCTTCTCCAGAACAGAAAAGCCTGAGTGAGAGTGCTAATTTTGAGATAACACAAGCACCTTCTCCCCAGCTTTGGAGCTGCAGAGGCAGTAGTGATCACTGCATTACTTCTGGGTCAATCTCTGCCCACACTGCACTTTTGATATCAAAATGGATACACTACGACCTTTGATATTGATTTAAGTGTTCTGATAGTCACATATATTCCAATCCCACACCATTTGCGTATCGAGGTCCCCAAGACACCCCCAAAGAAAAACACAATTGACACTTAATTTTTGTTTAAGGTTTTTGGCATAATTTTGGCCACAACTTTATTCAAATTACAGCAATGTGAGTGGTTGCTTAGGCATTGGTAGCACTAACTTACCCCGCACGGGGACAGCTCTGACATTCTCACCCCCCACGAAGTCAGCAAGGGTAAGTCACCTGGGGAGTGAGATGGGACTGGGAACCATGCCTCACTTCTCCCCAGAATGCTCCCAGGGGCTTGCGTGGCCCTAGCCCCTTGCCAGGGGGTTTCGGACAAAAGCGTGGGGAGCCCCTGGGTTCCTTTAACTGAAAACCCTTGAAGCAGCAGTAGCATTTTGGAGGGGCAGGCACAGCCAAATCCACCAACCAATTCCCAGACCAATGCCTAACCACAACCTTACAAGTTGTGACGATTTGCTACTCAGTAGGCAAAAACCAAATGGCACACACTAATCAGCCAAATGGACAAAATTCCTACTGGGCCCCTGCCCCAAAGCAGACGACCCCATGACAGGCATAGCAAGGTCAAGCAAACAGCCTAACATTAGGGAAGGGAGGGCGGGTGATCCAAAGCATGCAGCGAAAAGAGGAAGTTCGTCGCTGCGTGCATTGTATTTAACAAATAGGGCTGTCAATCAACAAATGGCAACATCTAGATTTCCCCAGTAACAGCCCGCCCCTGCTTAAAGGATGGCCAAACCATTTGCCTAGCAACAGTAAGGTGTCTTGTCAGCCCCAACCGCAACTCGTGCTCTCCATGAGGGACAACACGCTTTTGTGCTTTAAAAGTCAGGTTCAGTTGCCTGTAAAGGGCCCAGACACAATTTCATGACCAGTATAGATGGCATAGGGTTGGGCCAATATGTTTACCCCTCATCAGCAGTCTGAAGCAGATGAAGTTCCAAAGCAGTTTCCAAAACCAGTCCAGTATTGACAGAAATGTGCTAATTCTGTCTGGAATTCAAAAGCATGAATTCCTTTGGTTGTGTTAGTCTTCTCCAGAGAGAGAGAGATGCACTTGGCAGGCTAAGGTGGCAAAAAGCATGACAAGCCACCAGCAGATCATATAATTGCATCTCCCTCTGCCCAGGATGGCATCAGAATATTTTTTTTTTAATCAAAAAGCAGAGCACCCTTAGAGCACTGGGCACAGCTATGGCATCTTTATGTAATTTATATTGAGTTTTGTTGAGATGTAAACCTCTTACGAGATTCTTGAAATATAAAGCAGCATATAAGTTCATTAATAAATAAATATTGCAAAAAAGAGGAAAAGAATAGAGGGATTCATTCTGTTGTCTCCTAAATTTGGGCAACAAGGATTCTAGAAAATCTAAATGGCTTGGCTGCTAGCTCACTACATACTGTTAATATTAATATTAATATTAATATTATTAAACTTCTTTTAAAACCTGCCTCTTTCCTTGTTCTGAAATGTATTGTTTTGGATACGAAGCATAATACCCTCTTTTTCTTTTTTTAATGTCGTAAAAATCAAAACAGCTAGCAACCCTGAGGAAAGTCTGCTTCACCTAGGATTGAATAAATTTGTTGATTATAAATGAGAATGTATCAATAAATAATCCTGCCTGAAACATTGTGCCTCCTGCTTTTCAACTGTATTTGGGTAAGTTATCTCAGAAACGCAGCAGGTGCAGAGAGACTTTCTCATTTCTAGCGCTGTCATCACAAGCAGCAAATTTTATAGTTTTTGACGATTGACAAATGATGTTTTTTTATGGGATTGACACTAAATAAGAATTTAATTTAGTGGGGCTGCCTTGTTGACTAGTGCACAGAGAGCCCAGCTCAAGGCCTGAGCTTATTTAGGACATTGTAACAGAGAGAGAGAGAGATGTTCTAGTTTTTAAATTTACTTTTAAATGTATGTATTGTTTTCCCACATGGGCATAGTGAATATTACTGCATAGTACAGATTGGGACACGGGTGGCGCTGTGGGTTCAACCACAGAGCCTAGGGCTTGCCAATAAGAACGTTGGCAGTTCGAATCCCCATGACGGGGTGAGCTCCCGTTGCTCAGTCCCTGCTCCTGCCAACCTAGCAGTTTGAAAGCACGTCAAAGTGCAAGTAGATAAATAGGTACTGCTCCGGCAGGAAAGTAAACAGCATTTCCGTGTGCTGCTCTGGTTCACCAGAAGCGGCTTAGTCATGCTGGCCACATGACCTGGAAGCTGTACGCCTTGGCCAATAAAACGAGATGAGCGCCACAACCCCAGAGTCATCCACAACTGGACCTAACGGTCAAGGGTCCCTTTAACTTTATAGATTGAATGGCTATAGGGCAGAGCTGGAGGGCTCCACAGAGAGAGTCCCTCAAGTAACTATGTCTACCCACAATTCTCGTCTAACTGTTCCACTTTGCTCATGGTTCCCCACTTCTTGCAGTTCGACAGTAACAAAAGAGTGAAAGGAGATTAAATGTGGTGGAATGTGGGACAGAGTTAGAGTGAGTGGCAGGTGGAGAGTGTTGAGAATGACATCCGCTGGGAGAATGAGAGGGAATGAGGTGGAAGAGACAATGGTTGCACAGAAGAAAAGTTAACTGTTTAGGAGGTTAGGATATTGCCTCTCGGTCATGTTGATTTTTGCGTAGCCAAAGGACAGGACAAAGTTGGAATGAGCAACTGTTCAGTATGTCCTGAGGTACTGTATTTTTTGCTCTATAAGACTCACTTTTTCCCTCCTAAAAAGTAAGGGGAAATGTGTGTGCATCTTATGGAGCGAATGCAGGCTGCGCAGCTATCCCAGAAGCCAGAGCAGCAAGAGGGATTGCTGCTTTCACTGCGCAGCAATCCCTCTTGCTGTTCTGGCTTCTGAGATTCAGAATATTTTTTTTCTTGTTTTCCTCCTTCAAAAACTAGGTGCGTCTTGTGGTCTGGTGCGTCTTATAGAACGAAAAATACGGTAACTTAGGGATGCATTCCTGAGTCCCTCCTGTACAAGCACCCACCACTGGCGGAGGAAGAGGTCTGCGGGGGGGAGTGTACTGCCCCCAGCAGTGCGATACTGGCAGGGTGCCATCACGGCTGCCCCACCCCCAGGACACGCACTAGACCCTGCCTGCTCTCCGCCCCCCGGTGCTGGAGCATGAAGCTCCGCCACTGGCACCCACAAGCCGCAAGTTGCAAAACTAGTGTGGGAGACCCAACTGTATATCATCTGAAAACAGAGAAGAATGAAGCAATGGTTCTGCAATGGTTCAATACAATGGTATCAATGCAAAGAGGAAACAAGGCCACTGATTTGGAAGGAGGATTTATCAAATATAAGAGTTTTCTAAGGCATCATAATCCTAATACCTGCAGATGATTTTGGCTTTTAATTTGTTCTTATTGCCACAGCTCTCACAGAGTTCATGTTGAAAGACTTTCAATAAAAACTAAACAACTTAAACAAACATATCCTCAGCCTAAATGAAGGTTAAAGCCCTGTAAGAAATTTGTGGTTCGAGGACCCGATCCCCGCTTTGTGGAATGAAGACACACAGACACAGAATATAAGGTTAATGGGCAAGAAAAGGGCACAACTTTATTTATTACAGCAAGTGAAAAGGTATTGGCTTAGGCATTGGACCACGACAGAATGACTCCACCCACTCTGAGAGGGGGTGAGCCCAAAGGGGGTTTATTCACCAGAAGGTGGAGCCTGTTGATGCTAATACAACTATAGGCTCTCCCCTGATGTCACAGAGGGTCGTGCCATGGCCCCCCGCCACACAGGCATCGGACAGGATCCACGACCGCCGGATTCCTTTAACGGAATACCCAAAATTGAAGGGGTAGGCAATGGCCATACCTAGCCCTTCCACACACCAAGAACACATTCCAATGCCTAACCTACCCGCCAATACCAAGAAAGTTGTGACGATTGCTACGAGGTAGGCGAAAAAACCACAAGGCCTAATGCCAGATGGAAAAATTCCTACCAGGCCCCCTGGAAAACCTGGGTGACCAACCTAAGGTCCATAGCAAGGCCAAGAGAAAAAATTAAGCCCTAAGCTCTAAGGGAGTGGAGGGTAGGTGACTCACGTCGGGAAGGCGGAAAATGAGGCAGAAGGGCTGGCGCAGCAGTAACTTAAACTGCAATCTACGCCCCCTCCTAGCCGCCCGGTTGGGCGCTTACCTGTGGGCGTGATGCGCCAGCCAGGTGAGCAGGGGCAGGGGGCATAACCCCCCCTGCATGACGCAGAGATCGCGTCCCGCCCACAACACCTCCCCTCTTGTAGGAGGAGAGGCTTTACAATTAGTGAAATGTTTTCCAAAGTGACCACATTTTAACAGTCATAATGTAAGTCCACCTGAGCCTACATGGATAATAATAATAATAATAATAATAATAATAATAATAATAATAATAATAATATTATTTGTACCCTGCCCACCTGACCGGGTTGACAAAACAGTTCATTGGTATTTGTCCTGGTAGGAAAAGGTGCAAAAGCTACACTCAGCCTTGTAACATATTCGAAGTAAGATCCTCTTTAATAGCTGAGGAGATAAATGGAACACATTTTATCACTGGATTCCGTACTCTCTATAAAATTGCCAATAAACATCCCCTCTCAGACTGAAGGTTTCGATAAAAGTGGTAGTGGGTTATTCTCAAGCTGATGTTAATATTTCCCTTCTCAATTGGGTATTGGCTGTTAGGGAAGAGATAGTAGAAGATTTCCAGTGCTCTCCACTGCTGTCACTCTTCTTTGCCCCAAACCAAGTGATATTTGAGCATTTTTCTGTATCAATATCTTTTTAACACCTTCACACCTTGTGTCTGCTGTCCTTAGCATTCACATCATGGGATATATGTATATATTTAAAATGTTTGCAAATATTGAGCATTTGTGCCTGTTTAAAGATAAAGGCATTATGCACAGTCAGTACTGTCTGCCTTGGAAATAATCTATCTCCAATATAAGAGAGAAACGATGTAGGAATGTGTGATTAGCCTCTGATTATTTCAGTCTTCAGCAGCAGTGTGTGTTGTTGGCATCCATCTGTCTCAAGAGACAATGGAGTGTGCCTTTGGGGGTGAAATTAAGCAGCTGGAGAATCACAGTGCCGGTTGTGGCTGTAGGGACCGGTAACTCGTAACTGCTGCCTCCCACATTTTTGCTGCCTTATTAGCAATGGAGTCTGGGCAGTGTGGATGGAGGTCCTGGGCTGCCCAGATAACAAGACCTCCCTCTCGTCCACACTGATGTGGTCCAAAGGGAAGCAGAACAATACATTTGGCACCAGTTTGGCTACAGAAATTGATGGAATTTGACCTACAAGAACTGGTCCAATGGTAAAGAACTTTACATTTTACATGATGTATTTGTTTTCATATTTTAATATACTATTCTGCCTTAGGAGAAAGGTGGTATATAAATGCAAAAAATATATGTTTTAAAAGGATGACAGAACATCATTTTGAAGCCTATTTACCATTGCCAAGGTTGCCTCCACATTGTAAGCTGTTTTGTCTCTAATTGCAATTACTTGGATGGAAGGGAGGGTGAGATCTGGCTCATCTGTGGATACAGCTGTAGTTATCTGGCAATTATTTCTGCAACCATGATAGCACCTTTTGAAGATGGCATGTTCAGAAGAATTGTCTCTAGGTCACTTGCGCTGTATCTAGGGCTGTGCCAAGTCATACATATCCTCCATATTGTTTGCTATTACTCAAGAGATAATGTGGCTAAATTTTTGACCATGTGAGTGACTTGTGGTGGGAAATCATATGACCCATGTGAATTTCCAGATCCATTTGGCATCAGATATTGAAATGTCATTATCTTCTTTATTTAACCAGAAATTCAGAAACTATTTCTGCCTAAGCTGACAACTACTTCTGGCTAGCCTTCTCTGCCTTAAAAGTAGAAAGGAATGAAGCTTTTTCTGTCAATAAAATTATTAGGAAAAGCTTCAGTATATGACATTCTCCCTCTCATTCAGTTCTTAAAGCCCAGATTTCTGAAAGACTCCTTTAATCAACGCTAGCAAGAGGAACAAAGACTTCTGATTTCAAGAATCGTTAGTGAAGTGGGTATTGACATTTCAGTATTTTGATGGGAAATGTATCCATACTCCACCTTTGCTTTGCTATTTCATATGCTTTGATTTGCTTTTGCAGTCCTGCCTGTTATTGTTTCCTCCCAAACTAAAAAGCATGAAGGTTTTTTGAAAAGGTCTTCCTGCTTCCCAAAGAAACCAGCTTCTTCAAGGTTTGCTTTTCCTTTCTTCCAGAATATGGCTTCCACTGTGTTTCAGGCCAGGTGTTGGATTAATAAACAGCAGCGCTGATGTCAAAGAGCAAACAAAATGAGTGACTTCAACCAAGGCTCAATGGAAGTGGAGTAGTTGAGATAGAGACTTGCTTCTCTCTGTCCTTCCTAATGTCAGGAAGCCTGATGCAGGAGCAGTCTCACAACGGAAATCAAATGGAAGAGGAAGTCCAAAGTGTCCATAACAGTATCCCCCACTCCTCCATGAATTTATTTCACATGACTTCCTGCTCCTATAACTTCCTAATTTCAAGTGTTGCCAAGACCAGCATGAGATAAAGGCTAATGAGGTGCTATTTCTGAAACATTTTGGGTGTAGTTTTATAACAGATTTTTTTTTTAAAAAAAAAAAACTTCTATCAGCACCTAAGAAAAATACATATCAAAGCTTAATGAATAAAATTAAAATAAATAAATAAATAAATAAATAAATAAATAAATAAATAAAATATCCACCTAACAATAGCCTAAATGTAGAAAACTAGATATGGAACAACTGATTGGTTCAAAATTGGGAAAGGAGTATGACAAGGCTGTATATTGTCTCCCTGCTTTTTTAACTTATATGCAGAATTCATCATGCGAAAGGCTGGGCTGGATGAATCCCAAGCCAGAATTAAGATCGCCGGAAGAAATATCAACAACCTCAGATATACAGATGACACAACCTTGATGGCAGAAAGTGAGGAGGAATTAAAGAAGCTTTTAATGAGTGTGAAAGAGGAGAGCGCAAAATATGGTCTGAAGCTCAACATCAAAAAACGAAGATCATGGCCACTGGGCCCATAACCTCCTGGCAAATAGAAGGGGAAGAAATGGAGGCAGTGAGAGATTTTACTTTCTTGGGCTCCATGATCACTGCAGATGGTGACAGCAGTCACGAAATTAAAAGACGCCTGCTCCTTGGGAGGAAGGCAATGGCAAACCTAGACAGCATCTTAAAAAGCAGAGACATCATCTTGCCAACAAAGGTCTGTATAGTTAAAGCTATGGTTTTCCCAGTAGTGATGTATGGAAGTGAGAGTTGGACCATAAAAAAGGCTGATCGCTGAAAAATTGATTCTTTTGAATTATGGTGCTGGAGGAGACTCTTGAGAGTCCCATGGACTGCAAGAAGATCAAACCTCTCCATTCTTAAGCAAATCAGCCCTGAGTGCTCACTGGAAGGACAGATCGTGAAGCTGAGGCTCCAATACTTTGGCCACCTCATGAGAAGAGAAGATTCCCTGGATGTTGGGAAAGATTGAGGGCACAAGGAGAAGAGGACGACAGAGGACGAGATGGTTGGACAGTGTTCTCGAAGCTACAAATATGAGTCTGACCAAACTGTGGGAGGCAGTGGAAGACAGGAGTGCCTGGCGTGCTCTGGTCCATGGGGTCACGAAGAGTCAGACATGACTAAACGACTAAACAAAAACAGAAAACTAGACCACAGCACCATTTCTATATCTAAGTGTACCATCAGTAACTGAAGGCTGCAGTAAAAAAAAAATGGGTATCTTAACACTCATATGGAATTAGGTTGACATAATGAAGTATTGCTGTACTGTCATGGAAATCTTCCCTCTGGTATTCCTACAAGTCACCAGAGACCAACCTTCCAAACTGCTTCTCACTTCTTGCTCAGCGCTGCAGACAGGTTCTCCCTTTTTTCTTTTCAACCTAAGCCAAATGATTCAGCTATCCCCAGCAAGCCTTTGGGCACCAAGGCACTCCACCTGCCTGCCTCTCAGGTCTTCCTTCCATGGTAGAGCATCCGTCTTGCATGCAGAAGGTGCCAGCTTCAACCCCTGGCATTTCCAGGTAGGGTTGTTATATGTCAGGGACTGTGCTGAGGAAGACTGCACTGAAGAGGAATGTTGGGAGCTGCCCCCTCCCCCGACCCTGAATCTTCCCAGGAGCAGGAGAACAGTATAGATTTAGAACAGTGGTTTGCAAAGGGACATAGTTCAGAAGGCAAAAGCTGGGAAATACTGGATGGGGAACAGCTAGCAGAAGAAACACTGGAAGAGATTCACAGTCTCTAGACAGCATTCCCCCCTCCCATCCCCAAGGGCACGGAGAGCTCAGAGAGCATTAGAACAGAAAGCGCAAAGTGTACAAGATCAGTTTACAAGATGTAGAAGTGATGTAGATTAATAGGGATGGAGGGGGGTGAGCCTTAATTGGAAGCACCGCCATTCTAGCAAGACGCTTTCTTTTGTCTCTCACTGTGTTTATTAAAGAAACTACAGTGGTACCTGAGGGACGCGGGTGGCGCTGTGGGTTAAACCACAGAGCCTAGGACTTGCTGATCAGAAGGTCGGCAGTTCGAATCCCCGCAACAGGGTGAGCTACCGTTGCTCGGTCCCTGCTCCTGCCAACCTAGCAGTTCAGAAGCACATCAAAGTGCAAGTAGATAAATACGTACTACTCTGGCAGGAAGGTAAACGGCGTTTCCGTGTGCTGCTCTGGTTCGCCAGAAGTGGCTTAGTCATGCTGGCCACATGACCTGGAAGCTGTACGCCGGCTCCCTTGGCCAATAAAGCGAGATGAGGGCTGCAACCCCAGAGTCGGCCACGACTGGAGCTAATGGTCAGGGGTCCCTTTACCTTTACCTTACAGTGGTACCTTGGGTTACAAACACCTTGGGTTACATACACCTCAGGTTACAGACTCCACTAACTCGGAAGTAGTACCTCAGGTTAAGAACTTTACCTCAGGGTGTGAACAGAAATCGTGCAGCGGTGGCAGCGGGAGGCCCCATTAGCTAAAGTGGTACCTCAGGTTAAGAACGATTTCAGGTTAAGAACGGACCTCTGGAATGAATTAAGTTCATAACCAGAGGTACCACAGTAACTGGTAAGACTTTCCTTTCATTTAATCTGCTTATTTACTGCCACGGGGGAGGAAGCCGATTCCCTGAAGCCTGACATCATCATCATCATCATTATACCCCACCCATCTGACTGGGTTGCCCCAGCCACTCTGGGTGGTTTCCAGCATAACATAACAAAACATCAAACATTAAAAACTTCCCTATGGAAGGCTGCCTTCAGATGTCTTCTAAAAGTTGTATAGTTATTTATCTCCTTGACATCTGATGGGAGGGAGTTCCACAGGATGGGTGCCACTACTGAGAAGGCCCTCTGCCTGGTTCCCTGTAAACGTTGGTGAGCCACTCCCAATGAGTGTAGACAGTGCTGAACTAGGTGAACTGATGGTTCAGGCTCTGTGTAAGACAGCTCCCTGTATCCTGTGTTATTGGCTTCTCCTTCTCAACTCAGCAAGCACCAAGCACCAACAACCTGAACTCTAATTCCAGCACCCCTCTCTGCTGTCCAGACTTATCATGCCTACACTTTTATTGGCCCCTGTAGTCCAGCTGCAGCCAATCACACTGTCTAACTGAAAATTCCAAACCTGCACCCACCAGTAGAAATATGCATATCTTTTTACCTTTCTTTTGCATGTTGAGAATTCTAACACCAACCCTGTCAGTTAAGGCCCCAAGTGACAGTCAAACTAACTTTCACCAGACCAGACAGGAAACTTCCCACATCAAACACATTACTATGTACGTTGCAATACAAATGTCAGAATGCATTACACGATACCCATTAAACCTTAATTCAAATAAACAGGTTTTCTTCACAATGTCATTTGTACATTTAACTCTGGAAAGTTATAGATGCCACATATCAGAGAGAAACCAGTGTCTACAAAACTGGATCAGAAAGTCATGGGTTCAAACATTGCCTCTGCCATGACCTCATTATGTGACCTTAGGCAAGGTACCCTTCCCCATTCTCAGTTCCCCTGTCTGCAATATGGAGATACAGTCATACCTCATGTTATGCATGCTTCAGGTTATGTGTTTTTGGGCTGCGGACCGCGGGGAACCCAGAAGTACCGGAATGGGTTACTTCCAGGTTTCGCCACTCGTGCATGCACAGAAGCACCAAATCGCACCAGTGCCTGTGCACACACGGCACTTCAGGATGCGAATGCTGTGGGTTGCGGACATGCCTCCATCACAGATTATGTCCTCAACCCAAGGTTCCACTGTAATAATACTGACTTGCTGTATTGGGTTGTTGCTGTTGCCAAACGCTTTTATAAACTGTTTCACGGCATAAGGCCTTTGAAGTGGTGTACAAGATAAAAAGAGAATGAAACACAAAGTCTAAAAAATAACAAAACCATCCCTACAGACTCCCCAAACCACAAAACAATGTCCTCAGATATGAAACAGATATTCCATAAGTGACTGGGTTACAGCGTGGAACGTGACTGCTGCAACACTGGTAAGAGAACGCCTGAAGTCTTGTACCCATGTGGCTTGCTCTGAGGTTCTGGCTGCAACCTCTCAAGCAGCCTGGTTGCTAACCATGATGTCACAGCAAACAACAAATGTGGGAGATTTTGCTGATTTTCTTCTCTCCGTGGGAGCTACGATGCTGCTAACAGTATGTAGGAGGAGGTTTGGTTGGAGGAGGAAGCGAAAAGGCTTCAGGGCTTCAAGTGCCAAAGAACAGGCCTAAGCAAAGGTGATGTGGTGCAAGAGTTGGGGAGAGGAGTGAGGATGTCATATGCCAGAGACCAGAGTAGTTGACAGACCTTCCTGTGAATGAGGTGATAATGAGGCTTTCAAGATTTATTGTTGTTTGTGATAGATTAGCATAGAGGAAGTCAAAGAATGAGGAATATAAGCAGAGGATTGAGGCTGAAGATTCTTTCCTTGGATGGAGTCCCTACTTCATTAGCAGTTTAAATGTTAACACTCTTTCCTGGATTGTTTGCATTTCTAATTAAGGGCACCTCAGCTGGCTGATGATTTTGTGTTAAACATCTATGTGTTGAACTTATGCAATCAAAAGTAAGCACCCCAAGTTCAACAGTTTATTTGTTTAATTCCATGGATTTATGCATAGGATTGCAGTTATGCAACATGGCTGATCAGCGATGTGAACCCAGATCTCCTTAGCCAAGTTCTAACATCTTACCACTGCACCCTCCTTTGCCAGATCCCTATTCTATGCCTGTCAGCTGACACCATCTATTGCAGCTGTTCTTTGGGAGTATCTCTCTATACTATATTTGCACTAGTCTGTCATCACACTATTTTCATTGGCTTTTAAAGGTAAAGGTGGCGATGAAGAAGGATGGTGCAGGAAGGAAAAGGAAAGGACTCTTAAGAGAAAGCCTTGGTGGAGGGAAGAAGGGTCCTTCTCTGTGTGGCAGTTTTAGTCCTCTGATAAGTAGAACAGAAAGGAGAAATTATGGAAAGGACAGATGGTAGTGGATGGGTTTAAAGGAGACATTTGCAGTGTTGTGGAGGAGCAATAGGGGGCATTGTTAAAAAGAAATGGGTTATGTCAGGGTCCTTCCCTTCTCGATGTACTCAAACTTCTTGATATTTCATTCTTCTGCTGCCCCACATGAGAGACATAAAGAATGTGGAACCATCAAATATTCCATAATAGTTTCACACAATGTCTTTCATTCCTGGAACCATAGGTGGTCTTCAACATGAAGTTCCAAATTCAGTGTACAGTGGTACCTCGGGTTACATACGCTTCAGGTTACAGACTCTGCTGACCCATAAATAGTACGTTGAGTTAAGAACTTTCCTTCAGGATGAGAACAGAAATCGTGCTCCGGCGGCGCGGCAACAGCAGGAGGTCCCATTAGCTAAAGTGGTGTTTCAGGTTAAGAACAGTTTCAGGACCTCCAGAACAAATTTAGTACTTAACCCAGTACTTAACACTGTAGTTATTTAGAGCAGCTATCTCATTGATGAGCAACATCCATTAACTGAACTTGCTCTTGAACACATAGTACCATATGTCATCATGGTGTGTACATGCAAAGGGGGCTGCAAAAGAGGGAGGCATGGAAATGGGGATGAAGATAAAAGTGGGGGTGCAAAAGGGGCTGCAAAACATGAGGGGATGGTGGCTTCGCAATTGGGCAGAAGGTGAAAGTGTTGTTTAGAAGTTGCAATATGTGGGAGGACAAAGAGGATGTTATCGTGGGGGTCATGGATGAGCATGAGAGGGTTTCAGAAAAGTAAGGGGAGATATAGGTTGAAGGTGAAACTTGGGGTTGCAAAACAGAAGATAAAAGTGGCTTCAAAAGTAGGGTTGGGAAGATGGAAAGGGGGTTTAGAAGTTGCATGGTGTGGGAAAGGGTAAATTTGAGAAGGTCAGTGGGGGAGAAGGGATTGCTATGTGTAGCAAGAAGGTTGCAGAGCTCCCTTAGTATGCGTATGTACATACAGCATCCTGAACCCTTGGATTCTCCTTGGGGATGGAGCTAGATAGCTGTCATGATGAGTAGACATATCAGGATTTGGCACAAATGAGTGGTCTTAAATCCATCTACTCAGAATAACACTCCCACCTGTGGTTTGATGGTCTATTGAAGTAAAATGGGTTCAAATAACCCTGATCCCAGTCCTTATTGCGACCTATCATAACCCGAGTCTTAGTTTTGATACATTATTTTTATCAATAGCATTTATATCCCACCTTTTACCTGAAGAACTCAAGGTGGCACACATGGTTCTCCCCCGATTTAATCTCTACAACAACCCTGTGAAATAGGTTGGTTTGATATTCAAATTCAAACCAAATGTGGAGCCATTATATTGTACTAGAAAAGGCACCTGCAACTTGTATGAGAAGTGTGTGTGGGTGTGATACTCATTTGTCCATCACAGCATTTCTCAGTCATCCTATCAGGTGCAGCAATTTCCTATGATTTGTTACTATCGGAACAAGTTTGCAGGCTTTCACTGCTGGTAGTGGAAACACCATTTCAGCAGGCATGGTGGCACGAAAGGGTTAAGAGCGTGCCCTGAGTAAAAGAGAAGCTAGACCAAAAAGAAGGCAGGGACTCAAGAGAGGAGGAGGAGGAGGAGGAGGAGGAGTCTTTCCTACTAGATACCCCCACTTTTTTCTTTTCTTTTTTTATTCCTACATGTGTAAAATGCCCACCTGTTCAACCACTACAGCCACCCTTGATCCTTCTGTTCCAGCTGGTTTGCACTAGGCTTCGATGCTCTTTGCATGCGGTTGTAGATGTAGGTATGCTTCCCGTAGCGATGGGGCCGGCTGCGGAGATCTATTGGCTGCCGGCTTTGTAAATTCCATTCAGTTTGGTCCAATCGCGGAAGGAGACAGCCTGGCACAGCCTGGACCGCTCGCTCGCTCTTCAATCTCGCTCTGCCTCGCCGATCATTCTCGCTCTCCCTCTCGCTGTCGCTTGTCTCCCTGCAATAGGCAAGCGGAGCTCCCACTCCCAGACCCAACGCGCCTTCTTCTTCTTCCGCTGCTGCCGCCGCCGCCGCCGCCGCCGATTGCAATGCATTTGCCGCTTGAATGTAGGTCATTTACAACAGAAAGCGCCGGGTTCTTTCAAACCTAGTGCTGTTGTGTTGCTGCCGGTTTGGGGTTGTTGGTTGGTTTGTTTGTTTGGTCGCTCTCCACCACCAAGATTTTCTGCTTTTTTTTTTGCGAGGGGCTGTTGCATTCCTCTGGACTAAAGGGGGAAAAAACCAACCCAAAACAAAACCGTGTTGGATTTCACACGCACACCACGCGAGCTAGTGGGTGGGGGGAGGAAAAGAAGCTGGACCCCGGCGAAGCCTGCTGCGTGCTGCGATTCTGCTGGAAGTCGCCTGGGAAGACACAGGCTGCCAAGGACCCCTAAAACACAGAGGCAGCTTCCTCCGCCGAGGTAGGTACAAGCCAGAGCTCTGTCCTTTTTGCCTTTTCCTTCCCAAACTCCCCCCCCCCTCTTCGTTTGCAGCTGGTACTCCAGAGGGGGGACTGGTTTGCTGCAGTCGTCTCTGCACTGTTTTCGGGGGGGGGAGCATTGCCACCCTCTTATTGGGAAAAAGAGAATACTTCCCGTTTCTCAGCACTGGAGATGATTTCCATGTCTCATGTATGTAATGCATCTCTAGATCTCTTTGCCCAGGCACCCTCCTATGTCCCTGGACCACCGCTCTTAAGTGATGGGGGGCACTTTGCTGCAGTCAGCTCTTTAGGAAGGCTCCGGGGCTCCGTGTGAGATGTTTACAAAGTAGCTCTGCCTTTACAGGCAAATAAACAGAAGAGTGTGGCGGAGAGGGAACGGGGGGGGGGGCGGCTCATATCTGCAGTACACAGAGAGAGATAGAGAGAGCATTGCTACAGTTTCAGCAGACGGGGGAAGGCATAGCTTGGGAAAGGAAACAGCACCCCGGTGCCCTGTTCTTTGTAACGGGGGTGGGTGTTGAGAGAGGCACGCTAAGCTTTGATTTAACCTCCTCCCCCCCCATCTCTTTTCCCAAGAAGGAACGATTTTGGAGGCTCTCTGGAGGCATTAAGCAAGTCCTTTTCTTTTTCTTTATCTGCCGGAGGCTGCCTGTTGTTTTTTAAACCCACGTGATTGATTTCCAGGGTGGCATTTGGGTGGGTTCTCTCTCCCCCCCCCCGCCTCTATCGGCCCTCTTTATTATTTGTTTGTATGGTGGAGGGGGGATAAAATAAATCGCTTATTCTACAAAGAAGCGGGGCAGGACTCCCAGGGAGGGGTGGGGGGTGGGAATGAAGAGAGCAGGATTGCAGGGACGGGAGGGGATTTGTCTGTCCAGAGATTTCTGCACCTTCCTGGAAACTGGCTTGGCGGGGGGAGGGAGGGAGAAGCGGACGCTGCCTCATCTCTTGCCTTGAATGGTTTATCAAAGCTGCCAACTCTTGACTTTCTAGTGGAAAGTTAAGAAGCCTAGGACTGATCCTCTCCCCCCACACCCACTTCTGCCTAAATGCCCAGAATCCAGGGGCTGCCTCTGCTCATTGCTGCCTCCCCCTCCTTCTCTGCACTGCAGCTGCTTTCATTTTCCGACCCCCCCTCCCCGCGCGTGCTTTTCACTCTGCAGGGCGCTGAGAATGATGCTCTGTCCCTTCTGCAGCCACCCATGAAGGGGGTCAGAAGAGCGGCCGCCTAACTTGTTACCCTCTCCTCTCCCCCACACCTTTTGGTTAAGCTGTTTCCTTATCTTCACCCCCACACAAACCCCCCCTTTCCCAGCCTGCGTGGTGGGACCTCTGTGACGTGTTTAAGATTGCAAGAAAGGAAGACCCTAGTTGTGGGACGAGAAGCAGAGCTTTCCCCGCACCCACCCCCTGTCAAACCACTGCAGACACGTCCAAGTCCCTGATGCAGACAGGTCTCCTCCATCTGCTGTCCCTCTTTGGCACCAAAAGGGTTCAGCTACACACACACACATCCACTTTCAGCCTGTCAGGCTAACCCACCGAGTTTCTCTAACCATGAGGGATGCCAGACAGTTTTGGACATCCTCTTGCTTTCCTCTCAGTGACCAACTTTGCCACCTCTTGGTTTGCCAGACCCATTTCTGTGGGGTTTGTTTTTTCAGGTTAAGTTGCCTATCCCATTCCTTCCGCAAGTTTCCCAGCCATTTGCCAGGTGATCACGGCTGCCACTGCTGCAGCCAGCCCCCAAGGGTAAAGTGAAGTGAAGTCACCAACCACGCAGGCAACCCCCCACCATCTTGCAGCAACAGTTAGTGATCCTGTTTGATAGGATCTGTGCCTCAGGGTTGACAAGAACCAGGTACAAGAAAGGAAATCCTAGAGGTCAAGAATACCCACCTAGGGGGTATATTCTCTGCTTTGAGTATTCTGTAAGTAGCTACGGTAAGAGATGGAAGGAGGAAAGTGGATTTCCTAGTCTGGCCATCATGCTCCCTAGCTGGCTTTCCGGTTAGTGGAGATTTACAGGTTGTGGTTTCCTGGTTTCCATTTTGAGTGCAGAGAGGGATGCATTGGAAAGTGGCTGCATTCAGCGACTGGTTAATTATGATCCTTACAGTTCAAAGCTATGACAGTGAGTTATTTCAAGGGAAGGAGATGGTGGTGGTAGAAATAAAGCAAAGCTAATTGTCTCAGTAGAACATTTCCATTCTGAAAACCAGCAAGACAACCATCTCTATCAGTCCTTTTGCTATCCATACAGGATAAAGAGAAGAAGAAGAATATAACTTTATTTCTTTTCTTCTTGCGCCTTTTTTCTTTTTTTTGGTAGAAAGAAGCAGGTGTTGCTCTTGCGAGAAGATTCCACAAGGTGGTGGTGTGGACACTTCTTAATGATGTGTATTTTATTTATTTTTTGAAGGAGGTTTGGTCAATTGCTTGAATGGCTTTGCTTCCATGCACTTCTCTCTGTATCTTAAAAAGACTCATTGTGTGTCTGTTTTGCAAATGACAAAAGCAGGATTGTTGTACAAATCATGGGATATATTCAGCCGGGCCTACTCTCCTTTCCGTTGATAGTGTCTTCTTGGGAAAGAGAAGGGCTTAATGAGATCTCGAAGTTATATCTATTTATATATATATATGAGAATTTCAATAAGGGCAGGAACTGGTTGTGTTTGCGTTGAGATGTAGCAGTGGTGTTAAATGATATTCAATAGAATAAACTCTCTTCAATTCTTGGTTGTGTTCAATAAATCAAGTGTTCTGGATTAAACTGTAACAGGTCTGGTGATTCAGTAACCAGAGGCAAAGACTTGATGTGACTATTGAATCCATTACACTAGCTGTCTTTGATTTTGCTGCCAAGTTCTTGCTTTGGTGTGTGTGTGTGTGTGTGTGTGTGTGTTGTGGAGAGAATTGCGGTCCCTGAGATGTAAACAATTTCTCTTCTTGAGATACATTATTTTATTTTATTTTTAATGGAGTAAAAGAAGCAAGGAGAGAAGATATACCCTTGCTGTAACTTTCACTGAGGGAAGAGGGGAAAGGTCTTCCTCTAAGCTGAAAAAATATTTTGAATCTGTATGTTTAAGGTGGGGCATATAGGACAATATAGAGATAGTGTGGCTTGAAGGGAAAGGGCAAAAGGGCGTAGCAATTTGGCAGCATTTTCATGTGGACCTAACTTGGATTGCTACTTTCTTATCGTTTTTAGGAATCTCTGCAATATGGAGCTTAGTGCAAATTTGAAACTCAGATTTATGGAAGGCCAGGAGTATTTTACTTACGTAATACAGAGAGATATTGAGGCATAAAGGTTTCCTTGCTATTTTGGGAACAGGATATGGTTGATGGTATCATTCTGTTTTATTCACTGGATGGAAACCTTTCCTTCCTATTTGAATTTATTGGTTTATAGAAGATTGTTTCCAGTGACAGAGTGGCCCTTGATCTGGTATAGGAGTGTATGTTACTGGTTTTAATCATGTAAAACTCGTCATATATAAAAGTGCTGTCTATAATTACCTATCAATAATTTACACAAGCATAAGCATTTTGGTGGTATACCAATGAAATTAAAAACCAAAGAAGTTATTTAATGTTAAAATTTATTCTGAAATGATTCAGTAAAAAATTGCCTTTCCTTTCTTCATAACTATGGGGAATAAATGCAAATGTAATTTCATTTGTTCCTTGGATCATAATTGCATTGGGTCTCTCATGCTGTTTCTTTCTAGTAGTTTCTCATTAATTCTATAATACTTCCAGGCCCTAATATAGTCTAGACATATGAGGAAAATGGCTGGTTTATTGCCCTACAAATACAGTTACCTTTAAATCTATGTGTTGCATGTGTCAGAATATTTCATTTCCAGAGTGAATAGGAAATGTGTTGGCAAATAAGAATAATAATTAAACTAAACTAGTGCAAATAAAAACTGACTGCCATATATGATAGGTAAAATGAAAGTAATTCCTTTTGTACATTGTATCTATTGCATCTCAGCAGAATTGACTATTATTATTGAATTTTGACTGTATTATGAAGAGGGAAAAAACAAAACCAACTCCATGTGTCCCACTTCACTGCACAAATGCTCTCTTGAATCTGTTCACTGAACTTCATGTTCTTTAACAGCCAGTTTGTCTCCAAAAGAACAATGATAAAAGGTTTGTCAAAAATGGCTGTCTTAATACGAGGATGCCAAGCTGAAGTTCATCAGTAGTCAGCGAGACGAAGCTGTGAATCACAAGGAAGAGGCACTTGCTTGCAGTCTCCAAATGGAAATGGCTTTAAAATGTCCGTTTCTTGCATGGGGGCAGGAAAGCGTGCACTGCTGTTTTTGATGGGCCCTCAGTACAGCTGCTACTTGTCTTTTAAAGGTGAGGGCCTGTTCTCTGAGGAGTTCAAATCACCCACTGTGTGGCACAGATCCACTTGTGTGGAACAGCAGCTGTGTCTAAACCTCATAGAAGGTGCTGTCATTCTGCCATTTTATGACCTTCTGTGTAGGGGGAAAAAAACAACAACAACAGAGTGACAGGAGGCTTTTGTGTGCCCAAGGTTCATTAGCAATGCATATGCCTAAGTACCTGGAAACCTAGGAAGAAAGAAAAAAGAAATGTTATAAAACCAGGCCAAATGCACAAAACTAGCACTAAGCCATTCAGAGCCACAGTGGGGCTCTCCG
Organism: Podarcis filfolensis; assembly: GCF_964270895.1. Classification (NCBI taxonomy): domain Eukaryota; kingdom Metazoa; phylum Chordata; class Lepidosauria; order Squamata; family Lacertidae; genus Podarcis; species Podarcis filfolensis. The sequence continues at coordinate 36,119,423 of NC_139607.1, read as the reverse complement.
TCCAACCTGCATCTGTTCTTTGTCACCATGCAGCTCAGGTGTACTGAAGCGATGTTTGTAAAGCATTTATGTTATGAGCCATTTTGATCCCCACATCTGACAGGGTTATGTATTCAGCTCTCTCACCTTTTAATGGGCCTCGTTCTGTTTGCTTTAGTAGTCTCCTGATATGAATTCCAAGGGAGGGGGAAATGCTTGTTGTCTGATAGAAATGAGATTTCATTGGCACTATTCCTGGAAATAATGGGTAGCGAAAGCTCGCTCAGTAGATCCGAAGGTGAGGAAGAAAAGCAGGAGATGGGGGTGGAAAATGAAAATTGTGTGTGCACAATGGAAAATTCCTAAATATAACAAGTTGCCATTTATCTTTAGGAATATTAGGAACAACAATCTTTGATGTTCACAGTTTCTAAGTTTTTTTTTTTTTTTTTTTGGCAGTTCTTCTTATTCCATCCTATCTTCACAACTCATCAGCTTAGGCTAAAATATATGACTTGCCCAAAGCCATATGGTGAGTTTCATGACTTACACTTCTCTCTTTTAACCTCAACATTTTGTTCAGGGGACCACGTGAATTTGTGAGGGAAATGGTTGAGAATTTTTCTAAAAGAAAATTGGTACATTTTTTTTTAAAAAAAAAATGTTCAAAAGTAAGAATGGGATGCAAATTTCCCCCTCTGCAATCAGGTTTGACAATTTCCTGTTCCTAAATCACATTTACATAAATTAAAAAGTAATTTAATTTGTGATTCCAAGACTCTGGAGAAGAAGAGTGAAAGAACAGCAGGGCAGCATAAAGAAAAGAGCTATCTTCAGAACGAAGGCTTTGCCAAAAAGCCCAATTTGGAAAACAAAAAGTTTGGAGGTGTGGGTTATGACCCTTGATAATCAGCTTTATTTCACCTTATCTGATCTACCTGTTCCATAACAAAAAGCATATATTGGGGGTGGCAAACCTGTGGCCCTCAGTTAATGTTGCACTACAATAGTGGTAAGAAACTTTTAGCTTGAAGGCTGCACTGCTACATGAGTAACCTTGGGGATGACCTGCTGGTGGTGGGTAGGGCCAGCGCTGAAGTGGATGGATTAACAGGTGTGATGTTTACCTTTGTGGAGAAGACCACATTCCAGCCATGCAAAAGCCAGAGGTTTTTACAAACACATTACTCTATCCAGGAAAATAAGAGGCATTATCATTGTTCATGGACACATTCCAGCCAAGCAAAAGCACTTGAGATCATGGAGCAGGGTCACTGAGGTGTGTTGTATGGGGAGAGGTGTTACCTTGAGAGAGGGGGGTAGAAAAGCCTGAAGCATTGCATTCAGATCCTGTGCCTTAGGTCACCTCCTCCATCACCCTAGCCCTACACCTACCACTACCATCATCCTTGCCATTGGCCTTCCTCGCTGTGGCTAATAGAAACTGGAGTCTAATAATATTGGCAGTGGTGTAGTGGTGGTGGAGGTGTGCAGGTTCTTCATCCTTGGCACAAACAGAACCTGTGAATCATTTTACTATATGTACTTATTGAGACCAGAGACCATAGCCCATTGAAACATTGTCCTGAAGCCATTTGGGCTCAAAGTGAAGACATGGAAGGACTGCACATGTAAGACTGGCATCCAATGTTCTTTTTGGACCTTATGTTTTGGTTGCACGCACTTAGAAACATCTGCATGATAATCAGTCTTTAAGAACGATTCAAAATTGTCAATGAAAATGGAGATAGGGGCTATTTAGTAAATACTTGAAGCTCCAGAAAGCTTCTGATAAAGCCATGAGTCCTCACCAAACTTTGGATACACATGATATGTGGCTTTGTCTTTGTATGGATCAGAAAATGATTAAAGAACAGGAAGGAGATGGCCAGAAATAATAGAAGGATATAAGCAATGGACTTCCCCAAGTATTTCTGTTGGGAGGAACTGATGCTGCTTAACTTACTAATAAATGATCTGGAGTCAGGACTGAATAATAAGGTTATTAAGTTTATGGGTGCCACCCAATTATTCAGGAGGGTGAAATTCAAAGCAGGCAGAAGAATTTCAGAAGCATTTCTTCAAAATGCTGAAAGGGCAACAAAATGGCAAATGATATTCATTGCAAATAAGAGCAGGCGATATCATTGCTCTTGCAGCAAAGTATTCTAAGTTAATGCATTTGCTGATGAAATTTGAATTGGCTGTGATTACCCAGGACTAAAAAGATCATGGGATGTGGTGGACTGTTCACTGCAAATGTCAGCTTGGTATGCCTCAAGTGTTTCGAATTATTAGGAAATGGCCTGAAAATAAAACAGTTGGTATAATGCCTTTATATGAATTGAGGGTTCAGCCATATTTGGAATGCTGGTTTGTATCACTGATAATGGAAGAAAAGTATAGGTGGGACAGGCCAAGATTTGTAACCAAAGGATCTACTGAAAAGAGGTGGGTAGGAAGAAGGAGCAGAATGCCAGCATCGGCAGTAGATGGACCAAGGGTGCTGTAGGCAGGTGTGAAGGAGTGGAAGGGATGGGTAGCAAGCATGAAGTCAGGCAAGAGCACGAGAAGTTCTAATTCGTTTTTGGCCAGCCAAATGACTGTATGCTGCCCTAGAAATATTTTTATCCTGGCAAATTGCATCCTCAAAAGTGGAATCAGGTTAGACCTTGTTGTCTGAGTGAAGCAACCATCTCAGACATCAGATGCTGGGGACACTGAGTGACCATGAGGTGTTGGGAGACAGCCTGCCCTGTGCCCTCTAAGCTAGGCTGCTGCTCTCTGGAATGTGGCTCATCACCAATCTCAAAACAAGATTAAATTTTCAGTCCGTTGGCATCTGTATGTGAAATGGGGGTGCCATCTTGTCCTTTACCTCAGGCAAAAAGGAAAAAAAATGTCTTGAAAGCTCTTGGTAGAATTATGCCAAGAGGTAATGCCAATGCACCAGACCTTTTTCATGGATGAAGTCTCTAGCTGGAGAGTTGTGGTAGAATCCATAACAACATACCAAAGGGTAGCTGGCCTTGAAAATGTAAGCCTTGAAAGGGGTCTAAATCCAGAACTATATCATTTTCCTTCCTGCTACATTTTTGAATAATATTGAACTCATTTTTAAATGCTTTGTTCTCCCCTTAACTGCTCATTGTTGAGATAACAACCTCTGAAGTCTTTTCAACCTCTTGATTTGTTTACAGATTCAGGATGTGTATCAAAGACTAAACTGAGTTGAAAGACACCTCCAAATTCTTTTCATTTATTCCTATAATTGTAGGCCATGACAGCGCTGACAGAATCAGATATTTGCACTCTCTGTAAAGGATGGCTTCATCACACTGAACACATCTGTGCACTTTAACTGTAATGTGCTCACATTCCAACCCTGTCTTTAATGTACTTGGAGTGTGATTCATTTGAGTAATGCGGTGAGATTTCCAAGGTTCCTCTCTCCCACAGTATTTTGTGAATGCTCCTCTTCTTGATGGAGTTGTTAAAAATTTTAAGAGAGCCAGGCTTTGAAAATTACTGTAACTCTTATTAGAAGCACATGATAGAAAATATCACAATGAGCTGATTAAAAGACTTGGCCCAGGGAAGAGAAAAATGCACTATCACTCATTATTAAAATAAGGGTCTTTTTTTAAGGCACCAATTTATTCATGGGTAGAATGGGACTATTTTGTTGGATTCATGTAAGAAGACCATATCTGAGAGTGACTGACAGAGTAAATGGAAAAATTGGAAATTTGTAATGACACTATTGAAGTCCTGAAAAGTATAAATCTATATATTATTTAAATTAAAAGCTTGAGTGAAGTATAAATTTATAATTCTTCATTACAGATTCTGTTATATCTTATCCAATGTGGACTACACACTTACAGCAATGTGTTTGCCCCTGAATAAAGTTTCCACATCTGCTCAGGCAGCAGCATTCAGGCAGCAGCATTCATTGCATTCAGAAGGTTCCATCACTGCTATCTCTGGCTAACAGGATTAAGTATAACAGGGCTAGAAAATATCCCCATTTTGAGACCCCAGATTGCAGGTCTCTCTCCCCAAAACAGCATTGAGCTGGACATGGGTGGCCCAAATGCTTGAATCAAGGTAGATTCATATGTCACATTCTGTCAGATTTTGATAACAGGCTATGGAGCTAACTAGTTGTATCCCTTGTTAAGTTTTCTTGTACTGCATTAGTGTTGGATTACATGTAACAATTAGACCTAATATCTGCTGTACCAAAGATTTTTCCTTGCCTTTTATTTGTTCCGCCATTCAGAAATTATTTTGTTGTTGTTAACTTTTCAGTGTGCTATGCACTCCTTGAGATAATGAAGATTAAAGTGAAACCCATGGTGATGGGATAGTTTTGGTTCAGTTTATTTAGCTGAATAAATCCCTTCCAGAAGAGGAGCCATATTGGATTCCCATTTGTGCCCTTGTGCTCATGGATTCCCACAGTCCCCTGGGAAGTGGTGTTAAGGGGATACAGGAGGCACCTGCCCAAATCACCCTCCCCATCTCTTCTGTGATCATTTGTTTCCTTCGGATCAAAAACCCTGCTGTGTATGCAAGGAACCAGTTGAGTTCTACCCTCTGTCTATTGTCCCATGTTTTAGTGGTATCTTCAAGACAATACAGTGGTACCTTGGTTCTCAAACTTAATCCATTCCGGGAGTCCGTTCGACTCCCGAAACCCTTCAAAAACCAAGGCACAGCTTCCGATTGGCTGCAGAAGCTTCCTGCATTCAAGCAGAAGCCGTGTCGGACATCCAGCTTCCAAAAAACGTTCACAAACCAGAACACTTACTTCCAGGTTTGCGGTGTTTGGGAGCCGATTTGTTCATCAACTAAGCCGTTTGATAACCAAGGTACCACTGTACCTTTTAATGTGATACAAACTTTCATGGGCACTTTGCAAAATTTATTTATTTAATATTATTAATTTATTGTATCTATAGCCCACATTTTTCTCCAGGGACCTCAGGATGGTGTACATGGTTCTCCCCTTCCTCATTTACTCCCCAAAATAACCTTGTGATGTAAGTCACATTGAGAGACAGTGACTGGCCCAAGGCAAACCAGTGAGCTTCAAGGCCTGAGTGGGGATTTCACAAATGAAGCCTCCCAATGCTTGCCTGACATTGTATCTGCAGGGCTTCACATGCTTGCTTGGTGATGGACTGCTTTTGAACGAGGAGTGCACCTGTGTATAGATGGGACAATTCAGTAGACATTGTACAGCTAATGAGGTTTTGGGTATAATATTTGCTGCTGGTCTCCTTTAGATGAAAGGAAAATAAGTAACTTGTACTATCCCTTGGAGTGCTGAATCAGTAGAACATGGTTTAAATTATGCACAGCTGGAGAGACAAGCTGCAGCACTGGAGGCTGTAAATTAGATAATGCAACCTCTCTGCAGAAGGTATGTAGCCCAAATTTGTGTGTGCTGTGTTTGTAGACATTCATAGGGCATGCATGAAATTGGAAGGTGTTATGCAGCTCTGAAGTTCAGTAATCTCTGAATAAACTGGCACTTATTCTATCCTTGCATTGTTGCTTGTATGGTATTAACCAGTCTGTATCATACCAGTTTTGGAATCGGTCCACCTTCCTTCCTTATGTGGAAAACTGTTTGTATTCTGATAATACTAAACCAATTCCTTCACCATTAGGTTTCTTATTAGCAATATCAGCAGTCATTGGAACCCAAGTAAATTGTGGTTGGTAAGCAGCCCTGGTTTTCTGGTGGCATCTTGTTCACCTCCCATGAAGTGTTTTTAAAGATGTTACACATAAAGCCATTTGGTGACCAGACAGTGGGCTCTGTTATTCCTTTTAGAATGTATATCAGCCTTGATCTCTTTCTTTCTCCTACCCCACTGGTACCATAAGTAAATATTATACAATAGACAGAATGTTGAGTTTTGAGCATGAAACCTCCTCATCTGTATCACTTTTTGTTGTCCAATTTTGAGCCTTCTCTTTTTGGAAGGTTTTAAAACAGGCATAGGAAGGAAATCTTATTTGTCAAAATGGCTTCCTGCAAAAGAAAAATACTGGCCATGAGCTGAACACAGTTAGAATCCCAGTCCTTTGGACGGGTTCAACACTTCTTATTCTGAAAATTCCTACTTCAGAGCTTCCTACTGAATCCATGATGATCAGAGTGGAGCCTTTGAGGGTTGGATTAGAGTTCCCCTTCTATATGGAAAACGCTGCTTTCATGAACAGAGGCTCCCAAAAACTAGGAATCCAAGGTATTATCTCTTACTTCTGCTTGCTACAGAAATGCATCAGTTATCATTTTCTTGCTCTTGGGCCAAAGAATCAGGGGATAAAATTAACACCTACTGTGTAAATATTTTTATCTGTAATCTGACCCATTACTGAAAGAGATAAATTTAAAAGTTGATGATTCATTGTGGTTTTCCTAACCAGTGTTCCATGTAATCTTATTGCATACTCAAGGGAAACAAATGATCATATACAATGTATTATGCACTCTAGAAAGTTTCATATAGAATGATTGCTGAGTATGTAATATTCACCAGAACTGGTAGGGTTTCATGTGATAGATTTTTGAAAATATGTCTAGCGTATTGTTAGTTTCTGCCAGGACTACTGCATTCTTGTTCTCAGCAGTGCAATGGGGGAGGGAGATGCTTAGGAATTTTTAATATTCCATTTCTAGGGATGATACAGATCTCATCTCCCCTGTCATAAAAGTATCAGTCAGCTATTACTGGCTGTCATTATTTTAATATCCTTTCCTCCTGATGCAGCGTAGCATTTTGCACTGAACTCTGCTGCTTGTTTAGAAAGGAGATAGCCATGAAACAGACTGGAATTGGAATTTCTCTACCGCTGCAATGTAATACGGACACATGGAATGACTGAGATTGCATTTGAAAGCACACTTCTAGTGCAACCCAAAGCATGTTTCCTGATAAGCCCCACTGAGATCCAAATATGTGTGTACATGGTTTATTTTAGTCTGACTTTGGAGCAGTAGTGGTTGGTTTGGTGAGGCCTTGATGCTTAAACGACCGCCTATAACTGGTGTCACTGCACCTCACAGGAAAGGACCTGGTGATGGGTAGGTCAGCATGGTGCAAAAGCACTGGCAGGATTATCATAAAGGAAGTTGTCAAAGCTGTTTCCCAATTCCTAATTTTTACATTTGTACATCACCTTTCTTCCATTATTATTATTTCTGAAGTTATTCTGGCTCTTGTGTGTTGCGGTAAGAGAGAAACAAAATATGGTAGTAAAGATATTTTAATAGTGCTCCTAGAACCATTGCAGCCACTTGAGGCCCAAGTGACTCCAGCAACTAGAAGTGCCTACATTGAGCTTCAGGTTGGTTCATCATCTATGACCTTTTCTGAACAGGAATAGTCTGTCTACAGTTATCTATGTTCTGGTATCTTCCTGGATGGACTACTTTTATAGCCTTTATGCTCTTGAAGATGATCCAAAGGTGCAAAATGCAGTGACCAGGGTGTTGATGGAGCAATGAGCTTGTTGCATATAATTCCTGTTCTCTGTTACGTTGGTTGCCACTTATCTTCCAGGTTCAATTCGAGGTGCTAATGTTGACATTCAAAATCCTAAAAGACCTGGGGTCCACATATATGAGGGAATGCTTTCTTTCATATCAATTTGCTTCTCATTAAGGTCAACAGATGAGCCTCTCATGTTGGTCCCTACATTAAATGAGGTGTGTACTGTAGCTTTTACAGTAGTGGCTCCATCACATCACTGAGATGATTCTTTCCCCCACTTCATATTCATTTAGACACTAGGTTAAAAACCTCATTTTTGTCAGGCTTTCGGAAAGGCATCTTTGCATTTGATCCTGCTGTATTTATACTCTCTATTAGAATTATTCAATGCTTATTATGTTTTGTATTGCCTTATTCTGATATAAACCAGGCTGTGAGCATTTTTGTTTAAAGGTGTTATGGAGGCATCTTAATAAATAAATAATTTCACACCCGAAGTCATGCTAAATGGTTACTCAGTTCAGTTCAAAGTTCTGCATGTGTGCTTCTCATAAGAAACAGCTATATGTGGACAAGTGTAAACATTCATGATTACCCAGAAGTGGCTGAGCCACAGCAGTATGTTGCAAACAGTTATTCGGAGCTTGCTGTGTTTAAATGTTATGCCTAATGTGAAATGGTTGGGAAATGCTTTGGTAGAGTCGGGATGGGGTCTATTAGAAATTGCCATAATGTATATGTTCTGCTACGACGTTGACAGGAGTGCCTGAGGGTTGAGAGATCAAATTTCTCCATCTGTTAACAAGATATTTTGTATGCCAAATGGTAGGCAAACACTTGATTAGATTTAAATGTCTAATGGATTCTGCTGTCTGGGCTGGAGCTGCATGACGTCCAGAAGCAAACAGACTGATGCAATCATTTCGGCACTTATGATTCAATACCTGATATGTGTCCTGAGATATCTCAATTTTGTCTGAGCAAGTCTGTCAAACCTTTATTTTCAAATATAGACACTTCCCTGATGATAGTATGAAAACATTCCTATTCAAACAAAGTGTTTCATTGAATGTATTCATATATCCTTTTTAATGCATCTTCTTTCAGCATCGAAACACAATTTTTATTTATTTCAACAGTCTGCATATCAATTAATCACAGTCATCTCTAAATATTGTACAGGAGACCCAATGCAATAAGACTAAGTTACAATCAGAATTCATTTAAAAATTCTACTGGAAAAAAGTATTCAGTAAGTGCTGGAAGTTCAATATAAGAAGAGGCTCTGGGTCAGGCTGGTGGCCCATCTAGTCCAGCATCCTGTTCTCGCATTGGCCAACCAGATTCCCATGGGAAACCCAGAAGCAGGTTTCCAGCACAAGAGCACCATCCCCTTCTGTTGTTTATATCAACTGGAATTCAGAGGTATTATTGCCTCTAGTTCTGGAAGGAGAGCATAGCCATCATGGCTAATAACCACCAGTTGTCCTCTCCTGCATGAATACATCTAATCCACTTTCAAAACCATCTTGATTGGTGGCCACCACTGCTTCCCCTGGGAACAAGCACCCCCATACCCTGAACCTGTTCATTCAGATGGAGTGCAACACCATTCAGAACAAGCAGTTGGCCAGTTTTCCTAACACAGGAACTACCATCCCACAATGCCTCCATCTTCTGAAGGTTTGACTTTTGTGACAATTTATCATACTCTTTATTGTCATTGCCATCGTGGTGATGATTTAAATGTATGATAAACCATTTTGTAACAGCAGTAAACAAATGTTAGGTGCCTGGGTGTTCACAGCTTTTCAGGAACATTTTCCTGGTGCCAGGTTTTGTTCCAGGTGCTCATAGCCATCTTGGGCTCAGGTGTATACCTGGCACCATGATGGTATGAGAAAGTAACCAGTGAACTGGGCTATTCAGGGGTGGCCAGGGAGATACAAGGCTCAAATACATAGAGTATAGCTCAGAACTGCCCTTTCCCCGCTGAACAGATGAGGGTGGTGGTATGCATTTACCTGGGACAAATATTCACTTACATATTTTATGAGAACAGAATGAATTACATTCTTTAAGGCTCAAGCACCTGTTTTTATTTTTTATATGAATCATAGGAATTCTGTGCTGCTTCCATTTTTCATTTTAATTAAAAGTGTGTCAATGCTACATTTTTAATAATGGGTTGCAAAACTGAACAATGGACTGATGAGATGGGAGTAGGGTTTTCTAATCATGGAATACATATTTATAAAATCTCAAGTGCTGTACTCATTTTATAGTGATTAAAGGATCTATGTAATGAAGATTCATAACTTTTTTAGTTTTATCTAAAATGTGCAGATATTCTGCAATTCATCTAGCCTTTAGACACCACTTTTCTAATATTCTAGTGGAGTTATTAAAATAGAAATGGACACAGTCACACATATTCTGCAAAAAACCTACTAAATATCAATTATAATTTCTCATATTGAAATGACAAGCAGTGGTATTCTCAGTTCAAAGTTGGTGTTAAATAGTCATTATAATTTTTATTTTGTTGTTGCTGACATTTGTCTGTTCCAAGAGACAATGGAGTGCACCTCCGGTAGTTAAGTCAAACTGCTGTTAGCAGCACCCAAGTGACCTCCTTGCAGCACAAGCCTAGGCAGTGTGTGGAGGTCCTGGGTTGCCCAGATGACCAGGCCCCCCTCTTAGCCTCACTGATATGGTCCAAAGAAAAACATTACAATACATCTGGCACCAGCTTGGCACCATCCAACTGTCTTAGGGACTCCACTCCAGATTTGTGTAGGGTTCTTCCAAAGAGATCCTGCAAGGCAGTGGACATTTTGGATCAGCGTTTTCCTTCTCCTATATAGACTACCTTCCCAGTTTGATGAGCCCCATCTGCCCCTCACTTTTGTCTCTCCCACATACAGAAACCAACCTCTTGACTGTTGGACCCACTATTGGTCCCAAGATTATTCAGGTGAGATTTATTTGCAGGAAATATTCTTCTGGTGGTAGGAGGGGAGGTGATCTAAACGCAAGAGAATCAAAACATTTCCTGGAGTAGATACTGGCTAGTTTTGCTTTGGACACCACCATTTTTCCTCAAAACATTAAAACAAGAGTGAGAAGCACTTAACGGTTCTTGTTTTGTGAGATCTTCTGAATCAGCTAAAAAGATACTTAGCAGTGGAATGTGGTCATTCACCAGTAAGCCATTGTGCTGTGCTGATCACAACCTTTCATTCTGCAAGTGTGGGTCCAGATTTGTGTTTGACCTGGGAGGTGCATTTTTAACCCAGGTGTTGGGAAGAAATCAGGACAAATCTTTATTGACCGCAGCAGGCAGATTAAGTGTTGGCATGGCAGTAGGGCCAGGAGCAGTTCATCATTCTACTCACTCCTTGCTGGTGGAATGGGATCCCCTGGGGTTGGATTGTGCCAAACCCATTCCATGGGAGTAGCCTAGTGTTGCACCCTGTTGTGGTGCAAGCCAATCTGGCAAGGTCTCACTAGGCAACCAGGGTGAGGGTTCCAGCCAAGCTTGGACCAGTCCTTCCCACAGGCTCCTCACAACATCCCCCCTTCACTAAACTGCTGCTGCCCAATGCCATTTCCACACAGCATTAATCCACCTAACAAAAGACTGCATGCTGCACATTGACTGTAACAATAAAGATTTGATCCAATTTCAACACGAACCTGCTTTGGAACTTCACCTTCCAGCAGAGCCACTGGTGAAACTAAAGGAAGTTTGAAAAAAAAAAGTTTCTGAGATGGGAAAAGCAGGGGAAAGCTTTTCAAACCAAACTTGGCTGTGTTCAAGCCTCTGGATGTCCTTAAGAATTTCAGTTAAAGGGACATGGGCATGCTTGGCAAGCCTTATTGCTGGAATGCCATTTGTTGAAATAACTCTGGTAGCATTCTGATTCAAAATTATTGTGCTGGCACATCTTTCTGCAGTACTAGCATGATAACCTTGCGGCACTGGTACAGTGTTATGCTTTGCAGTGGTAGTTCTGGTGCATCTATTGGAACATCCTTTCTTAGACATTTATCTGCTTCTGCAGCCATTCTTACAATCAAACTGAAGTCCCTTTAGGGATTCCTGTACCCTTTTGAAGTCAAAGATACAAATCTACACTTCTTCACCAAAGACGGTTTGATTTGCTTCCTTATCTATGTCATTTTAAGGACGTGTTCACTCACTCACATACATAGACACATATTGCATGTTAGCCACAGGAAAAGGGCTTGGGTGATGTAGATTTTCTGGTTCCCTGTTTATAGCTAGCTTGCCAGGGGCACAGTAGCAATCTCTATCCCATTCTGCAGGCTATACAACAGCTTTCTCAATGGTATCACCACAGTTATAGAAGCATAGCTGTCAACTTTTCCCTTTTATTGTGAGGAATCCTATTCGGAATAAGGGAATCTCCCTTTTAAAAAGGGAAAAGGTGACAGCTATGTATAGAAGTGCATTCTGATGGAAGGAAGTTTGGCTACATTCTTGCTTGCTTTTAGGTGTCAAGTAAAAATTAGTGATATATAGTGTTGGGGTCAGGTTTCCAAAACTCACCTTGTAGGATGCCCTTGACATGAACACTCCCTCCTTTAGGTTGTCCAAGTCACCATTGTAAAGCAGAGGTGCATGAACAGTAGCCTTTCTATTCTGCTTAATACTTCTATTGCCTATTCCCTATTCTTTCAGAACAGCAATAAGTAATGAACAAAAACTCTGAGTTATCTTGATGGTAACACAGGGGTCCATAGTGGTTGTAAGTCTTCTGTTAAACAGTTTTTCACTAAAGTGTTTTCAGTTTGGATTTTGATCTACCTACAAAGTTAACTATGCCTAGAAACCATAATGTTAATATTCTGTCTTGGAGAGGAGGGATGCTTCTGATGGTTGATGCCCTCTATGGAGCTATCTGTAGCCCTTGGTCTGGTAATGTTTCTTTGAGGTAACATATTAAAAAACCAAAGAACTTTGCAAGGGGTTATTTGGCTCTATTATTTGGATTTTATACACTGTCTATCTTACATATACCCTCAAAATCTTTATAAATTTTTTTTTCAGTTTTGTGTTCACTTGGCTTACCATGGCAGTCTTCTAATTAGTCCCAGAGCAAGGCATGTTTATAGCCTCAGCACTGGTTCTGTGTTTCCATATACTGCCACAAATAAAATGACCCCTGATCTTGGCATATCATCTCCAACTCACAGATATCTCTGTGTGGAATTACTGTCTCATTGTAAGTTCTCAGTCTTACATTTTTGGTTATAACCCCCACAGGTTTTTCTCTCATTTTCTCTCTCTCTCTCTCTTGAAGGACATTTTGAGAAACTACATCCGAGATCACATTTGCCTTGGCTCAAGTATCCAACTTGTATTTCACTCCAGACCCATTTGTTTCTAAGGGAATTGTCTATTTCTCTGGTCTGTTGATACCAAGGTACAGATGTAGAATTCTTCCTGTTGGTAGCCTGCTTTTGCTACAGTTTCATTTTCTGTATACATTGCAACACTTACCTATGGCTGGACACTTTCTATATCTGTGATTGCCTCCACGGTGTGTTCACTTATCTTTATGGACTCTGGATCCAGAGACCTGTGGTGGTCACATTCTGATGTGTGCGCCCATTTCTTGTTCTTCTAAATTCCTTCCCTCCTTCTGCAAAACCCTGACCCTGCCATGCTTGGGTGACTTTGGGCATCCACCTGCACTTACTGCTTCAATTGAAACATTTGGAATTCATTTCCTCTTAAATCTTGCATAATGCAAATCTTGCATTACTTTACTACAAAAGTAAATCGTTCAAGTTGATTATCATTTCTGAAGTCAGATCATGGTCTCCCAGGAGTTATAGATTTTTAAAGTTTACAATCTGAAAGTCCCAACACTATCAAATACTTAATTAGTGACCTAGGGCCTCAAAGTTTCATGGCTGGCCCACCAGTTTAAGGTTCGTAAAGAATTCTATTTGTTTCCCTTCTTGTTGGGCCCTGAGGTGCCACTTAAATTTGTTTAGAACTACTGAAAATTAGCCTGTTCCTACCAGCTTAACGGCATGCTATGGTGCTATGGTATCTCTCTCTCTCCCCAGGAACATCTTTTTCACCCATTAGGAACATAAGAAGAGCCCTGCTGGATTAGGCCAGTGGCCAATCTAGCCTAGGATCCTGTCCTCACAGTGGCCAACCAAATGCCTATGAGAAACTTGCTTTCTCTGGCTTTTATATAGATAATGAATTTCTGCCCCCCCCCCCAGTATTCTGCTGCATTGCCAATGAGTTTCAGCTTTGCTGGGGCCTTGAGACATTCCATCTTTTTGCTACAGTTTCCTATCTCTTATATTTCTTTTTCATTTTGTCTGTAATGAGGAGCTGGTCACTGTAGATATAAAATGATTTATTAAGGAACTACATATATGCAAAAGGTTTATGCTCTTTGAACTGCTTTCCCATTCCCTATAGCCCTGTCCTTTCTTTTTTATCCAAACCTCTTAATCCGGCTAAGGTGGATGTCCCATTTATAATTGTGTAATCACTAGTTCTCAAACCACTTGAAAATTGCCAATAGTCTTGATGGGTCATGTATTATTTTTCTCCCTGTGGTAGCAATTGTAATACAGTGTGCTAGATACCATGGTTTTTAATTGTATTGTTAATGTTTCTTATATTTCTTACATTGCATTTTACTGTATTACAATTTGTATTCCATAGAATTCAAATTATATTAAATAAAACACTGCCAAAAGATTGCATGTGGAAGGGGGAGTTAGCAGAAATTGTCCCCCAACCCACTCCTGAACAGGGGAACAACTCAGAGCTATGCTTTTATCTTAAACACCAGCTTAGCACCAAATCTTAAATCTCAAAGTCACGATTCATCTGCAGTGCGTTTCTCTGTGCTGAACCAACATTACACTTCCGGCTTATAAGGTCCTTGATCTGCCAGTCAAGCTATATTGATCCGAAGGAAAAATATGTGAAAAATCTAAGGTGCTTTCCCTTAAATTAGTTTTGTTGTGTATACTATTGCTTTGAATTGCTATGGTATCGATTGATCTTCAGGTTGTTGAAACAACAATTGCGTGTGCTGAGAGGAGTCATGAGCTAATCCTGTCAACTTGCTTCTGATACTTGTTTAGCTATTACAGGTGATACTCCTTAATTCATCTGCAGTTTTGGGCTCTGCCACTTCAGTGCCTATCTTCCCAAATTAATCAAAAAAGGAAGAAACTGTGGCAGAAACCGGGTTCAGGTTAAGCACTGAGCAATCAACACCACAAATCTGTCCTACAGTGCTGGAAATTTCACTAAGAAACTTCTAAAAGAATGAAGGGTATCCATAACAGATTTGAAAGCTACTTTAATAATTTTATATTATCTGTCCCAGAATAGGAGAAACCCAGAGGATCTTTTATTAAATAATCTTACAATACTTGCTTGCCGATGTACAAATTTTCCTCTTTTTTGTTTTGTAGGAAAGTATAGTAACATACTAACTACATGTGGTATTTAGTTAAAGTTTGGAATATATTTATTTTATGGCAAAATTGACCCACTAATGATTAGTTGCTCTAGTTAAGTTTAAGTCAGGAGGACTTACACTTGTTTGGTTCCGACTTGTAACTCATGTAGATCGCCTGAACATTTGTAAGCCAACAAATACTGCTGTGTGTTTGTGTGTTAGTTAGTGGTAATATTTTAGCATTTGCTGTGATTAGGCTAATTGCATCTCTTTCAATATTCATCAATTATAAAAACTGAAGATAATGGCTTGTTATTGGATTATTCTGCATAGTAAATAGTGTCTTGGTTGTTAATTTATTCTTGCTAAATTATTGTTGTTTTGAGTAACCTTTTATTTTGTCTTTACTATTGATCTGCTGTGTTATATTAGTTACCTTTTTATATTGCTTGCTAAAACAATATAATCAATCGTGTGGCGTAGGGAGCTGTCCAAAGTAGTGAAATCTAGCTACATGGAAGGGATTTTTCAGGTTGTTTTATTGTCATTTATGTGACTCCTCAAATAGGCCTCTGAAAGGACAGGCTAATATTTAGTGTCTTAAAAACAAAACAAAACAAAACCACAGCCACATATTAGTATATTTGGGTTGTGTTTGGCTGTTTGTGTGGATCTCAAGGGCACTTGCAGAAACTAGCTCAACATCTTTAGACATGGGAAGCTGGTTAGAAATTTTTAAATTTGGATCATATAGGATTTTTAATCATCAGAGATAACTGGGATAACTATATACAAATAAGAAGATAACATCTTGGCAAACTAGCTTTCAATAGTGGAGGTTTGGGTAGCTTAAGTCAAAGGCTCCTGCAATTTATTTTATTTATTTAACAGCTAAATGCATAAAATAAATTACACTGACCTTGTCGTTGACTTAGATTACTTAAATCTTATCCCAATTTAATAACTGAGGAGAAAACCTAGTCCGTTTCCCCTTGTGCACACAGCTCTGTGTGCTTTGGATTGGGGCTGTTGCCTTCAACATATAAGTGAGTCACTAAATGCTTCATATTTATAGCCTCAGTAAACTCAGACCCTAGTTTCCTTTGTTAGTTGGCAACCCAAGATTACAGTACAGTTTCCTGGTTTGAATATAACTGTAATTTCAAGAAAGCAAGGCAGCAGAGTTGAAGCTGGCACATAAAAGGAAGGGGGAACAAGTGAGAGAGAGTATGTTTGCCTGATTCTCATGTTAATAAGCCATGATTGATTAAACTATGATTGATGTATAAACTGGCCCATTGGTTTGGTTAAGCATAGTGTGCTAATCGACGTCACTGGTTTCCTTCAAAAATGTAAAATGGACAAGAAATCTCTTCTACTTTTTAGCATTTTGTACAATTCTTAGAATATGAGAATTCAACCCCACTTTGTCACTTGACATAGACGTTTTCTTTGTGCATACATATGCTTCTTATGTATGCTTATCATGTTGAGATTGTTGAGAAGAGAGCAATTGAAACTCATGCAGATTAAGTCTAAATAAGTACTGCAAATGGTCAGCAAAGGTCAATTTGGTTAAGTAGGGATGTGCAGATTAAATAAAAGTCAGAAAGCTTAAAAATTACAAGCTGGTGATCAAGAAGAGTTCAGAAAAAGCAGAAATAATGTAAAACAATGACAAAGTAAGTTGCCACAGTGTCTCAAGTTATGTATGTCTAATGACTCTCTTCAGACAAACATTGCTTGAATAAACATAAGTTATAAACTACATATAACAATTTAATTTGTTACTGTCTATAGATCTGCTTTGGGCTATGTGGCTTGAATAATCTACACTGGGAACCTTAAAGCACATAGGATATAAGAACCAAGAGCTTCAGGCATACTGTCTTCCGAGGATTAAAAAACAACCTGGAAGTTAGGAACAGAATATTATGTATGATTACAAGGAAATCACTTTGGCTTAGAAACCATATGCCTGCATGCTTATAGCATGCATGCCTTACACAAAATGCTGTAGAGCAAGGAACCTGTTGAACTCAACTTCCATCAGCATCAACTAGCATGGGCAAAGGCAGGAATGGTGGGAGGACTACAGGCTCTCCCTAAACCTTAATAATGTCCAGGTATTCTGAGAGAAAGGAAGAGTGAAATGAAATTTAAAAGCATGATCATGATTGAGTCCTTGATAAATAACATTTGGAGGCATCTTGACCTTCATAGAAAGTTTTTAAAAATGGATAAAAGTAGTGTGGGCATATTAATTTAAGATGGCGTGCTGTCATTTCTTTTACTGAAGGGCAATCTCTACCTCTTTCTGTTTCCGACAGGGGGAAAAATGTGTTAACATCTAAAATGGCATCATGCTACCTCACACAGATAGAATTTGAAGGCTTCTAAAGCTGCAACGCTGTTGTAAGCATTTTTATAGTAGTCCTCCCTAAAACCCAGTTAACATTTTAATCATTTTCACTTATTCAGGAGTCAAAGCAGATGAGACATAACTGAATATTCTACCTCTTTGATTTGGTAAAAAGCACCTCTGGATGGTGCTGAGAGTGGCAGGATCATGGTACAGAGATGTTAGGGGATTTCTGATTTTTTGGGTGTGTGTGTAAATAATCATGCATACTATATATCTGGCAACATTTCCCTTTGGTTATTTACACTTACTCTGTAAAATAATAAAAGAAACTTTACTCAAAATCCTCTACTTGGCTCTGAACTTTTTATATCAGAGATTATGCGTCTTTGATTCTTTCTCATATGGTTTTTGAAAGGCACTATTTTCATGACTATAGTATCTGGTCATAGATGCTGAACTGGACATTCCAAGGAAGTAGTGTAGGAGTTGTAGATTAAACCACTATAAAATTCAGGGCCTTGATCTCATTGTGGACTAGTTCCTTCTCTGAAGTTTTTAGGTTGTTTTATCTAAAGGATGAAAAAGGTCAAGATATTGTGTCCCCCCCTTATTTTCTCCTCCTCTTTTCCAATTGTTTTGTTGTTGTTATCATTTTCTTGTTTTTATGATACTGTGCAATAAAAGAAAATTGAGGTAGTCCTTATTCCTTGTTTAGCTAAGCTCAAACAAACAAAAAAATAATGCCCATGAGAACATTTGGTATTAGTGTATTATTATGGTGGCTGTGAGTAAAGCTTTTGATTTTGATAGGTCTATATATTGGTGACACAGATGGGGGTGATATGTTCTGAGACATAGCTGCTATTATTGCTAGTGACAGGGCTTCCATTAATAGATGCAGTGGCTCAGAGGCTGTGAGCGTGAAATGAACTGATCTAAGCAGAAAAGAGAGCAAAACAAGCTGAATTGTGCATTTAAAAATTTACGGTGGGTCAGTGAGACCAGGATACAACTGTGAACTTCTTTTTTTAAGAAAGAAGCAGCAGCAATAATAAATGAGGGCATCAGGGCAAATTACAACTATTAATTGAATGCTGTTGCTTAGACATAGAATATACTTGGTTGTGGTTCCTCAAATTATAAATTAATGGCTGCCAAAGAGAACCTGCCCTATCAAGAGTGTGTAGTCTCATGAATTACTTGTAAGCTATGTAAGATAATAATCTTTTTCAATGCAAAGATGAGGCTGGGTGGGCTTATAGAAACTAGAATTATGGAGTGCTGGTATAATGTATGAATGGTGAAATCTGTGAGTCAAATCTCATCTTACCCACAAGCTCACTAGGTGGTCTTCAGACAAGGCATAATTATACTTTTTTTTTATTTGCACCCTATGGTGATCATAAGATTGGTCTATCTTAGGATGTGATTATAAGTATTACTATCATGGCTCTCACCATGCTTGACTATTGCCTCTGATACCTGGGTGATGAAAGCTGTAGTTTGACAACATCTGGAGTTTCCCCCAGTTGGTATATGAAGCAGTTTGAAATATTTATCGGTGCTTTTAATACTATTGGGTTGTCCTTTATGGTGACATTGCCTTGGTGGAAATCGCTTCCACAAGTTGCTTTTGGGTGGACAACCCCCCCTATCTACAGTGGCTCCCACTGCCAAGATCTCTGTTCCAGAGGAACCCTGCCCCCCCACTCTCAGAAAAAGCTTTCCATGAGGTGATGGAAGGTTTAAGTCAGTATGGGAATTGGCAAAAATGGTGGTGTGAATTGAATGAATAAACGAAAGCATTTTCTGCTAAGGGAAAGCCACATTACACATAATGATATTTTGTTTGCTTGTTGTTTTTTTAGGAGATGATGGGTTGGGGAAGGTTGGATCCAAACATGTTCTTCCACTCATGGAACAGCTATTTCTATCAGCAACAGTGCACTCTCATAAACAGCAAATCCCTTTTGTGAGTGGAGGGTCTCACTCCATCCAAGTATGGATCCATCCAAGTATCCTCTCTAAACTCTAGAAATTTAATTCAAATTTCTCTGGTGTTCTATGCACCCAGACTTCTAATATCTCCATAGTTTAGTGTATCTCTGTTACTCAGAGACTTTACAGTAGCCCTATTTCATTTGGAGCACATAGCAATAGTGACAGAAAATTCTAATCACTAAAGACAGTGTTATGAAACTGGTTGGTGATGGTGACTTGCAATGAATCCATTATAGGCAAATATTAAGTTTCTGTATATAGAGACCTGCATTTGCTAGATAAATGTGGCTGCCTCTTTCAGTGTCCAAAGGAATTCTAAGGCAAATACCTTGATGCATGGAAGCAGCCTTTCATATGTGGATTCGGTTTCTACTCTGGATTGGCTTTCTAGACTTGGTTCTATGCATTGAAAGGAAAATAGAAGAAAGGTTAAACACCTATATTTACCATCCAGTGTTCACAATAAGTCATAGCAGATGTGTCCTGCAGAAATGGTTTATGCAACTTTGGAAGTACTGATCACTGTTCTTTTGGCGTGAAGGTGGCTTAAATTAAGGTATATCCTCAAACAGGTTTTCTAAGTTGACCTTAATGATGTTGGAAATCACTCATGTTAGGGATGGAGGGGAAATGTGGAATATAGACATGTTTTAATGGTACCAATCAAACTGTGACAAATACTTAAGAATTAAAACTTTGCAGGCTGTGACTTCCCCACCTGCAACATTGTTAAATGTTCATAACAACTCATTTATCTTCACTGAGGGCGATGATGTTTGGTGGGGGGATAATGTGAGTAATTTTAAAATTGTTCAGTTTACTTAGAGAAGTTCATAAACATTGATTTGTCACATCATGTATGACAAAATGTTTTTGATCTCCAAACTTTGAGTGCTGCTGAAACAAAGCAGTGCAATAAAATGATTTTAACTGATGAGACATAACTGCATCAGTCTATTTCCATGCCAAATGTAAGCAATCCACCTCAATTATGCTAATTGGTGCCCTAAAAGAAAATGTTACAGCTGTTTGGTAAATCAGGAAGGTAGAGAGTTTCTTTTTCAGCAGAAAACATTCCACAGTGTTCTTGCAATATAATAGTCAAACTGTTTGTATTTACATTTTTAAAAAAATCAATCAATCATATAATTTGGCATCTCATTCTCATCATCAAAGTTGCCTATGTTTGCATAGGTTGTGCATATTTTCAGGTTCTGGTGAATCTGAAGGTCTATATTTGGTCTGTTTGAAGAATTCTGCTTCATCAGTTTTGCCTCGTTTGTCCAAAACAAATGGACAGGTTGCAGTAGTAAGAGGAAGATGGGAATTGTGACCAGTACTATATCTCTTAATAAAGATCTTCATGTTGTTGTTTTTGGAATTTCTGTCCAACACAGGCTTTCAGACTGCTCAGTCATATCTCTGTCCTCTTAATAATTTTAAATAAGTAAATGCAACACACCAATAAAATATTTATTTATATGAAAAGCACACTCTCTATTCAGTTTTGCAATATTGGTTAAAAACCTTTGGTCCCTAGCCCGGCTTTCCATCAGTGAAGGAATTGCCAGAAGTATGCCATAGCTCCTCTGGGAAATGCTAAATTCTAGATGGATCCTAAAACAGTACTATCCCTGAGATTATATGGTTTCATTCCCCTCCCCCCCTTGTCTAAGGAGCATCAGGAATGGGAATGTGTAGGTTTTATTATCAAATGTTGAATAGCTAAAAGCTAACAGACATTACTGAATTTTCATTTAATGCATTTAAGTCAAATCAAATACCACATATAGGTTGTTTCTGCCATGAAATATAGTGCTAGCAATGAGATGTATAATTGAAGATAGCAAGGGAAAGCCACTCCACATGCCATCAAGTGCAGTGCAGAGTCTGGAAAGCCTAAATGTTGGCCTATTTTACTGGATATCAAAACATTGCATTTGGGAATTAATTAACACTGGAAACACATTGTGACAAACTCTTTAGGCATATCTGAGCCTGGCTTGAGTTCATGCTGTCCGAAGAACACCGCCGTTAGTTGGATATCCTGCTGCTGGCAACCTATAAACACATGTGGTCACTTTCATGATCCAAATGTCTGTAGGAATTAGTTGCACTCCTAGGGGCCCCAGTAGCAAACTTGTCAGTTCTCCTGAATTCTGTGTTGATGGCAAAAATAATTGTCCTCCAGCTTGACTGTGGGAAAGCATAGAGGGAAATGACCCTAAAAATTGTGATTCAGCCATTTTGTGACCAGTAACATGCTGGGATTCCAGAAATTATTGGAGCAATAACAGCTAGTGAGAAGAAGACTTTCCAAGCTTTGAGGAACCTGATTAAAAATTGCGCAACCAATTCTCACCCCCACCCCCCATGCTGCAAAGCACATGACAGCATAGCAACTAAGATGTAGGGAGGCAGGAGCCAAATGGGCACCACCTCCCCATTGCAGGCATTTCTGTACAAATGCCACATCCTGGCTGGTCTGTTAGTTATGAAGCAGGATCTGTGTGATGATGAGGCCAAATGAAACTCAAAGGATAAGAACACAGAACACATGATTAGCAGGCCCAGAAACCTACCAACCAGCCAACCAACCTGGAGCTAAGCCCAAATTTCTCTGAGGTTATTTTTCCTGAGAATGTTTCTGATATCTTGCCTTTTCTCACTCTCCCCGAAAGGCCACTTTGCTGAATATACAGCAACATTTTTTGTGTTGATCACAATTTCATCCCCACCCCCAATACCCCAGAAGAACACCAGGCATTGTGGCTTATGGAAAATGATTGCCAGCATGTCAAAACATTTGCAGCAGCCAAGAAACCAAACCAAACCAAAAACAAAAACAAAAAACAATGGAGGGTGGGGGACAACTAAGCCGTTCCACTGTCGGTGTTAATTTTGACCTTATTTACTGTGAGAAACTGTTGAAGAATTTATCCACACACCTCAGGACAATTGGCTGAAATGGTGCCCCAATTTCTCTGCCCAAAATAGGCTTCAAAATGTTGCAGGGTCTTCTACCATACTATTTTCCAAATGTACCTTTGCTAACTGATTAATATACTGGGGATGTCTGTTTATGATTGCCAAGTATAATTACTTTCTCTGTCACCAATTTGTTTTGATTGTGCCATAAAAGAGCATTCTCTTGGCATTTAGAGTATGATAATTCAGGGAAAACCAATCAGAACAACCAGCACTTATCTCTGTGACTATATTGCCTTTGCATAACTTATCAGCATTCTAGCTGAGCGATGCATAACAACCGTGTTTTCTGTCCTGAATCAGACAAATTGTTTTTAGCTAGAGGTACCTAGCACAACACTTTCCCTTGGAACGTGGTTAACACTTATGTCCACACAGCAACCTATGTGACTTTTGCAACCACTGCTGGACAAAGATAGCTTGCTCACTGTGATCCTTATACTGGTAACCTTTCAATTGCAATGTGCTCTATGGGACTTCCCTTGAAGTTGACCTGGAAGCTGCAACTGATGAAGAATGCTTCAGCGAGGTTGCTGAGATGTCCACATATTTTACCTGTGCTGAGGTAACTGAATTGGTTGCCAACCAGCTACCTAGTCAGGTTTACAGTACTCTTGTTAACATAAAAACCCTGAACAACTCGGGACCAGGTTACCTAAAATAATTCCTGCATAGACCTTTAATATCACTTAGATCATCTGGGGAAAATTCTACTCATGGCACTGGACCCTTCATAATATCACAGAGCATTGATCTGAAAACAGGCATTTTCTGCAGTTGCCCCTCTTCTGTGGAATACCCATCCCTCTGCCATACACAAAGTAACAATCATGTCAGCTGCGTTCCATTGCTGACAGAGGGGGAGAATGTGGAGAGACAGGTGGAGGTAATAAGGCAGGAATGCAGAAGGGGGAGGAGGAGCCAATTTGCAGTAGAAGCCAGAGAACAAGGAGAGTGCCGAGAACAAGGAGAAGGGAAGGGGGAGTTCAAAGGAGAAGATGCAGACTGACAGCTGTAGCTCAGACTCAGAGGGAGCGCTACCGGGAATTGCCCATCCCCAGGTGTGTAGGCTTGCAAAGATTAATGAAAGATGTGAACAGGAAAGGAAGCATAAGTGGAGCTTTAAAAGTGGGAGGAGGAAGGGGCGTACCTCAGACTCAGCAACAGCAAACTTGGAAGCTGATGCTGAGTGACTGAGCTCCAGAGTGATTTGTGTGTTTTGAGTAATAAAACCTGAGTTAATTGCTGCCAGCGTTGTCTTGCTTCGGTAGGAAAGACCCAACCATAACAAATCATCAGTTGCTGCAGATGTGGTGTGAAGACTTATCTCTGCCCAAGCTTTCCTTGACCCGTATTATCAGACCTGTTTTATGTGAATCCCCTAATACCTGTTTTATTATTTTACATGGTTTTATGTTGCTGCTTTATTGGTTTTGGACTGCATTTCTTATTGATACTTCTTAACATAAATGTACTCCACTTAGATTTTTGAAATATTAAGCAATTTATAAATGCCTTTAAAGATGCTAGAAATACTTGGGACTATGGTAACCTGGGTTCAAGTTCCTGCTCAGCCATGATGCGTATTGAATTATTTTGAGCTAGTTACTATCTCTCTGTTGAAGCTATTTCATAAGAATGTTGTATGTTTAAAATGGGACAAACACAAATCATTTGCCCTTAGGGGAAACATGATATGCAAATATGATGAATTAAAAAGAGTAAGAGCTCCTCCAGACAAATTGTTTGTTCAGCACTCATCCTGACTTGCTTGCACAATAAATTTGGTCTTTATTAAACATTCATTCTTATTCGTTTACAGGGTAGTTATATGACAATGAATATTCATTCTACACCCATCCTGGTTGGGATCCCATTAATTATTTCTTCATCCCACACTTTTAAATTCATTTTCCCATCACTTTCCAAACCACAAAAAGTTGCACTGGTTAACAACCACTTAATCCACTTCAATTGAAAAAAATCTAAAGCTACAGTATGCCATTGAATCCTTCCTGAAAAATAGGAATGGTCTGGAGGCACCCTAAGTGAATACAATTCAGAAATGTGCACACAGAGCTCCTGTGCTAAACTACCCATTTACATAGGCACCTATGTGCAAAGATTCCATTGCATAAGCATAGCTGCCCTAAACAACAAAGGGAATAGGAAAATATGCACCCATTAGAATTCTGTGTGTACGCTTGACCTCTTTGTATCGGAGCCATATTGTGCCACTCATTCTCCTATGAGTCATGTACTTTGTTCATACCAGCTTTGGAGATTAATGTAAGTGTTATTTTTGTCCACTGCCTAGTTTCAGCCAACTGCTACGGGCTATTGGATTTAGTGACACTGAGCAATTAAGAAAATAAATATTATTGCCTAGAGCACTGTGTTACAGGGCATGCCAAGAAAAAAAAGTTATAAGGTTTTGTTAGATTATAAAGAATCCTAAAGGATGCTGGGAATGGGCCAGAAACCTAAAGCACTAAATAGTATAGAAAAACGATGCCAGATCATTTCATTTTTTCTTTTTTTTTAACCCACCACTTAAAATGTCCTAGTTCAGGACGGCAGAGCTTCTGATTTTCCTAGTGAATGCATTCTGCCAGGCGTCTATTGTGGCTAGGGATGGATGGACCTGTCACTTTCAGTTCTCTGTTTATCTTTTTTTTTCCAATTGTGAATTCAGTTCTCCAGATTTCCACAGCAATTTGGCATTATGATTATGATTATTTTTAAAAATGTAATGAAAATTCATCAGCATTTTAGTGTAGATTTCTCCTAATAAACACAAATTTGTATGCAGTTTTGACTAAAGTACATATTTTTGCAAGTAATTTCCCCTGATATAATGCATTATCGGTATGTTATCTTTCACTAATATATTTCTTTTTGTGCACACTTCCCCATAATATATGCATTTTTGTAAACATTGCTTTGTTGGAGAACTGCATTGCAAAATTCAGATAGGTGTGAATTTCAAAACGATTTCAGAAAGTGATAATTCAGTAGATTTGTCTAGTAAAGAAAATGCCACAGTCTACTGCATCTGGTCCAGCTGACTCCTTCTGAATTAGGCCCTGGAACATAATAAAACTTGAAAACAATGACACATGAAAACAAAGTAAGATGCCTAAACATGCTCAGTGTTTTGTTTATATAATCAGTTGATCTCTCAGGAAATATTCATCCAGGTCTAACCTTGTGCCATCACAACAAATATATTTTTATTAGTACTTATGAACATTTAAAACTCTTTACAATCACAAAATCTATTATCAGTTAAGAAAAATAAGTCTTTTACCAAATCACTTGGGACTGAACCTGGGACCTTCAGCTTTTCATTACTAAGGAGGGTGGTTGGCTGCAGAAGTTCTGTTAACTGGACTTCTACCAAAAGCTGTCTGTATGATCCTTATTGTAGGAATGTTTTGTCTGGATAGCACTTGTTGAAAGTTTCAACAAATGAGAACGCGTGTGTGTGTACATGTGCACAGGCACATGTGCTTGTGTTTTTTTGTGGGGAAAGAGAATATTTTCCTCCTGAATATTATTTTTGTTTTCTGACTCCTCCTTCTTCTGGAACAAAGATGCTGAATTGAGTTAAAATTCTGAAAGCTCATTGATGTGCAAAAATGTAATTAAGCACTGGAAGACATTTTTAAATTTTATGTGTTTGGCTGGATGATAGGGGCTGTCAAGCAAATCATTTTAACGGGTTTAGCTCTGTTATTACAGAAAAGCACTGAGACAGCATGTTTTCTTACTAGGGACTTGCCATGAATAATAAAATTCTGTCTTACTTCCCTTATTATCTGTTTTCCTTTCCTGTAGGGGGAATAAGACAGGATTCTAAGCCTCTGCTCATCTAATTAAATTGCATTTCTACTGTATTTTCCATTTTGTAGTGAAATATATCATACAGAAAAGACCCATTCTCATTTTGGCACCACTTCTGAAATACTGGATTTCATTCTGTAATTGATCATTTTTAGTCTTTCATCCATTCTAGATTGAAAAGGATAAAGAACCGGATCTTCTGTCACTGAAATGACAATGCCTTAATCTCCTTTCTCTGCTTGCTATTTGAATAGTAACCTGGGAGCTGCCTTACTGGGAAAACTATGAGTCCATTTAACTTCCTATTCTTACTCAGACTGATTGTAGAAAAGTATATAGGTATACAGAAGAGTAATAATAACTCATTCCTACCAGCCAGTTCCTGTAGTCTAAGCTTTAAGTACATTGCTATCAAGGAGATCTATACCTAATTCACAAATGACCCCACACTTGTGTGAGCTTCAGACTTTCCTAAGTAATCATTATGTGTGCTTGGAATCTACAGATCTTGAATGCAGTCTCAGAAAAGTCTGAGAGAAGGGTAAAGTGAATAAGTCAGCCTGTTTTGCTCACACAAAATCCAGTGTCAACGTCATTATCCCACGGGGTTTTGGATGGAGGCAAACTGTTTTGTATAGCATCCAAAAGTATGATAAGGGTGGTATTAACTTGGCTTGACACTGGAATGCAACACACACACACATTAGCTCATGGATCAAATGGGAATTGAGATGTGTGTGTGTGTGTGTGTGTGTGCGCGCATGTGTGTGTAAATAAAAGTAAATAGCAAAGACAAACCAACCAACCAGACATTCTTAAATGAAAAATTGTAGCAGAAGTGTTAAATGAGAAGAGGACTATGCCTTGTCTGATCAGGACTCATGAGTACTGGGTCTGCCAATAGCATTTAGTGGAAGTCCCCTACCCTTATTTCCAAAGGGAATGTTGTTTTGGACTTTGAAAGTTGAGAGGTTACAGCTGTGTAAAGGACTGTGTGCATGGACAGAATCCATACAGGGGCCTTCTTGTATGGTAGACGTTACTACCTTGATTCTGCCCATAGCAGTTAAAGCACAACTGTTCACATCATTGAGCATCCCTGCTCCAATTCTTATAGTTGTGCACTGTATCCCCCCCAATATCAGGACAAGTAACTCTGGGACAAATTCCACATGTTGTGTGTCCTGCCTTTTTCCAACCATCTATTCCTTTCCTTGTCCACAGCTGTTGCCCTGTGAAAAGGGAGAGGCAGACACAGGAAGCCACTGGCTCTCTGTAAGACCACCCATTGGCAAACACAGCCTTAGAGGAAGCAAACAAAGCAAAGCTAATCTGTGTGTCATGCAAAGTCTTTGGTGAGGTTGGGGAAGGGAGATTGTTGTTGCTGTCGTTCTGCCATTTATTTATGCATGGTAATCTAGGAAAACATGTTCTCCTGAACAAACTCAGAAGGTATAACTATCATTTAAAACAAGGCTGTGAAAAGCTCTGGAGTAGCTTAGAAATGTTTTCCCCTACTGTTAAGTAAATACAAGCAACAGAGCTGCTAGCATAATTGCAAAAGGTCAACATTTTCATGACCTATCACAGGTGACTCTAAGGCCCTGTTCTAAAAAACAACAGATGGTAATGAAACTCTGCCTGGGATGCACTACTTCAGGCTGCAAAAAGAGCTCACATCATTTAGTAGGAAAGACTTGGAGCAGTAGATCTCTTGCTTTGCATTCAAAAGATGTCAGGTCTTTTGACCTGGTATCTCCAGGTAGGACTGCCAAAGACTCCAGTCTGAATCCCTACATTCAGGGCCAGTGTATTTGCGTACCACATTTTCTACAAATACATCGGTGCCCAAAGCATTTTACAGGATAGACAACTGAAATGCCATAACTGTGATTTGAATACATTGCAATACAGCATGATAAATCCATCATTTAATTCAAAACAGTGGCAAATGTTTAAATGAACATAAAACATACCAGTTGGTCAGTTAGCAATATCCAATGCCAGTAATATTACAGTGGTACCTCAGGTTAGGAAATTAATTTGTTCTGAAGGTCTGTTCTTAACCTGAAACTGTTCTTAACCTGAAGCACCACTTTAGCTAATGGGGCCTCCCACTGCCGCTGCGCCGCCAGCACACGATTTCTGTTCTCATCCTGAAGCAAAGTTCTTAACCCGAGGTAATATTTCTGGGTTAGCAAAGTCTGTAACCTGAAGTGTCTGTAACCCGAGGTACCACTGTATTATAATACCCACAGTATCCAATGCATTCCAGTGGTTCATTATGAGACCTAAGAGATCTCACTCATATGAAACTCAAGGAAAAAGACGAAAAGATAAAGCAAAATAACCACTAGGTTCTTCAGGCAGCCCACCACTACAGTAAATACCATTCTCTCACCTGGGCCTCAAATTTTGGTCCTAAAGGTGCACACTCATCCTTCCGGCAACTCCCCTATTGGCTGACTCTAGAAAGCAGAGCACCAAGAGAGGCAAGATGTCCCCATTAAAGGTTATGCTTCTAAAGAGAGCATAAAAGCATTTGCATACTGACAGAGCCATTGTCTGCTGGTTTAGACAATACTGAGCTAGAGATACTCTGGCCAAATTCTGTGCGACTGCCATAAAACTTAGGGAACAAGTTGTGCTACCAAAATGATTAAGGTTTTAAATAATAATTTTAGGTTATATTTTAGTGATCAAGATTTAATATATTTTTTTAACTGCCGCTATATCTGAATTGTCTCTGTTATACCCAATTGCAATTCAATGTATTCCTGTTGTGTTTTATGATTTTCCTGATATTGTAAGTGTCCTGGAACTGGTCTGTGACTGTAATAATAAAATTCTATTCTATTCTGAGCTAGAGAGACCAGTGACATAATTCAGTATCTGTGAATCCTAAGAGCCCTACTCCACAATCTTCCACACAAAAGGAAGCCTTAAGATATATAAACAAATAATGCCAATAATCTTGTGTGTGTGCTTGTGTGCATACGTGTTTACTGTTAGAGGAAGTCAAGTACCTCCCAGCAGATGGGAAAATTTGCTCCAATGTGCTCAGTGATCTCTTAGAGTTTAGTTTCAATGAATTTCTGTATGAGAATGTGGTTAATACAGTTTAGTTTTAGCTGGAGTCGGGGTGCTGTCCCTAGTGGAGTGGAATCACTCGTGTTTGCTTTTCCTTTGACTGAAAATGTTTCTCATATTACGTTTTTGTGTATTCCATGATGCAACAATCATACAGTTCAGCCGACATTTTCCTTTAGGTTAGCTTGATACGAGTCTAAATGCTACGGAAACTTCCTGTCACTGTCCTGACATTTAACAGTGTAAGCAAAGTCCTACATTAAAATTAGGCCACTTCCTCAGGGCAAATGTGGGGGAGGGAGTTATCTAGATAGAGAGTGCTGAGTGCTCACTTCTTTAAAGAACCCTGGCATGGATTTGTTGAATATTTTGGACCTTATGTGGAAAATTGCATCTTAATGAGGAACTTGAAAGGACACTTCTGTGTTGAGTACATTTTATAGCTAAAATAATGTAGCTATGACAACATGTTCCTTGACAATGGAAAAATTAACACATTTCACATTTGCTTTAGTTATTTATTTTTTAGTAGATTTTCTTTCAGCTGTCTCATTCCGAGGTCTTGCGGTAGGGTTATACATAAAAATGTGCAGAGAAGTAGGCAGGGATAGAAATAAGCAGGGAAGGTCTGTGGCTCAGTGATAGAGCACATGCTTAGATTTGGAAAAGACCCCTGTTTGGAATACTGGGGAGCTGATTCCGATCAATGGAGACTATACAGAGCAAGATGAACCAGAATAAGGCTGCTTCTGCCTATGTCCCTGTCAGGGAACTGCCATCAGCTCAGAGACAAGAGATGGAAGGGCAGTTGTGTTATAGAGAGCCTCCGAAAATCTTGCGAAGCAGTTCCTCTTCCGGCGAGGAGGAAAGCCCTACCTCCAGTGGAGAAGAAGCACAGGGGCAAGGGGATGCTAGGGAGAGCCTTAACATTGAGCCTGAGCAAGCCAGAGAGGCAGAAAGCATGCCCTTGCCAGAGCCCATTCTGCGCAGTAGTTTTTGGCACAGGGAGGGTCGGAAAAGGCTGGGGGTGACAGGACTTTTATGCTGGGGCCTCCCAGCATACACAAACCGACCACTCCCAGATTCTGCTAGCGATTGAGACAGACATGAACTTACTACACTCTTCACTGTAAATAGTTTGCACCAAGAATAAAGCCTGTAAATGACAGGTCAGAGTCCTGCCTGGTTACTCTCGAGCAACCACCATAGCCACTGAGAGTCCCAATTAAAATGTTAGGCAAATAGCTAAGCCTAACAAGTATAAACAAGTCATCTCAAACTGTTCTGAAAGATACTCAGATTTGAGCTTGACTCTGCATGGGGCAAGAGGTGCAATGCATTTTCACACATGTGACTAAACCACCTTTGACCTCTTTCACTACTATTGTATGCATGTGAATGATGTTAAGAGAACTTTTTTTCAACACCACAGCTACATTTTAGTCAGCTACAGTTCTGCATTTGCTTGAAACAAGCCAGGGAAAGGGGGAGAAATGCATAAAAAGACCCTAAATTACAACCCAGTGTGCTGAAGTAGATACTCATTGGACTTCAAATATTGGACTACAGCATCCTGGAGTCAAATCTGTGCTAGTCACACTCAGCATAATGCTTCTGGGTTAAAATGGGGAGGAGACACGATATATACTGCTCTGAGCCCCTTTGAAGCAGTGATGTAAATAAATGGTCAATGCACAAAATAGTAATCAAAGCTAGTGCCCTCTGTTCAATGCCACTGAAATCTTCTCTAAGTTAAAATTTATTTTTTCACATACACAGACAGCAGATGGTTCTGCAGCTAGTTATATAGCTGCTGAGAAATGAAATGTGCAGTGTCACTGCCCAGTGGAGATAGCAGCTACCGTTAAATGGTGTGCTACTCAAGCATTTCTCATTAGCTGTATGTCCCACTGGACTGAAAGGCATTGGAGAATTCTTATATCCTTAAATGGCAGCATGATGTTAATCTAGCAGAAATGGATGAAGGTGATGAAATGGCAGGGAAACAAATTGAAGATTTATTTTAAAATATTGTCAGCAGCAGAGTGTATGTTAATTCTCCCTCTCCCTTCTTTGTTTATTGCACAGGTTGATTCATCATGCTGGAGTTAACTGGAAGGAGCCACCGTGCCAGCGTAGCAGAGTAAATGTTGAACATCTTGCCACTTCTGATTCTTGGATTGTGATATCAGCACCAAAATAGAAGCAGACCCAAGGGATGGGCTTTAAGCAAAAGAACTCCCTTGCTTTTTGTGCCACGGGGATCTGTCTATGGTCGTTCTGCTGATACACATACAACACTCATTTTGGGGGCTTCTTTCTGCCTTGGCAAGATTGTTTTTGCCCCTTATTTTATTTTCCTTGGTCAACTCCTCCCTCCCCTCCCCCCCACTTGCACACTCCCCTCCCTCCTCACTTTTTCCCGCTTTCCCGACTAATTTGATTCTCCATCTGGGTGTGGAAGACAGAGGCCTGCGAATGTTGATGTAAATCATGTCAAGGCCAATGGGACTCTTATGGCTGCCTTTGATCTTTACTCCTGTTTGTGTCATGTTGAATTCTAATTTCCTCTTCTGGATAACTGCTCTAGCGATACGGTTTACGCTTATCGATGGACAAGCACAATACCCAGTCGTAACCACGAATTATGGCAAAATACGTGGTGTAAGAACACCTTTGCCCAATGAAATACTTGGTCCTGTGGAGCAATACTTGGGAGTCCCTTATGCTTCTCCTCCAACTGGGGAAAGACGATTCCAGCCCCCGGAGCCTCCTTCCTCCTGGACCGGCACACGGAATGCCACACAATTTGCTGCTGTCTGCCCACAGTATCTGGATGAGAGATCACTGCTCAACGACATGCTGCCTGTTTGGTTTACTGCCAACTTGGATACTGTGATGACGTATGTTCAAGATCAAAACGAAGACTGCCTGTATCTGAATATTTATGTGCCCACTGAGGATGGTAAGTACATTATTCAGCCATAAGCCGGCCAACTAGCCTGCCTACTACAAATAAGTGAGACTAGGGTATTCGACTGTAGAACATGCTGTAGTCACCTTTCAGCTTTCTCCTTGACTCTTGTTAGACAAAAATGTTATAAAACACAGTAGCTTGTTTATATTAATGCTGATGTGTGTGTCGGCTGTGCATATTTTGCTATCAGAATGCAATTCTATTTTCAGATGTATATCAATCCCCACCACAATGGTTGTTCATGGAGGAAAAGTCAATAAATACTAATAAGAAAAAGAAGAACAACATTAAACCCATTCAAATAGGAAATGAGTTGCTTTGATTATTAGTGTATTATATAGGCCCTCTGAAGAGAAAATAGGTATAGTGTATTTTATTTTGTAGAAGACTTCTGAAATGTCATTGTTTATGTAGGAACTCGTTATACTTCACATTTCTTCGAACTTGTTTGATGAAGGTGTTTGCAGTATAAAGACCTCATCATTTTTAGAAGATTCGCCATTTTAATAATGCTGTACATATATCATTCATGCTGGCAATAAAAATGGGTTAGTCAACAGCTATTGCACAGCAATGAGGAGTCACCATCATTTCTGCCCCAACCCCCACCTTCTGGAACATCCTTCTCTAATAATTTCTCTGTTGATACCTTTTATTGCAAATCTTAATGACATACTTTTCCTGTAACAGGAACAATCTTTTAAACAACATTTTTCTGTAACATACTAACAATGTACTTTGAAAAAGACACCATCGGAGGTATTGATTTCTGGCTTGCAGGCCATGCCTTATTCGAAAAATAACTTGCTGGTTCTACTTCACAGAATAATGGAGAATTGTACTACGTAACAATGTTGGTAAACACTCCAAAGCAGACCATTTCTGTTAATGTCTAATTTTAATAACTGTATGATTTGTCCCCAGTCTTGTAACCTGTGCCAATGTAGGTATGGAAGACTGATTGCCATTAAGCGCTTCATTTTCAATAGCTAAACACTTATATATGTTTTTGAGTATCCAAACTGTTGTAATTCCGTTGCTTTGACTGCTGCTTGGATCCAAGTACAAGTATTGTTGCTGGCTTAATCATTTTTCACTTCAGACGTGGAAATGTAGAAAGTGTAGTAGATGGAATACAATATAGGACACTTAAGCCACCACAAATCATTCTCCCCCACATCAAGGGTGGAGATCCTACAGCTCTAATGGACTTCAGAATAACGTCCTTCAAGCTGCCACCTGCTTCTTCTGTCACACTGCAGCACAGCAAAAACATTTGTATCAAACTGAGATCCTCCTCTCACTTTACCTCGGAAAAAGTCAGTGCATTGATCTCCCACAGGTCATCTTGCTCGGCAATGTTTCCTCTGTGCTGGCAGTAATCTAGGATCCTGGGGTTTTCATGGGTTACGGGGAGCTCCGAGGTAAGGTATGAGACAGCCTTAGTTTAAATGACCTAGCCAAATTGCAGCTAGCTTGGTGGGAGAACAGCAGGGAAGAGTTCAGTGCAGTTTCTCTGTTCCTCTGGTTCAGAGAGAAGGCTGCAGCATAGACTTTCTGTCTCCCTACTTTTCTTTTGCATGTTAAAACAAAGGAGATCTCACCTATCTGTTCTTGAACATGTAGGAATTCAAATAAGTGCCAGGGTTTCTCCTTTTACTTCATTATGCAAAAAAGCTCCATGACATGGTGTACACAATGCAGGGTGCTACACTGTAGGGAGCAGAGATGTGGTCCTCTACCGATGACATTGGACTCCTACTCCCATCAACCACAGCCATCACAGCCAATTTTCAAAGAAGATGGAAATTGTAGCCCAATAATATCTGGAGCGCCAAAGGTTCTCTGCTGGTGACCTGTCAAGCTCCCTGTATGCATTTGAATGCTCATCAGAAGCACTCTTTGTAGAGCAACTCCTGGTTGATACTTCATCCTGAAGTTTTCCCCCTATGAACTCTGTGCACAGCTTTAGACCAAATTTCTTATTATTATTTGGAATGGGAAACTTTCATATCATTAGTGGCATATGATTTTGGAAAATATGATCTAGGACAATGCTTAATCACAACTAATCTGGAAAGCTCCTGTTTGTAGGTAACTAGAAGGAAATATTTAAAAGTATGAGTATTGTGTGCAGGTGGGGGAGGGGATTCAATGCAAATTTTAAAAGGGATACATATATTTTTCCTATGTTGTCCTTGCAGGAAATCTGATGGCAGATTGATTCAGTTCCTTCTTGGTAACTTGAAATCTCTGAGCTAAGCCCTTTGTAAAGTAATTAGCATGACAGTTTTGTTCTAAAGAGCAGCAAACTAATTCAAGTAACAACAGCTTGGGCATGTAACAAAAGTGTTTTAACACCAGCTGTTGTTGTTTTTCCTGAACATGTATGCCTGGGGGAAAAATATTCCTTCCAAAGCTTGCTTCATGCACTTTTAATTAAGAGGTGACCCCACAGAATTTATTCTCTCTCCCACCTTCTTCTTCCTCTTGCCATGAACAATCACTGAAATTTTTGCAAGGTTGTACTTACTCAAGAAACCAACAGAGGGCTCTTCAAGACTTTGAGATGCAGGTGATCCGTGATGGGAGCTTGAGAGCTTTCCAAATGATTGGTTTCCTAGTTCTGGGAATTCCTTCTTTGTAGCAGGCAACAGCTTTTTACTTTGTTAAGTATGGGGGAGGCAATTAGAGGTGTGCAAAAGTATTAAGAGTAGGGCAGCTGAATGTTTGATTCAGGCATATTTTAAACTAATGACTCATCTTTAATTTATCAGGTGATATCCAGCATTAAACGTACTCAGAGTAGACTTGTTGAAACCAAGTTCATAGCTTTTAACGGGTTGACTCCATTCTTTCTCTTTTTGGAGTGCAGAAGGGACCATGCAGTAAGGGCACAATTTGGGGAGCAGCTTTAAGGACAGAAATTGTGGGGAAATGACAGAGGCCATTGTACAATGACAAAAGTAATTGTAATTACTACAAATGGGTAAAAGGGACACGGGTGGCGCTGTGGTGTAAACCACTGAGCCTTGGGCTTGCACACTGATTGCTGGACTGTCCGTGGGCCGGATTGAGAAGGTGATTGGGCTGCATCCGGCCCCCAGGCCTTAGTTTGCCTACCCATGCGGCTTGCTGATCAGAAGGTCGTGGTTTGAATCCCCGCGATGGGGTGAGCTCCCGCTGTTCGGTCCCAGCTCCTGCCAACCTAGCAGTTCAAAAGCACATCAAAGTGCAAGTAGATAAATAGGTGGCGGGAAGGAAAATGGTATTTCCATGTGCTGCTCTGGTTTCGCCAGAAGTGGCTTAGTCATGCTGGCCACATGACCCGGAAACACTGCGGACAAACATTGGCTCCCTTGGCCAATAAAACGAGATGAGCACTGCAACCCCAGAGTCGTTCACGACTGGGGTCAGGGGTCCTTTACCTTTACCTTTTACAAATGGGTAATGTGCCCCATCATCCATGAAGGTGTGGGAGAGGAGGGAGATATGACATGAAACAGCTTTTCTGTTCTGCAGGTTTCTCTGTTTCCTAGTCCTTCACCATACTCGGTTTGGAGCTGTGTATCTTTGTGTTGTTTGTTTGTTTTCCTTTTATATGTTTATATAATAATGAGAGGGTAAACTGTGCTTAATTTATGGGCAATAGCGTTCTGTGTGGCATGACATCCTTTTTGGTCTTTCTCTCTCCATCTGATCTTTTAAAATATATCAGGCAAAATTGGTATTGTGCATTGAAAAAGCTATGACAGTAACATTCAGCTGGAGTAGCTTGAGAGGGATTATTCGGAGTCAGGAGAACACTACGTATAGGGGAAGAGATATCTAAAATAAACTGAAGGATCCAAGATGTCTCACTTACTTTCTGGTCAGATACCATGACACTATGGTCAGGACTTTGGCCTGCTGTTACACAAAATGAAGAAGAGAGAGAACTGCTGGGGGAGGAAACAAAAGGACAAGTGCAACTTTTTCACTCCCAACAGCAGCTCGATATACCATTCTCGTAGATTACTGGTGATATCAGGCAATATTGCTGCTTTGGGACAGATTGTAAATAATTCCTCACAGATCTCTAGCCCAATGGTTGTCATTAATTTGATTTGAACTGATTTTAGAATGAATTGATTTTAGAATACTGTATTATTTTACTGTTGTTAGCTGCTCTGAGCCCGGCTTCAGCTGGGGAGGGTGGAATATAAATAAATTTATTATTATTATTATTATTATTATTATTATTATTATTATTATTAAGTGAATATAGAAGCACTGGTGTGATCACCTTTCCTTTGTCTGATGCCAGTCTATTCTCTTCCTCATCTCTCCTTGTTGTTATGCAAAATACTTTGTTGCATTTTACAGTCAATTGAAAATAGAAAAAGACCCTGCAATCCTACTTTTGTGACTCCGGAAGCTAAGGACAAATTAACACTATTGAAGAACCTGTGACCTCCTTTTGCCTCCACAATATGCATCTGTCTATAGACCACATATTTGGATGCTTGGCATATTGACCCAATGAGAAAGCTGCTTCTTTCAACTGAGAAAATACAACTATGCATTGATAGTTATTGTATTTTCTGTCCAGTTATTCTACATGGAAGGATGCTGTCACCTTTTTATCTGCACTTTGGATTTGGCTGCCAGAATCTTTGACCCTATGAGACTCCTTTTTCCCCTCAGGGTGGACAGTTCTCTCTTTCCCATAATAGCCTTCTTGCTTTGGAGAGTTGCCTGAGCTTCTGTTTATAGTGTGGTGTCCTCTATATGTCACAGCAGAGTAGATTCACCCTCCCAGATGTAATCTGCTTTATCATTTTCACCTCAGCTGACTCTGGATTTAGTGTTTCTGTACACTGCACTCTGGCAACAAAACGCTTAGTCATTTGAGCCCTGGCGCAGGCCTTCAGATAAATTATTTAACAATGGCCTCAACCTTACTTAACAATCTGCAGTGTGAAATTTCTATAACCTAAATTGCAAAGCATAGAATGAATGGGGTCAATAATAATAGGAATTATTAACTCATCCAGGATCACCCGACAGTGTGTTCAGATGAATGAAAAAAACTGCTTCAGGCATGGGCCTGGAGAACAGTAGCTATTATTTTATTTTCATCCTGCTCTTTCCCTAAGGAGTTTAAACAGGTGGTCGTTGTGCTCCTCTGCCCATTTAATCCTCATGTAAGGTAAGGTTAGCGGAGAAATAGTGACCTAGTCTGAGCCAGATTGGTAACCATGTACATTGCTCTGGCTTTCATTCTTTTTAAAATATAAGATGCTTTTTATTCTTCTTTTAAACAAACCAAAGTTAGATCTGAGGGATGGCTATTTTTATTTTTTTAATTTTTTTACATTTTTGTTAGTTTAGTCAATGAATTTATCCATAGTTTTAACTTGATAGATCTTCCAATGCCCAAATGCCACAATCAAAACAATTTTTTTCCCCCTTCCAGTAGCACCTTAAAGACCAACTAAGTTAGTTCTTGGTATGAGCTTTCGTGTGCATGCACACTTCTTCATATACACTGTGTATCTGAAGAAGTGTGCATGCACACGAAAGCACATACCAAGAACTAACTTAGTTGGTCTTTAAGGTGCTGTGTATCTGAAGAAGTGTGCATGCACACGAAAGCTCATACCAAGAACTAACTTAGTTGGTCTTTAAGGTGCTACTGGAAGGAAAAAAAATTTTTTGTTTTGACTATGGCAGACCAACACGGCTACCTATCTGTAACAAATGCCACAAGTTCAACCTTTAGTCACCCACCGTGGATGGTTGCTTCATTGTCAGGAGAATCATCTTCATTTTACTTGGAAGGCTCCTATATTACTAGGTGCTCTGCAATAGCATTTTAGAAGCTAATTCCCTGGCCACAGGTACATAATCTTACCCCTGTCACTACAATGTGGGAAAAGCCATAGCTCAGTGGTAGAGCACTGTATGCCATGTATGCAGACGGTCCCAGGTTCGGTCTCAGGAATGAAACCCTGCAGAGCTGCTGCCAGTCAGAACAGGCATTACTTGAGCTAGAAGGACTAATGCTCAGACTCAGTATAAGGCAGATTCCTATATTCTTAACTGGAAGTTTAAGGCAGTAGGTGAAAAAGCCCCAAAGGAAACAGGAACAACCACAATGTCCCAAAATCTACAAGATCTTTAAAGTGCATATAAAAGAAAATGCAATGTTTTAAATAGCGTATTGGGGGGGGGGGGAGAGAATAAAGGTAAGAGGAATGTTGGCTATTCAGAGAAGGGAGTTGCAAATCAGAGGAAGAACCCAAAATGAATCTCCAAAGATGCCAAGAAATAGAAGATCTAGGCAAGAAGATTAGTTGAGCAAATCATGCATAATATTTCTCATCTTTCTCTTGTCTTGTATCGGCCGTTTCATTTCAGTCTTACGAGAATGCCTCTGCTATATAAAGCTTCTTCCCTCAGTCTCTGAACCTGTCCCAAATTGGACTCTACTAAAATAAAATATAATTTAGTTCCCAGTAATAGTGCTCCAAACTAGCGTAGAAGCTCTGCACCTGCCATTATAGAGATGAGGCATGTGAGAAGGTTCTCTCAGGGATGGAGTAGAATTCAGCTGTCTTGCTGAATTTGTAATAAAAAGAGGAAATGTTTTACTTCTTCTTACCACATGGATATTTTATGATGCATCCCTTTCTCTTAGGGATCAATGATACATACATATAGTTTTGTGCAACATTTTTTAAAAAACTAAAAGCTGCACAAGGATGCAAACTTGAGTGCAGCACTAGCTGGGGAAGGGACTGCTCATTTCCCCCCTCTTTTTCCTCCTTGCCATTTTTAACCTCTTCCTTGGGAGCAAAGCTGCAGGTTCTACTGTCTTTTCCTTCATGTAAGAATTGATTTGGAGTGAGAAACAGTTCAGGAGAAAGGTGTTAAGCAGCTACTGACCCGCTCAACATTGCAGCTGACCACAGTTCCATGGAACCACACATAACATGTAATCTGGCTGCTAGCAGCAGTGGACTTTTACCTTACTTTGGCACTATCAGAAACCCTGAACAACACAGCACAGTGCATTTTAAAATATGGAATGTCTCCCTTCTTTCCATGTCTCCAATCTGCTCAGTGACTGATGAGGCACTGATGGAGAGGAGGGCTATAGCTTTGATTCTCCATGATCTGACACTTGTAGAAGACTGTTCTACCCTTCCAGACAACGCAGATGAGAGTACTAAGTCAATTGTGGGATACCACAGCTATCAGCTGGATGCTCTACCCAATAGAATCTTAAGAATACTGCTGCTCTATCCCTCCTGGTCATTGCAAAACTTATCTGTAAGATTAATTAAAATGAGCTTCAGTTCAGTTCCTTTACTACAAGGTTTTAGGAGTTAAAACACTGTATGGGGAATTTAGAGATGTGAGTTATAAGTGTGCCTTAGGTGAGCTTTTGCCATTTATTCCTTTTTAGCTCCTAGACTCTCTAGGATTAATGCTTTCAATGCAATTGAAGAGATTCATTTATAACTACACTCAGTTTTGCTTCTTCTTTTTAAAAGGGCTCTCAGTAAGAAACAAATCACTCTGGATATGACAACAGAGGCTAGTTTTGCAGCAACATTTAATTTTGAGAGACCCAGCAAAATCCAAAAAGCAGTGTTATTAAACCTAGGACTAGTGTTTCATTGAAACATGTAAGGGAAAGAGTGAAATGGACAGAGTGAGACTTGATATTGCATTTTCCCACTTGCTTGTATCTGAATAATGAAAAAAAAATTGCCATAATAATACAACTAATTTTTTAAAAAAAACAGCTCAGATAATACAAACTACTGGGTAACTTTTTTCTTCTTTACTTCTTTTTTGCTAAAGGAAGGTGCATGCAGCTCCATGAAAAGCTCTGTACTATTCTCATCAGGTAGGACTTGTGCTATCAGGAGTAGATAGAGCACAACATAATCACATTTCTCAATTACTTCTGCCCATCGGGTACAAATTTCAAAATTGCTTCCCAGCCAACAAAATATCTGCTCATAATAATAACATACAAAATTCTGATTTCCCCACTCCCCACTCCTAAACATAATGTTGCTTTAGATTGGGGAGGGGGATACCCCCCTAAATTCTAAAAATTAATAAATGGTAGAATTTTGATTATTTGGAGAATTGAAGGAGAAGATTGCAGGCCAGTGGGGAAATACAGGCTAAGCTTTTGTTCCAAGCCAGGGCCTCACCTGGAATAGAGGCATTAATATGAAGAAGGTGTTGATGGCCCATCTGAGAGCCTGGGCTGACAGAGGTTGCCAGAGGTGATGGGGTGTGGGTTTGTAGTGGCAGAAAAAAGAGGGTCTTTTAGGAAGGTGTACTGGGAAGAAGGATTGGAAGTGAAAAAGACTGGGATTCATGTTGAGCAGGCTTACAGAAGACTGGCTGGGAAAGATGCCTTGGACTCCAGGGCTGCAAAGCTGTGGAGAAAAGACCCCTCTTGAATAACCATGCTGTAAGATCTGGACTCCTTCCATGCAGATGGAAGGTGTAAATATGTGAACAATTCATATTTCTTAAAGCTACTACAGTCACCATCATGTCTCAATTCTCCAAAGGAGTATAACCCTTGTGTGAGGGCCTGGAACCCCCTGTAATCTTGCTACCACTCAGCAGAGAGTGGGGAGTGGCACCCAACTTCTGTAACCACATTAAAAATATGCAACATGTTAAGGAACCATAGCACACCTGAAACTAACCAACGTTCCATTTTGTCACAACCTGTGATGATTATGTGAAGAGTTTTGGAATGACTGAATGTTCTATTCCTTGATAGATTTCTTCCTCAAGTGACTCTAGTTAGATGCATATAAGTTTTGCTAATGGGCAACTTACAACATTAGAAACAAATTGACATACACTGCATGTTTACACGTGACCCAGTTTCCACATGGTGGCATATCTGTTGCACCAAATTTATTTGTTTTTCAGTATTATTATTTTATGCTAAAACTTTTGGGCAGGTACTGTTCTCTGACATAGTAGAAATCTCTTGATGAGCCAGGAAGTCAGTGAGTTTTCTTGAGCATCTAAGTGTATGCTTTGATTGTCTAGAAGAAATCTAGATGAGGATCTCTCTCCCCTCCCCCCAACAATTTGGAGACGTTCTCTTTCTGAGACGATCCACTCACATGATTGCTGTTCAGCTGGTTTCCCCATGGTTGTTTGTGTCTGTTTTCCGCATCCAAACAATGGAATTGTTTGCTGCGCACTACCATAGAGAATGATGGAAGGAGAAGCTGTTTTGGTCTGGATGCCTAATTATTACCTTTTTATTCTTTATTGTTCCACTAGGTGCTGCACTGTAGTGGCATCTAGTGTCACCATGCGGGCATTTATCAATATAAGAATGGCAGCCCAAAATGGGGACACCCCATATATTCCCATCTGAAAAGAAAGTACCCTGATAAATAGAACTTGCAGTGTCTATTCAAGTAACCAGCCAGATCATATAACCCATATTGATTGTATAAACATATACTTAGAATCCATTTCAAATAGATATAACTATAAACTAAATGGCATGTGACAGCTGTGCGTTTCAGGCATGAGCTTGAGACTTCATAATACAGTGGTACCTCGGGTTACATACGCTTCAGGTTACATACGCTTCAGGTTACAGACTCCGCTAACCCAGAAATATTACCTCGGGTTAAGAACTTTGCTTCAGGATGAGAACTGAAATAGTGCAGCGGTGGTGCAGCAGCAGCAGGAGGCCCCATTAGCTAAAGTGGTGCTTCGGGTTAAGAACAGTTTCGAGTTAAGAACAGACCTCCAGAACGAATTAAGTTCTTAACCCGAGGTACCACTGTATGAGCATATAAGACACTGAAACAAGGTATATGTTGATTGGATGAGAGTTAGCCAATTTAATCCTACGTTGGTGATTTTCAAATGAGAGAGATTCAATGTCCTACCTAGCAACATTGCTTCTGCTCTCTATATGGTTTTTTCTAATGCCCCTATAAATCTCATATGCAAAGCAGCTCTGTTTACTTCTCCTGTCTGGATGGTATGGCAAACCGATCTGGATAGCAGCCTTTCCATTCTTCTAGTTTATATAACATCAAAGGATTTTCCACTTTGACCATAATATTCTTTTAAATATTGGTATTTATACAGGGGCTACTATGGAAGAGACAGTTCTGGCTTTTTTGTTCATTCCTGCCAAATAATAATAATAATAATAATAATAATAATAATAATTTATTAAGAACTACTTAATATGCCATTTAGAAATTATAAAAACCAATTGCACAGACATTAAAAAAATAGCCCCACCCCTTTCATATGGAGCTACAGAATTGGCAGTTACTTCCAAAGTGAATTAAGGTCTCTTATCATAGCTATCCTAATACTTGTAACTCTAACCCTCTCTCTTTTGTCAGTAAATCCTGGATGGACTGCTAAAAAATATGATTAGCATGGAAAGGCCAATACTTTGAAATCTTTAAACTAGTGTGGCGCCCAAATCATGCCAAAGGTAAATTGCTTTGCATTTGAGTCTGTGGAATCAGATTAAATACATTACACTATATCATATGACTCCAGGCTGGCAGAAATAAGCAATGTTGTTATGGAGACAGACCATGAAATTAGGTTTGAAGGAGAAGTCTGAAAGTGAGGGACTCTGTGAGCTAAAAATTAATATTGGCCATTCCTATTCAAATGCAGGTCTTTTGTGAGCTCCCTGAGTGAAGAAATGAACAACATCACTCAGTAAAATGAATGTTAAGCTCAGAGACCTATACAAATAATGTTATTATAGTTTCCTTTTTCAAACTCATATAGCCCTTTTTTGTTTTTGAATACTGCATCAGCTTTCAGCTGTTTTGCTTTGCCTTAAAAACAAACTGTGGAACAGCTAATTGATTGTTGCTGAGCATTTCCCGACTAGCTACATTAGTCAATACTCTTTTTTTCTTAGCCAGTTCTGGAGCCACCACAGCTGAGGCTAAGATGGCATGATAGGTGTGAGGTGAGCTGCTCTGGGAGCCGTAGATCAGGATGGCTTCTGGGGAGTTGCCATGACCTGTCCTGACAATTCCTCTGTGGATTGCAGGGATCACCTGCTACCTGCCTCTGTTTCTCTCCAGTGGAGGCTGGTCCACCTGCCCCATAAACCTCAGTCTGCCCTCAGCCAGCCCACCTGCCTGCCTTCTTTCTTACAAACTG
Source organism: Podarcis filfolensis (assembly GCF_964270895.1). Lineage (NCBI taxonomy): Eukaryota > Metazoa > Chordata > Lepidosauria > Squamata > Lacertidae > Podarcis > Podarcis filfolensis. The sequence continues at coordinate 36,075,986 of NC_139607.1, read as the reverse complement.
CCCAGAGGTGGCACTATCCTCTTTAGAAGTTGCCCTTCTAAAACTCAGAAGGTAAAAGAATGGAGACAAAAGTAGAATTAGTTAGCTCTACCTGTTAGTTGCTGGTTCACCTACTGTTGGTCTCCTTGCCTTCCACCTTACGTGTTCCAATGGGCACTAGCTACTATTAGGCAGTTCTCAAATTCTGAAAGTTTTTATCAGAAGCTTGTAATATGATGTGGGTTCTTGGTGGTTTTTCCTTCTTCTTTAATAAGCATCAAATCCCACAAGGCACACCCAAACTGTTCAATGTGCCTAAGTAGCTCTCTCAATTCCAGCTTCAGCAAAGAAGGTAGGAAGCAAATGGGAGAGAATCTGTGAAGGAACGCAGTGCATGTGAAATTATTCTAACCATCAGCCCCCGTTAATAACAGTGCCTGAAACGTAATGAGAATATGAGGCTGTAGAGCTTGCTTCCTTTCTGCCAGTTCACCCAGAATTGCATAATTTTACCCATTTCTCCATCAGATATTCAGTTGTGCATGTTACATTTCATGTTGGAATAACCAATTATTTGTGTGCCTTGTTTGCACCTAAAATCAAAAACGTTACACTGTGGAATTGTAGATTTGGGGGAGAAGACTGTCAATGATCGCTAGCCATTATGACTAGTTTTCACCTCCACTGTTGGAGGAAGGGTATCTCTGAATGCTAGGTGCTGGGTACCACAGGTGAGGAGTGTGCCATTGTGCTCAGGACCTGCTTTGAGGCTTCCCATAGGCATCTGGTTGGCTACTGTGAAAGCAGGATGCTTGACAAGATGAGCAATTAGTCTTATCCAGCAGGGCTTAATGAGGATGTAAGAGTCTGATTGTTCCAACCAAATTCTGTGAACCGAATACTGTATTATCCAGTCTTGCCTTATTATCCCGTTTTCATTTTAAGAACAATCACATTCTTACATCCTCTTGTCAATAAAGGTATCACAGAAATGTACTACCGAAAAGAAACCAAACGATTAAGTCTAGGTCACAGCTTCCATTAGCACCTGTCTATTTTTAACTGCTTCCAATCAATTCTTCATTTGCTTCAGAGGGGAAGAAAAGACTAGTCCGATGGTCCCAGTATCTTCTTGACTTAGATTACGCATCAATAAAACACATAGGGAGCCATCCGGCAAAAGTTATTTGTGACTCAATTCCTATTTAAATCAATAGAACCTGTTAGTCAAGAGTGAAGCTAGATTGTGTATTTGCTTTTTGCACATATATTTATGTGTTGTTAAAATGGTAGCCATAGGGCTGTGATCCAGATGGGGACCATGATATTGATAGAGCTGATTGTTATTTTTTAATCCTCCCCCCTGCTTGTTATTCTGGAGAAAAAAAAAACACTTTCCCTGAAGCTATTTGTACTATAGCATGGTGGGAAAGAATTGAACTCTGCTCATTCTGTAGTTTCATTGTGGGTTGGGACACTCTTCACACATACAGCTTCTATTTAGTATACAAAGAAATGTGTAAATACACAATTGACATAACTTGCCGTTTGGCTTTCGGTCTTATGCAGTGACTATAAATTCCTCATACATTCCAAGGAGATAAATAGCAGATAGTGTGTACAACACAAAATAAAAGACTGAGTTTCTGATTCCTGTTAAATAATACAATAACTTTAGTTAACATTGCCTTTACCAACCTGGTGTCTTCCATATTTTTTGAACTACAATGCCCATCAGCCTCTGCCAGCATTGGGGACTGATATGAGGTGTAGTCTCAAGCACCTAGTGCTCAAGTAGCCAGTGTGGTGTCCTCCAGATGTTGTTGGACCCCAACTTCCAGACATCAGAGACAATGGCCAAGGATGATGGGAGTTGTAGTCCAACAACTTCTGGGAGTTGGGAGGATGATGGTCAAGGAGTTGGGAGGAGACAATAGCCAAGGATGATGGGAGTTGTAGTCCAACAACAATGGCCAAGGATGATGGGAGTTGTAGTCCAACTACAACTTCTTTAGGGCACCACATTGGCTACCCCTAATCTTGAGGGCACCAGGCTGGTTAAAAACAACCATAGTTCAAATATGCCCCGTTTGAAGAAGTACTTTTGTTTGTCCTGAATCTTCTAGTGTTTAACTTTGCTAGATAACCAAGAGTTCTAGCAGAGACAGATTTAGGACAGTGCAACCAGTTCCACCACACTGCCAAGCCTAGGGAGTGCTGCAACGCATCACAATTATGACGTAGTTAACTGAGCAGAATGGGAGGTGGCAGGAGGTTCAAAACTTTGGCCCCACACAGGGTGTTGCTGAAATTTAAAAGACCAAACTCCACCCCTGGTTTTAGGGTTATGCGTAGAGAGTAGAGCCATATATTTTAGTTAGTATGACTAATTTGATATCTCTCAGTATTTCCCTTGTTCCCATGCTCATCTTCAGATAGTTCCTTTCTTGTGTTTGTGGCTTATTTGCTAAACAATGCTCACCATGCACACTTGTGCCATGTATTGATCAATAAGCTTGATTGTGAAAAAAATGTAGGTGTGCATTAACCTGTTTCAGAATTTAATGTGAATGCAATGAACCTGTATTGACTAGTGGCAGTGACATTGAACTAGCATCCTGCTCTCACTGATATAACATGTTCATTATACGGTCTCAAAAAGCCCCCTGCATGTATATGCATAACTCTTCTTTGTAAGTTTGGGAACTGTGCATTTCCAGTATTCTTTCTGTGTGCGAAAAAAGAGCCCAACATGCATAAAGTTGTACTTCTGGACCTTTTGTCAGACAGTACAGCGAGAGCAGTACTTTGGGAACTATGTGGTTACTGGACTGAAAAGGACTCTTGAAACCTCTCTTTGGGATTTCAGAGTGAGTGGCCAATTCCAATTCAACTTGACATAAAATTTTGATGAGGTACCTAGCTGCAAAATGATTTCAATATTTTAAAAGTGAACAGGATTCTGAAAATGCCATTGTCTTGCTCATCTGCAGCATGACCTTGGCTTTGGAGAATGGATTTACTAGTGTTTTATTTTTCATTCTGTATTTTTCTTTCCCTCCTGCACCAGAAACTTTAATTTAATACTGTATCTCAAAAAGCATTGCAAATCAACTCTCATTTATTAGGAAGTCGATTTAAAATGTGCCATGTGCTCATTTTATACAGATGATGCTTGATTTAAGCATATCTTATTCTCCTTAATTTGGTGAGCTACCAGCAGTTTGGCTTTTCTTCTTTCTGGGTTTTTTGCTGACATATTTTTCCCTGTCAGCTTTTTTCGATTTTCAGCAAGGTTTGTTTCCCTTCTACTGCTTTACCCCTGAGTAGAAAGCAGCACTGATGCATTCATGTTCTTGACATTTCCTTTACTCTTCCTGAGATGTCTTTATAATGATATATTTTAAGAGCCTCTTAGCTGCCTTTCACATTTGGATTTAAATACTTTTTCTTCCTTGCCCATTTCTATGCATACATTATTTGCTTTTGTCTCACATACTTTTAATGATACCATCATCTTCACATTGAGCAAATTCAGATTAGCTCAGTTAGACCACCGGCAACCTGGAGCTTTCCCAGGGCTGCCATATGTCCGGATTGCCTTAAAAAAACCTCAACCATTTTGGGGTGTCCTGGTTTTTACTTTTTGAAATATGGCAACCCTTTCCTGACCTTGCCACTGCCCCACCCTGCTGAGTGCAGCACTACCACCACTGGGGGGCATCGCTGCCTCTCTGCTCTCCCTTCATGCAGGCTGATGTAAAAAAAAGGGACATCTCATAACTACACTCTTGCTTAATCTTTCTCAGCTTCATTTTCCACCTCTAACATAACAGCAGCACTTCTCGAAGCCTCCGGTCCAAAAGTGTGGAATCATTTTATAGGCAGGGATTGGGCCTGCCAACGTTGTTGGACTCCAACACCCATTGGACACAACAGCATGGTCCATTGTTATGGATGATGAGAGTTATAATCCAACAGCATCTAGAGGAACACATGTCCCCTATTCCTGCAGCAAAGGAACAGGTCATATTTTAAAATCTGGCATACATATGTTAAGGTCACCGTTTCTGTGTCAGTTCCTGAATCCCACTTTTGACGTACAAGGGTGTTGGCTTAAGTGTGAAGTCTGACAATTTTAATTTGTTAATTAATTGCATTTATAATCTGGATTTACATAATTCGCACAATTGTTAGGGCAAGAAATGCTCTTTGGGGACATGCAATGTTAGTACATTTGATCTTTATGCCACCAGTGCCAAGGAGATTACAAATGTAGCTGTCAAACTAAGCCACTGCATTTCAGTGTTTTTCCAGCTCCTCTAATACCTCTTCATATTTCCTTTGGTCAAACGTGCTTAGCTTCTTTGATATTATTGCATGCCACCCCAATATCTGAGTGGTGCAAGATTCCAGATGTTCCAGATGCTTACCCAGATTTGTGTTTCCTTTGGAGTGACATACACCAGAGAATGTGGTGTCTTTATGGTATATGGTTTATTTACACACATATACAACCTGAGCCTATGATGGAGAGGTTCACAGCACTACCACCCCAAGAGGCCCTTGCTTTCTCCATAGCTGCAGCCTTGAATTCAAAAAAGAGATCAGGCATCAATCTGATCCTCTCACTTCCCAGCCTGTTGCTTCCCAGTCTCCAGTTTTTCCTTCTCTTTCTAGCTTCAAGCTCCCACCACTCAACCCAACTCTCTCCTCTTTCAACTCTGGCCTTTTTCTTTCTAACTACCAGTGAGTTTGACCTTTATGTGAATATTCCTTAGTCCTTTGTGTCAAAAGATTTAGAAGTCAAAGTTCCACACAGAAGAAATGAAAGCGTTCAGCAATAATGCTGAGGATGATCTGACTAACAGGCCACATCTTGATAAACACGCAAACACAAACACACACACACCTGCATCCCCTCCCCCATATACACTGGTATAATGGAGACAGATGACAGGCATATTTTTCTCTAAAGAGAAAACACAGAGGCATAAATGAAATCTACAATTATTCATAACATTTCTTGACCACCCCAAGCCTGCATTGTTGTGCACTGCTGTTCTGTGCTGCTGTTTTGTGATTTTATTTTTATTTTGTTGTTGTTGGCATACGTATGTCTCAAGAGACAATGGTGTGCACCTCTGAGGGTGAAGCCAAACCTCTGCATTAGTGGGCTGCAAGCCCTGACAGTGTGTATGGAGGTTCTGAGTGGTCCACACGACAAGACCTTCTTCTCGGCCTCACTGATGTGTTCCAAAGGAAAGCAGAGCAATACATTTGACACCAGCTTGGCTGCAGAAATTGCTGGAAGGAGGCATACAATGCACCATGCAACTGTCATAGGAATTCCACTCCAGATTTGCGTAGGGTTTACTCCTTAGCCGTTTCTTCTCCCAGAACTGTCCCGCAAGCCATCAGAATTTTCCTAGAAGGGCTACCTTCTCAGGTTGACGAGCCCCATCTACCCTTTACTTCCCTTTCTAGCACATGCAGAAACTACCTTCCTGATTGTTGGACCCACTGTTGGTGTCATCCACTCAATTTGCTGGAGTGTGTCTTCACTTGTAGGGGAACTCTCTAACTCACAGAGGGTTTGAGACCTATCAGATACCCTCACCTGGTTTAGCTGGCCAGTTGAAGCTGTTTCTTGGGGTATGGCCACTTTCATATGCTGACAGCTTCTCAGAGTTGCAGGTGAGAGCTGAGTGCAGGGCATGGACCAAAGGTGGACAAAGCACCCCAGAAGGAGCATGATGTATACCCCTCCCCTAATACTCCATATACCCCAGTGGACTTGTAAGCGCAAGTAATACATACATAATAAGTTTGTCAGGGAAATATTAGAAAATTCATGAATTATTCTGATTTAGGAATCTGCAATGTCGGGAGATGGCAGAAGACCTGGAAAGTGGCTACTGGGCTTCTCATTTGTTCATAGCAGAGCTAGGTTCTCCACTCCTGTCAGAAACAGGTTGCATTGCCATGGTAGTTGGTAGCTATTATCTGAGGATTCAGCAGCCTTTTCCAAACTCATGACCTCCAGAATTTTTAGGGGGATGATAACTCCCATTAGGAATCATCACCTGGTTGCTAGAAACATTGGATTCCTATTTTTCTATCTATTGCCACAGATCCTATTCTACAAATAAGGATATAGCATTTGAAGCCAGGAGGTATTATGATCCTGATCCTGCTTGTTTGTATGATAAACAAAATGTGTGCACCCATTTAAATTATCATATCCCAATTTAATCTTTACCACGTAGCAAATTCTTTGGATGAATACGCTTCTGCTTCTCTTGACTGAATTTCTATATTTGGATTTACTAACTATCCTTTAAGATCCAAGGTTTAAATTTGCATGCATATTACTAGTTTATAGGCCTCAGGAAAAAAAGGAGCAGTCAACTCAGATATGTTTTCATATTACTTGATTATCACCATCTGGGAAATTACTCAAATCAAATACTTTTGACAACATTGCAGATTAAACTTCAGCCCTGACATCTTTATTGCATGAACACTTAAGCTTTATTGCACATTCATAAAATTTTGTTGTTTTTCTTCCATATTTAAAAGGCGAAAGCAACTGTATTGTCTTGGTTAAAACAGTCTATTATATGATTACATATTTATTTGTTTTTTTGCCTGCTCCAGAAGTGTTAAAACTGCCTGATAGACTGTGAATATAAATTTGTAAAACATCGATTTCCAGATCAACTTGTGTCTGTTCTTCTTGCTTGCTCTCTCTTACTATTTTTTTATTACTATTACTATTCCTTTATAAATCTAATAAATAAATAAATTAAATAACTTCATTTATTCCTCATATTCTTAGTACTTTTCAGGACATACATCCTTTTTGCATATCTTTAATTTACTGACAGTGCAACCCTATACATAGACCTATTCAGAAATTAGCCCCTTTAAGTTCAATGGAACTTACTCCCAGGTAACTGTGTTTGGGATTATAGTCTGATTGTCTTTTTGCAAATACTAAGAAACAATCTAAAAGCACATAGGCCAATAATGCTGGGACAGGAGATGCTATACTTGACATTCAACCATGTCATTTCTGACTTGCATTCTGCAGTGGTGCTGTTCTGGGAATTCTGCATCATGTTATGCCCTTGAACCTTTTGTTCATTTCTTATCTACTTGCTGTTAAGCTTCACTATCTCCACATGCTGGTCTTCTGATCCTGGCTACCTATAAATACTTCCAGAGCACATTCTAGCTCTTGCTCAAACAAAAGGCAAACTCTGGGTCAGCGACTCTTGATCTCCACTCCTGTAATTTCTCCCTGCTGTTCGCCTCTTATCCCGCTTGAGCCTGATTGCTTGCTTTTGTTTCAATTCTTTAATAGCCACTGAGACATCTTTGCTGCAACTATATTGCCTCTTTCACTTTGGCACCATTGTTATTTGTTTCCTCTTCATCTGATAACTTATCACCTTGGTCTAAACCACTGAGCCTCCTGGGCTTGCCAATCGCAATGTCAGCAGTTTGAATCCATGTGACAGGGTGAGCTCCCGTTGCCCTGTCCCAGCTCTTGCCAATCTAGCAGTTCCAAAGCATATGAATGCGAGTAGATAAACAGTTACTGCTGCGGCAGGAAGGTAAATGGCGTTTCCGTGTGCCCTGGCTTCCGTCACAGTGTCCTGTTGCACCAGAAGTGGTTTAGTCATGCTGGCCACATGCTGTCTGTGGACAAACGCCAGCTCCCTTGGCCTGAAAGTAGAGATGAACGCTGCACCTCATAGTCAATTTGACTGGACTTAATCATGCAGGGGTCCTTTACCTTTTACTTTACCTGTTATAAATGTTTTGTATTCCAAGTGGCTCAAGTGTCAACAGTTCTGAGAAGTGCCTTTCATTTACTCACAGCCTGGTGAGCCCATCAAAGCCCTTGGCTGATTTGTGGTGTGGTGTGGCAGCTACCTTGGCCAAGAAGGATGGACAACCCTCCCATGAAATCTCAGGGGCCCCTCCCTTTTATGTGATTTAGCTTGATCTCAGGGTGGGGGAGGATCTCCCTTTAAAAAGACTGGCCACTATCTCTCCCAGCCTCCTACAGCAGGAATATATTTGTAATTGGACATGTAATCAGTTCCAGCTGTATTTTTTTAAGTCACAAAATAGCCAATTGTTTATTGGAACTAAACCCCTTTTAAAAGCTTTTAATACTGGTTAACACTTGTACTTTTATACTTAAATAAGGGAATGGAAAAGAACACTGATAGTTTTTGATAGTTGCAAGAAGAGTTCCATCCATGGCCTACGTTAATATCAGAGTTCATGGTAGTAAAAAGCAAGGACTTTGCCTCTAGGTTTGGGCAGAAATGTGTAGCTATAAATGAGAACTCCTTGCATTGCCTTAGCTTGTATGGTAGATTAAACTAAATACTTCTGTCAAAAGAGCTGTCAATGTGACATGTTTTAATGAGTTCTAAATGCACTTAAAGCATTTTAAATCAGAGGAGCAGTTACCATAGCAGCCACTGTGTCATATGAGAATTAAGAAACCTGTTAAGACTTTCTTTTGCTAATTTGAGATGGGGAACATTAACACACACAAAAGGCCATATTCTTGGCTTGTCATTTCCACAGTCTCTTCACTTTGTAAGATATTGGGGTATGAATATTTGCTTCATTATTTCAACACTATGTTCTGTTTGATTAACAATTTATGTGTAATGCTTTAAAAAATATAGCAATGTAAATTGATTGTCTAAATTTAGCTTCACCAGAAGAACAAAAAGACAAAACAAAAAAGAGTAGCCTGGGAGGAAATCTTCCCTAGCATTCCTCACATATAACCGCAATTGATGAATCCATTAGTTATTTGGATTTCTTAACCTCCCTCTGTAGTTGGCTCAGGGGAATTAGCATAAAAAAATTATAAAGCTTGCCCAAAAGATATAAAATATATTTCTACTTTCCCTTTGCTCTTAGATTTATTTTTTAATGTTTTCCTTCCACTCCCCTCCCCTTAATAGATCACATACTTTTCTGTTTCCCTTGACCTTGCGAGTGCTTTTTATTCTGTGGTTCCTGTTTTTCTTTCACTCATTTCTGAAACTCACTCCTCACTCTCACTTTCCTTCATATGTCTGCCCTTTCTGTGTATCCTTGCCACAGGGGCTTCGAGTTTTAAACCTGAAGCTGCCCTGTCTCTTAATCTTCTTCCAATATCTGTTCTTCCCACTCCTCTTCCCAGTTCTCATTCACCTTGTCACTGCCTCCTTTTCATCAAAACAGTCCTTTTCTCTAGTAAGTCTTAGCTCAAATAGTTTCAGCAGCTTGAAAAAGTGCCTGATTGCAAGTTGGAGTGGGAACTCAAGCGTTGATATCATTGCTGTCCCATCAAGAGTGAGGGCAATGCTCCCATTACTCTGAAGAAGAAGAAGAGTTGGATTTGATATCCTACTTTATCATTACCCTAAGGAGTCTCAAGGGATGCGGGTGGCACTATGGGTTAAACCACAGAGTCTAGGACTTGCCGACCAGAAGGTCAGTTGTTCGAATCCCCACGACGGGGTGAGCTCCCGTTACTCAGTCCCTGCTCCTGCCAACCTAGCAGTTCGAAAGCACGTCAAAGTGCAAGTAGATAAATAGGTACCACTCTGGCGGGAAGGTAAATGGTGTTTCCGTGCGCTGCTCTGGTTCCCCAGAAGCGGCTTAGTCATGCTGGCCTCATGACCTGGAAGCTGTATGCCGGCTCCCTCGGCCAATAAAGCGAGATGGGCGCCACAACCCCAGAGTTGGCTATGACTGGACCTAATGGTCAGGGGTCCCTTTACCTTTAAGGAGTCTCAAAGTGGATAACAATCTCCTTCCCCTTCCTCCCCTACAACAAACACTCTGTGAGGTGAGTGAAGCTGAGAGACTTCAGAGAAGTGTGACTAGCCCAAGGTCACCCTGCAGCTGCATGTGGAGGAGCAGGGAATCGAACCCGGTTCACCAGATTACGAGTCCACTGCTCTTACACCACACTGAATTGGCTTTGTGATGTATGATTGGCTTTGTAATGCCACTGAATGACTATAGTTAGGAAGGAGGGGTAGGAGAAGCCTGGGTGCTGTTCTTTAAATGGCACTAAACCAGTTGAATAAGCTGTGAATTTCAGCAAAATGTGTGTGTGAGTGAGAGAGAGAGAGAGAGAGAGAGAGAGAGAGAGAGAGAGAGAGATTATGAACCTTTCAGCTTCCCCCATCCTGTCCCCAGTGCTAATTTAATGCTGAAAACATTCGCTGGTGAATATTTGGCACAGTACTCATCTCTTATCTACCTGACAGATAACAAACTGTTTGTCAACACTGTATGGATTAATACTTTCTGCTCAATAGCTGGAGCCTTGATTTCCATTTCATAGCAATGCAATTTTGCTAGTGACTGGGAAGGAACATTGGCAGGTGATATGCAACTGAGGTTTTAGTATATATGCACGCATATTCACCATTTTTTCACCAATAGTTTGCAGTGCAGTTTCACTGAAAAACCTGTTGGCTCTTAATTTACTGCACGCTAGAAGTTAGCTTTTATTTAGGAGTCACAGAATTCCATATAAAGCATTATATGGGAAGCGTTATCAACTCTGTGCCTATTTTGCCCACGGGAAAATAAATCAAGAAAGGGAGGTTAAGTGAGTCTAAACATTTTACAGTCTCATGCTGAGTGGACAGCAGGGTTAGCTACACATCCTGCATCTCTTGACTTCCATTCCCTTGTGCAGCTACTACACAGATGGCTTCCTTCTGTATGTTTTTATTTTTACATGAAATAACAAGAAAAGGAAAAGGAAGAAACCATCCATGCAGAGATAGTCTACTACTTTCATATTGCTTCCTTGATCAAGAATCATGGCCTCTAAATAGACATTGAAGTATGGATGCTGTGAGTTGCCTTCAAGGCTGCTTGAACAGAGTTCTACTCTTACAATGAGACACACACAGAGAGAGAGAGGGAGAGAGAGAGAGAGAGAGAGAGAGAGAGAGAGAGAGAGAGAGATTTTCAGAAGGAGCTGATTCACTGGAGCTCAGGTTGACATTCTAAGAAAACAAGGGAGACGTTCATGGTGAGCTCCAGCTCCTCTTTTTCTAGAAAAATAACTCTCTCTCTCTCTCTCTCTCTCTCTCTCTCTCTCTCTCTCTCTCTCCACCATATATCCAAGATGCACTGCTTTTCCATTGAAAGTACACTTGGATATACTTTCAAATGGAGAGGTTATCTGATATGAGGCCGCCACAATGGCAATGGTTTTGGCAGATAGTACAGATAAGAGAGGTGTTATGTACTGAAGTTCACACCCTGGGCCAGCAGGGGGATACTATAGATAGTTTTCACTCAGGTCCGCATATGCAAATAAGGAATTGAAAGTGAATTTCAGTGATTGGATAGTTACAGAAAGTTGTTACTGTTGCTTTGTAGTTGAGCTCTATATAAGCAGGTTGGCTGAACCCTTCAATTAGTTCTGTTCTGGCCTGTGAATAAACAAGAGATGTCTGAAGAATCGCTGTGTCATCTGATATGTTCACCCACAACTTAACAATAAGGAAGGTCATGGAAATGGAAATGGAAGAAGCAATAGTCATGGGGGGAAAACAGATAGGGAGAAATCAAGAAGTAGCAATGGAAGTTATTGGGAAGTTTTCAGAGGCAACTCAGGTGCAGATGGAGAAACTTGAGTGGATCATGTTTCATATTTAATTTCCACAAAGCAGCTTGTGTGGGAAAGATAGGCAAGCTGGGTTTTGCATACCCATCCCATGCAATTTCTTTTTTCAGTGTTATACTAACCATACAAAAACACAACCATGATTTAGTCATCCTTCCTATCCCAGCTGTGGCTACCAAGTAAAATGAGTCCCATAGTTGCCCCAATTTGTATAGTCCAAAGGCACAGGAGGCCACCACCTTGCTGAAGCTAAGCAGATGAGGGTCTGGTCAGTGCCTGGTTGAGAGACCACCTGGGAACTACATCTATATCATCTATATTCTATGGTGGAAGAAAGGAAGGGTTATAAATGAAACAAAATGTATAAATAATGCCTCTGGCACAGGGTAAGCCAGAGATGGAGTATGATGGGCACCAAATGAGAAATGTGGAGAGTATTTGGATTAAAATAACATAAAATATTTCATTGGCTTTGTTTTGATTGTATACTATACTTTGCTGATGTTATAAGCTTTCTTGGGGGTCCCCTAACAGAGCCCAAAAGCACAGCATAAATGCTATAAATAAGTTTTGCTATGCCCAACTTGAGATGTTGATGAGATAACCAGGAGAAGGTATCAGAAAGGCAGCAAATCTCATATTAGGGTTAGAAAATGTATATTGGGAGAGGCCTCGGCACAAAAATGGCAGTGGAGCTGTGAGAACAAATGTGATCACATAGGAAGGAGTGCGTAGAGACCACAGAGTAGAAGACCAAAGACTGAGCCCTGTGAGACTGCTATAGGGAGATGGAGAAATGACAGCTGAGAAAGAAGGAAGAAGAAGAAGAAAAATGCACTTTGATGTAAGGCATTTGCACAGAGCAAGGAATTATTGATAGCTTAGGTATATTTTTTTCTTCTGATCCTAGCTGTGCCTTTCCTTTAAATGCAAGCCCCATTTATACCACATGCAGTGCAAGCAAGCAGGCAAGCACTTCCAGAATTTTAACAAGTGGATATAAATTAATATTGTCACACCAGTGGAAGAAAAAAATTGGAATGGAGAGCACTTGCAGCTTAGACTGATCATACAAATATTGATGGGACATAAAACCAAAAGAATGTGTTTAGTTTTACAGCCATGGTGGTACAAATGTTTTTTATTGCAGGCTGATAGTATTAATTTGCATGGTGAAGGAAAGGTGGGATAAATGCAGTAAATCAATGAATTGGCTTTAAAAAGATATCCATTTTCCTCCAAACAGTTTGCAGCACTTCCCATTTTCTTTTGATCACGCATTTCTACTTAACTTCATAACTCCCCTCTCTATTATTCCTTCTTGCAAAACCCCATCTCTACTGTGCCGCTAAGCATGAATTCCTGATTTCACTTGTCCTTTAAGTTACCTAGCTCAGTGCATAGAACATTTCATGGTCATCTAGAGTGGCTACGTTCTCTGTTAAAAATATTATTGATAGCATCTTATTATGTCACATACAGTTGAATTACTCTCAATTGCTTGAGCAATGATGGCCACCTTTGAGAGTCTGCTTAAGTTGAAGGCGATGTCAAGGAGATAGAAACATTGTTCTTCATTCTGAGGCACCTATGAAGTAGCATTTAGTTATATATCTGTTCAGCTGAAGAGAGGTGTGGCTAGAATAAAATACTATGCCCATCTCAGCAGTGCTTATATCAGGGTTCAGGCACAATTATGCAGTATACAGTCCAAGCGTGCTGGAATTCTAAGCCCAACAAGGTTCTAAGCCATCTATTGGGCTGATGGAGATGATTATGAAGTCAGGGTGTGCCATGCATTTTGCAGAGCTGGTTTCCTAACATTTGGCACAGGCCAGCCATAGACAATAGGCTCCTGCTTTTCTAGATTCACCAGGGCACATTTTGAGGGGTAAAGAATGAAACTGGACTTTCTGCAAGTAATTTTAATGTCAGGACCCTGCAATTGCTCTAGAGGCTTCCATTCCCTTCCCTCATGCATTTCCTTCTGCAGCAAAATTTTGTGAACCATCTTCTAATGCTTGTCCCATCTTATGATTTAAAGTGAATCATGAATAGAGTATTAGTGGGCACGCTGACCATAGTTAAAAATGAAAAGGGAAGGGAATGGATATTCATGTTAGACAGATGAAGGAAAGTAATGGAGTACCTGCTTCCCATATTTTCAATATGATTCACTGCAACTGCATTGGGTTCTTACAGAACTGCTAGACATTTGATTAAGACACAATATCCTTTTGGTACTTAATGAGTGTGCATTTATTTTTACTGATGACTTATGCATTGATTATTTAATTCATTCTAATGACATTAAAAAAACCCAAAAAACTTTAAAATCTGCAATTTTCTGCTTCTTTTCCACTAGTAGTTCCACTGAGATAAATAGAACTGTGAAAAGAGAGGGAGGGGGGACTTGATTCAAGAATGAATTCCCTAGGGAACGTTCATTATTCCATCTTTCCAGTGAAATTGCTTTATGCCATTCTGTGACGATAACAAATGAATATGCAATATTGGAGTGGTGGTGTATATGAATACACAAGTAGCCATTTGCAATAATGAATCCCTCTGGTGCTCTTGCTATTTTTAAGGTGCACTTTAATACTTCTGAATAAATTCCTTCGTTTTAATGTTCAAAACATCACGACAGATTGTAGCAGAACTTTTCCAAGGTGCCATGCCCAAGCAATTAGCAATGGTCTCTACAGAGAGTCTCCACAGCATGGCGGCAGTTCACACAAACCTGCAATCCCCCTGGTAGCTCCACATACTTTTGAGAATCTTTAGTAGGAAACTGTCAGCTATTGTGACCTTCCTGAATTTCCTTTTTTTCATTCTTGGGTAGTTGTGTCTGTTTTTGACTCCATTGGGGTACTTTGGAAAAATATGTGTCTCAGAGTGCATTCTTGGCATTAGTAATAATCAGCTGATGCATATGCTAAAAGACTACATATGGAAACCTTGCCTAATGTAGCACCTTATTTGCAAGGGTTGTGTCGAACTGATTACAAGACACACGGGCCTTGTGGAAGTGAATTTCTATAGGATTTGTGGGATTCCTTCTTTGATATGGACAAGACACTCTTACTGCCTGACTGGCCGTTATTTGATCCTACCAATGTATTTGATTCTTCTTTCCAATTTAGACCTTCATAATATAGACCCCCCTTTTTTTAGTTTGTTCCTAATTGTTATATTGGCCTAGTCTGTGTACATATCCATATTTTTAGAAGGCACATCTACACACCTTTTCATCTTATTAAAAGTATGCCCTACACAGTGGGAAAGGCTTACTGGACCTCTTCAAGTGGGTCTGGGAAAGCTATCACTCCTGAAAATTGGATCCTCCAGAATTTAGACATACTTGAACAAGTTACATCATTGGAATCATACATAATGTTCAGCTCAATGATAAAGTCAATTCAAATTGAGAAAAATACCCTTAAAATACCCTTAAAGCGGTGGTTCCAAAACATTTTTATTCCTTTATTTAATTTCATTTCCCTCCATATTTCTTCCAAGGAACTTGGTGCATATGATTCCTTTTTAAAAAAAATTCTCATAGCAATCTTGTGATGTAGGTTGGGCTGAGAATAATCCCAGGTTACCCAGTGTTGCTGAGAAAGTGGTGAGATCCTTCAGAGCTGACTTAGTGGGATCAGGATTGGAGGCACTGAATCACAATGGCTCTGATTCTATCTCCAGGGTCATTTTCACATAATAGCACTGGGTGATTGTCTTTTAGTCACCTGGCTAAAAGCTGTGCTGTGAAGTGCCACAGTGTACTATCTTAACCCCAGTGCTTTTCAACATCTATAGGAAGTAATGGGAGCATTCATTATCATATCTGTGGCATGGTGTCATCTGAGCAATGATGATATCCAGTTCTACTTCTATAACCTCTGAATCAGGAGAGCCAATGCAAACCCTTGCCCGGTGATTGAACTCTGTGGTGGGCTAGATGAGAGCCAATAAACCAAGTCTGAATCTTGGCAACATGAAAGCACTGTGGGTGAACATTTCCCAAATCCAGATAATTGGTGAATTGCCTAATTTGGATGGGGCAAAAGAAGAGGTTTGTAGTCTGGGGGCTCCTGGGTCCATCATTATCATTAGAAGCCCAGGTGACCTCAATGGCTAGGAGTTCCTTCTACCAGCTTGGGCTGCTAAGACAGCTACAGTCATTTCTGGACCAGGATAGCATGACCACTGTTGCCCATGTGTTTGGTAACCTTCAGGCTCTATGTGCTCTATAGGGCTGCCCTTGAGATGGGTCCAGAAGCTGTAGCTGGTATAAAACGCAACAACTCAACTGCTCATTGGAGTGGGATATTACAAAAACGTTACGCCACTGCTAAGTTTAAGGTGCTGGTTTGGGGACCCAACCAATCACTGTAGGCGAGGGCCTTCTGTGGATACCAGCTTACCAGGAGGTCTGTTCCACACAAAGTAGGAATTGGGCATTTAGTGTGGCACCTACCCTTTGGAGTTGCCTCCTCCTGAACATTAGACAGGAGTTGTCTCTGTGGTCTTTTTTGTGCCTACTGAAGATTTGTCGTCCAATAAGCCTTTTAAGTTGAGATCTTTCCTAGTCTGTATCTGTAGTGGAGTGATTTTTGATAGGTTTTCAATATGTCATTTTTGTATTATCACCTGCTGCTTGCCACCATGAGCTCCTTTGGGAGGAAGAACAGGGTACAAGTTAAATAAACATACAAACAAATATTCAGAACATTGGCCCATTCATCTTACTATTGCTTACACTGTTTGACAGTGGCTCTTAAGGGTTTCAGTTGGTAGTTTCTCCCAGCCCAACTTGGAGATTTCAAGTCCCTTCTGCATGTAAATCAGACGATCTTCCAGTGAACCACAGCTGTAGTATTGTTAGAACTCTACAACTAACAACATAAATTTTGGTAAAAGAGTGTTTTTGTACATCTATTCTTCTCAGTAACACAACAATTTGCAATTTGAGATTCACTAAGAATGTAATTAAACTATGTTCTCAGAATGACCAACTGGACATGTTGACAACAACCTAAGTATGCTATTCCTTTAACTCACTGACAAACTGCGATGTGTGCATTGCATTGCGACGGGTTACATCACTGGTCATGACATGATGTAACCCAACGCAGCATGATGTAAGCGTCGTGATACATTGGAGATTTAAAGAAACAGCAACGTTTCATATTTAAAATTTAGCTTGGGGAATTTCCTTCTGTCCTGTCTTTTTGACCTTAATGATGATCTTTTAAAATATATGCATTATTTGATTGTGTTATTAAAGGAATAATAAACAGTGAAGTGTAGGAAAAATATGGTACAAAATGGTGACAAGTTTGAATGTTCCTGACTTCTACGTGTTTTCTAATGGTTAGCTGACTATAAGGGCAAAAATTGGGGTATCCTGCATTAAACTGATAACTGGTTGTAGCATACTCTGGTCTGGATAGTGGCAATTATTCTTTAGGAATGGCCCAGGCTTGCAGTAGGGTGTTGGATTGTGGCAGGTTTTTATCTTAATGTGGTTTAAATTATTCACCTTGCAGTTAAATATAAGTGATTGCAACTTGGTGGTGAAAAAGTACCCTAAGCATGTTATTCTATGCTCCCTTCATGCATTGAACCCAATAAGACTGCTGTGTATGAGATCAGACTGGAAGTGACACATCTCATCCTTTTGATCCTTCGTATGTCTATTCTGACGCGGGTGGCGCTGTGGTCTAAACCACTGAGCCTTGGGCTTGCCAATTGGAAGGTTGGTGTTTGAATACCCTCGATGGGGTGAGCTCCTGTTGCTTGGTCCCTGCTCCTGCCAACCTAGCAGTTCGAAAGCACATCAGAGTGCAAGTAGATAAATAGGTACCGCTCCGGCGGGAAGGTAAACGGCGTTTCCGTGCGCTGCTCTGGTTTGCCAGAAGTGGCTTAGTCATGCTGGCCACATGACCCGGAAGCTGTACGCCGGCTCCCTTGGCCAATAAAGCGAGATGAGCGCCACAATCCCAGAGTCGGCCACGACTGGACCTAATGGTCAGGGGTCCCTTTACCTTATGTCTATTCTGATGTATTAAAAGTGGCCTGAACTTGCTTAGATAAAGTATTGCACTTCTTAATTAACTTTGGAGTAGCCTCTTGAGTCTAGACTTTTAGCTGTGCTACTTTTGCCCTTCTTGTTTATTCTGGGTTATACAGTTTTTCTGTCTTCCTGCTATGGCCCGTTTAAATATTATCCATGCTGTGTCTAGAATGATTTTTCACTGCAGATTGTGTTTATGAAAGAGAGACTCAAAATAAGATAAGTGGAATCCACAGGGAGAAATTGCAGCAGTTAACATAAAAACTAATCAGATCATGACAAGAGGATTATGGACAGAGGAGTGTGTTTTAAATAGTAAAGGAGAAACCTGCAATATTGGCTTGTAGACTGGATGTTGAGCATAATGAACTGAGCACAACAGTGAAATTGTAAACCTAGGAGCCTGAGCAAAGAGGGAATACCTAAGATTTTCAAACTGATGAAAATTAATTACCCTCGGGTATAAGTAAATGAGTAAGTATATAAGGGACGCGGGTGGCGCTGTGGGTAAAAGCCTCAGCGCCTAGGACTTGCCGATCGAAAGGTCGGTGGTTTGAATCCCCGCGGCGGGGTGCGCTCCCGTCGCTCGGTCCCAGCGCCTGCCAACCTAGCAGTTCGAAAGCACCCCCGGGTGCAACTAGATAAATAGGGACCGCTTACTAGCGGGAAGGTAAACGGCGTTCCGTGTGCTGTGCTGGCTCGCCAGATGCAGCTTGTCACACTGGCCACGTGACCCGGAAATGTCTGCGGACAGCGCTGGCTCCCGGCCACTAGAGTGAGATGAGCGCACAACCCTAGAGTCTGGCAAGACTGGCCCGTATGGGCAGGGGTACCTTTACCTTTACCTTATAAGTAAATGGAAGATTTTCTTTCTTTGCGGTCTAAAAAGACACATTACTGTGAAATTTTGTGGTAAAATTATTTAATACTTCCCATTTCTGGACCTTGCTTTGCAAAGGATTGCACAGATTAATATTACTATGAACTAGTCTTTACAGCAGCCTTTGTTAGCTTGGTGCCCTCCAAATGTTTTGAACTACAACTCTGCACTAGTTCCAACCGGCACAGCCCCAGTTTTATACAATGTACCCTGCCAAATCCATCCGTCATTTTCATGAGCAAAGCCACTGGAAAAAAGTGCTGAAGTAGTTACTGCTAGACTCATCAATAGCAGATTACTGTGGACCACAGGGGATCCTGACACAAGGTGGAAAACCCTGGGGTGATGTAAGTGAAAATATTAAAGAGGAGGAGGTTGAGGTAATGAAAATAAGACACTCAAAAGAACCTGGAAACAAAGGCAGGAAGAAAGTTAAGTGAACACATAAGAACAAAGAACCATTCTGAACTTTGCTGAAGTGTAGTGAGAAAAAGGAGATAAAAACCAAAGGAGATATGTATTAAATTATGGGAGAATAGGGAAATGAATAGTGGCTGACAACTAGCAGTTAGTTAGGGACAGACAAGTCTGCCTATTCCAGGTCAATGGAACTCTTTCGGATGTGTGCACTCATAAGTCTGTTCTGTCTTCTTTCTCTATTAAACTGTAGTTTTAATAAAGCCACATGAAAATTCACATTCAAAGCATATTTTCTAACATATATTTCGCTCACAACGTGCATTTTGAAATGTATTTTTATAGCTTTCTGGGGGAGACTTGCATCAAGGTTCAGGATTCGTGGAAGCAAACAGTGCTATCTGAACCATGTCTACTTAGAAGTAAGTCCTGCTGAAATCAATGGGAGTAAGGTTAGGATTATAGCTAGAATTCTGCTCAGCATATTTGTCCAGAAGGTATGCATCAGATCAGTTCATATTAGAGGCCACATCAAATTTTGAGGGACTGAAAATGGGATGGTGTTTATGAAGAAGAAAGCCAAATTATATTTTGATCATATTAAAGATTTTTGCATACAGGAAAGTCAATGTACGTAGCTTCAGGTGGGGTATCAAAGTACATTTAAGTAAGTAGGAACACAAAGACAGAAACTTTGGCCACCAATACTGTATGGAATCCAGAAACAAATATGACAAAAGCTCAGTTGTGATGGGCTTCAAGGGCTGGCCAGTACTTTGCCCACACTTTGCCATTTCAGTAGGACCCAATCCTCACTACTATGTACCAGCCAGGAATGCATTTTTAAACAAAAAAATGTATTCAGTAGGTTCCAAACTATAATGATGTTAGCCACCTGCATAATGTCAGCTGGTAATGGAGCCCAAAGGGCTGGAGCTGCGGCAGTAAAAGTCTGGTTTCTGGTACAAATTGAGCATACCTCTAGAGCATGTGGTATTCTCAACAACCCCATCTGAGCAGCAAGTTGCCAGACAGGGATACAGGGGGTGAAATGGTTCCTTCAGTAATCTGAGTTAACACCAAAACACAAATGGGAAGTAGAACTGCACAAAGTAGCTCTTGCCTGTGCATAGAATGGAAACATCTGAAAAGCAGGGAGCAGCTTGGGCATGTGCAGCCTTCCATGCAACCTGGAATCCCAATTACTCAGGTGTCCAGATGACAAACAAGGCTGAACATGTGAAGGCTTCACCCCATTTTAGCCATTCACATTCTATGAATGGACACCAGGGGCTGGTTGCGGCCTTGCTGCCTACTTGCAAGTTGGTATTAACCATGAGCAGTATCCCTGGATATGGCTAAAAGTCTTCATATGAATACAGGTCATCATACTGTAAAAGAAATGCAACAGAGAGACTGGAAATGTTTCTTGTGGTGAGTATATAAGCTGAACAGGGAGAACCATGTTGTGTTAAAAGTCAGGTGAAGTGACATCTACTCTCTTCATCTACATTTACCGTGCTTATTGCCTTTGTTGGTGTGATTTACTAGGGAACATCCTTCCACAGTCAGAAAAGCAGACAGGTCCCGGGATCAAATGCAAACTTCCAGGACTCTCTGTGTGGCCCTTGGCACTTTCCCCAGGTGACACGCCTTCTCAGCTCTGCTTTGTGCCTCAAGTGTTTATGCCTGGCTGAAATGTTTCCTTGAGTTCGGATAATGTCTCTTTGTTGCTCGGATGTAGAGAGGTATATGAGAGCATGTATAGAAACTAGCCTAGTGTATAAAGGTAAAAATTGCATTTATTGCCCATTTTTGGTCTCTGGCCTCCATATGCCATTGGCTTATGGATCCTGGAAAATTGTCCAGTTGGAAAATATTGTCTGCTCCTAATGTACGGTAAACTAAACATCCTTTGGATTTGTGGCCCTGATGTTTTACCTCATTAGCTTTCACGGTACCATCTGGTTCAACCCATGTCAACACAACTTTTTTGGCTGGTCTTTCTCTCTCTCTCTCTCTCTCTCTCTCTCTCTGCGTATCCCACTAAATGAGAAAACTCAACATGGCAAAATTATACGCAACAGAAGGGGGAGCCTTATAAAGAATGAATAATGTCACTCATAGTTTAGAGAAATGTCACACCAAGCTTACATGAATCAATTTTTCCCACATGCACCATCTGTGCGAGGGATTGTACATACTGTACTACTCTCTTCCCCTGTGGCTCCCCCCCATAGTCACTCAAGACTGGAAATGGATTTTCCCCAAAGATCTTAGCCCTACGAGAGTTCCTGCATGTTATGTCTCAATATATCCAGATCTATGGGGAATTCTTGATTCTAAATAAGAGCTGTAATACTGTTTCTTACTTCTGTTTTGCTCTCATGGTAAGTAAAATGTTGTATATAACTATGGCAGGTATAATGTGCCTGGAACTGAATGTGTAATCCACACATAGGCCTGAATCTTTCACACTCAGATGATTCTCAGTTAAAAATTAGATGTTTTAAGTTCATTGTTGCTGATGGTGGAAATGTGTATTCAGTGAAACAAATATCCTGACTTCTCTGTGTTGCGTAATATTTTCCATGTGTTAATTCCATCTGTGTTAATTATTTTGTTTGTATTAATAATAATTACATTAAATTCATTTCAAATATTACAGTGATTTTTGTCAGAAGATGAGCTACGTTTGGCATGTCCAAGATGTTGGGTATGCCCAGTAGGATTTTTGACTTTTCCACTCTGAACAGCAACAGACCCAAATTTCTATTTGCCATGTCACAAAAGTGTATACCTCTCCTTGGTGTACAGAATAGTTGTGTAGTTCTTTGGATCCAAACCATAATGACTTGGGAACAGAGACAATGGCACAACTTAGGCAGGCATCTGAAACAGAATTTCATATTCATTTTTCACCACTTATCCCCAATCTTTTAAAATCTTTGCTAATTAAAAAGTCTTATTTGATGAATATTGTACTAAGATAGTGCACTGAAAATTGGACTGTCAACTGAATTACAAAGAATTCATGTATACAGAATGTATTTTTTTCTTATCAATTTTGAATGCAAAATAGGCAATCATTTTAAATAAAATTAATTGCATTGTCACAACATTTGATTTTTTCCTACCAGTTTTTTTCTGATTTGTTGTCTTTCGCATTTATGTTAGTGTGCAATTTGCATCCTTTTTTTCAGATTCAAATTTTGACTTTTTGTGTTACTTTTTTTTCTTTTTTCCACTTTTTGGATAGTTTTTTTTTTCCTTTAAATTTTTGGGAACCTGCTGTTTTTGAATTCTCTTTTTTCCCTTTATTCTCCTGCTCACTCTGATCCCAGGAGCCAACACAAAGAAAAGCGCAGATGATATAACCAGTAATGATCGTGGGGAAGACGAAGGTATTTTTTGTTTTTGTTTTCCCAAAAACTGAAACGTGATATGCATGAACATTAACTTCCCCCCTCCTTTATTTAATCACACACATTTCAGTGTGCTGTTTTATTTTCTTCTTATCTGGAATCAACTTTCCTTTCCACCTGTTTTTTTCTTCTTCCAAAAATAAGACACAAATTAGCATTTAGATGACTGCAATTCCCCTTTGAGATAAGTGTACAGGTTATCTGTAAATATGTGTGAAGTGAGTAACATAAATATTATTTACAACCAAAAATGCTTCCTTATTCCCAGTCCGAATTTTTGCCTAGGAAAAGGGGAAAAAATATGGAATTGAAACCTTGCATGTGTATCTTTTCCTTTATCCTTTTTAGTACATTTTGTAAATTCACCTTCACCTTATCTCCCTCTTTCTCTTCCCCGTATAGTGGATGCAATTACTTTGTCTCCAGTTTCAGTCCCTGCTCCCCTGATATTTCAAAGGAAACTGTTTAATTTCTTTTATTCTTTAAAGCTTTCTTCCTTTGCATGTATCCGGGACAACGTTAACACTACCATTTACTCCCATATTGCTCCCAGGAACATGGTTTGTGTGTTTATATATTATATATAGCACACTAGTGATGCCCATCCTTTTGGGATGTCCATCACTTCCATGTTATTGTAAACATGCACGGAAGCATAATCATGTGGGTATATGTTTTATATATTTATATATATATATAAAGTCTGTGAAGTGTCATGGATACAACTACTTAGGTTGTAGCAACTGCGTTATTCTGGTAGGTGTAAAGGAAGCCTAACTGTGGTGGGGACTTTTTTTTTGGGGGGGGGGGTTGCAGGATTCATTTAAACCCCTGTGGATTATTGGGTGCTTGTTATGCAATGCAAGATTTTTAAAACTTTCCCCATAAGGATGGAGGCAAGTACCTTAATAATATGACATGATGATGTTTCTCTTTCTCTGTTTAATAATAAGCACATACACTATAAGAATACACTATCAGCGTTTGGTTATATTCAGATTAATCACAAACTCTTACGAATTTCAGAGAAAATCTTAATTCACTCCTAAACCTCTTTATTGTTCCACATTTAATAGCAGCTTTAATAACAGACCACTATGCTTTGAACCCTTTTCAGACAAAAATTACACCTAGCTTGCTTCTTAATGTTACACATCCTGACAAAGGTTTGCATAAACAGATGAATTATCTGAGTCTGCCACTTTCATGCATTCTGGATTTCAACCTCACATCCTTGGTGTCTGGTCTTTTCTTAGCTTATTTCACTTCTTTTCTGTGTTTTGGAATTTGACACTATTTCAACTAGCATGGTAACATTTGCCCTTTCTGTTCCCTTCAGAAATCTTTATAGTTATGGTGCGGTCACCTCTTAATCTCCTTCTTTCTCGAGAGTTTAGAATTATGGTGGCTTTTCTGACCTTTTCAAGTACAGCTGCTGAGATCTATGCTTCCTTGTTATTGCAACTGTTCACCTTCTTTTCCATTGCTCTGCTGCTGTAATAATGCCTTTTCAAATAAAGTAATTAGACATTTAGTTCATACACAGCAAATAGATTCTGTCATGCAAGGGCTGAGCTCAGAAATTAGTTTTTCTGTAAAGTACGTCTACCCTCCCTCCCTCCCTCCCTAAGTTTGATTATTTGATTTCTATACCACTTAATATATTAAATAACATTTTCTGTTCCTCTTATGGGGGCAGATCTGAAGGAGGGCTGCCAGTTGCTGCCCCCTATGCTAGAGTCTATATCTTCTATAGGTAAAGGAAGGTATTATATTCCATACTGGTGTCTTGAACAGCACTACAAATGTGATTCTTAGTAGAAAATAGGTGTTTTATTTATCTTTCCAAGGATACGTGAAAATATATTTCTTTCTTAGTTGCAAGTCTGTTGGTTGTTAGCTAGCACATACCTAACACAGGGGCAGACCTTCGCAATATGCTGCCTTGTGCGAGGCCATTTGATGCCATCCCCACAGCCCTCACAGTGCTGGCTTGAGCTGGGCATTGAGAAGGAGATGTGAGGCTCTGACAGGTTCCTAGTGCTCTCCTCGGCTGCATGCTTGGTGCAACCACACCACAAACACTGCCCTAAATCCTCCTCTGCCTACCATGTGTTCTAGAACCAATACAGATACTTTGGTGAATCAACATTTTTCTCCATCAACCTCTGGATTCAAATCAAGGAAATGTGGGAGTATAAAACACCACATACTGGTTTGATAACGAGCGGTAGATTGTGGACTAAAGGGAAATACTATTTCCCATTAACATAGAACTATTAATTGCCCGGCAATTTATTAAATAGAATATGCAACTATCAGCACCAACTAGTTTAGGAGAGCTTTTCTGAAGGGTGGTTGAAAGGTACTGTGGTCCTCCTCCCTACCTCCAAATAAAGTCACTTATATCCACCACTTTTATACATACCTTTGGTTTGCTAAATGGGGGACTCTTCTAATGGGTGAGCAAAATTGGCTGTTCCCAAGATACTACCCTTTTTTTCAGCTGACAAACTGGGGGAAAGCCATTTTGCTTCTGTTTTGGAAATCCCAGTTCAGCCCCACAGATGCTTCTAAAAGTGGTTTCAGTGGCAGGGAGGCTTCTTACAATAATGGGAGGGAAAGGTTACTTCTTTTGGCATCTTTCTCCTCCTCCTTTTTCCGTGAAACATTTTGGTCTTTTTAAGTATTTTGAAGCAAGCAACAGGATGGCAAATTGCGAATGTCATTCCTAGTGGTCCTCTGTTGATTCAATTTAATTAGTTTAGACAAAGCAGAATGCAGATATAAAACTCTTTTTGTCTCCCTAATATCTGTCAAGATATTTTGCCCGAAGATTTTCCCCACCCACTTCACATCTTACTGTGAATGATAATTTTTGGTGGGGTTAGTTTGTTGAATATGCTTCAAGAACTGCAACATTATCAGTTTCAGAAATTGAGGAAGACAGAAAGACATGGGACGGTGCTGCTATTTATGTTAATAAACCTATTAAAAGTTTGCTATTTTAAAATAATGTTTATGTTATAAACCACCTCATAATGACACTTTCTGTACATTACTTACTTCAACTTATGTATTTTGCATGTGAGATTCCTACATTAACTTGAGGCCTAGTATTGTGTGATACATATTCCAAAAGCAACACAGCTCTGTTTCAAGTTGTGATCCAGGTGAGACTCAGCAGATATAGTTCCCCGCCTCCACTACCATTACAGTTGTGCAATGAGAGATGCTGTCACCTATGGTACTTTTGGCCCTTTCCGGGCTTATCTACAAGCCCTATCTCCTTTTTTTATTCTGGTCCTAACTGAAGATAAGCAGACTAGTAGATAAGAAAAATAGATGAAGTGAGAAAATATGCAAAAATTATTAACACTTTGCGGGGGCGGGGATAGGCAACAGTTTTCCTTTAATACTTGTATTACTTTCTTGTGTTTTCCTTACTTGTGTTCTTTTCAGACATACATGATCAGAACAGCAAGAAGCCAGTGATGGTCTACATCCATGGTGGATCATATATGGAAGGTACAGGGAATATTGTTGACGGCAGCATACTGGCCAGCTATGGAAATGTCATTGTTGTAACCATCAACTACAGGCTAGGGGTTCTAGGTAAGTTCCCCCCTTTTTTCTTTCTTAAATCAATGAGCGATAACAGTTCTTCAGAGCCACTTCTGATTTATTTCTCTTAAACCATTTAATGGTTGATACATTCTATATGCTGGTTCATGCTGGAAAATCCCAGTGGGTGCAATGGAAAGATACCCTTCTCCATGCAGTGTTTTCAGAATCTGTGGTTCTAATTTGATGGATGCATTTTATAATGAACTATGCCTATTAGTCTCTTCCATCTTCTGGGAAAGAGCACTGAGGCAAAGCTTTGTATAATCAATTCGATTTCCTTTTAGTCAACTCTTGCCACATTGGTTATTGCTTGTGTTGCTGCGTGAGGTTTTTCAGATAACATATATTAGATTGGAGAAACTGAATTATATTGGTAGGTGATGTTTTTTTCTTGAATGTAACCACTTCTGCTGTTGCCTAAATCACTGGCTGGGTCATGATGGTATGAATTCAAGGCAGCCAAGATAAGTTTTCTTTGTGACTCAGTAACTTCCTTGCCTTGGGCTGGAAACTCCTACAAACACACTCTTATAACAACCTTCCTCGCCAATAGTGAGCTGGTACCAACAAACAATGAAACTGAATATAAAATATAAAATTTGCCAACATATTAGCAGATACATGTGGATTTTGTTTTGTAATGATTTGCTGGGTGGTGAGGAATGCAAACTGTGGCTACTATTTGTTTCAAAATCTCATGCTATATAAAGAATGAGTCACCTGAAGGTTGCCATTATTTTCTCACTGGCACTTGACTGAATTATGCCTGCTTTTAAGCTTCCTCATGAAAGTTAAAGGCTTCTGGTTGTTAAAATGTGGTGAAACATAGACCAGAAAATTAGTTTGCCTTATATTACTTAGCTAATAAAATAGCTATGTTTTTTATTTAAAAAAACTAATTGTTGTCTCAATAATATATTTTTATTCCCCTACTTTTGCAAAAACAACAACAACAAAACCATCAAGCAGGAGTGCTTTTTTAGCTTTCTGTAGTGCATCTTCATTTCCTTAAATGAACCATTACTAAAGCACTGTGATTTTGTCTATCAATAAATAAGGCACTCAACATGGAGTTGGCCATGAAAGCAGTTGGGAATGCAACTGGCTGTGGCCAAATTGCTGACAAGAGCTAAGCATTCAAAAGCATTAGGCCTCTTTTGTTTGGCATGCACTAGTTGAGAGTTTGTTTTCAGGCTCAGTTCAACGTGCTGCTTTTAACCTTTAAGCCCTACATGGCTTAGGACCTGGTTATTTTAAGGACCACAGTATTTTCCTCACATCTGAGCCATTGCTCCAGAACCCTTGATCCTATGAAGGATGGTGGGTAGATACTAGGACTAGAGCCTTTTCTGTTATGGCACCCAACCTTGCAGAATATCCACCTGCGATTCATCATACTCCAACACTTTAATGTTTTACATAGTTAGTTGAAACATGGCTATTTATTAAAGTGTTTGACTAAGTGCCATTTTGGTTTACTTCATTGAATTCCCACTTTGATCCTTACTTTTTACAAATGATTTTATCATTTCTCTAGTCTGTTACATTAATGTTGGTTCATCGTGATTGCCATTGTGGTTTTAGGAGTGTTGCATATGTTATGAAATATTGTATTTTTTTTTAAAGCAGCTTTGAGTGGGATACAAGTTTTTTTAAAAAATAAAATTAAATACATTAAATATATTTCATCCCCTATCCAATACCTACCTCTCAGAAGAATAACAGTGAAATTTTAACTATAGCCACTGAGAAGTAAGTATTGAATCCAATGCGTTTATTCCCAGGTAATGGGGTTAGGATCATGGTCTTGATGTGCTGTTTCTCTCATATGATATTGCGATTAAAATAAAAAAGAATAAGAAAAAATGGTTCAGCTGATGCATTGATGTTGAAGGCTGTAAGGAACAAAAACAAACTGGCATTTGTGAGCCATGTTCATAGTTCCCACTTCTGTGCTTTGTTTGGTAGCATGCGGTTAGTTCTTAAGCAGTGTCTGCTGGGCTAGCCTGGCAGTGGCGATGATCTCTCTTCACACTTGCAGCTTAGCCTGACCAGATGAGAACACCTGGACAGTTCAGGGTTATAAGTACTTGTCTGCAATCTGGCTGTACCACAATTATGCATCTTGGTCAATCTCCACCTTTTGGCTCTCTGGCTGCCCAGCACCTGTATGTGCCTCCTCCATTCCCCTCCTCTGCACTGCTGACATATCCAAGCATATGAGTCAGTTAAGCGCATCATCGAGGGAGGGAGGCAGCTCACCCTTGCTTTAACCTGCCTCCACTTCTTGGAAGTGATGGGTGACACATAACAGCAATTTTAAATGCCACGACCCACCTCCATGCAAAATATCCTTCTGCTACCAAGTCTGTCCTCTGTCCCTGTCCCTTCTCCCACTCAGAGGCATGAGAAAACGTTGGCTCCTTGCCCGTTTCCTGTTCATGTTCCTGATTAATAAACTGGCATCTCCTGTGCATGTTGGACATTAAAAATACCTTATGGTTGGATTATTCTTGTTTGACAATGTCGCAGTTAATGCTAGCTGCCTTGAGCACTTCTTCGGATGTGGGAAGCAATATGCTAATTTCTTAACAAATAATAAAAAATGTTTTTCCTTTAATACTATCAATCACGGATGTCAGAGTAACTTGTAGGTTCAGTTTCTAGCGTGGGTAGTCATTCCACAATTGTAGTGCAAACAATTATCCTAGACTCTGCCTTCAGTCTAATTTTATAATTTTCTTTGCAGGATGAATTGTTGGGGAGATAGATGTGCAGACATCTGTGCAAGCTAGCCAGGGGTTGAATAGTGGAGAATGCATATATGAAATTTTTATTTAACTCATAGGAGACCACCTGTTTCCAAATGTGCATTCTGTTAAAAGCAGTGCCTAGCATCCATATTTGGATATTCCTTCAGATGGTCTTCCAGTTTATACCTGCTGTTCCTAGATTTCTGAAGTTATTCTAAAGCATGGGGCAGAAACTCAAAGTTGTTGAGCTTTTTGCCTATTTCCCAAAATTTCCCTGGACATATGGCAACCCTACTCTATGACTGCAGTCCTAAATGCACATATTCAATAGGGTTTACAGACAAAATGTAATTATGCAATCTAATAGTATATTACTAGTCCCAATAATACATTTCAGTTTGTACAATACACAAATATTTACAAATTTAACAGTTGCTTATTTTAATATTTCTTCTTCTTTACTTAGACCATTTAATATCAATGATGAAGCATGTGAACTATAACAATTTAAGTTTTGCTCTAAAGCCATCAGGCAAAGATGGGCAAGGGGGTGTCACATGCAAACACTTCACTAAAATACAGCAGTTATGATTCATTTAAGTTAATAGTCTTAAAACATGTTGAATTTCTGTTATAAGCCACCTGCTAACTGAAAACAAAATTGTTGTTAAAAGCAACACATTAGGCTGTTTGCGGTTTTTTTGTGTTCAGGAATGATTTTCCCTATCCCCACCCATTTGTGACGTTTAAAATGTCATACCCATCTCTGCTCAGCAAGACTCCACCCTCCTCTTAGTCTAGAGATTATTTAATTATATCTATTCACCTGATCCATGTTCAAGCGGTTAATAAAACTCAGCAAGAAAAGATGCCTCATATATGCCTTTATTCCCAGAGAAAGCTAACTAAGTCAGTCTCAAGATTTTGCAACATTTCATCTGCACACTGAGCCTTTCTGTAGATCTGAAATTCTGATACAACTATGCACCGAGAGGGCTGTATAAGGATCTGTTGAGTATATCGGCTGAGTCACACACTGAACTACACTAGAGTGACATGCATATATAACTGATACTCAGGATGTTTGTAAAGCTTTGTTCAGATATAGGGGAAGTAGTGAAGAAGGCAAAGACTGAATTGAGGGCCTTTCTTTCCTTCTATACTACGAATAAAACAATCACTACTAGCCAGGTTCCGTATTTTCACAAATAACAACACATGCACCAGAATAAGGCTATGGGTAGTTATAGAGGTAGACTTGAAATGAGAGATGGAAGAGAAATGAGGTTTGGTTCACATTTTAATGCAAACCTGCTTAATTTGCACTTCCTGAAACAACACTTAAACTGAAACACAGCTATCTTGAGAAATGCACACTTTTGTGGTGTAAGTATCTCCAACTAAAAATGCATGTATTGGGGATAAAAAGTGCATATGCACGCAACATACAAAGAATCTTTATATTAGAGGGAACTGCTTGCAAAAAAACATGTATATTAGGCTGAATGACATACAAAACTTAAGAGAAATATAAACATATTTTCAGGATGTACCTTAGGCACAAGCTGCTAATACCCAATTCAAGTTATACTACCTGTTGTGGCATGTACTACACAGTTCCATTTAATTTATTACTCTCTTGGATTTTGATAATAAAATTTGCTAGTTAAATTTGCTCCTGAGGAAAAAAATGCAGCGCTTTCATGGGCAGAGGAATGGATTAACTAGAGACTAGCAGAGAAAAGCTCAGATAAAAAGGTATTTTGATACAAATGGTTTCTTTGAAAGGTTGGGAGAGATTGGTTCTTCCTCCTCCTCCCCCACCCCCAAATTGCAGCTGCAAGTGAAAGGATTATATATACAACTGATTATTAAAGTCTTCTCAGATAAACCTTCTTTAAAGTGCCAATAAGCCTGATAAAGAATATCAGCAATTTAGTATGAAATACTGCTCAAAGCAGCTGTACTTATCACCTCCCAAAAGGCAATGGATTAAATGTTGAAAAACTTACATATATTTAGACCTGAAAACCAACCAGAAGTACACCCAAACAGCTTGGATTATATTCCAGCAGCTAATTATGGACAGCTCAAGTGGGGACTGGAGTGGGGACCATAGCCATGCGTATATATGTTCAGATAATCAAAGTCTCCAAAGGTGGGCACTTGGAGAAGTAATTTGTCTCACACCTTCTGAACTTAATGCATCCATGCTTTCTGAGTGCTATGTGCATAAGACCAGGCTTCCTCAACCTCAGCCCTCCAGATGTTTTGGGCCTACAACTCCCATGATCCCTAGCTAGCAGGACCAGTGGTCAGGGATGCTGGGAATTGTAGTCTCAAAACGTCTGGAGGGCCGAGGTTGAGGAAGCCCGGCATAGACTTACTAGGCAAAATTGTATCTCTTTCTTGGCAGGGTACAGATCAGTCTGTTGGATATGGGCTCAATGCAGACAAGGCTCAAATGCACAGAAGTCAGGCTGGTCCAACTGGTTGCAATCTGGCTACCTCAAGCCGAGTGTTCATTTGTACTACTTCAATCTGTGGAATGGGCACTTTGGCAGTGCTCCTTCAAATGTTCATTCTGCACCTCTAAGGCATTGCTCTTTTAGTTTGGCAGTGCCTGAAATGCCCCACCCATTGACATTAGGCAGGTGACTTCACTGTTCTGTATTCTTTTCAGCGTCTGATGAAAATGTCTCTACTTTGGTAAACTTAACCAGACATGTACAGCTGACATATATTTTAATCTGATTATAAGTTTTAATAGTGTCACCTCAACTTTCTATGCATCTGGGTAGGCTTGTCTAAACAGAAATGTTTTAGCAGGTGCTGAAAAGAGTACAGGGAATGCACCTGCTTGATCTCAATGGGCAGGGAGTGCCAAAGTGAAGGCGCTGCCACATTAAACAACTGAGTTATTACAAATGCAGAACATGTATTATGTAGCACCTGTAGTAGTGCCAAATCCACTGATCATCATGGCTGGTTGGGCACATGTGGAGTAAGATGCTCTTGTAAGTAAGCTGGTCTCAAGATGTTAGGGTTTTATATACTAATAGTGCTGTAAGCAAGTACTTGCTCTGTCTCAGGCACAGCCAAAAACCACAAGACAGCAAGTGAAAAAGCAGTATTTATTTCTTTTCTGTGCAGAAAGGACCACCAGGGCTTTCTTTGTCCCAAATCAACTGGCCACTGGACAAAGCATTCCAAACAGTTTTATACATTTGGCACAAATTCTACACATTCCATTAAGTTACAATTTCCTATCCAATTCCTATCCAATCCAAATACTGAGTTTCCCTCACCCCATTTCCATGATTGGTCCAAATTACAAACAGTGTTAGCATGCGTACTATCATCTTTAACAGAGAGCGTCATGGGATTGGCCAATACCACACAAAGGGAGCGTCGTGAGATTGGTCACCTTTACCAAATTCTTTGGGCATGCTCAGTATGCCAGGATTTTATTTCGTAATTCCACTACAAGAGTAACACCTTGAACTTGGTGCGGAAACAGATTGACGACTGGTGCAGAGGCGTTATGTGCTGACAAGGCCTCACTGCTGTCAGCAATTATGCTGCAACATCAAGAACTCTTTGTTGGAGTCTCTTCACTGGTTGCTACACACTCTCCCCCAAGTTGATGATAATAAAACAGTAACAACAAAGCAAATAAGAGTATACAATATTCAACTGTCGGGTATCTAACCTTAAAAAACAGGGGAAATGTGCATTTCATATGAAGAGAAGAGTTTGGATTTGATATCCTGCTTTATCACTACCGTAAGGAGTCTCAAAGCGGCTAACATTCTCCTTTCCCTTCCTCCCCCACAACAAACACTCTGTGAGGTGAGTGGGGCTGAGAGACTTCAGAGAAGTGTGACTAGTCCAAGGTCACCCAGCAGCTGCATGTGGAGGAGTGGGGAATCAAACCTGGTTCACCAGATTACGAGTCCACTGCTCTGAACCACTACACCACACTGGCTCTCACATTTCCTATCTCCTTCTGGGAGATGGATTTAAAATTGGAGCAATGCATGCGGTTTTTAAAAGCACAGGAGGACATTTCTGGGTTGGAAGTGAAAGTGGACTTGCTCCTGCTTCCGAGAATATTCTGGTCTGCTTTTCAGTATCTTTCAAAAATGTAATCTTGCAGAAAAGAACGACTTTATAAATTATCCAGTTGTCAATTTTCCTTTCACAGTTATCTAAGCTTGAGATGACCAGAAGGCAGCTGTGTGGCAGGCACTTAGAACTTATTGACCATATTGCTCTCTGTGTATGTCTTTCCTTCTTGCTTTCTGTTACTGTCGTTTTCTTTTCGGTAGAAGATATAATACCTGATAAAAGTATACATTTATAATTCGAGGGGGAGGGGGAGGAATTGTTCCAGCAGGATTTTGAAAAGCAAGGCAGAGCACAAAAATACTGTGCATGCCATGAGGCATATAAAGTAGATTGCTTGTTGGAAGTGACAAGTAGCTCATAGCAAATTTCATGTAAGCATATTTCCAGCTACAGTTTTTAAAGCTTATGTGGCAGCTGTCAGTTTCTTATTAAAGTTTTTATTTTAATCAGATGTTGCTTGGGGGGCGGGTGCTGGGAATTTTCACTTAGTTGCATTGTGGCATAAAAGCCCAGTTCACCACAATGTATTACACAT
This sequence comes from Podarcis filfolensis, assembly GCF_964270895.1. Lineage (NCBI taxonomy): Eukaryota > Metazoa > Chordata > Lepidosauria > Squamata > Lacertidae > Podarcis > Podarcis filfolensis. Next base: position 36,042,480 of record NC_139607.1, on the reverse strand, counting down.
ATTCTGCTCATAAGCTGGGGTTTATAGCTGTCAATGGGCAAAGCCTCCCCAATTCTCAGTTTGGAATAGGATCATCTAAAATGATTTATTCCTCAGTCCAGGAAACTACCCCCTCCCCCCAAAAAAAAGGTAATACTCAGAAAATAAATGGTATTATTTCTGTGCTGATTATGAAGTTTGAGCCCTATCATGCTCCCAGTGACACCATCAAAAGCATAATAGAGCCTGAATGCTTGCATAATAAGATTTGATTGAAACTGTTGGATTCACACTTGATTTCATTCAACTGTCAAAGGAAGTGGAAAGGTTTAAAGAAAAAAATCATTTCCATGACAAAAGCTTGGCAGAGAAATATGAAAACCAGCTAGATTTTCTGTGCAATTTTTATTGACATCACTGCAACCAGGGAAGATCCATCTTCGTAGTGGTGTCTTGCTTTCTTCAGGGAGACTTCCCTGTTACCTAATCTGATGTTACATTGGTAGTGAGCAAAAAACCTTCCTCCATACCACCATTCCTCCCAATATTTCTGAGTTTCCATGTGCTGCTTTTAGACATTGTCACTGTTTCGTTGGATGATTCTAAAATCATTTTTGTGTATGAGTGTTTCCGTGTGCTGCTCTGGTTCACCAGAAGTGGCTTAGTCATGCTGGCCACATGACCCAGAAGCTGTACGCTGGCTCCCTTGGCCAATAAAGCACTGCAACCCCAGAGTCGGTCATGACTGGACCTTAATGGTCAGGGGTCCCTTTACCTTTACCTATTTGAAGAAAAGCCTAAATGGTCAAAAGTCTGGAACAAAGCTTCCTCAGTGATTTCCCTGGCTTCATATTATGACTGCCTCCATAAGGTTTTCATATGGTTTCAGGATGCTGCCATTTTAGTATATAGCAGTTACAGTTAAATCTTTGTTGTTGTTGTTATCAAGGCAGTGTTGTAAAAACTCATGTAAAACACTTTTGTACACTACAAAATATTTTAAATGAATGAAGCACCCGGGCTTTAGCTGATGTCATCAGCCACACTGAATATTTGTAGAAAGCTGATTTTTCAGCAAGTGAACACACACAAAAATGATAAAAATGAAGTTATAGTAAAAAATATGTAAAATTGGTAGTAAATGCAGGTTGCACCATGCGAAAATGTATATGTTTCTGGTCATAAGCTCTGCCTCAATTCTTAAAGCATTTGAAAGTGAAACCCTTTCATTTTCCCAGTATCACTTGTGTGCCTGCTCCATTTTCATACATAAACTTTTGCCTGCATCTTTCTAGTATGAGACTAGTTCAGGGGTGATTCCTGCATCCCACTGTGTGCATGGCATGGCACACTCTCTACTGATCTGTTGGCCAGTTATATATAGTGAATTTGCCTGACATGTTCTGACAGAGCCAGTGTAATGGTTAGAGTGCTGGGCTAATACTGAAGAAACCAGGCTTCACATCTGCCATCAGCCATGAAGCTCGCTGAGTGACTCTGGACCAATTATCTGTCAGTCTACAGGGGTGTGATAGGGTTAAAAACAGAAGGGGGGGAATTAATTATAAGGAAAACAGGGTATAAATGCCATAATCAATCAATCAATCAATCAATCAATCCTCCTTGAAAGCTACTATTTTGTATAACAGTATGTTTGTGCCAGAATTCAGCTTTTGAATAACTTTTCTGCAAATGCTCTTATCAGTGACAAGGTCAAAGAATGGAATCCAAAACATGGATCAGATTGTTCTGTTCTGGAGCTAAGCTTTGTGTTTTTTAATCTGGTATTTTTATGCTGTGAACTGCCCAGAGATCTATGGATGGAGGGCAGAATACAAGTTTTAATTATGACAACAACAACAACACAAACTCCATATTTCATGCTTCCAAAAGCTGTGCTTAATGCTACCATTTTCCTTTTGAGGGAAAAGCAGTGGAATGGATCCTGTTCCAGTGTCATGATCCAATCCTGACTTGCTCCAGTTTCTTACTGAAGATCATCCGTCCCTCCCTCCAGTTGTTTCCAGTCCCCTGAACCTGATACTTGCAATAATAAAAGGCTGGATTGGAGCCCTTCTGGCTGCTTTCCTTTCAAAATAAATGTGGCAGCATTAAGCACACTTTTAGAAAATGTGATTAATGAAGTGTGTAGTTTGGCCATTAAGGTCCGGTGGGTTGATCATATAATCGGGAATCATAGAATCATAGAATCATAGAGTTGGAAGAGACCACAAGGGCCATCGAGTCCAACCCCCTGCCAAGCAGGAAACACCATCAGAGCACTCCTGACATATGGTTGTCAAGCCTCTGCTTAAAGACCTCCAAAGAAGGAGACTCCACCACACTCCTTGGCAGCAAATTCCACTGTCGAACAGCTCTTACTGTCAGGAAGTTCTTCCTAATGTTTAGGTGGAATCTTCTTTCTTGTAGTTTGGAACCATTGCTCCATGTCCGCTTCTCTGGAGCAGCAGAAAACAACCTTTCTCCCTCCTCTATGTGACATCCTTTTATATATTTTATATATTTGAACATGGCTATCATATCACCTCAATCAGTGTGCATGCAACATCTAAATGAAACTCAGTGTTAAATGGTGTTAGTATGTGAGTCGAATGTGTCACCAGAGGGCTAAAGGGCTAGCATAGTTTACGGAAGTTGTATGCAGCATGCTTAATCAAAGCAATCACCTCTAGAATCTTACCTGATAAAGTTAAAACAGTTTAGCCCTACTTGTTTTGTTTCCCCCTCTGCCCTTGATAGTGCTCTTGTAGTGGGTAAAGTTGAAAGCTGTTCTGTGGTTCTAACATCAACAGACATTAAGGCATAAGGAGAACGACTCTACTGAGAGAAGCCTTGATTAATTCTATTTATTAGTGGCATGTGCCATTGATAAAACAGTGTAATTTAAACAGGCAGGCTCAGCAGGAAGTTACTATGCTCCTGGGTATAATCGCCAAATTTAAGATCTAATCAGCCTTCTGGCTGGCAAGTTGTAGTTTTCTCAAGTGAGTTTTCTCTCCAGACGAAATTGCAAGGTCAGCTTCTGCTACAGAGATATTCAAGCAATGATGCACTGACGAATGTATGATATTCTGTATATTAAGCAATTTCCCCTTGATTCAGTGAACATATAGTGATGACCTTTCTGCTATTAAAATGTGGGGGGGCATCCTTGTAAATTATATTTTTTCCAGATCTGCTAAGGCTAAGGAAATTCACAATCAGAAGCTTTTTTCTGTTGTGTTTATCACTTGCTGGGTCAGCAACCACAGCTGCAAATTGAATATATGTTTAAAAGTGCATTTGAATTCACATCTGCATATGACTGTTGTCTATCTTCATTGCATTGCTTTCAATATACTGTACTATGCATTCTGATTCAAATTCTGGCACAACTGGCTATCATGAGTCATTCACACCCTTTTGCGCTATTTAATCTACTACTACAGGATGTTCTATTCTTCTGCTTTTTCCTTCTGCTCCGTAAAATTACTTAAAAAATGATTTGTACAAAAATAGCTCTTCATAACTTTACAAAATATACATTTAGTCAAATTATAGTATATTGAATATTCAGAATGGATCCAGTGAAATCCATTTATGTAAGTCTAGTTTTTTCAATGGGCCTTCTTTGAGTATGATTTAGTTGGATATCACCCATAGAACCTGGAGTAAATAATCCAAACTTATTTCAACATATCTTCAGTAAAGACTTTGTATATGTCCTGGTGCAAGTCTATAAATTGTTTCTCCTGAGCATATTTTGAAACACATGGACAAAAATACATGGCGGTCTTGGTTTTTTACTCCCTATTTTGTAAAAGCATTCTCCCAAAAGCTTTCATATGAGATCAGCTGATGTTATATGGAGTTCCAAATTTTTAAGAATTGTTACACTTATCTACAATCAAGTAAATTCTACTCACTGTAGACTCATTGAAATTAATATGGCTAAATTAGTTATATCCTTTAGTTTCAATGGGTCTGCTCTATCTTACATTGACTAAACATTCCAATTCGCCTTAGACTGAGTCTGCATCTATACCTCATACAGGGATTCTTGCTTGATACACGTTTTTTCAAGTACAGTGGTACCTCAGGTTAAGTAATTAATTCGTTCCAGAGGTCTGTACTTAACCTGAAACTGTTCTTAACCTGAAGCACCACTTTAGCTAATGGGGCCTCCTGCTGCTGCTGCGCTGCCAGAGCCCAATTTCTGTTCTCATCCTGAAGCAAAGTTCTTAACCTGAAGCACTATTTCTGGGTTAGCGGAGTCTTTAACCTGAAGCCTATGTAACCTGAAGCGTATGTAACCTGAGGTACCACTGTATAAACTGGATGTCTAGAAGACCACAACAGAAAAGGCAAGATATGGTAATCATTGTTATTGATAATCCATAGTTATTTAAAACATAGCAGAATGTAAAAATGGGCATCTTGTTTCTTTTATGTCCAAGCCAAACACCTGATTAACTATCTCTTGCTGATTCTCAAAACCAACTGCTATTGATCCCTACCACCTATGATGTCCCCTCAATATATTCTCCCAAGAGACAATTATATAGCTTCTTTGTTCCCCTGAAAGTAAAGATGTAACAAACAGGATTAATGGAATCAATATTTCCAAACAAGCCAAATGAGACAATTGAAACATTAGATCTTAGACGACATTAGATCAGGACAATTTACCACAACTGTTCAAAACAAATGAAAGGTGAGACCATGTGAAAGCACTTCTCATCTTCTCACATTTGCAAATGTTGCTGGTAAAAGGAAATTACTTAAGTGCCCTTGCTTAGCTAGCACGTGTTGATATTGCCAGGTTTTAGTTTTTAGTTTTAAACTGTGTAATGCCATAAATGTTTCAAATATGGTTACACAGGCTGGAACCCCATGCCTAATATCTCCATGTGAGTAGCAGGAACCTGTGGTATGTTGTTAAGTCAGTGGTTTAACAATATTTTTCTTTTCCCATGGAACTCTGGGAGTTTTAGCTTGTAAGGGAAATAAGGGGTATTCTAAGGTTGCCAGGTTTCTTGAGGGAAGCTATGACTGTTTGAAGTGGTACACTACCACTTTAAATGTATAGCACCTTAAATGGGTTTAAAGTGTGGAGTGGACCTATTCAAGGTGCTCCTTGTTGTGATTCACTTGCTGTGATACTGTCCCCTACCATTTTGTTAAATAAATCCTGATTTGGATCCAGAAGCAGATGAGCACTTGTGCTATGGGTTCTTCAGTTGTAGCTGCATCTGCTGTGTATGCAGGAGGTTCCAGGTTCAGTTTTCAGCATACCTTTCCTATAACCCTGGAGAGCTGCTGTCACTCAGTGAAAACAACAATGAGCTCGATGGACCAACAGTCTGGCTCAGCATAAGGCAACTTCCTGTATTCCTATACCACCCCACTACATCACCTGTGCCTCCACAAAACTACTCTTAAGGGATGGGGGATTCTCTAGAACAGCATGTGATAGGGCACTGGGAGATGATAGGTGATATAGGACAGGGAAACTATGAGGCTGCCTTGAATGAACAGCATATTTCTGTTCATGCAAGAAATCTCTGGATCCAAGGTCATGTTTGTTGTATAATCCATGTGAAAAAGGAGAAAACCGGATAGGCAGCTTACTTCCTGTGGATGTCCAAGATCATGACAGCCACTTCAGCACAGTGCTTTCCCACACTGTGAATAGGAACATGTATGTGAATTTTGTAACCACGTAGGTGGAGAAGGTCACGAGGGCTTTTACTGCAGAATGAGAAGTGTAGTTCTGGATGCATGTAAGCTTAAAATCAGGGAACAAATACATTTTGAAAAAGCCTTGTTACTGCATTAGCACTAAATTACATTGGGCCATTATTGCTTTTTTGTGGAGAGCATCATCCAAATGCAATTTATGTGATAGATAAGGTGATTCTCTTTCAAGTGAAAAAGTGTAGCCACAGAAATTTACAGGGTGTAACTATGCATTTAGCTTTCCATGCATTCAGTGTGAGTGCTTTTCTTTGCTTCATATGTGGAACATTAACCTGGTGTTAAAGAAGGCAGTGAATCCCCTCATCATGGACAGCTCCTTGTATGTGTTAGATATCAGTGTGTGAACAGGAGCCTCCAGATGGGAGTGACATGCACACGTTTAATGATCTGATATTCTTCACCAATCAAGGTATGACTGAATATTCTATTACTGGACAGCATCAAGCAAATAAGAATACTTCAATGAAGGTAATTTTAGGACACTAGCTGAGTGGCAATCCCTCCCACCCCTAAAAATGCATAACACAAATTGTAATGTTGACAGTTTTCACATTAGCATTGTTATTTGTTGTACCTGATCTCCCCCGCAAAGAAAAACATATTCAAACCTGATTTGAATCTTTGCAAAGCATCAATCTGATGTGCATTTTCTCCCAGTAGGGTTTGTCAGTACATAGAAGCACTGTCAAATAATTTTTAGACACATCAGTTTGTGAAGTATTTGTTTTCTTTAATTGGCTGCTGTCAGGAACAAGCCAGTGGTAAATCACATGAAGTACGTGAAGTTATCTCTTTATTAGAGAGGGGAGGGGGACAGGATCTGCACAGGAGACCCATGCCTAATGAGCATAGCAACTCTTCTTCAGTAGGTCTTGGCCCCATGAAGCAGTTGTGGGGACTGAAGGTCCCTGTCTTCTCACAGCTGCCTAAGTCCCTCTCCTCTCCAGGGTTTTCCCCCAAACAATCTGAGAATGTGCCTGCATGCCTGTCAATGCTCCATCCTTTTTGTGCTTCTCCTGGTTCTGGGAGACCAGGAGAGAAGGGAACTTGTCACAGCAGGACTGGGAGACACCCATACCTCTTCACCATCTTGCTTCATCTCTGCTTCTTGGCCTCCTTCATCCTACTCTCTTGCTGCAGCTTCTCGCTCAGGTTCTGGACAGCTCTCTGCCACAGACTCCTCCCACTCACCAAGCCTTCATACCTCTTCAGCTTCTGGCACCTTCTCCCATTTTTCTCCCTCTGACCACTCAATGTCACCCCACCACCAATCCCCTGGCTTTGAGCCTTCTTCCCTTGCAGGTTCCCCAGCTGGTTCTTCCTACCATTTCTCTTCCTTTGTGTCCAACCAGTCCAGGACAGCTGCTTCAGTTTTGCTTTGTTTTAGAATAATCTCTCCTCGGTTTCAGATTTTTCTGGGTTCTCCAGGGGAGGGTTGGGGCAGGGCACAATATGGCAACTGTGGTTCTCCCAGGGGTGTCTGAAAGTATATTTTCCAAGCCCCTGAACTTCTTCTCCCAGCCATAATACTCTGGTTACGAACTTAATTCGTTCTGGAGGTCCGTTCTTAACCTGAAACCATTCTTAACCTGAGGTACCACGTTAGCTGATGGGGCCTCCTGCTGCCACCATGCCGCTGCTGTGCGATTTCTGTTCTCATCCTGGGGCAAAGTTCTTAACCCAAGGTACTACTTCCAGGTTAGCAGAGTCTGTAACTCGAAGTGTTTGTAACCTGAGGTGTTTGTAACCTGAGGTACCACTGTACTTTATTGCATTTGCATCACTGTATGTTGGGGCATTTGGTAATGAACATTGTATGCACAGACACCAGCCATTCCTTGAGCACCACTCTGACATGGCTGGATGTGCATGATACCCAAAGAAATTGTATCAATTTAATTGCTTATGACAGTAGGGGAGTGAGCATAGAAAAGGAAGCAAATGTGACTTTTGTTGCTGGTAAAAATATCCAAAGAACAGGTGAAAGGAAAGACAGGTAGAAAAAACAACAACCCCCAGGGTTGTAGTATTCTCCTGATGGTGATGATAATAATGGCTTGATTTTGTATGAATTTCTGTTTAGGGTGGTATCCAAGTAAGTCATACAGAGTAGACCCATTGAAATCAACGGACTTAAGAAACTTAAATAAACTCTTTTCAATGGATCTGCTGTTCAGTACGACAAAGCATTAACTATTGCCCACAGTGTTTTATTTCACAAGAACTATGGAACTATTTACTTATTTAATTACTGACAGATTAATTTAAAGTTAACACAATGTTTCATGCAGCAGCACCTTGTTTCAATTTAGCAATGCTTGAGTAAGCACTGTAGCTAAGTACAGCATGCCTGCTTTGTTTCTGTCTGCCTTTTATTTCACCTGCCCTGTGGGTAGCTAAATACTACAATTTTAAGAGTTGATCATTTGTGAATAAATGTGGCCTGACACTGAGGTGGCACAGAAAAGACCTCTTAACTGGAGTTAAAAATAAGCTAGAGTGGTGATGGACAAAGTGGCCCACCAAACAAAAGAGCCTGGTATTGCTGTTTTAGAACAATCCACTACGTTAAGGATCGCCACACCAAATAATCAAGGGCAGAAATTGCATATCTGTAAATTTCATGCCTAAATCCTAAAACAGCTGGAATCTTTAGCTCTTCTCCCTGCATCTTCACTGTCTGCTCTTTGGTTGAAGTTGGCATTCCAGTTCTTTAGCCAACATTGAGAGTTAAAAACATTTGCTTGTGATCTTGTTTTGGTCAAATGAAAAATAATTGGATTTGAATGTGCTCTTTTCAATCAATAAACAGTTAATTGATGCAGAGAATTGTCTCATTAAATCTTTGTATAATGTGCATTTTACAATCACTAACACTCAGTAAGAATAATTTTGTAAAATTCAATACCAAATCTTATTGCCAATCACAGTAGCCTTCTGCAAATATTTACCAGTGGGGCAGTGTGCACCAAAAAACAAACAAACACCAGGAGAGGACTGCATATCATGTTGTTCTTACATGTAAAATGTATGGTCAGAAACTGGAGTCTCATGGGCTACCAATTAACCTATCATTTGTCTGTTACCTTAGAGCAGATGAAGAAGCCCTTTAACTCTGGGGAATATCTCCATAATTGGCTTCAAGAAGGAGGAAAGATTGCTGGCAATATGTCCAGAACAGTATACTGGTATGGTATGTGCTTTCACTTTCAGCCAGATACTAGTAGGAGCAAGTGAGCAAAAGAGAGGATAGAAGGGACTTGGTGCCCCTCATTGCTATCTGCCCTAAACAGATACACTTGCCATTGTAGTTCTCACAAGTAACCTAAGTCTGTGTTTTCCAGTAAATTAATCCATTTCTACCTGATTGCTAATGATAAAGGATTATTTAAATTAAACCTTTTAAGAAGTTTTTAAAATAATTAGACATCACTATTATCTTGAAGACAGAGCCAAGAGTAATAACAGAATGGTTGCAAAAAAATGAAGCAAATAACCATTTCAAACCTTCTGGAAAAGTCTGGGTGGTTAAACCAAAATAATTTTGTAAATTAAGTTTTGGATAATAAAGTCCAACAAATGAAATTCTAATTACAGTTGGTGCAGAATAAGTTGTCCCACTGCTATACCATATGCAGGATTTCCCATCTGCATAGGAGTTTTTCATTAAACCAAATGTAAAATACCAAATGTAAAAATGTAAAATAAAAATTATGCACATGGGGCATAATTTATAGTCCCTTATTCTATGGTGCATACAGTTCCTTATTACAAGCAAGGATTTATCTGTATTAAATTAGTAAATTTCCATGATGGGAAATTTTCATATTAAAATACTATTTAGATATTTAAGAGATTTGATACTTTTCCATTTGCCTTTTGGTGTGGGGATTCTTTAATATCTATCTGCACTTACTGCATAGTACTATTTGTAGAAAATAACTTATTGGGAGTAAATCATTTCAAACAAACCCACCACAGGAAAGATGCATCCTGGTTACTGGGGGGGGGGGGGGGAGGAAGGGCAAACAGTGGAAACTTCAAGGACTATTAGAAAATGACACAGAATCAGAAAAAGTGCACTGAAGGGGAGAGGAAACAGCAGGCCTTTAGTATCCATAGGATTCCTATTGCTTGATGTCCAAACAACTCATTTATCAACTACAACTCTCACTTCCCTAAAAAACACTTACAGGTAGGAGCAACCAGGCTCGCTAATTGTTTAGAAGGTTACCTGCACATTTTGCTTCATAGCTTTCTTAATAGGAGAGCTAGAAACTTATTTTTCTTCTTCAGTGTAGAATCGACTAATCTCCTTCAGACCTGGTTACAAATGATATGAAAAGTTTCCCCAAGCCATAAAAGTATTTTGATGATCAATGTGAAGATCTAGTATAATTTCACTTGCTACTCAATAGTTCTATAGGTCAAATTTATGCACGATAGCATTAAAGGTGAAATGCCCCAGCACAACATTAGACTTGGTTTATATGCATACCAGAGAGCATGTGTTACAGTGCAAGCTTTGCAAGACAAGGAAAAAGTTGACATCAAACCCAGAGGAACAATTTAGACAGCCTATTACAGGAGCTGTACCTCAAACTCAAGCACAAGGAGGAGACCTGGCAACACTAATCGGCTTGAGAGCAGAAGACACTGCTTCAGTGACAGGCTTTTGACCTTTAACAAAAATCAATCTCTGTGATTATGAAAGACACTAAACCTACGATAACAAACCCAAGTGCATGAGTAGCCTTTGCTAAAAGAGTAGGTGGTACCCTTCTCTCAAAAGAGAGTCTCCAAAACTAACGGAGAAAGGTAACTGTACTATGAGAGATTTCTCAACTGCTCAATCAGAAACATCATGTTGCTTGTAAACGTTTGGAGATAAGGGAATAAGTTGCACTTCCACAGGAAATCATTCTTGCTAAATGAATTTCTACTATTTAATTGTTCATATTCTCAAGAGCACGGGGCTGGGTAGAAGGCGTGTAAGAAATGTATGGAGGCTATAGCCGAACTATCTTGAAACTAGCCATCAGTGATAAGAGCATTTGGAATGAGGCCTGCTGTTTAAGCACAGGAAACATGATGGATTTGTGGCTTTCAAGCAATCAGACACATTCTGCCACAGACCTTTGAAATATACATCATTTCATGAACCTCCATCTCCAAATTCCCCAATCAGTAGGAAGTTTTGGGGGCAACTCTTTATTTAGTTCACTTTCTTTCTCTGATGACTTCCACAATATGACACTGTGTTTGCTCGATCACACTTCCCAAAGGGTATTTTCTGTAATTTTAAAGAATTTTAAAGAAAAATAAATAGATGAAACTCCTCGTTGTTATTAGGAAAAGAGAAATGAATAAATTTAAATAGACTATACCTGAGTAAGTTATACTTGAAGTAGATCCATTATAATCAGTGGACTTAGTCATGACTAATGTTATGTATTGAAGTTCTCACCCTGGCCACCAGGAGTATCATGTATATAGTTTTCATTCAGGTCCACGTCAGTTACTTTAGGCGGGAAACCCTGGGTTGTTGTTGCTACAGTGTTGACAGCTGGCAGCCTATAAAAGCAGGCCGGCTGAGTTCTATTCCAGCTTACAAATAAAGAGCTGCTTTGGAGAAATTACTGGGTCGTCTGCTATGTCTACCCACTATTTAACACTATTTAATTTATTTGTAAGCTGGAACAGAACTGAACCGCAAACAGCTCAGCCGGCCTGCTTTTATAGGCAGAATTCCATTGAACTTTCCATAGCAGATGGGGGGTTCAGGGAAAGGGGAGCAAAGGTAAATACCATTCATACAAGTGGACGTCTATAGCACAAGTAGGATGCCACACCTGGGCGGGGGGGGGGAGGATTCAACATGTGACTTTTCTACACCATTTCACTTGAAAGCTTTAAGGGTGATTTCTTTTTAAAATATTAATTCCAAATTTACAATGTTTTTAAGGAAAAAAATCTTCCTTACATTCCACATTTATCGGTTAATTTCCTGTCATTTAATTCATGTATTTTAAGAGCTTTATAGTCGTTTTATAGTGGCTTACAACAGCACAGCGAAATTGTTTTTCAAAAACGGTTTCGGTTTGTTTTGCATAATGGAACTTTATAAAAGAGGGGATTTTCTAAAATCTCTCATCATAGGAAGTCAAGTTGTTATCCTTCCCTTTATCCTTTATAATGCCGTAGCATGCTGATTTGTTGGGTTAGATAGTAGTAAGAAGAAATGTAAATGAGACAAATAAGTTGCATGGAATTTATCCCATATCACTGGTATCCCATCTCTTCTTTCCATAATGAAATGGCCTCATTCTGTCAATTGCAGCTTTTCTCACCCACTGACAGTTCACACTCTACATTCTATCAAAGGTTTTTGGTTTTTTTAAGGCTCTTGCATATGGTTTCAAAAATGTTGCATTGGGGTTTAACGTTTTCCAGTTTTTAACTCAGAAATTATACCTCATATAGGAAAATAATTCAAGTGGAAATTATTCAGCTTGTGATCTGGTTCTGAATTTGCTTTCCTATACTGTATGTATTCCTTCATCCCAACTGTTTTGTACATAGGCACTGTAATATATATTTATAAATTTAGATTGACACAATATTGCCTGCCCAATGCAGTTTTTGATGACAGTGTGTAGTCCACAGTGTTGTTGTACAATGAGTCCAACTCTACCTTTTGTGAGATGTGCTTTAACTGAACTTTTTATTTTATTGTATATATTTTACAATTTGATCCTATACATATTTTCTATGAAGCTGTTCTCTCTATATCCAATTATGCTTATATGCCAATTAATGGTGCATCAGACTGCAAGATCAGATTACAAGAAATTTATATTTGTGGGATTACATTAACCACATGGATGTGTTTAAATTAATGGTGGTGATATCATTTAATATTCTAGCAAATACTCAAATATCATTTTGCAGAACCTCTTGCCTAGACATGAAATTTCACAGTTTTAAACATAATAACATATTCTGAACTAGAGCTGCAGCCTAATTAGTCTATTAATCTACTGGTTGAATTTGAATATGGACAAATAACATTTCTGAAGCAAGAAACGTATTTTATTTGTTTTATCTAAAATTAAACTCCAGTTTTGCTAATATGTAGATTACTATGTTTCTCTTTACATCTGTTCTGAGTTGCCCAGGGGACAATCAGGGTTGGAGACAGTCCCAAGTAATAATTACTAGATTTAAAAGTGTGTAGGAATATATTTCTCCTGGAAGCTCTGAGTGCATCCTGCAATCTGTTTTGTAAGTAGTGTGGCTAAACCAGTTATGTCTCCTTATCTCCTATACTCCATCTTTAAAATGTTTTAAACGGTTGACTAGGGCAGCAACATCACACCCAGCTTTTGTTTAATGGATTATTGAAGTTAGAGGAAGCAAATGGTGCCAGCAACGTCATAAGTAAAAACCTTGCTATGTGCCTGGCTCTCCTGACATACTTTTAAACAGCCCCCTGCATTTAACTTTCAATATATCCCTTTATTTTTTTTAAAAAAAACCATAGGCTTTTGTTAATAGTTTCTTTTATCGACACCATCAAATTAATTTGAATTGACCTACTTTACTCCCTACAATACGTAATAGCACCTACACATATCTCTAAGTACTTTAATTGAGTTTCTTATCTGATTTTCCCCGCCATGGCTTTCGCAGAAGGATTTGGGTTAGATTGTTGCATCTCTTGCCTTAGAGCACAAAGCTCACAGTATTGTTGCTCAGTTTCCAAGTGCCATTGTATGCAAGGATGGGAAGAAAGAGTCATTATCTCAAAAAGTACGCTGCAAGGCGGCAAGGGAGAGATTAATCTTGATTGGTTTCCCCCCACATGCCCAACACAAAATTAATTGCCACCAATTGTTCTGGTGAGCAACCTTTCTGATATATGAACTACATCAGGTCCAAAGTATTAGCAGCACTACTGTTGTTTCCACTGCCGTCTGATTTTAGCTCTCAGTGCCTTAGGGTGGTTTTCCTACTACTTTATCAGGATAGGCAGCAGATAACAGCACATTGCTGCAAAAATACGTGGGGATAGACCTGGCTGCAGTTGTAGACCTCTAAAAGCTCTACAGCTTCTCTGTAGGCATGCCACATTTTTACTTACTTTTTTTTTGGCTCCTGTGCCACTTGAAGCATCCATGTCATAGGCTAGTTACCAGTGCTCTAAATAGGTCTCAGTATGAGTCATCTCCAAAAATAACACTGTAAAATGGGCTAGTCACTCACTTTCACTCCAACCCACCTTCCAGAGTTGTTGTGAGGATAAAAGGGAGAGGAGTAGAAATATGTATGCCGTCTTGAGCTCCTTGGAAGAAAGGTCGGCTATAAATGCAATAAAATAAATAAGTGAATAAATAAATATAGATTGAACTGTTTTACCATCATATAATTTCACCTCCAGGGCTGCTGAGGGTACCTTCTGCCCTTCCATTAATTTGGGAGGATGAATGGACTTCCCTGAAACTGGGAAGTAAATTTCCACCTACCTTTAGACAGAAGCCCAATTCTGAACCAGGTAGCCTAGCATCTGACGTAACAGGGTTCTTCTTATTTTATTATTTATACTCAGCCCATCTGGCTGAGTTTCCCCAGCCACTCTGGGCAGCTCCCAACAGAGGACTAAAAACAGAATAAAACTTCAAACATTAAAAACTTCCCTAAACAGGGCTGCCTTCAGATGTCTTCTAAAAGTCAGATAGTTGTTTATTTCCTTGACATCTGGTGGGAGGGCGTTCCACAGGGCGGATGCCACTACTGAGAAGGCCCTCTGCCTGGTTCCCTGTAACTCCGCAGGGAGGGAACCGCCAGAAGGCCCTTGGCGCTGGACCTCAGTCTCTGGGCTGAACGATGGGAGTGGAGACGCTCCTTCAGGTATACTGGGCCGAGGCTGTTTAGGGCTTTAAAGGTCAGCACCAACACTTTGAATTGTGCTCAGAAATATATTGGAAGCCAATGTAGGTCTTCCAGGACCAGTATTATATGGTCTCGGCAGCCACTCCCTGTCACCAGTCTGGCTGCTGCATTCTGGATTAGTTGTAGTTTCTGGGTCACCTTCAAAAGTAGCCCCACGTAGAGTGCATTGCAGTAACCCAAGCAGGAGATACCTAGAGCACACATACTCTAGCGAGACCGTCTGTGGGCAGGTAGGGTCTCAGCCTGCATACTAGATGGAGCTGTTAGACAGCTGCCCTGGACACAGAATTGACCTGAGCCACCATGGACAGCTGTGAGTCCATGTACTGATTTATGTTAACAAATTTGAAACATGAACTCACAAGAGGCATTCACGGGAGAATTTAGGAATAACATTGCTACATTCTTAACTCTAAGTCACAATGTGATTGAATAAGACAGGCAATGGGGCAAGTAGCTGAAAGCTAGTTTCAGCACATTCCATGAGAATGGAGAAAAGCTGCACTGGGGATTGGCTAAATTTAATTCCAGACCTTAAATTTCATTTTATACAGTTTAATAATGGTTTGTCTCAGTTTAATTCAGTTTACTGTCATAGGAGGTAATTCATACAATTACACTGAGTTACAATTTTCTCCAATGAGCCTATGCGGGGTGGGGGGGATCTACCCTGCTAAAAATTAAAGGACATTTTTCAACTGTATTTGGTTAAAAATATATAAAGTAATATAGAAAACCAGACAGGAGAAACAAAGGCAATGTGTGACTTTAAGAGAGGAGAAGCGATTAAAATGATCTCACTGTCAGTTTATCTTGAGACCGCATGCTAGTATCCATTCTGTAACGCATTGTTACTGCATAATATTAGATCTTCTCCCAAAGGCATTAATTTTCATGCAGTAAGATCTTGCCTTTAATCCATGTTCCTATAAATGATTTTATGTCCTCTACTTTTGCTTATGACTCAACCATCCTTGCTGCTATTCCCCCCCTAGTTTTATCAATAGAACCAAATTGTGTTCTTAATATATCATTACATAAAACTATGCCTAGCACAAAAAACAACAACAATGGTGATGTTTGGCCAAGCTAAATGATGTTGAAATAGAAACTAAAGCTTAAATCCAACACTTTCCACACATCTGTAGTAGTACAGTTGCTGTTTTAGCCAGTGTGTTTAAGAGTGAACTTGTAGCTCATTGTCTGCAGGTTTGGTCACATGTAGCGAGTGAGTGTAGGGTTTTTTCTTTCCCCCCAAAATTCAGGTTGCGCCCAATTTGAGAAAAGGTCTGTATCTGCAGTCACAGATGTTGTCATGTTCCTCTAGCCAGTAAACGCTGGAAATTTGAACATAGGGATAGCTCCCCCCCTCGGCAAAAGAAATGAGTTTCATGTATTGTGGGAATACAGGAGCATATAAGAAGGAAAATGTGTCTGCCTGAGCTATGGCAAACCTACTTATTGTGGTGAAATTTTGTCAGCAGCTAATGATTGCTGTCATTGGCAGTACTTTGACTCAGTACCACAATTCTCATCTGCCATACCACAGCTTGCACTGGACAGAGGGAAATGGCTCAAGACAATGTCCCCCACACTGCTCCCATCATGCCCCACCCCTCCACACAGAAACCGAAATGATGTTTGTACACATGCCAGACAAATGAAAAATATTGAGGATCCATTCTGGATCTTTCACAACAGTTGGATTTTTTTTTTTTTTTTTGCAGTAGAAGAAAAATGTATAATACTCTAAAACACTAGCTAAATACAGATGACATTATGTGACAGTATGCCAAACAATCAGAAAAAAGCAACTATACCACTACAAATTGTGCAGAAGCACTCTTGGGCATGGTTTAAGTTTTTTAAAAAAGAAATGACAATGGTGGCTAAAGGTTTACTATATGCTTGTGAAACATGGACCACTTATAAATGCCATCTCCAACTCCTCAAAAGATTCTATAAACGGTGTCTCTGAAAATTTTTACACATCACTTAGGAAGACAGGTGAACTAATATCAGTGTACTGGAAGAAGCAAAGATCACCAGTGTTGAAGCAATGATTCTTCAACATCATGTTGTGCAGATGCCTGACAATCATTTTCCAAAGCAACTACTCTATTCCAAACTTAAAAATGGAAAGCGTAATGCTGGTGGTTAACAAAAGAGGTTTAAAGACTGTCTCAAGGCAAATCTAAAAAAATGTAGTATAAACACCGACCATTGGGAAACACTGGCCTGCAAGTGCTCCACTTGGAGAACAGCCTTTACCAAAGGTGTGAGAAGACACTCAAACTCAGGACACAAGGGAGAAACGTGCTAAGAAGAAGGCACGCTTGGCAAATCCACACCGTGATCAACTCCCACCTGGAAACCAATGTCCCCAAGGTGGAAGGACGTGTAGATCCAGAACTGACCTCCACAGTCACGTATGGACTCATTGTTATAACCGTGTTTATGGAAGACAATCTTACTCGGCTACGAGTCATTGCCAAAGAAGAAGAAGAAGACTGCAAGGCTCCTGCCCTCCTCACCTTCACAGCACTTTAACTCTTAAAAAAGGAAAAACACACTTTTTCTTTCATTTTTTTTTTCAAAATACCATCTCCACAGACATAAGAACACATAAATCTAATTTAGCACATAAAAGTAGCTAGTTGAATTTACATGGGTTTTGCCAAAATTGCAATGGTGTTTTCTTGGGGGGGGGGGCAAAGTGTGGGATTCTCACTCAGTCTTTCATTGGATACTGGTCAGATTTAGGTCCAGAGATTGATGGATAATTGAACTTTTTGAAATGTGTTTTCTCTTTTTTTTTGTCTATTTAAGTCAAATAATCTTATGAATCTTAATTTCAGAGTAATCACTATTAGATTTAGCAGGGCTGACTCTCAATTAAGTGTGCAGACTTTCTGCATATAGTACATATGAGCAAATAAATATCTGTTTATTATAAAACTTACTATCTGGGCAGGTAGGTCAGTACAGTCATACCTCGGGTTGCGAACGTGATCTGTGCGGGAGGCATGTTTGCAACCCGCAGCACCGCATCTGCACATGCGCGTGACACGATTCGGCACTTCTGTGCATGTGCGAGTGCCGAAACCCAGAAGTAACCCGTTCCAGTACTTCCAGGTTTGGCGCGGTCTGCAACCCAAAAACATGCAACCTGCAGTGTTCGCAACCCAAGGTATACTGTGGAGAGATATAAATCTATGTTCTTCTGTGCAGTTTAGAGAGGAAGATAATATTACATTTACACAGATGTTGTATAGATTCCAAACAACTTTAAGTGCTAGGGAGACGTACGAAGTATCACTTGCTGGCTTCACAATTACCTCTGTCTGCAGTGGAGATGGGCAGGGGACCGAAGAATACAGTACTGAGATAATTTATGGTAGGCTCTGAAAGGACTGGATGCCTTTGCCCTTAAAGTGTGAGTAAAACTACAAGCTGCATTCATTTTGAAAGATCCAACATTCTGATCCTGGTCCATATTAGGGACATGTGCTGAAAATATGGCTGGTATTTTCCCCACAAGGCTGTAGTAAAAAGCACCTTCTGAGGCAAAAAGCAGCTGGGGAGGGGTGATTTTGGTCAGAGGGAAACAGTCATTGGGCCCTGATCTATATTGGAAGTGCAGAGCCACATCAGCTCAAGGTCTCCTGGCAACTATTCCTTCAAAATGAAAGTAGCTGCATTGAGCACATTTTCATTTTCTTTCTTTCTTTTTTGAAGCACCATTAATGTAGCATGTAGTCTGGTCCTAGTTTGCACTTTTTTGTTGCTGTACCTCCTCTAAATGATGCTTCTTCTTACTGCTTCTTCTGTTGTTGGCTTAGCTTCAAATTCTCATTGAGGTTCTGGTTTGGAATGTTTGTTCTTATTCAGGATTTCATTCATAATTTGAACGGGCAGGGGCTTTTGCAGCATAACAAAATTGCTGTCTTCAGTTCTTTACAAGTGTGAGTTTTATTAATTTTATTGAGTTCAACCCAGAAGTAGGTTTGTACAGAATTGGATCATTCGTTTCTGGTGATCAGTAATTATCAGTAATATTGCAAAGTCTAATGGTTCATTATTTCAAATATGCTCCTTTCCCTTGTGATGAGTTTTGTATGCTAAAGTAAATACATGAGACACAAATGACATGAGGGTAGACATATCCAGATGTTTGTATTGTGCTAAGTGCCCAGCTGGAGCAAGGATGCGGTTGAATGGGGGCTTGTCAGGAAGATTTGCAGCCAGGGACTGTGGAGCTTTTGCTCCAGATGAACACTGTGCAATCCAAACATCCAAATTTGTGCTATTTGTGTTTCATGTATTTACTTTTGCTTACTGCTGCCACAAGGGAAAGAAGCGTTTTGATCTCTGGGCTAAAATGGAAATGACATGCCACGAAGTCATGGAGTTCCCATGAAGCAACATTTGCAGCCAGGACTTGTGGGACTTCATCAAGTGAAACCTCAGCAGAAAATGATGAGCCAGTGTGGCGTAGTGGTTAAGAGTGATAGACTCGTAATCTGGTAAACTGGGTTTGCATCTCCGCTCCTCCACATGCAGCTGCTGGGTGACCTTGGGCTAGTCACACTTCTCTGAAGTCTCTCAGCCCCGCTCACCTCACAGAGTGTTTGTTGTGGGGAGGAAGGGAAAGGAGAATGTAAGCCGCTTTGAGACTCCTTCGGGTAGTGATAAAGCGGGATATCAAATCCAAACTCTTCTCTGCTGCCTACTGTCTCCTCTTCCCTATAAGGAAGAGATTTTTGAGGAAAGGGGAAGGGGTTACAGGGAAGAGTGGAAGGTAGATTGGCCTGCTCAAGTTTGTCAGCAGGAAGAACTAAAAATGACTGCTGTGCCAAAACCTGTCCTTTGATTCCTCATCCAAAATATATGCTGTTTCTCAGGGCACTTTAGAATTTTAGTGGGGTTGGGCTTACCTTATCACTGTGTGTTTTGTTTTTTTTTAAATATTTCTTTGTCAAATCTTCCAGTGTTCTGCAGTCCTCCCAACTGCCTGTGCTTCTTGATCTGGAAAAGACCGATGTGGGAAGTTACCTCATCATGACAGCTTTTAACTGAGACATGGAAAACCAGGGGAGGAGCAGCCAACCAAATACTTGAGATTATGATATACTATTTTGTTTTCAAAGCCAGCCCCACTTTAGCTTTTTTTTTAATGCACTAATTAAAATATCAGGATGGCGTGCATCTGTAAAAACACAAAACACCATTAGAATCAATACAGATAGCCATTACAGTGACTGGTTAATCAATTAAACATCTGTAAACTAAGGCCTGTCTACATAAAAAGATCTTCAAGAGATGCCTGTAGTCAAAAGGGAGGATGCTTGTCAAATCTCTTCTAAAAGAGTGTTCCACAGTTTGGGACCAGTGACACAGCATGCCATCATCTAGTGAAAACCCTGTCAGACCTGAGTTTTTAGTATGTTAAAGATAAAAAAGACAACTACAATTACCCAAAAGCCCAGATGAGAATGTCATGAGTTTTTCAGCAAATGCTGACACTCAAGAAGGGTACAGAGTGCAGATTATGAGAAGGATTATTTGAAGAATGAAAGAAAGGACACCCCAGACATGCTTTGGGTACCTTGAACACAGGAGCCAACTCCTAGGTTCAAGGACTTTCAACATTTTGATCAAAACCAAATTGGGTAAATTTATTCAAAATGGCAACAGAATCTCTTTATTTAACTCCTCTTGCAAAAATAAAAATAATCATTGAATGGACTCAGTAACCCAATTACAAAAATATTTGGTAACTAGTCATGAAATGGTATGAGAGTAAAGGAAATCCCATAAAATCCTGCGTCCGTTGAGACCCCAGAAATTCTCAATATGCATATTGGTACAAAAAGAGTAATTGTCATAGACAAAAAATAAATTGCTGTGATTCATATCTATGATGTGATAGTAGTATGCACAGAGAACATGTCTCTGTATGTGACACACATATTTTCAGGCAAACTAATTAACTAAATTATTATTTTCAGAAATTATCTAGACTATTGACAATGTAAGGTGCATTATCTCTTAATGTTGGTTTCATATTGCTTCTGCATTTTTTACTGTTTTACAAATGAAATAAAAATAAGAAACGTGTTTATCTCAAAGAAAAAATAGGCAGTTTCTGAAGATGGATTTTTTTTATTCTTGCATTTCAGAAGCAGCTCTCATTGTAGTTATTCATATTGTGTAACTGATGGGCTACATTTTTTGTAATATCTTTTATTTAGAGTTAATCTTAAACACTCAGAAACATAAGCTAGTGCAGGACACGCCTTTATTCTGATAAAATGCAACATATTATTTATTACATTTCCATCCTTCTCTCTCCGCAATGAGCTAAGAACATCATACACAGGGCTGTCATAATTCCCTCTAATACAAAAATGGGATGTTCTAATGGAGATCAGTTTGGCAATGAATTGAGGCTTCCCCTCCTCAAAAAAGGTAGTTGTTTCTTCACACAGAAATATATATGTTTGCAAGACTTTTGTAAAAATAAAAATAAAAATCATGGGTAGCTTTGTTATCCTGGATAGCTCAGATGGTTAGAGCACGATGCTGATAATGCCAAGGTTACAGGTTCAATCCCTGTATGGGACAACTGCATATTCCTGCACTGCAGGAGGTTGGACTAGATCAGGCATGGCCAAACCTGGCCCTCCAGATGTTTTGGGACTACAATCCCCATCATCCCTGACCACTGGTCCTGTTAGCTAGGGATGATGGTAGTTGTAGTCCCAAAACATCTGGAGGGCCAAGCTTGGCCATGCCTGGACTAGATGATTCTCAGGGTACTTTCCAACTCTACAACTCTATGATTCTTTGAAATGACATAGACTGATAGGGACTTGTGGTCTGTGAGCTTCCAGGAGCTATTGGTTACTGACAGCCATTAAAACGTTGAAAGTTTAGGGTGTCAGTTGGAAATAAAGGGAAGGGGAAAGGAATTAGGCTGCTTGAGTAGTATCCTTGGAGGAGAGGATTAAGGTTGGATAGGTTGCATCATTAGGTTAACAGCCTCCCATCACCATGCTATATGGAAGGAATTCATGGGGGATGAAATGAAAAGGACATTTTTTTCATTTGCCAACTCTCTAGAAGCCTATTCTCCCTCTCTTGCTCTCTAAAAATAAACACTCAGGTTCGGGGCTAGCCTTTAAAGCTGTATAGAACAGCAGTGGAAGCTTCCAGAAGAGGTGGGAAAGTAAAAAAAGGGGGGGCAGGGGGCTTTCTTTCTTCCAGTTTGTTGAAACCTTTTCCCAGTCTGAGAGTCCCCAACAGTATGTGGTTGATCCATTTCCAGGTTGTATTGTGCTCCAATCAGTAATACTCCTGCCAGGGATTGGTGGAACCATGTAATGTGTTCATGACAACTCTGGAAAGTAGGTTAAACTGGCAAGAGGTCACCCAGTGGGATTTACCCCTGAGCAGGGGTGAAACATGGCTCTCTCCAGTACATGTCTCACACTATCTACAGCAACAGATGTGGTCTCCTCTCTTTCACCTGAGCACCATTTAAAAGTCTCTCCATTGTGAAGAATCAAAGTTCCCAGATTTCAATGGATGCAAGGAGGGAGATGGAAGGAACATGTTGAATCTACTTTATCTTCACAAATTATCTAAAATTATGTATAGCAGATGGGTTTTTAGCTATCTAGACAGTTGCCACTTCATATTTTTAGTTCCTTTAAATACATATCATGAGACTGAATGTGTGTTGTTTTCTAATTCTACCTATGCCTCTACTGAAATGCTTCCTCCGGTAACAATGGCATTACAACAAATGCCAGCCTTAATGAGTCCAGACTATTCCTTATCTCCCGATGTGATGGAATATGCTGGTGAATTCTATAGTAGTAATAATTTTATCTTTGTCAAGAGTTCTGAACTTCCTGCTAATGGCCCTTCTGAAACATCATAGATCTCTGAGATCCCATAATGACTTCAGAACATAATCAACACTGTCAGCTGGAGCCACTGCTCTTTTCAGTTTCAGTACAATATGCTATTTCACCCTGAAACACAGCTGATAAGAAACACACCAGCATCTGTTTTGCTCATATATGTTGTTTTTGCAAAAACTACATAATTGCTAAATGGCAGAAAGGGGAACCTGCATGATTTTACTAGCATAGCTAGCTTTGCAAATCCAAATCCTCAGGCTCATTTTCCTAATGTTATCTTAAAAAATAAAAATAAAAAAAATCTTTCAATGATTTGAGAAGCCCAGAGGCAGGCAAAATCTCAAAAATGCCTGCTTTGTTATTGTGATGCAGTTTGATCTCTGCTGAAAGAAGCAAATTTTGCAAAGACATTTTCAGCTATAAAGAATTGCTTAAACAGACATGTCTTGCTTGAGTAACTAAACTCAAGTTGCGGGTGGAAGGAGAGAAATGTAGTCTCCTTTATAGGAGAGGTAGTCTAGCAGCAAATTGAAACTTTTTTTATTGTTTGAATCAGGAAATGTAGTAACAATTATCCCAAAATCCTTATGACTGTTTGCTGGCTTTTGATGCCAGCTACTGGCATCTGAAACCAGCTACTTGGTTTCAAGATATAATAGATTGGGTCTTTGCTCAGTGATAAAGCATCTGCTTTACTTTCAGATGTCACAATCCTCACTGCACGCACATGCTCATATATTGAGCATAGAAATCTGACTCCAGCTACAAAAGCTGAGGCTGCTGAAGAGGCCAGAGACCATCTTGGTTGTGGCTTCTGGAAGACCTGCTCCTGCTGGCCTTTTCCCACCTGACCTGGGAGGGTGGGGTACTGACTGACCCCATCTATAAAAGCTAAGGCTGCTGAACAGACTCTTGGCGTGGGGTGTTCTTTAGGGGGCAGTTGTTGTGGGGGGTGTTGTTGCTGTTACAGCCATACTTCATGTTACATTTGCTTCAAGTTGCACATTTTCAGGTTGCGTCCCACGGCAACCCGGAAGTACTGGAAAGGGTTACTTCCGGGTTTCGCCGCACACGCATGCGCAGACACACAAAATGACGTCACACATATGCGCAGAAGTGGCGAATCGTGACACGCGGGTTGCATTCTTTTCAGGTTGCAAACGGGCCTCCAGAACGGATCCCATTCACAACCAGAGATAGCACCATATTGATATCCTTTTTTATCATTATTTTGTGATTTATGTGGAAATTGTTCAGTTTGTTTGTGTACTTTTTGATGTTTTACTTATTTATAATGACTATATTTGATTTTTTTGGTTTCCTATTGTAAGCCAATCCTTGAGCATGGATTTAACTATGGAAAGGTGGCATACAAATAAAATGATGTTATGTTCTCACATGCGTTTAAAAACAAAAGCCTACCAGTGAACTCTTAAGATTGAAAAAGGGAATCTTAACTTTGCTCATTTTTGGAACAATGGAACAAATGGGGATATTTCTTTAATACAGTAGTACCTCGGGTTACATACGCTTCAGGTTACAGACGCTTCAGGTTACAGACTCCACTAACCCAGAAATATTACCTTGGGTTAAGAACTTTGCTTCAGGATGAGAACAGAAATTGTGCAGCAGCGGCGCAGTGGCAGCAGGAGGCCCCATTAGCTAAAGTGGTGCTTCAGGTTAAGAACAGTTTCAGGTTAAGAACGGACCTCCAGAACGAATTAAGTACCTAACCTGAGGTACCACTGTACCTAGTTTTTCCATAAGTAATAACTGCAGTGTAATATCACAGTCATGGGATATAGTTAACAACAGGACATAAGAAATTGATTCAACTTTATCACAATATGCTAGGGCGGTTATTTCAACCCCTTGTTTTGTGTGATTCTGAACCCATTTTGATTTATTCAAACTTGATACCTAGCTTGCAGGTGTTTAGCATACCAATGTTTCTTCATGCCAGCTACCAGCAGATACACTGTAGCTGCTGCAGTAAGCCCGTGTCGAGAAGTGGCTTTACAAGCACCTTGGATTGCCACTGATTAAGTTTATTAATCACAATATACTGAGGACTGTATTCACTTAATCACACACTATGCTGAAAATAGTGTTGGAAAATGTGCAGTGATTACTTGATGAGAATTCTTAAAACTCTCAGGGAAAACCATAATTAAGGCAATTAATACCTAGTGATTAGTACCTATTCTAACTCACAAACTTTGTGTACTGGAATAATCAGATAAAGAGTTTCACCATCTGGATGTACTTAACATAAATACATTATACTCTTGCAACAGAAAGGTTCTGCATCAGAACTGCTTTCTGTGGAAAAGTACAGGAAGCTCTCCAATAAACACATGAAATCTCTCTTTTTATTGGAAAGAAACAAAATGTACCATTACCTACATAGCTCAAATTATCCTGCTTCACAAGGAATTATGAATCCAAACAGCACTCCATACCTTTAGACTTTTTTGCCACTCTTGTTCAGGAAATGTGTCTCTCTACACAATCCTAAACTACGCCTCTGTGTTCAGGGAATGATCACAGTGGCCCTTTCCAATTCTGTCCTCCTACATGTTCATGTAAGGGACGCGGGTAGCACTGTGGGTTAAACCACAGAGCCTAGGACTTGCCAATCAGAAGGTTGGCGGTTCGAATCCCCGCAACGGGGTGAGCTCCCGTTGCTCGGTCCCTGCTCCTGCCAACCTAGCAGTTCAAAAGCATGTCAAAGTGCAAGTAGATAAATAGGTACCACTCCGGCGGGAAGATAAACAGTGTTTCCATGTGCTGCTCTGGTTTGCCATGCTGGCCACATGACCCAGAAGCTGCCAATAAAGCGAGATGAGCGCCGCAACCCCAGAGTCGGTCACAACTGGACCTAACGGTCAGGGGTCCCTTTACCTTTACATGTTCAGAAGAACTAAATGTTCTCCCCGTGAGCAGGCTTTTAAAATTATTTTTTTAATATGTATGTCCTTATCAATGGAACTCTTCATTTTATTGTAAGCTGCTTGAGTTTTCCAGTTCAAATCTGGAATCCAAATCTAAACATCTGTCTGTCTGTCTGATCTCAAGTGGCTTCAACACAAAAATTATCTGCACAACTCACTCACTTCAGTAGCAATTGATGAGACAATTCAGTTAGTAGATAGTGTCCCATCTAACCTGATGCTACAGTACTGCCTTGTGTAATTATGATCTGAACTTATCCCCAATACTTGTTAGTATTAAGTTTATTATACTTTTAGAACAAATGATAGTGGTGGGCAAAAGTAATTCGACAGCCCTTTAAAAATAATTAGAAATACTTATTCAAAATATTCCAGGAAGACAAACTGATTAAGTGGAGAGTCTTGCAGAAATGAAAACCGAAGCACAATATTTATACCCTATTATTATTCATGGGGAATTTGTGATGTCAGGAAATCCATCCTAATATCTTCTACAGGCAATGTGCAGCAAGGAATGCAAAATGATAGTGGTTCCCCCCCCCCCCGAAAATTAGTGTAAGGAAAGGTTTCTCCCCATTAAAAGGCAAAGGAGAGAAAAATAGCTACTTTTAAAAGCATATAAAAATCTGCAAGTCTAATTGTTGCAGCTGTGAATGATATTGAATTCTACTCCGAATGGAACTTGAGCTGAATTTCCAGGTTGCCGTTGGAGCAGCTTAATTTCTAGACTAGACACTGGCTGATTTTTAGTGGATTTTAATATTCAGCATGGAAATAGTTTGAAAGACAAGAGTCAGCACAGTCCCAAAAGTCCATAGGCTATGCTAGGCTTTTTCTCACATGCATGGAGACAGGCATGCATCCTAGGTTATTTGGAAGGTTAGAGCACATTGCTTTCAAAATCTACTGCAGCAATCTGGTACAGAACTCAGAGGTTTCACTTATTCCAGTGCCCTACATTTCCCAAGCTAATCTTGAATTTCAAGCATACCCTTTTCAACTGGTGGGAGTCCCATTTGTGGAACACTCTCTCGACAGAGGCTTGACTGGCACAGTCATTATCTAGCATTCATCATCAGCTTCATAAAATAAAATAAAATTCTTCTTCCTGCAGGCTTTCTGAGCCTGCTAGAAGTTTTATGTGGGCTGACAGTCAATTTTATTGAATTGTATTCTGAAACCATTTTGTGGATGTATGTGATGTTTTAACTTTTTAACCCAACCTGGGATCATAATGAAGGGTGGGATATAAAGTCTTGTAATAAATATATACAAAAATCAATGACTTCTAGAATATTTGTGTACCCCAAATCACTTAAGCCCGTGTCCATGTGATTAAACCATGCTAGGGTTTGGGGGGGGGGGGAATCGTTGACAAGGTTTTATTAAACAAGGAGGGAGAAAGAGGGAAGAAGCAATAGGAATAATTCAGATAACCACCGTATACAATGTAATTAAATCTCTAATCAGATAAAAACTAAAAACAAGAGGGAATGGAATCCAATTAACCAATTTTCCAACAGTGAGCAATTAAATTGTTGCTGAGCTGACTGTGGTCCTAGGCCGTGAGGCAGCTTTAGGCATCGCAGGCTCTGTGACTTTGTGGAGCTGCCTCTGGGTGAATGCTGAGTGAGGACAAAAGACTCCACTGTCTTCCCTGGATGATGGTTTTAATTCACTCGCCCTGTGGTCTCTGCAGCCTTTTTCCTTCCTCAAATCTTCCACTCTTCATCAGAATGTCACTCACGCACAACAACAGCAACAACAACAACAAGCAACAAGCATCAAGGCATCTTTTTGGGTGAATTCACCCTGCGAGGTTACATAAAATTGCAATGGGTTTATCAGTTATTACTGCTATATGTGTAGTTATCCATGTATAGATCTTTTCATGATCTGTATCCTGGATTAAGTCGAATTCTGATATGTGCAGAAATCAGATAGGAATACACATAGACAAAGCCCCCTTCAGGTGTTATAATCAGGTAGATGAAGAGAGTGGGGCAATGCCCAACCCCCCCCTTTCAGCATTCCTGCATTTGGAAGCAAGGTCTGACAAGCATAGCCTACTCTATGCATGTCACTCCCCACTCCCGCAAGGATGGCGTGCATCTGTCGGATGCTGGTAACGATATATGGCTTGCTGACATTTTCTGGGGGATTAGGGATTGGTTACAGGTCTGAGGGTATTGGCGGCGAGCCTGGCTCGTGTGGCGGTTAGGCATTGGCAGGGGTATTATTATGCAAATGAGTTGGGGGGGAGGAGCGCCATCACCTCCCCCAAATGTTGAAGGGTAGTCCGGTAAAGGACTCCAGGGGGGCGTCGCCTCGTCCGAAACCTATGGAGGCTAGGGCCTAAAGCGCGCTCCTGAGCGGTAACCCCTCGAGGAGCGCCTAGGGATGTGCATCTCGGGGGCTCCCCCTGTTGGTGCTTAACCCTTCCCGGTTCTATGCCGGATAGTCTGATAGGGCCAATGCCTAAAGCCAATACCGCTCTTACCTGTAATCAATAACGTTGTGGCCATTTTTCGCCCATTAACCTAAATTTCTGGTGTCCAGTGTCTTTATTTATTCCAACTGGGGGGGGATGGGCAGGAATCGCCACGCAAATCAGATAGGAATACACATAGCCAAAGCCCCCTTCAGGTGTTATAATCAGGTAGATGAAGAGAGTGGGGCAATGCCCAATCCCCCCCCCCTTTCTGCATTCCTGCATTTGGAAGCAAGGTCTGACAAGCATAGCCTACTCTATGCATGTCACTCCCCACTCCACCCCATGATTTACAATACAACCCTGATCATCATCCATTCAACTCACTTCTCTATTGAGCAATATTCAGAATAATTTAAATACCTCTGCACAGTGCTTTCCCCCCTAGAAAAATAGGTGCCGGTACTCACCATGAAGTTGTTACAGTACAGTAACTGCCACACTTTTTAAGAACAACAAAAAAGAGGTGCTAGTACTGCATACCCTTGAGTATCCCCTTTAAAAACCCACCCACTGCTTCTGCAGCTTGTAGTCCAGGGGGAATCTCCGTGTGTAGAGCAGCCGTCTCTCTTCAGACTTCTCCATGTGTAGGGGTGGGGGCAGCAGGCATCGCCCTGTTTACTTCTTCCACATTATTATGATCACTTGGAAAAGAATGGGTGATAGCTATCTTCACATGTCTGAAGGGCAGTCAGGTGGATGATGGGGCAAGCTTGTCTTCTGATGCTTGAGGAGGTAAGACAAGAAAGGAGATTCTGACTAAACATTAGGAAGAACTTTCTGATGGTAAGAGTTGCTTGATGATGGAACAGACTACCTTGGATTGTGGTGAAAAACTTTGTTAGAAGTTTTTGAACAGAGGTTGGATTCTTACAACTGTCTTAACATGGCTGCATAAAGCATGAATGAGTGTTCTTTTGTATATTTGGTTGCTCCTTGCATGATTAAGTACCCTGGAAAAACTGCATTTTGCTTTTTTAATTCTATTTTGAAGTACTTACCAGTTTTCAAATCAGTTCCTCCTCTATTGAGCAATATTTAGAATAATTCAAATCCTTCTGTAGCTTGTAACACAGGTTTCAAAAGTATAAAACAGCTCACACAAAGCAACATAAGATTGGGTGGAGATTTAAAGGCAGGATATCATTTTGCTTTTCCACAGAAAGCATTAAGCTCAGAATGATTCCTCTTTCAGTCAGGCTAATGTACATCACTGTAAATAGATTTTGATATGATACCTGTTAGCTGCAGGTAGAGTAGCAAGAAATTGCTGTCTGAAAGCCTGGATAGCAATCACTAGTGACCAGTGCTCTTGTTAGGTATAGGGCAACTATTCCTATGACTTGAATCAGTTTTAACCATTCTAAATGTTGAATATTAGATCGTCGTAACATGCCATGGGAACTGCTGGTGAAGGGTAGGAAGATAGGAAGCTTATAACAACAGTTGAGACCATTGGCCTATGTTGCTCAGTATTTTCTACACTTACTGGAAGCAGGTCTCCAGGGTTTCAGGCAGGACCCTCTCCCAGCCCTACCTGGAGAGGCTGGAGATTGAACCTGAGACCTTCTGCATGCAAAGCAGATGGTCTATCACTGAGGTACAGGGCTTCCCTGCAGTTTCTGGGTAGTAAATTTATGAGTAATAAAGTTGATAATAACTAGAATGACCAGTGCTCTCATTGAC
Source organism: Podarcis filfolensis (assembly GCF_964270895.1). Classification (NCBI taxonomy): domain Eukaryota; kingdom Metazoa; phylum Chordata; class Lepidosauria; order Squamata; family Lacertidae; genus Podarcis; species Podarcis filfolensis. The sequence goes on along the minus strand of NC_139607.1, from coordinate 36,012,727 downwards.
CAATGCTGGATCAACCAGTGCTATTATTAGATACAGAGGAATTTCCTAGGTTCCTACAAGGTGGCCATCTTCTGTTTCTGACAGCAAAGGATGGGTTGTAAAAGTAAGGACTGATCGTGCTACAATGCTGCTTTAAATAGATGCAGTGTTAAACATGGAATATTTCAATATATAACATATAAACCTGTGGGCTATGAATCATTTACCTTGTCTTCATGCTCACATAAAGAATGGTATACTTCTAAGGTATTCTTTAATGAAGTGCCATGTTCATAAAAGCTGAGGAAGGATCTTAAATGGTTATATATTTTATATGCTACATCTGTCAAAAATATTTTTAACAGAGCACCCAGAATTAGAAAAGAAGGGGAGGTGTTAAAGAGAAAGTCTGTGAACCATTTACTTTAATTGGAAGCCATTTATGTAGTAACTTCTCAGAGGGGCTTGCATGCAATTCCTATTAATCATCATCACAAGAAGTCCCCGGAGTATGCAATGGGAGAAAAAAGAGAGCTAGTAACAGGGTCTCTTTTAAGGTTTATTTTTGGCTGCTGGGATTTTCATCAAAGTCATTGTTAAGGCTAGCGATCAGTCAACGTCAGGCTGAGATGGTGCTGATGACTAGGCTCAGATAGCTCCTTGTCAAGGAGGCAAATGTTTAGGATGGTACCTTTTGAATTAAGCAATTCAGTCAGGTACTCACAATAGACCTGATAAACTTCATGTACAGCTCAAGGAAATGACCATAATGCCAAGAGACAGACAGAAAAGACTGAACTTTGATGCACTGTCACACACATTTCCATAGATATGGAACTCTGATAAAAAGAGTTTCATATTCCTAAAGTTGTACTTTTACAAAAAAGTTTTAATATTTAACTACTAACATGAGTTTGACCAAACTGTGGGAGGCAGTGGAAGACAGGAGTGACTGGTGTGCTCTGGTCCATGGAATCCCGAAGAGTCAGACATGACTAAACGACTAAACAACAACAAATTTAACTAATTTATATGATGTGTTTACCAATTTTATCTCTGCTGTGATATTTGTGTAGAGTTTCAAAGTCTCTGCAGCAATGGTGAACTGATTGTTGTGGTCCATATACTGCAGGGAACAGATGAATCCAGATGGATTTTTGAAGTCTCTGGAGTGACTTCCTGCAGTTCAGGCCAGCAGCCTTGTCAAGGGCCTGGTACATTTGGAATGAGAGCATTACTCAGGTCATAGATACAATTTCTCCCAAACAACCTTGGAATAACCACAAAGCCGCTTCAGCACCTTGGTATGCAGAGGAGCTGAAGGCAATAAGACAGCTAGTTTAATGCCTAAAGTCAAGAGTCAGAAATCTCAGGATGTGTTTGACTGAACACAGTTAATAATCCACCGTATATCTTATTCTGTGGTTATGGTGGTGGCAATGAGGGAACAGGTGCAATAGACAGTAGAGATTTGTTCAAGATGTAGAACCAGGTAGGATATTGTTTTCCTCACATATTTTGTAATTAAAATCTGTGTCCTGTTAATACTTCAAGAGAAATAGTGTGTCTCAGGGAACTCTGGCATTGGTTAGCCCATGTTCTATATGATTTTGTAAGCAGTAGTGTCAAATTAGATGCTGAATTTTATGTGGTTACAAGTTTACAGCCCAGTCGTTCACTATTCTGTTACTTCAGCAAAGTCAGGGTTGTGGCTGTGGGGCTTCAGACATAGTTGCAAAGGAACATCTTGCTGAAGTGATGTGAGCAGCCATATCCCTCCATATACTGCTTTGTTGTCTTTTTGCCGACTGGAAGAGCATCCATAGCAGCCTTGCAGATAAACCACAGGGATAAACAAAACAGCCAGTTTACAGGGGGAAATAAGCTTGTGAGATTGTTTTCTTGTCATGTTCCTTGTGAGATTGTTCTCTATTAGTTTGACTTCTTTTCTTGAGGTGAAATAATAAGTGTGTGAGCACTAGAGGTAGTAATCTTCACACCATACTTTCCCTCTTGGGAGGCCATAATAGAATATTGAGAACTTATCGATTATACCCACTGTGGAACACAAAACTTTCAAATGTACAATGCAATGAAAAATACAAATGCATTAGTATGGACTGCCCCTTTAAACCTGAATATCACTATTGTATTGCTGAATACACACTAAACATTCAAAGCACATCTCCCCCAAATAATTCTGGGAACTGTAGCTTACACCTCACAGAACATACAGTTTCCAGCACCCTTAACAGTTTTCAGCATTCTTCTGAAGATGTGCATGCTTTAAGTGTATGTTTTATGCACAGCCTTCATATGCCTAAGTACTACAAATATAAACTTGGTCTTAAACCTACAAGAAGTTGATGCATGTGATTGTATTCTGCCCACCCCCCAATCAGATATTTCATTTTATTTTCTGTTTAGAAGCAACATTAAGATCTTCTGAGAAAATCCTCTAGTCTTTATCTTTCTAGATTATACTAAAGTAAAAAAGAGGGCCTTCTCTGTGGTAGCCTCATTGCCTCAGAACTCTGTCCTAATGTTCCTTTAACCTCCTCCCTGTTATCTTTTTAGGGATAGCAGAAAACTACTCTTTTTTTAGATAGCCTTGCCTTGTTCTTTTTATTGTGCAAGTTCTGCTGCTGTTTGTCGAGACAGTTTATTGAGTTCATCTGTCTGTTTTATTGGGCGTTGTTTTTTATTGTTTTATCTTGTATACCTCTATGAAATTTTATGGATAGCAGTATACAAAAATCAAATAAATAATAAACAATAACTGAAAGTTATGTACCATCTACAGAGAGGATGTTATATTCATGCTGTCGCAACTGTTAGTTACTGGGCAGAATCCATGGGAGTACAGCAAAAGAGCACTCAGCCTCACTTCATTGGAATTTCTTCTTTGTAGCCGCAAAAAGAGTTACTCCAAATTCTGTCATTGAACTTTCAGCAAAAGCAGGACTGTGTTTATTCATGGAAACAAAGTATGGAAAATCAGAATTTCAAAAAATGATATGTCTGTTTTATTCTTGGGCTCATTGAGCAGAATCTCAAAGATCTGCAGGTCTTGAATTTCAGAGGATCAAGAACCTTAATTCTTAGGAACATAGAAAGCTGGTTCATTCCTAGTCACATCATTAGTCAGTCTAGCTCTGCCGTAGCAGCTGTCCAGGGTTTCAGACAGAGTCTTTCCCAAGTTGGGGATAAAAGGTAAAGGTAAAAGGTAAAAGGTAAAGGAACCCTGGATGGTTAAGTCCAGTCAAAGGTGACTATTGGGTTGCAGCGCTCATCTTGCTTTCATGTCGAGGGAACCAGCGTTTGTCCACAGACAGCCTTCCAGGTCATATTGGCCAGCAGGATTAAACCACTTCTGGCACAACGGGACACCGTGACAGAAACCAGAGTGCATGGAAACACTGTTTACCTTCCCGCCGCAGTGGTACCTGTTTATCTACTCGCACTGGTGTGCTTTCAAACTGCTAGGTTGGCAGGAGCTGGGACACAGCAATGGGAACTCACCCCATCACAGGGATTCAAACCACTGACCTTCTGATTGGCAAGCCCAAGAGGCTCAGTGGTTTAGACCACAGTGCCACCCACATCCCTCAAGTTAGGGATACCAGTGATTGAGCCCAGGGCCTTTAAACTAAAAAGAATGTGTTCTCTGCCACTGAATTAAGTCTCTTCTTGCAGCTTTGCAGAAACAGATTTTGTTATTGATAACCATTCAGGACTATTATTCAATAGCTAGAGATTGATGTTACCTTTAGATGTAAAAGAATTATTTAGAGAGTGTTGGTTGGTTGTTGTTTCTAAAAGTGAAACTGAATAATAGTAGTTGATTTCTGATAACGTCACTGCAATAAAAATAGCTGATAGAAGGTCCTGATAGCCCTCACTTTATTTTTCATTTTAAGCATCAGTGCTGTCAGTTGGCAGTTATTAAAGTGATAGCATTGCCTTGCTTGGCCAATTAAGGTGCTTTTCTCAAAAGAAACCTGTGATTTGGCAGTATGATTAAATTTACATAATTCTTTAATTCAAAATAGCCCATCTCATAAGTAGGGTTGCCATAATCTGGATTTTCCTGAACATGTATGGGATTCAAAGGACAAAAATAGCATCCGGGGAAATTTTTTTAAAAAAATTGCAACGTGTCCAGAAGCATTTTTGTTTGGGGTGAAGAGAACATGTGTGCACGAGAACTGCCATTCTGGGATCACAAAAAACTGTGCTCTGGAAGCGGAAGTGTTGCTTCCTTTCCTGCTGAAGAGCAAGGCCGTTGCTAGCCAAGCGCATGCAGGATGGGGGGTGGCAGGGGGTGGGGTTGTGGTGTGTGTGTGTGCAGTGGAGCACTTAGAGAGAGGTGGGATGTGTACCTGCCCCAGTCCCCTTGGTCCCTTGCCCTGCACTGCCTCTCCAGGTGCATAATGCCGAGCTCCCCTGTGCTAGGAAGCTCCTTGAACCCTCATGGCGAGGGAAGTGCAGGCTGGATCTCTGCCGCTGCCAGTGCTGTGAGGGCTGCTGCAGAAGGGGTGGCGTGGGCTTCCCTGCAGTAGCGTAGTTAGGAAGGGCATGGAAGGAGGACTCCAAGCTCCATCACTACCAGTGTGGTGTAGTGGTTAAGAGCAGTGGACTTGTAATCTGTTGAACTGGGTTCGCGTCCCTGCTCCTCCACATGCAGCTGTTGGGTGACCTTGGGCTAGTCACACTTCTCTGAAGTCTCTCAGCCTCACTCACCTCACAGAGTGTTTGTTGTGGGGGAGGAAGGGAAAGGAGATTGTTAGCCACTTTGAGACTCCTTAGGGCAGTGATAAAGTGGGATATCAAATCCAAACTCTTCTTCATGAAGGTTTGACTGTGTGACCCCCAATCATTTCACCTGAGGACAATTGCTATTCCTCCTCCACCAGACTAAAGCCCCTCGGGTGGCAGCTTGCACCTTTTCTGCCCAGCCTGCACTGGTGAGTGAGGGAAGGGCGGCGAGGGGCAGGGGCCATGCCTCACCTCAGCCCACGAGGTCAAGTGAAGGGACCTGCCTCACTTTCTCCACAAACACAGAGCAAGCCCTTCAGGCAGCTTCTCTGAATTTCCTCTGCTAGCTCAGTTTTCAGTGCCGAGGATATCCCAGAAAATTCCTTACTACAGCATTAAGAAGTCAGAGCAGAACACCATCCTGTTGGTTTCGTTGTTGTTTTGTTAGCAGTGGATATAGTCCTTTCTTTATTCAAAGGATTTAAGCTACTTCTTTAGATGATTACTTCCCAAAACAGCTAGCAAACAAATTTAAATCAGAACAACCCCAATAAAGCTAACATTTAACAAGATGCAGAAGTAAAAACATATGGATGAATTGAATTGCACATGAAATTAGATCTAAAAGGCTTTGTCAAATAAATACATCCATCTGGTACCAATAACCAATAACCTGCTGGTGTCAGGCAAGTCTCGCTTTGGGAATGCCATGTCAAGACTGCGGGAACATCCAAAAGCCCTTACGGCACCTTCTCAAAATCAGACAGACTTTGAGAAGATGGCAGGGAAGGTGCTAATAGTCCACGGGCAAAGGTTTTTGCACAGAAGGGGCCCAGATCAAGGCTTGGATGGCTTAAGGTGGTTCTGGGGATTGTGCAAAGAATACATAAGTATCCCTTTCCTTACCTGGGCATGCTAACTCATGAGAGAAAGAGAGAGAGTGTTACCCCTATGCCATATTTTCAACAGCTTTGGGGTTTGTTTAAAAAAGGCTTTCGGCGTGTCCTGGTTTTTACTTTTTGAAATTTGGCAACACTATCATAATAAAAGTTAAACTATCCGGTCTCTCCTAGCATTTGCAGGACTTGCTCCTTGTGGCTAATACACTATCTTCCTGAATATTCATTTTGGGTTTTTTAAAAGTAAATTGAGTATTTACAAACAGTTCATTATAATACACTTGAGAAATCTAATTAATCACCTAAGACACACAGGGACACCTTTTAATTCCTTTTTCTTCCTGCTAGAGTGAATGGGACTGAAGCTAATGAAACTGGGTGGCCATTATCCAAAGAAGAAAAATGGGAAAATTCAAAATGGTGCAGACTGGTATTTGTAAAAAGCGTCCCAATGCAACTCCAGTAGTCTCCAGGATAATAATCTTCATTCAAAAACAGATCTGGTCTCCAGGCATGAAAAGTCTATCTATTGGCCATGCTGACTGGGGCTTATGGGAATTGAAGTCCAGCAAGCTCTGGAGAGCCACAGGTTCCCCGTTCCTGCATTAACTCCCCACTCTGCCCTCCTGTCGCTGGGAAGGTTTAAAGGTGACTTGCTTCTGACTTCACTCACCACTGGCATGAATATACACAGAAGGGAATATGGACTTCTGACTGAAAACAGTTCCCATTCCTGCAGTAAAGCAAATGCAATCTGTGTGTCAGAAAGATACGATGGAAGAGGGCAAGGGGACGGGTGGAGAAAATGGAAAGAAGGGGTGAAGATGAGAATTGAAGACAGAGAAGCAAAGACAGGAAATGGACATACAGGACGAGATTTTTTAAATGAGTGATGCCAAGTGGAAAGATGGCATAAGCTATATAAGTGGTATTTGTAGCATAACCAAAGTGTTAAAACACCATTAAGCTTTGTTGAAACCCTTTTCAATTACACCAGTACAATAACTGAGCCACCCTGCAAACTTCTTTTTATAAGAGGACAGCCCATAAATAATGTAAATAAAAGATCAAGAGGTACCCAAGCCTGGGTTTTGGCATACTGTGTCCACTTTACATAAGACGTTTCGAAAAGTACAGCAATATAATTTTCCTTTTCTACACTTTTCCTTTTCTATGACTATTATAATAAGCATAACGCAAGTAAGAAGACAACTCTGGTTGTCTTTCAGCACTGGAAGGCGAAATATTTTGTCAGTTTGTCACAGTGTGGGTCTGGCTCTGTAGGAAAGTTAAAAACCAACACCTGCTATGTCTAATTTGCCTGCTTTTCAATACCAACAATTTTCGCTAACTTCTCCACTGAGAACTAAAACTGGTATCTGACTGCAAGCTGTGAATGCAAGGAATTGCGAAAAATAAATGTCATTTTCCTTGCAGGCCAGATGCAGTCAGACGATTTGAGGTGGGGACTCTGAGCTACCTTGGCCTTTTGCAGAACGTTTATAGACCCATTCCCATTCTTTATGATCTCCTGCAAACACATACCCCTCCCAGTCCCTTTTTGTAGGGTATGATATTTGCTAAGTAAAATAGTGGAATCAACTAAGTATCTTCTGAAAGGAGACTGTGAAAGTTATTTACCCAAAAATAAAATTAAAAAATCCTAATGTATGGATAGACAAAACAATCATTTTTTGGTTCCTTCCATTTCCCCCCCATTATTATGTTCAGTTCTCCCTGTTTTCACAATTTTCAAAACAGTTAACATGAAAATTTGTATGCACCTAATATGCACATTTCATATTCAGTTTTATCCAATATAGCATATTTTGTACATTAATTTCACTATAAGGATTTTTTGGGTACACACTTTGTACTAATGTATCGTGTGTTTTTATTTGCGCTTTTTGAATGGAGACCAACATTGCTAAATTTGAACAAGCATAAAATTCAAAGGATAGCTGTGTTTTGGCTTGTATATTGCTCCAGAATGTATAAATTGAATTGTTTCCCCATTCCAACTCACAAGGAAACGTCTGTGAGGATATGTGGTGATTTTTTTGATTTTGTAGCTCCCACAAGGTCAGAATTTATCATTTTGGGGTGCGCGCAATAGGACTTGTAAGAGGACAGGTGGTAGTAGTGGGGAAAAAGAGCATGATCCCCAGGAAAGACTAGAGTTGGGAAAATGTCACCTGTCCAACAAGGACCCTTTGTGGGACACTGATGAGGGAAAGGATCATTGGTGGGTTGAGATTTGACTCCCCCCTGCTCTCCCCTAAATGTTTTGCTTCTCTCAAACACTTGGTGTTTCCCTAGTCAGCTTGGTTTTGTTTATTGAGGGAGAGACACAGTTGTGCATTGTTTGGACAGTTAAGACTATAGAACGTCTCAGTAGCTTAGGGACTCCCTTATCTACCTCAGGATGCCTTCCTAGCAGCACAAACCAACTCATGAGAACCTTCCTCAAATGACCCTTATTTGCCTTGTAATTTAGTGTATAAAAAGAGCTGATTCAGGCCTCTGGTTCATTAGAATCCTCACTTTCTTCATGTTTCTCTGTCATTTTTCTCCTCAGGTCTTAAATATACTAAGTCTTTTTTTGTGAGACTTTTGTTCATTGAGGAGGAAAAAAATGTTTAACAGATTGCAACAGATTTAGGCAGGTCTGGGCAGCAGGTGTGAAGAGACATAGAACTAATACAAAACTGAAACAAATATAGCAGTGACTTAAAAGCAAGACGGATATAGACTAAAGAACATTAACCTCTTTCCTTCCTCCTGGTGTTTGCTGCTGATAGATTTCACACCAGGATGCCTTAGGTCTTTGATGTGCGCTATTGAGTATCACCCTTTTGTAAGATGCATGTCCCAGACTTCACCCTCATAAAATACTTGTATTATTAGAAAACCATAAGACTTTTGTTTTGTTTTCAGTAATTAAAGAAATACCTTAAGTATGGTTGATCTGTTTACTCTTGATTAGATCAGCAACCTCACCATTTTTTGTCAGTATCGTTATTTTATGCTATATTTATTTCCTTAGGGCTACTTTAATGAGGGAAAAGTAATACTGTAGTCCTCTTTCTGGCAAGAAATAATTTTTAGGGCAGTCTTTCCCAACCAGTTGTCTTGTGGATGTGAAACTCCCATCATCCCTGAACATTGGCCATGTTGTCAGGGGAGCTGAAGTGAATCCAGCACAGTTGGACCAGGAAGGGATGGAGGAGAGAAGGAGAGATATTAGGTTTGATTAACACTTTAGAAGCTAACTGATTTGCACTTCCAAACTGAAACACATCTCTTCCTCTAAATTCATACTTCTCTGAATTTGCAGATGCAGTTCTCCAAACAAATGATGTGTACAAAATGGATATATTAGGAAAGAGTGTGCATAAAAACACATACATTGGAGAAGATAACATAAAAATACATTATATACGGGGGGAATTGTAAATATGGAAAATTGCTAGGCACAGCTGCATACAAAGTTGCTTGTTCTACCCCACTTCCTGCTATGCCCTACTTTTCAATATTAACTTTTCGGTTTTGAATTTTATTTTGCCTCAGGAACTGAAGTGAAGGTATCAGAATATATACATTGCCATTATTGCTTGTGAGAGCAAAGATATTGCACTGAGAACATAGGATTTTATTACAGGCTTCTCAATAGGTTGTAACATGGGAACAAAATGGACAACATTCCCCCAAGTTCTAGCCAAAGGTACCACCCATCCCTAGTATGTTGTTGGACTTTGGCTCCCACCACTCCCAGGTGGCGTGACCAATAATCAAGGATGATGGGAGTTGCAGTCCAACAATATATTTAGCTACTTCTTATCTAGAAAGTATGTTTGAAGCTACACTGATCATTTATTGGAACACTTCCATAATTTCAATGGCCATTTGGCCTCAGATGTAAGTAATGTAATAGCAGAATGAGGATGGAATTGAGGAGACATTTCTCTAGTAGTGTTCACCATTATTTTTCTTGTGGATGCATGCCCAGCTCTATGATTCTATGATTCTATGATTCTATGATTCTATGATTCTATGATTCTATGATTCTATGATTCTATACCTGGGTTATCTCCCTGAGTTGTCATTTGCTTTCGGTCAATTGGTTGGTTTGTTTTCCCTTGCATTACTCACATTCTTGACATGCATGTTTAATAAAAGTTAATATAGTTAACATTAAAAAAAGAAAGAAATTGAGGCCAAGAAGTCCCCCACCCCATCATTTGGACCGAATGATGGTTTTTCCCCTTATTTGACTTTAGTCAGCATTTCAGCTTGTTTCCTTCAGCCATCTGAGGCTATCTTATTAGAACCTATCACTTTCATTCTCTTCACTTCCTGCTGTTCATGTTGGTGGATCAGAGGTGTTTTTTCAGTTGAATTGGAGCATAGAATCTCTTCAGGAGCCATCTCACAGGCCTGGGAGAAATCAGAAGTCATCGTGCATAGGCCTGTGCTACACAGAAGGATCAGTTTCCTGACTCTCACGCACACCATTCAAAACACATGGTAGTAATTACAAGTAGAGAACTCAACCAAACAAGGTGTTCTGTGCCGTAGAGAAGATTGCGACAGATAGCCCAAGAAACTGAACTGAGCCATTTATCACAGAGAGAGGATGACTGATAAAGGACACATTCCTGCCCTTGGATGCAAAGAGAGGAAAGTGTAGGTAAATAGCTGCATCCACAGTCTCAGCAGTGATTCCATCCCACTTCAGGGGCAAAGCACCCTTTGCCAGGGGATATTCACACCAGCATCAGTTGGGCACTGATTGCTGGGAGCTGCCCTGCCCTCTCATCCTTGTAGCACATTTAGCCCTAGATCAAGGCTTCCCAAACTGTGGTCCATGGACCTCCGATGGTTGGTGAGCATCGTATGGTTGTTCCACAAATAGGGCACATGCAGTTTGAATTTTACAGAATTCTGTGGAATTCCAAATGCAAATACAATAAAATACAATATGAGAAATCAAAGAAGCAATCAAAATATAATTAAATATCATACAGCACCTAGCATAGCATGTTACCATTGCTACAGCAGGTGGGGGTGGGGGGACAACACCATTAAGTGCTCTGCAAGCCCCTCAGCAGTTTTCAAGTGGGTGAGGGCAGGGAGTTGGGGAATCCTTAGAACATGGGAAATTGCAAGGGTGAATGTGCTAAGCTCCATCCCATCCAAAATGGGGAGTCACCTGTACTTAGGAAAGTTCCTGAGTAATAGAGAACTCCAGTACACAAAGTTCCCACCCTCAGAAGCTCCAAGTGATGGAGAAGAGTTTAGCTCACTCATCCCAGCTGTTCCCTACATGATGCTATCCATGTGCTTGTGTGCATGTGGAGTGACTGTGGTGCCTTAAGAGGGCTGTTGTAATGGTACACTGTTTGTTTCCTTTGCAATGGTTCTGAAACTTAAACAGCAACACTAGTTTAAGATTTTTCAGAAACTTCTATTTAATATATTTATTGCTGTTCCAATTTGAACTATTTGGTATTAGTAATAAAAAGAGTGAATTTGGAACACCAAGTAGCCTTCAGCTACTATGTAGTTTGGGGTACATGATTTGTTTGGCGGAAATGAAGGAGAAAACACACACACAATGTGTGTTTTTCATACTCAAAAAGCAGAAGCATAAGAGTGATATCTGCAACGGAGTTTCTGCCAGACTGAAAATGGATTTGATATGAAGTCAGCCCTTGAGCTATAGTGTGAAGAAAAACAATAGGTTCTTCCGCCGTGATGTAATTCTAGATAATTTTGTTTTGGAAATGGATAGTAGGGATTGTTACAGTTCTTTGTTCCTGAAATAAATCATTTTGAAAGAATGAGGATTAAAATACATGCAAAAAATGTTCCAGAATTATAGGTTTCAACTTTCAAAAAAATATGTTTTCTTCTTAGACAAAGGCTACACTGCCAACAGCCTTTAGTTACCCTTTTCCCAGGAATTTTCACAGATTATACCATGAACTGGAGTTTGCATTACTAAGTGAGATAAAATGAAACTATAGATTTGATAATTTATTGCTTGCACAGTGAAAAAGCAGGCCTATTGACACCAGGTGGCACCCACAGGCAGCTGTTGAGGGTTCACAGCTACCAACACCACTGCTGGCCTCCCTCTCTGCTGCTCTGCAGATAACCACAAGGCAGTTCTGCATTCAATATTGTGATTGTATACAATGTGTGTATGATCATTACAATTAATAGGTAGCCAGTGCAAAAATAGAGCCATATGTTTGCTCCATCTGACTCAAGTCAAAGTTCTGGCAGCCATATTTAGGGCTAACAAAAGTTTCTCAACACTCTTCAAAGGGAGTCCCAAGTTGGTAAAGTGCACGACAGTAGTTTAATCTGGCTGTTACAAAGACCTAACTCACTGTGGTAAGATCTGCCCTATCCAGGAAATGGACACAGGAAGAAGAAGAAGAAGTAGAAGCAGCTGTTCTGGGCACAGTTGCCACATGGTTGTTTAGATGGGTGCTAGAGAGTAACATTGGGCCTAGGATATATACTCCGTCTGATTGTTAAAGGATACTTCAACCCCAGCCCAGGCTGAATGGATCAGAAGGTTGTATTTCCATCCAATTCAATCCATTGCTGACATCAGACACTGTTCTAGAATCTCCACTGCCTTTATAGGATATGAAGAACAAGAAAACTAGAGCTGGGTGCCACCGGCATACTAATGGTACCTCAGCCCAAACATTTGAATGACTTGTTTTGTTGGTTTCATGTATATTTTAAAAAGCGTTGAAAGCAGATGGAACCCTGATGCACTCTTTAAGCCCCAACCACCTTCTGAAAGCTAAACGTCAGGAAATGTCAAAACCAGTTGAGCTTGGTACCTCCCAGCCTGATACTACCAATGTGACATAGAAGGGTACCATGGTCAATGATGCCATATTGCCATGTGAAGTCCAGGAGAACCAAGATTGTTGTATACACCCATATATCTTTTGAAGCACATCAGCCAGTGACTCAAGCAAGCAAAAGTGGCTTCAGTCTCAAAACCAGGCTGGACACCAGACAAAAATTGAACTAATTTAATCAGGAAATGCTGGGCTTGAGGTTTTATTGCATGCTCAAACTTCTTACCCATGATTAGAATATTCAAAATGGGCTGGAGTTGTTTAATTTGAGGTTCAAACAAAAATTGCTTTACTAAGAGACATACTCCAGCCTACTTCAACACAGTTATAAAAATATCCTCCCTCAGTGAAGCATTAATTACTTTGACTGCCCAACAGACTAGCTTCCATCTGACTGCTCAAATGAGCCAGAAGGAGCAAAGGTTGAATATGCAAATGATAGGTCTCACATTTCCAAGATTTCTCCGTATCCTCAGGCTTCACAAACTGAAAGGTATCCATGGAAACCTGCTAAGAGGGAGCTGTAGATACATCCAGCACTGACTCTGTATACAAGTAGTTCAAATCAGAATAAATATAATTGATTTTATCCACAAAACCTTTTGCAGACTGATCACACTGGCCTTCTTCTAACTTCTCTCAAGGGCTAAACTATAGTCCCCTCACCTTTTGGAAAAGCTTATCTGGATGACACTGCAGAGATTTAATGGTGGCAAGGCATAAGACTTATTTGCCATTAACAGTGCCTCAGAATATGTTCTAAGATGGGCTCTAGCCCATGTTTGACTGGATGTGCCATGAGATTTTCTGCACTGACAATCACTCTAGCCATTTCATCACAAATAGTTCAGCAGTAAACTGTGGTGCCAACTGGGCTGCACTAATAAAGAAAGAACAGCTGTGAACTTGTGTTTGGATTCAGCACCTGACTGCAAACATCATCAGAACCACTAGTCACAGTAAAGAAAACTCATTAGAAAGCTATCTGGAGCCATCAGATTGCATATACCAATTTAAAAGGTCCCTACAGAATTCTGAGTCAAACTTTAACCAGGTAATGAACAATCCATAGCAAGAGAATTCCATCAAATTCCCTCATCCATAGCTCATCTTCCTGCCCGGTGCAGAACACATAGTTGAAAACAGGGCTGAACAAAAATGGTACGAGCCTCAAATTCACTATAATGTTAGCATAAAGTAAAATTGGGAAGGGCCATTTATATATTTTTGAGCAAAGAAGGAGGGGTATCCCAGAGGTTCAAGGGTGCCTAGTCTTTATTGTTGCAGCATGTGTTATTCTTTTTCTTCCTCTCGCTCTCTCTTTTTAAAAAAAATTCCTTTAACTCTGCCACCTATCGTACTGACAGTGGCACACCTGCCAGAACCCACTAGTTCTTCCAGCACCCATGTTGTTCTGGTGGCTACTGAGAGGACTGCTGCCACTATTGCCACAGGCAGGGGGGGGGGGAAAGCAATGTACCAACAGAAAATGGTAATCCCTTTGAACTGAGGTCACTTTCATCAAGTCAGACTGTGGCAGGGGGCTGTTATATGGTCTTCCAGGGTATGGTAGCAGCGCTGGATTTACATATAAGTTAAACAAGCTATAGCTTAGGGTCCCACTCTCTTGGGCCCCCCAAAAGAATTTAAAGGAAAAAACTGGATGTACATTTCCAAAATATAAGATAAAAAGCAAATAAAATAAAACCTACATACAGCAAGTGTTTTGTGTTGTGTAGGCTCCTATGATGTAAGTAATGGGCCTCGCCTGCTATCCTGCTCCCTAAAATATCACTGGTTTGCTCATTTCTATATATCGGGTGCCTACATTCTGCATGTGCAAATGGCTTTAGGTCCATAAATTACCATATAGCATATATTCAACACAAAAAACAGCAACAATTTGTTGTTGACAAAGGGCAGCTGGACATATAAAGGGCCCTATTACCTTCAGTAGCTTAGGGTGTCATCAAACCTAAATCTGGCCCTGTACGGTAGGCAGGACTAGTTAACGCCTTGGGGCCCAAGGGGTCATTGGTGACCCGGAGAAATGCACCCCACAACCTATCATACTACTATAGCTGCAACTAAATTTCTCCTCCAGTAGGGAAAAGGAACTCTGTGAGCGCCAGGGAAAGCTTCTGCTCTGCAGGCGCATGTGGACTTGCACACACTAAGTTGGTGAGCCCCGCAGTACAGTTATGGAACCCCTGTGTTATTTCAAGACCACAGTAAATATTAATTTGATAGCTTAGTTTGCTGATCAATGCCAGAAGTACAACTCAACCCTCTAAAAGCAAACTGAGATGGTGAGTGCTGGGGAAAACCCTGAGGTTGCAGAAATTATTATTATTTAAATACAAATGTTTTAAAACAGAAACATAAAGGGGAAAGGCACACTCAAATCAGACCAATGAAGATTAAACACATTCTGTGGCTACAGAAAATTGAGTGTCTGTTAGAAAAGAAGGGGCTGTATTCAGAGTTTGACATGAACCCTGAACAAAAGCATTTCTGTTAGGAAGTGAGCATGCACTGCGATATTTTGTTGTAGGTCCCACTTGTTTCTTAATGAATGCTTAAAAGATATGAAATAAATAGCAAATAAAACATTGTCCAACAGAACGGCTTTCTTTTAAAAAAAGGAAATCATCCATAGTATGTTGCAGTCTCTAAGTATTTATAAATCTTCACATTTCTTAATACAAGTAGGAGGCCTTCCAGTTCTGTATGTTTAAGTTTGAAAAGATAATCCTTGTCGTGACTCTAAAATGGCTTTTGGCCAATATTATGATCTAGTATTCAAAGCATGAAAGGATACATATTCTCATCAAGAGGAGAAATATTTGTTCATTCATTTGATGTCAGGTGAGACTGACTGCTTTTGCCTTGATGATTAGTTTTTAAATTAAGAAAACTTGCTCTTGCAGTTAATGAGGATCAGCAGAGAACTATGGAAGACGAAAAAGAGAAACCTTAATTTCTGAAACATGAGATAGTCATTGATGGTGATCTCTGTCACCTTTCAGTGTATTTGATAGGAATTGAAAATCACAAGATTAAAAATTCAGGGATCGAAACGTGTTCCTGCTCCCAGTGCTAATTATAACACTATGCTAAAGTTATCTTGGGTCAATCTCTCCCAGTGCAGACATTGTTCCCATCTCTCACATGGTTTCTGGGTTCTCAGAATACATTGTTGTAACAGATTTGGCAGCCAGATTGTATCACCTCCTCCCTTACTTGAAATGGATTCATGTAACAAACAGAAGCTCCTTTATACAAAGAACCTTTCATTTTTTGAATTAATAAAGGTTGGATTCATCTGATCTGTTAATGATAGGTTTGGGTTGTAAAAATAAATTTAAAAATAAAATGCAAAACTTTATCACACGAAGGTTGACTCTCAATATGTATTCACAAAACCCTGGTTTCAATATCATCCTTGCAGTTGTTTTCTGTCTGTTTCCTCTGCATGCACACACCTGCAGCATGTGAAGGCAGTATGCAACAATGGGAGGGAGAAGTGCTCATATGAAATGGAACAGAGTGAATCCATTCTCTGATGAGAAAAGACTTTCCATTATAGCACACATACAGTTGTACCGCAGGTTACAGACGCGTCAGGTTACAGACTCCATTAACCCAGAAATAGTACCTCGGGTTAAGAACTTTGCTTCAGGGTGAGAACAGAAATCATGCAGCGGCAGTGCAGCGGCAGCAGGAGGCCCCATTAGCTAAAGTAGTACCTCAGGTTAAGAACAGTTTCAGGTTAAGAATGGACCTCCAGAATGAATTAAGTTCTTAACCTGAGGCACCACTGTACTGGAAATCTCAAGGCCTTTGCATGTGTTTAGATATATATATATATATAAGGAAAATATCATGGTCAAAGTCCAGCAAATTAAAAAATAGGCTTAAGTGCATTTAAGTTTGTCGCCAGTGCCAGTCTTCTCGCTACCATATTTTAATTCTCAAGACAATATCTACAACTTATCAAGGTTTTGTGTTTCTGAGTATTAAAACATTTGAGTACTGAGTGCAGCCACTTAAGTTTACTACCAAGAAAGTTTGGAAAAACAGCTTTTGTTGGTACAGCTCATTTTTGACATATTTAATGTGGGGGGGGGGGGAGAATGAGAAATGGCTGCTTTTGAGGGGAAATAGTGCTCACTTGCCTGCTTTGTAACTCACCTACAAAAGTTGTAAGCTACCTGACAACCCCACTATACATGTGCAGAAGGTTCTCATTAGATATTTTACACTGTCATCATTTAAATTGTGCTACTGGATAAATCTTATTAAGTCTGTTTTAATTACCAGGACAACGTCCATAATTCAGCTATTTGTGTTTCAGTATGTGAAAGTATTGCATGTGTTACATGCAGACACTTACTTAAGGAAAGCAACTCATAAAGTCTTGATATGTTGTTGTTGTTGTTGTTGTTGTTGTTGTTGTTGTTGTTGTTGTTGTTGTTTTAGAGCTAGTATACCTCAGTTTTAATATATTAAAAATGGGGAGAGCTCTTTTCTTCTATTTTTTTCTGGTTGGGCTTGAGAAGTGGGAATGTTGGGCAAGTAGGGTGGTCTTACAAAGGACAATCTTCTGTTTGAAGCTGTCCTCTATTTGAAAGGCTGCCTGGTCCAAATCCAGTTTAAAGATAATGCGTCATAAGAAGGGAAAGCAGGGACCTTCAGTTTACCCACCCACAGTAACCACATGGACAGCACAATAAGCAGGCACACAGCTCGCCTGACCATACTCTTTGCCACTGTAGTTAGACGCCCTCCCCTAATTTACATCTATATATGACCATTTGCATATGCATTTTTTCTTGCAAATCTGCATCCTCTTTTGTCCTCTTGTTTTGCGATGCGTTTCTCTTTTTGGGGGGCACTGTGCAATTGGCCATCCTATGGGCAAAGGACACACTGGAGGCAGTATGTAGATGGTGCGTTATAGAATAATGACAGCAGACAAGGCTGGTCCAAGCCTTTCCTCAGACTGAAGCACCCTGCTTCAGGTGGCTTGATGTAAAGAGGAGGAAATCTTTGCAACGGACCAGCTCAAACAAAATGTCAGCCAACAGTGACAGCAGGATTAGCAGGGATGACAATTGTTGCTAGGTTAATACCATATGACATTAGATTAATGACACTGCTTGTAGGAATCTGGAGATTGGATTTCTCTGCTACATTTTATAAAATAAAATAAAATAAAGCTTTGAATCTCATTACTGAGGTCTGCCTCTTTTATTAATACAGTGGTGCCTCACAAGACGAAATTAATTCGTTCCGCAAGTTTTTTCTTCTTGCGAGTTTTTCGTCTTGCGAAGCACGGTTTCCCATAGGAATGCATTGAAAATCAATTAATGCGTTCCTATGGAGACCGCCTTCAGACCAGGTCCGGGGACAGTCTGTCCCCGGACCTCTTCTGAAGGCTGGGGGGGGGGGAGAAGGACTTTTCTCCCCACCGCCAGCCTTCAGAACAGCCTTCTGAAGGCTGGCGGTGGGAAGAAAAGCCCTTCTCCCGCCGCCAGCCTTCAGAAGAGTTCCCCCAGGGCTGCCTAGGCTGCGGATAGCAGCCTGCTGCCCCGCGCGAGGGGCGCTCTGCTTCAGAGCGCCCCTCGCACGGGGCAGACATTCGCAGCTTGGGGAGCCCTGCACGACTTCGCCGCAGGGCTCTCCAAGCTGTGGATAGCAGCCTGCTGCCCCGCGCGAGGGGCGCTCTGAAGCAGAGCGCCCCTGGCGCGGGGCAGCAGGCTGCTATCCGCAGCCTAGGCAGCCCTGGGGGAACTCTTCTGAAGGCTGGCGGTGGGAGAAGGGCTTTTTTCCCACCGCCAGCCTTCAGAACAGCCTTCTGAATGTTGGCGGTGGGGAGGAAAACCTTCCTCCCACCGCAAGTCTTCAGGACAGGTCCGAGAACAGAGGAGAAGCGCTGCGTGCCTTCTCCTCTGTTCCCGGACCTGTCCTGAAGGCTTGCGGTGGGAGGAGGGCTTTCCTCCCCACCACCAACATTCAGAATGCTGTTCTGAATGTTGGCGGTGGGGAGGAAAAACCCTCCTCCCACCGCAAGCCCCGGGAACAGAGGAGAAGCGCTGCGCGCCTTCTCCTCTGTTCCCGGACCTCCCACCGCAAGCCTTTAGGACAGGTCCGGGAACAGAGGAGAAGGCGCACTGCGCTTCCCCGCTGTCCCCGGAGATTTCCCTGTGGGCTTTCATCTTGCGAAGCAAGCCCATAGGGAAATTCGTCTTGCGATGCCGCTAAAAAATCGGAAAACCCTTTCGTCTTGCGGGTTTTTCGTTTAGCGAGGCATTCGTCCTGCAGGGCACCACTGTATTGCTGTTAACTACTAGAATGAGATTACTAAGAGATAATCTTCAAAATAATTGGCATACATAGATTCTTACAAAATAAATAAATTAGGATTTTAACTAAATCCCATGGTTTTGGGGTCCTTGATCATGATTCCAAATGCAAGCAGCTTTGCTCTCCAGTATCCGGAGAAACAGGAATACCTCCTCACTAGCCCCCAAAACCCTATAAGTAGCTATTGGCAGACAATGTGTTCTGCACTTGCCTTGCTGATCATTTGCAAATGCTAATGGCAAACCCCCTTTCAATGTAGAACTATTCTGTGCTTATAAATCTTTCAAGTGGGAGTTTGATATATTATGGATCTTTGTACAAGTGCAACATTCTTAAATAATTTGCTGAGATAAGGTCTGTGCAGTTAAAATCAAGCTTGAAGATGGGAGACTCAAAATGGCAAATTTGGACATTGCTCCAGTCAATGTGAACTAATGTAATGTTTCAGGTGTGCTGATTTCAGTGGAACAAAGCAAATCATACACACTCAGGTAATTGATGGCATTCTGAGTTGCAAGACCACCTGCAAACATGGCACATTTCGTTTCTAAAATCTGATAACCAGATAAAAGAGGCCATGGAGGAGAGGGGGGAAGCAGTATAACATTTTGTACTTATCTTGATGCCAACAGCAAAATAGCTAATATTCACTTTTCTCATAAAATCTGTTGTACTATATTGCATTTTGTGCATTATTTCATAATTATGTATATGAATTCTTATTGTTGTCATGCATTACTGTCATTATGCTTGCTTTGTCAATTGACAATTTATTTGTTCTCATTATAAGTGCCTTTCTGCACCTATGTGGCAACAAACTTGGATTTGCAGCCACATTTACTTAATATTCTACAGTGACCTGCAGCCAGTCTTGGCATATGGATTAACATACAAGTATGATACACTTGGGACGCGGGTGGCGCTGTGGGTTAAACCACTGAGCCTAGGACTTGCCGATCAGAAGGTCAGCGGTTCGAATCCCCATGACGGGGTGAGCTCCCGTTGCTCGGTACCTGCTCCTGCCCACCTAGCAGTTCGAAAGCACATCAAAGTGCAAGTAGATAAATAGGTACTGCTCCAGCGGGAAGGTAAACAGCGTTTCCATGCACTGCTCTGGTTTGCCAGAAGCGGCTTGGTCATGCTGGCCACGTGACCCGGAAGCTGTACGCCCGCTCCCTCGCCCAATAAAGCGAGATGAGCGCCGCAACCCCAGAGTCGGTCACGACTGGACCTAATGGTCAGGGGCCCCTTTACCTTTGCCTATGATACACTCACTATTCACAAACATTTGCTAGCCTCACCTGCTTCACACACTACATGTTAAGTATGCACTGAAAACTATGAGTACACCTAAGAAAATGTAATGCACAATGTCAGGGAACTGCCATCAGCTCAGAGCCGAGAGGTGAAAGGGCAGTTGTGTTATAGGGAACCTCAGAAAATCTTGCGAAGGAGTTCCTCCTCTGGCGAGGAGGAAAGCCCCACCTCCAGTGGAGAGGAAGTGGTGGGAGCAGGGGATGCTAGGGAGAGCCTCAACACCGAGCCTGAGCAAACCAGAGGGGAGGGAAGTACCCCTTTGCCAGCACCCACGCTTTGCAGTAGGTTTAGGTGCAGAAGGTTGGGGGTCATGCGACTGTTATGCTGGAGGAGGTATAAGGACCGCCCAGTCCCAGATTCTGCTAGCGAGTGAGCCAGACACAAACTTGTGACGCTCTTCACTGTAAATAGTTTGCACTAATAATAAAGCCTGGAAAAGACAGGTCGGAGTCTTGCCTGTTGGCTCTCGAGCAACCACACCAGCACCTGACACACAAACTAGCAGAAAGACATTTTTTCTATTGAGAGGAAAGGAATTTGGATTACCTCATCCCCCACCCTGTACAATCCAGGGGCAGCAGGAAATCCCATTATTATCTTGACTTCCAGGCTTCTATGGGGCATTTTAAAATGTTACTGACCTTTAATCAGATTTAGCAGATTTCTAAGACTAAAAGGGAAAAAAAAATCTGTATTACTTTTTATTATTACTATTGGAGGTTATGAAAAAAGAAGAGATGATAATTCCCATATCTATGCAATCCTCTGCACCTGGGAGGGGATCACTGTGTTCTCAAAGTTTGTGTTAAATATATTTAACTACATCTGTGGCCTTTCAACAACTGGAAGAAAGAAGGAAATATGTGTTGTGAATGTGTGCATGGCCTATAGCAAATTCTGTGACTGGTGAGCTAAAATTATCCCCCCCTTCTTTTTCTTTTTTTGCCTTATAGGTTTTCTAAGCACTGGAGACCAAGCTGCAAAAGGCAATTATGGATTGCTTGACCAAATCCAAGCTTTACGATGGATTGAAGAAAATATTGGATCGTTTGGAGGAGACCCAAAAAGAGTTACTATTTTTGGATCTGGGGCAGGAGCCTCCTGTGTCAGTCTGTTGACATTGTCTCACTATTCAGAAGGTAACAATTCATCTAGCTAAATATCAGAAATTTTAAAAGGGATAATTTAATGTGAGTTGCAAAGGTCATTTGGAGCCTCAGATAATATCCCAGTATTCCATTCTTTTTTTTGGGGGGGGGGGGAGATAACTAGATTATTTTCATGTGGCATGCAACCCAAGGAGCCGATCAGGGAGAGCAAACATTTTGCAGAAAATACAAGCATACTTCCAGAAGCATAAATAGTATTTTGTCATGTAAAAAGTTACCCTGCCAGATCAGTTTTTATGTAAAAATACAATAGGGGTGCTTTTTTAGGGGGTGGCACTGTTAAAGCGTGTATTATTTTTGTTACGTTTGGATAAAATGGGGGGTGGGCTGCTGAATGGAAAAAAATAGTGGTGTAATTGACTTCCAACAAGCACACAGAGTGTGAACAAGACTGAGTGTATGGGGGGGGGGGCTTATTTAATTTCACTGCACACAGGTGGTGTAGTGACAATAAAGGTTTATTATTATTATTATTATTATTATTATTATTATTAATGCCAAATGTATCCACATCCCCTCACTGATAAAGATCTAGCTAGCTATGTAACTAGCTAGTTTCCCCCTTATTTGAGAAGTCAATACATACTTTGTGGATCACAGTCAAACAGAATTTATTGCTAATTATGTTACAATTTGATGGGTAGTTGTTGCTTTAAAAAAGATTGATCACATTCTGATATTTTTTTCTGGAGCGATTATTTCTGGAGCATTCCCAAAACAAGGCGTCATGCCTGTATTGTGTGTGTGTGGTTGTTTTTTGTTTTTAGAGCATATAGTTTTCTCACCTGAAATTCACCTGGGAAAGACATTTTTTTATCCAGCTGCTAGGCTATGCTCAAGCGAAGCAGAGCAGCTTTAGGTCAGCTTTGAGTTGCTTCACATCACTGGAGCATAGCAAAAAAATAGTCACACCGGGCCATTGAATCTGACCCCAAATTCCCAAACTTTTAGGGGCAGGGAATGCAGATACATTTTAAGTTATTGATCTGGCCAGTGTTTAAATGAAGAGATGTCCATTCAAAAAAATGAGGATTATGTTTTCAGAATTAAACTCTTGGAATTCATACCTATTACATTGATTTTAGCCTCACATTTCTTCTTCTTCAAATTACATGATGTATAGCTTCTGTGAGACAGAAGAAAACGTATGATTTTCCTCTGACCTTTCTGCTGGTGAAGCGCTTATTTGTGCAAGTCATTCACAGAAAATGGAAATGATTGCTGGTGGCTGTCATTCCCGTAAAGTCCTTGGGCACCATTCAGTTCAGGGACGTAACTGATACATAGAGATGCCAGCAAAGCTCACATAGGCACAGGTTCAGGCCCAGACAGATATGACCTCTCAAAGAGAGGAAGCAGCAGGACTCCTGGCTTACTCCTATTGGCACCATGTGCCACATACAGAATGAGAGCCTCACATAACCACTGGGCCCTCTCCAATCTACACAAACCCAACAAAATGACCTGTCCTAGTCCCAAGAAGGAGCCAACGGGACAGAGTAGGCATGAGTGATCATAGTTAACAACTACTGGGACCAGGTTGAAATCTTGCATGCCTTGACATCCACAACCCTGCTTCCTCATTGACAAGTGGAATGCCTTAAAGGATCTGGCCTCTTGCCTGGAACCTAGCAGTTTATCATCTCTCTGGGAATTTATAGCAAACATGCTGCCTGTGTCAGTGCAATGCCTCTGTGGAGGCAAGTATGGTGGCACCTTACTGGAACTGTGCTCATGGGCTGCAGTCTCTAGACCTGACTCAGGGGTTTCAGCCATTTCATTCTCAGATGTCTCTGACATCTGAGCCTTGGGTGCCCCCAAGCTTCAGGGGTGATGCGCAGAGAGGGTCCTTCCTTTGCTGACACCACAAGTCCCCCAGGCTTTGAAATTGCTGGAATCCAGGGTCATGACACCAAGAGAGCAGGGAGACTTTAACCCATACAGAACCATTAGATGGGGAAAGTCCACCTCTTGCCAAAAGATTCTTGGGAGAAAAAGGTTGTCTGTGGGGAGGATTCAACTTCAATAAAGGTTTTCATGGATGCGGCTCCTTATCTTGGCTGTCAATGTTTCCCCTTTTTAAAGGGAAATTCTCTTATTCCAAATAGGATTCCTCGCAAGAAAAGGGAAAAGTTGACAGTTATGCTCCTTATGCCTCTGTTTCATCCAATGGATGGATGTGTCCCTGTTAAATTGGAATCAGGATTGCAAATAGACTGTACCTGCAATTAGGGGTGGGGTGAAATCCTGCCCCTGCAGAAGGACACCTTGCCCTAAGGACACTCTGCAGAGGGTAGACACCTACACCCTAGCAGTTCTAGCAGGTTCTACCTCAGATGCTTTGCAGGGCCGGAAGAGATTTTCTTAGCAGCCCCAAAGAAGTCATTTGACAGCCAGAGTTGGGAGAATGTAAAATGCAAGAGTAGGACTGAAAAAGGCAAAGCCGGAACAACTGGTCTTCAAGTAGGATTGGAAAAGGAATTCATTCAGCATCACTGAAGATAGCCGAACTGAGCATGGCCAGTGGCTTTGTTGCCCCCCTCCCCAAGGCCTGGGCTTTTGCTGGAAAATATGCAACAGATTGAGGCTATGACACAGTCACCTAGGAACAAGTTGAAATTGGCAATGGCAATCAGCTAGAAATCATCTTAATGACAGCTCTAATGTTATACCTATTGATATAATTTTAGACAATACACAGAATAATTAGTATTCATTCCCCACTATTTTAAATTATTAATTTAGGCTTTCTACATTTGATATTATAGTAGCATGTCACTATATTAGAAATACCCCCAGCTGATGCTGTTCTCCTCCTCCTCCTAATTACAGAACTATTTTTTGACATTCCTGTAAGAGAGATTTTTTTTAAAAAAACAAAAACAAAAAAACAAAACAAAACAGAAATCACACACAGCCACCAAACTAGTTTAAATTTTAATTTGCATTTTGGTATGTTCTTTGTGCTTCTGTATGCATTGAGAGACATGTACAGTGAAAGGGGCAAACTGTAAGGACACAACGTTTGGCTACATGGATATGATGCAGGCTATTCTCCAGATTGTGGCTCTCATCCATATGAAAATATGTGTATGTTTACTACAATGTACTGAATATTTATGGATATTTGTGAAGCATTTCATCCCTAGACATTTGCACTGGATTCATTATATTCATATGTATGAATATTAAGTACTAGGAATAACTTAGCTAGCCGTAGATTAGTGACAGAGGGGGAAGAGCTAAATTAAGAGCAATAATTTCTTATGGTTTTTTTCTTCTTCATGGAATGGAAATGGAATGAAACTTGCTCTTCACTAGAATGTACTTCCTGTAAGTGATGCACAAAAGGTTCTTTTGCTTGGTGGTCAATGCCGCTTGTTCATGTATTTTAATTTTTAACTTCTGCACCTGCAGGTCTGTTCCAAAAGGCAATCATACAAAGTGGAACAGCCCTGTCCAGCTGGGCAGTGAACTACCAGCCTGCCAAGTACACTGCAATTTTGGCAGAAAAAGTAGGCTGCAACACGCTGGACACTACAGACTTAGTTGAATGCTTTCGGAATAAGAACTACAAAGAACTCATTCAGCAAACTATCACACCAGCTACATACCACATTGCCTTTGGGCCTGTGATTGATGGGGATGTAATTCCAGATGATCCTCAGATCCTGATGGAGCAGGGAGAATTTCTCAACTATGACATAATGCTAGGCGTAAACCAAGGGGAAGGCTTAAAATTTGTAGATGGAATTGTAGATAACGAAGAGGGCGTTTCTCCAAACGATTTTGATTTCTCCGTATCCAATTTTGTGGACAATCTGTATGGCTATCCGGAAGGGAAAGACACGCTACGAGAGACCATTAAGTTCATGTACACAGACTGGGCAGATAAGGAGAATCCCGAAACGCGAAGAAAGACCCTGGTGGCTTTGTTTACTGACCACCAGTGGGTTGCTCCAGCTGTCGCCACAGCTGACCTGCATGCCCAATATGGCTCCCCAACGTACTTCTATGCATTTTATCACCACTGCCAGAGTGAAATGAAACCCAGCTGGGCTGACTCAGCACACGGCGATGAAGTCCCTTATGTCTTCGGTATTCCTATGATTGGCCCTACGGAACTGTTCAACTGCAACTTTTCAAAGAACGATGTCATGCTCAGTGCGGTAGTTATGACGTACTGGACAAACTTCGCCAAAACTGGGTAGGTTTTGCCACTTCCTTGCTTTTCCCCTGTGCTGTCTTTCCCAAATTCTAGCCGTGAGTATTAGGTCTAATTAAGTGCTGCAGCTTTTGGCAGCCACAGTTTCACAGAGTGCTTCTTTGCAAGAGAATTAAAGCAATATTTCCAGAATGCTGGCAGGCAAGGCTAAATTAAAGGGCTTTGGAGGTGTTGCCTGTGCACACAAAAGCACAGGGAGTCAGTGGGATGGTCTTTTAGGCAGTGCAAAAAGAAGAGTCCAAAAAACAAACATTTGCCTATACAGTATTTAGGGTATTCTGATTTTATATGGGAAAGTGTGAATTTACAACTATTATACTGTAAAATGTCCTGTGATCTTCAAATGATGGTGTTATATAAATTTAATAAATAATAATAACAACTAATTACTATAATTTAAATAGAAATATAGTACATCTCACCCAAGTGTGGCTGACCTGTGTGTTTGTTCAGTCTATACTGTCCGGGTGCTATCTGTTGATATGCAACTTCAAGGCCCCTACTATCCCATTATAATCGAAGTGGATTTGGATTTGGACAGCCCCTCACATAGAGAACTTGCCCAGTGTCAGGTTTGAAGGGATCCTGAGCAAACTATGCACTCCATTTGCACTCCCAAAGCAACCTTACCAGGGATCAGCTGCAGCATGGAAAGGATCAGTAGCCCAGCTCTGGTAGCCTGGTAGTCCTTCTGTCAAGTGCTGAGAGAGAAGGACCAGACCAGGCAAGTGCAGCCACCACAATCAATTCCCCCCAAATGACTCTGTGACCCAGTGTAGTACACTCTGTACAATAGTCCCAAGGGCACTTAGGTAATAAGAATGACAGTGTTTTTAGTCACTTGACTCAGCACTTTTCTTCTTAGTGTCAGGTTCTAGTTTTTTAAAAAATAAAGGAATGCCATGGCTGGCCTTTAAGTGCCCTGGCAAATACCTAGCCATGACATGTTTCAACTCCAGGCCTGCCACTGTCTCCCTGTCTTGCGAGGGGAAAAAAAGTCTTCTTTATTTACTGTGCAGAATCATAAATGAGATTCAGAAAGACAGAGTCACTCACCATACAGAGGCACTTGCTGATATAAAGGACTCTAAACCAGCTTTAATCATCATTCCTTTTAAGGAAGCTGTAGGTAAACCATAGCTCTTTGGCAGGGAAATGGTAAAGTTTTAAAGTGGATTCTCAGTAATTCTGTTGTGAGTAAACAAAGCACAAGTTTGTATGTGTGTGTGTGTGTGTGTGTGTGTGTTTGTAGTGTAGATATGCCCTTCTCTTTTGATCCAATGGGCATATTTGGAATTTTCAGAAAGTGTTGCGGGGATGTGGCATAACACAAAATATCTGCTGTGGAGCATGGCATAGCACAAAACAGCTTTTTGTGGGAATGTGTGTTATAGCACAAAGTAGCTGTTACATCTAAAAGAACAGAAAAAGACAGGAAACCAAAATGGTTTGGGCATGCCTCTCCCCTCAACCAAGAGAGAAAAGTCACCCACATTAGCCAACACCACATCACTCATGAAGAAAACATCTTTGCACCTCTTCTCTATTCAGAAAGGAGGGTGGGTGTCCAGTCCTGGCATGCAATGAAATGTGGGCATGTTTAAGAGGGTGTGTTCACTGTAGTAGTAGTAGTAGTAGTAGTAGTAGTAGTAGTAATAATAATAATAATAATAATAATAATAATAATAATAATAATAATAATATTTTATTTCTATCCCGCCCTCCCCAGCCGAAGCCGGGCTCAGAGTGGCTAACAACAGTAAAAGTAACACAGTTTACATAAAATCACAATCAATTAATAGAAATACATTCTAAAATCAATTCAGAATCAAATTAATGGCAACAATTGGGCTAGAGTTCTATGAGGATTACCATAGGAGAGGGTCACACTGTGCCTTGGCCAAAGGCCTGGTGGAACAGCTCTGTCTTTCAGGCCCTGCAGAAAGATGTCAAGTCCCACAGGGCCCTAGTTTCTTGTGACAGAGGAGAGGCCAAGCCATGAACAGAGCAGAAAGGGCAAACAAGCTCTCATACATTGTGACTTTTCGCAAGATACTTGCTGAGACATTTCACAGGCACTATAGGAATGCTGGGCACATTGCTTCCCTCAGGCACTGCACTAGTGCTCCCAGTACAAACTCTGCACTGTGCAAAGCCTCCTAGATAATCCACCTTTGCTTCATAAGTAATGATTGTTTAGTTTCCTAAAAAAACAAAACCCTTTTTTTGTCTGTTGGAAACAGTTCTTTCTCTCCATTGCGTTCTCTCACTACCTGGTGTGAAAAATGATGCATTGCAGTTTCACATAAAAACAATGCCGTTATTAAGGCATGAATGTTCTTGAAAGCCATAGTCCTCAGGTTAAGGTTATAAAATACACTGAAGAAAAAGGAAAGTATGGTATAGATCAAACAAGCCCATTGTGCCTCCTCCACAGAATTACCTAGTTGCCTTTCAAAAGATATCAAGGGAACATGGGGAAAAGAGATCTCTCGAAAGAACAGTGTTTCCTTTCCTCATCCAATGAATTATATTAATGTGTAGCCCCTTAAGACAAAGAAGAAATTTCTTGTATATGTTTTGCAAAGGCAAATAAGGAAACATAACAGTGAAGGTGGACGTAAGATGCTCATTAAGGAAGCTGAGGAAGTACCATTCCTTAAGGAATGTTGCAACGTTTTCCCCTCCAAAAAGCAAGCAGAGTTTGTTGTTCTGATTTTTGCTTTTGAAATTTGCTTCCCCCCCTCCTCTTTTTTCTTGCCTCGGTATTGAATTAAAATAAATGTCCTTGTGGCACACTAAAGGCCCATAAATCTTTCCAATGAACATTTAATGGCAGAACTGGGCTTTTAGAACTGCAGCTTGACTGCAGTGCAGAGAACAGTATGCAGCAATATCGGAGAATTCAAAGAAATGTGTAGCATCCTCCTGACACATTTCAGGAGTAAGCAGATCTTTTAGTACTTAAGAAAGCCAGGATCACATTGTGTGATGTATTTTCTGCAGTCACTACCCCCGCCCCAAACCCAAGCAATTAATTGTATAAATCAAAGAAACTGGGAGCAAATACGTCCTTCTCTGAATTGTGAGTGGACTGCCACTGCTTTCTCTGGAATTGCATAGGGGAGCCCCAAATCCTAAACTAAATTGTCACCTCTTGAAAGCCATGATAAGAACACCCCCTCTGCAGGCCACCCAGGAGAGACCAAAACTGTCCAACCCAGAAGAGGTCTTCTCCATCAAGGCTTTTGAATGGAATTTGCATCATGATAGAGCCCCGCATAAAGGGAGTGTGGTGTCAAAGTCTGAATGGGGCAAACAATGCTCTTTCAGATTTCCTTTCCAATTGATATTTGCCATGGTCGATGCTTGGTGCAATGACATTATCCTTTCTGAAGATTAGAATGTAATTAAATTGCTGCTCATAACTTTGACTGCAGATAAGCATTGCTGTATGTCATCCGTGTACACTATGACGGTGAGATCAAGTAGGGAATGAGTGAACTGTTCAACCAATGATGAACATTTGTGCATCTGGACTTTCAGTTTCTCTTCTTCTCCTTCTAGCCACACACACACACACACACACACACACACACAACTGCTTCAGAGGGGAGGGGGAGCCGTGTTGTGTGAGCTAATGCCTGTTCATGCTACAATTGGATCTCACCCAATTTTTACCCATATCTGTTCAGTCCAATGGGGCCATTCCCATGGAATTGCATGGAGGAATTAAACTTAAAGGTTTCTTCGAAAGTGGGAAATGTCTCTGTGCTGGAAAGGCTAAACAGGTCAGGAGACAAGAGACTTGAGTGTTTTTGTTTTTTTAATAAAATAAAATTAATTTTAAATAGAGATTGTACACAACAAACATAACAATTTACCAGTATTTATTTTTATATAAAAAAAGGTTCTCTCAAACCTTCTGAACTCCCTCCTTCCTTTCATGCGTTCCGTTTCTAAATTTTATTCGTGCATCTAAAGTTTATGTTATTTTACAAGTGTCATAGTATTCCTGCCAATGATTTCAACTGTTTACAGTGGTCTCTCAGATATTCCAGTCTTTCGCAAATATTTGGTCTTCCTGCTTTCTGATCTTTCTCATCAGTCTTGCCATTTTGCCATTTTGCCATATTCCATGAGCTTGGTCTGCCACTCTTCTCTGGTTGGTACTTTTTCTTCTTTCCATCTCTGGGCTAAGAGCATCTTTGCTGCTGTCGTTGCATACAAAAACAGTCTTTTATTTTCTTTTGGTAGTTCCGCACCTATAATTCCTAACATAAAAGCCTCTGGTTTTTTTAACAAAGGTTATCTTAAACATTTTTTTCAGTTCATTATATATCCCAGAATGTTGTTAAAACCCCACATGGCCACCACATATGATAAAGGGTACCTTCTTTCCTTTTACATTTCCAGCACACATTTGAACTGGTTCTATACATTTTCGCTATTTTACTAGGTGTCAAATACCAATAGTACATCATTTTCATATAATTTTCTTTCAGCGAACAGCAAGCTGTAAATTTCAAATCCTCTTTCCATAGCTTTTCCCCTGATGAAAACTGTGTATTATAACCAAAATCTCTTGCCCAGTGTATTATTACAGATTTAACTTCTCCATCTTTAGTAAACCATTCTAAAACTAATTGATACATTTTCAAAAGTAATTTCACATTATTTTGCAACAGATCTTTTTCAAACCTTGATATCTCTTTACCAAAACCCTTCTATTTATCCAATTTGAAGATATCATTTAATTGATTATACTGTAACCAGTATTTTAATAGCTCTCTGGTGTCTTCGACCTTTTTCAATTTTAATTGATCTTCCACTTCTGTTAGCAGCTCTTTATAGGTTGCCCAATCACCTCTCATATTTAGTTTTTTTAACAGATATTGCTTAAACTGGGTTCCTCTCTTCCCAACAATAATGATGTTTTATTGTTAATAAACAGTGCTTGTAGAATCAAACATGTAGGTGTTTGAAATATATAGAGAACAATTCCCAGGATGTCACAACCTTCTGTATCTGCTTATTATTTATATTACTGTTATTATTATTCCTGCAGGGTGTTAACAAGTTAGGCTTCAGCATTTATCTAAGGATTACAAAAGCTCCCTCATGATCCCATCTGTCAGTATTACTCATAATTTCAAGCAGTTTTGCACAGGCCGCCTGCTCAAGAGCTAATTTCAGCAGGGTGTACATAAAATTGTACACTCTCCTGGGTCTGGATTTATACCATACTTCCTAAAGACAGCAAAAATCTTTAGGAAGGGCCATTAATCATTTTACCATGCACCCAACTGTTAATATGATTACTAAGTCGAAATGAGACTGGCTATAACAAATATTCCCTATTTGGATTTGCTCTAAATTCACAATAAGCATTTGGAACTGTGTGACCTTGAAATCCCACCTGTTCTGTTGAAAAGTGAAGTATTTTCAGTTTTGCTAACCTTTTAGTACTCATAATAATATCATAGTCATTGGAGAAAATCACAAAATATGGAATCAATAAGAGAGAATGAATAGAATCTAAAGATGGTGTTCCACAGTTGCACTGTATATTTTGTGTTCTTTTCTTTTTTTTTACTAAAAACCAAACTATCTGTATTTAAAAAAATACATTTTCTTACAAAAATGATGGTCACAGTTCTACACCATTCACAAGCAAAGATGAAGATATGCAAAACTCCAGTTTAACTTGTGCTCACTGAACACACTGCAGTCTAGTTCCTTAAAAGAGATTTTCCCAGCACCCTGCACTGATAACACCAAATGTAGAATTGAAGGAGAGGATAGTGTGCCACTTCTGAAAAAGCCTAACCTATACCCCATGGTAATTAACAACTACTGCCTTGTCACAAATACTCTCTTTGGGGGCAAGGTACATGAGAGGCAGATACAAGTGGCAACACCACTGCAGGCACTCCTAAAGGAGACTGAATATCTAGACCAGTGTTTCCCAAACTTGGGTCTCCAGCTGTTTTTGGACTACAGCTCCCATCATCCACAGCTAGGGGTCAGGGATGATGGGAATTGTAGTCCAAAAACAGCTGGAGACCCAAGTTTGGGAAACACTGATCTAGACCCATTCCACTCTGGGTTCATAACTAGTTTGGGGACTGAAACTGCCATAGTCACCTCTGTCAGGAGAGGGTGTGTGAATGCAAACCTGTTGGTCTTACTATAACTCATCACCAGCTTTTAATACCATCCTCTTAGACCACTCTACAGGAGATGAATATTTGGGGCACTGTTCTGCAGTGGTTCCAGTCTTCTCTCCAGGAATGGTTCCAGAAGGTAGCATTGGATAAGTGCTTCTTGGCCCCCAGAAACATTTCAGCTGTTGGTTGCTGCAGGGCACTATATTGTTTTCAGACCTATTTTAACATCTAGATTACATTGTTGGGAGTTATTATTAGGAGTTTTGGAACCAGATATCATAAGTATGCTGATGCCCTGAGCATGCCCAGCCCAGGGAGGACAAATGGTTGATAGTTTAGATTCTTTATTGAGAAACCACATACTTTATGGTAGCTCAGAACATGAACATGACTAAGTAGATGGCATCCCTTCCCCAGGCTTGTGCTCTCAGCTGGACTGCTGGAGCAATGGCATGGCCACGCTTCCACCCTCATTTGATGTGGGCGCACAAACAACCTGCAATTTCTTGCATCACTGTGCCTGTCTCTCCAAGCCCATCCTGGTTCTGGAGTACAATGAGGAAGGTAATGGAGCAGATTCTACTGCCCCACTCTCTCTTCCTCTGCTTCTTCCTCTGCTCTTAGTTCATTCTGCCCTTCCTCTGGTCCCAGCTCCAGCCCCACATCCTGCACCTCCTCCCTCATAATATCCAACCACACAGACTCTTCTCCTTCCTGCAGCCTTGACTCCAGCTTCACAGCAGGCACAAAACTCCATATATCACTCTCCCTTTCCCCTGGATCAGCCTCCAGCCCCACAGCCTCAGCCACACACACCAGCAAGTCCTGTCAGCTGATGATATCCAACTCAATTTCTCTGTAACATCTGAATTGGGAATGGGTCTGAATGCAGTAATGGGCTAGATGAGGGCTAATCAACTGTCTGAATCCTAGCGGGTGAGTGCTTCCTGGATCTCAGAAGTCAGTATGTTGTGTGCCCGGGATGGGATCACACTGTCCCTGAAGGAGGAAGTTCACAGTAATAATAATAATAATTTATTATGTATACCCCGCCCATCTGGCTGGGTTTCCCCAGCCACTCTGGGCGGCTTCCAACAAAACAGTAAAATACAATAACCTATTAAACATTAAAAGCTTCCCTAAACAGGGCTGCCTTTAGGCGTCTTCTAAAAGTTTGGTAGTTATTTTTCTCTTTGACATCTGGTGGGAGGGCGTTCCACAGGGTGGGCGCCACTACCGAGAAGGCCCTCTGCCTGGTTCCCTGTAACTTGGCTTCTCGCAGCGAGGGAACCGCCAGAAGGCCCTTGGCACTGGACCTCAGTGTCCAGGCAGAACGATGGAGGTGGAGATGCTCCTTCAGGTATACTGGACCGAGGCCATTTAGGGCTTTAAAGGTCAGCACCAACACTTTGAATTGTGCTCGGAAACGTACTGGGAGCCAGTGTAGGTCTTTCAAGATCAGTGTTATATGGTCTCGGCGGCCGCTCCCAGTCACCAGTCTAGCTGCAGCATTCTGGATTAGTTGTAGTTTCCGGGTCACCTTCAAAGGCAGCCCCACATAGAGCGCATTGCGGTAGTCCAAGCGAGAGATAACCAGAGCATGCACCACTCTGGCGAGACAGTCCGCGGGCATAGCCAGCATTGATCTGACTGCACACCAATTGGAGGGCCCTGCATTTGCAATTCTCAGGGTCAGATAATGAGTGATAGCACCAATCAACTTTTGACCATCACTACTGCTAGTACAGCCGTTTTAGGGGTGTCAGATAAGAACAGCATACCGGTTGAATCGAGTGCATATTTCCATATACAGAATATGTGTGCAGAAGTCTGTTCCTGTACATGTATCTCTTTAGCTGTACTGGAAGTTGTGCTCCTAGTATTGAAAGGATCCCTTCCTCATCATAGTTCCTGTTGTTTCCCCCCCCCCCATAGTATATTTAGCTTTCTCTGGTGTGCTGTCTCTAACATAGTGGTCATTGTCTGCTATGAGACTGAAATATGGCCACTTTCTCTCAAGCAGAGTCTTGAAAACTTAATGAGCTTGCAGCCTGGAATGTTTAAGCAAGTATTCCACGGGGACTCAATATATATTTGTACTGTTTATGTTTGTAAGAAATAACTGGTGTAGCTGACTAGCCTCCCAGTAAAATCAGGAATACCTAGCCCCTCATGTTGTACACACACACACACACACACAAAATCTGACATGTTTTCAATTCCTAAATAAGGAAGCAACATCCAAAATCTTACTGTACAATTAATACTTAGTGCATCATTTGGAGGTTCTGCACTATTCCTCTAATTGGCACAGACCTCAGACCTCCTATGCTTACAAACTGCACACTATTTGATGGGCCCACTACAAGAACTAGGTTTTGAGGAGAGGGCAATGCTGCAAAACCACTAAGTGTCAAAAGACATGACAGCAAAAGGCATTTTGTGTTCCAGCCTGTAACTGGAGCTAGCATATGAAATGTGACAAAGGGTAGTGGCTGTTGAAAGCGGGAGAACATTAGGAATCAAAAGCAGCTATTTACTGATGCGGTATTTCCAGTTCCGCCAGCTTTATTCTTCAGTGTGCTCACAGAAATGAGACTGAAATGCTTGCGTGCAATTCCCTCCAAACAGTACTGTTTAAAATGCCATTAAGTGAGCAGAGAAGGCACTGTATAAATGTTTGCGGCATACACTTTGATGTGCTACCCTCATCACTAAATCTCAGATGGCTTTGTACATGATGGGTTAACTCCTTTTGCTTCTGTTTGGAAGCAAATTGGTAATTGCAAGCTTTCTCATAGGAGGCGTACCACTACTCTTCTTTCCAAGAGTTTCCTTCCCACTTGTACCATTGGCAAGTGCATGCACACACATTATCATCATATACCTCATTGGTAGAGCATCTGCATAGCATGCAAAAGGTCTCAGAGCTGGAAACTGGGCAGCCATTAACAGTCAGTGAATATAATACTGAGCTAGATGCTCCAGTCATCTGACTCAGTATAACTTGACAGCTTCCCATGTGTCTGTAGTGGAGAACTGCTTGAGAAGTCTCCCACCGATATACACAGCCAAAAGTACAAAGGCATTCACTTTAGATCTGCAGAGGAAACAAGCATAGGAAATGATAAAAGAATCAGCTCAAACACAGAAGATATACCCCACATTCGAGCCTATTTGTTTGGATGGTCCGAGAGGGGCTGTTTCCCAGTGATAGAGTACAGTCATACCTTCGGGTTGCGAACGTGATCAGTGTGGAAGGCACGTTCGCAACCCACGGCGCTGTGTCTGCGCACACGTGTGATGCAATTCGGTGCTTCTGCGCATGTGCGAACACCGAAACCTGGAAATAACCCGTTTTGGTACTTCTGGGTTTGGCCCGGTCTGCAACCTGAAAACTCGCAACCCACAGTGTTTGTAACCCAAGGTATGACTGTACTTGCTTTGTATGGAGATGGCTCCAGGTACAATCCCTGAGTACTCTAGTTAGAGTTGGAAAAGACCTCTGTCCATGGTGCTGGAAAGTTGCTTCAAGTTTAGTGTAGACAGTACTGTGCTAGCTTAACAAACTTAGTCTGACTTAGTAAAGGGCAGCTTCTAGTATGCAGCAGGTCATGTAGTACAAACTTCACAGCATTCTGCAAAAACAGGGATTAAACATTAAAGGAAGCCTTTGCATACTAATGCACAGTTCCATGGCAATCAACAAAAGCTGTAGTGAGAGCAGGCAGTTAATTTTAAAGAAATGTTGTACATGTACTGAATCTTGCTGACATTTTGAACCAGAGAAGAATTTGGGGGGGGGAATAGCATTTGACTTCTAATGCAGCCAAGGATTACTAGCTGCAAAAGCTCACATTCCGAGCTAAGTGATATCAAACTTTTGTAACGTTTCTATATTATAGAAACATACCCCCCCCCCCTTACCAGAAGGCTACATTTTCCTGTTACTCTCCCAAGATTGCTTGAATATTTTTCCACATGGATGATACTGAACTATAACCACCAGAAATACACTGCAAGCTATTTAATTTGATGCATTTCTTAAGACGGCATCCCTTACATGGGGGTATACTTGTCAGAAAAAAGTAAAAATTGAGGATGGTACTTGAGGATGGCACTTCGCCCCATCCTGTACCTTAGGAGCACATTTTATCTCTCCATTTCATTTCAAATTTCAGGTGGAATAAGAATCAACAAACTCCAGCTTCTTAGGTCTTAGCTTC
Organism: Podarcis filfolensis; assembly: GCF_964270895.1. Taxonomy (NCBI): domain Eukaryota; kingdom Metazoa; phylum Chordata; class Lepidosauria; order Squamata; family Lacertidae; genus Podarcis; species Podarcis filfolensis. The sequence goes on along the minus strand of NC_139607.1, from coordinate 35,976,725 downwards.
TGCAGAATATGAGCATCAAAATGAATTAAAGCAGGTTTTGACAGTATTATCATTTGAGAGGTGGGATTGGTATTGTAGTACATAGATTAATGGTTTAAACAACCAGCATACCTTTCAAGATGCAAAATGCGTTGTCGTCATCATTTTTGGACTCTAGTGAATATTGGCATCTCATGTTTTGACATGAGTTCCTGGTCAAGTACCATATTGTCAAAATCATAGTTATTTGGGTCTACAGCTGGTTCTGTGCAGCTCCTGATCTAGCAAGTCTACTTTGAAGTGAAGTGAAGTCTACCTTAGCTGAATTGGGATCATATTATCCCACTGCTTACTCTTCAGGATTTACCAGCTCTTCCCTTCCCTTCCCTTCCCTTCCCTTCCCTTATTTGTAAAACAACTAATACTGTGGCATTCTTTACAAACAAAATTAATAGGTTTTGCCGAAGATGTTGAAGTCCTGCAGAATGGCAACAATAGTGTTTTAAACATGGATATTGCAACATAAGGTTTGCTAATAATATTAAAAATAATAATGCAGTATCAAATTATTTCCTTAGAACTAAGCACACAATATGCAAAATTCATAAATTATATAAGCTAATGTTCTCCCCACATTGGGCTATTCAGAAGTTTTAATGCTGCATTGAATGGCAAGAGAATTTCCCTTTCGTTAAAAATAGTAATAATGAAAGGCTAATTCTGTCAAAGGAACAGAAGGATATTATTAAGCTTAAATAATACTTTTGCCTGCTGTAATAACCAGCAGCTCTGTTTGAACAATGAAGGAACCTTTGGAGCATTTAATTGTGCTTATGGATATTTTGAATATATTTTGAAAAGTTGTAGCATTCTGCGAAAAGCAATACTGTAATGCTCGTTTCTAAAATAAATGAATGTAACATGTTTGGAAATAAAAATGAGAAACCTTGGTGTAATGCATTCTGCACTCTGGAGCAATATTGAAAAAGCACTAATTCGTCAAACAGAACCTGAGGAAAAAACGTAGCTTGTAACAAAAGACAGAATGCTGAGCTCAGCCATTGCAGTGCAACAAAGATATTCACATATTTGTCTTATTTCGGGGAAAGAATACATAACTGCTGTTGAAGCATGAAGCAAGGCTCCGTATCTCATAAATATTATCCCCCCACCATTTCTGTTTTGAAAGCAATGTGAGTCCTTTGTTGCAGTGTCTAATAAGGATGCCTAATAATCAGAGTAATGATAATCACTCTGATGCAACAAGACGATCTCTTGGTGTGGAAACAGATTTCCACCCATGGACCTTTCCTTCTGTATGCATAAAAAGGCTACTGGCAAGAAATGGGCATTGATTGCCCATGGGTGAGCAGGCAGTGCTTTCCCTTCCCCCTGGTGCAACTGATGATCAAAGCTGACAGCAATGGCTATCTGGGTGAAACAGAGATTGCTCACTGCAGCATGCCTTCCTGTGTTTGCAGTTCCTTGATATGCACTGGGCATGTGCAGCAAAACACTGGGAACCTGCTGTATTCTCCCAGCTGTCTTTGCCACTGATTAGGCTGTTAGCAGAACTTGCAAGAGCCCATGTGGTGTAGTGGTTAAAGTACTGGACTAAGACCTGGCAGACCAGGGTTCAAATCCCCACTCTGTCACAAAGCTCAATGGGTGACCTTGGGCCAGTCACAGCATCTCAGCCTAACCTACCTCACAGGGATGTTGTGGGAATTAAATGTGTACCACCTTGAGCTTCTTAGAGAGAAAAAAGTACAATATGAATGCACAAATAAATAAATAAATAAATGCTCCCTTAGATTTTCTTCACTATTTCAATTACCCACATTTCTGTAATGCTGTTTGTTCATGGCTATGGATGAGTCCCTTCCAACTCATCCAGAACATTATTCAGACTTTTCTAGTGTCCACACTTAATATTTAACAACAGGGAAAAAAGCTGTAGGGACTTTTTAAGCATATAACTTGAACACTCAAAAACCACAATTTCCTGCCACTCACTTGCCCTCCATGCCACCTTCTCCTCTTACTATGTTGGTATGTGGCGAGTAAAAAATGGCAGAAGTCTCCTCTGGAGGAAAGGATGTAGCTCGGGCCCTAGGTTTAATCCCTGGTATCTCCAGGTAGGGCTGAGAAAGACTCCTGCTGGAGAACCAGTGGTATCCAGTATTTGCAATATGAGCCACAGGGACCAGTGATCTGGCCCACAATAAGGCAGCTTCTTATATTGTGGAAAGAAAAATCTTCATGGGGTCTCCCCTTGGTTGCACATGCCTCACAGAAGGTAGTTTTCCTTCTGAAATTCTTAGTCAAGTTTCATAATTCCTAGCAAGGAATGATGTTCTGCATGTAATTTTCAGCTGATAATGCATTTGAAGGGAGTGATCTCTGCCGTTTTACCCTCTCCACATTTTCCCATGGTAACACCTATTACTTGTGGGAGGTGGTAGTGTTTTTGGAGGATAAGGGAGAAACAGAAGCATGGGGTTGGATCTGATTTGAAAAGGAGGAACCTGTTCAGGCTGGCGGGGGCAGTACTTTCTGCATAGTTCTAGTTAGAAGTGCATTGGGAAGGGAATTCAGTACAAAGGCTTAGGAGTAAAACAAATCAGATCACAATTTTGCTATCCCGTTTGTGAGAAGTGAAATCAGAAGAGCACCTATATAAGCCAGTTTGCCAGTTTATAGTGTTTGTCCAAATCTCCCCTTTTGAAGAAACAGTCTGATCTAAACATAATACAGAAAACTAGCTCTGATTATATATATGAACTTGAAGAACCAAAACCTGGCATCAATATCCTGAAATAAACATTGTTAAAGCTTGTAGTAGTATATCCGAGCATGTAATTATTTTCCAGGTTTGGGACTGCTTTGTAATTGTTAAGTTGTGGGTGAACATATCAGACGACACAGCGATTCTTCAAACAGCTCTTGTTTATTCACAGGCCAGAACAGACCTGAACTGAAGGGTTCAGTAAGCCTGCTTATATAGAGCTCCAGTATAATGTAACTGTAACAATTTTCTAAAACTATCCAATCACTGAACGTCACTTTTGATCTCTTATTTGCATAACTATCTACAGTATCCCCCTGCTGGCCCAGAGTGAGAACTTCAGTACATAACAGTAATATTGTTTTGTTTGTATATTTACAGGGATCCGAACCAACCTGTTCCCCAGGATACAAAGTTTATCCATACGAAACCCAATCGTTTTGAAGAAGTAGCCTGGTCTAAATATAATCCAAAGGACCAACTTTATTTACACATTGGCTTGAAACCCAGAGTCCGGGATCACTACCGAGCAACAAAAGTTGCTTTCTGGCTAGAACTTGTTCCACATTTACACAACCTGAATGAAATATTCCAGTATGTCTCCACAACAACGAAGGTGCCGCCTCCTGATATGACATCATTCCCTTACGTCACTAGGCGTTCTCCTGGTGGGAAGTTCACCACCAAGCGCCCACTGATGACACCGAGCAACAATCCGAAGCATTCGAAAGACACACAGAAAACGTCTCCAGATGATGCAAGTGTTCTGATAGAAAACAAGAGAGATTATTCCACAGAGCTGAGTGTTACCATTGCCGTAGGGGCATCTCTGTTATTCCTCAACATATTAGCATTTGCCGCGTTGTACTATAAAAAAGACAAGCGACGTCATGAGACGCACAGACGCCCCAGTCCACAGCGGAACACCACCAACGATATCGCCCACATACAGAACGAAGAGATAATGTCATTGCAGATGAAGCAGCTGGAGCACGATCACGAGTGTGAGTCACTACAGGCACACGACACCCTGAGACTCACCTGTCCACCTGATTATACCCTCACTCTTAGAAGATCTCCAGATGACATTCCACTCATGACGCCCAACACCATAACCATGATTCCAAACACATTAACAGGAATGCAGCCTTTGCATACTTTCAACACTTTCAGCGGAGGACAAAACAGTACTAATTTGCCCCATGGACATTCCACCACTAGGGTATAGCTCTGTTATTCGCCCCACCCCATGCCACCCGGAAGATTAAAAATAAGGAAAAAAAGGGGGGAAAGCAAAGAAAATAAATCATACTCTCCATCAAGCAACTTGTCTAAACAAAACAAAAAGATATAGAGAAAGAGAGAAAGGCAGACACAATTTTCTTACAGATCCTTTTCATAGGAACTCTGATATTCTATTAAAAAAAAAAAGATCACCTTCTCAAACCCTGTGAAATGTGAAATGTGTACATTGCTATTAGGATACTGCTTTAATATCTCAACCACTCTGATTGAAAGTTAAGAGTTGAGGCCTGAAGAGAATCACTTAGAAAGGATATGTATTGAGTGTAACAAACAGAAGCAGAAACTTCTGGAAACACAGAGCCAGTGACTGTACAGTTTTTTAATAAATAAAATTTTAAAAAAATGTTCTATATGTGCCATACCATGAATGGCCCTTGTTATACAAAAGACATCACCATGGGCTTTTACCCATCATAAGAAGCTGTAATCCAGAATGGGGAAATAAGATTTTATTATTAAAAAAAAATAGGACTGACTATGCAGTAAATACGTATAGTTCTGTGCAAAGAGATGACTTGCCAGCCTGAACTATATTTAAGAAACTTTGTAAAAAAAAATGTACATAGCTGTGAGTTTTAAAAAGAAGAAGCTTTTATTGGTGTTTTCAGTTTGAAAAGAGCTTTTAGAAAGATTGTGCTTTCAGTTGTGATCTATGTGTATAAACATTAATCATACCACCTCTGTTTCCTCCCAGACCAAAAGGAGGGTTTTCTTCTTAATTACTAGTGGTAAACCAACACATGAGGGTTTCTTTTTTTCTCCCTAATGTTTCATTTCTAGGAGAACATGATGTCATGCCGAGGATACAGACGACTGTGTGGCCTGCCAGATTTTCTTTTACAGGTTACACACATGCATGTTAAGGCGTTCATAGATAGGAAACAGTTGGGTTTGTTTTCCTAAAAATATATAAATATATAAATATATAAATCCTTTTTTCCTTTCCTTTCCTATTTTTGTGTTAGCCTTCATATACCGCAACACAGAGAAACAGATTTGAAGAATTACAAAAAAGCTTGTTAAAATTGAGCTATGAGTCCATATTTTTTGTTTTGTTTTTATTTCTTTTGGGTATCTGCTATGCCATGAATCGTTGCTTTCCAAATTGTGAGTGCCCTGATGCGTATTAAGAAGGCCTGCCTCTCTGGCCAGTCTTTTTCTGAGGAAGATTAGTTCTGCCTGCACCAGCAGTCTGCAGAAGAGGTTGATCTGAGAAACAACTGCTCTGCTATTTTGAACAAGGGAAACACATGAAGTGGAAGATGGGGAAGAAATAGTTTCTATTTACTGTTCGTTTAATAAAGTATGAGGGAAGATCTGGACGGAACAGTCTATAAAGAGCTTTTGGCCCAGTAGTAATTTGTAACCAAGCCCACAGTCTTTTGTTGCACCACAGAAAGGATGGATGGCCTGGAGAGCTAGAAGAAAACCATATCAAATGTACAATAGGTGAGTCGCCTTGAAGAAGCTGGATCATTTTACTGTGCAAAAGCATCAAACCTTTTTCTTAATTCCTCACTCTATTCCCGTTAACAGGGGAGTTTGGTATGAAAGGCAGCTGTTCCAACAAGATACTTGGCACCTCTGTATAAAGTTTTTAAAAAATATCAACTGTTATAAAGGTAGAATTGAGTTATTAATAAGTGAAGAATGGTTTATATTTTGTCTTTAGAAAACTGAAGTTAAAGTTGGTAACCAAAGATATTTGAACAGAGTTGCTCTGCACATGATCATATCTTTCCCAGGATGTATATTGTATTTTTTATTTCCCTGTGTTAAAAAGGGCACAACGCTGTATTATCATCCCCAGATAATCATATCTGACACAAGATGCCTTCTGCCTTTAGACTAGACAGCTTGCAACATACTATCTTACAGCTACTTTGACATCTTCTCATCTAGCTGTGTTATAGGTGCAGCTCCATACTGTTTCTGGCAAAGAAAGCAGGTCCTGACATTGAGAATCGCAAAAGGTGGATTGGCAATCCAGCAAATTGACTAATGTGGTCCATACTGAAGTCTTGTTGGAAATTGAAAACTTGTATATGCTTTCTGCTTCTTGGTGAGGGTTTACATGAGCTTAGAGCTCGGTTTGTCACCCAATATTAAATGGGGATGAAGGGAAAAAACAATTGCCTTCCATGATCTTTACTGTAATCTTAATTAAAGCTGGGCCTATTCTATGCCATTCTCACAATTGACGCATTGCCTCCACTAAGACACAACAGTTCTTCACGACTTGTGGGATTAAAGAGAATGGGATGTGATGGCATCTTAGTTGGGTATGTTTGTTATGTGAATTATGGTATTTGTTTAGTATTTCCAGTTGTCTTCTGCTAGCAACATGTACAGTACTGTGTCAGGCTTGTGACATTTGGGTAAAACCGTTTCTGTAAGTGAATGATTTTAGCTTTTAAAAACAATGACAATGACGTCACTTTAATAATCTAATACGTCTGGACAGATGTATGATTTATAAATGGAAATTTTTAGGCTCTTCATAGGATTCTATAATAATAACAACAAAGTATACTTTAAAAAAAACTATAAAAGGAAAGAAAAAAGAACTTTCCCAGGCTTTTCTTCTTGACCTTAAGAGGCACGCAGGGTTTCTTTTTATTATTGTTTCTGCATTTTTCTTTTCTTTTTTGGTTCTGCCTTAAGTAAGGATAGAAGATATATATGGCTGGACACATATGTATAAACTTTTCAGCAGCATTTTTAATAATAAAATATCACAGTATTTTCTAATGCTTTGTGCAAATAATTATGTGTTTATCCTTTTTGTAAAGAAAACAATCATTTTAAAAACCTGACACCTGTACTTAAGCTCTCGGGTCTCCATAGAGGCTTGTCATGTATGGCAGCGGGTTCAACTGGTAGGTTGGATTTGGGTTCATATTATAATTACCACTGCTGTAAGCCTATTGCCAAGTGAAATCCATGCCTGATGCTGAACTACCAAACAGCAAGTACTATTTGTTATTGCATATGAATTCCATCACTTTTCTGAAGCTCTTGTTGGTGCCAAATGAAAACGAAATGCTTGAACAACAACATGTGCCCAAATTTTCATAATTAGCAATCAGTCCAATGAGGTTGGAGTGATGTCTTGCCTAGTTTTGTTTCTGAAGTTGACCCGTACAGTCTGCAACTCAAATTTAAGAACATATGAAGGTGCCTTATATTGTATTAGACTGTTGGTATCTAGCTCAATAAAAGGGACGCGGGTGGCGCTGTGGGTTAAACCACAGAGCCTAGGACCTGCCGATCAGAAGGTCGGCGGTTCGAATCCCCGCGATGGGCTGAGCTCCCGTTGCTCGGTCCCAGCTCCTGCCAACCTAGCAGTTCGAAAGCCTGTCAAAGTGCAAGTAGATAAATAGGTACCGCTCCGGCGGGAAGGTAAACGGTGTTTCCGTGCGCTGCTCTGGTTCACCAGAAGTGGCTTAGTCATGCTGGCCACATGACCCGGAAGCTGTACACAGGCTCCCTCGGCCAATAAAGCGAGATGAGCGCCGCAACCCTAGAGTCGGTCACGACTGGACCTAATGGTCAGGGGTCCCTTTACCTTTACCTTTTACCTAGCTCAATATAATTTAAACTACATCTCAATAGCATCTCCAAAGTTTCAGGCAGGGGTCTTTCGTAGTCCATTAGCAGCCCATATGACAGTGTCATTGGGACGTTCCAAACAGACCATGTCATTGGTGCTTACCTGAGGGGGGGCAAGAGGTGGGGAGTTGGGTGCTGTCCCACACAGCACTGAGTTCCCTGCACCTTGCCCTGCCCCATCTCCTACTGGTAAGCGCCAGTGAAATGCTGTGTTCAGAAGCTAGGAGAGCAGCTAGGAGAGCAGTGATGCCCCACCTACTCCACCACACAGCCTGCCATGGTCCCGGACCTATCTGGAAATGCCACAAATGGAACCTGGGAACATCTGCATGGGCTTTGGTGAGACTCAAACTGGGTGTCCTGCAGATAGGGATGTGGGATAAATTCAATTCAGTTCAGATGTTAAGGCAATCTTAGCTAATTAGATCTTTTCAAAACCATAAAGAAACTGAAACACAGCCTTCCTTCAAAATCCACATTTCTCTGAATTTTGCAATGCAGCTTTCCAAGCAAGCATCGTGTGTTTCTTTTTAAAGTCATATTCTAGCACAAAGTGCATCTTATGACATATATCAGTGAAAATAGCTTACAAAATGCATTATATCGGGGGATATGTGCATATTAGGCAAAAATGCATACAAAAATGTATACATTAGGAGACATTTTCATGAAGACTTTAAACCAAAGGGGATCACAAAGTGTTATGAAAATATGGATAACTGAATTTAATACTGGAAAGATGAGAAACAGACATAAAGAGAAACATTATATTAGACCATGTCTTCTTGCAGATCAGGAATTAGCTGTCTGTCGCCTGTACTACTAGGCTAAAAGGCTGGACTTTCAATTAAAGCTCACTATTTCTCCAAAATATTGAAACAGCTATTATTGATAACTACAGCATATGGAAACCTTGAATGCAGCCCTAAGAATTGCAGCCTTCCTGGTGTGACCAGGAAGTGTGTCCAGTCCCAACAAACATGTTGAGAACAAATACTTAGATCACTTCTTTTGGCCTACAGTTAGCACCGTCAAGCATAGATTTCAAGTGCAGGGAAGCATTCATGCAAGCCAAATGGAAGACCTGGGAATCTATTCATTACGACAAACACTCAAAAGATAGTGGTTCAGGTTGAGAGAAAAGATAAAATGGGAGAAGCTTGTCTCTCCGGGTAAGTAAGTTCCAGTTGATTTATTTTAATGTATTGTCCCTTTCTCCCTCAAGGCTCAAGATGGTAAAAACAATGTGTGTTTGTGTGTGATTTTCATTTTACAGATACAGTGGTACTTCGGGTTAAAAACTTAATTCGTTCTGGAGGTCCGTACTTAACCTGAAATTGTTTTTAACCTGAGGTACCACTTTAGCTAATGGGGCCTCCCACTGCCGCCACACCGCCGCCACACGATTTCTGTTCTCATCCTGAAGCAAAGTTCTTAACCCGAGGTGCTATTTCTGGGTTAGCGGAGTCTGTAACCTGAAGCGTCTGTAACCCAAGGTACCACTGTATGGCTTTTTATTTAAAGCACTTAATATTTGAAATTATTTTAAAGATTTATGTGTTTTCTTAAAATGCCTTCATCAAATTTGGTTTCAGTGCAATTTACATACCGGATTCCAGTCCGTACTTCAACTTTTGCGAACAAAAGAATGTAAGAAAAGTCCAACTGGATCAGGCCAATGGTCCACCTACTCCAGCATCTTGTTCTCACAGTGGCCAACCAGATGCTTACATGAAACCCACCAATAGGACCTTAACACAACAATGCTGTTCCCCCCAATTGTGATTCCTAGCAACTGACATACAAAGGTATGCTCCCTCTGAGAATGAAGGTAGAACACAGCCATTGTGGTCAGATGGCAACTTCTATCCAAGGAAGGCTTTTGATTCAACAGAAAGATTCCTTTGGTAGATGAGGACACAATTGCTTTTGCTGATTCCTTGCTCTCCCAACTTCCTCCCTGCCACACAATCCATAATATATCTATGATCAGAAAGTGCACTTCCGTTTGCCAAAGGGCAAGCCTTGATCTATCCCCAAATAAGTGCTCTATGGAACAAAAGTAGATTTTCTTGGAGGATTTGCTTCTGTGTTTGCATATAGAACAGGTACACTTATGCACTCCTGTGGGAAGAAAATAGATATATACATAAAAGCAGATACTATGAAGTTGTTTTGGAGGTTGCTGTTTGAATTATTGGGGGGTTTGCTTCATCCTGAGCAGGAACTAGTACATTCATGTGAGAAGGCTACTTTTTAAATTTTCTTTTGGGATACAGATCCCCATTTTTTAAAACTATAAATCTCAAAGAAATAAATACTTTTTCTTGCACACAATACATTATTAACATTCCAAATTTCTTGAATCTTGCCAACAGGCTACTTGAGCAGAATCTAAGGCATAAGAGAACTGTGGAGTAATTATGAGTGGAACTGAAGGAATCTACTCACCCCTATAATTATAATCTACTCATCCCTAGAATTATAAAAGAGTCCAGATTGTCTAAACTTTAGCTATTTAAATGTTAGCCATTTAACCATTGATACAACTGTATGTGCTGAATGTTTAATCACACATTTGCATATCTGAACATTTGGGATGTTCCCCAGATCATTTCTGTGAAAAGAGGTTATACTGTATAGCCATAATTTTGTTCACAAAATCTACTAAGGGATGGGAGAGAAAATTATTCAGTTTGCATTTTGATGCAAACTGACCTAATTTTCCAGTCCTGGATGTACATTCAGGTTGGAATGCACTTCTTTGAATTTTGTGACACCATTTCAATTAGGGAAAAAATGCACACAAGGATGTGTATTTTATGAGGGAAATGCATTTGAGGTATGCATTGAAAAGTATACAAAATGTGCATTTTAAAGGAATAATGTGTATCAAGTATGCATTAGAGCATGGGTAGGCAAACTAAGGCCCGGGGGCCAGATCCAGCCCAATCGCCTTCTAAATCTGGCCTGTGGACGGTCTGGGAATCAGCGTGTTGTTACATGAGTAGAATGTGCTCTTTTATTTAAAATGCATCTCTGTGTTATTTGTGGGGCATAGGAATTCATTGTTTCCCCCCCCTTCAAAATATAGTCCGGCCCCCCACAAGGTCTGAGGGACAGTGGACCTGCCCCCTGCATTAGAGGGAAAAGTTGAAATGTGAATTTTTCACTTTTTAAAAAAATCTACAGAAGGGTATAGAAGAGAAACGACCTATCATTAAGTGCATGCAAAGTGGTCATGAAACAGAAACATCTCTACTTCCACTCTAATAATATGTGTCCATTCCTTCGACTCCAATTAAAATCTTGCACACAGTTCTTAGATTCAGTTTTAGTCAAGTCTCTCACACGACTTCAGAAAATGTCCACATCCAAACTGAAGAATCTGGTCTGTGATGGGAACTTAAGTCTTTGGAATCAGCTGCCTGAATGTTCAGTCAGGTGGCACAGTTCATATTGTAGCCCGAGTGGTACCTTTGGGGAACACAGCTCTATCTGCAAGAGTTTTTGCAGAAATCAGTTATGGGAGTAGGGATGCTAAAGTTCTGGGGCCTGGTTCTATATCAAGATTTCCCCAGTCACCTTATACTTCTCTAATTATGCACTAATGTGTGAAAGACTACTGTTAACTGGTACATCATGGATACAGTCAGCCACAGTGTGTCTAATTGTGTGACAGCATTTCGCTTAGCCTGTAACATCAAGGGAATTGCAGCTGATTATATTTGTAGTCAGCTAGTTAATGTGTAGTCATCCATATATATTTTTCTGTATACAAAGTGAATATCTCGCTGTTCATGCAGATTAAATAAGACAGTAGAGGCAAGTACATGGGATCACAGCAGCAATGGTTTTTTGGATATCACCCAGAAGTCCACCTGCCAGACATGGATCCTTTCTAAAAAGCCAACCATAAACAAAATATTTTTAACTCCTTATGCAAGCTTCAAGTAATAATTCAAGGTCTGAATTATGCTGCTTTGTAGTATAGAGATATGTGTCCCCTTTCTTTTATATTTTTAACTGACCATTATAGCTCTAAATAGGTAGCTCTTTTGGTCTGTTAGAATAAAGCGCACATGGACCACATGCTACAAACATTTTAAAGCATTCTGTTCTTTTCAGAAATTATCAGAATGAGTTCAAACTTTTGCTGCTAACAGTGTTCTAACAAGAGCCCTTAAGTCATACAAAATGTATCTAAAGGGCTAAGTGCCACTTGTGGTTTTTTGTTTTATACCATCGAGTATTGTACATAGCAAATTATTTTTGACAAATTTACAGAAAGAGTGCATATGAACTGGATAACATTATAGAGGACAGCTTACAATTTCGGAAGTTTCAGTTTGGGTACATTTAGATCAGACACACACACACACACACACACACACACACACACACATATATATATGAGAGACTTATTCAAGGTCTCCTATAACTAAATTATGATTGGTAGCATGAAGATAAAATATTATTGGTGATAGCTCTGTGGATTAATTCTCAGGCTCAGGATCTAATCCATCATTTTTGAAGAAGGAGAGAGATTTCTTTAGAAAGAACTAAAATTACACCTTTCAAAGTTGTTTCTCATATCAAAAGGAAATGCATCAGACCTCGCTACTTTTCACCAATTCTCTTGAGCATGACATACTCAGTGATGTTCACTGACCATGTGCAAAGACATTCTGATTGCTGTGTGGGATGTGACTACGTTAGTTGACTCACATTATTTTATTAGCTGGAGTTCTCTGGTATCTCTAATGTAATCCTGTTTGCCCCTGCAAAGGTTCTACATTTTGCTTTTCTCACTTGATCTGGGATTATTTGCTTGTCACCTACCACTGACAATGATTATGGCACATCCACAAGACTCCACTGGTTTATAGTGTGTGGTAGAAGAATTTGGCCTAATTCAGTCACACTGACCTCAAGCAGAGAGTTTCAGAAATTTGAATTAGGGAGGGAGAGGGGAGGAACACAAGATGGAAGGGTTTAATGCAAAGGGTATAGCTCCAACCAGCCCCATGCAGAGTGGAGGACAGCCAGACACACTTGCCCCGGGCTTCAGAGGGCTAGGCTGGCTGGGGTGCCCTTCCAGGGGCCTGTTGGACTTAAGTGGTTATGACAAGAACTTTATCCTAACAAGACTCCCAACCCAGGCATCAGACAAACTATGCAGAAGCCTGGGTGGTCATAGTAATGCTACCATCTCCTAGAGGTGGGATCTATGCTTTTAAGGAAGATGTTCAGAAGGTTTTATGTCCACAGATGAGTGTTCCAAGAGTTATTTGGTCTTTATTTTCTCCTGCTACTCTCTTCCTCTGTTCTTACAACAGCCAGACTAGCAGAAATTAGGGCCCAGACCAATGGCACAGAAGATGCTGAAATGCATTCCTCTTCTCCAGAGCTGCAATCTGGAAAGTCGAAGTAATCACTCCTAGTCACTGAGTACATTTTTCATCTTCTGCTGCATTTCTTGGCTCTGTCTAGTCTCTCAGCATGACAGGTTTTGAGTGACTGAGGTCTGCCATACAGTGGATATTCATCTGTGGAGGTTTCATGTCCTTCATGTCTAGTTCCTCTATTTTCACCCTTTATCTTTTTCTCCCCAAGGGCAGCAGTGACAGGCATTGATCTCCCTGACTTTTCTCCTTTTATCCTGCCAACTACCAAAACTTATTAGCTATAATCTCTGCCCCGTTCAGTGTTTGTTGTCTTTGGTGAGTGCAGGTGTATTTAACCCCCAGATGCCCCTACACACTCCCTAGTATCTAGCCTACTCAACCTTAGCTCCTTATCTTATGCTTTTGACCATTTGATCTGTGTTACTTCTTGCTGAATGTCTGCAATATTTAGTGGATTCAGTCCTGGATAAAACAAGAGCTGGTGCTACTGACGCTGCTCATCAACACAAGGTGAACTGCACATCTATTTGTCCTAGACAGTATTGGTGGAAATCAATTGCTTCATACTGGTAGTCATGATAGTGCCAGTGCAACTCCTGGAGAAGGTAATATTGTTCAGCTTCTAAACCTTAAGTTTCAATGTCAGAAAGATCTGTGTTTAGGGTGTAGGCTATGTGTAGGCTGATTTTGGTTGGTATTGCCACCAACCTCATTATGGTGATATGTAGTAGTCATGTGGTCAGATTTAAATATCCCTGCTAAATGTTGTGGCTATTTGAAAAATACAGGAAGGCCATTATTTTTTGGTTCATCTCAGGTGTCAAAATGGGTTGGCCACAGTTTTGTGTCAACATCAAATGAGCTTCACCTACTTTGGGGGCAACCAGTGACACTCCCAACAGATTTACATGGGACTTCTGATATAAATGATTGTGGAAGGATAAGAAGTTGAAGGTTTCAAAAAGGTAGGTATGAGGAACGGCGGGGATAATTTTGCATGTCTTATCAAAATTCATTCATCCTATCTTGAACTTCTCTTCATGATTTGCCTGAGCAGATGCAACCGTCTTTGCATCCATGGAGGTGAAAACGTAGGCATGTACAGAATGCCTTTCCCACCCTAACTTCTGATAAAGTCCACACATTATCAACATTTTCATGGGCTCCTTTGATAGTTCTCTGATCTTTCCACCTGAAGAGGAATCTCTACATTCACTACAAATTTTGCTTTAAGGCTCATGTCCGTGGCACTCCTAGATCAAAGAAATAATAAATCAAAAACATCTACATAAGGAAGAAAAGTGTGTGTGGTGTACTACTGCAAACTGCTGCATAAGCACTTAAGAGTTAAGGATCCTGTAGAATAACTTCAGTGGCAGTCTGGTGTCTCAAGCTGTGACCTTCTGTTGTCATTGGGAACACAGGGTGTCTTAAATTTAAAAGCAGTACTAAGTGTTGTTGTGTGATCAACCCTCCATTGTCCTTGATATTCTTTTTCATTCCTGCCGAATACTTGAAAAATCACAGAGAGGAGAATTATAAATGTTTGACAGAAGATTTTTTAAAACCCATATGCACATTTTGCAGGCCCTTTCTCACAACTTGTGAGCATAGGAGCCAACTCCTAGGGGTCGAGGTTCCTTCACCCCGCCTAAAATATTTGAGAGTGCTGGGCCCCCCAAAGTTGATGGGCATTGTCATTCAAATGGTGTGTGTGTGCCATGTCATGTGATTGATTATGCAGTGTGGGACTTACCTGCCCCCCCCATATTTTACTCAAGTTGGCACCCCTGCTTATGAGTTTCTCCACTTTCAAAGCAAAATCCCTCTTGCCTTTAAAAAGGGAAATAATCTTATCAATATCAAAAAGCAGGGCCCAAGAATAGGAGAAAAGACATATATCCGGATAACTGAGGTGGGAGGGAGACCAAGTTACAATCCCATTTCAGGGGTGAAGCGTTGAGTCTAAATTATAAACCATGTGTGATGAAATTTATAGAAATATATTTGTATTTATGTAGCTATTGTCCAGATCTTGTGAATGGGGCCATTCAGAAGCAGTGTTAGATCAAAACAAGCATTATGAACATTGAATTCCTGGCCCAGGCCTGTCTCCAGAGCAGAAAGAGGATGTTCATGCATTCAGCTTTAACTTTTAAGTTTGAGAAGCAGATATTTGTGCTTTTTTATATGGCTTGCTGGTCAGATGCATGGCATTTTAGTAGCAGTAGTAGTAAGAACTACCTGTCCCATAGATCCATGTTCAGAGACAGAAGGAAGGGACAGCTGATAGGATACACAAAGAAACACAATAATTAGGGGCATTGATTTCAGGTACAATAAGAACCACTGCTGCTGATTAGATTACGAGCCCAAAATATATGACACCAAATGTTTAGTTCACACACATACCCCACTGTACTGTCACATCTAGCTATATATAATGTTGTGAAATGTTGCATCTGAAAAAAATAATCTCAACCTACTTTGGAATTACTTATACAATAGGAGAGAAAAAGAATGAAAGAGAGAGAGAGAGAGAGAGAGAGAGAGAGAGAGAGAGAAAGAGAGAAAGAAAGAAAGAAAGAAAGAAAGAAAGAAAGAAGCAATCTTATATGCAGAATGCATAGCCCTATGCAGTCGTTTTGCAGAAGCTGAAAGAAATTTCAGTAAACAAGTCCAAACAAACAAACAAACAAACAAACAAACAAACAAACAAACACCTATTCAGGTTAGGACAAGAAAAGTTAAGCCACCCATTTGGACTACCAAATGCAAATTTGCAAGTAAAAAAATAGTATTAAAACAACAAGAACAGACAAAAATTGGTACCACAAAAATTGACAAACACATTGTGGCAATGGAACTTAGGAAAGAATTTCCCATTGTAGCACTTCACAGGGTAACTATATGGATAGGCTTTTGTGTTCTTGGAATCCATTTGTGTTAGAGTTCCAGAAGGTATGGAAAGCCCATGAACACTGGGGCCAGGTTGAAGACCTGTGCAACCTCAGGGTCCTCCTCTTAAAATATGAAGTGATGCACCACGGAGAACTTTGTTTGACACTGCATGAAACAGACACTGAAAATATGATGAAAACCTGTCAAGGGGATAGGATCAAGGGGTACAGAGAAGCATTATATCTGAATTGCTTAGAACTTATTAATGTGGTTCTGAATGTACAAGGAGCAAAGGGATGTAATTAAGGAGTAAGCTTTTTTCTACACATGATGCACCTCCATATGACACTTGCCTAAAGGGTGTTATTCTTTCAGTCTTATCCCCAATGCTATGAACACATTCCAACTGCATGCACCAGTTCTGTCAAATGTGGCATCATCTGGTTTTTCGATAGGTGGAGGGAAGAACCTACATTGCGCTGCTGTTGTTGATTTGCTCTGCTGTGTTCTTTTCTTATATTTTCTGCTGTTGTTTTGGTGGTTTTGCTTTCATATACATAGCACCTTGAGCTACTTTTGGAAACAAGTGATGCAAATGTTTTAAATGTTTTAACAGCTAATTGTTACATAAACCAGACAAAATATAGATGCTGAAGTATCTCCTGAAGCTGGATAATCCTGACCGGGGTGGGGGTGAGGGCTGGGGGCGGCAACAAGGATATTGTAGCAAATCAAAGTGATTTCTATAGAGAGAGAAAATTCATTTCCGTATCATGGCTGTGATCCAGCAAGACAGGAAAAAATGGAATGTAACTCAATCAAATGTGAAGATGCACCTGTATTTTCCTCCATCCCAATTAAATCAGAAGTTTGAGGACTGTGCAGAGGCATATCTGGTGTATGTGAAATTATAGATGTGGCCAATGGAGTTTTTGACTGTTTGATATTTAAATCCATCATTTGAACCTCAGTTGCATTTGAGATGGATGTTTTTGCTTGCACTGTTGATAGAGCAAAGGAGTAGACTCCCCACCTTCCTGGCCTTCAGTCTGCATTTATTGCTATGGGGGGGGGGACATAGTTAAATGCCAAAACACTTGGTTCGATGCTTAGTATATTAAAATGGCTCTCCAAGATGCAGCTCCCTTTGCAATGCTACAGCTGATTGGAGTAGGCAGCAGTACTGGGCCAGACCTGACTCAATATAAGGCAGTGTTTAGGTGAGAAGAAAGATGGCAAAAGGAAGACTTGAGTGCTTTCAGCTCTTTGCTCTGGAGCAACAGGTGAAGTCATACTGGTTTTGTGCTCAGGTCATGCTTGCCATAGATATCTGTTTATGATGGGAACAGGATTCTGGACCATTGGCCTGACCCAGCAGACTCTACTTTATTTTATTATGTTCTGTTTTCTGGAGGGAGACAAATTATTTTGTTGTTAGTTGGATTGGAGAGGCGTGTGTGTGTTGGAATCTAATGGAAGATCCCATTGTTCAAGTAGCTGGGCCAGGCCACAAGGGCCCAAGTATGGGTTGTTAGTATAAGAAAGGAAGCTGTTGTGTGCCAGAAGGGAAATGGTTGGACCCCCTCCCTCACTTGGCTGGTAGTGAGACAAACAATAGTGTGTGATAGAGCTGGGCTTGGAAGCAAGCAGAAGCCTGATAGCCAGGATAGATTTCTGCTTGAATTCAAGGCTATGACTATGGGAGAAGCAAAGCCTTCTGGGGTGTTAATGCTGAGAGCTCCCACATCATAGGCTCAGGTTGTATATATGCGTAGATAAATCATATATTAGAAAGCCACCATAGTCTCCACTGTCCTTCATTCCAAGGAAACCAAACCCTGGGTAAATATCTGGAACTTCTGGAATCTCATACCATATGGAGATTGAGGTGATGTGCAACAATATTATCAGCTATTACATTCCCTTCTCTACAGGAAAAAGCCTTCCCTAACCATTAGGAGAGTTCACTTCCTGTCTTTCATACAAGGAAGAGTTTAGGTGAACTGATGTTCTTCAGAGAGAGGAGGGAGAACCTTAGCAAGTCCAAGGAAGCCCCTTTGTACACAGCTTCTCTTCCCTTTGCCAAAGAAGAAAAATAGACAGAACAAACTTTCTCCCAAGAGAACTACCAAGACATGGTACAAAACCTGACAAGACACATTGGCTGTCTTCTTTCCCCCCACTAAAACAGGTGAGTTGCTTCCAAACTCGTATTCGATTTCAAAAATGTAAGGTGTATACATAGTGGATAGTTGACATCAGTCACACAGTTGTAGTACTGTATAGTATAACCAGAAGTACCACAAATCAAGAGAGCATAATAAAGTAGTGCTATCTTGCTCTTCCTTGGAAATACCAGTAGTTACACTCTTTGATCAGACGTATTAAAGTGCGCCGACTTAAATGTCAGAGGTCCAGCACAGTGCCATAGAGAGAGTTGTTCAAAGGCAAGAAATGGCACTCAGGTTCTAACACAGATTGATTCCTCCCTCAATGACCTAGAAAACCTATTCCCTGGATCTTCTTCATCCCCCTTCCTCTCCATCTTTTGTTACTAATTAGGCAAAGGAGCTGGCATTTTTGTTTCACCTCCTCTAAGCTCTAGCCATAGAAAGAGCTGTAAAGTTCAAATTATGGTGTCCTCTCTAAGGAAAGTGTCAGGGAACTGTCATCTGAGACGAAGGAGGTGAAAGGGCTCATGGAGGGTGAGAGAGACCACTCAGCGGAGGAGGGGACCAGCAGGGGGAGAAGTGGAGTTCCAAGGGAAAGTGAGTCGGAGGGAGAGCTCAGAGATACTTCAAGCGAGAACAGTGGGGGGGTTTCAGGACCTCCCGTAGGAACACCCACTCCTCGGCGGAAACTGTCACGCCGAGAGTCCAGAAGACGTGTTTCCGTTAAGGAGCTTTTATGCTGGAAGAAGTTCCGTAAACGCCCACTGTCCGATTCAACGAGCGATTGATGGAGCCATGCTTAAGGAGCTCCATCACAGACAGAGGTTTGGGAACTTAGCCAAACTCTGAGGGATCAGGATTTTACGCACAAGCAGCTCACCATCCCATCACAGCAATCGGACAGTCCCTGAAAGCAGCTTGTGCAGAGAGGCATCATGAGCAACCCAGCCGGAACCGGAGGAGCAGCAGGAGCTGGAGAAGGTCCAACTCTGGAAGAAAGGTACAGAGTGTTGGAACTCCAGCTAGCAATGCAAACGGCGAGGCTAGAAGAAAGGAGGGCGCAGGATGCAGAAAAGGCAAAAGGCGCTACACTAGCAAGAAAGATGCCAGGAATGGTGCAGAAGTTTGGGGGGGACCCCAGGAACTACCAAGCCTTTAGGACAGAGATGCAGTATGCTCTTGAACTGCAGTTTAATGACTTTCCCGATGAGGCATCGCGAGTGGCGTTTGTGATTGGCCATCTCGAAGGAGGGGCGAGAGACTGGGTCCGGCCCCTGATGGCAGGGAATAGTGACATGCTGAAGGACGCGAGGAAGTTTTTTCGCGCCATGGATTTGATGTTTTCCAGCGAGATTGAACAGGGACTGGTACGCAGACAATTGATGGCTTGCAAACAGGGGAGCCGATCGGTTCGTGAGTACTGGACTGAGTTTACAATGTTGATACATAGATTGGGGTGGGACCTATCGGCGGAACCCATTCAAATGCTATTTGAAGAGGGGCTTTCTTCGGCGGTGAAAGACGAACTTTCCCGGGCGCCCAGGGCGGAGTCTATGGACCAGCTGACCAAATCAGCGCTGACCATTGGAGCGCGCCAGGAGGCAAGAGCCTTGGAGAAGCGGGAGGGGAAAGGAGAGCGTTGGAGGGATTTCCGCATTCCAGAGATTCCAGAGCCAAGTTTCCCGCCCGGAGAGCCGATGGAAGTTGGAACAGCGCGCGCGCGCGCAGTTTCAAATCCCAGTGAAGGGAGGAAGAAGGAGGGAAAGAGCGCCAAGAAATGTTACCTCTGCCAGCAGCCAGGTCACTTTGCCAGAGTCTGCCCGCAAAGAAAGGAATGGCAAGGGATGGCGGGGGCTGTTGGGGGGAAGGAGGAGGAAGTCCAGGAGCCAGTAAAAGCCAACGCCTGTCTGCCTCTGTCAGGGCACTGCAGACAGGCCAAGGAGCAGTAAAAGTGCCCACTCCGGAACCTCCAAGACCAGCCCTAGTAATAGAGGTGTTGCTAGAGCTGGCAAACGGATACCCACTAAAGACCAAGGCGCTGTTAGACTCAGGCAGCTCCTGTAATTTTATGAGCAAGGAGTTTGCAGCTGAACACCAGATACAGACACTCCCTTTAAGCAACCCCCTGCAGGTCACCACGATCGATGGGAGGGAGCTGTTGGGGGGAGAAGTTAGCCTACAGACCGTCCCAATGGTTATGAGGGTGGCAAGGCACACCGAAAGGATAGCGTTCAATGTAGCCACCCTGGGAGGGGCGCCAGTCATTTTGGGAATGAGCTGGCTAGCGTTGCATGACCCGCTAGTGGGCTGGCATCAGAGAGTGGTGTCCTTTGGGTCAGGACATTGCCTGGAACACTGCAAAGAGGGAAAGGTGCCAGAAGGGGCAAAAGCCTCCATAGCAGGGACGGAAGTGGCGAACAAAGGGAAGGTGCCCAAACAATACGCTGACCTGAGCAAGGTCTTCAGCGAAAGGGAAGCAGATAAACTACCACCGCATAGAGACTTTGACTGCCAGATTAACCTGGTCCCTGGGGCCCAGCTCCCCGTGGGCAAGCTGTACGCCATGTCAGACAGGGAAATGCAGGAGTTGAGGGAGTTTATTGACAAAAACCTGAAGAGAGGTTTCATCAGAGAGTCCAGAGCGGTGGGGGGCAGTCCAGTGTTTTTTGTGGACAAAAAAAACACGGATAAACCGAGATTGGTCGTGGACTACCGGGCCCTGAATGCCGTGTCAGAACCAGTGACTTTCCCCATGCCCAGGATTGATGACATTTTGACCAGGGTGAGGAAGGGAAAGATATTCACGAAACTGGACTTGAGAGGAGCGTACAACCTGATACGAATAAAGAAGGGGGATGAATGGAAGACAACGATGTTCACCCCCCTAGGGGCTTTCGAATATCTCGTTATGCCATTCGGATTGCAATCAGGCTCCGCCTGGTTTCAATCGCTCATGAACCATGTACTGGGACCTTTGCTCTACAAGAATTGCGTGGCATTCCTCGATGACGTGCTGATATATTCGGAGAATGAGGAGCAGCATGTGAAGGATGTCAGGGAAGTGCTGAGCCAGCTGCAAGCAAACCAGTTGTGGGTGAAATTGGAGAAGTGTCAGTTCCACACCAAGGAGGTGGAATTCCTGGGGTACCGCTTATCAGACAAGGGATTAGCCATGGATCCAGGCAAGGTCCAGGCGGTGCTGGAATGGAAGACACCGAAAACCAAAAAAGATGTGCAAAGGTTCTTAGGGTTTGGGAACTTTTACCGTAAATTCATCAAGAACTTTGCCCACTTAACGGCTCCCATCACGGACTGTCTAAGCAGCAAGAAGAAATTCGTTTGGACGGCAGAGGCGGAGCACGCTTTTGAGGAATTGAAAAAGGCATTCGCTTCGGAAGAACAGCTCCTGCATGTGGATTTACAAAAACCCATGAGAGTGGAAACTGATGCCTCAGACCGGGCGGTGGGGGCAGTACTGCTTCAGCCAGGGAGCAATAAGTCGGAATGGAGACCGTGTGCCTTCTTTTCGCGTAAGCTGAACAAATCCGAGAGGAACTACACGGTATATGACCGAGAACTACTCGCCATTCACGAAGCGTTCCGGAGATGGAGACACTTACTAATTGGCGCACAGCATAAGGTGCAAGTGTGTACGGACCACAAGAATTTGGAGTATTGGAGAACAGCACGAGTGCTCAACCAGCGACAAGTGAGATGGGCCCAGGAGTTCTCCAAATTCCATTTTGAAATCTGCTACGTGCCAGGTCCAGAAAACATCAGAGCGGACGCTCTCTCTCGCAAACCTGAATATTTGGAGGGGGAGGGAGCGCCAGAAGAGAGACATATTATCCCAGAGGACCACTGGGTGTGTGGTGCGGCCTGGGTGGGGCAAAGAGAACTGGTAGAGGGGACGGTAAATGATGAGTACGCCCAGGATAAGCTCAGAGGTTTAAGGAGAGAGGGAGAAGACCCCGGAGGTTTTGAAGAAAGAAACGGGGCATTGTATTACAAAGGGGCACTATATATACCCGAAGGGGAATTGAGGGGGAGAGTACTCAAACAGTTGCACGACAATCCCACAGCGGGGCATTTTGGGCAACACAAGACCATGTGGTTGGTGACCAGGGAGTTTTGGTGGCCCAAGGTGAGGGAGGATGTACGGGAGTATGTGAGAAGGTGTGACCAATGCCAGAGAGCCAAAGGAGAAAGGCGGGCACCAGCGGGTTTATTAGAACCGTTACCCACACCAGAACGACCGTGGGAGGCGGTGTCGATAGATTTTATGACTGATCTGCCCAAATCCCAGGGGAAAACCGCCATACTAGTCGTAGTAGACCAGTTAACTAAGATGGGTCACTTTGTAGCTTGCTCACATGCAGTCACGGCGGAAGAGACAGCGAAATTGTTTGTAGAACATATTTTTAGGCTGCATGGCGCCCCCTTGAGGTTGGTGTCCGACAGAGGGAAACAGTTCACGTCCAGATTCTGGAGGAAGCTTATGAGCTTGTTGCACGTAGAGGTCAACTTTTCGACTGCCAGGCACCCTGAGACCAATGGGCAGGCGGAGAGGGCAAACGGTATCCTTCAACAATACCTGAGGTGCTATGTCAATGACAGAGAAAACGATTGGGTCGAAAAGTTGGCACTAGCGGAATTTGCTTACAATAATGCAGAGAATGTGTCCACCGGGATGAGCCCATTTTTGGCTAATTATGGGTGCCACCCCAGGGCGTTTCCAGGGGAAGGAGGAGAGAGATGGAGTGTTCCGGCCGCTGAACTTTTTGTAGAAGAAATGGAAGCGATCCATCGTCAACTCCAACACAACTTAGAAAGGGCCAAAGAAGAATATAAGAGGCAGGCAGACAAGAGCAGAAGGGAAGGTGAAACAATTAGGGTGGGGAGTCGGGTCTGGCTATCAACCCAAGGGTTGCCGTACAAGGGGGGTTGCAAGAAATTGAGACCCAAAAGATTGGGACCATTTGAGGTCATCCAACAGATCAACCCAGTGGCTTTCAGACTCCGGTTACCGAACCACATGAAACTGCACCCAGTATTCCACAGGTCATTACTGTCACCATACAGGGGGGAAGGTGAAGGGGTATCCACACGGGGGTCAGCCATAGAAGAAAGGGAAAGCCGCAACTATGTGGCAGAAATCATCGACTCCAGGTGGAAGGGGAATCAGGTGGAGTATTTGGTCGCGTGGGAAGGGGAACCAGAGTCAGAAAACACCTGGGTGAAGGCAGAGGAGGTCCATGACGAGGTCTTGATCGAAACGTTCCACCAAAGGTTCCCCAGGAAACCTCAGCCAGTAGCGAGGTTCCGGAGGGAGTACTTTGGCACCACCGACGATGAGGAGGAACTGGAGGGATTCAGGGAATCGGAGTTGGAAGGAGGTACCGACTCCGAGGAGGAGGAGTACTTGGAAACCGGGAACAGCAAAAGGTGGAGGGAAGTGTTCGAAACTTCGGAAGATGAGGGAGGTTCCTTCAGGGGTTTTGCTCCCTCGCCTCCCGCAGAGGAGGGGAGGGAAGGGGGTGAAGGGGGCCCTGGAGGGGAGGTGGATGTCAGGGAACTGTCATCTGAGACGAAGGAGGTGAAAGGGCTCATGGAGGGTGAGAGAGACCACTCAGCGGAGGAGGGGACCAGCAGGGGGAGAAGTGGAGTTCCAAGGGAAAGTGAGTCGGAGGGAGAGCTCAGAGATACTTCAAGCGAGAACAGTGGGGGGGTTTCAGGACCTCCCGTAGGAACACCCACTCCTCGGCGGAAACTGTCACGCCGAGAGTCCAGAAGACGTGTTTCCGTTAAGGAGCTTTTATGCTGGAAGAAGTTCCGTAAACGCCCACTGTCCGATTCAACGAGCGATTGATGGAGCCATGCTTAAGGAGCTCCATCACAGACAGAGGTTTGGGAACTTAGCCAAACTCTGAGGGATCAGGATTTTACGCACAAGCAGCTCACCATCCCATCACAGAAAGGTATAGCATGAAATCTTTAGTGCCTCTGCATCAGGAGAACTTTCATTTAAAGGGCAGCCAGTCAGAACAAGGAGACTGGTGGGTTTTGAAATTCTCTAAAGGGTGAATCTTTAATAGGAGGACAGAGCCTCCATTAGCTATATTACGGTTGTGTCATCCCCAGATTTTTATTTTTTTTTTTTGAAAAAACAAACAAACCAATGAAGGTCAGTCTCCTAGGATTGTGGCTGGAATCCAGAAGGTTCTCTTGTATGAGGAGAAGGGGCATCCACTTCCACAAAGTTTTCCCTCCCAATTTCCACTGATTCTCTTCCCCTTGTGCAACATCCTATACTAGTCTGGTGGATCCCACCTCCCCAAGCCTCTGGCTTTTCAAGGACTGGCTTTTCAATGGGAGGCAAGAAAGCTTGTTGTACAAGCCAGGAATGCCAACTTGGTTCCGTGACTGTGGGTGCCCAGGGTCCTGCGTGCCAAGCAGCATGCATGGCCCTGGCACCAAAAATTGTGGGTGCCCAGCCCATTCGTGGAGAATTTTGTGGGGGCTCAGGCACCCAGGGCCCCAGGGAGTTGGAACCTATGGCACAAGCAGAATTCTGCTCATGCTTTTATTCTGGATTCAGCCCTCCATGGTAGAGGAGGAGAGCAAGAAGATAAACACTCAACAAAACATCTGTTTGCGAAAATGCATTTGTACACACACAAATCTGGAAGGTAGAAAGCTGTACCCTACCATGCTGCATTTGGAAGTTTCTGTTGTTGTCAAATGTTTAGGATTTGCCAGGAGAAATATTGTTTACCCTCGAAACATTGGTTTATCACAGAATCAAAGTAATATCTAGGCCAGTTTATGCAAGCCAATTGCATAATAGGGAAAAAAATAGTTTTGAGACTTTGAAAAGATGAACAGTTGCCGTTTCCATCTACAGCAGAATGCAAAGCAGGCTTGTAGGTTTCTGTTCTGTCGAAATTAGGAATTGTGGTGGGAGCTTTAAAAGATAGTAAAATTACTCAAGAGTGGTGGTCCTCTTATCCATAGAACGAAGCTAATTTCACTTAATGTGAAAATCCAAATGGATTTTGAAATTATTATTCAGGCGAAGGGAAGCGAAAACAATTCTGGTGGTAAAGTCTGCATAATTTCTTTGGTGAAAGGGATCATTGCCATATATTCCTAAACCAACCCATTATTCATTACAACATAAAAACACAGGGTGGTATTTAGCTATGGCTTACTCAATTTCAGTGGACCTACTCTGAGTAAAACTTAGTTTGAATAGAGCCCACAGTAATTATGATATTTCATACCATGTTATCAAGTTGGCATGAACAGTGTAGAAAAATCACTTTAATACCTTTTGAGATTACTGAGCTAATTTATAATTGAAAGAGAAGTTGTGAAGCTTCTAGACTACAGTCTCTCTACCCACATATCAAGTTTCCAATCTGAATGGCCCTCCCTTTTACTTGTAGGAGCACCACTCCCTATATATACTGGCCCAGACCTTGCTGTTTCCATCACCAGGGCCTTCTTGTGGTCCCACTGATGGCTATGACTCGAAACAGAGCCTTCTCTGTTGTGGTGTCTCATTTATGCAATTCCCTCTTCTCAGAGGTGCCGCAAGTCAGTCAGTCTCATTACTGAAGTTTCATCACCAAGGCTCATGGGATATAAATATTTATATTTTGGTGGAAGCATCTCTACTGCTTTGGCTATCTCTTGATTTTATCTAATATTCATTTGCAAATTGTTTTATAGTGAGCATTTTAATTATTCAGCTATTGAATTCCAAATGGCCCTGCCATCCTAACTAGTTGAAGGGTAGAATATAAAGGAATGAAATAAATACATAAATTTGTGAATCAAAAATTTTGCCCTCAAGGGCAAAAAGTGTGATTAATGTCATGCGTAATTTAATGCTGCCCATGGAAAGTTTCCTGAAACTTTATGTTATTTCCCATAGACTTGCAGGAGTGTGTGGTCTGGAGAGAAAGAGTGGCTAAGTAGAGTCCTGAAGGCCAAATGATGAGGTCTGGAGAATTGTGTTTGGCTTCCAAACCTTCAAGTCCACACCCCTGTGATAAAGGGTTGTTAGAGCCAGTGTGGTGTAGTGGTTAAGAGCGGTAGTCTCGTAATCTGGGTAACCGGGTTCGCGTCTCCGCTCCTTCACATGCAGCTGCTGGGTGACCTTGGGCCAGTCACACTTCTTTGAAGTCTCTCAGCCCCACTCACCTCACAGAGTGTTTGTTGTGGGGGAGGAAGGGAAAGGAGAATGTTAGCCACTTTGAGACTCCTTAAAGGGAGTGAAAGGCGGGATATCAAATCCAAACTCTTCTTCTTCTTCTTCTTATTATTTTGCCAGTGCCGTTCTGGAGTCTTTCTAAGCATGGGGTTGAGTGTTCCTTTGCTATATTATTCCTTTGCTGTTGTTTGGGAGGCTAGGCCTGAGAGTGCTTTGGATCAGGAATAATGCCAAGTAGGTGATGAGGCAAAATGGCTGATGTTCTCACAGCTGAAGGAAGACACAGACTGTGAAAGGCTACAGATCTGCAGAGGAAAGCACACTTGGCATTCTATGGAGCTAGGGGATGAGTGGGTGGGTGTAAATAAATGTTTAATGTATTTTCACTTCTCTTCTTTTTTAGCAAGCAAAGCCATCAGCAATATTTTATTTCATTAGGCGTTCACACGTCCCATTGTTATGATAATTTCATTTTTTCCTGAGAACAAAGTAGCTGATCAATCCTGGAGAGAGAGAGAGAGAGAGAGAGAGAGAGAGAGAAATCATACTTCCAGTACCGCTGAAAGGTCAAAGCAGAATTGTAAGAGGCTATATTGGGAGCCACTGTGCTCTCAAAAGAGTGCAATGATATTACGGATCTGCAGACAAGTACTATACATCTAAATTGAGCCCTAAGCAGGAGATTGATTGCTCCAGTGACAGCTGGCTAAAAAAAGAAGCTGTGATTTGAAAAGTGAAATATAGGAAGATTTATCTCATACTTATGCATCTCCAGCTAAAGAGAGATATACGGCATGACAAGATCCTATAACCGTCTGTAACTGGCCATGCAGAATTAGAATTAAAGTGCATTGGAGAAAGGGAGGGAGAGAGAAGCTTCCCTGAACTAATGATCATTGGAGAGGCTCAGTAGGACCTCATTTCTCTTTTTACCTATATTGCCCATTTATGTAAAATACCTTATGAATTTTACTTGGTATTAAGGACTATCATTCCAAAGAAGGCTGTTTATTCTGGCAGCTTGGATGATGAACACACACACACACACACAAAATATTATAGACAGTGTATGATTTTAAAGAAATACAGCAAGGTTTCTTTTATAATTGGCCAATCTTTTTTTTTAAAAAAACACCTTTGAATAATGGATGAAGCTATATAATATGCTAGAAATCATTAAGAACCTATTCTGGTCATTTGAGGTATTAGTGCAATGTCAGTCACTGAATACGCACACACACATACATTGGTTTAAACAGCCCTGTCTTTCTTGCCCTGTGGAATGCAGCTGTTAAGAACTGAAACAAAACAACAACAACAACAACAGGAGGAGGAAGAGGAGGAATGTCATGTTTGCATGTTTGCTCAGGAGTAAGTCCAGCTGTGTTCAATGGGGCCTGCTCCCAGATAAGTGTGAATTTATAGCTGCAGCTTCAGTTTGTATAAAATTCAAGAGGTGCCAACATGTGCCAGTACCATAGTTTATAATCTGTGGTTACTTGCGGTGTGCGTTGTGTGTGTGTGGTACCCACAAAAGTTTCTTTGGTGTGTAAATGTTGTAAATGATGGTTGATGACCTCTGTAAAAATGAGGTTTATTTCCAGGCTCAGAATCAAAAGCTGTGGTTTGTGAGAACCATTTGGAGAGGCGCTTGTGGATGCTGCCATCTGGGTGTGGGTGGCAACCAAAAACCATTGGACCTAATCATGTATATCTCAGCATCCATATGCCCATGATCCCAAGTGGTGTGCTTGTTATGATGCAAGGCCAGGCCTTGTGTGGGGATTAGGCAGAAGGCTAGGCCATACCCATGCTTTTTTCTAAAAAGATGTTTAGGGGTACTCTCATCTTGACTCAAGAAAATCACAATTTTTATAGTTCAAATTGGGAAAAATAAATACAATACAGTGGTACCTCGGGTTAAGTACTTAATTCGTTCCGGAGGTCTGTTCTTAACCTGAAACTGTTCTTAACCTGAAGCACCACTTTAGCTAATGGGGCCTCCCGCTGCGCCACCGGAGCACGATTTCTGTTCTCATCCTGAAGCAAAGTTCTTAACCTGAAGCACTATTTCTGGGTTAGCGGAGTCTGTAACCTTAAGCATATGTAACCTGAAGCGTATGTAACCTGAGGTACCACTGTAAATGGACAAAAGTACAAAGATTCACAAAATGTTTAGGGGTATGTGCACCTTCCCAGGAAAAAAAAAGCACTGGCTATACCATATAAAAGACTCTGGCTGTGCTATAATCAGTAGTGATTGACAGGCAGAGCAGGTGGGGCTGCATTGCCAGCCTGACTTCAGAGCACCATGCAACACTGCTGGTTATGAGAGGCAGAGGAGCATCAGGGAGCTCAGCATGGTGCATGCGCAGTGACAGAGTCATTCAAATGCTGCTGATCCTGTACCTGTACCGTGCCGAGCTCCTCATTGCCACATCTTCCCCTCTCAGTAGCCAGCAGTGACATATGGCACTGGGAAAGGTCTGAAGGCCTGTGTGTTTGGCTGAAATCACAGTCTTCCCCATGCTCCGGGTTCCTGCTCATGAGAGGATAGTAATCATGTTCAAAGCAGGAAGGTTATGGTGAGGGAGTCATGTTCCCCTGAACATCACCTTTAGGTGCAGAATTTGTGAATGCTTGAATGCTGACTTCCAGAAAGTCAGACTTCACTTCTCTATACAGAGCCTCATTTCATATTATAAGAGAAGTAGAATGTATTTTGTAAACCTACCAGTGAGTACAGGGCAGTAAATAATAATAATAATAATAATAATAATAATAATAATAATAATAATAAATGCAGTTCCCCTTCAAAGTCTCTCAGTCCCTCCCTCCCTCCCGCTCCCTCCTTCTCTCACATTACTTTACTTTTTCATAAAGTTTTCAGCACTGACTGACAGCCGTCACACTCTTGATCAGGGGTGTCCAAACTTTTTTAAAGAGGGCTAGATTTGATGACGTGAACATGCATGAGGGCTGACCAAACTTGTTGAGCTTTTTTTAGGATTGAGGTTGTTGAAATTTTTTGGGGGGATTTTACCCCCAGGAGCCTGTAAACTGCCACAAGGGAAGGTCAGCTGACTGGCGGACCGGATTAGGCCCCCAGGCTAGACTTTGGACATGCCTTCTCTTGACATGCACATATAGCGCGACTGCAACTGTTCAATGGACAATGTGTTCTGATTCCTTGTATGCCCTCTCCTGAAAAGTAGTCCACCAAGCCAGATGGATAGGACTTCATGAGTCTAAAACTTTTTGAAATTAAAGTTTTGAAATTAAATTAAAATTCTGCTAATCAGGGCAATGGTTGGTGGAGCAGCAGCTAAATGGCAGTGTTAACTTATCCACAGAGTCATCTTTGTAAATTCTAGTAAGAAGAATCAGTTACTATTTTCACCACATTGTTCCTGGAAGATAAATTTATATATATTTTAATTTGTTCTCAGTGGCAATATTTATTTTCTATTGTTTAATCTCTCAAGTTCCCCCCTCCAACACACACACACATTTTCTTTTCCATTCTGCTTCTAATTAACATTTCACATCTCTTAATTTATTTCCTGGATTTCAGTAATTTAGTCCCATGAACACTTCAAAGGGGGGGGGGGGGAGGAGAAGAAGAAAAAACCAGTGCAAATTTTGAGCAGATTGCTTAATTGCTTAAGTAGTTAATTTGCTATTACACAGAAGCTCATACATAGCGAGCGGTCTTTAACCTTTTAAAATTCCATCTGAAGATATCTGAAGATTAGAGCTCAGAAGTATTGAAAATCTTTTAATACCCAATTGTTTGTTGGGCTGTTATGAGATGCATTAAAAGAAAGAGGTAACTCATGTATTTATGTACTTTAGTTCCAGCTTTGTGTACTGCTAATGTGCGACAGCTCCCTAAAGGCAGTGTCTTTTCATCTAATACACTCTGAAATCATAGCTATCTATCAGCATCTTAGTTTGACAAAAGAAGAACTACTCTGCATGGCTCTTTGGAGGCAATTCATAAGCATAGCAGCACCCATTTCGTACCTTGGGGGAAGAACCTTGTCAGATGTTTAATCTAATCTGTATAACAAATTACAGGTTGCATTTTCTTCATGTTTTTCTTGCTTGCTTTCAAGCCTTTTCTCTTCATAACTTCACAGAGGCATTGGGATAAAAGTCTTCTAAAAAATTCCCACTTCCTACACAACCAAAGGAAAGACACTCTGTTTTTCTTTGTATCTGCCCAATCTTGGGCACCTCCAATGGGTCCTTTAATAGAAGAGGAAGATTCTCATCGCTGGATGACAAGAAGCCCCAGACCAATTTTTCTCTTTTATCCTGACAACAACCTAACTAGATTGGGCTGAGGTCATCCAGTGAGCTTCATGGCTTGAGCTGGGATTTTAACCCTAGTCTTTCCCTTCCTAGTCCTGCTCACCACTGCAGCAGTTATCACAACAAATTATCACAGCAAGCAAAATACAGGCAACCCCCCCCCCCCCATTTATGGACGTTCAATATGTGTTTACATGCATCACTCAGAACCCAGAGGTGACCCAGAAATGTCATAAAGACGTCACTGAAATGTCACTAAAAGGGTGGAACAGGGTGTTTGCAGGTGTCAGGGACTGGGTTGAAGGGGAGGAGGAAGGGTGGAGATCAGCAGTGGTTTGAGGAAGGTCAAAGCGCAGAGACAGATGAACAGAAAAGTTGGGAGATGTTGGGAGAAGAGAGGGGAGCCAGCTGACACGTTATCACTGGAGAGTATTTCTGACACCCCTTCTCCTAGAACTCGTCGTTCATTGAGGGTGCAAGAGCAAAGGACTCAGAGACTATTAGGCCCTGGCAGCCACCGTAAGGGGAAGTGCTGTTGCTAAAAAGGGAGGAGCGAGGAGTGAGGAGCTCAGCTGGAACAACACAGTTATGGGAGAGTGACTGGATTTCTTTGTCTCTCACCATGATGTTTGAATAAACTCATTAATAAGAACTCTCTTTGTTTTTTCCTGCTTTGCGCTGCCACCGGGGGAGGGATAGCATTCCCCAAGCCTGACAGCAGACTTTTAAGTGGGTTTCAGTTATACATGATTTCACTGACATGTGCAGTGCCTTGGAATGTAACCCCCATGTAAAGGGGGGGGGATGTCTGTACAAAAACTCAAGACAAGTCAGCTTCAAATCATTGTTGGTTTGCTAATATTGTTTCAGTTAACAGTTGCTAATCAAACAGCAACTTCTCACAATTGGGTTTGCAAGAACAGCAATATTTTGCAGACTTGAGGGAGGCAGTTTAGGTTCTTAGAGCCCAATGCTCTAATGACTAAGGTGAGTTCACCCCTATTGTGTGTGTGTGTGTGTTTATCTGCCAAATGAGGATAAATCTTCATGTATCAGACCAAGGAACCCCCAAGGGATTGCTCAGGTGGTACAGCATAAGACTCTTAATCTCAGGTTCCTGGGTTCGAACCCCATGTTGGGTGAAAGATTTCTGAATTGCAAGGACTTGAACTAGCTGATCCTTGTGGTCCCTGCCAACTCTACAATACTATGATTCCATGAGGTGGCTTTAGTCCATGAAAATGTATGCCACAATAAATCTGTCAAAACTTTAAGATGCTACAAGACTTGGTTCTTTACGTTATACCTGTGTTTCATTCCGATTTTGTAGGTAATTTCTGCCATATCATATACTTTTAATTAATAGATACGATGGTGCAAAATGCAGCCAATGGCGTGAAGATGCATGCCAAGATTGATGTCAACATAAATGGGCCAATTGGTTCCTTACTAGAGCAATAAACACAAATAAATAGAATGTTGTCTACTACTGAAGCTATGTGAAAAACACACAATTCTCCTGATGCATCAGGATCCCCCAAATTGCTTCAAAATGCCAATTTCCCAAGAGGCATTCATTTACCAGGTGTTCAGTTGGCCTTTTTTATGAAATAAACTTTACAATATAATAATAATAATAATAAACCTTTATTGTCACTATATTGTCACTATACCACCTGTGTGCAGTGAAATTAAACGAGCTCCCCCCATACACTCAGCCTTGTTCACTCTCTGTGTGCTTGTCAGAAGTCAATTACACCACTATTTTTTCCCATTCAGCAGCCCAACAGCCCATGGATAAAAACTGTTCTTTAACCTGTTGATGTGGCTGACTATACTTCTGTATTTCCTGCCCGAAGGTAGGAGATTAAAGAAGTGCTGGCCAGGGTGTGAGTCGTCCCTAAGAATTTTCCTTGCTCTCCTCCGGCAGCAGTCTCCTGCGATGTCATCTAGTGAACTCCGGGGACAGCCCATGATGTCATGTGCTGTATTCACCACCCTCTGTAGGGACTTCCTGTCCGTGGCTGTCAAACTAGCGTACCACACTGTAATACAGTATGAGAGGACACTTTCTATTGTGGACTGGTAGAAGGAGATCATCAATTTTTGTTTGACATTGTTCTTTCGCAAGACCCTGAGGAAATGGAGCCTCTGTTGGGCCTTCCTAACCACCTGGGTTAGCACAAGACTCTATAGTGCTCTTGAGATAAACAGGGTATGCTTGTTCAGAATACTGAATCAATTAGCCTTTTATTGTTCTTATTTTATAAGATGCATGGATTCGCTTTGAGTTTGTAGTTTTACGGGAAGAGTGGCTGGGTTGTAGCTCATGAACTATGGCTGACTCCTGGGTGAGAATCTGCTAGACTTATCACAGTGTTTGGTAATTGTGGAAATGGGATGCTAGGCTGGATGGGCTTTTGGGTTGATCCAGTAGGGTTCTTGTAATGTTCTCATGGTATACTCCACCATATCTGAAGGCAGCAGGCTAGTGTAGGGGGTACAAGACTAGCAGCATGGCACATTGTACAATAGCAGGTAATGGCCATAGGGCTGTTGCCACCTCACCCAGAATCTGCCACCTGAGGTGGTTGCTTCATTCTATCTAATAGTCACTTCACATATAGATTTTTCCAAGTTTATTGTGTGCGAATCTGGAGAAATTTCTTCTTCTTCTTCGTGTGGGTGACCTATATCAATGCTTCTAGTCAATTTCCAACATACAAAATAAAAGAATCCAGTTGAAATTCAATAAATACTATCACAGAAGAACACCAGCAACCCACCTTTCTATTATACAAAACTATATATAAAAAGTGTCCCTGTCCAAAATAAGTGAAATAGTAACCACAACAAGCAACATTAGAAATCCTCAGCAGGAAGAAGATGTTGACTCTAACACCAATGGTACCATTGTTAAAAGTAATGAAACTGCTAAAATGTATTAAAAAGCTTGGAGAAATATATTTGCCCGATGCTGAAAAGATTGTACAGAGGGTGCCGACAAGCGTCTCTGGAAGAATAAGTCTATTTCTGGCTATATATTTCTCTCCCTTCTCCTCTCAAGTACAAATGCTCTCCTGCTTCTCTTTTTGGTGAAACCATCATACAACATCCTATCTGCACCAGTATCAACTCTAACTGTGTTTAGAATGCTAGAAACCTTAGGTCTTTACCAGGCCAAAAAATCAAAGCTGAATTTCTTACATGCATCAGGTTCAATAAAGTTTCTTCTTCCTCCTCTATTATTTTAGCTAGGTTGTGCTCTTAATTTTTAAGGTATGGGCCATTATAGGTGTGTAGTTCAACACAGGGTTTCTCCACCTTGCAAAGGGCATGGCTCAGCTGTATAGCAGTAATTGGTGAATTATATTAAAGAGGGGGTTTTCCAGCCAAATCTGGTAGTGCTTTGGCCAAAGTTATATTTTCCTTTCATTATTGCCATTCTCCCATTTAATTTACTTCTGGAATTTATTAATTTTATGTAAATGTTTGATCTCTCAATCTTTTCCAATTTTACCCACTTTAAAGATCACGTGGAAAGATGCAAACATACATTCAAACCAGCCTGTGAGCAGACTTTATGCAAAAGAGAGAGAGGCTTATGTAAATATTAGCTGACGGGTTCCAAAGGACAGGCCTTTGAAATCCTAGGGGTTTGAGGAGGGGGAGAGTAGAAAATTAAGCAGCACTTGGCTAAATGTAAATATATTTCCCCCTTCCTGTGTATGGCTTTTTCAGTAATTACTTTTATGACCTTTCGGCAGCATCACACAAAAGCAAGGCCCACTTCTTAGTGCAACAAAACTGCCTTTTTTCAAAATGTTGTCATAAAAATTTCACAGCGTCTTTCTCCCTCCCTCCCTCGCCCTCTCTCTCTCTTCCAATGAATGAATTGCTTGGACTGCTTCCCATTTCAACATGACTCATGTTTTCTAATAACTTCCATGGCTTAAAAGGAATAAAGAAATAGGCTAGATCATCCCTAAGGTTTATTGTGCTGGAGCTCCAGAGACTAATTTGAGCCGAAGAGCAGAAGGGATTGGCCTTGGGATGTATTGCTCGTTTCTGGAACATGGCAAGAAATAATGAAGTACTTTGGAGATTGTGCAGAGTGCCTTTTATCTCTGACAAAGCACCCACAGCTCCTCTCTCTTTATCTGTAATAAGGGATATGGGCCTCCTTCCAGGACCAAGGTGCTAAATTCCAGTGTGCTAGTCCCGTGGGTTTCCATGAGGCAAGGTCTGAGTCCAGTCTGAGGTCGAGGTTGCAATATAGAGGCTGTCCGTCAAAGCTGAAGCTGGGTCCAAGGCAGGGAGTGGGGTGAGGTCAAGAGATCCGGCAGGAAAGGGTGCAGGCAGGAACTGGCTACCAACAACGTTGCTCCCGCAACTTGGGACTGGGGCTGGCTGGCTTTTATCTGCCCCGAGGCATAGGGCAGCCCCAGTCCACAGGTGACTCTCCTTTCCTGGCCTGGAGGTGAGCACTCCTCCTGCGGGAACTTAGTTCCCGCCGCCTCTCTGCCCTGAGCCTCTGCAGCTCAGGAGAGGCTGGAGGGTTACCGGACCCTGAGGCAACCTCAGCCTCCCCTGACAGGGCTGAGAGTGGAGCACCTGCAGGGAATGGGTCCTCCATCACCTCAGGAGCCAGAGCAGACTCAGCTGGTGCCTGCACCTGAGGATCCAGTGCTGAGGACCCTTCAGGCTCAAGCCCCAGCCCTGGCTCAGCTGGTTCTGGAGGATGGGAATCCTGTGCAGGCTGGGATTCCTCAGGTTCAGCTTCCGAGTCCAAATCCCAGGCCATCACATCCAGCCTGGTTTCACCCCTGTCATCTCATACTACAAATAACAATGCACTCAGGTAACTTAACATTACTATAGGCACATTACATTCATGTTGACTGTACTGGCTACCAATTAGTCTCCAGGCCCAATTCAAAGTGCTATAAAGCATTAAACAGCCCAGGACCATAATACCTCAAGGACCACCTCTCTCCATAGACCCTGCAATCATCATCTGAGGTCCTTCTTAATATGCCTGCACTGTGAGATGTCTGGAGGGCAGCAACACAAGAACAGGCCTTTTCTGTGGAGGCTCCTCATTTGAGAAATGCTCTTCCCAGGGAGGCCTGCCTGGTGCCTTCATTACATATCTTTGTGCACCAGGCAAAACACTACTCTTCTCCTAGGCCTTTAGCTAATTTAACAATAAACAGCCTTTTAAATTGGGATAGGGTATTGTTGTTGTTTGTTAGTTTGGTATGTATTTTTGTGTTTTTATACTGTAAACTGCCCCTTGATCCTTGGACGATATAAAAATTTAATTAATAATAATAATAATAATAATAATAATAATAATAATAGACATCCAAACAGCTGGATGGACCTGCATGAGGTACTGTAAACAGATAAGCAGCCTCTAAAAAGCCTTACTTTTTTGCTGGTCCACGGCAGCCATTTTATCAGAAACTATGGTGGGAGGAAGCAAGAGAGATTGGACAAATAAGAGAGCATTTTTTCCCTTCCTTGTCTGCCCTTTTGCAAGGTACCAGAGGGGTTTCCTACGGTTCCCCAGGGCTTTTAGTAATTTTTTTTTGGGGGGGAGGGGAGGTCACATTAGAAACACATTACAAATTTCCCCGTAGGAGTCAATGGAAATCACTGACTCGTTATATGGACGCTTGCATAACAAATGATTTCCAACATTTGCATTGTGGTTGGATAATGAGCTCTGTGTTTACAAGAAAATAGCACTAATAACTATATACTCCCCAGTTGCTTTATTTGCTTGTTTCCATTTCTTTAATTCTTTAATTTCTTTAATTTAATCTGCTTTCATTCCGTTGCATTTATTTACTGGCAATTTATCACGATGCACTAGATGCTGCTATAAATTGCATATTATATCATCTCAATATTGCCAGTTAACAATTTTCATATTGCCTTTACTCTACTGTTATTTCATTGCCTTTTTCATGCCCATTTCATCTTCATTTTCTTTTCTTCTTTTTTTAAATTCATTTTTTATTAATTTTTCATTAATAACAATCCAATGGAGGCCACATTAATACAATGCCAAATCACAATACAATCAAAAGAGCCAATTAAACAGTCCCGAATTAAACATTTTTGGATGACTTCCCTGGTTCAGGCTACCAGGAGTTGATGTTATTGCTTGATCCTGCACCAATTTTCTTAATTAATCCAAGTTCCACAATTCTGATCTTAATCCTTTGTTCTAGCAGCCGCTGTGTTTAATAAATCCAAATCCATTAACTTGCATAGGGGATTTATATCCTGTAGCTGTGTGGAATATTTGTTTACCTTCTTCACTTCCTTCATGTTGTAACCAGTCAATTTTTCTTCAGCATTGCCCCTCCTTCGAAAGCTCTTTACTAGGTGTGTCACAAGTCCATTTTGCCTATCTAAAACTGAAAGCAGAAAGAAGTCCAGCTGCAACTTCTGGCTTACTTTCAGTGTTCATCTCCTTGTTTCTTCTAATGAGCTGGCGTCTCACCAAAACCATCATAAATCAGAACCAGAGCTCTCTACAAATAATCACAGTATTTCACACAGTCTATTCTTTCAAGCACTCCGTAAAGAAAATTATAAGTCCTTCTTGCATTCCTTATATAGTTGTAATCCATTAGTAATTTCCTTCCATTAATAATTGATTCTTTTCAGTGAAGGCTTGCCGATTCATAGCAAAAATAAGGTATAAAGAGAACAAAGGCTCCCTCACTTACGTAGCATTTCGATTACGATGACGAGGGTCCTCTCCAGATCAAAACCTTGGCACTCAGTGGCTGATTCATTTTGCAGGTTATCTTTCTCCTTCTTCCAAAACATGTCTGTTTCTGATGTCCATATTCAGATACATCTTAAAAGAAACAGAGATACCTCTGTTCATGGTGACCACATTGGGAGTTTCCAATACATGCAGTGCTATGCCCTCTGCGTCTCTGCCCCCGCATTCCATCGGAGCGAGAAGCAGTTATGATCCGTGAGAGAAAGCTCCCCCCAACCCAGGGGTGGGGGGCTTGCAAGGATAATTACTCCCAAATTAACTGCACGGATGGCATCCACTACCATGGGATCAGCAGTTCGCCATGGTGACTGCACCGGAAGTCCCCATTTCATCTTCATTTTCTCTAATTTGTGTCCTCCTTTTTTCCAACTTTTAATATCTGATCCTGCTATCATTATTTGGCAGGAATTGGTAACAAATAATCCCGGCCAAGAATGCAAATAGATGAGAGAGAGAGAGAGAGAGAGAAAAGAAGAAGAAGAAGAAGAAGAAGAAGACGACGACAAATATGTTTGGCCATAGATGATGATCTGGCACCTAGTTGGAAAGAAAGCACAGGTACTAGATTACAAATCCATTTGTTGCTGGGGGGAAGGGGAATAACCTGTTGTGTACACCTACAGTGACGGGAGTGAGTGTCATGATGTGGTTCTGTGAAAACAGGAGGATATTAGGATTTCAGGGAAAACAGAGATTCCAGCCAAAAAACTAAGAGACTCTCCCAATTCAGATGTCCACACCTAGCTCAGGGACACGGGAATGGGTGAATCTGTAGAGTTAAGTGATTTAAGGGTCAGGGCCTGTTGCCTTTTCTGTGCATGGAGACCCCTTCACATGGATAGCACATGATGTGGTCTTTCTTAAAAGCAAGGACCAGACTACATCCGAGACACAGAAGCACATGTAGTGCTTCTTCCTCTTTGGGCTGAAAAAGCTGCTTGAAATGCTGGAGGAGAGGAAACTTCACTGCTTTGGCGGCCATTGCAGAAATACACTTGAAACATTGTGAAGTGAAATCTGTTTCAGAGGGGATTTCCACCCGCTCTTGGCTCCCTTTATCTCTCTTGAATGGCGTACACAATTTAAATAAGACAAGTCCAACATTTCTAGGTGGACCAGTGGGGATATTTAGCAATTCCAAAAACTGATTGTATGAAGCATATCTAGCTGTTTCAAGATGAGTTTCAGAGTGTTCTGCCCAGCATCTCTCTTTCAAAATCTTGGTCACAGTAATTTTGGATTTACCATATTTAATAAGCATGACTCCACGCTTTCAGACCAATTCCCAGCTCATAGTTTTACATTTCACACTGTGTAAACAAGCAAAGCAACATGATCCACTCTTTCCTCTCTTTTTTTCTATTGATCTCCAAGGATGATCACAACTCACAACTATAGTTGTTTTCATTATATACGCCCTAAGCATCCCTTTGATCTCCATGTCAAACAAAAGTGGATCTTCCATAGTTCAGTATTTACAATACATGTCATTTGAAGTTAACATATTCTTATGAGTTTGGGGTGGGGGAAAGCTGTATGCCAGAACTCTTCCAACCCCTGGATCCAACAGGTGTTAAGCCAGGCTGACTTCCTGATGAGGAGATTGCCTGGGTGATGGGCCATTAAAGGGAACAAAGGGTGTGGATCTGTGTGAGATTGCAAATGTGTAGGGTCTCCTCCCCCAACTTGTGGATAGCTATGTAGAAGGGCAAAGCAGGATTGAGAGCAGGGAGTTTGAAGTGATGTGAGTGGCAAGCAAAGCAGGAAACTGGGAACTGAGAGAGACAGAGCAATGATTGATTTCTGTTTGAATCCAAGGCTGTGGCTATGGGGGAAGCAAGGCCCTCTTGGGGAGTTAATACTGTGAACCCCTCCATCACAGGCTAAGGTTGCATATATATCTGTAAACAAACCATATATCATAAAGATACCACTATGCCTCATTCTGAAGGAAAAAAATGAACTCCTGGCAAGGCTGGATCTCCTGAAATCTCACACTGCTCAAATATTGGGGTGGCATGCAACAATATCTTATAATCTCAACCTTCTGGCTTGCCCTTGTGGGCTTGCAGCCTGGGAGCCCAGTTCTTTCCTTTGTGATGAAGGTAATTTCAGAAGACCTGGAGCACGTCGGAAGAGCCCACATTGTGGCTCATTCCTATACCAGCTTTATCCTGCCTAGAAACTGAAGCAATGCTGGTATGATACACATGCCCCATGGGCTTCTTACTTTTCAGCTTGGGAAGGAACCCTTAGCTTATAAATGATGTGGACAAGCTTAGATGTCAGTCTAATTTCAGAAACTCCAACAGCGACAATGCCTCCCATAGATCTGACAGTTGTGCTGGAGGTGAGGGGTTTTCCTGGGCTTGGGATAATAATAATAATAATAATAATAATAATAATAATAAGTAGTAGTAGTAGTAGTAGTAGTAGTAGTTATTATTTATTACCCACCTGTCTGGCCGGGCCTCCCCAGCCACTCTGGGCAGCTTCCAACAGGATATTAAAAACACAATAAAACACCGAACATTAAAAACTTCCCTAAACAGAGCTGCCTTCAGATGTCTTCTAAAAGTCAGATAGTTGCTGATTTCCTTGACATCTGGTGGGAGGGAGTTCCACAGGGCGGGCACCACTACCAAGAAGTCCCTCTGCCTGGTTCCCTTGAGGCTAGACCTCAGTGTTTGGGGTTAACGCTTTTTGACTTTCCCCAGAGCCAGGAAGTAGATCACAGCTTGTCTGCCTATTTGACCAATGGCAGGTGGACTGCGGCACTGCTCCCCTCCCCCAGGGCAGATCAGGCTTCACTCTGGTCCACCTCATGGGTTATTAATCCCGGGGCCTAGTCCACTACCTTGTCCAGTTTTGAAAAACTGTTTGTACATGTTTCATTTGTTGTGTAATAATGCTTACCAATGTAGCATAGAGTTAAAGTCGTAGTGATTAATTTATTTTCCAAATAAACACACAAAACCAATAGCACATCCTTAAATAGCAGTAACTAATAAAGGGAAAGGTTCTATTTTTTTAAAAAAATGTATGGTTTATTGCAAAAAGTATTTTTACCTACTTTAAAGATTAAAGAAAACCGAAATCATTGGAAAGATGAATAATACTTCCCTGCCTCCCTGTCGGTCATTTTTTGTCAAGAGATTGAGCCCCAGTGTATGTGTGCATTTGTGTTCCTATTTACCTGGAAGCATCAAAAGCACATGCAACAAGGTCATTATGGAAGGTGGTGGTGGGGAGTCTTGCAATTATTCCCCACCACTGTCATTAATTCCTAAGCAGAACAGCCTTCCTTGAGATAAGCAAAGAGCAGCCTTTCAAAAATAGAATGCTGGTGCTTCTTGTGTAATATCAAAGGATACGGGTGAGTGGGTAGTTCTGGATGTGAAAACATCAGATCCCAGGTGTCAATCAACATTTCCACGCAGACAAGCTTTGACAGTGTTACGGCTGT
Source organism: Podarcis filfolensis (assembly GCF_964270895.1). Taxonomy (NCBI): domain Eukaryota; kingdom Metazoa; phylum Chordata; class Lepidosauria; order Squamata; family Lacertidae; genus Podarcis; species Podarcis filfolensis. The sequence goes on along the minus strand of NC_139607.1, from coordinate 35,935,752 downwards.
GGAAATAAGGAGGTCTGAAACCTAGTGGCAAATACTGAAGTAGAGTTTCTTGATGCAGAACTGGATAACAATATGCTGCCAAAAAAGCAGACACATGCCTTTCAAAAAGGTAGGGTGGTCTATGGAATTCCTTCTCTGTCCTCCACCCCCCCCCCAATGAAAGTAAGAATAGCTCTCTCTCATAAATGTTGATATCATGAGCCACGGTTATACCATCTGTGAGTGTTTAGGGCAGTGAGGTGGGGACCTGTAGCCCTCCAGAATTTCTTGAACTACAACTCTCACCATCCCTGATCACTTGTCATACTGATCGGGGCTAATGGGACTAGGAGTATAATGATCTCTGGAGGGTCACACATCCTCCACCCCAGTTTAGAGGGGGGTGTCTCTCTGTCAGCAAGCAAAGCCGTTACTATGCTTGAAGAGCTACTTGACACATTTTGTTTTCCCTGGAAGTATGGCACATGGGAAATGTCAATGTTTGGATTTTCTGAGGTGGTGTACACATGATGACTCTGTCCCAATATAGCTGTGAAAGTCTACCTAAATGCTACAGTATTCTTTGTGGATATTTTCATCCCAATTCAGGCTGTGTAACTGTGTGCAAGAATAAAGTGGGGCACATTGTTGCTATCGAGGCTGGCCCAAGACATTTTGCTGCCTGAGGCAAAGGATGAGGTGGCCTCCCGCCCCCTTCTATGTACAGAAGCCAATGGAAGACCGCTTTCTCCACACCACCAATAAGTAGCAGGTTTGCTGAAACTGTAGCTGCTTACAGGAGCAGAGCAAAACAGACACCAAGCTTTGTGCAGAAATGTATTTGTAGAAAGATGGGGCATATACATAAACTATGGACTCAGCTACACTCGTCAATTATATTGTTATAACTGTGTTATAAACATGTGACACTAGAAGGTGATGTAGAGCAGTGCTCCATTCCCAATGGGGTTTTCCCATTAAGAGCATATTTTTTTCTATATCACAGGGGTAGCCAACCTTTTTATACCTACTGCCTACTAACACATCTTTCTTGATGGTAAAATTTCCTTACCACCCACCAGCGCTTGATGGAAGGAGGATTCAGCTTGTACAATAGAACCACCTACCGCCCACCTAGAATCCTGAAACACCCACCAGTGGGTGGTAGGGACCAGGTTGACAACCCCTGCTATAGCGTTTTTAAATTCTGTATAGATCCAGCCTATGCCTACTGTGACTATGTCTGCTGGAATGCTTTGCTTGGCGAAGGTCCTTTCCCAGTGATGCTATGATGATGCATTGGGTGGGAGAGCAGGCAACTAGATAAGACATCTGGCCATCTAATTCACAAGCACAGGTCATCAAGAAGCAGCACTACAGATGTGCACTGATTTAGGATAATAAGAATGGCTGTGGGTTGGGGTGGTGGGTAGAAGGAGGGGCTGGTGCAACTGTTCTCACGTCCCCCAGTGTATACTCCCTGATATGTCTACCTATCTCTAATGGTAGGACAGCCCTTCTTCCTCCAGAGCTTTGCCTAATCTTGGAAAACAAAATGGGGAGGTTGTTTTGGTTCAGTTCTAAGGCGGACAGATTCAGATTGCTAGGAGTGAAAGGGTTGACCCCTTTCCCCAGCACAATTCCCCCCCCCACACTGAATAGTGACAGCCCTTCTATTTTCTCTGCAAACGAAAAGTTAGATAACTGCATGCCTCTTGTGCAATTTTCCTGTAATGAGGCAAATATCAGCTTTCAGGAGGGGCACAATTTTTATTGGGGGAAATGCCATTATCCTGACCTGAATTGGGGGTCCCCCATGGCAGTTAAAAGTGAAGAGGTAGAAGATCCGATCACAAATTTATGCCCTTTCTCACGGGAAAGGCAATGAATGCAGGGAACAGGGTTCAATATGGTGGTACCTTGGTTTTCAAACATCTCCACTGATGAACGTTTCGGAACTCGAACGCCATCAACCCAGAAGTAAATGCTGCCATTTTCAAACACGGCTCAAAAGTTGATTGGCTTCTGTTGAGTGTAGATGTTATTTTTATCAATTTTCTCTATTAAATTTGCATACTGCCCTTTGCACTTCAATTTTCGAACGTTTCAAAACTCGAGCGGTCTTCCAGAATGGATTATGTTTGAAAACCGAGGTACCACTGTAGTCCTTAATGCCTCAGATTATGGATTTGTACTGAAATTGTGACAAATTAATCCTAGGTTTTTGTTTTTTTAAATAAGAATCTGTCGTCCAGAAACAGGGACATCAACAGTGCAATCCATGTCTGCTTAGAAGTCCTAGTCATACTGATTTAAATAGGGTTTCATTCTCTGATAAGTGTGTTTATGATTGCAGCCTAAATCTGCAATACTATTCCTACATACTAGGGAATAAACCCTACTGGGATTTACTTATTAGTAGGCATGGCTAGTGCTGTAAGTGTGCTCTATGCATTCATTTTCTGTCATTTTTGAATTTATGGGCAGGGGACTGATTTGTGGGTTGTTTTTTTAAAGAAGAAGAGTATTGACAACCCTTTATGCAACTCTGGCTTGTATGGAAGATAGTATTTCTTCTGGGGAAACTCTGTCAGGAAATTCTTACCAAATGTAATGGTGAACTTCCTGTGTAATCTCTTTATTGTTAAAGTCCTCAGGATGGCTCTAAGCTTCTTTCTATAGAATAGTCATCCTTCTCTGTTAAATTATGTAAGCAATTCCTGTTCACAGTCTGTAGAACTTCACTGACTTTATCCCAGGTAAAACTGTGAAAGAATTGCCCAGAAAAGGAAGCTTTTATAACTATTGTACTACATCTTCTATAAAGCAAGGATAACCTCTCAAGAACTACCTCCTCCTACTGTTCCTTTCTACTTTGCCAACACCTGAAAATTACAGCGATTTACAGCCATTTTTCAGCACACATGTTTAGCTATATTTTGGACGATTTCTTAGAGCTGACATTCTCATTCTGTGCTTTAATCTTTCATATTCTAAAGACTATTCATCATAATTGACACATTTATCTCAATCCAGCTAGGGGGGTGATGCTAGTGGTACTATTTCGTAATGGAATCTATCAGCCAAGGCGTTTCTCATGCAGCCGCAGTGAGAGTCTCTGATCAGTGCCGTTCAGCTAATACAGAGAGAAGTCTTGGTTCATTATTAACTTTCCTCTCCCCTACCTAAAATCTGATCCTCTCTGTTCAGGGTTTCTAATCAAAGATATGTTAATTTTGCCATAGTTCATGTAGGTTTGACTGGTGCCAACAGTTGTCCTAGAGGATTGTCTGAATATGAGTTCACCAGTTATTGCTGGAATACAGTTCCCATCACCACAGACCAATGGCTGATGGGAGCTGGGAGCTGAAGTCCAGCAAGATCCGGAGAGTACTGCACTGACTATACTCATTCTAGTCAATAGACTTTAAAATACTACAGTTTGCATCAATGCCTTTCCCGCTCCCACCCCAAGGACTGTACAAATACAACTCCAAAAGATATAATTTATTAACCTTTCTACAACCCTTTCTTTTATAGCAAATGATTAGAATAATCATAATTAGTGAAGTGCAAAGCATCCCAAAATAACTTGAATAATCAATGTCTTGAAATTTGCAGCAGCCCATGAAATATATGAATAATTCAAACTTCACGCCTTGTCTCAAACTCTTCAGATTTAGATAAGATAATGGCACTCTGCTACACATGATCATCACTTCTGAAATTAGAAGCGCTCTTTGCTTTAAGTGAGTGGGCCATTGTGCTATGTTGCTCGAATCAGTAGTTTCACTGCAAAACAGGAAGCTGTTTCAGAAGGTGCTAATGCTGAGTTATAGATAGGAAGGTGTCACTTTTGTCCCACCCTGGATACCAATGCTGATAAATAAATTGCTCTTCTAGTGATAAACTTGAAAATCAGCTGTGTGGAAAATGATTTATATTTGCATAATTCAATAGTCTAAAAGCCGTTTTCTTTTATAGATGATCTGTGCTGAGAGCCAGATATGATTCACCTCCTTTTTATATTCATTGAGCCAATACAGTCCCTATACAACAAAGCACCATAATATCAGTTTAATTTTACATAAGCATCGGTAGGGTTTTAATACAGCATTGACAACATTCTGTGCATTCTCAGTTAACTGAAGTGGTTCCAGCTTGGGACTGCATTAACTGGATGAATTCAGTGATGCTTCCTTAAGAGGTACCATCTATAGCATTGTAACTAGTGGTCTAATCAAGACTACACACATTCAGCAATACAAATCTAAAAGGATTTTTTTTAAGAAAAAAAAATCAATGTTGAAGAAAATCATAAAACCTAAAAGCGAACCATTTCAATCTATGCAAAACGATTTACAAAATAGAAGACAGGCTCAAGGATTGCTACAAATAAATAATATATTACTACATAATCAATTGGAGCAACTGAGCAGACAAATATAAGTCACCCCATCCCCTTCTCTGAAGCCCTTAGGAAAACTGCAGCATGTTGTACATTAGAAAAAAAACGTTCCTTCCTTTGCTCTCCCTCTGGCTTGCTTGCTTGCTTATCACTTAGCCTAGTAAGTGAGATGTAAGGGAAGTGTACTTGTTAAGTGGGTAGGAGGCAGTGGGGGCTCAAGGGGATGAACTTGGATGGGCTTGAAAATAAGTGATTCTTTCTGGGGGGTTTGGATGTAGTTTGGCTTATTGCTAAGCATGGCTTATGGAAGCTGGCACAGTAATGCCTGACACTTCGCTAATGATAAGACCTCTGACAAGAGAAATCTGTCCTTTTACCAGCATTCTGGAAGGGGAAAGGAAAAGGGGTGACAGAGAGACAGAGCGAGAGACAGAAGGGGTGGCTCTCATCACTTTTGGCTCCACCCACCAGCAACATGTAGCCCCTTAGAGATTAGTTCCAAGGCAATGTGGCTCTTAACTGAAAAGGTTTCCCCTCTACTTGCCTACATCCATATGAATCTTCCCAAGCACTGAGGTCAGCATCAAGGACCTTTCTCACTCATTGGCAATGAAGTTCTCCAAGATTAGCAGACACCACAGAGGGGCTCTTCTCACTGGTTGCTCCTAATCTGTGGAAATCCCTTCCAAGGGGTGCACAGTTGATCCCATCCGTTTTGGACTTCAAAAGAGTGTTGAAGACAAATCTCTTCTGAATACCATTCAAATGAATCACCTTAAGCATTAGGCTACTGGATTATTGGCTTTTAGACTTTTAATTTTCTTGGCTTGAACTGTTTTCTTTAAAAAATAAATAACTGTAGTCAGTTGTTTGACTTTTTAAAAAATGATTTTAAGTCATGTTGCATTATTGAAAATGTTGTGTTGTGTTTCATATTTGTTGTAAGCTGCATTGAGAGGACTATGTCCTGGACCTAAATAGTCTAAGGCAGGGGTCTGTAAACTTTTTCAGCAGGGGTCCGGTCCACTGTCCCTCAGACCTTGTGGGGGGCCGGACTATATTTTGAAAAAAAAAATGAACAAATTCCCGTGCCCCACAAATAACCCAGAGATGCATTTTTAATAAAAGCACACCTTCCACTCATGTAAAAACATGCTGATTCCTGGACTGTCTGTGGGCCGGATTTAGAAGGAGATTTGGCCAGATCTAGCCCCTGGGCCTTAGTTTGCCTATCCATGGTCTAAGGTGGCCTAAATATTGTTTGAAAAAATGAAGAAAAGAAGAAAGATTTTTTTACATCACTTTTCTTTCGGTTCAGCATTTTTACAAAATGCTGCAGCCTCCTCAGGTGCTTGCACTTCCTGAACTAATAAAAAGCTCCACAAGAGGACTTGCCTCCTGATATCTTCTCTTAATTTAAAGTAGCTACCTGAGATCTGTGTGCTCACTGGTTTTGTTTTTAAGGAAATTTCTCCCTTTTAACTTCTTGGGAAAGTATATTTCTCTGCATTTATTTCTTTAAAAGTAAAAGAAGACTTCACTATTTTTAAAATGCTAATTTCCAGCTGCTAGGAATGTAGCAAACGAGCCTGTACTTTCCAAGCTTGAAGAGAAGTTCAGAAGGAAACATGGTCATGAGGGAGGGCTGTAAAATGAAGACAATTGAAGGGGTGGTTTGTAAAAAGAAGATTTACCTCCAGACTCTTAGCCACCTCTTAAGAAAGGTAAGCACCCCCCCCACAAAAATCCCCTTTACACCCACTCATAAGAACTTCACAGACATTGTCTCTTCTCAGATATTTTAAATGTGATTTCTTTTTGTGCTAACTGATGGGTAATGGAAAGGGGGGGAAATGCAGAAGAAATATTAGACAGCACTATCTGATGCAAATAACCACAGTCAATGCTTTGATTATTGAAGGGCATTACATTAGTTCTTCCATTCAATGGTTTGAGTATTAGGCACAAAATTGGAGTCAGTCATTAGGGATGAATAGGCACCAAATGACTTGAACAGGGCTAACAAAAAAGACAATTTAGAGTTTGGAAGAGAAATAATATCTGCAATCATTCCTACAGATGCAGATTTCATATTAGCATTACTGAACAATTTAAGGAAAAACTACCGTATGTATGCCCAACAGGTCAAAACATCCTATAGTCAAGTGTATTTAAGGGACGTGTATTTTAAAAGCCATTTCTACCAGCAACCCATTTCATGTTTGCTGAGCTCTGACATTTGAATGTTGCATTATTGGGTAGATTTATTATTTTAATCAAAGAAAGCAAGCATTGATCAATAAATGGAACCTTTTTGCATTAATAATAATTGATCCCATATAACAAAACATGGATCTTCCTAGCTCTCCTAATGCTAACATTTTCTTTTGATGCATAGCAAAAAGCAAATTAAGTAATTTTGCTGCAGTTAAAATGAAGATTAAAATGGATTGGTGTATTAGGGTGTTTTGTTTGAGGTTTTTTAAAAGCCTATCTACAGTATCATTTTTGCCTACTTAAAGAACAGGGTAATATTCTATCAGAACTGTTTGACTTTTTCCTCATTGTAGCATAGTTGAATACTACTTTAATAATAATAATAATAATTTATTATTTATACCCCACCCATCTGACTGAGTTTCCCCAGCCACTCTGGGCGGCTCCCAATCGAGTGTTAAAAACAATACATTATTAAATATTAAAAACTTACCCAAACAGGGCTGCCTTCAGATGTCTTTTAAGAATAGGATAGCTGCTTATTTCCTTGACATCTGATGGGAGGGCGTTCCACAGAGTGGGCGCCATTACCGAGAAGGCCCTCTGTCTGGTTCCCTGTAACCTCACTTCTCGCAATGAGGGAACTGCCAGAAGGACGTCGGCACTGGACCTCAGTGTCTGGGCTGAATGATGGGGGTGGAGACACTCCTTCAGTGTCATGGTACTGCCAGAGAATGCAGGGGAGGAGTAGGAACAGGCAGAGGGAAGTGGGCAGGAAGTGGCGATTGAGGAAAGAGGGGAAAGCCAGGTGGCGGGAACACTCTCAGATGTTGAACCAGAGCCTCAGCACCACACAGGAAGTTCTGGCACAGATAGTGAGACAATGCCTATTCTGTGTGCCAGGGAAAGGAGAGAGTTAAAGAGGAGGGGGGAGAGGCATCACATGAAACTTCCCCGCCTTTTCTGTTGGAGGAGAAGCCGGTGTAGGCCACTCCCAGAATCTGAACCGGAGGATTCAGATGCATGATTGTAATGCGCTGTCTGTACATATGTAAAATAAAGACTGTATATATATATATATATATCTGAATGAGCAGAGGTACTTATTGCAAAAAGCATTCACAAGCCATCACATTCAGGTATACAGGACCGAGGCCATTTAGGGCTTTAAAGGTCACTACCAACACTTTGAATTGTGCTCGGAAATGTACTGGGAGCCAATGCAGATCTCTCAGGATCGGTGTTATATGATCCCAGCAGCCACTCCCAGTCACCAATCTAGCTACCGCATTCTGGATTAATTGCAGCTTCAAAGGTGGCCCCACGTAGAGCACGTTGCAGTAGTCCAAGCGGGAGATATCCAGAGCACCACTCTAGCAAGACTGTCTGTGGGCAGAGAGGGTCTCAGCCTGCGTACTAGATGGAGCTGGTAGACAGCCGCCCTGGACACCATTCTAAGTTGTTATTCAGAGTAGACCCACTTAAATTGATGGACCCAACTTAGGTTAATTTATTCCACTGAATCTACTCTGAGCAAAACTTAACTGAACCTGAGCTATTGAAATCTGCCTTATACCAAGTCCTTATATACTGGTCCATCGAGTTCAGTGTTATCTCTGCTAACTGGCAGTGGCTTGGCAGGATTTCAGACCAAGTTCTCTCCCAGCCACACCTGGGATACTTCTGCATGCAAAGGAGATGCTCAATCAGTGAGCTATGACCCCATCCCCAGGGAAACATCATGGTAAATATGAGATATGGTTAAGTTGATTAGCAGTTAGTAAAATGTCTTTGGGTGTGCGCATTAAAAAAATAGCATATCAAACACTTGTAGGAAGAAAGAGCAGCACAGTGTACTAGGCTGGTGAAACAGAACCAAGATTAGTAATCAGGGTAATCTAGCGACTATGTAGAGCCAGCAAAGTAAATTCAACAAAAAATACTACAAATCACTAGCTTCATGCGGGGAGGGGGGGATTTCCTAAAGGGGGATGACATGAGATCAAAGGAAACATTATTTGATTTGGTGGTGAAATATGACATTAGAGACATATAGTAAGGCAGTAGGGGCTACATTTTCATTATGTCTGCTTACTTGATGCCCACACAATAGTACTTTAGTTGAGTTCAACTATAGTTCATGCGGCACTGTAAAAATCACAGGGAAGAAAATCCAATCATCACAAAAGAGGAAGACTGTTAGTAGATCTGTCATTAGATATGTGAATGATGGCACAATATCCATTCGTAAACTTGAAGCACTCAGAAGCTTTTTAGTTTTTATTTCATCTTGAGTTTAAGCATCGAGTTTAAGACTCCCAGAAGTGGAAGGCATTAGGACAGGTGTGGAGAACCTTTGGTCCTCCAGAAGCTTCATGGGCTTTGGGAAGGAGACACCAGGGGAACATTTAGGGGACTAGCTTAGTCCCCCTGGTCTACTCACCACACACCACTGGTTTGTCCATTGTTTTGGAAAGTGCAAGAAAGATAGTTCCAACTTTCAATGTGAAGTGAATTTGATTTCCTTCGCCATCCATATCTGTCACTGATACTTTTGTCCTGATATTGTTAAAACATACAGGAGCACCGTTAATGCAACCAGTGTGTATTCATGTTCTTTAATTAAAAAGATAATATTTATGCTACTGGAACCAATTGTATCAAGTTAATTTACAGTGAAGTTTGTAGCTGTGTTTGCACTGGATCAAGTGAACTATGAAATAACTTTTTAAGGTTATAGTACATCAGGGTTTTTTATATATATACCATCACAGCAGTTTAACCATCCATTGAGATCTGCTCCAGAACAATTTCTATTACTGTGAGACTCTGCTTCTTTATTATGTAGTTGGATACAAACTGTCTGTGTACCTAATGCAGACAAAATACTGAGCAGCAGATAGATAGATATTTCACATGCCAACATTTCAGTAATGCTGGGCATGTTTCATGATCTGACGTAAGGTGAAAGTGGTGGAGGTGAGGCAGCAAATGGGGTGAAGCTGTAGATCAGTAGTAGATGGCATGATTTACCTGCAGAAAGTTTCAGCTTTGATTCTTGGCATATTTCATTAAAGCCCCTTGGGTTGATGGTTGATGAGAAAGATGCCTGGCCCCACAGAGAGCTGTTCCTAGATCATCCACCCTCGTCCCACATCTAAAGACAAAATAACCAAATAAAAACAACAAACCAACGTAACAGAGCTGAAATATAATAAAGAAAGGCTCTATAAGATTAAATGAACTCTCCAAGCAAAAGAGGGGGAATGCGGAGGAATGATCAAGGCGGGTGGGAGGGGTAGTTGACTGAAGGAAAGATCAGGAACGCGGGTCAGATGGCAGAACGTAAGGCTGGAAATAAGAGCGGAATAAGAGGAAGGCAGGGAGGGAAGGAAGTTCCAAGGCAACAAGGCAATAGACACTACTCAGAAGGTAAGCAACTTGCGGCACTACAAGACAGTCCAGCAACGTCCTGTTCAGAAGTGCGAAGCACATGCCCCCAATCACATCACGCTGCCGCTTTTATAGGCCCCGGGAATCACGCCACTCGCCCTGATTGGCCAAAACAGCCTGGGATGATCCGAGGGCCTAACGGTTAAGGCTTGGGCCACACGTAGCTACAACCCACCCTGCGGGGGTGTCCCGGGGGCGCAAGTGCAACCAGGACCCTTGTTATGGAGGATCCCACTTACCACACATTACAATATAAAGGGCCTCTCTCCCCTCACAATACCTTTAAGCACAGAGCCTAAAATTGCCTATCTGCACCACTGAAGTGCATTGGTGGACCAATGAACTGGTTTATTATAAAACAGCTTCATATATGCTCAATTAAATAAAATCTAGAACTGGGTGGAATCCAAACACCTCTTTACCAGAACTGTGGAGCAGGAATGCTGAGCTTTCAAACGCCACAGGTCTTTCTTATATGCAGTTCAAGCAACTTGCAAAACACCGAATGTGAGCGAAATCTGGGTATTTGTATTGCTGCATTCAGGACTACTTCTGCGTTTTCTTGCTGGATAGCTTTACTGCATTATTGTGAGATGCGGATAATGAACAGGATGCCAGGAAAAGGGGCAGCGACAGCAGTCAAAGACACAAGGAAATGCCATGTATCTATCTCACCAATATTCCCTAGTATTCCACATAAAAACCTTTGGGTAGATTCCTTAGGCTTTTCCTTGCCAAAATGGGTTCCAGATAAGCAACAATCTGGAAACCTAGCCTGTATCTTACCATAGCCTGACTGCTATTTTGGCACTTGTTAGTTAGGTGGTTAATGAAATTGGCTTGGCAGTAGCCCTGCATTGGATGCATTTCAGACATGGGAAAGCATCATCTGATATTCTGAATTGGTGGTAGCAAATCAAACAGGCATCACTGGCATGGGGCAGCTTGCTCATTCCTGATCTCTCCTTGGCACATTAGAATATGGATGAGCTGGATTACTTTGTAGGGGATTGATATAAAACATGGATGTAGTTCAGTCAATGCATGCAAGATCTTGCCTTTGGGAAGGATATCAGACTAGATTATATCTGGAACTCTTTCAATCATGTGTTTCTCAGACATTTCAGGGAATCCAAAACAAGAAAACAAGTGAAATGAGATAGCATGGGGAGCGGCTGTCCTTGAGATAATTTATCTTGAATCAATATGTGTTACATAAGATAAAATCTAGAAAACATAGTTTTCTTTAACATACTCTGGCTTTTGGAAGATAAAAGATGAAAGTTGTAGCTGATGTTAGTCTTACTCAGAGTAGATCCATTGAGATTAATGAATTGAATAGGACTAGCGTTGCATACATTCTACAATGTAAAACAATAATCCATATTTGGGGGAGGGGAAAACACCAGTGCTAAAGCAAGTAAGATGGATTTACAAAAGGCTAGAGGGATAATAATTATTATTAATAATATATTATTATAGCTTAAGGATGATGGAATAAAACTCTTTTTACTTGGGATCTAAACATAATTAAGGAAAATATTAACCAGATCTCCCAGAGGAAGAAGGCTCCATAGACCATTCAAGAGTCCCACAGTTTAAAATATGTAAGTCCTATCATCACTCCAGATTTCTTACTTGACCTATAGTCAAATTGTATAGCACTGGGGCAAGGAGTGATGGACAGATATTGTCAGATGCCTGGTAGATCAAGTGGCAAGGGGAAGAAGGTATGTTTGCTTTAATATGTTTGGAAAATCTCTCTTTATTCGGTAGTGGCTCCCACCCTGTGGAATGCCCTCCCATCAGATGTCAAAGAAATAAACAAATATTTGACTTTTAGAAGACTTCTGAAGGCAGCCCTGTTTAGGGAAGCTTTTAATATTTGATTAATTATTGTATTTTAATATTTTGTTGGAAGCCGCCCAGAGTGGCTGGGGAAACCCAGCCAGATGGGCGGGGTATAAATAATAAATTAATATTAATTTTAAAAATACTCAGTGTATTTCAAAGCATACAGTTTAACCGGAGAGTGGTTATGCCAAGGGTATTTACTATGCCGCATAGTCAAGATTTGTCTTTGAAGCTGATAAGGGCAAGAATTTCCCCGAAGGAAATTTAAAAATGACTCAGTTTCTTTCAACGAGGCAGCATGAGCAGAGAAATATAGGTCAAGGGAGAAGGCTGGAAATAGTTTGGAACTATTCCCAAGGTTGTCTGACAACAGCTAACCCTTCTAGTTTCCTGCACTTGGCTTGATCCTCAAGGGCTTTGGCTTTGACTGCAACCCTAAAACAGTAATGTTCAGCCTTCTTCAATGGGTCAGCAGAAAGTCTGTGCACTCCTTAGGTCTTGCTTCAGTGAGACACAAGCCTGGCATTTTCACTGTGAAGAGCAGGGAAGGGAAGTGCTGTTCCTAGATCTTCCAACTCAGAGCTGGTTTCCGTTATATTCCAGGTGCAATCTGTGCAGTCTTTCTCGGAAGTGTACCTCATAAAGCACAATGAAATTTGTTTCCAGGATAACCTCAAACCAAACATCACAGCACTAAACATGCATATGAATGGGTGCCAAGAGTCTCTGGGGACACTAATAGGCTTACTTCTGATAATATGTCCCTCTTTCAATACAGAACATAGATGGGTTCTCTCAGCATGAAAACCTTTACACATCTTCACTAAAATGTCCTTTTCTCCAGGAACCCTCTAATGCAAATTAGCATAATATATTTTACCCTGATTCTCTGATCTGTGTTAATGCTGCATTAAAACATTCCACTTCTGTGCTTGTTTCCTCAGACATGAACAAACAAAAAAGGAAAAGCAGAAAAGGTGTTTCAATAACCATCAGTAGAGGATGCCTGAAGGTGTTCAATCTAGCAAGGAAACCTAACCTAATCGCCTACATAGGGGCCGGGGAGTAGCACCTGATGCCTTTGGTTGTTGTTGTGGTTGTTGTTGTTGTTGTTGTTACAGCCTGCCTTTCTAGTCTTGTTGGTCTTTCTGCATTTTCTTTCTTTGGCCAGCAGTCAAAGTTGGCAAAGAGGTTGACCATCCCTTGGTTTGGGATTCAGGAGGCTCCACTGTGTGCCAGAGAGCTATGCAAAGGAGCAGACAGAGTTATGTTGCGGAATCATGGATGGGAGACTACTTATGAAAGTAGGGAAGGGTCATCTATATTAGTATTCTCAAATGGAAAGGACTGTAATGTGAGTCAGAGAGCAGCAGAGACTCATAACTATGCAATAGGAACCAATCTATGAACCTGAGAAAATGGGGACCAGTAAACAAGTCCTAGTATTAAGTAGGAATACTGCAGGATCAGGGATGTGATGGCCTTTCAGATGTTGGATTCTCTTGCAACCAGCATAGCCATATGCTATGATGTAGAAATGTGGTGAGCTGAATTTAAGATTCGGGGGGGGGGGGGATGGAAACCGGGGAAAAGCAGAATTGACAAATTTCTCCATCTCCAGTTCAAGCAGACTAAAGCAGGCGTCTGATTTCCATTCTTTGATGAATTCTGCTAGCAACAAATTGTTACGTAGCATGTAAAATTTTAAGATAATACAAGGGATAAACATATGCAGGAAGACTGCAGGAAGTAAACAATTGGACATGCCACATATTAGACCACAAAGTGTCTACAGAGATCACAAAGATTACGGCAGGTAGGAAAAAACGATTCCAAAAGGCCTTATTTCACTCCTGCAGTTGCTTTTCTGCTTTCTTTTCATTCCCTGATAATATCACGTCCAGATGCCTGTGGCTCCTGTTTGTTAATCGTATCGGGAACTGCCTCAGAGGCAAAAATGAGTGTTAAAAAAGAGGGAAATAACACAGAGCAGTTTCCCTTTCTGTCTTCCACCCCCTCTGAGCTGTCCTCTTGGTGAAGCTTCTACTGGGGAAAGTTTCATTTCTTTCAGAGTATGTACATCAGATAAAATTCAGTCCCTGGCAATAATGTCTGCTACCGCTTCGTTCTAAAGCCTCAGAAGAAGAAAATCTCAGTTATCTGAATGAACAGAGCTTTTGTTGTTTCTGCTTTTAAATTTGATACCTTGACTTCATGCACAGACAAGAAAAGCATGTTCCCAAGGCAGAAAGCTACTCCCCCCCCCCACCTCTCAATGAAACAAAGCAAGGCAAGGGGCAAGACACAAATGTTATGAACAGTATTCAGGCTGATTTTCCCTTCTGATCCTTATCACATCACAATAAAGGTTAAGCTTTTCATCTCTTCCTGAGCTATTTATGTTACTTTTAAAGATCCAAATAGATACGTTCTATCCATATTTCATTCAGAACAAATTCCCCCTTGCTTTTCAGAAACGCTTCCCTCTGTGTGTATATGTGTGTGTGTGTTTATATTCATATCTTGTACAGAAAATCCCTTAATCTTTTTTCAAGGGCATCCTAGGACAGCACTACAGATGAGCCAAAAGCTAGTTTTTTCAAGGCAGTTGATGACTATTTGAAATTTTAAAAAAACACAACAGTTACATATACACATATTTGCATATGCTTATACAAATATTTGTGTTTGCTGTGTGCTTCTAAGAAATGTATGTGGAGAGAGATCTATAAGCTCCTATTTTAAACAAAAAGATAAAGCTGTGGATGAATGGTGAACTTCTGCTGCATAAACACTATACATTTGAAGTACCAGCAAACTTTAGTTTTTCCCATTCATGCTCTAATTCATTGCCCAGAGTAAGTGCAAAGGAACTTGGGGCATAAAGGCATCACATCACAGATTCTACTTCATTAGTTGTTAGTGGAGGAAAGGGGAGGACATGATTCAGACTGCTGTTTCTGGTGTAAACCCATCTCTCTTATAATGTGTAATCCAGAAGCAAGGAGTATAGTCCCCATCAGATGTTGTTGGACATCCCTGGCTATTTGCCATGTTTTGGGAGGCAGATGGGAGAAGGAGTCCATCAACATTTATTTTTTTTTTTTAAATATTTTTTTTTTCCATATAAACACAATACAACAAACATAAACATACAAAAACAAAAACAAAACAAAAAACATGTATCATTTCATATCCTAATTTCATATCCTATCTTCCCCGACTTCCTCATGCTTCCCCTTTCTGTATTCCAAATTCTTATCGATTGTTCAGCAAATCTTCCCTTATTTTAATTTAAATTTAGACTATTCTTCCTTATTTTCCTTGTCTTAACCATTGCTAATAGTAACCATTTACTTTCCAGTCCAACATCATTCTAACTTTCATTAACTTTATGATATTTCTTTAAATAGTCCTTGAATTTTTTCCATTCTTCTTGCGCTGCTTCTCTTCCCTGGTTTCGGATTCTGCTCGTCATTTCTGCCAAGCCCATATAGTCTATCACCTTCATCTGCCATTCTTCCAGTGTGGGTAGTTCTTGCGTCTTCCAGTACTTCGCAATGAGTATTCTAGCTGCTGTTGTAGCATACATAAAGAAAGTTATATCCGTCTTTAACACCCCTTGGCCGACAATACCCAAGAGAAAGGCCTCTGGTTTCTTGGGGAAAGTATATTTAAATACCTTTTTAAGTTCATTATAGATCATTTCCCAGAATGCCTTAATCTTCGGGCAGGTCCACCAAAGATTAAAAAATGTACCTTCAGTTTCTTTACATTTCCAACATTTGTTGTCAGGCACATGGTAAATCTTTGCAAGCTTGACTGGGGTTATGTACCACCTATATATCATTTTCATAATGTTTTCTCTTAAGGCATTACATGCCGTAAATTTTATCCCGGTGGTCCACAACTTTTCCCAATCAGCAAACAAAATATTATGACCAATGTCCTGAGCCCATTTAATCATGACCGATTTAACCGTTTCATCTTGTGTATTCCATTTCAGCAGCAAATTGTACATTTTGGACAAATTCTTAGTACTGGGTTCTAACAGTTCTGTCTCCAATTTTGATTTTTCCACCTGGAAGCCAATTTTACTGTCCAGTTTAAACGCTTCATTAATTTGATGGTAGTGGAACCAATCTCTCACCTTCCCTTTTAATTTCTCAAAACTCTGCAATCTCAATTTGTCCCCTTCCTTTTCCAAAATTTCCCAGTATCTTGGCCACTTGGACTCCATATTTAACTTTTTAACTGCCTTAGCTTCCATTGGCGACAGCCACCTTGGAGTTTTATTTTCCAGCAAGTCTTTATATCTGTCCCAGACATTTAGTAGTGCTTTTCTGACAATATGATTTTTAAAACTTTTATGTGCTTTAACCTTGTCGTACCACAAATATGCATGCCACCCAAAAATGTTATTAAAACCTTCCAAATCCAAAATGTCTGTGTTTTCAAGAAGTAGCCATTCTTTCAGCCAGCAGAAAGCTGCCGCTTCATAGTAAAGTTTAAAGTCTGGCAGGGCAAACCCCCCTCTTTCCTTTGAATCCGTTAGTATCTTAAATTTAATTCTGGGCTTTTTGCCCTGCCAGACAAATTTAGATATGTCTTTTTGCCACCTCTTGAAACAATCCATTTTATCAATTATTTGCAATGCTTGGAACAAAAACAACATTCTTGGCAATACATTCATCTTTATAGCTGCAATACGGCCTAACAAGGAAAGCTTCAAGTTGGACCAAATCTCCAAATCTTTTTTCACTTCTCTCCAAGTTTTTTCATAATTATCTTTAAACAAATTCACATTTTTAGCTGTCATATTTATACCCAAATATTTCACTTTTTTAACCACAGTCAACCCTGTCTCATTCTGGAACCTTTCCTTTTCTATCTGTGTCAAATTTTTCTCCAAAACCTTTGTCTTAGACTTATTCAATTTAAATCCTGCCATTTGACCAAACTCTTGGATTATTTCCAAAGCTCTTTTCGTGCTAGCTTCTGGCTCTTGCAATGTAAGTACTAAGTCATCTGCAAATGCTCTCAGTTTATATTGTTTAGCTCCGACCTGAATCCCTTTAACCAACTGGTCCCTCCTAATCATATTAAGCAAAACCTCCAGGACCGATATAAAAAGTAATGGGGAGATAGGGCACCCCTGACGTGTCCCTTTTTCAATCTTGAACTCTTCTGTAACCACATTATTTACAATTAGTTTGGCTTTCTGTTCAGAGTATATTGCACCTATACCATTTTCAAACCCTTGGCCTACCCCCATCCCCCGGAGGTTCTTCAACATAAAACTCCAAGAAATGTTGTCAAAGGCTTTCTCGGCATCCACAAATATCAAAACAGCTTTAGTGTTTATGTTCACTTCCAGCTTTTCCAAAATGTCAATTATATTCCTTACATTGTTCGACAAGTGCCTTTTTGGGAGAAAGCCCGCTTGGTCCCCGTGAATCTCCTCCATCAAAACTCTCTTCAGTCTTTTTGCCAAAATATCAGCAAAGATTTTGTAATCCACATTCAATAACGAGATGGGTCGGTAGTTTTAAAGTTGGGTCTTTTCAGTCTCTGTCTTTGGTATAAGTGTAATGTAGGCCTCTCTCCACGTATCGGGTGCCCTTTTCCCTTCCATA
The DNA here is from genome assembly GCF_964270895.1 of Podarcis filfolensis. NCBI lineage: Eukaryota > Metazoa > Chordata > Lepidosauria > Squamata > Lacertidae > Podarcis > Podarcis filfolensis. Next base: position 35,918,205 of record NC_139607.1, on the reverse strand, counting down.
ATCTCATTGCAGACTTCCTTCAAAGGTTGTATCAACCCTTCCTTCAAAACTTTGTAGTATTTGGAAGTCAGTCCATCCGGAGTCCATCAACATTTAGACAGCACCACATTGACTACTTGCCATGTAGCCTATTCTCAGCATGGCTGTCCTCTTTCTTCCTCCGTGTAGTTATGGTTTGGGAGAAGCAGGATGACCTTACAAATTATTGTGAGATGTGCAGATAAGACAATAATGGTTGAGTAGGATAGTGATCATGAATCCATTAAGTCAAGGTGAGAATGATGGTGAATCCCCTTCTCTGGTACTATAAAATAAGGCTTTTCTATGGTGCTTGCTATGCAGAAGTGCCAATACAATTCTTTCTGATTTCTGTTAGGCAAATGCTTCCAAATCAGTGCAGATATTTTTATCAGCTCAGCCAACTGTCAGCTAAATAAAGTACATTATGTAATGTGATGTTAGAGCACTGAAGGCAGCCAGCAGCTACGTTGCTTCTGGAATTCACAGCAGATGCACAAGAGCAAAATACTGCACTTGGAATCAAGATGAAATAAGTAGAAAGGCCATTTTAATGTACTGCTCCACGAGCAATATTGACTGTATATTAAGGACAAGGGACAGGGGATATGAGCGCCAAACACAGCACCCAAAAGCTTTCCGTCTTTCCCTTTTATAACTCTGTATCTCAAGGATGCCACCACCATGCACACATTTAGAGCTGAGCAAATGTGGCTCTCCCAAACCTCATGCATGATGTATAGATGGCGTATTTCGGGAGGGGCAATTCAAGGTGAGCGACATTTGTTCCCAAAAATGTGTGCTCTGCCCCCCCCATTGCGGCCAGTGTTGATTCCCCTCCCCCTCATTTTTTTTAAATATAATGTTCTTCTTGTAGTGCAACAGATACCAGTAGCAGCAACGCTCTTGGTACTGGCAGCAAACAGTTCTTTGTGGTGAACTGCATGCAACAGTAGGGAGATGCAAAGAGTTAATAGCTGTAGGAAGGGCCACCCAGAGGCAGAAGCGGGGAGTCGGGGATCCTAGTTGTTATTTCTGTTCTGGATAAATGGCTGCTTGATTATAGAGGTGTGCATTAAAATAAATGAACAGCATTAGTCTGCTGTTATTAGAAGCTGGGTGACTTTTTGTGGGCTTCTCTTGGTTCTCAGCAGCTGCCACCTTCTACCTCAGAAGCTGCAGAGGGCCATGGCTCTGTGGTAAAGTATGCAAAAGGTCTCAGGTTCATTTCCTGGCTTCTCTAGGTAGGGTCGGAGGAGGCTTCTGCAATCCTAGAGAGCTGCTGCCAGTCAGAATAGACAATACTAATGGTCTGATTATTTACAAACTGGTAAATAGCAACCTCTGTCCAGAGTGGGACTCTGGTGGCACTGTGGTCTAAACCACAGAGCTGAGGGCTTGCCAATCAGAAGGTTGGCAGTTCGAATCCCCGCGATGGGGTGAGCTCCCGTTGCTTAGTCCCAGCTCCTGCCAACCTAGCAGTTCGAAAGCACGTCAAAGTTTAAGTAGATAAATAGGAACCGTTCCGGCGGGAAGGTAAACAGCGTTTCCGTGCGCTGCTCTGGTTCACCAGAAGCAGCTTAGTCTTGCTGGCCACAGGACCCGGAAGCTGTATGCTGGCTTCCTCGGGCAATAAAGCGAGATGAGTGCCGCAACCCCAGAGTCATCCCCTCAGGGGTCCCTTTACCTTTATGTCCAGAGTGTTAGCTATTTTTTGAGTTATTTAGAGTGATGGCAGTGGTTTCACCCTCAAACTTCAGTGATGAAGTAGACTGCACACACGAGACTTGAAGATGAATCTTTACTTGTCAGGATGGCAACAACTGAGCAATTGTATTATTCATATATACCGTGTTGGCCCGAATATAAGCCGCACTTGAATATAAGCTGCACCTTTAAAATTGGGGGGAGGGGGAGAGAAAAAGAAAAAAGTACCCGAATATAAGCCGCTTCCTTCCTCGCTGCTCCTGGCTGTATACTGGGGGGGGGTACTGCATTGCTGGTGGCCTTTCCCCTTCCTCTCTCCCTTCCCGGTCTTGGGGGAGAGGACGGGGAACTACACCTGGGGCGGGTGCAGCTTTGCTGTGCTCCTGGCACTGTTTGCCCTGCCCTCCTGGCTACATACCGTAAGGTCGTGAATATAAGCTGCACTTTAACTTTTCATGGTCGGAATTTGGGGGGGAAATGTGGCTTCATTCGGGCCAATGCGGTGTTAAGTCCAATGCAATGTGTTTCTCTCCCTTGAGCCCAAGAGAGGGTTTAGTCCTTTTTCTTTCAAAACTTCTTCATAGCAGTGCATAAGTTTAATCGCTTGCCTGCCCTCACAAACTCATCCGGACAGCGTCTGCTTGAAGTCTTCACGCTCCCATATTCTCTGTCAACAAAACAATGGCAAAACAACCAGCCAACTTCCAATCCCCCCCCCACTCTCTAAGAGACACACACGTTTAAAAAACAAATTAGCAAGGCAATGTTTCAGCGTTTCTGTGACCTTGATTGGAGTCACCTGTTTTGCAGCTGCTGCATATGGTTTCTTTTTCCCCAGTACAATTTATTATTTGTAAAATACGTTTTCTAGCAAATGCAGTACAAATGCTAACACAGAGTGACATTTTGTTGTCATCGATGTAACACCTTTGACAGATGCCTGTCAAGAGCTAAGGTGGCTCCCACTTGGCCCAACTATCATGCATCTTAGCCACTTATTCCAAAGCTCTGTGACACAGTCCAACTGCTCTTAAAACACCCTTTCCCTTCAGTCTGAGCAGCAAGAGTTGTTTCAGCAGTGCTCTCGACTTATTACACACCTCAGCGGCACTCGTGCACAAGCAAAGAAACACACTGGGTAGGGAACAGCTGAGGTGCATAAATTCAAGGGCTCTGCCAAAGCTTCTGTTGCTGTTTACACTGGGAAAGAGGATTTAAGCAGTCCCTTGCATGGGAGTGAGTCAGCGGGCCAAGCCAATCTTGCAGGCTCTTCAGCTTTTGCATCGCTGAAACTATGGCAGTGGTTAGAAACCAGGTACAGGCAGAGTAAATGAGAATTTAACAGGGGTCAGCAAACTTTTTCAGCAGGGGGCTGGTCCACTGTCCCTCAGACCTTGGGGGGGGTGCGGACTAATTTTTTTTTTTGGGGGGGGGATGAACAAATTCCTATGCCCCACAAATAACCCAGAGATGCATTTTAAATACAAGCACACATTCTATTCATGTAAAAACATGCTGGTTCCTGGACTGTCCACGGGCCGGATTTAGAAGGCGATTGGGCTGGATCTGGCCCTTGGGCCTTAGTTTGCCTACCCATGATTTAGAACCTGCAACAGCTATGATCATTGCAGCCTGATTCGATATAACAATGATTTGGAAATCAGACCAACCAGTTAACATTTTGCAATGGTATAAAATAGTGTGAGATATATGTCAACAAAACTCATTTATTGTAAAAGAGATTTTGAAGGCTCTGCACAAAATTCTATTAAAAATGAGCCTGTTTGAGATTTTAAATTCCAATAGTTAACAAAGTTCAAGCTTATATTTTTTCTCTCGCTTACACAAACTTCTTATAAATAAAATAACCAACAATACCTAATAAGTACATTTCACAATGTTCTTGAGACCTTAATTGACTATTTGTATTGGAGTTTATGACATGATGCTTCCATTTCTCATTTTATATGGATAAATGAAATATTTTGGTTTTTGAATGATGTTATTTTTGGCAACAAAGTAAGAGTACTTATAGTTGGATATATATATATCTGTGGATATATTAGGGTTTAGGTCTGCTTGGCTCATTCTGTGATGCCCTTTTAGTATTAATCCTTCCCATTTGATAAAATTTGATATATTTGATAAAAATTTGATAAATTTGATAAAAACCTCATCTACCACAGAAGGATTAAACACACTTTATTGAAAGCCCTGTGTAATGGTTATAGGGGTTGCTCGTGCGTAAGTTGCCGCCACTCCTGGCTAGGTTGCCTGGTTAAACCTTTTCTGTCTGGACAGCCCTTCACTTCGTGGCTGCCTCAGTCGCTAGCAGAATCCGTCAGTGGGCGTTTCTTGAACCTCTTCCAGCATAGAAGTTCTTTGACGCCAAGTTTCCGCCTACTCTCCCTGCGCAGAAGTCTTCTGCGCAGGGTGGGTGTGGGCAGCGGAGGACCCGTGCTCTCCCCGCTGGTCTCCGGCGAGGAGTCCTGGAGCCCTCTCGCCGATTCCCCCATCTGCCCCCTTTTCTCCCTGGTGTCACACTGATTTCCTTCCCCAGCCGATGAGCTGCCTCTCTCCCTGCTGGGCCCTTCTCCAGCATCGCTTTGGAGCCTTGCCTCCGCCTCTAGCTCCGATGGCAATTCCCTGACACCCTGTAAAAATTATGATAGAAGTAATTAAATTATTGTTAAGATTCACTACTATATTTGTAACTTATGCAAATTATTTCATTTGGCTATTTCTAGAGCCATCTCCCAAATTTACCTTTTCCCCATCCTACATAACAACAGGAATCACAGTCATATTAGCCTTACAATGAGATAGTGGCTATATATATAAAAAAAATGGGGTGAAGAGTACAAATACTTTATTTAGTTCTTGAAGCTATATTGGATGAAAAGAAGAGAGACAAGCCTGTTAGTTCAATGTGACCTTCTGTGCTGAGTGCTGGGATACTGTAGAATGGTGCATTTGAACTAGTCGAGATATACAGACACAAATTACTCCATTTTGTGAGCAGCACTTTCCTTGCAGCATTGCCTGCCAGAGGCTAGGACCTGATTAGCATTATCTTTTGGTGGACAAGTTAAATGCTGAGGCTGGCAATTTGGCCCTTCTGAATTACAGAGAAATTCCAACAGCGAAAAATCTGCAAGATCGTTTGCAGTTAAGAGAAATCCATTGGCATGTCAGAACAAGCCCTACAGTCTTCTAGCCCACAGTCTAAAAGTGCTTAAAAACAGAGATAAATGCTTTGCGATTTCCATTATGTGCTGGCTTTATAGAGGTTAAATATAGTGAAGAAAAAGTGCTTGTGTAGATCCATGTTCTTCAACAATAGTTTAAAGGCTTTTCCAGATAAAGCATTCCTAGCAGCCTTCAAATGTTCCCCATATAATCCATTATGTTATTCAGAGATACGCTCACCTGAATTCAAAGTCAGAAAAGAATCTGCTGCACAGTTTGAACTGCGGGGATAGCAGCTTATAACACACATATTTCATCTTCTAAGAATGTTGGAGTTTCTGGATTCTGTAGGACAGAATTTTGTATTCTTGCTATTGCTTGCTTGCCACCAAAGGCCATTTCAGGCAGAATCAGCTCCAGTTTGGGTCCAATGCTGGTATATGATAGCTAACAGACTGGCTTAGGTTCCTATAGATTTTGGTCCAGCTCAGTCCCATCCTCTTCTAGCATCAAAACACCCTGTTTCAGGGAGCAGTTCTTCCAGGACTCACATCTAAGATGGTCTGTAGAATCATAAAATTGCAGAGCTGGAAAGGGCCACAAGAGCCATCTTCCAGGAAAGGTCCTAGAAGGCAGGAATTTTTCACCCAACATGGATCTTGAACCTACGACCCTGAGATTAATGGGCCGTATGCTCTACCAGTTGAGCTATCTGTATGATTCATAGATCCATAGATCATGAACCATAGATCATGCAAAACTTAATATTGTTATGAGTTTGAGGGTGCCTAAATTCCTGGACCCAGTAAGTGTTAAAACTTAATCAAGCCTCCTGAATTTCAGCAAGGGTTAAAAGGCAGGCTAGCCTCCTCTTGAGGTAATTGCCTGGGTAATGGACCATTAAGATAACAAAGGGAAGGCAAGGAGCTATTATGAAAGCAATGGAGAAGAGGCTCTGTGCCATAGGGCAAATAGGTGGGGCTCCTCTTCTCTCTCTTAGATTGCTAGTAGGACAAAACAGGAATATTGAGGTTAGAGTTGGCTGTGATGTGACTGAAAGGAAGAACCTGTAGGTTGGAAAGGTAGAGAAAAGGCCATAGTTGATGTCTGTTTTGAATCAAAGGCTGCTTCTATGAGAGAAGCAGGACCCTTTGGGGGTGTTAATGTGGTGAACCCCTCCAACACAGGCTCAGGTTGTATATATGTGTAAATAAACCATATATCATAAAGACACCACAGTCTCCATTGTGCCTCATTTCCAAAAGGAAACACAGACCCTAGCTGGGTGACTGGAACTCCTGCAATCTCACACCACTTGGAGATAGGGATGGTGGGCAACCATATTAAGGAGAAGAGGCAAATGCAGTCCTTTGATAGTTACACAGCAATATCCATTGCCTTAAAGAGGGAATGTATGTACAGTACAAAGTCACTTCATCAATGCCTGTTTTCTCTTTAAGGCGAACATAGATAACACCCCTCCCCCCGAGTGTTTCAATCTTCTGCTTAATTTAATGAAGAAGTGTTAGCTCTAACCTTTTGACACAGAATTTCCAGTTATACCTGCATGGATTTGAATGTTAGTGAGTGTTACAGAATACCTTTATATCCCTGTTTTTAATGTCTAGTTTAACCTTTTAAACCACATTAACCTTTGCATTATTATTGGTGGTGTGAAACTGTACTACATTTTGGTATTCATAAATTCCTTTCCTGCTCTCACCAGGTTTAATGGCAGTCATGGGTTACCACTACCATAAAATATTTTTAAAAGCTGTCCTCACCAATTGTAGTGATTTACTCATCCCAAATCTCAAGCCATGCCGACAAGCTGATGCTCATTAATGTGACTGTGTATTTTGTCATCCTAATTTGACATGTTGGATTTTATTGACAATGTGCATGTGCGTGCGTTACGTATATATTCCTCACCAGGAAGCAATGTGATTACCAGTCTGCAGATTTCAATTGCCAGCAGCAACAAACATTTCCCCCCACAATTTTCATAAAAGAAAAGTGTGTAGATCTAAGCATTTAGTTGCCTCTCCCTCAGAGAGCCTTGAGACATTTATTTGTTTGGGTATTGTTAGGATATCTGGTAATAATTTGACAGTTACAAAATATAAATCCTTCCTTTTTGGGGGAAGGATGTGATAAACAATGCAACTTCAGGAAAACAAGACGGAATGCATTGTGTTCTAGATACACACTTTGACAGCCTCTGCTTAAAATGAGTACAACTCAAGATAATTGGCAGAACTAAACAACACAAAGAGACTGATGTGGGTTAAAAATGGCCACAACGTTTCTGGATTAGAGTTTATTAGAGTTGGATGTGACATAGTGCAAGGATACAATCTTCTAGCAGCCAGCCTGCTGACCAATGTCTCCTTTGAGCCTGCATACTGGGACAACCTTAAAGTTTTGGCCTGATTTTTAGATCCATCATTCTAGGGATTGTTTCTCTGCTCCCCACCCCACCCCAGCAAAATGTGTGTGTGGAAGCCAGTTCTAGCCCCCCACAGCATATGAGGCTAAGGCTATAGTGCCATTCCTTTATGGGAATTCACCAGTGGTCAATGGATCCTGCCCTGTTCCTTTCCTGAGCCACAACCAAAATTGTGGCAGACTGAAGCTCTATCACTGTTCACATGCAACCACTTCTACTGGTGAATTGAAAACCTCACAGCAGAATGCCAGTCTTGCTCCATCCAGGGTGGGGATGTTGGTGATGGCAATGCCAAAGCCACTGTCTACACCTGGATTTATAATCCAGGAGTGAACCAAAGGGGGTATGTTCTCTCTCAGGTCCTCCCTCAACTCTAAGAGCTGATGGGATCCTGGGGTGAAACCAGCTAAGGCCAGGACATAACTAGCTGAAGTCAGTTTGCTGGGCTTCTCCATGCTGAGAGATTGGCTCCCTCTCTGAACTGTCATATGGGAGGCACAAAGGGGGCACCTTGTTTATAACAGGGGACCCATGACATCTGGATTTATGCTATGCATGTTTTAACCATTATCCCCCTCCTTAAAAAAGAAGAAAACCCTCTCAGCATCACCACCAGGGTTGCCATTTAGATGACTCTGAACAGTTCCAGACCTTTCTTAGATATGCTGAACTTGGAATCATCACAGTGCAGAAGGGGCATGTGGAGGTTTTACTGAGCTTTTCTTGTGGCTGTGAAATTATTTCTTATTCACATTTTCTAGGAATGGAGTATACTGAGAATCCTGCTAGAGGAGTATCCTTTGTGATAAATATGCCCTTTTCTGCCAAAGAGGCAAAGACTGTTTTCACCTCCACCCCACCCCACTCCGTCTCCATGAACCAGTAACCTTTTAGTATGACCAAGTCACCAATGAATTATATACATTGGGACTTCATTTGAATCTTTTAAGATGCTCTGGTTCTGACCTTTTCATGCAAGATAAGTCAAATGTGGTGACATTATCACATTGCATATTTTATTCTTTTTATATTCATCATTTGTCAGAACTCTATAGGGGGGAAATGATCGCAATGCCATTTTTACCTTCAAATGCAATAAAACATCATTGCATAAGGCTTTGCAGGTAATTTATTGTGCTTCAGCAAAGCATATTTCTACAGAAAAGAGACTCTGATAATGTGGGTTATTCATTCCCACTGGCTTCTTTTTTTATTGTCCCTTCTAATGATATTATCATTAAACACAAACGAGCCCTTCCTGCTGAATTCATTTGGATCAAATAGTAATGTTACAAATTTGTGGGGGAGGAAGTAGGTTGTATGCAAGATCCTTCTAAACACAGGATCCGGCAAGTGTTAAAATATGAGCCAAGCTAGCTTCCTGTATTGAGGTAATAAGCCATTAAGGAAAAGAAAGGAAAGGGGTTCTGTGTGAGACACAAATGTGTGGGGCCCCCTCAAGTCAACTCCCTCACATTCTTGGAATCCTGGACACTGTAATTTACCCCTCACAGAGTTACAATTCCCAGAAACCCTTAGCAAACAACAGTGACCAAAATTCTGCAAGGGAGAAAATATTGTTACAAAAGCTGACTGCCTGCCCCTCTCTCTGCCGAGCGGTGGCAAGAATCCATGGGGCCCCAGGCACTCACACAGCATCTGCGCTCCTTTGGAGAATTGAAGACACAGTGGAGACTGTCGTGACTTTAAGAAATATGGTTTATTCACCTATTTACACCTTCAGTCTGCATGGAGGGAGTCTGGATCTTACAGCATAGCCCTTTCCAGAGGTGCTGGTACCCCACAGCAGTGCAGGCAACCTTCTGCCTGGCTGCCCACTCAAGGTGGATCTCAGCTCTTCTTCCTGCTTCTTCCTCCCAGCAACTCTTGCCCACCCAACCCAGAGCAGTTACCCTGGCAACCTTCCAAATCCCCAATCTCTGGTCACACCTGGGGCAAGGGGGATTGAGTTGTCCTGTATTGTTAATATCCCTCAATCATTCTTTTGATAGAGCCTCTCCTCTTCTCAGAGGGGAGGTGTCGTGGGCGGGACGCAATTTCTGCGTCACGCAGGAGGCATTATGCCCCCTGCCCCACTCACCTGGCTGGTGCACCACGCCCACAGGTAAGCGCCCAGCCGGGCAGCTTGGAGGGGGTGTGGTTTGTGGTTTAAGATACCGCTGCGCCAGCCATTCTGCCTCACTTTTCTCGTAGCTCAGCTTGTTCTGCATAAACTAGCCCAGGAATTCCTTTGCAGGTTGCATTCTCCCTTCATATCACAAATAACCAAAATCCTAGCATTTATTAATCTCTAGAGTTTAGGGGGGATGTCCCCCACTTAAATCTTTAACACCATGCTTTGAATGTGCTTTACAGGTATAGTGTGCAGGCAGCCAGGCCAGCTGGTGAATGTAACTCTACAGCCCTCTGCATCTGGGCCTTGGGATTCCTCCTATTCACAATCGTTACCTGCCATGCTCCACATCCTCCTTGGGTTTGTTTGTTTGGCTGGCATATGCTACTGAACTGTGATAATATCTATTGCTTTCCTGGAGGGTGTGTGTGTGTGTGTGTGTGTGTGTGTGTGTGTGTGTGAACTTCTGTTGTGTGGTTACTTTTCAAAAGTTACTGTGCTGCACTCCCTTTTGTCTCCATCCACCACTTGGGTGTGGTCCTCAGAAGATTGTCCATGAGGGAATGTGGTCCTCAGCTTGAGAAAGGTTCTCCTGGGACATGTAATGATGGTGATGGATATTAGATTAGAGCTGTATAATATTGAGCCACCAGTTATTTTTGAATCTGCAATTATATAAATGGAATCTTCTTGCTGGAATATAATTTATCTGGCACTTCGGGAACGCAAAGTGGAATCTGATGTATACCTGTTTTTAAATATATTTTAAAAGACCTACGCATCAAGCAAACAAGCTATTTCTCTGAGCCTTGTAATTCACGGAGTATCAGGACTCCCTTTTCCTTTTTTTATTATCAAAAGTGGGCTGCAGCTATAAATAAGATAAGTCATCCTTGACACTTGGCATTCTATTTAGGCTTGTGTGGGCTGTGGCATTTCTCTCTGTGACTCAGAACTTTGCTATTTGTCAGCAGAATGCCTGCCGATGGAGTTAACATTTGTTTCAGTGACATGGAAGCCTGAAAATGTGCACTGATCTTTGGGTGGAGGGGCCGGTGGGTTTATTTTAAGGATCCTCTGCCAGCTTAAAAAATATTTTTTACAGGTGTTTTTTGGATGAACTAGGTAAAAAAGCTAAGAGCAAAATCTACAGAGAGGTTTTTTTGCAAGTTCCTTTATGCATACTCTGCTTTTGAAATAGCAAATAGAAAGATGTCCTTAAGGGGAGGAGGAACATGAAGACTTCCCTGGAACCTCAGCTATTCAGGGTTCCAGATCCTGAGGAAGTATTCTGGGTCCCCTTCCTACAGCCATCCATGAAGTACATTTGGGCTGGTGACCTTTCTTCAGTTCCTTTTGGGCATCCATCTGGGGAGAGAGCATATGCCAGGAGTGGGTGAAGTGAGAAGCAGAAGTAGGTAGAGTGGCACATGTTGCTTGTCTCCATCCAGGCAAGCAAGAGGCATTATCAGAGTTCAAGGGTATTTTCTAGCCAGGCAAAAGCACCCAGTGAGGTGCTGCAGAGTAGGGCTGGTGAGGGGTTTGGCCTGGGGAGAGTTCCAAGGGTCTTGGCCAGGCTTAGCTATTCATCTAAACACAAGATTTTGCAAGGCATCTCCTTAAACCTGGTGCTGATTCTGAAGTGTGCATTCCTATCCAGGTACATGACATATTACACATATAAGTAGAGCTGGACTGGAACCATAGTATTTAGGGGTCTGCAGTTTGCATTTCTGTGGCTTCCCCTGTGCTCAAACTGGGGGGGGGGGGGAGCTCTTGTGACACCTAAGCCATCTTTCATCAAGCACATAGTCATACCTGCCCAGTGCCCCAGAAAACAATGAGATATCATATTTCTTCTTGTGAGATTGCAGTAGCCATTTTGGGTGCCATGATCTCACTTGCTCTTGGTCTGCACTCTCACTCCCCACCCCCCAAAAAAATCACTTTTTTCAGGGTGAGAGCAAGGCACGGGTAACGTGACTTGCCTAGGAGCATGTCTCAGGAGACACACATACTGATTTTGGGTCTCCAAAAGTTGGATGGTATGCAAAGTTGTGTACATAGAGTCTAGTATTATGACATGAACTCCCTCCTCCCCACATCCTGCTGAAGATATGAAGGCAGTGATGTTGCTGTGCGATTCATCTGTAGTTAAGATAGGAAGCTATGCCAACAATCCTAGGAGTTCAATGGGGCTTCTCATTGTAGGCGTTGCTGTGAAAATATGTTTTCCATTATTGTGTTTATTCTTTCCATAGTATTTCCAACCATCCCATGCTGCCAGAACATTTTTAGGAGCTTCTTGCAAACGTCTTTGTGAGCTGTTCTGGGGAAGAGGAAAAAATCCCAGGCCATTTAACAAAGTGTTCTTCTATTAAAGCGTTAAAGAGTTGATTTAGGAAGGAGGAAATGGGAGGGGGAAGGAAACCTCTTCTACATTAGAGCTTCAAAGTGTGTTCTGATGAAGATGATTCTCATTTGCAGCTGCCCTCCTTGGTGAAAAGAGCTGGCAAACAAGGCAAAGGCTCCTTGCCAGGAAAGAACAAGGAAAGGGGAGGGGAAGTGGGGCAAGATTCTTTGCAGGTGTCCCTGTAGCGATTCCCGCTTGATTACATCTTAAACACTATCTGTGAAAATGACCCAGGCTTGTTCTTTCTCGGTGAGCTCCTGCTGTTTTTGAAGCTGGGGGAAGACGTTCACTCATGTCCACACACTCCACTAATTAGGAAAGGAGAGCATGAAGCAGGCAAAGTTATTGGCCGGTGGAGGGGAGGGGATGGCACACAGACTGCAGTGTCCTTTTGTCATAGTTTATGACTCAGAGGGCATGTGCTACAATAGCAAGATTTCCATTTTGCTTCAGTCTCGTTGTCCACTGTTTCTGCACTTGCATACTGGCCAAGCTGTGGTTTATGCCTTTTATCCGCTGGGAGATCTCCTATGTCTTTAGCAACTGCCTGGTAGTTGGAGATTCAACAGGGCAAACTTTTCACAGCAGTTAGAATTAGTGGTGGTTGGGTGGGATTACTGGTGGGATTTTTGCTTAGCTTTCTTTAAATAATCTAATATTAGATAACACTGAGTTAACAATTAAATAAATTAAATAAATTTTAAAACCAAATTTCTCTCTCTCTCTCTCTCTCTCTCTCTCTCTCTCTCTCTCTCACACACACACACACACACACACACACACACAATGGTATGTCGGGTTACAAACACCTTGGGTTACAAACACTTTGGGTTACAAACTCCGCTAACCCGGAAGTAGTACCTTGGGTTAAGAAGTTTGCCCCAGGATGAGAACAGAAATCGCACGGTGGCAGTGGGAGGCCCTATTAGCTAGACAGTTTCAGGTTAAGAACGGACCTCCGGAATGAATTAAGTTCGTAACCCAAGATACCTCTCTCTCTCTCTCTCTCTCTCTCTCTCTCTCTCTCTGTGTGTGTGTGTGTGTGTGTATGTGTGTGTGTGTGTATCTCAGCATCCACACTTCAGAACTCCCTAAGGTGTCTTCACTGTACACTTTTGGTGCCTGGTAAAAAATATTTTTGTTTAGGCTTACCCATCCAGCTATGCAGAATGTTGACATGAGTTTTAATCTGGTTTTTGCTTATTGTTCATTTTAATTATTTTTAATGCTTTAAATAATTGCTTTTAACTGTTTTCACAGATAATTTTTCTCATTTTCTAAGTGTGGAGGGTTGGGTTTTTTTTACAATCAAGTGGTATATAAATTTTGTGCAATTAATAAATATCCTTTCATATTCATGAATCAATATTATTCTGGTAACATACACTTAGCATATGGAGAACTTATTATGTTCGTCAATATCCATATCATATCTGTCTTTTCACATAGTAAATCAGCAGGAGCTATCCACTTCTGATTTCCTCTCTCTTTTTTTTGGTCTTCCATCACATGGTTGAACCAATTATTTGAGCCTATGTGTTTCTAGTTTTTCCAAACTTTTACTAGCCATTTTTAAATGAGAGGTGGTAGTTTGTCCTTCCTAATATTGAAATACAAGATGCTTCTTCTACTTACTTAAGTTATGTGTACTAAATAAGGCAATCAGTATCTAATAGTGTTTACTCTGAAGGAAGCCTCATTGAGATCAATGGGACTTCCTCCCAAATAAATGAGTGTAGGGCTATGACCCCCCTTTTAATACATGGGGTGGATATTTTGCTGAAAGCTGCCATCTTACATCAGTACGAGGAAAATATGCTCCACTAGATCAGAGGTTGGCAATTTGGGGCGGGGGGGTCTTTGGGCACACATAGAATTCTACAAATATTTAAGTCACCAGACACACTTCATCCCCTCCCTAAATAATAAATGACCACCCTTCCACTCATATATGTTTAGTGGGACATGGGCGGTGCTGTGGATTAAACCACTGAGCCTCTTGGGCTTGCCGATTGGAAGGTCAGTGGTTCAAATCCACATGGCGGTGGTTAGCTCCCATTGCTTTGTCCTAGCTTCTGCCAGCCCAGCAGTTCGAAAGCAGAACATTGCAAGTAGATAAATAGGTACCACTGTGGCAGGAAGGTAAACAGCATTTATGTGCACTCTGGCTTCCGTCATGGTGTCCCACTGTGCCAAGAGCGGTTTAGTCATGCTGGCCACATGACTTGGAAAGCTGTATGTCGACAAACACCTCAGCCTGAAGCAAGACGAGCACCGCACTCCATAGTCACCTTTGACTGGACTTAACCGTCCGGGGTCCTTAACCATTACCTTTTACATATATATAACATACTTATATACATATATGTAGCTCATAACATATACACATATGCACACACATGCATGTTGGCCTCCAGGCCTCTTTATCTGTCTATATCACATCTCCAAATATTTATGCCCTCCTTGAGTGTTTTGGCTTGGCTCAAATTTGTCCTTGAATTCTGGTAAGGCCTCTTGCATCTGGAATGGAGGATAGACTGCTTTGTAAGACTACTGTGGAGATTACCCTGCAGCAGAAAGGTAAAATTTTGGGAAAGATTGAGAGCACAAGGAGAAGGGGACGACAGAGGACAAGATGGTTGGACAGTGTTCTCGAAGCTACTAACATGAGTTTGACCAAACTGCGGGAGGCAGTGGAAGACAGGAGTGCCTGGCGTGTTCTGGTCCATGGGGTCACGAAGCGTCAGACACGACTAAACAGCTAAACAACAACAACAAGAAAGGTAAAATGAACATTCAGTGGGGCTTACTCCTAAGTGTGTATAGGATTGCACCCTAAATCTTGGAGATGAGTGACAGTTTAGCGGTACTACTCCTGTCTACCCATTTGAAGCCCAGCCAATTAAAGTGTCTAGTGGTGGGTAGCTTATTAGGCAGTCTTTAGGCATGAGAATGATGTGTCACAAAGGCGATCCAACAGGGGGTATGCTGTGATTCAGAGGTGATGAACTGAAACGGCAGTAATGGTAGAATGGCTGACTTCTTCCCTTAATCATAGGGCTTATGTGGAAACTTCAATCCAGATGTTATGAAGTGGAAGAAACTGTGCTTTATTTTTGACTTCAGAGTCTCTTGGTGGGGTTCCTTACAACTATGGACAGCAGAAAGAAAGCAGTTTAAATCTAAATTGTAACATCTATGCAGCCCTGTGTGGCACCCTGTCAGAAAACTCAGAATGAAGCCATAAAGCGAGTGATCCCTAATCTGCAAGAATCTGCCAGGTGAGGTACTTGTCAATATTTTTCTCTCTGGGAATTGGTCTTGTACTCTTGGAGCACAGTAGGAGGTGAGCAGTTGCAGAAAGTGGAGCAACTGACAGTCGTTTATCCAAAGCTCAGAATATGACAGAGGAATTTCTCAGAAGGGTAGAAATCAAGCTGAAAGGGATTTCTTTTAATTATTATTATCCAGAATTTGAGATCAGAATTTGAACTTCCATGGCTTTATGCTTGTCGTTTTTGTCATTTGTGCGGTCACTCCCCAAACCCACCATTATCAAATGGATAATACCACTGCATGTCTGCTGAAAAATATGGAGTGCCATTGCATGTCCAATGTGACAGATTAGCTTAATAGGATTGCAAAATAAATAAAAAAGTTTATTGATTTAACATCCAGAAAAACTTTCTGACAGTAAGAGCAGTGGAATGGTCTCCCTCGGGAGGTTGTGAACTCTCCTTCCATGGAGATTTTTAAGCAGAGTTTGGATGGCCATCTGTCATGGATGCTTTATCTGAGATTCCTGCATTGCAGGGGGTTGGACTAGATGACCCTTGGGTGTGTTCCAACTCTATGATTTATTTAACTGTGTGTTTTTTTATCTGCTCTCATTCTAAATTGTTTGGAAGTCACACACACACACAAGTCAAATATATCAACAAGGATGGTTTTAGCAGATTATTTAATATTTAATGGTTATCTGTTGGTGACCAGCCACAATCCACAGGTGTAGGGAAAGTATTTTATCTCAGCAATAGACACCTTAATGTACAGAGAAGTGTTTTGGACTTATTGGGTTAGATCTAAAGATCCAGTTTTGGAAGAGGGTAAACAGAAAATTACTTTCCTCCTCTCCTCTGCCCCCACAAAGGTTTCCCTAGTTGAAATTAATGGACCTAAGTTTGTCATGTCTATTAATTTTAATGAGTCTGCTGTGAACAGAACAAACATGGGGTGCAACCCCATGTTTGTGTGTGTGTGTGGGGGGTGCAATTCAGCCTGCTCTTAATTTGAGCTTTGCATATACTGAGTTTCATGCTTTTTATCAGAAAATGCACGAGTCTACCTTTAACTGTGCCTTGGCCTCCGCCCTGTTGATGTGTGATGTCAGTTGGATTGTTTGTCAGCAAATGATGCTAGGAATGGTTTCTGTTTGCCTGAACCCAATCAATGCAAATGATGGCTCTCTTGAAACACAAAGCACGATGCCCAAGAGCCATTTCACATTAAATGGGTAGGTGCCAAGCATTCCACATGTATCCTCTATACAACTGTAAATTGCACACCGAGGAAATGTGTGTGTTTCTTTCATATGTGTACCTCAAAAGTACACGAGGCAGGGGGGCTGGGATTGGCTGTGACTCCCTGCCGGGTGTACACTTGGTACAAAATGCACTTTTGTCATTGTGCAATATGTGAAGTAGCCCTGAAGTTCCATTCATCACAGGCTCTTGGCACATATATCAAATGTTCATTCACTGAAATGAATTAAGCGTGTGTGGTGGCAGCGCATGATAGATTTCACCCAGCGAGTTTATCTGGATTGAACTATTCTAGCTCCATACACTTCACAGCTGGGTGATCAGTGGCCAGCAGTCAGTCTGCTAATCTTCAAATCATTAATTAGCAGGATAAACCTCTTATTACTGAGCTCATTATGGGTGAAATTCTTCCCCTCTGTGCATAAGACCTTTGCAGCACTTAAGTACCTCTTGTGCATTATATTAAGGTCTTAATCACTTCTCACTTGGTGCTGAGCCTCTGCATGGGGTGAATTTCTTGGTATATAATTTATAAAACCTCTTAGATCTAAACAGGAAAAAAAAGGGTGGAGGGACATACAATATAGGGCAGGCAATTTACTCTGCCTTTATGCTTGTCATCAGTTTATTGTCAGAGATTACTTAGACTTATGAAAGAAAATGCTTGAAGCAACCTATGGGTTGTGAATGCTTGAGGTCAACCATTATTGTTGCTGCATAGTTGGGCAAGTCTGCCCTTTTGGCGTTCCTGTTCTTCATTTTGACATGCATCAACATTTCTACATTACTAGTGAGTGACTGTCTTCGGGGATATAATAGGATTGCTCTTGCTGGTGTTGGCCAACCCCCCTTCAAGAAGTAATGGCTATTTTATGCTAGAAATTAGAATTTCAATCAACATCTAAAGCAAGGATGGGAAGCCTGTGATCCTCAAGAAATTACAGCTCGCATCATACTTGACCATTGGTCATGCTGGCTGGGGTTTATGGATGCTTGAGTCCAACCACAGCTAGAAGGTCATAGGCACTCCATTTTTGACCTAAAGCAGTATTTTGAGATAAAGCAGAGGTTTCCTGTTTGGATTAAACGTCTAATAAATTTTGAAGGAAAGCAAAATCATTCAGATAATACTAAAGAAATTTGTCAGGGTGTTTCTGGACATCCATTTTGTCAAAAGCAAAATTTCAAAATTTTGAGCAATGACAATTTCAATGTATTTTTCAAAAAACTTTTTTTAAAAAAACATTTTCACAGCATTTTTATATGTCTGTAGATTCCACCTTGGTGTTGCTTTTAATCAGAGCAATGATTATAGTTCCTATAACATCCTCCAGAAATGAGATAGTACTTTAACTTGAATGATTGAAAACTCTACATGTTTCCTACAATAAATGATGTGAAATTTCCTTTAGTCTTGCCAGTAGTAACCATCAAAGTATTTTGCATTACTTTGTACATATGAATTACTTTGCACTAAAGGTATCGCCCGCAGCACAACTCAAAAGCATCATTATCTTCTTATGTTGGAGCCTGCTCTGCTTCTATTCAACACTTTGACTGTTCCCCACTAATTGAAATGACCCCCTTAAATGTACTTTAAAAACACTGCACATAAGCATATGAATAGGGTAAGCAATTAAAACTGACTACTGCTGATAGGGTGCATGATTTGAAAGTGAAAACCAGGCAAAGTATTCTAAAATAGTTGCTGTGTCGAAGCATGCAAAAACATGTTTAGAATTCTCCCCTTTCCAGATGTTCTAAAAACAGTTGTGAAGCACAAATTGTCCGATGCAAAGCTTGACTTTTGCGCAATCTAGAATGTTTAAATAATGCAAGAAGGTGTTTGGAAAAGTTACTGATTCATATCTAAAAAGGTTAAAGAGAAATACAACAGTGTTCTTCTTTGGAAAACAGCAAAACCAACAAACCAAACCCTTCCACTTCCCTGCTTACTGTTTTGGTCTTCTCTGCTGCCATGGCCCCATACACTCAGTCCTCAGGCTCAGAACTTCTGAGCAATACTAGATCTGAGGACAAAACAGGCACACTCCATAGCTCATTGTGAGTAGAGCTATCAGCATCAAATTTTAGCAGCCAGTCAGTCTCCCAACCTTAAGGATGTGCCCTGAGGACACAGAAATGAACACTGGGCATAAAAAAAGCCCCGCAGAATTTCCACTAACCAAATCCCCAGGACACCAAACCCTGCAGTCAATAGTTGCAGCAAAGGACACTGGTCATTTATCTGGCAGGTCACAGCACACAGGAACTGGGGCTTTAGTGTTGATCCTTCAGCAAAGCCTATAGAGCTGTGTTTCACCTTGTGGCTGGAGCTCAGTGAGTTTTGTTTTTGTTGCAATAATGTTGGTTTCATTTAAGTTTTTGTGCAAAATTGTCTGCATACTCATTTACTTTATGTTATGGTGTGACATACAAAAGCCAAAGTTGGTACTTACCATAATAGGTTCCTTCTCTGTAGGGAGGAAGGGGATCCTGCTTAGGTTATCTCCGCCCACCTCACCACTGACAGGAAGTAAAAAAAACTTACATGAGAGAACACTTGGTGGCTGGAACAACCACCTTTCAGTTCAGCTTCCTGCCAGATCTACTGCAAGTAGCTGGCTGCTCCAGGTACAGAAAAAAAGAAAAGTTGGAAATGCCACTTTGGAAGGGATTTTCCTTTGTCCTTTCACTGTTGTTGTTTTTCTTCCTGGTTCCTCTTTCCACTTCCTTCTGCTTATGGCTGCAGGATTGCTAGCTGTGGTCCTCACTCTTGCTGCTGTCCAGGGTCCTGACCTCAATCCTACCAGATTGTCATGAACCACCTTATTTGAGCACTAACCTCTTCTCGGCAGCTGATATTGCTTTGGGGTCAAGACAAGGACATCCACACATTCAGTTAGGATGCCTGCAAATGGGAAGCTTACACACACAAGGTTCTATCTGCAGAGACTTCCATATAATTTGGAACCTTGATCACACAAGGTTCCTGAGTACATGGGAACCTATGTGAGAACACTTTACCTTTGAAAAAATCAAAATGCACATATATGGGGTGCCAATTGGAAGGAGGTCTTCTGTTAAGGGATTCTTTCTTGACCTAAATAATTTGTAATAGATATTTGAAGATAATAATAATAATAATAATAATAATAATAATAATAATAATAAAGTTTATTTATACCCCGCCCACCTGGCTGGGTTTCCCCAGCCACTCTGGGCAGCTTCCAACAAAATATTCAAAATACATTAAAACATCAGTCATTAAAAACTTCCCTAAACAGGGCTGCCTTCGAATGTCTTCTAAAAGCCAGGTGGTTGTTTATTTCCTTGACATCTGATTGGAGAGCATTACACAGGGCGGGCGCCACTACCGAGAAGGCCCTCTGCCTGGTTCCCTGTAACTTCGCTCCTTCAGGTATACTGGGCCGAGGCTGTTTAGGGTTTTAAAGGTCAGACCAACACTTTGAATTGTGCTCGGAAATGTACTGGGAGCCAGTGTACGTTTTTCAAGACAGGTGTTATGTGGTCTCGGCAGCCACTCTCAGTCATTAGTCTAACTGCGGCATTCTGGATTAGTTGTAGTTTCAAAGGTAAGTACCCAAATGTATTGTTCCACCCCGACTGCTGTTTTGTATAACTAATCACGTTCAGCATCCATTGGCCCATGCTGAGGATTCATATCCCCATCTGTATCTGTATCACACTGAACTAATCTAAGAGGGCCTAGAGAAACTTTGCAATACTGCCATATAGAAAATTCTGTTCATACTAGCTGTTCCTGTGGATCATATCTTCTATATGTATATCTTCCTTGCTGAATTAGGGTGTGAGTCTTGAATGAATGAAAAGGTAATGTTGTTGTCAGTGTTGCTTTCATTTGTAACAAATTATGCTCCTTTTCTTTTGTTTTAAATTCAGTTTCGTGGCGTGGTCATTGAGACTATAGCAGATGTGGGGAACCTGTGCCCCTCCAGATGTTTCTCAACTACAACTTTAATAATCCTTTGTCACTGGAGTTCAGCAACATCTGGTGGGCCAAAGGTTACCCACTCCTGAGCTACAGGAAATTGTCCTATATGGCAAATGGACATAGCCAGGGCCTTTTTTCCAGTAGTAACTCAGTTCTGGCACCTCTCAGGTGGGCACCATTGTCACTGTAAGAAAACAAGGGAGGCATTCATAGTGAGTTCAGCACCTTTTTAAAAAAGAAAAATAGCACTTGTCATAGCAGGAGAAGAGACTAAAACTTACATCTAGTTCAGCTCCCTACAGCTACACAGCACATTTCCCCTCCACACTTCATCCACACAAAGCAGAGTGAGAGAGAATCAGAAAGTGGGTATATAATGACTTGAGATATAATGCTGTATATTAAAATACCACCAGCCGTCTTTTAATACAGTAATCAAATATTAACATTCCCAGAATTGAAGTCTTCTACAAAATCTGCAACAGCAAGTCAACATATTTTTCTAAACATGAAACCATGGCTCACTAATGAGTAAAAACAAAATACTGGCTGTGGTTAAATAGCATTTCCGAATTGCATGTATTCATCACTTTGTTGACAGTTGTAATAAATATAGCAATTATATGCACTTGTTTTTCCCAAAGTATAACTCTATTCCCAAAATTACTGATAATCATTGCCTACATGCAAGGCTTATACTTTTTAATAATCAGTTAAGCCTGCATTTATTTCTGTCCCATTCAGGTGTCTTTCAAAGTATTGGTGAGAGGTCAGTTTGCTCTGACAACTTGCCTACCGCTGCCCATTATCTATGCATCAGCACAGCTCTTTGCAACCTTTTCCTCTTTGAAATAGCTCTTTCAGTCCAATTGGCTTTACTGTACTTTGTTCCTGCCAAGCCAGACAGCTCTTCTCAGGCTGCACCATGAATTCCCATTTAAATCAATAGAAGGCACAAACATCTAATGATGAAAAATGGCACATTTGCACATGCTGCCCATAAGTCAGGATGACATTTAAAAAAACACCTAAGAACGGGAAAGGTAATGGTAAAAATTCCATGGAATTTCTAGCTTCCTATCCTGGAGCATATTTCTGTGGGTGGGGTGGGGTGCGGGTAAACTTCCTTCCTCAAACTTCTGGCTAGCATCCATTTCACTGGGAAAATTCTAAGCAGAACAAAATGGGGATTTCATTGATTACCAATTGCATACCCTCTTCTTCTTTTCTGTTTGCCTGAGACCTTTGGCTCCTCCAATGACAAATAATAAAATTAAAGCTTGAGGTGAGCTTTCTAAAAGAGGCATAGCTAATAATTAAGTGTCATTCTGATGAAAAAACATTTCTCCAAGGCCCTCAGAAAAACAAGGGGGCTGGCTCCAGACATAGGCCCCATTTACACTATACGTTTAAAGGAGTATTATACTGTTTTAAATGGTCACATCTTCCTCAGAAGAATCATGGAAACTGTAGTTTGTTAAAGTAGCTGTGTTAAGAGGCCCCCATTTCCTGTACAAGGCTATAATACCCAGAGTGGTTTAACAATCAACTTTCATTCTGTGGGTGAAATAGGGGCCTCCTAACCACTCTCAGTGGGATGCGGGTGGCGCTGTGGGTTAAACCACAGAGCCTAGGACTTGCCGATCAGAAGGTCAGCAGTTCGAATCCCCGCAACGGGGTGAGCTCCCATTGCTCGGTCGCTGCTCCTGCCAACCTAGCAGTTCAAAAGCACGCCAAAGTGCAAGTAGATAAATAGGTACCGCTCCGGCGGGAAGGTAAACGGCGTTTCCATACGCTGCTCTGGTTCACCAGAAGCGGCTTAGTCATGCTGGCCACATGACCCGGAAGCTGAACGCCGGCTCCCTCGGCCAATAAAGCAAGATGAGCACCGCAACCTCAGAGTCGGTCACGACTGGACCTAATGGTCAGGGGTCCCCTTTACCCCCCCCCCAGCCACTCTCAGCACTTGAGAAATTTTGCCTCTGGCTACACCCACCACTGCCATGCAGCCCATGGAAGGCTGCCCAGAAAGGGATACACCCCTTGAGCTGAAAAAGATTCTCCATCCTTGCCCTAGAGGGACTGACTGAGGAAAGAGACTGAGTTCTATTATGTATGAAGAAGAAGAAGAAGAAGAAGAAGAAGAAGAAGAAGAAGAGGAGGAGTTTGGATTTGATATCCCGCTTTTCACTCCCTTTAAGGAGTCTCAAAGCGGCTAACATTCTCCTTTCCCTTCCTCCCCCACAACAAACACTCTGTGAGGTGAGTGGGGCTGAGAGACTTCAAAGAAGTGTGACTAGCCCAAGGTCACCCAGCAGCTGCATGTGGAGGAGTGGAGACGCAAACCCGGTTCCCCAGATTACAAGACTACCGCTCTTAACCACTACACCACACTGGCTCCCGATGTAATGCAAGTTTTTAAAATATACACTCACACATACACCCCAATCCTAACCCTCTTTATTTTGGTCTTTGACCAAACTGACAATGCTCCTAGTCTCAAATAAACCACTGCCCATTTCCAGAACTGCCTATCTCACAAAGGACCCTAGATGTCTTGCTCTAAGGATGACTGTAGGTTTCTTATCCCTTGTAGTCAATGTAGCTGGGTTCATCCATGGAAAGGCAATGAATTAACTGAAGTGGAAAAACAGGGAGGAAATTATGTCACAACTCGTTTGCTTCAAGCATGCATGTTCTGATGGACCTGACCCTGTTCGGGGATTTTTCCCTTCAGTTGAGGACATGGCACACCCATATTTCATGAAACAAAAACATTACCTCTAGCAAATTTAATGTTTTCACGGTAGGAATACCTTTTGGCACCATCATATAAACAATACCATTAATGTAGGTCAACATTATCACTTGGCTGCTTGTATTTGTGGATGAATCTCCTAGTGGTTCATACACACACTTTTCTGTTGAAGCTTTCTAGTGGCTTCTGACAATTGTTAAAATAAAAAATTAAACAGCAATAGACAGCAATAAAAAGGTTGGTGGTGAACAAATATTCCATTAAAAAACAACATTGATGTTAAAATTACAAACCAATAGCCATCACTAAAAACTGTCCAGCAAAATGTATTGGCTTGTTTCTAAAGGAGCACGAAAGAATTTGGTCATCTATTAATCACTGGATGGCTGGAAAAACAATGGGCACTTGCACCATGGGCCTTTCTCCCCACCTCTCTGCATGCACCCTGTGCCCTCTACTCTGAAGTAGGGAGGGAACCCAGAACAGATTTGTGGGGTGTACAGGGGGAGGAGAGCAGAAATCATTGCACTGACAGGATGGTTACCTAGCACTACATTGGATACAAGCCACCGTCCTGCTGCAGACTGGCCAAATCTTAAGCTCACATCCCCAAAAGCCTTGTGGTTGTCACAGCTACCAGAAATTTCTTCAATGGACTTGGCAAATTGGATATTGAAGTGACTCAGGATTTTTGTCCCACTCAATTGAAGAGAAGATCAACAGGATTTCAGCCTCACTCTGGTTGTTGCCAGTTATCATCTCTCT
This sequence comes from Podarcis filfolensis, assembly GCF_964270895.1. Classification (NCBI taxonomy): domain Eukaryota; kingdom Metazoa; phylum Chordata; class Lepidosauria; order Squamata; family Lacertidae; genus Podarcis; species Podarcis filfolensis. The sequence continues at coordinate 35,894,255 of NC_139607.1, read as the reverse complement.
CATTTCTTTCAAGTTCTTGTCGTAGGAGTGGTAATAAGCAATATTCAATGCCAGTCATACTCAAGAGGAAACTCATTGATTTTCATGGGTTTACTCTGAGGATGACTTAGTTGAATATCACTCATTGATGATGATGATGATGATGATATTTCAGGTCTTCCGTGTAGCTTTTGCCAGCCTCATCAACACTTCAGAACTCAGAAGTGGAAATCAGTGTTGGAATTCAAGCCTATTAGTCAGAGGAATTGGCCACTCTCCAGGTGCCCGGCTTGAGTTCCTTGTTGATCTCCCCCGTCAGCGACTCCCGGCAAGACAAGGCCAGATCTCTATCGGCCGATCCTTCTCACGAACGTGAGAAGAACACAACCACTCCTCCCCTCTTCCCTGCCATCCCCAGGGAGGGGAAAGAGACAGACAGAAATGTCTTTACATGCCTTTATTTCTGTCTTTCCAGCAGTACAGAGAAACGTGTCTGCACTCTTTCTACAGCAACAGCAGAGAGAGAATAACTCCACCCATGTATTTCCAGTACAGGGTCATGTGACACTCTGAGCTAACATCCGGTGCTCAGTGCACAGAATAGACTGTCCCTTTGTTCCCACGGTACAGTCCCAAAACATCAACATCCTGTTTGGCTTTCCAGCCATCTGGAGCACTCAGCAGCATTGCTCCTTTTTCGTAACAATCAGAACTATCAAAATTTGTCTCATCTCATTCCACTCCCTCATAAGATTTTGTGGGTGGCAACAGAATGGAATAAACTAGTAGCAAACAAACAAACATTGGACAAAGATATATATATATAAGTTCAATGGAAAAAATGAAATGCATCAAGAATTTGAATGTCACAGTAGAGCAAAATATTTTTTTTGCGGTAGCTTGGAGAATATAAAGTGTCCATTACTTATGTGGAGTGGATTTATAGGTGGAAATTTCCTATAAGGCTTCCCAAACTTTCAGAATACTATTTTGAACTGGTAGAAATGTAGGTTTTTTAAAAAACAACAACCAAGTTTTACCCAAACTTTCAATAGTAATCCTAATACAAAAATAGCATGGTGGCAAATAAAGTTAAGTGACGTTTGTTCCATTTTACACATGTCACAGGTTTTTCAGATACTATATTGCTGGAGGTATATGAATATTTATAAAGTAAGTGTAAAATGGCAGGGGGGATGTGTGCATTTTACACAAAGCATAGTCTTACAAAACTGGTATGAAAATTTAATGTGACTGAACTAAGGATGAGCTGTTCACATTCTTTTGGATTTTGTATAACCAAGTTTGATGACTTATGGTATGAAGACCATAGGACTCCAGTAGGATGGCTTTAGAAATTGTCTGTCCTTTGAATCACAACAATGGTACAGAGATCACCCACATGCCATAACCCATATAAGTCAGTATATTCTCAAGGGAACCTCGTACAACATTTTATACTTGTTCGTCTGTATGTGTTTTAAACTGTCTGGAAGATAATAGGATGGAATCTACAATTATGCAATCAGACATCCTTTGCACAGTAGGACTTCCTTCCCCTTACCTTACAGCCTTCCTTCTCTCAGAAATCTGCTCTTTGAGGCTTCTTCAGGTTATGGGCAACGTTGGCTATTACCCATAGTGTGTCCTAGCTCTGCACAGAAATAGCTACATACTGCTAGGTCCCTATTGGGACGCGGGTGGCACTGTGGGTAAAACCTCAGTGCCTAGGACTTGCCGATCGTCAGGTCGGCAGTTTGAATCCCTGCGGCGGGGTGCGCTCCCGTTGCTCGGTCCCAGCGCCTGCCAACCTAGCAGTTCGAAAGCACCCCCGGGTACAAGTAGATAAATAGGGACCGCTTACTAGCGGGAAGGTAAACGGCGTTTCTGTGTGCTGCGCTGGCTCACTAGATGCAGCTTGTCATGCTGGCCACGTGACCCGGAAGTGTCTTCAGACAGCGCTGGCCCCCGGCCTCTTAAGCGAGATGGGCACGCAACCCCAGAGTCGGACACGACTGGCCCATACGGGCAGGGGTACCTTTACCTTTACCTTTGCTAGGTCCCTAATATTTGTAAAATGCCCATGTGCCTCTATGGATACTGGCACACAGCTAAAAAACTGTATCTCTGAGATATTTCCCATTTATCTGTGAGATGTGCCTACATAGGAGAAAATTTGGAAAAAAGTTTAAATGACCAACCACAACAACAATAGCTAATCACATGGGTCATTCCCACCAAACACTCCACCAGGAGGGATTGGCAGCTGATTCCACGGGGACACTCACGGATTAGGTAACTTAAAACATATTCTAGCTATGAGAGAGCTCTCACCTGACTAGACGATATTTAATGACCACTGAAGATAAATGGGTACAGTATTTGTAAAACAAAATTATAGTGTGGCTGAGAGACAAAATCAGAGTACTTTTTACTGTGGGGTGCAGGTAGCGCTGTGGTATAAACCACTTAGCCTCTTTGATTTACCTATTGGAAAGTTGGTGGTTTGAATCCCAGCTTCTGCCAACCTAGCAGTTCGAAAGCATACCAGTGCAAGTAGATAAATAGGTACCATTGTGGCCGGGAGGTAAACAGCTTTTCCGTGCACTCTGGCTTCCATCACGGTGTCCCATTGTGCCAGAAGTAGTTTAGTCATGCTGGCCACATGACTTGGAAAGCTGTCTGTGGACAAACACTGTCTCCCTTGGCCTGAAAAGCAAGATGAGTGCCACGTCCCATAGTCACCTTTGACTGGACTTAACCATCCAGGGACCCTTTACCTTTACTTTACCTTTACTTTTTCTTGTCACCTTTGAGATCTAGATTCAAGTCTTCCTTGTACTGTTCTCTCATGATTCATGTTTAACATAAAACAGCAGCAGAACAGGTCTGGTTGTAACATAGTCTCTTATGTGTGAGCTCAGGAAATATTACACACAAGAAAAGAGTTCCTCTGTGGAACCACTCCATTACTAGGAAATACAGGGTGAGTAAAATCTTGTAGATAATTCAAAACCCAAATGAATTATGTTAAAGCTTTGGAGGCAAAGAGAGTTGTATTTCATGTTTAATGAATTCATTTGTAACTTGACAGAGGGATATTATATTTTTTAAAGGCTGTGTTGTCTCTAAGTTTTTTGAATTAAAGTATTTATTGGTACAGATACAGGAACATGAGCTTTAAAAATGTTGGGAAGGGTTGTGGTTTGGTGGCAGAGCAAATGCTTTGCCCACAGGGTCAAACCCTAGTATCTCCAAGTAGGACTGGGAATGTCCCCTTCTCTGGAACCCTGGACAGCCATTGCCAGTCACTGTGAACAATACTAAGTTAGATGGGCCAATTGTCTAATTTGATATAAGGCAGCTTCCTATGTTCCTAGAAAGTATGTTGGAGTGACTTGTTGTAGTACTTATGTGATGTATTTTACAAAACACACACAAAGAGCTATGCAATTGTGCTGCACAGGAGCCCATTTTTTAAAGCCATTGCTGTTTAATTATCTAAACATTCATTCCGACACATTATTGTAATAGCAGACAGAAGCTCAGATCATATAATTTTGCCATTTGTATTTTGTGTATGTGTGTAATCTTCTTCCTTATGAGACATTTTGTATGAGAGGACATAACACACAACTGTGAGCAATGAAATATAATTAATGGATCATTTTTAATTACCAAGAGGCAAATTCAAGGGTTTTTATTTGAGCAAAAACTGCCATTGGTCTCCACGGGAATACTGCTTGATTATGCATGGCAACACTGATTTGTAGCAAAATATCTCAACATGCTCCTGACACAGTATTTAATCAGTCAAATGCTTGTTGAAATCAATGGAAGCATGAAGTGCTTGAAAAGGAAACGTTTTGCCACCAAATATAGACAATATTTGCTGTAGGACTTGACAACATCGATGAAAACAGAAATGGCTTGATACAGCCTGATTGACAGTCCCTTTGACTGCCATCTTCTGCATCCAGTAGGGGGGCAGGGGTGGGAAGAGCTACAATTTGTCTAACTGGTAACTTGCTATACTGTGCATCTAACCACATGATACTGTTTTTGCAAGTCGTCAGGAAAGTACTACTACTAATAATAATTATAACTTTAGTATTTGTACCCTGTCCATCTGACCGGGTTGCCTCAGCCGCTCTGGTCAGCTTCCAACATATATAAAAACATAATAAAACATTACACATTAGAAAGCTTCCCTATACAGGGCTGCCTTCAGGGATGTCTTCTAAAGGCAATATAGTTACTCATCTCCTTGACATCTGATGGGAGGGTGTTCCATAGGGTGGGCACTACTACCAAGAAGGCTCTCTGCCTGGTTCCCTGTCGCTTCACTTCTCACAGTGAGGGACACCAGAACATCCTCAGTGCTGCATCTCAGTGTCCACAACATTCCTATGATCCACCAAGCTTGTGACTCTTTCTAAAAAAAGAAATGAGATATGTTTGACATGACTTGTTTTTGAGAAACTCATGCTGGGTCTTAGTAATCACAGCATCCTTTTCTGAGTGCTCACAGACTGTTTAGTTATCTGTTCAGGACATTTCCTGGTATCAATACCAAGCTTACTGGTCAGTAGTTACCTAGATCTTCTTTTTCCCCTTTTGAAGACTGGGACAACATTTGCCTGTCTCCAGTCTACAGAGACCTCACCTATTCTACAAAAATTCTCAAATATTACGGACAGAGACTCTGAGATTACTTCTGTAAGCTCCTTTAGTACCATTGGATACAGCTCATCAGACCCTAGAGATTTGAATTCATTAAAGTAGCTAGGTGCTCCATTGCCATCTCCTTTCCTATCTTGGGCTGCAGCTCCCTCCTTTATTGTGTTATCACCAGGTTGGGCACAGCTTTCCTTTTGAGTAGAAGGCAAAGTAGATGTTGAACAGTTCCACCTTCTCTTTGTCACCCATCACTTTTGCTACATGCTTGCCCAGACTTTTTCTTTTCTTGTTTATGCCTAGATCACCAAGGCACCAGGAATAATTTAATGGGTTCCTGCCTCAGCCTGTGCTGCCTTGTACAAATCCTGCTCTATATCCGACAAGTCTAAAATCCTGCCAAGGTATCTTGCCTAAGCTATATGATTGTCTTAATATCTCTCTCTCTCTCTCTCTCTCTCTCTCTCTCTCTCTCTCTCTCTGTGTGTGTGTGTGTGTGTGTGTGGTGTTACATACTTTTTAGACACAGCACACATCTTAGCTGTAAAAGTGGGGACAAGTCTGGAAAGTCAGCAAATGAGAGGCAAGGCTTCCTTGATCTGCTAGATACACACTGCACTTTTCTTTTTCGTTTCCTTGGAAACCACATTGTGAGTAAGCAGAAAACAGAGCTCATCTTGTAAAATCTTGCTAATATGATTTAAAATTGTGCTTGAGATTCCTCCCATTCAGAGTGCTTTTGAAATGGGCATAGAAACTTATTCTTAAGGGTCCACACACTGAATAGCCCAATATTACCATATGTAACTTTCACAATAAATGTGTCAGAGATGGTTTCCATGAAATTAACAACAATTACAATAGCAAACCAATGAATTAGGGGTGGGAATAGATGAATTAAAACCAAAGATAATTGAAAACCAATGATAAGCCTGAAAATACCCAGAAGTTATTTCCAGCTGTTGGTTGCATGTGTTAGGCAAATGCCATTTTTATCAGTCATTTGCATATTTTAATATTTGGATGCTTACAACAGATCTGGCTGCATGGCACAACACACAAATGATTACTTTGCCATGCAGCAAGTTTAATGGGTGTCTTAATAAGTTATGTGCTCATGATGAACATAAGAAAAATCTCCTAGATCAGGCCCATTTTGTACTTGTTCTTCTCTGTGTGTTTTAAGCTGTCTAGATAGTCCAGCATCCTATTCTCACAGTGGCCAACCAGATGCCTGCAGAAAACCTGCAAAGAGCACTCTCTATTCCTGTGGCTTCCACCAACTTGTATTCAGAAGGGTACTACCCCTGACCATGGAGGCAGAGTTTAGCCATCATGGCTAGTTACCATGCAGCCAGATCAACTTTGATTTGCATTGAGTTGAATCTTCATTTGTAACATATGCATATCCAGTGTAATTATGATCTCAATATTTACTAAAGCTACTTTTACTTTGCAAAGTTAGCATGGGCCATAATCAAAGACGGGAGCCCCAATCTCTTCCCATAGACTTATAGCAGCATACAGTTGCATTTCCTGGAGTCTGGGTCAGAATGCCTGTGTCAGCCATGTGACACATGATTTCTATGAGCATTTTTAGGACAGTAGGGAGAATGCATTGAAAGCAGAGAGGGTGGGATGGGAAATGAAGCAAAATTGAAACTTACATGTAGCTTATGGAAGGTCAAGAATCAGGAGATGGGAAGGACATCTCCTTTCAATTTATTAAATTATTATTAATAATAGTAGTTTGATAGATTACCTGCCAATCATACTAATGGTCCAGGTAAGATCACAACAATTTAGAATTCAACCTTAAATCCAGTTTAGAACAAAGTACAAAAAGAAGGTGTGTTCTAGAAAGATACATCAGAGTTTCAATGGCCAGGGTAAAGAGGTGTGATCCAGCCCAAAAATAACCTTAAAGGTGCCTAGGAGAAAAGCCTCTGGACCTATTTGTCTGCAATTTGGAAAGTTCCTTCTCATCTGTTGTAGTCTGGATTTCTGCCCTAATAACTGTAATTAATTAATTAAAATCCAGAACCATAGTTGCACATTATACATTGGGTGTGACACGAAGTTAGGCTATAATCCTAGTATGTGTACTTATTTGCAAACAAGCCTCATTAAACATAGTGAGACTTACTCCAAGTTAGTATGCACACAGTGGCATAGCGTGGGGGGGGCCGGGGGGGCCGGCCGCACCGGGCGCAACATCTGGGGGTTAGGGTTAGGGGGCGCAAATCCATGGGTTAGGGGGCACAAATCCATGGGTTAGGGGGCGCAAATTACTTGCCTTGCCCCGGTTGCTGACAACCCACGCTACGCCCCTGTATGCACATGATTCTGGCTGCATGTTGGCAAACCTGTTTGCACCTATTTCAAGTAAATTCCAAATAAGCATTTAAAATTAGATTATAATCTGCACGGAAAGTTTCCAAAGCAAAGCCATGCAAAACTGGGAGATCTCCAGCCTTTCTAAAACTGGTGCTTGCAAAAAAGAATAATAATAGACTGGTTAGGTTTCCTCCAAGGGTCTAAAATGTGGAAGCTGAATATATGGACCTCCAGAAATTGTTGGGCTCCCAACTCCCATCACCCCTGCCAACTGGTGAACTATCAAGTGTGATGGGAGCTGGAGTATAACATCTAAAGGACCACAAGTCCCCAACCCCCATCTAAAATAATGGACCTAAAAATCAATATTGAAATAATTTGCTTTTAAAAAGTGGCACAGTTTTTTATATTATATTGGCAGCTCAAAAGTGGGAACAATGTGTTATTTAATTTTAAAACAAAGTATTATCTAACTGCCATTGCAGAAGTATATATCTCCTCCTTCCTATAGTCAGAGCTGACTTCACCCAGTGTTTACTGTCATCTTCTGATAAGTTTAACATGTTAGCCTGGCAACATCAATTCTCATGTGAAAAAGTATTATGGATCATTGCTTCTCATCACATGAAGCAATTACCCAGAAATGGCAGCCATGATGGAATATGATGGGATTAATTAAAGTATACAAATCTGTTGTCAAATATCCAATGTCAGCTGCTGCCTAAATTGAAAGTATAAACTTGCCCTAAAATGGGATTGGTGGTTGCTAATTATACATTATGTCAACAGGGGACCTGTTGCTTTTGGTTAATCATCTTTATTGCATCTTATTCATGTCCCAGGCAGATATGATCAAGGGCAATTGTAACTACAACAGCAACATAAGCCCCAAATCTTCATTGTGGCATTAAAAGCATTAATCAAGGGTATGATGGTTGTGGACATGGCCACTGTGCATTAATGTTCTATCTGAAACCCCCATTAATGGCAGATCTCTGAGGATTCTTTTTTTAAAAGAGCTGAACTAGAATTAACTTGGAAACTAAGGGATGATTGATTAAACGGCATCAAGGCATAATAGCTTCAAGTACACTTGTCATATTCAATGCAAATTCTGGAAACAACAAATAGATGCTTGTCAACACTTGTCATTTCTCTGCCACCACATGATGACAAAATGCAAGGTGTTTTAGACTTCTCTTGTCAACAGGATGTAATTAACTGTGGCTACACTTAGATAGGATTTTGACTGAGGAGAGAAGCAACTCCTCTTCTCCCAGTAGGGAGTGCCTTTGTTTAGAAAGGGACATCCTTTTCTTGATACAATGGCATCAAGTTTTCTCCAGGGGTTTCAAAGCAGTCCTTCTCCAAAACAGCATCATTGGGAAAGCTACCCAAACCAGCACAACATTTTCACAATATCTGATATCTGATAAACAATCTGCAATCATTATGCCTCCTCTTAAATGTGCAGTTTAGTAAGATACTGTGACACATTGTATATCTCTCTCGTTATCATTCTGTGTCAATAAGTGAAGGAGAAAATAAGATCTACAAATGTATTCCTTTTCGTTTCTCTTCCATGACACTGGGACTTCTGTCCTATTCGTATCTCAAACATCCAGTGTGGTCACATTTGCAGTTAAGCTTGTTCAAGGATGGGGAATAGGGGGCAAAGACCAGAGGCACTTGGTGCATGCTTCTTATCTAAACAGACTTAGAAAATAACAGGAAGGTGATGTAAATATCTAGGAACTTTCTGGAACATTTGACTCATAAACAGTACATGGGCCTGAATTCTGGGATGAAGGGTCAATTGAAGTACTTCATTTGATGTACACACCTTATATAGAATCCAAATCTGATGAACTATGTAAGGAAAAGGATCTTGAGGGTGCATATGATTCTTTTGGAGCTGGACTACCAAACCCTTAAGCTATGAGCCAGAGATTATGGGATCTTGGGTGATGTTTAATCATCCCTATGTAAGAAAAGCCTCTTCTTTCTTGTGTGGCTTTATTCTTTTAAATGTTTGCATGAAGTTGTGTGAAGCTGTGTGGATGTGTCTTGTGATTACAGTGGAACCTCGGGTTACGTACCGTCCTCCTTATGAACGCTTTGGGTTACGAGCTCTGCTAATCCAGAATTAGATGCTCCTTGATGTGAGCAGATGCGAGCGGAAGTCACATGCCAGCGGCGCGGCAGCAGTGGGAAGCCCCATTAGTGAAAGCATGCCTCATGTTAAGAATGGTTTCGGGCTACAAACGGACCTCCAGAATGAATTAAGTTCGTAACCGGAGGTACCACTGTACAATAAAGGTTGTTTCAACTATTACCTCCTTTGTTCTGATAAATCAGCAAGTGACCAAGCTCCAAGCACCAGCAAAAAGTGATAGAGAAATTTTGCAAATGCTTCCAGCTCAAACTCTGGTACCTAACTGAAGTTTCCTAAAAGGAAGAAAGGAAATTATATCCAAAAAAATTATTAAAGGGAAGGGAGAATTTGATGAAATTATCATGGTATGTCTCTGTGTAAAGCTTCATTCTGCTGGAAATACACATAGTACATTACATCCTTCTCTTAAAGTTTTAAACTCACATTGATTTCAGTTGAAACCAGCATAGGATCATTTGTTTGCTTATCATATATTTTTTTGCTCATTAATTCAAAGTGAGAACGATAAAAGTGCTGCAAAGATAGAATGCATTGCGCTGCTTTGTCACCATCACCTGAGATTATGTCAACTCACCTCAGCATAAAGATGTCACCTCCCCAAAAATATCTCACCGAGGCAACGATGTCTGTTTTCTAGAAATGAGACAGTTATTATTATCAAGGGTGATTATAGGATATGATGACACTAAAAGAGAAGGGCAAATTCTTGACCTCAATCTGTCGCCTTAGTTCACCATTGACTTGTTGCAAGGTTACATAATGGAGATTTTAATGAATCACTATAGTCATCTTAACACACACACACACACACACACACACACACACACACACACACCAGGCTGTCATCAGATTTTAAGAAGACATTTGAATTCTATGCAGAACAGGAAACCCATAAATTCTATGGAACACTGAGAATTCCCTGCATTATAAAAATTCATTACTCACTGACATAAAAAGTGTGTGTGGAGGGGGACCCAGTGACTCATCAAAGCAGGATGTTGTTGCAAATAGATCTTCTAGGAAAGTAACTTCACCCAAAAGCAATTTGGGCATGTAAGTGGTATTATAAATTAATAAAATAATAATAATGCTTTGCTTTTAAGCTAAATTTCTAGTGATGGATCTTCGGAGATACTGGGACTCGTTTGGAGTGCCGACACTGATATCTGTTCAGTTGCAGACGAAGACATTTTGATCTAATATGATGACCTGGTTGTTACATCTAGTTGGCTCACATGCTGTTCTTGAGTTGCTAGTGACATTTTTGTTTGTTTGTTTGTTTGTTTGTTTGTTGAAGAATGGTGCTGTTTTTATATTGTTATGATGTTTAATTGTTGATGGTTGCTATGTGTACCATATAAGGTAACTAATAATAGTAAATTATAACTATTGCACAGCAATGAGCTTAATCATTCTTATACCCATTTCTGGGTTATATGGCTGACTGGAATAAAGAGCAAGTGAGCAGGAGGGCAAAGCTACTTTTTGACAAGAAAAGCACCTTTTGAGAAAGACACTATATATGTGTGTTTATAATGCTAATGCTAGAAGTTTCTGAGCCATGATGGGTGAGCTAGAATTTTCAAGAAGTGCAGAGAGGGCTTAGATACAGAAGGCACAACAGAAACCTGGTGGAATGGAGAGAACCAGTGGGACACAATTGTCCAACCTCTTTTAAGGATAGGCTGTAGATATCCAAGGAGGAAATATGTAGTAATGAGTGACTTCAGTTATCTCTGTGCAGATGTGTATTCCAGTCATAACAAAGAGGTAACATTTCTAGATGTCCTAATTGACTGTTCCATGGAACACTTGGTTATCAAACTAATCAGAGGGGCAGCAACCCAGGACTTAAGTGATGCCCACAACCTGGAGGGAGATGCAATTATTGTTGTCACAATTGGAAACAGTGCTTACAATGCTACCAAATTCAATATAGATGTAAGAAAATCCAGCACAAGCAAAGTTGACTTTCTCCACACACACAAAAGAAGAAAAGAGGGATGAATAAAAACGAAGTTGAAAGGGAAAATTAAGAAGTTCTAACATTTCCAGAAAGTTTGGAGGTTATTAAAAATCACAGTAATAGAAGCTGTGCTACCTCAGATCATGAATGATACAATCAAGGTGAAGATTATGTGAGTGTGGTGAATGAGCAGAATCAATGAAGCTGTTGAGAAGAAGGCTCCCCCCCCCCCCCCGAAAATGAAAGTCTTGAGTGGTACTGAGCAAGACCAGTGAGATGCAACTTTGGGTGATGAGGTCTATGAGGGCACTATAAGCAACGGGCGATGGTGGGAGATCCATACCTCAGCCCCATAGTATGACCCTAGTGATGCTACTGCCCCCCCCCCCAGTTATTTGTTTTATTTTATGTGTAACAAAAGCATCATTTTTTATTTCTTTGCCGCCTTCCCACAGTTAAAAAAACCAATGCTCAAGGCGGTTTACAGCATAACAAGATTTACATAATGACAAAAGTCATAAACAATAAATAAACCACATCAAAAAATACACAACCAAATGGGAAACAATTTCCACATAAATCAAAATCTAAAACTGAGAATACAGCATTAATATCACAGTTTAAAATGACATAGGTAAAAAATAACAGCAATTTAAACAAAAAACAAAAACAAAACAAAACAGAGCCCTCTCTGTTCAGCAGCAGCAGTCCTTTATAGAGCCTATCAGGCCCCGCCCTAGGCCAGGTGGTGAGTGGCAGGACTGGGGCCTTTAGGCGCTGAGCAGGGCAGTCCTCCTGGTTATGCATGCAATTGAGCTGCATTCAAGCAATCAATGTGACATCTAGCTTGGACCTGACACATACAGTAGCAGCTTCTCAAGCTTTTGAATGAGTTCATGTTATATCTGAACCAAGCACTTCTAGATTCATAGTTCATGCTCCTAGCCAGTGGCCTATAGTATCTGTTAGACTGCAGTGGTCTCTGTTTTGCTTTTCAAACTCCTCACCATCTCAGGGACTTGAGAAGTGACAGCCTGGGAAACTTCATGTCTGTGACCTTTCATGAGGCATTGAATGGAAAGAACAACATCTGATTCCATGTGTGCGTGCATAATATAATATAATAATTGAAGTGACATTTAGTCCCATTTATCCATAAGCTCTATCTTGGGGAACCCATTAAACATGTGACTGCCTTTTCTTCATCAAACTATATATAAATCTCAGTCCAGTAGTACACACAGCAAGTGGATTTCAGTGCCCTTTAAAAATGTTCATCTCTTTTTGGGGAAATGTATTGATCACCAGCTAACCTGCCGACAAAGGCTGGCTTATAATAAAGATTACACCAAACCTCAAATTAAACTACTGGTATATCGATCGGAAAATCATTTTCATCTGCTCTTGATGCTGGAGCTGCCATTGGAATTATGATTCTTTTTAAAGCCACAGCCCAGCGGGAAAGGGCCTTTCCTGCAGCTGCTCTTGTTCCCTTCTCATTCATTTCAAGGGGGCTTGTGCAAAGGAAGTCATAGCATGACTGTTGTCGCTTTTTAAAAATGGAGACAAACATTTATTTATTTATCCCATTCCCTCTTTTAAAGGGCAAAAAAAAGGTCTGTAGCTTCTTACAAAACAAAATGTGATATCGTGCACTCCTACGGGCATCTAACTCAGGAAAAAGTCCCATTAAGTTTAATGGGGCTTATTCTCAGGCCAGTGGATTTGTAGACTGAAGGTACTAGTTTACAATGAAACCTATTTTTAGTCCAATATGGAGGCCAAATGGCCGAAATATTGGGAAATATTGGAACAAGAAGGAGATAAATTGAAATTGCAGAGTTTTGAGAAATTAAAAGACAAGGTGCGAGATTGGTTGCACTATTTTCAAATAAGAGAGGCTTATAATTTGGATAAAAAAATAGGTTTCCAGGTGGAAAAATCAAAATTGGAAACTGAATTGTTAGAACCCAAAACTAAAACACTTTCAAGAATGTATAACTTGCTGCTAAAATGGAACACGCAGGATGAAACAGTTAAATCTGCTATGATTAAATGGGCACAAGATGTTGGTCATAACATCATGTTTGCTGACTGGGAACAGTTGTGGACCACAGGTATGAAATTTACGGCTTGTAATGCCCTAAGAGAGAATATTATGAAAATGATATACAGGTGGTACATGACACCAGTCAAGCTTGCAAAAATCTATCATTTGCCCGACAATAAATGTTGGAAGTGTAAAGAAAATGAAGGAACATTCTTTCACCTTTGGTGGACATGCCCAAAGATTAAGGCTTTCTGGGAGATGATTTATAACGAAATGAAAAAAATATTTAAATATACATTCCTTAAGAAGCCAGAGGCCTTTCTCTTGGGCATGGTCGGCCAATTGGTGCCAAAGAAGGACAGAACTTTCTTTATGTATGCAACAACAGCAGCAAGAATTCTTATCGCAAAGTATTGGAAGACACAAGAGCTACCCACCCTGGAAGAGTGGCAGATGAAGCTGATGGATTATATGGAATTGGCGGAAATGACTGGCAGAATCCGAGACCTGGGAGATGAGTTGGTGGAAGAAGACTGGAAGAAATTTAAAGACTATCTTCAGAAATACTATAAAATTAATGAATGTTAAAATTATGCTTGGATTGATAATAAGTGGTAATTAGTGACAAAAGTTAATAAGATTATGTAAAAAAGGTATTGATGTGGTTAAAAATATCGTCGTATAATATGTTATGGTATAAAGTTAAAATATTTTGAAAGAGGGTAAGAATTTGCTGAATCAAGTATGTAAACGGGAATACAAAAGGGGGGAGGTGTGAGGAGGTCAAGAACATAAGCACATGAATTTGAGGATACTGGGAAAAATGGAATTGTTTTATTTCTTTTTCCAAACTTAGTTTTTCTTAATTAGCTGTTGTTTTTCTTTTGTGTATTTTGTGTATTTTCTTTTTTGTAATGTTTATTTTTATCTATGGCTTTTTATTCTGTGAACTTTTATTTTTCTCTTTTGTAAAACTCCAATAAAAATTTATTTTAAAAAAAATACAATGAAACCTATTTTTACATTTCTGCAAAGGCAACAATAAGGACTGGGATCTGGAGGTACACTCAGTGTTGTGGACATGACTTATGAAATATGTGACCTTTTTTCTCATTTAGCAGAAAAGTCTCATGTCCATCATGAGCTGCTTGGGGGAGACCCCTCAATCTCAAAGTGGTTTGTCATCATTTATTATTATTATTATTATTATTATTATTATTATTATTATTATTACCTGCATGAGGATGTGAATGGTTTGATCATGTGACATGGCAGCCACCTCATCTTAGTTCCTTTAATTCATTGAAATGTCCTTAGAAACAGATTAAAAAAAATTATACAGGATTTTCCACACAGCCATCCATTTTCAGTTTAGAATTGTTTCTATTTATTTTTCTCATGATGCATCAGCTGCAAACTTTGGGTTCATTTTTTTTTTATTGCCTTCATAGAATCAAGGCTTACACTCTGAATAGCCAAAGAACCAATGTGGCCTTTTAATACACATTCAATATCTACTTTTTCAAAAGTTCAGCACTGACAAAGGAAGAAGAAAACAGGAAAATAAATGCTCTGATATACTACCCACATTTTATATACTGTATAGATAGAACGAAAGAGATGCAGTAACTTCAATACAATACTGCAGGTCAAAAGGGATTATATATAATACACACACACACACACAAATCACTAATGCTTTGTGACTCCCCCCCCCCCAAACTGACTAGTTCTGCCAGAGCTGTACTTGTTCCGTGTCTGACACCTGCAGCTCTCAAACAAACACGAAAGCAGAAATTCACCTGGAGGAAATCTTCACCTGACAATAGCCTTTCTCCAGTGTCATCTTATGGAAAGATCACAATTTCAAGTGTTTGTTACAAACTGAACTGAAGCAAGTGATCACAGCAACAGATCAGACTTCTACCCATCAAAATAACAGATATGGAACTTGACATCAACACTTGAACTGAGGAGTGTACTGCACAGTCTTATTATTTTCCCCCTTGTGAGACACTCTACTAACCTGCAAAGAAAATCTTATCAATAATTACCTTTTATTGCATAGTTTGGGTTGAAATACAGTTCCATTCTTCTGAAATGATATAAATTGACCCTTACATTGAACTTCTAACTGCATCCAGTGTTCTCAAATCAGAAAAGTGTGCAGTTAGTTAGCCCCTATCACTATCAAGTATTTCCAAGTGGCTGATTTAGTCTCTTTATCCTTTGCTGAGACCATAGCAACATCCTGAAGGACCTTGCAGAATACATGCAGGAGTCTTGATCTAATTCATACCTTCCCAATGAGAAGCAGTGAACTGGTGGAGGGTGATCTGGTGGTTAACATGCTGGAATTTGGTGGAAGACACCTGAGCCTTCAGTCACTACAATCCAGAGAGGAAGAACCTTCCAGATGTTCTTGGACTGCATAGAATCAAAGCCATGCTGGTAGGGACTGATGGGAGTTGGAATCCAACAACTGCAGAGCCTCAGATTCCCCCATCCCTGTTATATATAGTTATCTGGGAGTAAGCTCTCTTTAACTCAGTGCTACATACATGTAATGTAGCCTTCGCTTTCAATAAAAAAGACCTAGCAAACTTATAAAGAAGTGTTACCATGAACTGAGTACTCCATCAAAGGGGGGAGAGTATCTTGCCTCTACTTACTGTCCTTATTCTCTGACTCAAACAATAAGAAAGCTTGAAATAATTTCTTACTGCGTGTCAAGACCCTCAAGCCAACACCCCATTAGAATAAAGAAATTCACACACAGATTTTTTGTTTAAGGTTATTGGGCAAATTTTGGCCACAACTTTATTGATTACAGGAAATGTGAATGGTATTGGCTTAGGCATTGGCAAAAGACTATATCTGCCCCCTTTGCAGGAAGTCAGTAAGAGTAAACCACCAAAAGAGGGAGCTGCTTCAGGGGAACCTGCCTGCATCTCCCCCGGTGTTCCCAGAGGCCTGGCATGGCCCTAGCCCCTCAACCGGACTTCGGACAGGATCCAGGCCCTGGGTTCCTTTAACAGAATACCTTTGGACAATGGAGGGGCAGGTGATGGCCGATCTCCACTCCCCAACTCATCAATAAGCCAATGCTTAACCACCAAACCTTACAAAGTTGTGACGATTGCTAAGAGGTAGGCAACAACCAAAAGGCTAGTGCCAATCTGCCAAATGAAAAAAATCCTACCTGGTCCCCGTCCCAAGATGGGCAACCAACCAAAGTTCAAAGCAAGGCTAGAGGATACGTAAATTAAAGGGAGGGTGGGTGGGTGATCGGCAGCGTGAAGCAGGTGCTTGGCACACATCACAGTGCTGCTTTTATACACCCCCCACAATCACCCCACTCAAATTGATTGGGCAATAGCCCTGGGTAATTGTGGTGCCACCCTGGCGTGAGGGTAATGGCTCCACCCATGCCAGGCTGGGGGGACCGGGTTGAAGGCTTGCCTGCAACCAGGAGCATCTATTAAGATGATCCCACATGCCTCAAACAATAAGAAAGCTTGAAATCCTCACAACCACTTCATTCACCTGCCAAAGCAAGGAAGACTTGACCATTGCTCATTCTGGCAATAATGATGTCACTCTTGCTTTGGAAAGTGTTCTAGAATGGTGCTGTCTCTCCCTCATATTAGGTCCACAACACCACCGAAGTATAGACCACAACCTGCTCAGTGTGAGTTAGGCCCTTCTCCACTAATTCCTTATATGTAATGTGTAACCTGAGACTACACAAAACACTATACCCTATGTCAAATCCTTTAGTTCTCAGTTATATTGTGTAGGGTCATATAACAAACCATGACCATAGCATCTTGTACAGTTCCCTGCCTCCAGGATCAGCCAAAGATGTGGAGTGTAAATGGGGAAATGTACAATGTGATGATAGCAGAGCATGAAAAATCCTCCACATTAAGCAGAAGAACTCAGACTGGTGATGAGCACCATAGGCTGTTCAGTCCTAAATCCTATTCACTTCTGCAGGCCTTCTGCATCAGCCATTAGTCACAAGACTGCACCATTATTTGCCAGCACAGTGGGCAATGGGATTGGCAATACAAATTGCTGTTTTAATCATTTTGAATTTGCCTTATGATTATTTTAATAGTGAAGGTTGTTGTGAGCGCTGTAGGTTCATTGCTCAGCATCTTATGCTGTTTGTTCTGCCTGTTTAAAAATTGAAGAAAACTTTAACTGCTGTGGAAGCTGTTGTGTTGTGCTATTTTTCTCTTGCCTCCTATTATGCATTTTCCTTTTTGATAGCCTTATTGTGATATTCATTCTCTGGCGCTGGACCCTGACCTTCCCCTCTAATGAAAGATTAAAGCCTTGTAAGTGTGCATCTTTCCTCTCCTCTCTGCAGTGTGAAAGATGCACAAAAGGCCTCGACTCGCCGGATAATTATTTTCATCCTTCATCGTGATTTTAAGTTTATTTGTCTTTATTATTATTTAGCACTTCTTAATTATTTAACATGCAGAGACTTATTTATTATTTAAAACTCCCCACCACCCATGGTTATTTCTCTCTAGATTTTCGTTATGTGCCAAAAGAAGTTGTGTCTTCTCCTGAGTGCCAGCTCTTGCTGTTATGAGGCTGAACAGAACATCTCCCATGGGCAAAGATCTAGCCTGTAAGACTATGTCACAACAAATGCAATCTGACCTTTACTTTCGGTCCCTATTATGATGCACAGGTTTAATTTTTCTCCTTTAATGAACACTTGTGCTTTCTTTCTGAAGCCTCCTCCTCCTCAGTCTTTGAAACCTTGTAAAATTATCGTTTCTTTCTCCCTCAGTATTCCTGGGTTTTTAATTTGTCCAAAAGCCTGGTAGTCTAGCCTACTGGTTTTCAACTGGGGGCTTGGGACCCACAACCAGGTTTTGGCCTGCTCCAAAGGGGGTCACAACAGCAGTGCTACCATCATACTACAAAATGGGTCTCCATAGGGAAGTTTGGGTTAAAGGAGGGTCCTGGGTCTGGAAAAAGTTGAAGACTACTGCTCTAAGACTTCTTTAATCTCTACCCAGTCCCACATTTAATGAAAATATGAGGGAAGAAAAGAATTGCATCAGCTATGCCTTCTTCTGAGATCCATTAGCCCACTGACCTAGTGGTAATGGAAAAGGGGTTTACGTGTGTACATACATAGAGCCCCTTCACATGAGAAGGAAAGAGAGGGCCAATGGGGGTTCCTGATCAAATGGAGGAAATGTGCACACATACACTTGAATATGTATAGGCCTTCTTTCACACTTTTGCAGAATGGATGGCTGTGGGGATGATGCTGAGTGACATCATGGGAGGGGATATCTAGGACCAACTCTCTTGTTATTTTGCTTTTGAATGCTGCATGTTGTTATATTTATAGTATTGGCATGTGTTTTGTGTATTCTGTTAAAATTGCTATTGCTTTGCTATGTTCTTATGAAATTGCTATTGCTTTGCTGTGTTATGCAATTGTTGCTATTTTATTGTTTTGCCATGTTATGTAATGGTTTTTGTGGTGTTTGAAATGCATCTCTGTCTCTTTGTTGTAAGCTGCTTTGAGCATAAAATGAATGAATGAAAGCTAGAGGGCTTTTTAACATCAAGGGCTGTGGTCACCTGACTGCATAAGGGGGTGTTTGAAGAAAGGCTCAGAAGTCAGCACAGTACAATCTCAGGGTATGGTATTAAATGGTCTGCCTGCCCATGGTGTGAGGCAATCTTTGGGGTTGCACTCACATCATGTCACAACCCAAACCCTCAGTCAGATGATATCTCTGAAAACTCCAAGCATAGATGTGATTGGTCTCTGATGTTTTTGAAGTGTGACATCACTAGAGGATTTCATCCCAGAGGAGCCCCAGAAGGCAGTGAAGCCTCTACCACTGGTTTCAGAGGAGGTAGATTGCACCCTGCTCCTTTGATTCAGACTCGTTCCCTCAGAGTCCTCCAGCCCTAATGGAAACTTCTTCTCTACCCACCAAGTACAGGAGGCCCATTACATTTTACATAATGGAATGTATCTCCATAATTTCCAAGCAAGCTTCCTCCAGGGCAGCTTCACCCACACCCCTCTTTGTATGACCCTAGAAAGTATCAGTCAGTGCTGGAACAACAAGGTTAGCTCCCTACTACCTAAGAACTCTATTAATCTATGATCCAGTCCCATCCTGAATCTCCCACAGAGAACTCTCCATGGTGCTGACCATCATCTATCTAACCAGAACATTGGCAGAATTCCTCACCCCTCTATTTGAAACTGAAAAGGCAGACATTTGTATCTAAGACCCAATTTACATGTGATGGTCCCAGCTGAGATGGTTAGGAACATAGGATAGAGACACCTGGAATGTGCTTGTAAGCATGTGAATATAAGAACAGTGTATATTGTTTCCATGTGTTTGGAATAACTGGTAACTCTGTATACATTCATGGGGCTCAACCAACCTTTGGTGAGAACCTATAAAAATGAGTTAAGATGCACATAATGACTTTGGCAAAACAAGTACACAGTGTCTTTACTACCAGACAATTTAGTCATGAGCAAGGTGGTAGCTTCAAGAGCTAAGCTAGAATGCAACCATTCATATAGGGGTTGTCCAGAAATTTATAGCTGGGCATGATCTCCTGGTATTTGTGAATTTGGCAATGTTATAGTATTCTTGTTGATTTGTATGCTGTATTTTACTGTGACGATTGTACATAGCCCTGGACACTTCGATCAAAGGGTAGTCTAAAAATATAATCATTTTGATGCCCAGCTTGCCTAATTTCTGTATGTTTAGATATGGTTGGGAGAAGGGGTGAGAACTTAAGCAAAGAAGACTTCTAAAAGCCTATTTCAGGTTCTGATGACTTCACTGCACTTATTTAGGATGCATAACTGGACAAATTCATGCATTAAAATTCTCTTACATGGAATGGGACCATCACCACATCTATGTAAAGCCGTGTTGGTCAAACTTGGGTTGCCAGCTATTTTTGGACTACAGGTCCCATCATCACTGACCCCTGGTCCTACAAGCAAGAGATTATGGGAGTTGTAGTCCAAAAACAGCTAGAGACCCAAGTTTGCCAACACTGATGTAAATGAACTGTGCATAAGCTGGACTTTCCCTTATATTAAGATGCTCTTCAGGTGATTTCTAAATACACACACACCTTGCCAATCCCTGAAAGTAAGGGAATCAGAGAATGTGAGCATCTACATGATTGCAGAAGCAACTCACCAGGTGAGGCTGGACAACAGTGGCTTCTTGACAGGCAGCGGCATCTTCACCATACCAAACTCCCTGCTTCCTCCCCATCTCCCTCCCAGTAAGCAATAGCAACCCATCTGCTAGAAGCTAGCATAGCTGCTTTGTCCCACCTGCCAATTGAACATTGACATGGGGCATCTGTTGCATCCATTATGCCACCTGTAAGATGGAGGGGAGGGAAGCATGTCACCACATGAAGACCTGGTAAGAAGTGTGAGTCTGGGCCTTGTTTTCCCTTCCCAGTTGCTACAGCACTCCAAATGTTATGGTATTGCTTTGAATGGAATGGAAACAAGTTAGCCTGTTGGAAATGGAAGATGCTTATAGGATGGAACTTGTCAGCGCAGCTCTTGCTGTGAATGAAATCGATGTCTATCTCTCAGACTTTTTAGATTACTTGACTGAGGTGTTGATTAAACTAAGATGAGGACTGCAGTTGCAATTACCACCAGATGAGATTTGTTAATTGGCTTCTTTTGAATCAGATCAGGGTTTCCCTTCTGCTATCTTCTACCTTTGATGTGACTCGATATATGTGGAGAAGGCGCAATGAAAATTGACTGTGGAGGGGCTGCCACTTGAAAATTCAATCTGTTTAATTCATGCACATACAACACAAATTGGAATTTAAATAAATAGTTGAAGGAAATGATAAATGCTGTTTTTAATGCCACTGGTTAGCCAAAACGATGTATAATTTGTTCACTTGCTAATGCGATTAATTGAACTGGTTTCTTAGACTCTGACAACAACAACAAAGTAATGATCAAAGATAGATGATCTCTTTAGGAAAGTGAGCAAAAGCCAATATCCAATCCTTATTTCCCTACTGCCGACTACAGAAGTGTATATCCATATTTTTGCTTGCATTTAGCACTGTTAATTTTGTTGCTATTGTATGTTTGGAAATAACAGCTTGCCCCAATCTGAAAAACAACGATACAGTCACAGGAATATAGCATAATCCAGCATAAAAACACTGACTGTTGGGATTTGTTGCATGGAAGCAGCGCTAGTGACGTGAATTGAAGGTGATATTTTGCTGAGATTCCATGCTGATTACTACTGACCTCTTTACAGAATTTACTGCTGGGTTACAAACTAAGCTGCTTACCTAAGTGAAGCAAGCAGATTTTTTTGTGATATTTAGTTTTTGCTCTGTGTGATGATCCAAATCTGCTGTGGAGCCTTTGTGAGCCTCTGTTACGCAGTGTCACAATCTGCTTCAAATGTTACTACATCCTGTGCAACGGCTGCTGAGCCATTTCTCCAAAGAAGATATCCTAATGCTGGAGAGTGAAGCATTGCAGGATGTGGGCAGGGGGCGGTGGGATTAATGTGAGAGAAACTGCAGCTACTACATGTTCCTTGTGCTGCCTCCATCTTAGTTGCAGGTGTGTAGGTGGAGAAGTCTAATAATAGCTAAATAATGATGGATGGAGCTTTGGAGCAGGTTCTTGCTGAATGGGCAGGGAGCTCTCGATGCAATGATTTCCACAGGGGTAGCCAATCCATCAATCAAGGCAATGATGGGTGGTGAATCTGTAACATAAAGCTTCATTTTTAAGACCTCACCCCACAAACATTATAAATGTAGTTCATTATAGAGCTGCTTCCTCTCAATCTTGAAATGTCCTATGTAGTTTACCATTCAAAAGTGTATGAGTTAGTGATTCTCAAGGTTTTTTTGTGGGGGGGGGGTGGTGATATTTGCTCAGGGTTAGTGCAATGTTGAAATGCTGGGGGCAGTTTATGAACATTTCTCCCCCTATAAAATGCACCTCATTTGCTGAAATTTCAATGGGGAATATCACCCCAACCCCCCAAGAAGAAGGGGGGTTCTGTGAAGCATATGTTGGCATCCTCTGACACACTTTAATATGAGAAATCTTTAGCATTCAGGCAGCAGCCCATATTGGTTGTGGCTCCAGCATCATTTTTGTTTTGCGGAAAATGTGTTTTTTTCTGGGTAGCAGTAACATTATCACACAGTTACTCCTGTTGGTTATATGATGATGTCATTGAGGACAAACAAAGCCAGTTCAGAGTCAGGGTATTGCCTACTCTGGAAGGATGGCCCTCACTCTGAACAGGCTCCATTTTACTGTCTATCCCATGATAAAATCTATTTCGCTTCATGATATTAGTGTTACTATGCAGATTTTTTAAATTAAAAAATAACATGCAGAAGCTACAGTCAATGGGTTTGCAATCACAGAGTTAACTTACAAAATCTGCTTGCAGGAGAAATAGTGACAGTCACTACTTATGGGCTGTACAGATGCGTCAGGCACTGAGAGAGACAGCATGTTGGACTAGATAGGTCTTTGATCTGTGACCCAACAAGGCTTTTCTCCTATTGATATGCAAGGTTATGGGGTCTTTTCTAAGAAAGGGGAAATCCACTTCCCCTAAATCTTCTTTTTCACATTGAATTCACTAGATAACATTCACTTCAGCCCCATTAATTATATTACTGTGGAATAAGATATGCTGAAATATTTGTGGTAAAAGTGCCAGCCTTTGATTTAATAGCATTGAATGCTGGGTAATCCAATATTAATTGCTCTTAATCAGGGCAATATTGTGCAGGATGACCTTTTGAAGTATTCCACCTATGGCATTAGATACAATAATGTATCCTTGGCTTTTGAATAATGTCCAATATTCAACATTATTTCGACAAACGGCTGGTTCAAGGGTTGCACAGAGCATGGAAGTGCATTTAGAACTTCACAATAAGCAGAGAAAGAGAGGCTCTTTTTGAATTCTTTTTCTTTAATAGAAAGAAATTGGTGGAGTCAATGGACTTTGGTAGTGCCAATAACATTTGGCAGGCAGGAATTTTCCACTTTCAAGCTGGGCAGTAATTGGAGAATTATTGGACAATGGATATGTTGCTGGGCATGTAAATAAAATAACCTGTGCATAGAGTCATATTTTACCTGGATAGTCAAACTGCAAAAAACAACAACACTGTGCATCCAGATTTCTGGTATGCTAATGATATATGTTTGGGCATCAGTAAGTCAATGCAGAAGTGCTATTAGCCATGTGTAATCCTGCATGAAAGTCTGTTTTATACAACAAGTGACATAGAATCAGAAAACCATAGTGTTAACAGGGAAGTCATCAGTCCTTTGCTCAGTACAGGATCTGCAGTACAGGACACAATTACAGCATCCTTGGCAATGCAATATTCGGTGTGGAAGAATCTATCCGTTTTGGTTTCTCTAAATTTTTCATTTTTTCCCAATCTTAAGCACAGCACTCCACATTTACACATTGGCATTTTAGTGCAAATTTCTGCTTACACAATTTTGTGTGCAATTTCTCCTAATACGCACATTTTTGCAAATCAACATTCCCTTATATAATTCATTTTTGCATATTATTTTCACCAACAATTGCGTTTTTATACAAACTTTAGCCATGTATATGCATTTCTGTACATATTATTTGACTGGAAAGCTGCATTTCAAAATTCAGAGATGTGTAAATGTTCAAAGAGGGCTCTGTTTAACTTCTGCTAGATCTGGTGCTCTTGAGGCCTGGGGCTAGCAGGGGTGGAGCACGCACATCAGATCCCACATACCCAATGCCCCACTATATTGGGAACTGGAAATCCTATGTTCTCATAACTCACTTGAATGTGATGGAGCCAAGCTAGGGTGGCTTTCCCCAGGGTGGTAGACTCTTCAGCTCTGAAAAAAATATTCAGACATTAGGGAAAAAACTAGATTCTTGTTATTTTATTTTCATTTCCCCACTTTACAAAGTCACCAGAGTTGCCATGCTGTACACATTCCCCCCCCCCAGTCCTATGTATCTTGCAATTCTCTGTTGTTATTTTACCTTTCTGTCAGTCACACTCTGCCTTCATTCAATTAATTTTTCCTTCATTAGAATTCGAGATGCTGTTTTCAGGTGGAAGACGATTCAGAGAAAGCTGTTAGAAACTGACAAAAAAGGGGAATGAGATTGGTATTACTAGTGAAGCAAAGAAGATGCAGGAGAATTTGGAGTGGCAACCAAATAAGATTCTTCTTAATTTATCTAGACACCCCAATCAGAACAGTTCCTCATTTTGTTGGGTCAAGGCAGAAACAAAGATGTTAATCTGTACTTCTCAAGTACTGCCTTGATAAGGACTTGTTTTATCTAAAGAAAATCAAAGCCAGTTTAACCCAACAAGGCAATTTAGATACTTGCTATAATTCCAGTCATCTTCAGAAGCAGTAAATGGGTTCAAGTATATTGACAGTGGAATTCCATAACTTCACCCCTGCCCCTTAACAATTGAGAACCATTAATCTAGCAAATTATGGGAGTTAACATCACCCTGAAGAATTCCAGTAAGAAATAGAGACAAATGTAGTAGCGGGGGTAGTCAACGTGGAGCCCACCAGACGTTGAAAGACAGCACACAGAATGGTCACATGTGATGGGAGATAAGAGTCCACCATTTGGAGGGTAAGACATTGGCTATCCCTCTGATACAGCAATTACAAGACACAAAGAGGGATGCAGATATCTGTCTATTTGGGAGCCATGACACTTTCGCTCGTGCTTTCTCATAAATATGTTGCATCCTACTTCTGCATTAATCTGTGTTTTATTCTTTTTAATCTCCATGCAAATTAACAGTCAAAAGTGTATTTTTTTTAACAATGCAATCTTATACATGCCTACTCACAAGTAAGCTTTATTTCTTACAGAGAAAAAAGGCCTTCAATGGCTACTAGCCATGTTCCACTTCCACTGTCAGAGCCAATATGCCTCTGAATACTGGGGCAGAATACTGTTGTACTCAGATCTTACTTGTGGGCATCTCACAGGCATTTGGTTGGCACTGTGAGAATAGGATGATGGACTAAAGGGCTCATTGGCCTAATTCAGCAGGCTATTCCTATGTTCATAGTGTTATGAGTTGGGGGGCAGTCTAAATAGTACCCTGGGTCCCTCCCAGGCCTGGTCAGAATCTAGTAAAAGAGGCTGTGGAACCAGCCCAATCAGTTTCTTTGTTAAGGTAATGTCTTTGGCTGACTAGATGCGTACCCATAATCTGCATCTCAAATAACGAGCTCTATTGCCATAGAGACAAATGGGTGGGCCTTTTCCAACTTCACCTGGTTGGATGGCACATCATTCTTGAAAAGAGAACAATAGGAACAATAGGCTGTGCATGAGAGCTGTTTTTCAGTGGTACTGATGCTGGAAGCTGAAGACACAGGAATGTCTGCTCTGTGCTGGCTTCAAAGCTAGACTTCATTGAAATCTTAAAGAGGAAGCAAGATATGTTGAGGTGTTAATTCTGTGAGCATCTCCATCCTATGCACAACTTGCATATATCTGTAAATAAAACCATATGTCTAAAAGACAACACAGTCTCCACTGACCTTTATTCCAATGAAACTCAACCCTGGGATAAACACAGGAATCCCTGAAGTCTCTCACTGCTCAGCGATTGGGATTGTACTTAACAATATACAGTGGTACCTCGGGTTAAGTACTTAATTCATTCCAGAGGTCTGTTCTTAACCTGAAACTGTTCTTAACCTGAAGCACCGCTTTAGCTAATGGGGCCTCCTGCTGCTGCTGCGCTGCTGGAGCACAATTTCTGTTCTCATCCTGAAGCAAAGTTCTTAACCTGAAGCACTATTTCTGGGTTAGCGGAGTGTGTAACCTGAAGTGTATGTAACCTGAAGTGTATGTAACCCGAGGTACCACTGTATTCTTAAAAACCCTGTTGACTCAGACAAAAGGCACATCAAGATAAGGATCATGTTTTCACAGCTGCTAACCAAATACTTATGGCAGGAGTGTGGAAAATTTTTGGCCTGGTGAACCAGATAATTATCTCCCCACACTCCATGTGCCAATTTTTAAAAGGTAGAAAGAAGCCTATCCATCAACTGATGTCCTAATGGCTTTCCACAGGTTTTCCTAGAGCAGACGTAAAGCCAAAGGACCTGTAATTTCCCGAGTCCACTCTGGATCCCTTAAAATGGTATAAAATCAGTCACTTTCTAGTCTCCAGGCACTGGGACTGATCTTAGGAACCACTTACATATTTTTAATAGATCAGCAGTCCTCTGTGGTGGTGTACATGCATTTCTGTCTAGGTAGGAACATGATCAGACATGAATAGGTCCTTAGTATAACTGGGAAATCCTGAGCAGTTCTTCCCATCTGCTGATGAGTGGCTGATGGTGACAACTCTGAAAAGCCCTGATGTATTCTTCCTTTGAATATGCAAAAAAAGCCCAAACCTTTTGATATACCTCCTCCTGGTTAGAAAACTATTACATGAAAGAAAGCAAAGTGATTGCCAGAAGAAATATGATTTTGCTCTACAGAGCATCACATAGAGAGGGTAATAGTGAAGGAAAATGAGAAAAGATAATAATCTTCATGAAGAAATACATCTGTCAGAGAGAAATAAGAGGGCAGGTCATGGACAGCTCTCAGCAGCTGCATGCTATCTGCATGCAGTAAAACGGTTTCTCTTTGATGGAACACACTCAGGAAGGTGAATGGTGACGGAAACTGCATAAAATGGGTTCTTACAGTCTGCATCAAAGGTGTGATCCAGGCGCTAGAATCAACCACATTTGTACATTAAAAACTTCAAGTACTTATATGTGCAGTGTTGTGCATTGTTGTGTGTATGTGTATGGGGGGGGGGGGATTCATGCTATACTACAACAGCAATTTCTGGCTAGCAATGTGGGCTGTCACCAGAATCCATATCCCCCAGGTTCAAAGATGACAATGGTAGGGTTGGCTTTTGATATATTCCCCGCAATCTGAACAACAGTAACCTTGGAGATATGCCCCCCACCAGTCAAAACAACAGTCCAAGCATTTTGTTACCTACATCTGCTTTCAAAGTGTTCTTGTTTTTAATTGTTTTTATGCTGGTGGTTTTGTGTATATTTGTTTTTTTAGCTGTATTTTATATTCAGTTACAGGTAGTTAGCCGTGTTGGTCCGCCGTAGTCGAAACAAAATAAAAAAAATACTTCCACTAGCACCTTAGAGACCAACTAAGTTTGTTATTGGTATGAGCTTTCGTGTGCATCTGAAGAATCTGAAGGTATCTGTGCTAAGCTCATACCAATAACAAACTTAGTTGGTCTCTAAGGTGACACTGGAATGATTTATATATATATATATATTCACTGTTATTTCTACACCACTCAGAGACCTCCTTGATCAAGTGGTTTATAAATAAAGTATCCATTTCCCCAGTGGCCCACCACAGAGGCTGAAATATTTGACCGCATTTGATACTCCGGTCCAAACTAGAGAAGGATCCCCCTCCATAATGTAAAACATTCCCTCCATTTTTATCGTCTCAAACGTATTTACAGTCAGCTGTTCTCTTTCCACCTCCAACATTTTGTGCCTTCAAAAAGCCCAAGTAGAGGAGCACAGAAGAGCTTGCAGTATGTGAATGTGAAGTGGCAGAAAGAGAGAAGGGAATAAGAGAGTCTTGATGCAGTTTTTCTGAGTTGTAGGTCGTGCTAAGACAACAACTTCTGGTATGTTGGTCAAAAGAGTAGGAGTTTTTTTTGGGGGGGGGCGCTGAGAGCAATCTCAGAGCCTTCAAAAGGTGGTAGCAGAAAGTAATCATAGATTGTAACATGTTTCTGTTTGGTGCTTCTCATGGAGTAACTGATTCCATTAGTGCATTTCTCCAAAGCAAGAATACACATGTGGAGAACTTAGCAATAAACATGGATGCAACGCATTAGAGGGGCTTCACATCTCCAAAGGCAAGAAGAAGCAGGGAAATTTCTCATACATTTCATTTGGAGGAGGGCCTCGGGAATGGTTTATTTTAGCTGTGTTGAGCTCCAATAAGTGGTCCAATATTCCCACATTGTATGAAGAAGGAAAATACAAAAAATGGCCCATGTAGAACTATCATATTTGGTGACTGAATTGCAATTTAGCTTACACTAATAATAATCAGCGTCAAACCAGAATATCAATACAGTGGTACCTCGGGTTAAGTACTTAATTCGTTCCAGAGGTCCGTTCTTAACCTGAAACTGTTCCTAACCTGAAGCACCACTTTAGCTAATGGGGGTCTCCTGCTGCTGCTGCACCGCTGGAGCATGATTTCTGTTCTCATCCTGAAGCAAAGTTCTTATCCCGAAGCACTATTTCTGGGTTAGCGGAGTCTGTTACCTGAAGCGTCTGTAACCTGAAGCGTATGTAACCCAAGGTACCATGGTACAGGCACAGATAGCTCAGTTGGTAGCGCATGAGACTCTTAAACTAAGGGTCATGGGTTTGAGCCCCACGCTGAGCATAAGATTCCTGCATTGCAGGGGGTTTGAACTAGATGGCCCCTTCCAGTTCTACAATTCCGTGAATCTATCCATCTAAGAGCCAAGTAGGCCAGGATTATTATTATCATCTAAGAAATTTAGACTGATAGAGAGCAACTTCCCAGTAAGATCATGCTTGAACTGAGATTTGAATTTTGCACTTTCTGGCTCTTTTCTCCTGTAAGACAGACTTCAAGGATACATTCTAGCCAGGAACCAGGCACTTGAATAAAATATTGGAGGGGGCCAGTTAAGCCCCTCCCCCATAATCGATCACATTACACGGCAAACACACATTCTGAATGACAATGTTTATCAACTGGGGGTGGGGTGGGTGACTGCCCTGAAATATTTTATTGGGACTTCAGCCACTAGGAGTTGGCTCCTATGTCTCCAAGGGTCAGACAGAGAAGCTTGAAGAGCCACACTGGGCCCCTGAGACTAAGCTGCCCTCCACCCCACTTTTACTAAAACAGTGCACTAACTCCCCAGAATCGTTAGAATGAATATAGAATAAAGTATGGGTTATATTCATCACAGTGTTAAAGCAAATGTTCCATCAGTGCAATGATTTATTCTTGTACAGCAAAACATTTTCTCTGTCCCCTTCCCCCTAAATCTGTTCTGAGTTTTCTCCCAATGCCCCAAAGCACAATCCCATTATGTTAGTGCTAATCCTTGTCCTAGCCCAATACTTTAGTTGAATACTGCCCCAGGTCAATATTCCTTATACTTGAAATTAATTTAACATACACACAGAGAGACTATGGATTGGTAAAAAAAACCAAATAAGGGCAGAGACTGGCTCTCTATTTTACAAATCCGAATGATTACTCCTCCATGATTTTCTTGCTCTGTTTTTGATCACACTCTGTGTGTTGCACTTCAAGCTTTCTTGCACGCTTCATAACAAGATATTGTGTCTCAAGAGGGTTTCGACTGATAGAACAGTAGCAGGAAAGATCAAAAGGGGGCTTCTCATTATTAATAGATCAAATGATTCTCCCTCTTTGGGGGGAAGGGAGTGCTCGTCATTATCCAAATACTTCCCCACCACCACCCTCTTATCCACTGGACCTGCCAAAATGTCCTTTCTTCAAAAAAGAAAAAAAAAAGGGGGGGGGAGAAGATTTTGTATACTCTGCCAAGTAAATGACACACACCCAGGGATTTAATTATTTTTATGTCACAGATCTCTCTCTCTCTCTCTCTCTCTCTCTCTCTCTCTCTCTCTCTCTCTCTCCCCCTCTCTCCCTCTCCCTCTCCCCCTCTCTCTTTCTCTCTTTCTCTATGTCTCTGTCTTTGTATCTGTCTCTGTCTCTCTCTCACACACACACACACTTGAATTCAAATGTATTTTGCTGCTGTGTTAAAGAATCTCTGGAGCCTCTGAATCTGAATAGCTGGTTTTAATTGCTTAGTTACTGGGATTGTTCTCTGTGTTCCATTTTACAGTGGAATTCCACCTGGGCTGAAACACATTACTCTGGCAATATACAATGTAAACAAGGCTTTTTGGGTTTTTTTAATGCAGCAAGGTCTGCAGAATTGAAATTGTGGGGCATTACTGTTGAGATTGCACACACACAGAGAGAGACAGAGTCAAGGTCAACTGAACTGTGCTCCAGGGCTTAGTCACTACATTTGAGAGTTCTTTCTTTGAGAGCAGGCATCTCCAAGGTATTCCTAATGGCAATTAAAAATAGAATACTAAAAAAAAAAAAAGTCTGCACAATGCAGGCCTGTAAAGACCCTGGCTGTCCTTCCTTAGGTATGGGATTCCTTCAGTTTTGCATAAACACATTGCAAGCATGCTCCTTCCTCCTGCAACGCACAACACAGGTCACATCCACACCGTGCATTTAAAACATATTAAAAGCTTACCTCAAAGAATCATGGGAATTATAGATCACCCCCAACAAAGCTACAGTTCCCAGCACTGATAACAAATTATAATTATTTGCAGGGTGCTATGTGCTTTAAGGTATAGTGAAAGCCATGGTTTTCCCAGTAGTGATGTATGGGAGTGAGAGCTGGACCATAAAGAAGGCTGATCGCCGAAGAATTGATGCTTTTGAATTATGGTGCTGGAGGAGACTCTTGACTGCAAGAAGATCAAACCTATCGATTCTTAAGGAAATCAGCCCTGAGTGCTCACTGGAAGGACAGATCCTGAAGCTGAGGCTCCAATACTTTGGCCACCTCACGAGAAGAGAAGACTCCCTGGAAAAGACCCTGATGTTGGGAAAGATGGAGGGCAGAAGTAACAGAGGACGAGATGGTTGGACAGTTTTCTCGAAGCTACCAACATGAGTTTGACCAAACTGCGGGAGGCAATGGAAGACAGTAGTGCCTGGCGTGCTCTGGTCCATGGGGTCACGAAGAGTCGGACACGACTAAACGACTAAACAACAACATGTGCTTTAAAGCTATGGTGTGGATGTGACCATAGTGTTTTCCCTTTAGTGAAATTCTATATGACAGGAACCAATAGGAGATCCTTCCAATTCACACCACACTACATATGCAAAGTATTAATTGCCCTAAGCACCCATTTTTGATGGCTTCCTGCATATGTGTCTCATGCTGTCCCAGACAAAGCAGTGGAACCAGTATTGCACTCCATTCCATGTGTCCATTAAGACCCAACCTTGCCTCCCCATCCCAGTAAGTGGTAACAATGCTGCCCCTGGGAGGCTATTGGTACCCACCCCACTGGACAAGCAGCTTCTGGTTGCTTTGAAACACCCTACAGAAAATCTGTGGCCTCTAGATGTTGTTCAACTACAACTGCCACCATCACTAACCATTGCCCATGTTGAGGCTGTTGGGAGTTGGAATTCAATAACACCAGGAGAGTTGCAGATTACCCACCTCTGCTCTATGGTATAATTTTCAGAATGCATGCACTAAGACAAGAAAACCAATGTGGTTCCCTTCATAAGTTATTGTACTACAACTCCCATCATCCGTGGCTATGTTAGGGGGGACCAGTGGGAGTTGTAGTCCATCTGAAGGACATTATAATGGCTACCCTTGATCTCTGGCAAGCAGAGAGTCCAAAGAGGATGAGCAGATTCTGTCCTCCTGTGGAAAGAGCCTAGAGAGAGTCTGCTGGCAGCTCCCCAAATCCCAAGTCTGTTTCCCTGAAATCTACCAGCCAAGGGACTTGTATGACAGGTGGTGCCAGAAATCCCCAAGACAGGAGTGGTCAGCTTTTTTGACTCAAGAGCTGCATTGCTCTTTTCCAACCTTCTGGGGACTGCATGCCAGAAATGGGCATGGCTACCCCACACTCTCACATGCATGGAACACACAGCGAGAGCTCTTCAGTGGATCAATGGATCAAATGTTTATTCTGATGACCAGAGTGAGAGGGGCAGATTAGGCCCCTGAATTGGGGGTCAGTTATCAATAAGTTCTAGAGTTGTGTGTGCTGCCACATCCCACTTGTATGATCAGTACCCCCCATGGGCTCTGGAAAAATTGGACAATATCATTAAATATATTGGTAAGAGCACACTTTAGGTAAAGGTAAAGGATCCCTGACAGTTAAGTCCAGTCGCAGATGACTCTGGGGTTGCAACGCTCATCTTGCTTTACAGGCTGAGGGAACCAGTGTTTGTCCGCAGACAGTTTTTCTGGGTCATGTGGCCAGCATGACTAAGCCACTTCTGGCAAAACTAGAGCAGCACACAGAAACGCCGTTTACCTTCCAGAGTGGTACCTATTTATCTACTTGCATTTTTGGCGTGCTTTTAACTGCTAGGTTGGCAGGAGCAGGGAGCGAGCAACGGGAGCTCACCCTGCCACGGGGATTTCAACCACCAACCTTCTGATCAGCAAGCCCAAGAAGCTCAGTGGTTTAGACCACAGCACCACCCGCATCCTTAAGAGCACACTTTAGAAGATACCTAAAAGGATGTCTTAATTATGCTGGGTTTCCCTTTCAGTTCAGCATGAGAAGTACATCCTACATTATCAGTCACTCTACTGGTACTAGAAAGAACCAGTAGAAAAACTCTGATTCTTTAGTAGCCTTAACAGTAGATAATAAGCCTGCAGTCAAACTGCAGTATAGGTACATTCACTCTGTCTGTGACTGGCACACATTTTCTACTTCACTGTGCTTTCATATTTCCCTTTTTAATTTAATCCTGTTAATGTCCACATTTTAAACTCGGTATCCTCAAACCACAATTAAATGTCAAAGAGTATATTGAAGTACTCTAATACAAGAAGCTTGATTCAACACTTCTCAAATGGAGTGCACTGTTCAGAGAAAGCATTTCGCAAGCTAACTGCTGTAGTGTGACACAGAGGTGCCGCCCCAGTTCCAAGGAACCGCCAGCACAGCAGAATGAACAGGAACACTGGGTTACATCTGGAAGAGGTTCCTCAAATGAAGGAAACTCCTCTGTGTCCAACCCATTGACGGTCACTTATCAAGCACTTAAGGTATAGTGAATGTAAACTATGCTTTCCACTCCTGCCCTCCCTCCGATTTGGCTTTGCAACAAAGCCATGCAGTAATGTTTAGTTTTGGTGGCCAGCAGAAGCAGGAATAGGCAGTAGAAGCAGCAAAAATGTTGAATGAGGGTTATGCGCTTTCAGGAAACCTCCCTACCGACACCTGTCAAATTCAAGCTGGAAAAGTTCCTTTAAGGATGCTATATGCTGATCTGTACAAGTTCCAGGAGCCTGTCACTCTTCTTTACAGACTGAGGATGCAATGTTATGATCCCTGGGAGGGATCCAGAATATTATGGGTTTTCCTCTATATAGACAGGGAAGGAAGTTAACTCTTGAATAGGGAGGTCCACTCCTCCCTTACTTTAGTGGTGTGTTGATGTTGGTAGGGAATGAAAATGTGCTGGGGCTAGGGACAGGCTAGGGATAGTCAATTTTAGTTTCCCCCAGATTCTCAGCAGTCCTGTTTAGGGAAGTTTTTAATGTTTGATCTTTTATCATGTTTTTAATGTTCTGTTGGGAGCCACCCAGAGTGGCTGGGGAAACCCAACCAGATGGGTGGGATATAAATACATTATTATTATTATTATTATTATTATTATTATTATTATTATTACACTCTGAAATTCAGTTTTCCACATTTCCACAGCAATTTGTGAATTTTCTTTCAACGTCCTCACAAGAATTAATCTATATTTTAGGGCAATTTTTCCTAATGTACACATTTCTGTCTAATATACACATTTTCCCCCAAAGCCGTTTTCCCATATAATATAATTTAATACATTTATTTAACAAAACGTATTTATCACATGATTGTAAGAAAACCTCTCATTGTTTACAAGAAATTATCAATCAAAATAGTTAAAAACAAGTAATTAAAAGCAATTACAGCAATTACAAAAACTACAAAGAGATTAAAACATATCTATGTGTCTGGATAAGCTTGCCTAAACAAAAACATTTCAAGTGGGCAGCAAAATGAGTAGTGACTGTGCCTGCCTTAAGACACAGAATGATGTGTGCTATTTTCACTAACATTAAAAACATTAAATTGATTTTTTGCCCTATTATTTGCATTTTTGCACACTTTACTTGGCTGAAGACCTGCACTGCAATATTTGGAGACCTGCAAATGTTGAAAAAACTACTATGTGTTGGTTTGTGTATTTTTTTCAGAAAGTATGAATTAGGTAAATTTGTCTTTAAATGTGAACTGAGTCAATTTTCTCCTCCTATTCCTAATTATTAGTGCAGATCTGGGGAGGCCCTGGATCTGCAAGACCCACATACATCCAGTTCACTCTATATACCTTGACAAGGGAGACAAACTGTGCTGGGGACAGGTATTTTTCCTCCATTAGGAACTAGAGGGAGGGAAAAGAAAGAAAGAAAGAAAGAAAGAAAGAAAGAAAGAAAGAAAGAAGTTTTGTGGAAGAGACTTCTGCTCTGGCTGGTTTGATCTCTGCAGCTCCTCTGTCACAGACTCTCCCACTGATATCTGCTAACCGAGGTTGCTATCCTATACACACAACCACCTGTGAGAAGGTCCCACTGAACCTTTGAACAGGATTGGACCTGTATAGTACCTATGTATAGGACTGCACTGTAAATTCTCACTCAATTAGAGCTTACTGCGATTACAGCCAGCAATCGCGTTCCACTGGTCTTCATCACATTGGTGCCTGTGTGCTGCATCATTATTTTCAGGAACTAAATAGTAAAGCAGTCTTTTCTTTTCAGGCATAATTAACTTTTGTGCTCACTTGCTGCTTTCCTGGCGAGTGTATGACTCTTGGGCACCTCACTGTGGTCCTCATTTAATGTAGTTTAACAAACCTTTGAAAATCGGCATCTGTTTGAATAAACACAGAGACCAACCAGTGCCGGGTTTATGTATAAGCTAAACAAGCTATAGCTTAGGGCCCCACTCTCTTGGTGCCCCCAAAAAAATTGAAGGGAAAAAAAACCCACTGGATGTACATTTCCGAAATATAAGATAAAAATAAAATAAAACAAAACCTACATACAGGAACAGTGGTTTGTGTTGTGTAGGCTCCTATGATGTAAGTAATGGGTCCCGCCTGCTAGCCTGCTCCCTAAAATATCACTATCACTATTAATATACTTCTTCTTAATTGTTTTTCAGTTCAACAATTACTTGGATAAAATACGTATTTTGTTATGTGCAAATGGCTTTAGAAAACTATTAGGTCCATAAATTACCATATATCATATATTCAACAACAAAAAACAGTGACAATTTGTTGTTGACAAAGGACAGCTGGACATATAAAGGGCCCCATTACCTTCAGCAGCTTAGGGCCTCATCAAACCTAAATCCAGCTCTGAGACTAACACAGTCACACACACACGCACACACAAACACAGGTTTTTCTTTTCCTCCACTTTTTGTCATTTATTGCTAAAAAGGAACACCTGCACTCTGCATATCTGCTGATTATAGAGAAAGTCTATGGTGTTGGTATCTAATTAGCTGCAAAAGGGCACTACTCATCTTTTTTGTGCACCTGAAAGCATTTTTATTTTAGAGCAATAAACCTATGCGGATGCCCTTGTCATGTTGCAATCCCATCGCTGTATTTCTTTTGCTAGACTTCGTCTTAATTATTGATGGTCTAAAACCTAGTTCCAGAATAATCTGGGAACGGGGCTCAGGATAGATCTTTGGCCTGGCAGAATAACCAAAACAGATTTTCAGGAGATCTTACTGCCCCCTGGAGAACTCACTAAACCCTGACAGAGCTTTCTAGCAACTGTCACCTGCTGCTGCCACCACTAAGTGCAATCTAGACATCTCCCCTGCACATTCTAAGGTCAGTAGCCTTCTGTACAGCGTTTACAAAGGTGCATTCTGGGTTGGGCTTGATATTGGAACTACATTTCCCATAGTGCCACTTGACCTAGAACGCTTTGGGCATGAGTCTGGGTCTTGCAAAAGCTCCCAACCGCATGGGGAATGTTTGCCAACTAGCAGTTTACCTCCCCTAAACTAAGCCTGGCTGGTTTTCAGGTATATGGGCCAGCTGCCAAAGAAGGAATAACTCTCGGATGGGGAAAAGCCAATTTTGGTCCCCACTAAAATCTATCTGTAATAAGGATACAAAACGATAAGCGAAGTCATAAAACACTGGCATAATTCCAAAACTGCAGCAGCGCATAGCCGTAGTTCAGAATATACCAGCCAGCAATTTTGTGAGGCTTTCATGGACAAGAAGTGAAGAGTCTCTTTGAACTGCTGTCTCTTTCAATGCAAGTAGCACTATAGTAAGCTTGTTTGCTTCCAAAAAGAAAGCGGGGAACGTACTTCAATAAACTAAGCATGCCTCAACATGTGTGTGGACTGTGTGTGAGAAAGAGTGTGCATGTGTGCTTCTGCATGGATGCAAATAACAACAACAACAACAAAAACAAATTATTTGTACCCCACTCATCTAGCTTATGTAAGAACACTTATGTAAGAACACTTTCCCTCTGAAAAAATCAAAATGCACATACATGGGGTGGGGGCACCAATTGGAAGGAGGTCTTCTGTTAAGGGATTCTTTCTTGACCTAAATATTTTTTAATAGAAATTTGCAGATGATGATGATGATGATGATTATTATTATTATTATTATTATTATTTATACCCCGCCCACCTGGCTGGGTTTCCCCAGCCACTCTGGGCAGCTTTGAACAAAATATTAAAAATACATTAAAACATCAGTCATTAAAAACTTCCCTAAACAGGGCTGCCTTCAGATGTCTTCTAAACATCAGATAGTTGTTTATCTCCTTGACATCTGCTGGGAGGGCATTCCACAGAGCTGGCGCCACTACTGAGAAGGCCCTCTGCCTGGTTCCCTCTAACCTCACCTCACTTCTCACAGTGAGGGAACCGCCAGAAGGCCCTTGGCACTGGACCTCAGTGTCTGGGTTGAACGATGGGGGTGGAGACGCTCCTTCAGGTATACATGCCGGGAACGTTTAGGGCTTTAAAGGTCAGCACCAACACTTTGATTTGTGCTTGGAAACGTACTTGGAAACACACACACAAGTGTACGTGTGCCCCTGGGTTTTGCTCTCTGACTGTGTCTCCCTGTCCTTTTCATTCTGTATCTGACCTGGATTAGGTTGTATTCAAGTACCCTGCCGTAGACTCAGGGGTTTGTGTGGGCAATAGTCTCCAAACCTTCTAGATGCAAGACCTGACAGCCCTTGTTTTGCGAATAAAATTAAATTGTTATGATTGGAAACTAATTTTCCTGTAGATTAGGTTGGCTGCTGGAGGTGTCACTCCTTTAGCATGCAGGATCACTGCTTTTTGTATCACTTGAGATGTATTCCTTGTATTGCCGACATGGTGAACTTTGGTTTCTGCTCTGCTTATGGCTCTAATCTGGAAATCAAACCTTGGACATTTCTGCACAGCAGTTGACAGAGAGTTGAATGCTGCTCATGCATGCAAATTTTGTTCCGCATCCAAACAATGATGTCCTCATCAAAATGCTGCCTCATATTATTTCCCCATTTTATCTGGATTTACCATTTCCACAGAAAATCCAATAAATAAAAGAAGCAGCAGCAAACAAACAAACAACAAACAAACAAACACCTAAGGAAACTAAGCTTGCCATATGGCCTGTATTTTCTGGACATATCTGGGAAACAACTTTGCCAAATATCGGTGGGAGAATATGAGATGGAATTTTGATAAGGATGACACCCTATTATACTGAAGATCCTGTGAAAATGATTTTATTTAGTTTTTATTTTTGTTTATTTTTGTTTTAAAAAGGTGATGACAGGATTAACAAATCTGCTTTAAACAAGCAGACTTTAAACACTGTGCATTCCCCATTTTTCTTTTTTCCTGGTGGTAAACTAATTTCTTTTATTAAAAAGTTTAGCTGGTACTGTGGAACTGACCTGTCTTCATAATTGCACTATCAACCTTCAGGAGACTGTAGCCCTGTCTTTGCCAACCTGGTTCCTTCCGGATGTTAATAATAATAATAATAATAATAATAATAATAATAAAAATGTATTTATAACCCGCCCTCCCCGGCCAGAGTTGGGCTTAGGGTGGCTAACACCAGTAAAATTACAATAAAAACATAATAGAAGAAAAGGGAAAAAAAACAATTTAAAATATAGGTTAAAATACAATTTAAACAACTCTCATCAGCCCCAACCAACATGGCTATGCTTGCTTGAGCTAATGGGAGTTGTAGTCCAATAGTTGTAGTTCAAGCTATTGGAAGGGCACCAGGTTAGCAAAAGCTGCTATAGCCACTGCTTAAACTATTGTTCTTTTGTTCTTGCGGTGATGACAGAGTGCCTGTGGCGAAATCATACTTGAGATGTATATAGCAAAATAAAAATGAGAGGCAGGCATGAATGAATTCCCTTTTCAAATACAATCTCCAAAGAAAACGTGTTGTTTGACTACCACCCCATTTGTCATTTCACAGAAAAACTAGAATGTGCATGGTGGTAGAATTTACCCAGTTTTCTATTGCCTTGAATTCCCTTTTTTAAATTATTAAAACCTGCTGAGGGTTTTAATACTGTTATTTTTTTCTGGTTGCAGCACAACAATTTCCCACCTCCAATCATTGATTCACATCTCACTAAGTGTGGTGTTCCCGATATAAGGTAGCAGATTATACTTCTTACATGATTTTAAAGAGTTCTGTTTCTATTGTATGCTTTGAACACCTGCTATAATACAATTCTAGCTTTTTATTCTTCACCTCGCAGAACCAAAAATAAATAAATGAATAAAAATCACATACCACCTTCTGGAGGAAGTGACAGAGCAGAGGAGAAAATGCTGGAATATTTGCTCAGTGTTGCTTTTGTCCTTTGTGTTATCCTTAAAGCAATCTATTCAGTGTTGTCTCCTTCAACATCGTTCTGCATAATTATCCTTTCCTTGACTTTCTACCCACTTTGTAAAGCATTCTGAAAGAAAGTGAGACAAAACAAACCTCTTTACTTTAGAAGAATAAAAGCAGGAGCTTATTAAAGGTGCAACGTAATCTTTAATAAGATGTAAGTTCCTTCTTTGCTACAGAGTGAACAATTTAAATTAGGGTCAGTGGCAACTAAAGAGAACAGTAGGTAGCAAAACTTTAATTGTTTTGCTCTTTAACAATGCAGTCCTATTATTATTATTATTATTATTATTATTATTATTATTATTATTATAGCTTTTTTCAGTCGGAACTGACCAGAACTCAGTTCCAGCACCTCTTTGATGGGCACCATTGCCATTCTGAGAGAACGAGGGAGGTGTTCATGGAGATTCGCAGCACCTCTTTTTCTAGAAAAATAGAACTGATTATTAATCTTATTAATTTATTTATAGCCTGCTTTGTTGCCTGGCAGGACTCAAGGCAGCTTACAGATGAAAATAATAACCTATAAAAACATAGAAAAACCATACATCAAAATACGATTAACATTGATAGAACTAGATACATATATAAAACGTATTTTAAACATACCCCCAATTTCAATAAAATCAGCATGGCACTAGCCCTTTAATTAAAGCAGTCAATTCCCAAAATCCTATTCAAAAAATAAAGTCTTCACCTGCCAGTGGAAGGACAGCAAGGAGGGACCTAGTCTAGCTTCACTAGGGAAGGAGTTCAAAAGTCTGGGAGCAACCGAAAAAAAGGCCCTCTTCTGCATCCCCACCAAGCATGCCTGTGAGGTTGGTGGGACCAAGAGACGGGCTTCCCCTGAAGATCTCAAAATCTAGGCAATGTCTTATGTGGGAACACGGTCTTTCAGATAGTTTGGACCTAAGCCATACAGGGCTTTATAGGTGATAACAAGCATTTGGAATTGTGTCTGGAAACAGATCGGTAGCTGTTCTAACATGAGAGTTATATGCACCCTATAACCAGCCCCGGTCTACAATGTCGTTGCAGCTCTTTGAGCCAGTTAAAGTTCCTGAGCATTTTTCAAAGGCAGCCACCCCAGAAAGAGTGTGTTGCAGTAATCCAAATGGGCTGTAACTAAGACATGTGTCACTGTGGTAAGATTAGACACCTCAAGGAATGGATGCAGCTGGTGCACTGGCTTTAACCACGCAAAGGCACTCCTGGCTTCCACAGAGAGCTGGGCATCCATTCTCAGGACTGAGTCTAGGTCGAACTGCAAACTTCAGTCTTCAGGGGGAGTGTTAGAGCCCTTTAAGCTGAATTCCAATTCTTTGTTTTGCCTTCCGACTGACCGAGAGCACCTCTATCTTTTCTGGATTAAGTTTCAATTTGTTCAGCCTCATCCACTCCATTAGTGGTGACAGACACAACAACTGAGACAGCTTCCTTGGATTGAGAATTTGTTAGCAAAAAATCCTATGCATTTTTATTCAGAAGCCCCACTCTGTTCAGGTAAGTACAGCCACCATCTTAATTCCCCACAATGTCCCTAAGCAACACTATGTCATGGACTTAGTATGTTGAAGATGCTCTGAAGTCTAAGAGTTGGCCCGGCTTCCTTTCCTTTCCATACTGATCTTAATTTTTCAGAACCACCACCATTTGCCATGGAAGAGTCCCTGTTCCAGTTTGCATTATGAATCAGTCCGTTACACAAACGGATTCCTTTGAAGGTTTTTGCTAGAAATATGATATATTTGGCATTATAGATGGGCCTCTTTACAAAACACGATAAAGTTATGCAGCTGCTTATCATGAAACAATATGACAGGTAAAAATTACCAGGCTACTTCAGATCAGGCATTAAGCATTCACTTTATTTATTCTCCCATGAAACATTAGTGGCATGGGGGGAAATTGATGAATAAGCCCTTCTTTTATTTTAATAGAGATGGATTGATAGTTGTTGTTGCTTTACCAGAGGGTCTCTTGAATTCTGACTGTAGTTGTTGAAAGGAAATAACTCTGATAAAGCACACTGACTTGCTCTTTAGCTGGACTTAGACTGGCCAACCCTTCAAATAGAGGATTTCTTCAAATAAAAGATTGTCAGATAGAAAACGTCCCTCTGTAAGGTAGGATGTATGAACACTTTCCCTATCTCCGTGGATTGAAACATTCATGTGACAAGTTCTGCATGTACAAAGTCATTTACTTCTGCCTTCCTTACACTCCACCTCCTAAATAGCTGCTCCTCAAGATCAGGAGACTATCCAGAACGGGGCTGGATCTACACTGAACTGTAAAAACGCCAAAAAAAACCCCATGCAATATAGCTCTCAATGCAATTCTCCATAGATGACAGGTTGCTGCTCTACAGCGCCCTCTGGTGTCACATTTCTATAATACATTTTAATGTTATAAATGACCAGTGTAGATTCCATGCAGTGGAAAGGGCAAGGCTGTAGTTGAAAAGGAAAGGAAAATTGACAGTGCCTCTCCACTTTCACTGTGAGCAGAAACACTTTCCTCTCACTTAACAAAAGCATTTGGACCACTGTTTATACTGTAAGAAATTGGAGCACTAATGGTCCAGTCAAGAACATGTTGTCTGCTGGAGGGCACAATGGACTATAAAGAAGTTCCATTACCTTTGCTAGACCTTTTTTTCCAGCTACAATTGCAGATTGTAGGCACTGCTAGAAGTGGGCAAGAGCTTTATTTAAAATTGCAGGGTTCATCCAGAATTAATGGGATATATTCAAGCATTTGCTTAACTCTCATATTGAAATCAATATGGCTGAATCATGGGATTGTATCCAGCCAAGTGCTGCTCAGCACACACCCATTGAAATTATATGTACCTAAACTGGCCATATCCATTAATTTCAATAGGTCTTGACTAACTCTGGTTATTATCCATGTGGATCTGAGTGTGAACTGGCTGAAGTGAAGGACTTGTAAAGATCTCAGCGGCAAAGAGTTAATCAAGTGCAAAACTATAACACTGCAAAAAGTTTGCTTGGATTCAGCAGTGGCTTGCCTGTGGAACGGGAAGAGGCAGTGATATCATTCCAGCAGTGGTGCTGCACTCGTCCGGACAGTGGTTGGGTGGGTTGAGGTAGGGCTGCCCCAGTATTTTGAGGGGCTGTTTAAGATACTCATCTGAGGCCGTCTTAAAGCATACAATTTCACTTATTTCTGTTTATGAAGCCATAATGGAAGTACGAATAAATGTATCGTAACACATTCACTGTGGTCAATTCTTACAACAGCTGGAGTGAAGAATATGACTTAATACATTATATCAACACTACGTAGTTAATACAAATCAGAAACAAGCCATGACCTCGAAATGTGATGTTCTAACAGAAACAGAAAAGGCATAAAAAAATCCCTAAAAAGCATGTTGTATGATAACCTTCTAGGAGAAACCTATGGTGAATTGGTGATAGCCAGATCACCGATGAATGATGGTGCAGTGGTTCTTTAAGAGTAAATTATGTGGTACCCTATTTAATGAAAGGAACCTTTCAACCTCTCCCAATTTTATGTTCAATCAAAATCAGTGCCAATCCTACCAAGCATTCTTGTGAAATGGATGAGAGCAGATAACATTTTTCATCACTTTCAACTTTGAAAATCACCTCTCATCAGACACAAAAGCTACAGGCAGAGTGAAGCACAACACACAAATTGTGGTTAATATCTTGAATATTATATTTATGAATGAATAGAAGGGCAGCCAATGCTGTGTATTGTTATTGAGTTTGAGTATGAAACCTAAAAACAAATCAACCAACGACCAACTGTAGATTTCAGTCAGAAAGTCAGTTAAATCAATATCCCCTTCAAAGTGCAAAGATTCATCTTTGCAGCCCTTTTCAAGATGATCACCTCCCATGTTAGCCAAAGACTTAACATCAGATATGAATCCATGCTCATTCCTAAACTGTACCATTTCGTTAAATCTGACATCTTAGGCGAGCAATTGTTCCATCTGCCATAACATTAAAGAATTATATGTGAAAATTGTATTTTGGATCGAGAATGGGGCCATCGGATGTTTCATCTAGGGAAAGCCAATGTTTCTTTATCACACACTGCTTTGGGAATGTTCTCGCTACTGATATCCACTACTAGACTGGATGGACCTGGCTTAATGGGGAAAGCTCCAAGTCTGCTGTTTTGTAGGGATGCACTTGTTTGCCTGAAATGCATAAGGCAGATAAGGCAGACTGAGACAGACTGACTATAAAGGTAAACAGGATTTCTTTACTAGATTTTGGTGTCCTTTAAAATGTGGGGCCTTGGGTGATTGCCCAGTTTGCTCCCCTACCAGAAGCCATCACTGGTGGTAGTGATGAGATCAGGAGAGTTCCAGGTTGTTTGTCGCCTTGCAGGTGAACCTGCATCTTCAGGGCTGTTGCCCTGGGATTACCTGACCTTGCTGCTGCTACCATGCCGCACCTCACCCCAACAAGAATAGCACCACAGAGAAATTCCACTGTCTCTGTTCCCTTTCCTCCTGAGCCACTTCTGATCAGAAAGTTTCTTGGGTGTGTAATGATATCACGATAGTGCAATATGATACCTTCCTTCTTTAAAGGATTGTAATATTGCACCAGGAGTTTAAACGATCATAGTATTCATATATATGGAAAAGTTTTAGTCTGTTCTCCCCCCCCCCCTAATGCTGATATGGATTTCTTTTTTCTTATTGAAACACTTAAAGGCAGTTTCTCTGGTTTCCAAGTACTTAACTTATGATCTAGAAGTGTCAATCCTCATTTCTAAGAAAGTGTGCAAATTGCAAGTCTGGTAATTTAGAGCAATTATACGCTTTCTTAATTACTAATTTGAGTAAATCAAGATACAGTAATTTCTGCACTGTGGGTGAGAATACACTAAACTTCAACCCAGCTGTTTCTGCTACTTTATATAACATGAATATTAATGCATTTTGATAACCAGAATAATTCATTGCTTGTCACAGATTGACATTCAATTAATAAAGAGGAATCATATTTTTTTCTGTCTCAGAATAGAACACCTAACAAAAAATTAATAGGAATGACTAGTAATAAGTCCTATATATTTAGAGGATGGATCAAACATGAAAATATTTGCCAGGATGCTTGCCATGCTCATTCTTAATTTGTTAATGTGTCAAATACCTGGAAGTATTTTGATAAACCTTCTCTCAAGATCCCCATTAGAGCTGGAAGAGGGAGATATTTTGGATGGAGAGAGTAAAAAGAATGGCAAGGAGAAAGGGAAGGGAAAGTAGTCAAATTTTCATTTCACAACCAGATACAACAAGTCAAAAAGTAACCTTCAACCATCTAATAAATTGTATTTTTCTCAAAATTCACATGGGATTCACTATCATTGACTCTTGCCCTCATTTCAACTTGAACCTCCTCATTGTCAAAGTTACTTAAGCATCATGCTACCTTCAAGGAAAGGGTAACAACATTCCCATCACAAATGGAAAATAAGTGAAATCATGATAGTTACCCTATTCAGTCTTTGGTTGAGGCTGCGCTGCTTGCATCCTGTTTTGATGGGGTTGAAGAGAACTCTATCTAGATTAAAACACCACCTGTTCCCACATAAATTGATCATAGGTGACATCTACTGCGGGCCATACATGTGTGGAATTGACTTCCATTCACAAAATGGAACCTTATCTTCCTTTCCCCCCACCCAAGGCCCCAAATTTTGCATACACATGCACACAGATATTGTAATTTCCTTGAATACAGCA
The DNA here is from genome assembly GCF_964270895.1 of Podarcis filfolensis. Taxonomy (NCBI): domain Eukaryota; kingdom Metazoa; phylum Chordata; class Lepidosauria; order Squamata; family Lacertidae; genus Podarcis; species Podarcis filfolensis. The sequence continues at coordinate 35,849,330 of NC_139607.1, read as the reverse complement.
TAGCTCAATACCTACTATTCTTCATCCAATTCTTTTCAAAGTACCCCGTATTTCATTTTATGCATCTTCATTGTACACTAACTTGAGATGCTCGCACAACAGGGGGGATAGAAGTTTAAATAAAAGACCTAGGACCTGAAGAGCACCACATGGAGCCTCAGAAATGGAACATCTTAGCCCCCCTTCCAAATGCTTCACCATTGCAAAATGCACAGCTGACAGGGAGGGGCAATACTGCGCATTTGGCCTCCTGGCAGCACCATCCTGGCAACGTGGTGGTGAGGTCACAGGTGGGAGCACTGGTTTGGCTCCATTGGTGCTCCTGAGCTGTTCTGACCTCATTGCCACTCCACCTCATTTCTTTACTTCCGAGTTTGTGATGCAGCCTCTGGGTGGCCTCATCACCAGACCTTCTTGTAAATGCCAGAGACAAATGAGTCTCATGACAGAACTGGAAGGTTCTTCTGTGGCACTGCTAACCTGAAGCTATTCTCTTAGTGGTCTAACAAAGTAATGACATGTTTTTTTCTTCTACAGATCCAGCTTCCAGGGGTGGGCAGGTTAATATTAAAAGTGCTCTCTCTCACTGATCTATTCATATGGTGCTATAATGAAAAACCATTAAGGACTGGGGAGGATTTGGATTACTTGAAAGAAAAGCACTACAGGGCTGCAATTGCACAATATTAATTATTATCATTATATGCTCAGCTAGATAATGTAGGTTTGGAAGAGCACGTAAAATGCTCTTTGCTCCTCTTCGCTTCTGAGGCTTCAGATTCTTGTATTTTCATGGAGGTGTCTTTGTTGTTGTTGTTGTTGTTGCTGGCCACATCTTATCCATCAAGACTAAGGTTGGATGAGGACTCTGTTTTAAACAGATTTATACATAGAATTTGCCAGTTCTGGCCTAACTGAACTTTTTTAACATTGGACTGCCTCTTATAATAATTTATTATTTATACTCCGCTCATCTGACTGGGTTGCCCCAGCCACTCTGGGCAGCTTCCCCCATATATAAAAATATAGTAAAATATTAAACCTGAAAAAGCTTCCCTAAATTATTATTATTATTAGTAGTAGTGTTAGTAGCAGTAATATTATTTATTACTCTTGTACTGAGTACCCAGTTATGTCCAAGATACTTTTGCATTAACGTTTCTTTAATCAAAAAGTGCTTGCTAGTTAAATTCAAACTTAAAAAGTTAAATTAAACATATATTATGTTTATATTATTTTGAACATTTGCTTACATCTAACCTCCCTGCAAACAAATAATAATCAACACTCAATAAATAGCTTGTGTCATCTAACCTCCCTTCAAACTGTGTGCAAACAAATTGGAATGGATGTTCAATAAGCATGTTGTCCGGATGCGACCTTGGTTCTGCAAGTTGCAACATTGCTCTGTTATTCAGGAACTCCTCTCCATTTTCCCATAGTAACATTGCCAAAGTCACATAGTAAAGCTGTTCAGTGACTTGAGAGTGCCAAACATTTCCAGTGCACTAGTTCAACATTTATAAGCACACTGGGGGTACTTAGGTTTGTCTGATAATTCAGAATCTCTATTGTCAGCCAACAGAATAGAGACTCACACTTCGTATTGTTGATAGATTTCCCCAATAAAATCTGAGCACACTTAATTTTCCCCCAGAGGAAAGAGAGCCACTTTACAAGCTCCACATCAGAAAGTTGCACAATGCTCTTCTTCCTTTCCTCTTTTTTATCCTCATTTTGTTGCATCCCCTTGGTAGCAACAAACAAGTGACACAAAGAGAAAATACAAGCACATCAGTTCCCTCGCAGTCTCCTGATTCTATCATCCCCATTCCCACTATCTTTTAGCACAGATTTAAAAACACATTTGTGGCTTCCCTCTCCCAAACACCTTTGTCCTTTCAAGGACTGATGGACGAAAAGAAATCTGAGAAACTATCTCTTAAGTTCTAACATGGTTGTGTACCTTTCAGATATGCTCACCAGGGGCAGATACATAGCACCGATTCCCAGTACTCAAGGGAACACAGTACGGGCATCTTCACCCCTCTCCGATGTTAAAAATATGACACTTAATGTAACAACTTCATTTTTTAAAAAAGCATTGCCAATTCCCCAGTTCTGGTTTGGGAGTATAGCACCTAACCCAAAGCAAGGGAAATATCCCCAGAAAAGCTGGATTTGATCCTTGGTGGAATAGCCCACCTATAAAAAGGAAAGCCAGCTACATGGAACATGTGAACTCCCTGCTGGTTGAATGACGACTGCTGTCCATTGCACAGACAGGCTGTCTGCCTACCCTGGAGACCATGTGTCTGGATATCCCAGTGACTGTATATGGTGGTATTGATAGGGAACTCATCTGATCCAATCAATGACAGTGATATGGATTGCTCCAGATCTACACAAAGGAGCTTTGTATTTTTCAAATATTATAGCTTCATTTCTGGAGCAGTTGGATGACTCTTGAAGAAGAGGTGCATCTAAAAAGTAGATGTGTAATGAAAGTGATCCCAAAAACCATTGCCAGAATTCTCCTCTATAACTTGTGAAAATAGACATTCTCCAATGCTTCTCCAACTCCTATGCTTGTGAGATTTTGGCATTTGATATTTGTCACTTGGCTACAATCAAAAGATTCTCCCCTGCCCATCGCTCTTTCATTCTGATGTCAAACAAAATCTGGATTGTAGAATTTAAAGTAGAATTTGGCCAGTGTTTACTAAATTTGAAACCTTCTTCCTGGATAGTGCCTTCTCACATTCTTAGAGCTATATGGATCATTTACTGGGAGAGCCTCGGGTAAAGGCAGAAAACAGAGCACAATCCAATATGTTAAATTCTCTTGAGCACGTTGAGTCTTATTTAATCCCAACTGATAGCTCAATTGGCAGAGCATAAGACTCTTAATCTCAGAATCATGGGTTTGAGCACCACATTGGCTAAAAATATTCTTACATTGCAGGAGATTGGACTAGATGATCCTTGTAGTCCCTTCCTGCTCTAAAATTCTATGATTCCTGGTTAAGTATGTTTAAGATTGCAGATGTGACCAAAGATAACTGTGTGGCTATGTGCCATGGACACCACTGTCTTCATCACACTACCTTCAACTCTCTCAGAAACAATAGTTGACTAGTCCAACTGGTCTCTAAGCACTAGATCTTCTTATCTCTAGGAAACTCGAGAGAGGAAGAAATGCTATGATTGTATCTTTCTTTACCACATGAAGGCACATTTATAGTAAGGAGTAAACATAGCAGAATTGCTTCCCTTCCCCTTTTCATAAAGCTCATGGATATCTCACCACGTGTTCTGTGATTCCTCTGTAGGAAATGAGAATGCAAGCTCAGCCTCCATCACAGAATTTCTTATATGAGAATAATTTCAGGAGCCAAACTTGCATACAGGGAAGCTTTAGTGAAATTGGGTATAACTTCACATTGGGAATCATAGCAATAAGATAAATGGCTGCCATGGACCTAACACATATGAATAATTCTTACAGATGTGAGTAATATCACAGGAATCAATGGGCCGTCTTATGAGTTGCAGAGAAAGAGCACTGTGTTTTGAAACCATTATAGGGGGAGCAAAAAGAACGAACATCTGTCAGTCTTGCAAACACATTTAACATCAGAGTGATTATACAGTGCTGAGCACCTTCCGTGGGTGTTAATATGCAAAATCACTGGCATTGTGGAGCTTATGATATATACCTTGCACATATGCCTTTCAGAGTGGGGTAATAAAATGTAATGTATTTGCCCTTTCATGCTTCATCACTGTTTGAACTGTTGTGATCCTTCCAAGTTTAAATATTTCCTGTCTTCTCAGAGAACAAATTCAAGGGCATCAGATTATTTGGCAGCCATTCATTTTGAAACAAAGGCGGCTGCTTGGTATCAGGAAGATGGAAGATGCAACACACACACACACACACACACACACACACACACAGAGAGAGAGAGAGAGAGAGAGAGAGAGAGAGAGAGAGAGAGAGCCTTCTTGACATTTATTGGAACATGTCAAAGCCCCTCACTGATACTCTCCTGAAAGGAATACAGCACTTTTGCACTCAGTGACTCTCCCTTTAATTGAAATCAATTTGATAAAAATGCACCTCTGTTTCCTCTCACACAGTGCTTCCGCCCGATGCACACGCACACAAAAATCTAATTCTGAAAGTGAAGCAAGGCCTACTGTCAATATTATAGGCACCTCAAATCAATGCTGCTGTTTTTCTTCCATTCCAGGTGCATATGCACATGCCACAAAATATTTCCTATATACAACAAAATTAGACACAGGACTTTTTAATATATGGTCAATGAAATCTTAGATCTGGGGCTGATGGAAATTGTAGTCTACACTATCTAGAGCTGGCATAGGCAAACTCGGCCTTCCAGATGTTTTGGGACTACAACTCCTATCATCCCTTGCTAACAGGACCAGTGGTCAGGGATTATGGGAGTTGTAGTCCCAAAACATCTGGAGGGCCGAGTTTGCCTATGCCTGTCTTAGATCTTCATTACAGAGTAGCTGATCAGGGTTACCATTTTGGCTCAGGGCTTGAATTGATGTGATGTTTGTCATGTTGTTTGGCTGATGCAATGCATGCAGAGCTGATTGTGGTTATATAAATAGCCAGCATGGGGGGGGGGCAAGCCAGTTTGGGACCATAGCATGGGGTTGTGGGACCACTTCTGCTGTGGTCCTCAGTAACATTCGTTTGCTTATGTGGAGCATGAGTCTGCCTGGGACCCTTCTTCCTTCTCTTTTTCTCTCTTCATCTTGGAACTCTCATAAAGATGATAGCTAGGCACAGACTCAATCAATTAATGTGTTTATTAGGACTAACCAAAATGTCACAATATGTTCCTTATCTGACATTTTGGTGCGTCCTAATAAAGGTATCCACCTTCTGTGGCTTTTGGAACTCTCAGGGCTGCTTCAACTGGGCATGCTCATTTCAAGAAATTGAAGCTGGTGGTGTGTCAATCATTGGCCCTTAGGGGGACATAATTTTGTGGATTGTAGGGACAACTTTTGCTCCAGTGCTTATTTCTGGGTAAAATTTCCTGAGTGAAGTCTCTGCCACTGTAGTAAGCATCTACCACACATGCCAAGTTCAGGCTAGCATATAAATAGTTGTTCACAAGAAAATGTCTATGAACGGCAGTTCAGCAATCCCTTACAGGGGTCAGTAAGTAACTGGAGAAGAATATTTTAGACCTAGGGAGGGGAAACAGCATTAACTAGTGATATGTCACCTATTTCTATTGTGCCATGGTCAAGCGTGAAGAGTTGCAGGGAATGACTTCAATGTAGCTGTTCTGAGAAGGTGGATGGTTCTAAAGGAACTCTATACTCAGACTTCCATGTACTTCTTAGTGCCTATTAATATAAATTGTTTCTGTGATCTGCTATGGGGGTATCTGTCCCATCACCCACAGGCAGCTGAGACAACCCACCTGTCAGTCAAATTATATCATTATGAAGTCAGGTGAATGACCGATGGATTGCGCCACCCACCTGAAAAATTTCTTTGCACAGTACTTCACATGTGTCTGACAGCTAGTTGACAGACAATTAGGAACCCCACTACAAGGGGGTTTCAGGTGTGTTGATCTGACACAGTTGTAAATAAATAAATAAAATTAAAAAATTGTCCAGTAGCACTGACAAGGGGGCTTGTCAGCCCTATGCTCAGAGCATAGGGCAGGCAAACTGGCTTTCTGCAAGGATCAACCATACAATCAAGTTGCTCACACAGCTGACCCCATAGGGTTGAATTCCATGCCCATCAGCTAATGGGTGTTGACTTCAATCCTGTTTTATTCCCCTTGGGAATGCCTTTTTTTAAAGTCATCTTTCCTGTGTGACCAGTACTGATGCCTGACTACTTAAAACATTATATGGATGGAGCTGTCATGTTCAAATGTGTATATAACAACAAAATCGTATCCCATTGAAAAGTAATTCAGGGTGGGTAGATGACATTGGCATGTTCAACCAGATGTGTATATGCATGGTATTGCTTTCAGCCAGATGTGCATGGTGTTACTTTCAGTGGTTAGGACTCAACCCCACTGCACCAGCATGAAAGCAGGGAAGGACTGATACTTGCAGAAGCAACCCCTTGTGCTTCATGGAGGGCCTCTCTGGACGGCCTGCAATCTTAAAATTGCTCGTGCTTGAATGCAAGGCTGCTTCTATTTATTTATTTTAACAAACCATGTTTGAGGTTTGTGTTTGAAGGGGTGAAAGCAGATGTTGCCTGGAATATGGGGTGGTGGTGGGGGATAATTTTGTTCACTGACAGATGGAAGAGGAAGAGAAGAACAGGTGCAGGACAGAGGGAATTACCTGTGTGGGGACTGGTTTGAGAGATTTCTAGTTTACTCTGCCTTTGTTTTCATTGTTGCTCAAATAAATATTCTTGTTTGCTGTTAACTCCGGGCAATTTTCAGTGAAACCCATGAGCACTTATACTCAATTATTATTTGTTGCTGGCATCCATTTCCATAACACTTTATATTTTTAAGGAAAAAATCTCGACTCAGTTTACAACCTACATTAAAACATCAAATAAAACAAGCCAGAATACTGGAGAATGTCAGGTATACATTCAAAGCAACATAATTAACAGGAAACTGAAATATTACCTTAAAGATTTGAAAATAAAGCAAAAGCAGTCAACTTAAGAATGCACATTTAACGCAGCAAAGTTAACAACAAAATTTATCTTAAACATTTTTTAAAAAATGAAACATTACTAAAGCAAGTCAGATATAAAATGTTCATAGCCAATGCCTACATGCACAGAGTGTAATTAGCAAAGTAAAAATGTGACATTTTGGATCCTGCCCAGTAGAATATACATCCCCCATCCATGCAACTAGTCAACAACATAGTGAAGGTGAGTTGGTTGGCATCCATCTATCTCAGGAGACAATGGAGAAGTACACCTTTTTTCCTCTCCATTTGGCCCCATCTGTCAGGTAGCCAAGGCCTTTAATCACTCAGCTATGCAACCCACCTAGAGCTCTCACAATGTCCTGCATCCTCCCATGTGATCTGGAGAGAGCTGGTTAGGAAGGCCTTGTCCCCTCCTCCTGCTGCCCAGAGCCACCACTCTGCTACACAAATAAGGTGGCTTTTTGCAATCTAGCTTCACTTCTCCACATTCCACAGCATATTGCAATTCATATTACTTTCTTAAAAGTCCGAATGGAAATTTATCAACATTTAATAGTGTGAATCTCACACATCAGTATGCAATTTTGCCTAATATACATCTTTTTCACAAAGCAATTTCCCCTAATATAATGCTTTTTTGTATTATATCACTACTTACCACTACTATTAAAATTTGCATACCACCCTTTTTATGCACACTTTATCCTAGTATATACATTTCTGTACACAATACCTAGCCGGATAACTGCACTGAAAAAGAAAAAGAAAAATGTGGATTTTGAAGAATGGCTGTGTTTTGGTTTACATACTGTTTTGGAAAGCGCATATGCAGCACATTCACCCTTAAATGTTTACTGGACTGAATTTATCTTCCATCTTTAATGGTGAAAAGGGTTTAGCTCATTTGCTTTGACAACAGAGATGTCTTTTATTTTCTCCCAATTCCTTTCCCGCTTGCAAACCATTTTGCACCCTTCTCCAGAGGGTTGTACAAAGTTATCCAAAGGGAGGCCTATTACAAAAATATCCAAGGGAAGCATGCGAGAATGTTCACAAAGCGCACCATCCATGTTGGCTTTGCACTAGTTTCAGCTGACAGCATGAAATGGTATTGAAAAACTGAACGGCTTTGTGGATGCTTCTTTGATACATGAGCAGCTGTGTCGGAGTGAAAATACTCAGGAAGATACCTGACGAGGTCTAGTGTCTGACAGCCAATAAACAAGATATATAGACATCTTTGCCTTCTTTTTTGCCATCAACTTATCCCAAATAGAGTTCAAACACAGTTCAGAATCTGGGTCAGAATGACCTAGTTCTTTTACTAGATAGCTGGGACATCTTTCTGAATGTCCTAAAATTCTCAGAAGGAACTTTTACCAATGTAAGTAACAATTTGAAAATGATTACTGTGAAACCAAGGATAGCAGTATGTAGTATGCAACTTTCTAAAAAGTGGCCGACAGTGTTTTTGGATGCCTGAACAGAGCAGGGAAACTTTGCAAAATGACTTTCCTTTGGCTAGTAGAGAGAGAACAAAATATGCATCCTAAAAATAGCCAATTAGACAGTCACAAATAGCCAGTTAGACAATCACAAATAGCCAATTAAACAAGTCAATTAGACAAGCACATGGTAATTTATGGAAACATCTGGGGAATGTTGATGGCTTTGCAATTTAAAGGGAGGGTTCTTTATTAAGTACAGTTGAAGTGTGTTGTGGCCCATCAAACAAAGCTTTACATGCAATGGATTGCTTCTGTGGTTGCAAATCACAAAATTAAAACTAAAAGTTCCCATACAGTTCCATAGTAGCTTGGAGCAATATACTAGATTGTGTGCTACCTGGTATTATTATCAAACTTTCACAGGCATTTGCCCCTTCCCACCTATGAAGGCTCCAGCACAAGCAACAAAGCTGGCCTACAGTTGACTCGCACACTGGGTCAACATTTTCATTGAACTATGTTACTAAGAACCCTGAGGCATATATGACTTGTTCAAGTGCTTTAACTCTTTCTACACTGTCAACCACAACCCCAAGATCTCTTTCCTGGTCACCCATTGCCAGGTCAGACCCCACAAGTGTACGAGTGAAGTTTTTTTTGCCCCAGTGTACATTACTTCATACCTGCTTACTCTGAATCACATTTACCATTTTAATGCCCATTCACTTAGTTTGAAGAGATTGAGTCTCAATAGATTTCAGTCCCAAGAAACGTCACAACTGACCCCTGTGACAATGATAGCTGCTGCAAACATTGTGAATTAAATAGTGATTTCTCTGATGTTTTAAAGGGTATAGTTGCTTCTAAATTATTAGTAATTAGCAATCTGCATGTTCACTATACCCTTACTGGCCCTAGGATTCACCTTACAAAAGAGCGCTGCACTGTTATCGTTTTGTTTCTTGTTAATAAGCTGACATTTAATGGCAAACAAACAAACCTCTCTTTATTACATCTATAATTCCAGCCCTGGTTGTCTTCTCATGTTAATATATTGCTTTGTAACTATAAATAAAAAATTCTTCCCAAATCATGCTTATATTATCAGGAAATTAATATAACAGAAAAAGCCATGATGCTCTTAGCCTTAAAACAATAATATAATACTCTACAAAGACAACTACCAGAAAGTAAGAAAAAACAAAAGCAAGAAAAAAAATGCAAGTACAGTGGTACCTCAGGTTACATACGCTTCAGGTTACATACGCTTCAATTTACAGACTCCGCTAACCCAGAAATAGTGCTTCAGGTTAAGAACTTTGCTTCAGGATGAGAACAGAAATCGTGCTCTGGTGGAGGCCCCATTAGCTGAAGTGGTGCTTCAGGTTAAGAACAGTTTCAGGTTAAGAACAGACCTCCGGAACAAATTAAGTACTTAACCCGAGGTGCCACTGTAATATCAAGGAACTCCATATGATACCCCCATGTTAAAGGAATGGGTGATAGGGGTGATCATGGGGCTATGTGGACCAGCCCTGCCCCTACCGCTGATACATGCCATTCAGTGTGGAAAAGAGCTCTTTGAAAGTATTGTCAGCATTCACTCTGAAAATGGATTGATTGTTAAACTACTCTGAGTTGTAGCTCTGGGAGTGGAATAGGAACTTCTTAACACTTAGCAAACTAAAGCTCCCACAATTTTTGGGAGGGAAGCTATGACTGTTTAAAGTAGTATAATAGTTTCTTGATTTAAAAAGGCAAGAAAGAGGCATTGTCCTCTTAATAATCAAGCACCTTCTTCCCATAGCTATTAAATTCAGCCCCTCAAAAGTGGCATCTAGAAACATGTTCAGTAAAAACTTTATAAGTGCTAAATGAGTGTTCATGTACAATTAGCAATATGGTTCCGTCATCAGTTACATGCAGGCCAATGCTGAGGGCAATTAGGGGAAGAAGAAGAGAGATAGATCCATTTCATATTATGCGCTGCCAGGATGGTCTTTGTTATTTGCAGACATTTCATCACTTATCTGGGGAAGAGATTAAGCTTTATGAGCTATATTCACACTTTTAATTAAAAAAGCATGCCCAAAATGGATGGTTGTGAAGGTCAGGCTATTCATTTTGAGTAGACTGGCAAAACAATGACATTTCGCCACCAGATTTCTAGTGCTTTAGTGATATGTTTTGTGATATTTTGACAAATTAGCTCTAGAGAGACAGCAGAACAATACCTCAGATATTGCAATTATTCATTCACCAACTGGATAAACATCAGGGTTATTAAGAAAATGACAAGTAATTATAGCAAATATTACTGATTCTGTGGGTGCAGGCATTCTCAAATTTGATTCTTTTAACACACGCCCGATGAGTCTTTCTCTGCAGTTGTGAGATAATTTGGGCAAGTGGGCACAGGGAATACAACTATATTTGGGAAATCATCATGTTATGTGTTGGGAGCTCGTATGCATTCATCATGTAGAGGGCTTATTTTCAATCCATGGTAACTTCTTGCTTGGGTCCGGAGAAAATAAACAGCATACAATTATCTATCATTCTGCCCTGCTTCCCCGCAAGTATAAACTATCTCCGGAATGCACCATTTGTTGAATTTCATCTGTAGCAGAGGATGGTTGGGCTGAATATTATTATGCTTGGATGACAAAAACAGAATGTTTACCTGTGAGTAAGCACCATGGATGGGATTTACTTATGAGTATACATGTGTATGAGACGTGGATGGCACTGTGGGTTAAACCACAGAGCCTAGGACTTGCCGATCAGAAGGTTGGTGGTTCGAATCCCCACAACGGGGTGAGCTCCCATTGCTCTGTCCCAGCTCCTGCCAACCTAGCAGTTCAAAAGCATGTCAAAGTGCAAGTAGATAATGTTGGGATACTGCCAGGGAGATAAAGTCCATCATGACTCCATGTCGTCTCCGTTGCGATCCATCGATCTCTCGTAGAAACGCAGTATCAGCAATTAGCGACATGAGCTCCAGAAATAGCTTGTGACATTCCAGAGCTGATGCACGCTCTATCAGCAGATAATGCACAGCGAAAGATGCACGCAGGAGAGCATATTTACAAGTTTATTTTGCGTTGGTCAGAACAAAGAAAAACATGACTGCCTGCTTCAGTGTGCTCAGGCACAGAGAGAGAAATGAAAGCAATAGAAAACATAAACTTCCTGTGAACAGGAAATACGCAGACTCTGTGACTCACAAAGCCTGCTCCCTTTTAAGGTGGAACGGAAATATCCTAACATCCTCCCCCTTTCCGTGTAACCTGTAGTACCTGTGGTTCAACCCAATTGCAACTTCTGTACATAAACCTTAAGTTGTTCTCTGTTAACAACCTTAGACAACAGATCAGCAGGAATTTCATTTCCTGGCATGTAGGACACCTGAATGAGTCCTTTCTGAATACACTCTCTTGCACGATGTAGCTTAATCTGCAAGTACTTGGTTCTTTGCTTGCAACTCTCTGAGTTCAGCAAAGCCAAACAGGATCTATTGTCTTGATACACTTGTATAGGACATTTCACAGAAACTCCGATGTCCTTAAACAGTTGCATCAACCATTCACAATCCATGAGTGAAAATGACAGAGCATTGAGTTCTGCTTCACAGGAACTTAGGCTTACTGTCGTCTGCTTTTTGCACAACCAGTCAAACAGACAGTGGTTGTACATGTAGCATACTCCAGAAGTGCTTGTACCATCCATGGTGTCACTTCCAAAACTAGCATCTGCAAAGATTTCAAGACCTCCAGTCTTCTGACTGGTGAACCTCAGCCTGTAGTGCAAAGTCCCTTTCAAATAGTGGGCTATGCGCTTCAGAGCTTTCCAATCCTGAACAGTAGGATTGTTAGCATGTCTGCTAAGCAGGTTAGTGCTTACAGCTATGTCAGGTCTTGAACATCTAGCAATAAAATTCAACTTGCCTAGAATGCATCTGTACAGCGTAGTGTCAGAAAACGCTTCAGCAGTACTATCTACCTGGTAACCTGTCACCATCGGTGTGTCTGCTGGGTTTGCATCAACCAAATTCAACCTGGTTAATACATCAGCAATTTTCTGTGTTTGGTGTACCAGAAAATTACCTGCTTGGTCCCTCTCCACCTGCAGAGAAAGATAGTTGGATACCTCACCAAGATCCTTCATGTCAAAGTGCTCCTTCAGCTGAGCTAGGGTGCTTTGGTAGAAAGCCTGATTCTTCCAAAACATCAGAAGATCATCAACAAAACATAAACAATACAGTTTGTTTTGCCCCTCCTCCTTGACAAACACACACGGGTCAGCTTTGCCCTGGTGAAAACCTAGAGAAAGCAACGTTTCAGTGAGTTTTGTGTTCCAACACCTGGCACTCTGCTTGAGACCATATAAGGATTTCCGCAGTTTACAGACCATTCCCTTCTGTATCTGCATCCCGTCAGGTGGAAGCATGTACAGCTCCTCCCCTAAAATCCCGTACAAAAAAGCTGTATTTATGTCATGATGGGAAACATGCAGTTTCTCCTCCGCAGCGATCTTGAGCATTAGCCGAATGCTCTCATATTTAACCGTGGGTGAGTAGGTCTCGTGGTAATCCTGCCCTGGTACCTGTGAAAAACCTCTGGCAACCAATCTGGCTTTGTGTCTGACAACTTTGCCATTTTGGTCTGTCTTGGCCTTGAAGACCCATTTGCTGCCAACCAGTCTCATCCCTGGGACTACCGGTACCAGCTCCCAAGTCTGGTTCCTGTTCAAAGAATCAACTTCAGCCTTCATGGCATTAAGCCAAGGCTCAGCATCTTTAGAGGTTAACTCCTGGACCTCTTTGAAGCTTGAAGGTTCCCACACCTTCTCTGAGCTACTAAGAACAGCAGTTGCCGTCTTAGCAAACTCATCAGCAAATCTCTTTGGAGGTCTTCCTTTGGTCGCCCTTTCAGATCTGCGTACTAGACGCAAGTCTTCTGGACTCATCTCCTCCTTCTTAGGAGAAAAGTGACCAATGGTGAACAGTGGTTCTTCCAGTTCATTGTCAGACGCATCAGATGGTCTGACTGAGGCCTTTGCGCTCTTGTAGTCTGCTGTGTCATCACTGTCGCTGACACCAGCAGCAGCGCCACCCACTGAGCTGGAATCTGAACTCTGATCATCATCATCATCCTCAGCTTCCTCAGCTTCCTCAACATCATCTGCTTTTTTCACATCACCTTCATCTTCCTCTGGGTAACTCTGGAAAATGCCCACATTTTTCCCCCACTTAGGATTGTACTCAACACTCTTTGTGAACTTAATGGACTTTGAGCCAGTCATCCATACCCTGTATGCTCCTTTTTCATACCCCATGAACAAACCATGTGCCCCATGCTTCCCAAGCTTGTTGCTCTGTGGGGTGTGTACCCACATGTCAGAACCAAAGATTCTCATGTGCTTGACGTTAGGTTTCTTACCAAACATCTTCTCATAGGGAGTACAACCAATAGGTGATGACAGTCTGCGATTAAAGGTATAAACAAACGTCGACAGAGCCTCCCCCCAAAACTTATCAGGGAGACTGGCATCATGCAACAAGGTTTTTAGGCCTTGAAGCAAAGTCTGATTTGCTTGCTCTGCAAGTCCATTCATCCATGGCGATCTAGGCATTGACAAGTCATGCTGGATTCCCTTCTCAGTCAGGAAAGCTTCAAACTGCTGAGAAGTGAATTCCCCGCCTCGATCAGTAAAGAGACAGCCGATACGTTTACCGTGAACATTCTCCAACCAAGCACAGAATGCCTTGAACCTAGGAAACGCTTGCTATTTCTGCTCAAGCATAAACACATGAATGTACCTAGAAAAAGAATCAATTAGAACCGTGAAGTACCTTGCTCCACCCAAAGAGGGCACAAGTGGACCAACCAGGTCTGCGTGGACTAGCTGGTAGGGTTTGGAAGCCTGCCTGCTAGACTCCTTGCCTTTTGGAGCAACCTTCACCTTGTTCTCTGCACAAGATACACATTTCATGTGAAACTTACAGGGTTTGATGTTCAAACCCTCAACCAACCCAGGCATCTTGGCCAGCGCTTGCCAAGACATGTGACAAAATCTTCGATGTGCTTCATGAATACATCCTGCATGAAGAACTTTGTTAGTTTGTGCAACACAACAAGAATCAACATTAGACACAGCAACACCATTGTCATCATAAGTTATACAGAATAAGCCATCTATAAACTTTGCATGCAAAATGTCCTCTTTGCCTTTCCTGATGACACAGACGCTCCTCTTGAAGGAAATCTCAAAGCCACGCCCAGTCAGCTGTGGGACACTGAGCAAATTGTCTGCAGCGCCTGGAACATAAAGTACATCTTTGATGGTAGTGTGCAGACTTGCCAGTTTCACAGTCCCTTCTCCTGCAATTCGCAACGTCTTTCCATCAGCCAGGTGGATCTCACCATCTTGAGGTTTGAAAGAGATAAACAGATGCTTATCTTTTGCCAGATAGCGGGTGCATCCAGAATCTACAATAAATCTGGCCTTGGCCTTTGGAGCAGCTTTTCCAGCAAGCAAAACCTTGTTTTCCACCGGTGAGGGCTTTTGTTGCTTGCCCCCCTGTTCCTGGCCATCAAACTTGCCTTCGGCTTTTGGAGAAGCAGTGCCAGCAAACAAAGCCTTGTTTTTCCCTGGCTTGGGCTTTCCACACCCCCCTGCCTCTGGCCATCTGCTGGCTTCTTCCTTTGTTTATTTCCAGTCTTTGGACAAAACTTCTGAGTGTGACCTTGGGTCCCACAGTTCCAGCACTTCACAGCTGCCAACGCTTTGGCTCCCCCTGGAGGCTGGAATGTTGTCCTACATTGCTCCCCCTGAAGCGCACAAGCCGACTCACCTGCATTTCTCCTATCATATTCGTTTTGCAAAGTTGCCAAGACCTTTGTAGCAGTGAGGTCTTGCGCAGGGAGGGTCGCCAGCTGACTTGCCACGGCATGGTAGCTTTCATCCAGGGAGTCCAGGATGAGAATTGCAAACAGTGACTCAGGCATATTGAAACCTCTCTGAGTCAATTCCTGTCTGAGATGCTGCAAATGTAAAACGTGGGCTCTAAGGTCTTCCCCTGGCTCCAAACGCTTCCTGTGCAGCTTTCTGAAATAAAGCAACACAGACCCAGCCTCTTGTCGGAGATGACAGGCTCTAAGCCCGTCCCACATCTCACGGGCACTGGCCTTGCCAGACAGGGTGATTAACTCTTCAGGAGCTACTGAGAGCAAAATTATCGCCATGGCTCTTGAGTCCTGTGCCCTCCAATCATCTGTCACAGGGGCTGGGGGGTCCTCAGAAATGGTATTCCACACTCCAAGCTTTCTCATCTGGCCCTCACAGTACCTTGCCCAGGTCTGATAGTTGTGGCCATTTAGCTTTGGTGGAGACGGAGCAGCTTCTGAGGATTGCAAAAGATCCATCTCAGCTTTTTACTTGAGCCATGAGCCTTATTCACTTCAGAGGCTCCTTATCTTGGCTACTCATAAATCTTGAGGCCTGCTTGGCTCGACTCCCAGGCCAATTAGGCCAGCCAGACATCAAAGACTCTTGCCGCGGCAAACAGAAAAGCCTCATTTGCTTTTGCTTTTCCCACACATACCTCAGCAGTCTGTCGCAGTCTTACTCTCCTGTAAGTGCCGTGAATCTGGGCCCATAACCTGTTGTTGGGATACTGCCAGGGAGATAAAGTCCATCATGACTCCACATCGTCTCCGTTGCGATCCATCAATCTCTCGTAGAAACGCAGTATCAGCAATTAGCGACACGAGCTCCAGAAATAGCTTGTGACATTCCAGAGCTGATGCACGCTCTATCAGCAGATAATGCACAGCGAAAGATGCACGCAGGAGAGCATATTTACAAGTTTATTTTGCGTTGGTCAGAACAAAGAAAAACATGACTGCCTGCTTCAGTGTGCTCAGGCACAGAGAGAGAAACGAAAGCAATAGAAAACATAAACTTCCTGTGAACAGGAAATATGCAGACTCTGTGACTCACAAAGCCTGCTCCCTTTTAAGGTGGAACGGAAATATCCTAACAGATAAACAGGTACCGCTCCGGCGGGAAGGTAAACGGCGTTTCCGTGTGCTGCTCTGGTTCGCCAAAAGCGGCTTAGTCATGCTGGCCACATGACCCGGAAGCTGTACGCCAGCTCCCTCGGCCAATAAAGCAAGATGAGCGCTGCAACCCCAGAGTCGGCCACGACTGGACCTAATGGTCAAGGGTCCCTTTACCTTAACCTTTATACATGTGTATGATTGAGCTATAAGTGCATTTAGAGTGATTTGTATATGTGTCCTAAAGAAGCAGGTAGTGTGGGGTTTTTTATTGTTAAAAATAAACAAAGAAATATTTTATTGCATATTTTTACAGATTTGTACACACATACACAAACATTTTGATTCTGGGATTTGACCCGTATGATGCCTCAAGAGGCTTGGCAAAAAGTATTTGATTAACTGATCCCCAAGCTATTGTCATGTCAAGGTCTTCTCAGACCATTAGACATAAAGTTTTAAACCAATACACTATCCAATTCTCTTCTTGCCTTGTCACTTGACCCCCCCACACTTTCTCCTTCACTTCCTCCCTTATCCACCTATATAAAATGTTGCTGTCACTATTTTTCCATTTTCTCGACTCTTATCTGACATCATAAGGTCCCTCCTTTTTTATTGCAAAACAAGATAGAGACCTAGATTTACATCTGATATTAGAGTAGGCATGTTGAAATTAGTGGATATTAGGGTGCATTCAGACATGGGAATTATTGCATTAGTTTTCCTGGCTATAATGCTAGCATTTCTGTCCTTGTTTCTAATATTCCTTTTATACTTCAGTTGTGTTATGGAAATGTGGCTTTTTGATCGATATACCACCATATCATGCTAAATTTCATTCACTTCAGTGGAGGCGCTGTGACCCATGGCAGATGTCATTGGACATGTCACCACCCATTAAGTACATGTACACATTCCCCATGATTCCCTCATGAAAACAGCAATATGAGATGGAAATGATTAGTATATGAAGGTAAATCTCTCTGGGTGCCACTTCAGTAGCTAAAATTACTAAACCCTAAGCAAGCTAAAACCAAAGGGATATAAGATCGTCCCAATTAACTTGTTCCATTGGTTTAATGACAAGCCAATATTTAGACTGGGCTCAATAGTTCTAAAATCTCTCAGTGGAAAAAAATACACCCAGAGATTAATAGGACCTCAATAACCCTGATTAAAAGGTTAGTAGGGCCTCAATAATGCAAGTTTGTTGACACTTACAACTCCAAGGAGCTATTTTGTCCCTTTCATATTTTATGTTGATCAGTAATTGTCATCTCTAATCATTACACTAAATATGTTTGGTGGTTGTAACATGGGTGTAGCTCCTCAAATAGTCCCATTCACTTCAATTAAGTTATAATTATTATTTTAAAAAAGCAGCAGCAGCAACAACAACAACAACTGTGTTGGACATTTTCTTTATTGTGGCTTTTTTTAGTCAAGCTGAAAGACCCAATTAAACCCATACATAAAATCCTTAAAAACCTGCTCTCCTGCTGGTTTGTTTACACAGATGAGATGAAGAATTATAGCAACGAAAGTGCTAGTTGCATTAGAAATCCCATTTAAGATCCTGTTTATTGTGTTTCCTGAACAGGAAGCCTCTTAGCCAAATTAAATACATTTTCCCATGTGAACCTATAACAGTATGACTGAAGGTGTACTTAAAAAAAAAAAAAAGGTTCATTGCTCAAGTCTTTGCTGATCTTTCAGTGTGGCTTTATTGTTACAAGCACATTTAGATGTACTACATGTATCAGCAGAATGAACAATAAACAAAAGTTCTTATTCCACATACCACTTAAAGGGATCCTGTGAAAAGAGTCTGAAACACTAAGGCCAACTTTAGCTGCAAAGTTCATTTTGGTTTTATCTGCTTTGCCCACATGCAAAAGGAAAAGTACACACTGTCTTGTATGGATGCACTTTGCGTTCTAAATCAGGGGATGGCTCAAAAATCCACAAATACTGTTCCATTCTGGTTTGTGCTAGCTCAGTCTCTCCTGCATTGAACAGTGGCATGATTTTGATCAGGGCTATGAGCACAGCACACCCATATCACATGTAGTTTGTCTCTGGGAGTTCTACCTGAGATGCCCATTTTCATACATCACAGCCGGCATAGGTTGCACACAGTGCTGTTTCCATTCTGCTGCAGTTTGGTTTCTGTCAAAAAACTTTGCTGTCTGCTATGGTGAGATATGCAATTAATTAAATAAATACAGTGGTACCTCTGGTTACGAACTTAATTCATTCCGGAGGTCTGTTCGTAACCTGAAACCATTCTTTTTAAAAAAACATAAACATAAACTCTTGCATCCAGCATCTTAGTGTTTTCTTATTTACACTGCGCTTTCTCACGCTCAGACTTCCTTCTTTCCCTGCTTCAGCTTTCACACATTAACACCTACTCCTACAGATTCTTATTTACCCTCCACCCACATCACAAGATTTAAGTTAATCCTGCTGAAACTATTCTTAACCTGAGGTACCACTTTAGCTAATGGGCCCCCCCGCTGCTGCCCTGCCGCCAGTGCGCCGGTGCGGTTCTTAACCCGAGGTACTACTTCCGGGTTAGCGGAGTCTGTATCCCCAAAGTGTTTGTAACCCAAGGTGTTTGTAACCCGAGGTACCACTGTAATTATATCACTATTATGCTATTCTGGACCATTCATTTCAATTCAAAGGAAAAACAATGCATTGGGGGCGGGGGTTGTCATCAGTTGTGTATCATTTCCAAGACTGAAAACAACAACAGTGAATAATGATCACATTTGCTAGATTGATTCCCATTCTGGACATAGAACCAATGAGCAAATATCAGCAACTTCTGCTCCCATTTACATTTCCATCAGAATTCTATCCCTAGTCATGATGGAGTCTTATCTAGTATACCCAGTTGCAATAAGAAGTCACTTTCCTGTGATGCTTCTGCCATGGCTTTTGGAAAGTCAAATGAATTGATGCACATGCATAGTCAAATTACAGCCTCATTCACCAAATAACCAAAACTAAAATATTTTTCCCATAATTTATTTCCCCACATCGAGGAATGATGAACACTCCTAGTCAATTAAATATGTGCACATTTTCTTTCTTCTTTCTATGAGTTAATGATGCATTTCCCCATCATTCTTCTGACATTTATCACATATACATTCTGCGTTCAATTTAGCATGGCTTTTTCAATCCCGGTCCTTGAATTGGATTGTTCTCAAAAACACAAAATTAGTTTTGGTTAATGAGGAGATCCATTTTCTTATTAATTTAAAGAAATCCAAAACATTTTTATGAGTCCGCCTGCTAAAGAAAATCACATTAAAGAAAACACAGTGCCATTATGAATAGGTCTAATCTCTCTAAGTGAATCTTGATTTGAATATTTAAGAGGCTACAGAGGCCATTCTTCAAATAGCTGAAAAGTATAAACAAATGTACATAAATTAGATGCACAGACACAAAAATGTAATAACATATAGCATCATATTCTGTTGGACATTCTAAGATATATCTTCCTAGAATCTAGAGGGTTGAAAGAGTTTGGGGCATTATATGGCTTTTTAATTGCTTGCTTTGGTTTATACCTTGCACAGTAAAACTCTAGAATGGCTGCCAAAAGCAGCTCTCTATGCCTCTCTATGGCAACCCCCCCCCCCGCCAGACCACATCTCTCTCACATGTTGCATTGGGACCTGGCTGCCCAATATTGTGCACTGCCATCACTCTGAAGTGCTCTTGTTTGACTGGAATGTGTCCTTGAACTATGACAATACCTCTTGCTTGCATGGATAGAGAAATGTTGCTTGTGGTGTGTTTGTTTGTGTGTGTTTCTAGAAACAGTCGACTTTTCTGTGGCTAGAAGGACAACCCCACAGGGAGACTCAGAGCCCTGTTCCTGCCTCTATCCACCTGGTCCAGGGCAGGGCCTGACAGGTTTTATAAGGATTGCTGCTGCTGCTCAACAGAGACGGCTTCTTCTTTTAAATTGATTTTTTAAAATATATATATATATATACTTTTAAAGCGTTTTAACTGGGTTGTAAGGACATTTTGTGGGATGTGCCTAGGAGGAGGAAGAGAGCAGGGGGACACCCAGTCACAGTGGTTCTGGGTATGGGGAGGTATGGCGCAGGGGGAGGGGCAGAATGGGTAAGGGGCAAGCAGCATAGGCAATTAGTGACTGTGACATGTGCCAGCCCATCCTCCAACCTGGGGAATTGTGGTTGTCATATCAGCCAGCCTTCAGTTTTGCGACTGCTTCTGTTGAATGCCAGGTCAGCCCAGAATAAAATCTCCCTCATCCATGATCTGATAATGGATGAGGAGGCTGGTCTGGCATGTATCACTGAAACCTGGGTGAATGAACAGGGTGGAGTTGGTCTCACCCAGCTGTGCCTACCGAGGTACTCAGTGCAGCATCAGACCAGACTTGAGGGTCAGGGAGGGGGAGTTGCTGTGGCCTATAGAGATTCTCTCTCAATCTCCAGGCTCTCTGTCCAGTAGGAGGCAGGGGAATCTAGAGTGTGTGTTCCTGGCGTTGGGCAATCGGGACAGATTAGGGATTCTGCTTGTTTAACGCCCACCTCGCTGCCCAGCAGTCTCCCAGAAATGGTCTCAGAGGAGTCCCAGACTGCTGGTTTTGGGAGACTTCAACATCCATGCCAATAAAATCAATTGCATCCACCAAGCCCTTGACTCTCATGTTATAGCAGATAAATCTCATGGGGTGTCCAGAGCACAGTCCAGTCCTCTTCTTTGACAGCTCCTCAAATAGAGGACTGTCCTCAGTAAAGCAGAACACATGTTCACCCTGTATTTTGCCCTTTTTAATATGGAAAGAAGGGGTGACAATATTTGTAGTAGATATACTGAGAGATAAAGTTCATTAAATGCTGTGCAGGATTTAATCCCAAGCACGTGTATCAATTTTCTATTCAGTATTTTAATATTTTGAAATTATTCAAATTTTTTAGGTTCTAAAGCACAGGCAGTATATAAGACTATTAGTCCAAACTTTGAAGTTCTGCATTTCTACTTAAATCAGAATCAAAATTATGAATTCATTTAGTCAAACATAAATCATCTCGATACTAGTGATATTGCCCTGTACACCATGCATCATATATGCAAAGTACTCTAGGCCAGAGATTTCCACTTACATCAAAATGTATAGCAAATGATGGCTTTAATACTGATCTCTTTGAAGTTACTGCAAAGTTCTTGTGAACTCAAATGAGAAAGACTCAAGTTTTCTAAGGAAAACTCTGCTGAAATGCAGTGTACCACAGATCTAGGCAAAACAAGAAATGAAAAAGGAATACGTATGTATTGGGACTGACTTGAGCAAGACTGAAAAAAATATTAAATTATTTGACAGTATTAAGATGAATAAAACAAGTTCCAATCCCAGGAGCAGCAATCATGAAAAACTCATTCTCTGCTGTCCAGGGTCCTCCCTGGGAGAGGAGGATGTCTGAAAGTCTAGGCATGCTCTCTATGCCCAATAGTGGAAAGCACAAGGAGTTGTTATCCAGATCTGATGTGAATCCTTGCTCCCGATCATAGACCAGCTGAGGCTGTCATGTAGAAATTTCTTGGAGATAATGGAAGCCTGGACCTGTAATCTAAAATTAACTGTTGATCGGGATAGACACCATTTGTGATGGACTTCAGCTGACGTACAGTGTCTCAAAGAAACAGCCCAGTTTCCCTCAGATAATTTGGAAGCTGCATGAATTGGATCAGTGGTCCAAGGGCCCCCAAACCAATAATTCAAATCAAAATATAGCTATATCTTTACTCCTGTAAAGCTGTCGCAACCCCACCCCTCCGCAAAAAAAGTACTGTGATTGGAGAGTGCAGGTAAAATCATTCTTCCTGATTATATGCTACATGTGAATCACAATAGAGCTTTTCCTCCATGTCATATGCCCACAGTGGTGTTTGTTCTTCCTTCACCCATCATTCCACCCTCGTGCTATGACATCATGGCATGTTTTAGAGAGTTGTTTTCTGCCTGCAATACTTTTTGATGGCCAGATTAGCAAGATTCTAGTACAAAACACTTCAGGCGTTCTTGCTCCAACTTGGCGGGGATCGGGTCCTCGAACCACAATTCTACATTTTCTTCTGTATCACTGAGCAATGAATTTTAAAAAAGAGGATATGCTGAGTCCACATTGCTCATAGCTGAATTATATAGACCCATGCTGGAAAATTGCTATTAAGGATACAAGAGGAAAAAAATACAAACATGATGTTCTGGCCAATGTGGTTCCACTGGGAGGGGATATCTTCCCTGGTTCCATAAATTAGTGCTTAACATAGCCTGTGTCATCCCTGCCAAAGTGATGATAACATGTAAATTGGAACATCACTTAGTGATATGCTTGGTGTGAAACCTCTGTTGTCACAGAACTTGATTAGCTAGTATTCAAATATTTTGTTCTGATCAAGATAGGACTGGAGACTAAATAAGGGAAACCATGCATTCACAGGAGTAAAAAACGAAAAGAAGGTAAATGACCCTTGGACGGTTAAGTCCAGTCAAAGGAGACTATGGGGTACAGCGCTCATCTCGCTTTCAGGCTGAGGGAGCCAGTGTTTGTTCACAGATAGCTTTCCAGGTCATGTAGCCAGCATGACTAAACCTCTTCTGGTACAACGGAACATCATGATGGAAGCCAGAGTGCATGGAAATGCTGTCTACCTTCCCATCACAGTGGTACCTATTTATCTACTTGTGCTGGCATGCTTTCAAACTGCTAGGTTGGCAGAAGCTGGGACAGAGCAATGGGAGCTCATACCATCACAGGGATTCAAACCACTGACCTTCTGATTGGCAAGCCCAAGAGGCTCAGTGGTTTAGAGACACCTGTGTCCCCTGTCACAGGAGTATGGTATGGCTGCATATGGTGTTCAGGACCAGAGATTCTTGGTAATTTGATGTTTTTAAATTCCAAGACTAACTGACCACGTCAGACAACATTTGCATTTCTCTGAATGTTGCAAACCACTTCTTGGTGCAAATCTGTATTTTGAAAGGAAGTATATTTAAAAATATGTTTAACATATATTTAAGTGTGAATTTTCATACAGATCTAAGATCTTTTTTGCTGTATGACAGATTAAAAGAGGAATGTAATGGACTTAGGGGTGAATATGTATGGAAGTGGCAAATGCTAAAAATACATTGATCCACTCACCCAACTCAAGTTCAAGGTGGGCAGGTGGCAAGAAGTAGACTAGTAGGCTAAAGGCCATAGTTTGACAGGACAGAAGGAGAATCTGGTTGCTTTCTTCACTAAGTAGAGCCAAGGTGGGAAGCAGCAGAGGCTGGTAGGACAGCATGGCCATGTTGCATTGGGGACCTGGCTCCCCAGTATTGTGCATTGCCATCACATCCATACCAAGGAAGCCTCAAGACACTGCTTTAAATTGGGGGGAAAGGTTATAGTTATTATATATAACTTTAAAGAACTTGAGGATCTGCAGAGAAAACCAATTAATCTAACCAGATCCAGTTCAACAAAACAAAACATAGTCTGAGCAGGAAAGTTCCCTGCTTGGGAGTGGGGAATGGGATCATTTGCCTCCCAACTTCTGAGGTGATGAAAGTCACTACCTGTGCTCTGCAGCAAGGATTGCAATAAATGGTTCCTCCTTGCTACACAGGCCATGGGTCTGTGAATCAGACAAGTGCACTGTGTCCCACTAAGTAGATACAGTGTAGGGCAATGCCAGAGTGTCCCTATGCCATAATGCCTCAGGATTAAAGGTCACCATAACTTAAGCCGTCTTTCCTGCCTGGACTAAAGGCCACTGGAGGTGGTCATCGGTGACCTGGCCACCTCCTCCCAAGTATGAACAAAAGCTCAAACATAACCTTCTACAGATCCTCTAGATAAATGTCTGAACCCTTTCTGGACAGGTGAACTCCGTCATCCCTAAAAAGAAAAAGAAGGTTATGGCGTATCCTTTCATGGGAGATGTACACACACACACACACACACACACACACACACAGGCGTCATACCTTCAGCTTCCTAACACCTAACAGCTTGTTTGTTTTCTACTGCATTGCCTTCCGAATTAGCTGTTGCACTGCAATCACAGCTCCCTGACCATTTCACAATATAGAATAGTCTATCACTTGTCGAGTAGTTTTTCAAATGTGAAATCAATTGTTATCAGGTGATCTATCCCATATAAATAGACAATTTGCAGTATGTCTCTTGTAAACTCATTTCCATCCAAAGATTATATTTCAAGTACCTGCACTTAGTGCCACCATATTGTGATTTTGGTGATTACATCATCTGGCTATTACAAACTGACTCATTTAGAGCATATATCTGTGTGTATTTCATTTGTTTATTCTGGTGGGAAAATGGATTTCAGACTGTATAAATGAATTTCAAAGCTAAAGGGGGGGTGCTGAGCTGTATTGATTTGACTTCACTTCTTGTGCAATGCATTAAATGTAAGCAAAGGAAGCAAATTATGCACTATAAATGACATGTCAAACAATATACTCAAACGTATCAGTCAGCAGTCCTCACTGCAGATTGCTGAATCAACAAAGAATTTTCGTACTGCCTTTCCTGTATTTACTCTATACACAAGATGTTTCTGAATAAAACATTAAATGAACAAGGACTACCATTCTGAATATGTCTGTTCTGGCTTTTCCAACCAGGTACCTTCTGGATGTTTTGGACTACAACTTCCATCAACCCTAGTCAGCTCAGGACTGATGCAAGTCGGTATCCCAAATATCTGAAGGGCAGCACTTTGAAGAAGTCTGCTCTGTATAATACAGAAAGCAGCCATGCACTTTTGTCTCACATTTGTACCCATGTATCATATATATTTCTCATTGCAGGTAGCTGGTCTCTGCAATATACAGTGGTACCTTGGTTTAAGACAGCTTAGTTTATGAACAACTTGGATTAGGAACTCTGCAAACCCGGAAGTAGGTGTTTTGGCTTGTGAACTTTGTCTTGGAATAATAACATGTTTTGCTTCCTGTTGAGTGTGTTCCATTTGTAAATCGAGTCCCCCGCTTCTATGGGAAAGCATGCCTTGGTTTAAGAATGCTTTGGTTTAAGAATGGACTTCCGGATTAAGTTTGCAAACCAAGGTACCACTGTATATTGCAGAGACCAGCTACCTTGCACTAAGTCCCTGAAATGAGAAAGTACCATCCCTTAGCAATCTTTCCAGTGTCACCACAGCCCCAGCTTATAGAATCACACATTTGTCAAGAATATAGATTCAGTCAGGCTTAGCAAAGGTGGGCAACAGATCTGCATAGCAGAGTAATAAAGGCTGTCGTCTTGCTGCTTGCGTTACAATCAAATTCCTTCACGCAACAGCTTGAGGAAGTAGAAAGCACTTTAGATTTCATACTCCCTCTAGACTCCAGCTTAATTTGCATCACAGACTTCAAGCATTGTCACTAGCATGTTAATGTAACCTTCAGAATAACCTCTTCGCAGCCTCTAATTTTTTTTAAAAAAGAGATGCTAAATTCTTCATGCTAAGAAGAATGTCCCTTCGCCTAACAGAAGTAGTAATGTCTTCCTGTCTCATAAATGCCTAACTCGTATGGCTTTGCTTTCCACAGCGAGTTATTTAAAACCTAAACTCTTGATTGCTATTTTACTGCAACTCAATGAATAAATAAGACTATAGATGTTTGACGCATGCAAAGATACACAAACATTCCATACACGATGCTCCCCGAAAGCATGAACCATTTAATACGCAGCGTTTCTTTTTAATAGTCATGTAGATATGGGAGCCGTGGGCAAGACTGGCTGAATCTCCCCACCAAGTCTTCACCCAAAGAGTCGCAGATGTGGGTTTGTCCTGCCTAATATATGAAAAACAGTGGTACCTTGGGTTACAGACGCTTCAGGTTACAGACTCCACTAACCTAGAAATAGTACCTCGGGTTAAGAACTTTGCTTCAGGATGAGAACAGAAATTGTGCTCCGGCGGCACGGAAGCAGCGGGAGGCCCCATTAGCTAAAGTGGTGTTTCAGGCTAAGAACAGTTTCAGGTTAAGAACGGACCTCCAGAACAAATTAAGTTCTTAACCCGAGGTACCACTGTAGCCTTCTGATTATGAATAGAATCTTTGTGTTGTGGATCATAGTTTGTATTACCATTAGCAACAATGGCCTTCATTTCTGAGATATTTGAGCATAGCAGAAAGCTGTGCCTGAGCATTTATGTTCCATAAAACCAAGGCAAGTACAAATCTGGTGCTATGTATATGGTACAGAAGCACATGGATGTGGCCCTTATCATATTGTCTCATGGGGAAATGGCTGCAGTTTGATCTCTTATTGCCCTTCCTAGATTATGAATATTGTTGTCCATGTTTGATACATTTAGCACAGATCTGAGCATTATTTGAACTGAGGACGGATTTACTATTGTCATACTGTTGGGGAAATAACTTGCTCAGTTTTCAGAATCATGGAAAGTATAGCTGAAAGGGTTGCCATTTCGCTCACTTTAGAGACAGCTCAGATACATAGTGAGGCAGAGCAAAGGGTCATTTATTGATCTGATTTGTGCTTTGCTAATCAACAGGTTTCCAGGCCACTAGAAAACACAGTGCTTGATGGGGGTACTATTCCAGTACAGGGGTGGTGGTGGTTATTGACATCACACTTTGACTTGGAAGGATCCCACTTAATCTCAGTTTACCTTATTATTTGGCCAACAAATAGAGCCAGTACATACCCTTAGTATATACCACACTCACATGTTTTGACAAGACATTTAGAACATGGTCATTTATAAGCACAACATCCTTCAGCTGTATGAGGTTAGAAAATAAGGTGGTAAAGGACCCTTGGACAGTTAAGTGCAGTCAAAGGCGACTGTGGGGTGCGGCGTTCATCTCGCTTTTCAGGCCAAGGGAGCTGGCATTTGTCCACAGACAGCTTTCCAGGTTATGTGACCAGTAGCAGACACATTAAGTTTTGGTAATTTCTTTGTGGTTTATTATTGCTTGCAGCTAATTTTGAGAAATAATTCCAAGTGAGCCATCATTATAGGAACATGTGCGCTACATCCTGGGGAATTGTACCATCCATTTAATAGCAATTGGCTTTTGTGAGATTGCAACTCCCTTTTGTTCCTGTAAACATGTTCTGCTCTAAAAAATGCAGTTCAGAAATTATGTTTCTCTAATTACATTAATGCTTCGATTCTCACACTCTTAGGCCTAGGTATTAGCACTTACATAAATGGCTATTTTATGTCACATTGCCTCAGTCACTGGCCGAGTATCCACAAAGAAATTATAAACAAAGCTGCTTTTAAATACTTCACTTCCTCAGAGGTGAATTTTCAACATCCTTCTGATAGAAAGACAGTGCATTTGATTCATTCAGTTAATTGTCTGCTTATGCAAACATCTCCCAAAGCATTTGGTGAAAGCAACACAAGGTCATACCAAGGTCTTTTAAACTGATGCTTCGGTGTTAATGCTGCTGTAAAATGAGCCATATTTGTACATTTCTAAAAAAAAACCAAAAACACTTATGTATATATTTGGTATGTGAAGTGACCAAATGATTTGGTTCAGAACCCTGCTGGACACCCTACATTAACCAATGGGAAAACAGTTTCTAATTTCCTTAATTACATCCTATATACAAAAGGATGCACATGCAATCCTGCTGGCTTCATTGAACTGAATCATGAGTCTTAACCAAGAGAGCCTATTAGATTGTGCATGGCATTTCAGACCTTGGCAGTAAACTGACTTAAACAATGCCATGTAATGTGGGCTTTCACTGCTATCTCTTCCTCTCATCTGTATCAAAGAACTAGTATCACTCAGTTATTGTGATTTTCTATTACATTCTTTTGAGGAATGGTGTCTATCTCCCATCTCTCAGATGTGATTCTACTTCCCTTTCCAATTTTTTCACTGTATAGTTATACTTCAGTGTGTTTCATGCAATCAGCCTTCATTCACATTGCCAATCATAAATCTAAATAAATAAGTTAAAGAAACAGGTTGTGTATTCAAACGCCTTTTCATCTTCTGCAATTGCTTCAGGAAAGCTACAGGAATAATCAATCTACTGTCAGTAGAGCCATGCAGGTTTACAATGTGGTTAATCCCAGACCTTTCATTTCATGATGACCCAACTGTTCAGTTATTCACAGTCTTAGAGTTCACTTCACTTTACTGAGTTCCCACTGGAGCAGTCAGGGAGAGTTTTATGTTCAGTGAGCACAGCACACAAAATACCAGCCCGCTTTAATTAAACATAACTAGAAGGAGTTAATAATGGACAGTTACAGGTTGAGCTATGCATTAGCAAATGTATATGGGAACTAAAGCAAAAGAACCTAAACGCATGTTCCCTACTGGCACATTCAGAGTGGCCATTAAATGATGCAGGATGGAAATCTATAAGCAGTTCAATTTCCTCATGGCATTAGATTTTATTGAAGAGGCTGCAGAAAAATAAACCAGAGCTGCTTACGGTAAAAACCCTTCATGTTATTGTCAGCCCCAGAATCCCTGGCACATGTTTATAGAGGGTGTCACTTAATCCCATAGGCCAGAAGCCAGAGAATGATTTGAAGCATATCCTTGGGGATTTTGAAGATCTTTCTTTGGAAGGCAGGCCCTAAAGCTGAGTTAGTCACATGGTCATAGTATTTCGAAATGGTCAACGAAGCATAGGGTTGTCTTCATTTAACTTTTGCTCAGTGTAAACCCATAGAAATTACTCAGCAAACTTAGCAATGGTCATTAATTCCAATGTGTCTACTCCCAGTGAAAGATAGTTGAACACAACCCATAGAATCCCATTTCATGGCAGACGAACTCTTCCATGTAAGTATGTAATGAGACTCTGGGAATACAAAGAAGGAACAGGTTTGTATGAAAGTAGCCTTTCTCAACCAGGTGCGCTTCAGATGTTTTGTACTCCAACTCCCATCGTCCCTGATCACTGGCCTTGCTTGCTGGCTGGGGCTGGTGGAAATTGTAGTCTACAGTATCTAGAGCAGGCATAGGCAAACTCGGTCCTCCAGATGTTTTGTACTCCAACTCCCATCATCCCTGACCACTGGTCCTGTTAGCTAGGGATGATGGGAGTTGTAGTCCCAAAACATCTGGAGGGTCAAGTTTGCCTATGCCTGATCTAGAGGTCACCAGGTTTTGAGAATAAGCATTGGATAGGGTAAGCCAGGAGTGAGGAACCTGAGGGCCTCAATATGTTGTTTGACTCCAACTCCCATCAACCTCAGCCAGCAGGGCCCCTACCAACCCACTGCAGGTCATGTAGTCAAACCCCTGTTTGATGCAGGAAATCCAGAGCTACAGCTACTCCAGTATTTGGCTGCCCAGCTTCTGCTTGAAGTCCTCCACTGAAGAAGAACCTACTTTCAAATTCCATGCAATCTTCCTGGAACTTTCCCTCTGCAAAATTAATTGAAATAAACAAGAATTGTACAAACTCTCTTGGTGCTATTCATATTCCTGTCCATGGACATGCACAACAACAAAAATCTCCCTCCCCCCCCCATGTTTTTATAAGAAGAACTCATACCACCTAGCACCTAACTGAATGCTTCCTAGGAATCTCAAGAGGAGGACAGAGAGGCAATTGCTAGTGTGTTGACAAAGGGCAAATTTGCAATAACATGTTCATCATCCGATAACCATGACTACAAGCAATCTGCATGTGTACAATGGATGGAACGTTCAGATTTAGTCCCATTGCTTCTAGCAGGCTACTTTTCAATGGAGCTAGTTCTCGCATTGTTCAGAATGTCATTCAGTGATAAGTCATCAAGTCATGATATCTCAAGAGATGAGTCATGTGTGTATGACTCAGCCCTTGGGCTGATTCTGACTTTTTCAAAATCCTGTCAAGTGATTAAAATGATGGTGAAGATAAGGACTTTGTTATGAAGTTAATATGACTTGTAATTTTTTGTTAGAAGGAAACTTCCTAATAGCACTCTTGTAAGAGTCAGCCTTAACACGAGCACGAAAACGCCAGCAACCTATGGATTAAGCTTTAGCCCCTTTGCAAGAACAACTCTTAATCTTAATATTCAGAAGCAGTGGGCAGAATCTAGCTCAGGCTTCCTCAAACTCAGATGTTTTGATACTACAATTCCCATCATCGATGTCCACTGCTCCTGCTATCTAGGAATCATGGGATTTGTAGACCAAAAACATCTGGAGGGCCGAGTTTGAGGAAGCCTGATCTAACTAATACATCCCATTGGTGCAAGGATTTACCCCTCCTCCCCACATGCACCCTCTTAATCTATTCAATGAGTTTCCCCAACCTTCAGATTTGGGGAGGGTGTGGGGTGCTTGCAGGGAGATAAGCAAGGGGGAAGTTCCACTAAGCAAGTATAAATCCCTCCGCTGATGGGATGCATTGTTTGGACACTGCCCAGTATCTTTGCTTTGCCATGCTGTTCTAGATTACAACCCTATTCAGGTTTCCTGCCTGATTAGGCAAATGAAATTTATGTATTTGGTTGCTTATTGAATTTATATCTTCCCCTTCCTCCTGCAGGAGCCAAGCAAACATGGCTAGAGGGTATGTAGAAGAGCACATTGCTTGAGTGTACCTATATGCAACAGCCTGTGTGCACTACACTCAGACTTTCCTGCGTTGAGCAGGAAGGAGTGAAAGGGGCTTCTAAGCACATTCAGCTGATCACGCTTAGAAGCCTCTGCATTATCTGAGTTTGTGACTGCACAAAGGCTTCTATGCATTCAGATGAATGTGCTTATAGACCCCCTTCAGACTTTCTCACTCAGTGTAGGAACACCGGGCATGGAGCACATAGAGATAGATGCCTTTGCACACAGGGATATTGGGGTTGCTGAGGGCACCCCTATCCCTCTTCTCATGTTTACATTCATGATTTAGAAATACTGCCTCAATAGGGTTTATATCCAGTAAAGGCTAGTACTCATTGGGATTGGTAGGGCAGAAGGCAGGATGACTGACAGCAGGTAAAGCCAGAGTCGATAGGAGCCAAAGCCAAAGTGAGTAATGGGTGGAACCAACTAACTGTGATTTTGTCCCTATCCCCTTTCATCCAACCACCCATGCCTGGTTGTAAGTAAGGAGGCAGGCAGGAGGGGGCTGGCTGAGGGTAGACTGTGCTTGGTGGGGCAGTGCCCAATTTGCCCAAATTGACCAATCACTACTGTTGCTATCTGTTCATCTGTACACCTATCTGATGTTACTCAAGGGAATTTATCTGGCCAACCCAATGGTAGATTATGATACAGCTGTGCTATTAAAGTAAGTTCATATGATGTTTGTGATGGTAGGCATTAACATCGACTTTATAATATTTACGGTACATGCTACCGCTCTCAACAATGCACACATAGGGAACATAGGAAGTTAATTGCTGTATTCTGAGTCAGACCACTAGTCTGTTTAGCTCAGTATTGTCTACACTAACTAACAGCAGCACTCCTATCTGGAGTTGCTGGGGATTGAGCCTGGGACCTTTTGCAAAGCAGAGCTATGGCCCTCCTCAGATATGCTAGTAAGTGCATATATAGATATGCTAGTAAGTGCATATATCTATATATGTAGCTACACCTACACACACACACACACACACACACACACACACACACACAGTGCCTACAACACACAGTTTTCAAATGAGACAAGGATGCCACAGTACATATTCTGCAAACAAAAACAAAGCACCTGTAGCACATTAAGAAAAAAAATAAGAGTTTTAATCAGCCATCACTGCAATGGCTTTCCACTACTGTGTTCCTTTTTGTTTGCATTTCTCACTTTTGTGTCCCTGAGACAACGCTACATTGCTGTATGTCTCGCTTTGTAAAGTCGACAAGAAAGCGGGAAACGTTAAGCGTATTGTTAGCGCAAAAAGGATTTTCTGCTGTTAACTGAATATAAATTGTAATTAAGCTAAGCAAAATGAATACATTATCTTTCATTTCTAGACATGATACGAGATTAATGCCCTAAACCAGCAGCCAAGTACTTGCTGCCAGCTAGGATTACTCCTCTCTTCCCAGTGCTGCTTTGCTTGCATTCATTTGCAGTGTGCTTTTAGGTCCAGGAATTAAATTTGTCTTAAAGAGTCAGGGATGTAGGTTTGACTACCACTTCAGACAAGCATCAAAGCAACAGAGAAATATGAATAAAAGAACAACAGTGGGGACAGGGCAGAAACCCTTCCAGCTCTGCACTATGAAGTAGGGATGCTTGCACACCAGCTTGCATGCCTTGAAATAAGAAAACAAAGGGGAGGACGTCAAATTTTGGCCTCATACAGGGAGCCATGTCACCAAGATCCAGCAACTCCAGGGTAGAACCATGGCTCTACCCAGAGATAACATGGATTGAACCATTCACTTTCTGCCTGCAATGCATATGCTCAATGTCATGAAGTGGCAGGATGATGGGGAGGAGGAAAAGGATCCTGGCGAGGGGTGTTGCTGGGACTGGGACACACCAGGGCAATTAGGAGATGGGGAAGGAAGTACTCACAGAGTGAAGGAGGATGGTGACGGGATGGGAGTCAATGCACAGGAACCAGAGCAGCAGGGCCCATCACCAGAACCAGAGGGGGCCCTGTCTCCACAAACACGGCTGGCATAGCGAGCAGCAGGAGAGTTTCTCTAGGAGGTTGAGGCAGGCAAGGGCCCAGAGCCCAGCTCCCTAGCTGGCCAGGTGGGGCTCCCTAGCTCTGGGAGGAGGGGAGTGATTCCTCAGCTGGAGGAGACTTGGAGCACGTGAAGGTCACATGCCTCATCAAGCCCAGATGCTGCAATCAACATGTAAAGAACAAAAAGCCAGCTGAGCTGAGATGCTATGTCTGCTGAACATCCCATGTTGTTGGACCTTGGCTTGGATGCTCACGAACCTCTACAGGACTGTATTCTGACTGCTGGACTTCAGACTTCACTACTTGGATTTACCCTGGATTGCTTTTCTTGGACTTTGCTTGTGTGGCTTGACCTCCGGTCTTGGACTTGAGATATTGACTTGCTGCCAGGTAAGCCAGGGCTTCAGGATACTTAAACACTGAGCTACAGCCCTTCTGCAATCTCAGTTTTGTAAGCATTCCTTGCACAAATACTTGCAAAACATTGGAAGATAAATGCAAAGGTTTTTACCCATCTGTTCTCCTCTCCTATCAGATCCACACACTTTCCCCCACATACAGGAGGAAAAAACACAACCCTCTTGTTGTGAAAGTGCAGGTATGCAATGATGGGAGTCTGTGCTGTGTGCCCTTCTGACATGCAGGAGTTGCAACAACACATTTGGGCATGTTCAGAAATGTTTCCTTCTAAGGTTAAGAAAGTCGCAGTCCCAGAAAATGATGTTTTGATTTCTGCAGTAGGATGGACAGGTAGACTGGCTGGCTGGACTGTCACCTAGTGAGCCAGGGTTCTTCCACCTGTCACAACAGTATGAGTTTTGTTTTCATTTTGTTGTTGCTGGAAATGTCAGAGTGGAGGGAGATAAGAAAGTAGGAGATGCAAGTCTAATTTGCATGCCTGGGTAATTCAGACTTATGTGGGTCTGGACTGACACAAAGTAGGTTGCAAGTTTTATTTTCAGCAGGGTTTACCTTCCCAATTTCATATTTCCTTTTGCTCAGTTTGAATATTTAAACCATCCCTGCTATTAGACCTTTCCCATGTACAGGGATGGAGTAGTAGGAAACATGCCTATTTTATACTGTAGAGCTCAAGTTCTTAGCATTTCCTGTGAAGCACAATCTTTTCTGCCACAGTGGAGGCTCTGAAGCTAGCAGGAAACCACACAGAGAGACAAATCATGCCACCAATGAGCGTTCAGAGCCAATGATAGAAACCTGTACTACCAGCCAAGAGTCCAGGGCCATAAAGGGATGACTACATGTTTCTGCTTCAACCTGCATGAGCAATAGTGACTTCCTTCTGGCTCACCCCCCCCCCCCCCAGTTTCTGAAGTAGAGCTTCAGACATCTGCTTTACCAACTTGACTTAGCCATCCAGTTTCATGTGCAAAGTTAACCTAAGTTCTCAGGATAAGGTTCACCATCAGACATTTGGCTGGCCCTACTATGCATACACACAATTTTGAGCTTTGTAGAGCTGTTCTTCAGTTCTCCTTGAAGGACCACATGAAGCTGAATGTTTGCATATTCTTGGCAATATGCTTCAACAGAACTCATGTCCCTATAGTTTTGTCAAATTACCCTTATTCCTTGGTTTCCACTTGTGTTGTGGATAAAGCTGTCCTCAGTTCCATATGAAGACATTTTGTCAAGCAGGCCAATGAGCTGTGTAACTTATCAGATGCCAACTTTGTCACAGCTGACTATTTTGGCTGAATCCTCAATTGACCATAATGTGGCCCACAGGCTCTTTTCATCAGAATAATTTCCAAGTGCCAGGTGTGGGCTGGTGTCCACCTTGGACCATAATCACACTCTCATACAGACATTTTGGCAGGCAGATAATGGAAATCCACAGTGTGCTTATGTCCTGCTCTAGCTTCTGGCAAGGAATACAATTGCATTACCATGGCTCCATGAGGAGATGTCATGCCAATTAGCAGTGAACTGTCTTACCATCGCAGCGTGCAACAAGATGATGACCTAGAACCTGCAGTGCCTGCATAGCATTTGGACAACCTTCATAAGTGCAATTTAGCACCTGCCTCCACAGAACCTCAGAGAGCACCAGTTTCCCTTATCTCTCATATGTGAAAAGGGCAAGGAGTCAACTACCAATGATTTAACTGCAGTAGATATAGGTAATCGTATCTACTGCAGGGTGAAATTATGCTTTGCTGTAGGTTGCCCAAGGAAGGCACATCCAGACCTCTAGCCATATTTCTCTTGCAGTCTATGTGTGTTTAAAATAAGTTTGCTCACCTTTGGCTATTTATACATTTATCATACATTCCTGAAACCAAGATTGGTTTGCTTGCAGCTTGCTACACTTATGTAAGCTGCTTTTGTGAGAAAAAAAAAATGTGCAAAAGTGAGGGGGGAAAATAACAGAATTATGCACTAGTGCTGAGTGTTAACCTGTGGGGGGAGGAGAGATTTTTTGGTTCTCCCTCTTTTGCACACATGCATACAGGTTTACATGTGTAAATGATGCAGGCAAACTGATTGCTGGATTGTGGGGGCTCAACAAGTATATCTGGTATATATTTTATTGGGAACATATAATAGTTTGTGGTTTGGTTTATGTATTTCCCTGTTTACAGTAAATAATGATGAATGGGATAGGAGAGCTGAAAAGAATGCTAATATATTTCACATCTGGCAACCAATGTGCCCCTTTGGTTTTCGATAGTACATGGGAAGATGAGTCTAAAAAGCCTGAGACATAAATTTTCACAGGCTATGGTGGCTCATTTATCAGAAGTAATGTATTTAGCATTAACTCTGGAAGTGTATACTTGATTCTGACCAAACTAAGCCTCCTAGAGCAAAATACACATCAGTCAGTCTATAGTCTTACAATTTGACAGACTTTAGGCTTATGAATGCAGGTCAGTGAAATTTACTCAAGTGTGCAAATATTTGAGGTCAAACAGCATAAAAATCATTAGGATTACCTTTCGATATTAGCAGGTGTCTAGGGGAAAATGAGATTGATATGCTATATGCCATAGTTGATATCGATTTAATTTGCAAATATGGCATTAGATACAAAATAGTTGGGTTTGGCTGCTTACCTCTTAATGAATAATGGGTTTTCCATAGAATAAACTGCAGCCTTTTAGAGCTATTGCAGTAAACAAGAATCATAGGTAAGGAGGGAGTGAAGGTTTTACCCAGATACCCAAAGAAATGCAGTGCAATAGAATTAAAGACACAGCTGAGAAACTCTTCCAGCTTTCTCCAAGAGTTATTAATCATGACCTTAATGTTTTCCAAGTTCATGCTGGGAAGACTCAACATGTGCTGGACAAGTTTTCTCTGCAGGCAAAGAGAAATGATGTATTACATGAACAATATGAAACTAATTTTTAAGTTGATATAAAATATCTTTATTTTGTCGCTAATAGGGCTGCCAGGTGTTTGCTGCCCACCTCCCCCATATGGCATGGTTTCTGGCTCAACATGACCTTTGGGTTGCTCCTTTAGAGTGTTACAAGCTTGAGGGCATTCCTTGACATTCCTCCTGGGTGATGGGCTGTGGATGGGCTTGTTAGTAGATGAGCGACTGCAGCAACTCATATGTGTTTGAGAGTGTTCACCAGGCATCCAAGAGAGAGATGGATTACTGGGAAGCTGCAAGGGTATGGACACAGTTCAGACACATAGCACACACGTTTGGTGGGTATTTGGTTATTTTGCTGTTTCACATTGTTTTGATTCATTGATTATACTTGGTCTTTGATTGCACTTTTCTCTTTGAATATGCTGTTTGCTACTTTAGAGGCTTTGGAGTGAAGAGGGATATATAAATCAACCATAGCACAACACAACACAACATAGCATAATCCTAGCTGAATGAAGTGCCTCTTTCACTCTAGCAGCTAATTTTGCATAAAATCCATGTAATCCAAAAATCAGAAGTAGCAGTGTCCCAGTTCACTGTCCACAAAGAAAATGGTGGACCATTTTTAATCTCTTCTCCTGGTCTCTCTTCCTCAGCAATGAATGGTGCTTTCACTGCCCAGTACATTCTTAGTTGGATTTGGGATAATATCTGGAATGGAGAACTCACAGGAACCATTTTCTCTCTCTCAGCACGTGATGAATAACTGGCCATAAGTGTGAATGTGCAGTACAGGATGAAGATGATGTTTTTCCACCCAAAGTTGTATCATCATACTATCAGCTGCAGAACACTTTGAAATAACTCGGTACTTTAGGAAGTTGTTTTTTTGCTATGGCATCAAATATTACTGGGGAAATAACCCTTCCAAACTCAGCTTTTGCTCTCTTGTCTATCATAGAACATCTGGAAGTGTTGGTAGTTCATAGAGAACTTGCTCTTCTTGCTGGTTGTGGCCCATAAGGGAATAGCATTTCAATGGAAAACTGTGGACAGCCTCACAGTTGAGAGCTGGAAGAACTGGATATTGCCATATCAGAAAAACTAATGCAGTATAGCAGGGCACTACATGTTTTGTGTTGTCATGAAAAATGTGATTGTTTGGTATCCTTTTACCACACATGTTAATAGATCTCTACCCCTCCCCACTTTATCCCCTACTCACTCTTATCTCCCTTTGGCAGAGCTCAATAAGATACCATGAGATATAAAATTAGTTATAAGTACTAATTTATTTTGTAGCAATACATCACATGCAGCAAAATGATTTATGCTTCCTGTATGCTTGCCAAATGCTGGACTCCAGGTATGATTCTGCATTGTTTGTTCTTCTTCTTTCATTATTCTTCATATAGCCAATAAAATACAATTTCAGATCCATAGGTGTCAACACTGGATGTCGTTTTTATGCCAAATCATGTCCCTCAAAAACCTCTGGGAATGAAGCAAATACCTTTCAGATCCCCTCCACCAAAAGAAATAATTTAAAAAATAGATAAAGGCGCCTAGCACAAAAACCCTTGGACCTATATCTTTCTATGATTTCGTAGGTTTCTTACCTAGAGACACCTCTCTAGAGCCAGTGTGGTGTAGTGGTTAAGAGCAGTAGTCTCGTAATCTGGGGAACCAGGTTCGCGTCTCCGCTCCTCCACATGCAGCTGCTGGGTGACCTTGGGCCAGTCACACTTCTCTGAAGTCTCTCAGCTCCACTCACCTCACAGAGTGTTTGTTGTGGGGGAGGAAGGGAAAGGAGAATGTTAGCCGCTTTGAGACTCCTTCAGGTAGTGATAAAGTGGGATATCAAATCCAAACTCTTCTTCTCTTCTTCTCTCATGTGTATTTTTGCACATAGCTTGCCAACAAACATTAGAAGAAATTAAGTGAATTGTTTTTTTTTTTTTACTCTGCCAAAACTGTAAACTCTGACCTTGTAGGAAAACCACTGCAGCTATCCTTCTGCAATCTGGCCCCTCAGCTGGGGCTGCCATATTTGCACGATTCATTCAATTTTGCCAAAAATATAAATGGTTATAAATGGTCCCTTCAAAAGGGGAAAAAATGGTGCCCAGCACAGCCACCTTGGGCATATGTCCCTGTCACTTGACATGCTTTACTATGTCTGCAATTTTCATCCCATTGTTAAAAACAAAACAAAAAAGATTGTAACCATTTTTAAGCTTTCTCCATACTTGCGAATGGAAGAGGCATGAAGTTTTTGTCCCCCCCCCCCCCAAATTGGACAGCCGCTGAAGCATTTCAGATCAAATCTGGTTGCCTTCCATCGTGCCAAATCAGGGTATGAACTAAATACGGTAATCAGTGCAGACCCTTTTTTGCAGCCTGTCTGAATATGTATTTGGTGGTCACGGAGGAAGCCGAGCTTTTTAGATACATCTTTATTACATGCAAAATAAACATAAGGATTTTTATTTTATTTTTTAACCAGCCGTTGGGCAACCTTGTAACAAAGTAAGAAGATATTAAACTTGCCATTTTCACATGCATCATAGATTAACAAAGAAACAGGATGGAATGGATTTAGGAGTGAACACACATGAAGTAACATGAATCAGGAATAGAATATGTCAGCTCCTCTCTAGAGATGAAACAGTACGAAATTAATAAGCACTATGAGAAGTGTTTGACCACCAAGCTAATATATGCAAAGTGCATTGCACACTTAGGTAAAATACTTTATAAATAATGAGGCCAGGATCCAAAGATCCACTTAACTAATTTTGCCTGGACACAGATAATTTAGAGTGCAGTTTGTTTCTTGAACAGCGATTTCCATCCTCCTCTCTCTCCTATTTCCACACACACAACCCTTCATGGCACATGGCAAAA
This sequence comes from Podarcis filfolensis, assembly GCF_964270895.1. Lineage (NCBI taxonomy): Eukaryota > Metazoa > Chordata > Lepidosauria > Squamata > Lacertidae > Podarcis > Podarcis filfolensis. Next base: position 35,810,178 of record NC_139607.1, on the reverse strand, counting down.
TACACTTGAAAGTTTAAAGCTTGAGAAAATAGAAATGGAATGGATATTCTGTAATACATCTTTTAAAAAACCTCTTGCCATATAAAACAACCCTTCACCTCATTTCACGTAGCTCTTTGGATCCCGGCCAATCTGTGTAGGATGATTATGATTATCAGAGGGAAATGCTTATGGGAAACTGCTGCAATAACAAAGGCTGGTTTTCAATGGAGAACGTTTAGCTCTCCAGTATGGGTAATTTTGGGGAGGGTAAGTGGTTTTTTGATAGCTTATAGTCAAAATGATTATGTGGCATTCCACTGGTGGTTAACATAGCTGTCTTATACGGAGTCAGCTGTCTTATACTGTGCAGCAAGCTCTAGATTGTCTCCACTCTATGCATCAAGTTCTATATTGTCTCAGCAGCTCTCCAGGATTTCAGAGAGGGTCTTTCCCAGCCCTACCTGGAGATAACAGGCATTGAACCTGGGGCATTTTGCCTGCAAAGCAGATGCTCTACTGCTGAGACCTTCCCTAGAATCCCCATTGATCCCCCCCCCCTCATATTTGGCTTTTTGTCCAGATGTGATACTAGACACCAATTGTCATTAGCATGACGGTACATTCAGAATCCTCTTTTGATCTACTGAGAGATAGATAGCTCAGTTGGTTAGAGAGTGGTGCTAATAACACCAAGGTTGCAGGTTCAATCCCCGTCTGGTTCAGTGGCATATTCCTGCATTGCAGGGGGTTGGATGATCCTCAGGGTCCCTTTCAACTCTTTGATTCTATGTTCTATGACTACATGCTACAATAGTATGACCATTATATTGCATGGGGCAAAAGCTACTCACTACCTTTAACAGCAGCAGTAACAAGGACAGTGACCCTTATCTTAGTGTCCACCAGCCAGTGGTTACCATTTTTCCTTCAGAATGGTGCTTTGTATGGAGCATTGGGGTGGGTGGGATGGCAGTCATCATATCTGTTGTCATCACAAGGAGAGACAAAAATTAAAGTCACAAAAAGTGGGGAAAGAACACTGGCCTAGTGCCAATGGGCTGTTTGTGAAAAATAAAAAATAAAATAATAAATCACTAACACCACAAACTTGCAAAATTCCCTCCAATCCTACACCTGAAAACGTGTCTGTGATTTTGGTAAGCCGCTAGCAAGATCAGTTCTGTAAAATCAACACAGATGTTGACATATTGATAGCTGTGGGGGTGAGTTTCTGAAAGAAACGACTTTTGGGAAGCACACCATCTTCTCTCCTCCAAGGATATTCTTTCGCTGTATATTTCCCCCCTTCCTAAATAGTTATGAATTTCAAAATTTTAAACAACTAAACTTTGGGGAAAGGGTGTGCGGGAGAACAAAATTACATCCCTGGTTTTGAAGAGAAAGTGTGGTCTGTTGAATTACAATGTGGATGAAATAATGCATTATAAAATACTAGGAGATGATGGAAGGAGAACTAATGGGCGTTCTGAATACATTGTGAGCACAATCTGCATTGCAGATATCAGCAATGCATTCCCGGTGTGCATACGTAGGAAATTGTGCTGGTATATGTTTCCCCGCATTTTGTCATTTCTTATCCATAACTGTTCCAATAAATGCTCCTTGTGGATACCAAGCACCTTCACTATGCACCAGTGCTTGATTACCAGACTCAACCATTAACTCAGCTTTGTGCAGTTAAATATATAATGCATGGTTTAATTACTGGAGCTAGTAGGCATACATTTGCTTTTTAAAACAGTAGTTTGGGTCCACAAGATACAAGCTAAGTTCTGTTAGGTGGGATGGGACCTCATGTCTCTCTGCTGCATCTGTCCCAATCCAATTCTGAAATTAAGGGGACTGTTGGAAAGGATGTGGAGCAGGCGGCTACAGATGAAGGGGGAAGTCTGAGGAAATCCAAATGTAGCTAGCAGAAGCCATCCACTCACATCAGAGCACCTTTGGTGTCAACCCAATATTGCCAATGGGAGTATAGCGTTCCCATCACTTAATATTGAAGTGTTTTTCTTATATACTGCATCAGTTTAAATTCTATTAGTTTCCTAATAAAAAGTCAGTTCCATAAGAGGCTCCATCACATCCAAGCTTCAGCAAGGATCAGAATCCATGGCTGAACTATGGAGATTTTAGAAGATGAAGACAAGAGAAGCAAATTTGATTCTCAGTAGAAGCATATTAGAGTTGCCTCTACGTCTATCTGGAGGAATTACAGGTAGTATTATTACTTTGTTTGTACGTTTGGAGATGGTGGAGTTGTCATGGTTGAGAACAATGTCAATATATTTGCCAAAAGTAAAATCTCTCATGAGCACACACAGAGAGAGACACACACGAGATACATATATGGCTGCATTGTGAAAATTGTAAATGACTGACATTTTATTGCTGGTTGGCATCCAGCAATAGGATTGGCTGGCACAGGCCCTGTGTAGCATAGCTGAGAAGTGCCAAACGTGGTTTCCTCTTTTCATTCAGATCATTACATAGTAAGATTAGTGATTAAACAGAGCTAGTTTTCCTTTCCCAGAGTGGCCTTGGATAGCAAAGCCTGTAATTTCCTAACAGCTGCATAGAATTAGCTGAAAACAATCTTCTGCAGGCAGAGACAATTCAGATTATCAAGCAAACACAAACAAGCCATTTATGCAATCAAGAGCCTCATTCCCCAAGTTTATCTTGGCCATTTATATATGATGATCTACTTCAGTGTGAAGTGAAAGGTAACTAACATAGCCAAGAAAAGGCGCACGTGCTATTTTCTAATCCATGGTCACCAGTGCATTTCTAAGTGCTTGATCCTATGGACCATCGATTGCAGCAAAAAGACTTGAGCAGCTGAAACTAAAACCCTGTTTTATACATGGGAAGCCTAGTGCAGCCTGAAAAATTGGAGGTGAATGCATGTGTGTGGGCATACATACACAGAACCACTGAGAGGGGGGACAAGGGGTACTGTTGTACCAGGTTCAAAGCCAGCAGGGGCTTCCACAACAGGGGCAGGAGAGTGTGGCACGACTCCATTGTTCCCCTCATGCCTAGTATTGTGTGATGGAAGAACAGGAGGATACAGCTCTTGTTGTTGCTGTCCAAGGTGCTGCATCTCTAGCCCAAGTTTGCTTGACTAGGCCAGTGTTTCACAACCTTTTCCTGACCATGGCCCCCTTTTGACCTTGTTTCCTTCCTGTGCTCCTCCATGGATGTAGCCGGTGGGGGGGCACAGGGGCATCTCCCTCCCCAAAGTAAGAATCATTACAAATCTGAGGTTCTGCCCCCCCCAACATGCTCATGATAACAGGACAGTTAATCTCCAATGGACATCTGGGCATAATCTGTGTTTCTCTTTCTTTAATAATGGCATGATAATAAAACACACAACATATGCCACTGAAATACTGCAGCATGTGAATGGTGGCTGAGGCAGCATTTAAAGGTAAAAACTCCCTTTGTGATAGAGGGTTCAGCTATCAGGGTGAAATGTCTGTTCTTGGATATACTGTATTTAAAATTCAATTGTCAGGACAAAAGTTGTGTATTTAAGAATAAATGGTGTGAGTACTTTTTAAAAATCTGTCTCCTAATAGGTACAGATGAAAACAGTCATACTTTCCCCCAGCAGAAAGTGATGCAAATAGCATCTCATTCCCACCAGCGAGACTGGAATGTTTATTCCTAGCCGTCTCCCAGTGTGAATGAATGCTCTGCTGTGGAACTGAGGGGAATAGTGTGTGTGTGTGTGTGTGTGTGTGTGTGTGACAGTGACAGACATCTGGAATTCATATGGAACATCTTCTTCCACAACCCTTTTCTGCTTTTTTCTACTAGTCCATTTTAATCCCTCCCACTCTGCTGCTCTTAGAACAGCTTCCCTTTTCTATTTGACAACCAAGAAACATCAAATTCTCCTTTCACGTCCTCACTCCATGCTTCCTGCTTTATCTGCAGCACTTCAGCCTTCCCTTTCCAAGGCTTCCACTGCCACATGCCTTCACAATCCAACACCATATGAAGGGGAAAGTCCAATGCACATGTAATTTGGTCTATTTCCAGGCACATTTTTTGGATTGCCGATACAACCCTGCCCTTCCCAATCACATTCTGGTTTGGCACTTCCAGAAGCTAAGGGTTGGCTCAAATGCATGGGGCCATTGATGGGCTTCTAACGTGGCCAGGATCAACTGAAGTTATAGATGCATGATATATGGATAGACATCTGTTGCAATTTGCATGGTCATAGTAGTTCTTCCCTCCCAAGTTTCCACAGCCATGCACATTTCAGCAGTTGTGTATCCAACTGGCACCTCCAAGAGATTCTGGACAAGTAAAAAAACTGCTAATGGAACAATGTATTTCTTCAGGCAAACAGCAGAGAAATCCACATATCTGAAATGGCTTTAATATTACATCCTAACTATGTCTTGGCTTATTCTGTATTAGCTGCTTTTATGAGGCAGATGTTATGTCCTAGATTTCAAGGGTGTGTGAAGATAGATATGTCCAGTTTTGCTATTTTTTCAAAGTAAAGGTAAAGCAAATTTCAATTTTATAGATGCTGAGGAATTACCTAAATAACTTTTGGTATACCTGTCCTGTCTGTCTGTCTGTCTGTCTGTCTGTCTGTTTGTCTGTCTGTTTGTCAATCATTGATCTATCTTATATGCAATTCCCTCCCCACCAATGTTTTGATTAGTTTTACTATGCAAAAATTGTTTGCATGTGCCTATTTGCCAGTTGCTCAGCACCTCTGAAGACTGCACTGCGGAGCATGTCAATTCCCCATTGGCATTTCATGTGATGATCTGGCCAACTTGCTGTTTGTGCCAAGTTGGGACAACTGTTGATCTGGATGTCACATTGTGCCAGAAATCAGCATTCTGCCATTTGCCTATAAGGAGAATGACCATCACATAAAGCAGACATATCAGTAACCAATTTCTTTTCTACCCTCAAGAAATCCTGTCACCTACATACAATTCAGATTTTAAAAAGACCCCCCTCCCCTTAATGATTTTCTAGTAATGCAGGTGCTGTAAATTTTGGTGAAATCCAATCTTTTTGGATTGCTACTCAGTTTAAAAGAACATTGCCATTCAGTTCAAAAGAACCAGAATTTCATCTTTGATTTGGGAAGCCAGAGGGAAATGTCATGCTGTCATACACTGGTAGGTGATGCTGTTGTACTGTGCAATCATACCTACAGAATGTGGAGAAAGTGATTAGTTACCTGGTCACAAAGAAATTACCTCACTGTTATTAATTCCAACCTGCTCTGTGAAGCATGGCTTGGAACGGCAATCTTCTGAAAGGAGCTGAGTTTCCTACTACCCCAGTTACAGCTTACTGTATATGTTTTTTAACAACTGTTTAGAAAGTGATGGGATTTTCCTTTATTTTCAGTCTGCATTTTTTATTTTATTAAGTATAGTCAATGTACAGTGAAAGGCGCATGGACAAGCATTAAAATCAAATAGATGTTTCTCTCTTCATTTATGCACTGCCTTATTTATTTATAGATGTCTATACTGTCCTTCATCATAATCATCAAATTATGTCTACTTCAAGTATGTTGATTTTATTGGTATTTCCTTGTGAATATTTCATATTATATTATGCAAACTATGCTTTTGTATTAAGTGGTTTATACATCATATTTATTAAATGAGAGTCAATGAATAAGATTCCAGGCAGTTTCCCAGTTATCCATAGCATAAAAACTCAGTGCGTGGTATGTCCACTCATCTTTCTTGGTGGGCAGTGTTGGAGTCAAGCCCCAGACCTCACCAGTGATCTGGCAAATAGTAGACGGGATTGCTGAGCTGCCGGCTATTGGCCAATGCTGGGAGCCCATAGACGGGCATTCCCCTGGCAGTGGTCCCAACCAGCCACAGGGGATGCTTGAGCCCCACTCCCAGGAATTGTGGCCTGCCCAGCAGTCATTCTTGCCTTTTTGGGGGGTCTTGGCACACAATATGCACTTCCTCTTCAGTTAAAACACTGCTACTTCCCCTTCCCATTACACATGAGTAAGACATATTTTATAGATGGTTCAGCTTCTTCTCCCACTTTCCCTGAAAGCATTAAGAATGGAGAATCCATATTTTGACAATATTTGGATAAAAAATATATATCTGAGGAGATTTCACCCCTCCCATATCCAAGAATCTGCTGATGTTCTCTGCTGATTCTCCAGAGAGGAGGGGCGGTTTCTGCTCTCTACTTATTCCGCTCCAGCCTCACATCAAAGTATCAGAGAGAGAGAGACTGAATGTTAGAGAGAGATCGTGTGTATAGATAAGGTTGCTGCTAAGAGCAGCTGCAGACAGTGCAGTTCAGCATTTTCGCTTAGACCTCATTTAGCTCTGTACATAGTTGTGTATTATAGTTGTAGATAGAATAAAAGAAGATATTCTACAGAGCTGCTCTCCGAGTCGTTTATGCTCTGCTATACTCTGCTGTACTCTGCTGTGCGACGACTGTCTTATGTTGGAGTGAATCTGGTGCTCACAACTCTAAGCTGTGAGTCCACAGCACTTTGCCTGTTCCTGTGCAGAAGGTGGTCTCTGGAAGTGCTACCCAGCTCGCCTAGCCCAGTCGGGGCTGAGTGGATGAGTCCAGTTCGTGGCACTGGCTCAAGGGCGATGCTGACAATATCATCCAGTTTAGACTATGTGGTATCTGTCATGAACACAATAGATGTACATGAGGAACTTCCCAGGATTGACTGTTGTGATTAGACTTATTTGCCAGGCTCATCTGGAAAGGGTCTTGGTTGTGTCAGCAGATACACTGAAAGGAATAAATTCCCAAGCTGCATGGCAGTTCATTTACTATTTATTTCCACTCTTTGGATGGCAGCCTCTCAGCAGTGACGTGTGACCTTTCCACAAAGTTGCTGTTTGTACTGGAGTTGATTTAATTGCAGAGATGAACTTTTACTTCTGAAGAGTCTTAATCCAGTCATTTGATGCATACATCGTTAGCCGCCTTGTCCTCTATCTATTACAAAAGAGCCTATTAAAGTTCAAAGCATGCCAATTTTATTTGTAATCTGGAAATACAAGGTTTTGCATAGTATAATGTAAAAAAATAAATGGTTGGGTGACATTGCCTCGATAGAATCATAACCTCCCCTATAATAAGAGAGCTTTAAAAACAATGAAAGTGACTTCTTGACACAAGAAAAGGTCATTTTTCTCTTGGTGTCTTTCACCCTTGGCACCCAAAGACAAATCCCGTAAGTCCTAATCAACAAACATTTCTCTTTTCCTCCTGTGTTTTTTATGTGTTTTAAAGATCTCTCTGGCTAGAATAAATAACCTTTGTCAATAAACAGAACAATAAAGTCAGGCCCTGTTCCTAGGATATTTGTCAAGGTGGACCTCTGTTTTCTCAAAGCCAGGAGCTTAATCAATGACTATAGTCCAGAGAGTTCCTTAACTCTAAGCCAAATTTCTAGATCACATCTCATCCTTGCACTGCACCAGAGATTGTTCATGAAGATCCCTTGAGCGTCATGGGAAACACAATGGGTGGTGCAGTTAAGATGAGCATGTGCATGACTGGGAGCCCTATGAAAAGCGAAACCCTCAATTGCAAATTCATTGCCTGTGTGCCTGCAGTTGAATGTATGTAGGGTTCTGTTGAAATCTTTGGCTAAATAGAGGTTTAAGCAGGACAAGCAGATGCAAATGCCCCCCCCCCCTTCTCAGCTTCAGCCTGCATATACTAAAGATATGCAAAGACATGCAAACCTTTTCCATCTCCCCTCAACCCTAGTCAGCATGGCAAATTTCAGGGATGATTTATTTATTTATTTATAAGCATTTCTAAACCTCTTAATAGTTCAAAAATATATAAGTAGTACACACTATGCACATCAGAGAAACAATATCCATTGAAACAAAAATTCAACAGAAAAACAGTGAAAACAACATATATAAATTGCACACACACACGAACATACGAACATACTTAAAGAAAAGGAAAAAAAAAAGGATTCTGGGTTTTCATACACATGGAACAGGGAGTTAAAGTCCAGCAAGTCTACAACACAATGAGCTCCTTGAACTTAAGTGGAATAGCTCAGCTGATTAGGGCATTGTTCTAATAACACCAAGGTCACAGGTTTGATCCCCGAATGGGAGAGCTGCACATTCTTGCATTCCAAGGGGTTGGGCTACATGATCCTCTGGGTCCCTTCCAACTCTAGAATTCTATGAAATGGACTTTATGAAAGTGGTGTATAAATAAATATAAATAAATCAGAAAGATCCAGAGGATTACTCTTGCTTTCTGACTATTGTATTTGACTATTGTAATCTGGGGCAAGGTAGCATAAACTCTAGCCATATTGGCCTGGTATTCACTACCACCTCAAGTCCAATCAATACCTTTAAAATTTGTATTTATCTGTGCCTGCAGGATATTTGATAGTGCATCAAGATGTATTCCTGAGTCATATTGCTGTCAGCGCAATGAGTCATTCATTATATCCAGTAGCTGTATTTTTGTTTTCCTTTGTCAAGTGTATAAATCTCAGCAGCAGATGGAAATTTATAGTCATGGCACTCATTGCTCAGCATTCATCAATTTCTGAACCTTATATCACTTTTTAGTCTACCCCATGGTAGGCTTCTTGCATTTTTATGTTACTCTTCCCCCTGTGAACTAACCATGAATCACATGGCCTTGATGAAGGCCATGTGACTTTAAACAATGGATGCTGGAAGATAAATCTGACATTAAAATAGTACCAATCAACAAAACAGTGAGAAAGGGGCTGTGTGATGCCAGATTTAAAATGGATGTGCTGTTACAAATCCTGACTTGTACAAAAAGCTGGAGACCAACATTAAAGCTGTAAAATGTGAAAGCTTTGAGAACAAAGAGAAAACTCACTTGAGCTAAACCAACATACCTGTCTGCTAAAGTCCACAAATTCATAAAAGTGAGTTGATGTGAAAAGCTTTCAAGGCTGTCAAAATTTTCAAGCAATGCTAGATGGGCATGTGTTCAAAAACATGGTCAAACTAACATTCACCCTACTTAGGGCTTTCTCGGACTGGAATTTTATTGCAAGTGTATTCTGCAACATGTTTTTGGCACAATAACAGTGCATTAGTGATGGATTTATTTTGCTTTAGTTTGTTTGTGATGCTATATTATTGCTGTCTGGAGGTATTACAGCACAACAAAAACAGAACAAAATAAAACAGAACATTGGTGGTATAAAAAGTTATAGGATTTCAACAGAAAGTTATGGGGGTATGCACTAACTGGGAATGAAACACTGTGACCACTTAAGAACTTTTGCATTCACAAAAAATATAGAAAGTGGGGTCACATGACCAGAAGGTTGTGGCGAGTTACAAAACCTAAGAGAGATCAAAGGGTTCACACATGTAATTCTTATTCGCGCCTTGTCGTTGTTATTTCAGTTGAACCTGCCAGCCTGCACAGTATTTTTGAGATGTTCCTGGAGCCATGACAAATTCTACTTGCTTGTCAAGTAACTTTTGTCACCTCCAGAAGGACTGCATTCTCTAGAGAACACATTTGCATACTGTAAATGTAAAGACGCAGCTAAACGAGTCCTTAAACATGTCCTTATATTTAACCATAGCTCCTCAAAGTTAAAAGCTGTGAAGGCATTATAACGTAGAAGGTACCACACATACCCACACAATCTGCAAAATATAAAGAGGCACAAGCTATTTGTTTGTCAGATGGAAATCCAATTTTCTTTGTAATTCTGCATCAAGTATTTAAATAAAAATTAAGATGAATAGCTAAATAAGGCGGTGGAGAAAGAATGTTAATGAAGGTGGTGCTGCCCACCAGATGGTGGGAATGGATATGGAAGCAAAGCCCTAAAGAGGCTATGTAGCTGATTGCATAGATTAGTGCTACACACAACTTATCTTCCATGTCCTCAGCAGGGTTGGCAGGTGGACTTCCATTGAGCTGTGTTCTGAACCAGACACACCTGATTCAGTTTGCTTGTATCAATGACTTTGCCTATGCCTAAACATGCCACAACTCCATTGTGTCTTTCTGCCTCCCCTCCCATTGCCAGAGAATGAGGAGCATTTTCAGAGGCTATTTCCTCCCCTTCTTGCCCCAAATGAATGTACAGTCATTGGAGGAGTTGGCTTTGAAATCCACACTTCCCTCAATTCCCACTTTCTAATGAATTTGTACACTAGGTGGGCTAAACACCACTGAGAGCCAGTGTGGTGTAGTGGTTAAGAGTGATAGACTCGTAATCTGGTGAACCAGTTTCGTGTCTCCGCTCCTCCACATGCAGCTGCTGGGTTATCTTGGGCTAGTCACACTTCCTTGAAGTCTCTCAGCCCCACTCGCCTCACAGAGTGTTTGTTGTGAGGGAAGAAGGGAAAGGAGAATGTTAGCCGCTTTGAGACTCCTTCAGGTGGTGATAAAGTGGGATATCAAATCCAAACAGATGGAGGCAGCAATGCTTCTGAATACAGTGGTACCTCGAGTTAAGAACTTAATTCGTTCCGGAGGTCCATTCTTAACCTGAAACTGTTCTTAACCTGAAACACCACTTTAGCTAATGGGGCCTCCCACTGCTGCTGCACTGCCACCACACGATTTCTGTTCTCATCCTGAAGCAAAGTTATTAACCCGAGGTACTATTTCTGGGTTAGCGAGGTCTGTAACCTGAAGCGTCTGTAACCTGAGGTACCACTGGAAGTATTCTTGTGCTCAAACCCTGCTTGCTGGTTTCCCACAGGCTGGCCACTGTGGGAACTGCTAACTAGGCTTCCTCAACCTTGGCCTTCCAGATGTTTTTGCCTACAACTCCCATGATCCCTAGCTAGCAGGACCAGTGGTCAAGGATGATGGGAATTGTAGTCTCAAAACATCTGGAGGGCAGAGGTTGAGGAAGCCTGTGCTAGACTAAAGGGCAATTGACCTGATCCAGCTGGTTCTTCCTATGTTCTTAATGTTGGGGTGCTGCAGTCACTACCCATCAATGCTGCATCTCAGGGGGTTGGGAAAAGAGCATGCCTTGGACCTTGGATGTTTCACTTTTCTGTACACGTGATACCCAAGGAGAAGGGGAGCTGTCAGGTGCTGCCTCAGCTTACCTTTTGGTGAGCAAGCAGAAAGTGGCATCAGACAGCTAATTTATGTTCCAATGCTCAGAGATAGGATGGAAACTTGCACCTATCTGTCTCATCCAGTTAAGCATGTTCACAGGGACTGATTTATTTGATCCTGCCTCATTGTATATTCTTCATGCAAACCAATAAATAAAGTCATGGTTTTTTAAACCAGATATAGGGCTGAGTCCTATCTAGGTGTAGGGTCAAAACAGATGCTGGCTATTGTTGATTTAGGAGGCCTTTTTAGTGATTCGTGGTTTGTTATATAAGATGTACAATTAATCACAGAAGGCTGTTCTCTGTAGGCTCCATCTATAGAAGAAATACATGATGCATGCAGAAAAGAGAGAGTCTTCTTTCTAGTAGTGATGCAACTCTGGAATCATCTCCCAAAGGAGGTACAATCAATGCTGTATTCTTTCTGTGGTTTCTAAGGTAAAGGTAGATGAATATTTTTTTTACAGGATGCAGTGGTACAGTTCTTGGTCACCTTAATTTGTATCTGAGAAACTGCTTGATTCAGACTCCTCCTTATAAAAATAATCAGCTTTGGATTTGTCTTTTTTTGGGGGGGAGGGAATCACTCACTAGGAACATAGAAAGCTGTCCAATCTTAAGTCTGACCATTGATCCATCTAACTTGGTGTTGTCAATACAGTCAAACAGCAGTTGTCTGTCTGTCAGGTTCTATCCTAACCCCACCTGGAGATGCCAGACTTTGAATCTGAGACCTTCTATATGCAAAAAAGAATTCCCAGGTTTTTTCACCTAGAATTCATTTTGAATTCCTTCATTCATATTCAGCTTGCTGTGCAGATGTTACACAAGACATCTACTGCCAGTGGCCTGGTGGTCCATTCAGAAACTAATTTGCATGTACTGACATATCATGGCTCCACACTGCAATATTGATTGATTGTTTCAAATAATGAGCACATTGTGATTTGAGAAATATTTCTAATGACCACTCCCCCCCAAAAAAATTGGAGAAAACCATAATATACAGCCTAATTGAAGACTTCCAAAGAAGGTTTACTGTGTTTACAAGTTCTTACTTTAATCTTTCTCCAAGTGCATGGTGTCTTACAACTGTCAGTAACATTTCCTCAGTTGTTGATAATCCTCCCTTTGAAGTTTTCTGCTAGATTATAAAGAGGATAACACAATGGCTGGCTACTTTGCAATGACAGCTGGGTGAAACCATTGTAAATACTGAAGATAGCTTTCCATATGGCAAGAATTTTTGACAGCTTATATGGTAATCACCACTACGTGATAATTAAAGACCAAGGAACATTGTTCCATTTGATTCCTTGTTTCCAAACTGAGTGGATGCCTTCACAGTGAGCTATGTCTTAACGATCAATGCAAGCCAAAATATTTCATCCTCTTATGGATTTTGAACACCACACAGCTCAACGGTATTTTAATGAGGGACTTTTTACCTACTTCATTATTGGGACCAATGATAAGACAGACATCAAAGTTGTCTTGTCTTCATTATGTTATTGAAGAACAATTTTCAATGCTTCTTTCTGGCACATTTCACTCATTTCTCAAGTACTATTATGGATTCTCCCGAATTCATAATTCCAAAAAGTTACCCTGTGTTTAACAATTTGACATATATAGAAATTAGTGCTGAACTACATTTTTTATGGTGTTCAGTGTTGACTGCAAAACCTGCTATTTCCAGAGGTGAAAATGTTCACTTTTCCACACCTTTAACATTTTTATAAATATTCTTTATGAATATGAAGGCCGCAGCTTTTCTAAATTAAAAAGGCCTGAAGCATTTTAGTCTTTCTTTGTAGGAGTGATGCCACAACAATCATTTCAAGTGTTGTCTTCAGCTTTTATACTGCTGTGAACCCTATGGGGGGCATATTCAATAGTAGTAATTGAATAGAATGATACATCGAACCCAGAGCAAGGAACAAGAAAAGTGGGAGAGCAAGAATTACACCAAAACAAGAAATGAAGCAAGAATGGCCACAATCTTGTATTGGTTAGTTTGCACTCTGAGGACCTCAGGACACCCCCGGAAATAAATTCACACAGACACATATTTTAGATTAAGGTTGATGGGCAAAATTTAGGCCACAACTTTATTGATTACACAATGCGAGCGGTATTGGCTTAGGCATTGACAAACTATAACCGACTCCTGTCCACCCCACAGGAGTCTGGAAGAGTAAACCAAACGAGGGAGCTACATCGATGCAAATTGACTGCAAATTGTTCCCGTGGTCCTGGCATGGCCCTAGCCCCTCAAGTGGACTTCAGATGAGATCTAGGACCCCCAGATTCCTTAATGGAATACCCTTTTCATGGAGGGGCAGGTGATGGCCGCACCTCGCCTCTCCCATCGACATCTAAGTCAGTTCCTAGCCACCAAACCTTTGTGACGATTGCTGGGAGGTAGGCGAAAACCAAATGGCCAGTGCCAATCTGCCAAATGGATGAAATTCCTATCAGGCCCCTGCCACAAAACAGCCGACCAACCGAAGTCCCAAGCTAGGCCAAAGCACAGAAAACCAAAGAGGGTGGGTGGGGAGTTGTTCAGCAGCACAAAGCAAGTGGCTCCAACACGTCACACTGCCATTTATATATCCTCCCCCACCCCCTCCCCACAAATCAACCTGATTGGGTGTCATGACTGGCACAATCATGGGGCTGCCCCAGAAACAACCGGGCTATGCCCAGCCTCCAGATGGTGTGTGGGGCCCCAAGGTCCCTTGCACAAGCAGGACGCTGCTTGAAGAGGGTCCCATTTATATAGAGTTTGGTGCAGCATAGGGCAAGGATCCAGATTTCTGACAAGCTGACGGAGATGCCTCAAAATATGTCTCTCTATTCTGATAATGTTGAGAGACTTTTTTTAAAAAAACACCTTGTTCTATATCTTTAGTTCTAGTTGGAGTCAGTATAGGAAATTGGCAGAAAGTTCAGGACTTCATAAAGGAAGTACTTCATAAAATGCTCAGTTATTTCCTGTAGAATCTCTGTACTTATATTTAAATATATAATAATATTTGGACTCAATTCCTCTTTGTAAGGGATCAGTGTTATCTTGGTTGACCTCTCGAATGCATTTCTTTAAATCAGATATCCACCAGTCTCTCTGAAATATATGATAACGCCAACATCTTACATTTCTGTTTCTAAATGTAGGGTTGACTTTGAAAATCATGATCAGTGCAGACATTCACTATATCTTATTATTTTCATGTTTTATGCAGCAAGTATTATGAATATCAAAGAAAAGTGAGAAATGATTAATTATTCACAGTAGCACTGAACAATTTTTAATGACTATTCTACCATTTCTGAAGGATTGCTAAAACATAAGAAAAAAGTCAAATATATAGGGGTGTATCTAATATTAGTTCTATTCAAATTCGATGGAAATTAATGGCTGACTTAGGTCTACGCTGGGCAGAACTGAGCTGGATACAAACCATATTTTTGAATTATGATTGTCCCCACATTTCTCCTACATGTCAATAATAGAGAAAGATGTCTCACATCAGAATGGCATTCCACAAATGTCATGGGTCAGCTGGGCAGCAGTCAGAGGTGGCACCACCAGTAAGAACTTCCTTGCCAACTGTTTGGCCAAAGATGGTAGATCTTCTGTGAGTTGCTCTTTTAGTTCTATGAATTGCCCTGAGGTCTTATCACAAAGGGCGGTATATAAACCTAGTAAAATTTAAATAAATAAATAAATAAATTTAGTTACTTTGGTCAGAAGCCATTTAGGCCTTTGTACATGACTGGACCTAATGGTCAGGGGTCCCTTTACCTTTATCTTTTTACACTATCAATAGCACACTGAATCATGTTCAGTAGGTGGCTGGCAGCCAATGCAGAGCTCTGAAGGACCAATGAGCCATGGTCTCACCAGGTTGTCTGACTTACCAGCTTAACAGTCACATTCTGCACTAGCTGCAGCTTCTGGATTCCATCAATGGCAGCCCGAAGTAGAGTGCATTGCAGTAGTCTAAGCAGGAGGTCACCAGAACATGGACAACTGAAGCCAGGGTTTCCTGGTAGAGGAATGGCCATAGCTGGTGAGCCAGCCTAACCTGGGCATAAACACTTCTAGCCACAGAAGTTGGGACTCTTGCTCAGTTGGGAGTCCTGTAGACTTCACAGCAAAAGAAAGTAGGTTTGAAGCAGTAGACTTCACTGGGCACAGATCTATCAAAATATGTTCCCTGATAAAAAGCTGCCATAGCAGAGACTCACTCACAACCTGGCCCATATTCAGTACTATTTAAGGAATGAAAAGAAAGGAAAGGAATAAAATGAGCAGCAGTACCAGTTATACTAATGTCCCCCTAACAAAGGGAGAGTTCGAGGCTCCTGGGATGCCCAGCCCTCTGTCTAATAGCGAAGTCAGGAAGGTGACTCTCAGAAGACTAGAATTTTATTCGTACTAGCATGAAAAATCCATATAATGCCCTGTCTGTGTAAAAAAGAGCTGTAAGTAAAAAAAAAAGGGGGGGGAGCTTTTAAATGAATTACTACTAACCTGCTCACTAAAGTTCCTTTCTAGCAATTCTTTTGTCAGTTTTCCTGCTCTTCAGGTAAAAAAGAAAAGAAAGAAAAGACAGTGTGTGATACTGAAGATTGGTCCGAGGAACATGAAGATAATGACATGGATAAACTGAATCACTCTGTCAGACACAGTGGGAGAGCGGCTTTTTGTGCCACTGATGGAATGACACAGTTTCAGAAAGAGTCCTTTTCCTTTTGCTCCAGGTTCTTCTTTTATCACTTCAAAGGGTCACAATGAGCATCAGATATAGATGGAAGATACCTTGAGTTGCAAATGGCACATGCAGTGGAGGAGGGGGCACCATGACTGGTGACCTCAAAAAGGTGAGCCGACTCTATCCCTAGCCCTGAGGGGATTGCCTTTGTTCAGTAGCTGCCCACAAAAATAAACACTTGCTCCTTTAATTGCCTTGTGAAAAGAGTTATCCCTCTTGACTGGTTAAAACCCTAAGCCCAGTTAATATTCCAGACCCACCAGTGAAGGTTCCCTGGGTACTCAGTGTAAGACACTTCTTCTCAGCTCTCTCCAGCCAGCAGTAGGGCAAAATTAGAGAGCCCTTCAGACGGATTGTAGTTGTGTGTGTTTTGGGGAGGGGGCAGGTATCTTCTGCAACATGGCACTGGTTCAGTAATTGGTTTATAATTGACCATTCACACATCCTTTCATTTTATTATATATTTATCTAAAAAATACAATCTGCACATTCACATCAAATATAAGATGGCAGTATGCAACCTTAAAAACACAGCAAAAACAAACTGGGAAATAAAGTCAAGCAGATAAGTAAAAACTGGTTGGCAAAGAATCTCAGATTTAAAAGGCCTTGAATGAAGGTGTAAAAGCAACAACCAGGACATGAACTTTTTCTGGGAAGGTTAGCCGAACTGAAGGCATATTCTAACTTTCTTCCACCAAGGAACCCAAGGCAGTTTCTATCTCAAGGAACTCAGCATAACACTGAGTTTCCAGGGGGTTGCCCCTCAAGCACTGACCATACCCAGACCTCCTTAGCTTCAGCAAGGTGTCAGTATCTTTTGTTCTCAGACCACACCCTGGTCTAGGTGCCACCCAGGAGAGAGGCAAGCACCAGGAGTAGAGGTGTGGGTGGGTGGGCAGGCAATATCTGGAGCTAAATTTCTGGGTATGAAGTTTTGTCCTGAAACCCTTCATTACTTGTATGGCTCTACTAGATATCATGTACTGGTGGGATGCAGAAGAGTGGTGGGAGTCCCCAGCTGGGGAACTCTTGAGGGAAGCCTCAAGGGAAGAAGGCTCAGAGATAGGGGGCTGGTGGTAGGATGATGATGAGTGGTCAGAGGGAGAAGAGAGACTAGGCTTGGAGAAAGCAGTGTCAGAAGCAGAAGAGGTAACAAGGTTTAGTGAGCAGGAAGAAGCTGTGGCAGAGAGCAGTCCAGTACCAGAGGCAGAAGAGGAGGCTGGCCAAGAAGCAGAGTTGAGGCAGGCTGTGGAAGAATATAGGGAGTCTCTCCTTCCTTCTGTGACCAGCTCGCCTCCCCCAGGTTTTCCAGAACTAGAAGAGGTATGAAGAGGGTGCAGCAAAGACAGGCAAGGCAACAGAGTCTCAGATTGCTTGGGAAGGACTTGGGGGAGGAGGGGGACTTAGGAAACCATGAGAAGGTGGGGCCCTTCAGTTCCTAAAACTGCCTCATTGGAGCAATATCTACCAGGAAGAGTAGATGTGCTCAAAAGTGTTGGCCTCCTGTGCTGTCTTGTTTCTTTGAATGAATAGATAACTTTACTGGTGTTGTATGAGTTATTGCAGACCTGCTCCTGACACCTGCTCCTGACCCTAAACAATTTTCAAAGGTCTGATTCATACATTATCAGCAGTGGTGTGGGAGCTACTCAGCATGGAATCACAATGAACATTAGTAATGGTGTAGCACAGTTAGAGACATCTATTAAGAATCTACAGCTTGAATGAGCTAAGAAATTAGAGTCTCAATTAATGACTAATACATTACATATTTTGGAAAAGTAATTGGATAATTTGCATAATAGAGCCAAAATGAAAAAGAAGACATAGGCATATTATGTCAGTCAAAGGTTTACTCATGGTTGATGGATGCATAAAAAATCAGTCTCATTTCTAGATTTCAACTGAAACTGAGTTCCATGAAAGCAATAATGATTCTGCCAATCCTTTGAGAGTATTTCAAGGGGGTTATTTTAAGGTGACAGGCTCAGAAAAAGAAAAGAGTGTTCAAATCTAGAATGACCATGAATTTTACTCAGGGGTAGACTGCAATGAGGTCTTGACTTGACTTGATTCAGTGGAGAAATTAATTTGTTGGATGAAAGCTATCAGATTTGTTCCTACCTCTAAATACAATGGTTTTTTTATGAGAGCGAATCTGTATAAATTCACTAGAATATAATGAGAGATTAAAAAAAATAAAAAATACCTCAATGAGCCCACATTCAAATACTTGTAGGTGTAGATCTAATTTTGTACCAACTCTCACATTACTGTTTTTGATTAATTAGTCCTATGAGATTTGCACTTTTTAGAACAGAAACGTATTTCTGTTTGGCATAATTTGTCTGGTAATGAATTGAGAATTCTTAACCATTTGCAAAAGGATATGGAAATGATCAAACCTACTAATGAGGGAAGGACTGTTGTTAGAGGAATGCAAAAGATCATAGAAAAGAAATCAGCAGACAACTTAACATATAACTCATTTCAAATACATGAAGCTTGATCTTATCAGGACAATTTAATTTATCACTTGCACCTGTGCAAGCAAAGTCCAAAAAGCACATACACGGAAGATAGTGGGTTGTCTCCATTGCTGCTGTTCTGTTCACACAGCAGACTTTTGCTTGCCAAATAGAAGTTCCCTGTTCTCTCTTCTCCCCTTGCACCTTCAAAATCTGCTCCAGAGAGCTGATGGATCTTCTGGGGCAATTTCTTGGCGGGGCAGGTGTTGTAGGGAAAGGAAGAGGAAGTTAAACTGCATGACTAGGAAGAAGGTTGGTGGTTGGAATCCACCCCATTTCTACGTTGCAGGGGGTTGGACCCTTCCAACTCTACAATTCTATGATTCTACAAATATATTGTATCAAAATATTTTGTTAACATATATCCTAGAATCAGTCCTTTTTTTTCTTTAGTGGTACAGTGGTACCTCTGGTTGCGAATGGGGTCTGTTTCGGAGGCCCGTTCGCAACATGAAAAGAGTGCAACCCACAAAGGTGTGTCTCTGCACGCACGGGTTGCGATTCACTGCTTCTGCGCATGCGCATGATGTCATTTTGTGCTTCTGCACATGCGCTAGTGGCCAAACTCGGAAGTAACCCTTTCTGGTACTTCCGGGTCACCGCAGGACATAACCTGAAAGAACATAACATGAAGCAGACGTAACATGAGGTATGACTGTACTCTCATTTTGACTCAAGAAAATCACCACTTTATAGTTCAAATCGGGAAAAATAAATACAGTAAATAGACAAAGATTCACAAAATGTTTCGCGATATGCTTTCCCCTGCATCTCCCCAGAAAAAAGCACTGCCTAGAATACCTTATTTTCAGCAGTCCAAAGCTGCTAATATCATAATGCCCATTATACAAATATATGGTAAGACCATATTTGTTCACTTCTGTGCACAGTTCTAGTTGCCTCACCTCAAAAGAGATATTGTAGAGTTGGGAAAGGTCCAGAAAAGCACAACCAAATTGATTCCTATATGAGGAAAGTTTACAGAATTTGGGACTTTGCAGTTTAGAGTAAGAGGTGACATGACAGATATCTATAACATGATGCATGTCACGGAGAAAGCTGATAGAAAAAAGTTTTCCACCCCAGAGGAACTTGTGGGCATCCAGTTAAGATGTTGGAAGATTCGGGACAGATAAAAGAAAGTGCTTATTCACAGACCATGTGGTTGAAACAACAGAACTCACAACCACAGGTGGCCACCAACTTGGTTGGCTTTAAAAGTGGATTAGACAGAATGATGGAGAGGACAATGCTATTAACAGGGGGTTTTTTGCCAGGATGGCTACTTTCTTCCTCCATAATACCAGTTTCTGGGATTCACGGGTGGGCAGAGCACTTGTCCAGTTTGCAGGCTTCCCACAAACATCATGTCCTTCTTCTAAAACAGGATGGGGAAGACTTATGATTGAATGCAAAGTGAAATGGACACCAATTGGAAACAACTGATCGTGTATGGATTGGGGCCCAAGCAAAAGAATCCAATGCAACTTTGTAGATATTTTTTGCTGAAATTCTGAATTCAAAAGAGCTCTGCCAGTTTAAATGCCTCTGGCTCTTATAATGTATATCCAATGAGATACAATTTTTAAGATGCACTTGCATTTTACTTTATTTTATTATTTGCTTCTGCTGATTCACTCCCTGAGGATTCAATCTTGCCTATCCTCACACAGAGAACTAGTGGGTCCCCACCATGTAGGAAAAGGCCTGTAGGCATAACTTCTTCTGTAATTTGGCACAGTTTGCCTACATTAAAAGATGAAGACAGGAAAAAATGACTTCGCAATGCTATGATGGAAGATGGTTTTCTCCCCTCCCCCCCCCTCAGGACCATATGCAAATAACCTCAATTTGCTTTATGGTATACTGCCACATCTGTATTCTAAGAAAAGGGAACAGAGAGTAAGAGAAAACAAGTGTCTGAGTGATGGGTGAGGTGAATAATTTGCTGTAACACTCCGTGAAGGAGGCTGCAGTAACTGCTAAGTGAGAATTTTGTGGGTTTCCTACATGACTTTTTATGTACAGTAATGATGGGCAGGGACTGGAATTGCTCAGAGAGGCAGGCTGTCTTGCTTGCTCATTAGTTTTTATTCAGTCACTCCTGGAAGTTATTAGAGAGTGTTCAATGACCTAACATGAAACCATTTTGTGGCTTATGTCAAGATGTTCAAAGGGACTGTTATAATTTTTTTTAGAGATCAACTTGGACTTCAATTCACATCTCTGCAGGGAGATGCCAGAGATTTCTGTGTATGGACATTGTAATGTGAACCTAGTTTCAGACATCACCAGACTCCCAATTGCTGGCCGCATTGGCTGAAATGAGAGTGGATTAGCTTGGAAGATTTTTAGAGGTTGTGTTTTGGCCGGCGATAATAAGATTATTTAAAAATTATGCCTCAAGGTCACTTGAACACTGCTCCTAGAAAAGCCTGATTTGGTGACCTATGTAATTTATATACCACTCGATAGTCATAAAATCTTTAGGAAATCAGATGAAAGAAAACATTATCAATAAAAGGCAGCTAGAAACCAGTATTTAAAAACATTAAAAAATGAAGAAAAATCGAGAGTAACAAAAAATGGATTAAAACACATGTCAGCATTCTGTGGGTCTAGATAGACTTGCCTAACAAAAATATTTGGAGCAAGCACTGAAAGGAGTACAGTGAAGCTGCCTGCCTGATCTCAATAGGCAGGCACTTGGTTTCTTACAAGTGTGGAATGAGTATTGTGCATGACCTCCAACAGTTCTGGTTCTGCAGGAGTAAAGCCTGTTTGCTCACCGCTGTCAAATGTATGGCTCGATCAGTGTGTGTGTGTTTGGTCAGTAGTCACATCAGTGGCAAGAGGGTAAATCTAGTCAGTGGGAGCCCACAGTCCCTTCACACATTTTTTGAGGTACGAGGAAGCTTTGGAGAACTGATTGCTTTGAATTTGGAAGTGCAGGGCTGATGTATTTAGGACATCCAAGTTTGCAGTATTTTCAAGAACTGCACAGAATTCTTTGAATTTGGCCACAATTCAATAGCTTTCAAATTATGATTACTTATTACGGTTGCTGAAGGACTGTGACCTGCCAATCCTTAAGCAGCAGTAAGGGTTGATAGGCAGCAAGTGTGCGTAAATGTGCTGAATTGCACATATTGGTTTGATCTAAGCTGCCCATTTCTTGGCTTTTCAAGGCAGACAAGCTCCCCCCTCCCATTTTTTCCAGTTTGATGTCTCCTCCCTGTTCCACCTCCTCCCCAAGCAGGCTGCATTCAACTAGGCCTTTTAATTAGCACCAAATTGAATGGTAACAAGTAGCTTGTTTGCTTCACAGACTAATTAAATTGAAAATGAATTACGCATGTTTTTCATCAAAATGCTTGATAACAGCACACTTCAAATCCTCCTGTTAGAAAAGTAGCCTGTGATAAAATGATACCTTGAGAGTTGGTTTGGTGAAGGGTTAACATTCCTGGAAATGGGCTAAGTTCTCATGGCCTGAATACTGACTTAGCCAACCTGAACACACACCCTACCTTAGATTTCCAAATTGCCATCTTGTCATTTACTATGGCTTTGTCCATTTGTCAGCGAAATTAATTTGATTCCCTATATATAGCACACGTTTCCTTGGCAACTATCTGTTATGCCCTGCAAATACAGAAGCATTTACTGCCTATTTGTGGGAGCCACAAGATTCGTCTGCTTCCTTCTTTCCTATAAGAATTGTCACAATATTGAATGGGAAAATGCTGTGAAACCTAAAGCTGTTTCAAATAACCTTTGTTGTGTTTACTTCAAGGTAAATACTTTAGAGGGCTGATCAGTTTTGTTTCAATTTGGGCAAACAGGATAGATTATGCTAATGCTGGATTGAAATAGTTGGCCTAGTAATATATGTAAGTTTTTTTTTTCGGGGTGGGAGGGTAGAAAATCCAAAGTCTGGATTAATCTTTTTTGGGAAGAGGTTTTGGTGTGTTTAAGTTGGTGGTCTAAGAATGAAGGAGAAATTTAATTCAGTTCATATTGAGAGGTGAATCAACCTGATTCGTACGTTCCAAAATAATACATGAACCAAAACAACCATTCTTCGAAAAGTGCTCTTCTCTGAATTTTGCAATGCAGTTCTCCAGCCGAATGATCTGTATGGAAATGAAAACATTTTACTAAGGTAAAGTGTGCATCAAAAAAAATGCACTAGTGAAAATAACGTACAAAGGTATGTTATATTAGGAAAGCTTGCTTAACAAAAACGTTTATAATAGATACAATTGCTTACAAATCATGTATACTAAAAGTCTGCACTAAAATGCTGATACATTTTTATGAGGACTTTTAAAAATGAATCACAAATTGAGAACTGAGTTTAAGACTAGAAAATGAGAAACTGAGATTGACAGATTCACCCATCTCTAGGATTACCTTAGCTTTATGAGGTAGCTGAGGATTTTTCTGTGTGTGACAACTGTTCATGATGTCATGTTATAATGAGACATTTCGGAAGTTTATTTGGGAGACTTCTCCACCTTGTTTTTCACTTGTAAAGATGCAGCTGGCAATATTGGAAGGATGATTTAATTTTACAGATCTTCGTTTGTAACATAAGGCACAAGGCTTGTAGAAGTGATTAGTAGGTTTCTCTTTCTGCAAATACCCTAACATGGGTAATCTTGGAGATGATGCAGTTGGATGAATATAGAAAAAGGAAAGGGCAATTTCCACCTATCATTTCAGTGACTAGGGAGGCATAGAGCATCATCTCCCATCATTTACACCTTGACTCATATGCTCATACTAAATTAACTCTTATGGGTAACCCAGATTTGACAACAGAGAGGTAGTCTTGTTTTGTAGAAGAATTGGGGTGATAGTGGGATTCTATGTTAGATCAGTTAATATGATTGGATAGAGAATTCTTGTTCTCTATACAAAAATTTCCTCCATATAAACACACACAAACACACACATAGACACACACACAGAGAGAGAGGGAGGGAGGGAGGGAGGGAGGGAGAGAGAGAGAGAGAGAGAGAGAGAGAGAGAGAAGCACCTTGTAGATGTTGCAGAGAAGAGTTAATGGATTTGCCTTCACAAGAGAAAACATTCTCTTCAACTAGCTCTTTGGCTGTTGATCAATCTATGGCCTTTTAAAAGGATGTTATTTCCTTTTAAAACACCCTTTATTGTGTATTTTGAGATTTATGTTATAAATTGTCCTGTGGTCTCTTGAAGAAAGGTAGCATAGAAATTTAATTAATAATAATAATAATAATAATAATAATAATAATAATAATAATTTATTATTTATACCCCGCCCATCTGGCTGAGTTTCCCCAGCCACTCTGGGCGGCTTCCAATCAAGTGTTAAAAACAATACAGCATTAAATATTAAAAACTTCCCTAAAAAATAATATACCAGGTTTTTGTGTTTATAAATATTTTCATGGAAGAACATTCTATATATGAGCTCTTGCCTTCACTGGAAGACTACATGTGAAATCAGATGTTTCAACTGAAAGTATAACTAGCAACCATGTCTGTTTTTTAAAAAACAAACAAACCAGATGTTGGAGACCAGATTTTCATCTGGACCAAAGCACATGTGATAATTCCAAAGCATTGCACCACTGTGCTGTTAATATCACTCCCAACCATTAGCTGGTGGTGGGTTTGCTCTACCTCAGTGATGGAGGAAGACTTGAGGGACCAGCTGGTGAGTGGAGAATGGAAAGTGCAGTCATGCTCAGTTCTGCTTTGCTAATGCATTTCCTGCACAGTTTCCTGCACAGCAGGCCCAGCAGCCAGCAGGATTGCAGTCTCCATGCACCAGCCCTATTAAGGATTGCCGAACTGTATGGCAGCCGTGACCATACAGATATCAGATTCAATCTATCTTTAAGAAGTCCAGCACTGTCACATTTAATTTCAGGAGATGAAGCTTCTTAAAAATAAAGGGATTACTTAAAAGGAAGTTGTCAGGGAGAGTCCAAAGGGTCAAATCTCTTCAGGATGCTTGGATGGCATCTAAAACCTTTGTAAGAGAAACTCAGATAAAATTTGTACCACCAGTTAGGACAGGCACCAGTCCTATTAGAGGTCAGCATGGCTAGCGAGCAATAAAGAGCAATAAAAGAAGCTATAAAAAGCATGAAACCTTCCTTTAAAAATGGAAGTGTTGCCCAAATGAAAAAAGCAAAAAGGAGCATGTAAAGGGACCCCTGACCAGTCGTGGCCGACTCTGGGGCTACGGCGCTCATCTCGCTTTATTGGCTGAGGGAGCCAGTGAACAGCTTCCAGGTCATGTGGCCAGCATGACTAAGCCGCTTCTGGCAAACCAGAGCAGCACATGGAAACACCGTTTACTTTCCCGCCAAAGCGGTACCTATTTATCTACTTGCACTTTAACGTGCTTTTGAACTGCTAGGTTGGCAGGAGCAGGGACTGAGCAATGGGAGCTCACCCCATCGCGGGGATTCGAACCACCGACCTTCTGATCAGCAAGCCCAAGGCTCTGTGGTTTAAACCACAGCGCCACCCGTGTCCCTAAAAAAAAAAGGAGCATAATATCTGCTAAAACCAGGCATCCCCAAACTTGGCCCTCCAGATGTTTTGGGGCTACAATTCCCATCACCCCTGTCCTATTAGCTAGGGATGATGGGAGTTGTAGTCCCAAAACATCTGGAGGGCTGAGTTTGGGGATGCCTGGCTAAAACCAATGCAAATTGACACTAAAACATACAAAGCAGGATTTAGCAGGTCTTGGTGACTGCTAAAAACATTTATTTAAATACACTGCCAGCAGTAATCTAGTCAAGACGGTAGTTGGATTGTTGAAGGAGGCCAGGACGATTGCAGAAAACCTGGTTTATTGGTGTTCATCTGCACTGCAGAAGATATTCAGCAAAATACATGGAATATACTCATGAAGGAAGGGATGACCATGTATATTGGAAGGCAGAATGGCCTCCAGCTAAGGGGCTGAGGCTGCCAATGTATACCACATATCTGGGAGTAATCCCTATTGAACTCAGGATGAGACCTCCTTCTGAACAAATATCAATAGTGTTGTCTATAAGACCATATTTACTGTACTTTTTACAGTTACCTACAGCAGGAATGGGGACCCTTAGCCGTCCACATGTTGTTTGAGTCCAAGGGCAGCATTCAACTCACTCCGAGCAAACCTATTGAAATAAATAGCCCTTGGTTATGCACACTAATTTCAGTGGATCCACTCAGAGTAAAATTTTGCTGAATACCAAGGCATATCTTATCACCCTTTACCTTTGGCCATGCTGGCTGGTGTTTATGGGAGCTGGAGTCCACTAATATCTAGAGGGTCACAGGTTTTGATGTAATGTCCCTATTTCAGGCTGATAGGCATAGATTTATCCAATAGCAGTTCATACTGATTCAATATCATACTGAATAGGAGAGCACTTCACCTGAGAGGGCACTGCAAGATTAAAATAATTGCCATTATAATTTTTTAATTTTCTTTTTAAGGCAAGTGGAACTTTTTGAGGGTTTTTTTTATTTAAAAAAATCTATTATATTTTCTGGATCAGATACCCGCTAGTCACAAACTTGTTTTTTCTCCTTACCGTAAGGGTTTTTCTAGTCTTAAATAAAGTTCACTACATTTCCATATCAGTTTACTTTTTTTAAAAAAGTCCTCAGGCAAACACATCAAAATTTAAGTATGCATTTCTCCAAATATACGTGTTATGAGGCAAAACTGCCTGTAAAATTGCATACACATTTCTGTAAGCAATTTCTCCTGATATATTGTATGTTTATT
This sequence comes from Podarcis filfolensis, assembly GCF_964270895.1. NCBI lineage: Eukaryota > Metazoa > Chordata > Lepidosauria > Squamata > Lacertidae > Podarcis > Podarcis filfolensis. Next base: position 35,783,939 of record NC_139607.1, on the reverse strand, counting down.
ATTTATACACACTGCCTATACATACATACATACATACATACATACATACGTACATACATACATACACAGACACATACTTGATATTTGGAAAATAGCAGCTTAAAATTCAGATAACCGTGAATTTCAATGTGAATTAAGATGTGAACCAAACTGAAATTCTTTCTTATCCATACTTTACCATAAGGAATGCAAGCAGGAAATGTTTAACCAACTCTTAAGCAAAATTGCTTTTCTGCAATAACATCTGAAAAGCTTTCACCAAAGTACTTATGTAGGTTTACTGTATATATGACTCTATAAGAAAAATATCTCTCTTTATTCCATTCTACCTTATGTGTTTTCTGTTTGGGAGGAAGCAAACAGCTCAAAATTATTCCCCATATAACACTGCAGACAGAAAAATAAAACATGCCAGCACAGTTTATTCGGGGGATACTCGAGGCTGTGCCCTGAGAGAAACCAAACCAGGCCTGCAGCTAGAAAAGACCTGGTCAGAAGTCCCAGGGGAGTGAGCAGTCATTGCAGAACAACCAGCCTGATGCATTTGAAATTATTTAATTGAATTAAATATTAATAAAATAAAATGGAATGTTACACATTTCAAATAAAGCCTTAATGTTTCTGAGTATTTATCCCAGTGCTTTTCACTTATTGCTCAGATGAAATAAAAGGATCTAGTTAACTGCCTGAAAGCTTCTATTTCCACTAGTAAGTAGCCTAGAGCAGGGATTGGAAACAGATGATGTTGCCATCAGGATCATCCTTACTATTATGTAGGGTGAGGCAGCTGCCTCCTGTAGCAGATGCTTAGGGACAGGGAATGGACAGAGCTGTGTGTACCATGAAGTCTGCTCTGTAGCCCCTAAGTTGGTTGCTGTCCTCAGGTGTGCTAGAAGATAGGGACGTCAGAGAATTCTGATGAAAGTAAAAACAGGAGCGGAAATTCCTGGTGTTCACTTATTGGCCCAATAATCAATCCAGACAATGTGACTGCTATTTGTTACTGTTGTTTTTCAGACCCCAAATGATACATAATCAATTACATTCCTCCCCCTTCATTTGGACTGCATTTCCTTTGGGGTAAAATGGCACAATTTACGTACCGTATTTTTTGCTCCATAAGACGCACCTGACCGTAAGATGCACCTAGTTTTTAGAGTGGGAAAACAAGGAAAAAAAATATTCTGAACGAAACAGTGGATGTATGGTTCATGCTGTGGCAAAAATCCTGAGGAACCACGTTTTTGCGCCATTGCGGCCCCACGCAACAGTGCGTGCATGCTTTTTTTGGTGCAGGCTGTAGCCATGGACATGCTATGTGATCTGACGGTGAATTTGGAGTGACCCAATGCAAAAATCCTGAGGATCCATGGGCTTTTACCTCCCCCCTCCCAGGCAGCCTCCGCTAGTGTCCCTTATCTCTCTTCTGATCCCACCGATCAGCTGCTTCCTTTCAACACTCCCTTCCCTCTTGTTTGCCTTAGTGTCTTTTCCTTAGCTGGAGCAGTTTTCTGCTCCTCCTTTTCTTCTAATTTCTCTCCTTATTGCTTTAGTCTTCCTGTTTCCCCCCTTTGCAAGCTTGCTGTCTTTACCTTCCCCCTCACAGGCAGCCTCCTTTATCTCTAGCATCCCTTATCTCTCTCCTGATCAGCAAACAATCAGCGGCTTTGTTTCAACACCCACTTCCCTCTTTCAAAATAAGAAAAAGAAAAAAGCATGATCTGCTTTTTGCCCCTGGGCAGTTCGGCTCCAAGGACCATGCATTCCCTCCATAAGACGCACAGACATTTCCCCTTACTTTTTAGGAAGGAAAAAGTGCGTCTTATGGAGCGAAAAATACTTTCATATTTCATTATACACATTATGTAAGTTATGCAATATTAGCGATATTAGCAAGACAAATAATGTTGTTCTTCGTGAAAGACAGCATGCAGCTGAATGGAGACAGTGCTGCATGTGATGAGTACAGGGTGGGCTGGAAAAATGGTAACTTGTTACATGTCTAGTGGAAGATATTGTCCCTTCACCTGTAGTAAGATCCAGCTGATCAGTGTATGGATCTGGAGTTAGGACTGCCATATTTCAAAAAGTGAAAACCCGGACACAAAAGTTGTTGAAAAACTGCAAAAAATAGATTTATTTATTTATTTATTTATTTATTTATTTATTTATTTATTTATTTTTAAGGAAATTCACCCCCCAAAACCAACCCTTTCATTACAGGCTGCCTTATGACCGGATTTTCCCGGACATTTCATCCAATTTCTGAAAATTCTGCCCAGACACTATTTTTGGAGGATAAATCCCGGATATGTCCGGGAAGTTCTGGACGTATGGCAGCCCTATCTGGATTAGGAGAGGCACTATCTTGTTCTTCATCTGAGGTGGCAAAATGTCTTGTGCTAGTTGGGCCCAGCAAACATTATTGAAAGTCAGGGATGGTTGGATGGTTGGAGCTGGGGTCCAGCAGCATTTGGAGGGACACATCCTTGAAACTTGCTTCTACTTCTTTGTGTGGTTTCTCCATTTGAAAGAAAAACTGTCATTCCACACAGATAAATGAATACAGTGTGGCACAGAAAACACCAGAGCACACACACCCCACCCCCACCCCCCATGGAGCACAAAGCTTGTGGTGGATTTGAATAGGTGAGTTTTGAAGGTGAAAAGAAGCAGTGAGTTGGGAACGGTGCATCATCTCTCTCCTGAGGTCACCTCATTTGTTAATTTTATTTTGGAAGATTTGTGTAAATGGGCAAGAAAAACTAAAGCAACTGAACTCTTGCAGTTAAAGGTTAGTAATAATGTTCAGGGCAGCTGGGTTGCCACATCCTACTTAAAAAGTGTGTGAGGGAAGTAGTGAATTTCTAGGTAGGTGTGAGATCTGTTCTTGTTAGTGGGCCACTAAACTAACTCTGTCAACCTCTGTGGTCCAAACTTAGCACTTAGGTAGTATTGGTGGGATAGATAGGCTTCTATCTGCTTTATAATCTGAATTTGCTCTGGAAGAGTATCTTTGTTTCTTGAAAAGGAATGCCATCTGTGAATACAAAATACAAACACATCAGTGTTTAGGATTGCTTGTATGATGTGAGCTTTCTTAAAATGCCCCCCATCTCGTTTTGTCCAAGGCTCTACATTTTAGTCATGAGCAACAACAAAAATGAGAGTTAACACTCTCATTTCTTACTGGTAAATAGAATTTACAGTAGGCTTATAAACAAGTGGCTGGCCTCTCCATTTTCTATCACCCAAGCATTTAGAGGCAAGAAGGAAGGCAGTTTTTCACCCCCAAAAAAGGTCATAAATGAAATGGAATGCAGCAGTACTGACAACAAACACTTTAAAGATCTATTGGAGGCCTGTTAAGGGCTGTTTGCTCTTGGATGAAGGATTGCCTATTAAATCCGAGAAAGGTTGCAAGCTGAATAAACACCATCTAGTAGGGTCAGTACTCTTTAAAGTCATGTAATAGAAAGCACAAAAATGCTCTGGGTAATGTACAGTATATCTACATCAGATTGAATAGTGTGGGAGGTAACGCTAGTCTTGAATGGCACTTACAGGAATTGGTTTCTGTGGATTCTCAGTTTGATTAATATATAAAAAATAAGTTGTGGTTTGCATTAATGTTTTTGTTCTAAATAGGACAAAGCCTGCTACTGCTCTGCATCTGAAGATAAGGGTTGTATTAAGTAAACCAAGTCCAGACCAAGAAAATTTGCTGCCTGAAATGGATCAAGCAAATAGCATTGCTTCCCCAGTCAAGTTCCATAGTACCTAAGGCTAGCGAAATTATTTTTTCACCCGATGCGGAATAGGGTTGCCAAATTTCAAGAAAGCAAAATTCCTGACACTCACAAAGTTGTTGAGTTTTTTGTTTTTATTTTAGGAAAGCACCAAAATTGTTGAGCTTTGGGAAAACCTCCCCCCCCCCCCGTGATTTTTAGTTTTTGGAGCTCTTTCCGCTGCTTTTTCCATCATGTTGCCATACACCCATGTTTTCCCTGGTATTTTGCCGATTTGGCAAAATCCCCCCTGATGCCATTTTTACATACCAGGACCTGTCAGGAGTTTTCATGACCTATGCAAAATATCCCACGAGTAACTCTCTGGCTCCCTAGTAGTAAAAGTACTACAATAATAAATTAAATGACTTTCAATCTGCTGCCCTTTCATGGCACTCACAGTTTCCTGAGGCAGTCACCTAACTCTGGCTAATGGTAGGTCTGGTCTTGGAGCAAGTTACAGGAAAACTGAAGGCAACTTGAAAGCTCAGTATGTAGTTACTCTCAAGCTTGGTAATGAGAAGCTATTCAGTGCTTCACCAGAGAACTGGATTGCTGGCACACTATACTGATTTTATGTGACCATCAGTCATTGGGGGAACGGGGCAGAGAGGGGGGATTTTAAGCCTTAACTGGAGCATTGAATGCTTCTGTTTTTGTGAATTCTAAACTGTTGTTGGAAAATGCTGTTTTACACTTGTAGTTTTTATTGTTGTGAGCTGCTTTAGAGGGGCTTTGTCCAGAAAAGTGGCACATGACTATTTTAAAATAAAATAAATACAGAATAACCACAAACCCTATCTCCCTCCAGATCAGCCCATCTCATCCCTTTGCTGAGAAGAAGTGGCTTTAATACTCCCACATTTACATTTTCTGTCAAAAATATAGATCCAGCATGCCTACAATTTAGGGTCAGCACCTGGTAATTCATATTGATGTGTGTGGGCCTGAATAGCTATGTACAGTGCACTGAATAAAAATAAAAAGTCTTTGGAGTGATAAATGGGCATGTAAATACACGGCTAGCTGTATACTTAGACTGTAATCTTGAATCCAGTTTACTCCAGAGTTGCACAGTTATGGTCAGCAGGGCTACTCGGGGGCAGTTAAGCTGTGGATGGCAGAAAACTGTGGAGCTAATGAATATCCCTAATAAACATATGCATGAATTGAAGAAGAGATGCCTCTTTTTAGCAGAATGAGAGATTTCTGCATTAGTGATAGAAATTATTAATTCCCATTCTGGTGATTTATTACTATCAGAGTGGGAGCCATTCTTCTCCCATACACACAGACCTCCAAGACCCTCTCAGGGCATACAGTCTGGAAGGAATTTATGAATGCTCCCACTGCTATTCTGATTAGCACTATAAATAATACAGGATATGCAATGATAAATATTAAAAATGAGCCCAATCTGACCTTTTGAGGAACTTCTGAAAGTCAAAGTCATGCTTTGCCTCATTCATTGCCTAAGGGAAGCAAATACTGGAGTGATAAGGGCATCAACAAATAAGGTCTTTTGTAATGTAATTCCTCCTTGAAGACAATGGTATGATTAGTTTACTTTCTGATAATAGATCAACCGCCTCCTGCTGCTATCTATTTCTACTGGTTTGTATGTGTTTTTCTTATCAGTGGGCCGGAAACCTAGTGGGGAAAATGGATAGTAAATAAAATATTAATTTGCTCCTCTTTGAAGAGGGATAGATGCAAAATTAGATCACTGTGATCAATGTCAGTGTGAATTATTTTACAGTTTTGTATGCATTGTACTGTCACAACTGTACATTAACAATATTATGCGATTCAAAGAACATTTACAAAATTGTTTTAGAGAAATGTATGCTGGTGCAAGTTCAATGGAGGCATCCAGGGCACTGTCTGTTCCATCTGTACTGGTCATATCTTCTTTTATTGTCCAATAACTCTTATTGGACTTCTGAGTAAATATGTATAGGTTTGCACTGTAAGAATCCTAGTATTGCCAATGTGAGGGGACTTTTTTTTACTGGTCTAGTTAGCACATAAGCTTGAAGCTGTTTTCAGTGCTCCAGCTCTTCAGCAGATCACATACAGAAGAAGAAGAAGAAGAAGAAGAGGAGGAGGAGGAGTTGGATTTGATATCCCGCTTTATCACTCCCTTTAAGGAGTCTCAAAGCGGCTAACATTCTCCTTTCCCTTCCTCCCCCACAACAAACACTCTGTGAGGTGAGTGGGGCTGAGAGACTTCAGAGAAGTGTGACTAGCCCAAGGTCACCCAGCAGCTGCATGTGGAGGAGCGGGGAAGTGAACCCGATTCACCAGATTACGAGTCATGCGCTCTTAACCACTACACCACACTGGTACAGTGGTACCTCGGGTTAAGTACTTAATTCGTACCGGAGGTCTGTACTTAACCTGAAACTGTTCTTAACCTGAAGCACCACTTTAGCTTAAAGAAACTGAAGGTACATTTTTTCATCTTTGGTGGACTTGCCCGAAGATTAAGGCATTCTGGGAAACGATCTATAATGAACTTAAAAAGGTATTTAAATATACTTTCCCCAAGAAACCAGAGGCCTTTCTCTTGGGTATTGTCGGCCAAGGGGTGTTAAAGACGGATATAACTTTCTTTATGTATGCTACAACAGCAGCTAGAATACTCATTGCGAAGTACTGGAAGACGCAGGAACTACCCACACTGGAAGAATGGCAGATGAAGGTGATAGACTATATGGGCTTGGCAGAAATGACGAGCAGAATCCGAAACCAGGGAAGAGAAGCAGCGTAAGAAGAATGGAAAAAATTCAAGGACTATTTAAAGAAATATTACAAAGTTAATGAAAGTTAGAATGATGTTGGACTGGAAAGTAAATGGTTACTATTAGTAATGGTTAAGACAAGGAGAATAAGGAAGAATAGTCTAAATTTAAATTAAAATAAGGGAAGATTTGCTGAACAATCAATAAGAATTTGGAATACAGAAAGGGGAGGCATGAGGAAGTCGGGGAAGATGGGATATGAAATTAGGATATGAAATGATACATGTTTTTTGTTTCGTTTTCTGTTTTTTGTATGTTTATGTTCGTTGTATTGTGTTTAAATGGAAAATAAAAATATTATATAAAAAAAAAAAAAATGAAGCACCACTTTAGCTAATGGGGCCTCCCGCTGCCGCCGCGCCGCCGGAGCATGATTTCTGTTTTTAACCTGAAGCAAAGTTCTTAACCTGAAGCACTATTTCTGGGTTAGCGGAGTGTGTAACCTGACGTGTATGTAACCTGAAGTGTATGTAACCCGAGGTACTGCTGTACATTCTATATAAAGACTATTGTGTCACTCTTTCTGCATCTTTTTTTTAAAAAAAACTTACACTAAACATTCAGTTTGTACATATTTTTCACAAGTGCAATTTTGTATAGTTTAACCTTAAATGCACATTTTTGTGTGCTTTTTGGTGCATTTAAGTGCAAAAATAATTAAAAACCCCATTTGAACATGTGCAAATCAAGTCAGTTTGCTGGAAAATGTAGACCGGCTAAAAGCCCTGAGCATCCCTGTTGGTAACATATTCCAGATCTAGGACATTTAGAATCACAGAAGGCACCCCAAAGGTCATGTAGTCCAACTCCCTGTGATGCAGGACTCTCAACTACACGATCATACATGACAGATGGCCATCCAAACTCTGCTTAAAAACCTCCAGGGAAGGAGAGTCCACTGCCTCTTGTGAAAGTCTGTTTCATTGTCAAACAGCTCTTGGGATGAACGTGACTGAAAATAACAAATTTATCCCTGGTACCTAGGCAGTCATATTTAGATCAACTCTCTATGCCCATGATTTTTTAATATGTCTCAGCTGCAAGTCTACCTCAAATAAGATCTACAGAAAATACTCAAGGAAATGTTTCTGTCACGGCAATATAGATACACATGCATAAATTAACTCATCCCTCATGGTTTGTATAATGAGAACGGCGGTGTGAGGAACAGCAGAGAGGTTCTTTAAGGGAAAAAATCATGTGTACTTCAGCACATTTGTCACTCATAGCAGATGGGACTTTGTAACCCTGAGTGACATAATTCTCCTTAGACATTTCAAGGTCTGCCACCTCCCTTTATAGGAGCTACAAGTGACTGAGCATTGAACTTGAGGTGCAAAGGAAGTAAAAGACAGGCACCAATTTCTGGGATTAATCAAACGACACCGTTAGTTAAAAAAATATGGTGAAAACATCCCCACTGTAAACTTTTTAGACAAATGTGGAATGGGTATTTATAACCAGTTCTACTAAGATAGACAGGCAACTGAGACAGGCACATGTCAGTCAGTGCTAAAGTCACACTGAGAAGAGGTAGCTTTGAGGTGGGATTTCCAATGGAGCTGTCTGCAACTTTCCACTATTGTAGGGTGAAATCACTCTCAGCTTTAATGCATTGGCACTACGTATTAATGCCCAGGTACAGGAATAAGGTCCTAATTCTGAATCCTAAGCCCTGTAGTAGTGTGGTGGCAGAATATAGCATTTGCTTATAAGATAGTGGACCCAGTACAGAAGCAATTGTATACATAAGCAGAGCTGGCTTGAGAGATTTTGCTGTTTGGGGCATAGCAGGAAACGGTGTCCCTTACAACTCAAGGCAGTCAAGCTGTTTTGGCACCTGCGCTGGAACATCTCATAGAATCTCTTCCACCCCAGCAGTAAAAATGCAATGGAAAGAAATTAAAAAATTCATAAGACTTGAATTCAGCATCCTTGGGTGGCCAACACATTCTGTCTAATGGTATGGCGAGCTCCCTACACAAGACAATGAAAGAGGCACAATGCAGCTGCCATGAAGGCTAAATACTATTACTAACAATCTATTTAAAGTACAATACACTTTGCAGTAAGTACGCTTACCCCCTTTTAGGGGTGTGGCGGCTTCGCAGGATGGCCAGTCCCTCAACCCGCAACTGACAATGCAGAGCTGGGATGCCAGGCACTTGTCTTACCAGAGTGCGAGCTCCGACTCATGCTCTCAGCTTGAAATCTGGCACCATGTCAGCCTGCCAAATTGGCCAATGGCAGGCTGGCACAGAGCGCTGGGTTCTGTGGAGGGAACACTCAAGCTTCCCTCTGACAGCTCCTGGTGGATTTAAACAGTCCATGCCAGCCCCCCAACACCCAGCTCTTCAGTAAGGGTGTAAACTACATTTTCTCATACACACACACACACACACACACACACACACACATATATATATATATATAGTGTGGTACCTTGGGTTAAGAACTTAATTCGTTCCGGAGGTCCGTTCTTAACCTGAAACTGTTCTTAACCTGAAGCACCACTTTAGCCAATGGGGCCTCCTGCTGCCATTGCGCTGCCACTGCACGATTTCTGTTCTCATCCTGAAGCAAAGTTCTTAATCCGAGGTAATATTTCTGGGTTAGCAGAGTCTGTAACCTGAAGCATATGTAACCTGAAGCATAAGTAACCCGAGGTGCCACTGTAAATATATTATGACGTCCCACTTTTAATAGTTTCCTCCATCTGTTTCTTTGCTGCTTGGAATCAGCGGCAGAGCAAGCCAATCGGATGCCCTGGGCGGTATGTGTGCCCTGCACCCAGGGGCAGGGCCACCCACCCGTGGGGGCGGGGCCAGCTGGGGCAGGATGCTCTGCAGGGCCTCCGAGGAATCAGCCTGCCTCCTCCCACTCAGTCGCCCTACAGCTGAGGGGGGGGTGGGCGGACCATTGGGGGCAGCACCATCCAAGCCACCGTGTCACTCCCAAGAGAGACGCGTGACTCAGGCACGCTGCAGGCCCCACAGTGAGTGCCACCCAGCATTTAGTCACCCCCCTCAGTGGAAACACTTGGGGCAGACTGTCCCCACTGCACCCTCCTTCCTCTGCCCCTGCTTGGAATGAAGTAGTTTCACTTCATAAAGTTCACTAAATTAGTTTGAATATCTCTGAACTACACCTGAAAGTAATTCCCATAATTGCTATGTGAACTGAACTGGGATTAAATTTGTGTTGGGGAAGAACTTCAGTTCATCTTCAAGTTCATTCTCTTGCATTCATTCTTTACTGTTTAGACTCTTTGGGCCTTTAAGCTTAAAGATTATACTCGTTGGGGGGGGGAATAAACAATTCACATTCCACCATGTGTGTATTTTGATGTTTTCTAAGTTTGATTTAGTAGCAGTGGCGTAGCGTGGGGGGTGCAGGGGGGGCGGGCCGCACCGGGCGCAACATCTGGGGTTAGGGCAAATCCATGGGTTAGGGGGCGCAAATCCACGGGTTAGGGGGCGCAAATCCACAGGTTAGGGGGCGCAAATTAATTGCCTTGCCCCGGGTGCTGACAACCCACGCTACACCACTGTTTAGTAGTATACTTAAACTTCAGCACAGCAGCTTGTAACATTCTGAAGGCTGAAAAGAATTGCTGAGGATAATTTGGATGAACTAGAACTGAACATAGTTTGTTTTGAAATGAGTTTGTTTTGTAAAGGAGCAAATGTGAAATGGAATTAATTCCTTCTTGGAGATCTTGAAGTAGCAGCAGTTCCTTTTTAGAATGACTTATCTATATCTACATCCATGTTATATTCCCCTACTGATTTTATAACATAATACCCATGTTCAGGCAAGCCACATTTCTATGGAAACAATGTTGAATATTACAAATGAATAACAGATACTGAAGCACACTTTCTGGGGAGTCAGGTACTTGCAAGTGGGGCTAACAAATTCCATCAGTGAAGGGCAACATTTCCAACACAGCAATGCTGCACATGTGTTTGTGAAGGAAAAGTTTTCCCTCACACCCTAAGGCAATCATTTTAGTCCATGAAGCATGAGATTTAATTTCCCTTATCATTAGTTTCCACAACTACAACTTTTATTTGCTGTAATAATAATTACTGTAACTTTTTTAAATGAAGCTAGCTATGATATTTGTCAAATATATTTCCTGTAATGTGGGTGAGGTTGGATAAAGAAAGCACAAGTCCGATATTTAGCTGAAAACAGATAATGATTGCTAATGATAAAATGATTTATCGCCCATCATTTCTGGGCATGGACAATCTCAAATTTCTACTCAGCTGGAGGAAGAATACACTACTTCAAATGAGGGACTGTTACAAAAGGGGAAATCCTCTATCAGGAGAGGATAGCAAAGCTCTCTCAGACGATCCACAAATTCCTTGGCTACTAAAAACCAGATTACCAATTTTATTTTAAAAAATTAGTGATTAAGGGACAATTGAACCAACCACCCCACCCTTCTCAGATTTAGCTGGTGTACCTAAGAAAGTTGGGTTGCACCTGTTACTTCATGCAGTAGAAAAATAAATTCCTTTATTTGTTGTTTGAAGGGGGCAGGGAGTCAATATTTGTCCCAGAGGTGGAAAAATGCCTTGGACATGTCCCATTATTGTGTATGTGTTAATATAGTCTATTAAAAGTTGCCAGACAATGAAGAGGTCCATTGACTTTGCTTTTCCTTTGGACAGTTAAACAGCAAAAATTAGTTTTTCTGCCAAGGCTGCATTCCAAGTTCTACACAGCCATTATTTGATTGCCACATTTTTTTTACCAATTGCCAGTCCTTCCCTATCTCTAACCTAGCTGCTAGTAGTAGGAATGCATTAATGGGTTCTAGCTAAGGTGGAAAGGAGTACAGCTTGTTTTGTTACTACTGTAATTTGCTCAAAAAACACAGTCTAGTAAGATGTTTCTTTAGGGCAACTCCAACAGACACACATATAGGACCCTCTTATCCCACATGCCTTCTAGCAATATATCATTTCACGCCAGAAACATGGGTCAAATGTAATGGAGATATATTTCCTGTGGTAGACCCATTCCCTTTGCTGCCACCATGTGAAGAATCACCATTCACTTTCCTGTGGCTAGCAGGAACACGAAGAGGAACCATGGATGCTCATAATTGTGTGTGTGTGTGTGTGTGTGTGTAAGAGAGAGAGAGAGATTAAGCACAAAAAGTGGCTGACATAATGTGGTGCTACAGCTCAAAGATCTGGTGGGTCTGCACTGCAGTTCAGTGGCTTTGAATCTCCTGAATGCTTTTGAATCATAATTCCGATGCTCTTTGTTTAATTTTCTTTGCTTGCGTATTGCTCATTATTCTGGAAAGCAAGCTACATTGGGAAAACCACAGCTGTGTACATCTCCAGATAATCGCTGTCTGCATAATACGTATATAATGAGATTGTGAGTCAGCTAACACCTCACCCTTTCCTTTTCACTTTGAATAATATTGTGTATCTTTACTCAAGTACAAACAAGGACATCATCAATATGTGTGTGTGGAGAGAGAGAGCGTGAGAGAGAGAGAGAGAGAGAGAGAGAGAGAGAGAGAGAGAGATGAAAGCATCAAACAGCACTTCACACACACAAATGTTTACTCTGATAATTAACATAGTGCTAAATGAGAATGCAAAAAAATATCAGGAATAAAAGCCACTATTCATCACATTTTTGGTAGCACAAATTCTGTTCTATGTCCACACACAGAGAGCACCTATGATTGCCTTCATGAACTGTGCATTTGGGAAGTTGGCTGTCCCAGACTAATGATATGTGTCACAGGATAAAGAAGGAGATTTTGTTATATTATTTAATTTATACCTTAGTTATATTGGAGATCCTTCTGGAGCAAATGCTGGGAAAGAGATCTATATTATCTACGGTATCTATCTTTAATCTATCTATCTGCAGTCTGTTTTAGTACTAAGTATATAAATATAGATATAAATATATATAATAGAATAATATAATATAAATATAGATCACTGCCTTGCCATGGCGAAGGGGCTTGAATAACTCAGAGAAGCTATGAACTATGCCAAGCAGGGCACCCAAGATGGACAGGTCATAGTGGAGAGTTTTGACCAAACCTGATCCACCTTGAGCAGGAACCGGCAAGCCACTCCAGTATTCCCTGCCAAGAAAACTCCATGGACAAAGACAATATGTTTTTGAATTATGGTGCTGGAGGAGATTCTTGAGAGTCCCATGGACTGCAAGACCTATCCATTCTTAAGGAAATCTTAAGGAAATCAGCCCTGAGTACTCACTGGAAGGACAGATCCTGAAGCTGAGACTCCAAGACTTTGGCCACCTCATGAGAAGAGAAGACTCCCTGGAAAAGACCCTGATGTTGGGAAAGATGGAGGGCACAAGGAGAAGGGGACGACAGAGGACAAGATGGTTGGATACTGTTCTCGAAGCTACCAGCATAAGTTTGACCAAACTGTGGGAGGCAGTGGAAGACAGGAGTGCCTGGTGTGCTCTGGTCCATGGGGTCATGAAGAGTCGGACACGACTAAACGACTAAACAACAACAATATAAATATAGAAAGGAAGGGAGACAGAAAGAGAAATACTGTGTCATAGTGTAGAGGAATAGAGTGAGGAAGCATAGCTCTGGGACTTTTTCTTTTCAGAGCATGAGCAATGACATCATCTACCAGAGCACCAGGGTAATCAACAGACTCTGCTTATCCATCCATCCATCCATTAGCTATATCCATCACATTCTGTTTAACTTCAGTTATGATTTCTGTCTCTTTATTTCCTTCACACTGCAACTGCAATTTTCTCATCAAGCTGTCAGTTTTACATTAAGAACAAACACATACAATTTCAAGAAAACCCCAAACGTTTGTAAAGTGTGAACATGTGAAGAATCCCTTTTAAAGGGGGGGGAGGCAGCAGTAAAAATAAATGTGGGGGGAACAATTTGTTTGGAAGATCATCATTCTGATCAGCATCATATTCAGCTGATTCTCTTTCGCCATAGAATATTTTTTTTTGTTGTTCAGGAGATCCTGAGAGATCATACTTTTCAGTTCTATTTTTGCTAGAATGGAGTGAGTGCAATTGTTTATCTATGAATACATGAGCATTCGTTTCTATTAAACGGTGGTTTAAAGCTTTCAGTTGCATGAAATGTATTAAAAGCAAAGAGAAATGGATAACAACCAAGGGAAAACAAATTGAACTCTGCAGCTTCCTTCTGGCATTGTGTCTTTGTTCTGCCGGTTCTGTCTGGCAGGAGGATGCAATTTCTTAAAGCAGAACAAGTACAAATAGAATGTGCAGGATACTTACGGGTATTTATTTTATCACCATTATCTATAATGGCTTGATGCATTTTTGTTTCTCTGTGTTATTTTTCTTCTGAGTTGTAGTACAAGGCAATAAATGTCACAGTCAGTTTGAATCTGTAGTAAAGGACAAAATGTGAATATTCATGAGCAGGCAATTCCCAGGGCCTGGAGCTAAGCCATGGGACAATCTCTGCTAAAGGGACACTCCTGTTTGCATTGAGCTCATAAGAAAAGCACTGCAGGATCAGATCATCAGACCAAAGGCTTCTCTGATGCAACACCACCTTTCCCACAACAGCCCGCTTTCCTTTTGCAGCTACTCCAGCAGACTTCCACTCTGCCACATATGAGCTGATGGGCAGTAAAGAAGAAGCCAGCACACAACCGGAAACCCATTTTAAGGTTCTTGATTGTGCATTGGCTTTTGTCCAATGTGGGTGAATTACCGTAAGACGCACTTTTTTCCTCCTAAAAAGTAAGGGGAAATGTCTGTGCGTCTTATGGAGCGAATGTGTGGTCCCTGGCAGAGGCAGAGCAGAAAACAGCACATACTAGATTCAGTAATATTCCTTTTTATTTCAGCTGTTGTTGTTTAGTAGTTTAGTTGTGTCCAACTCTTTGTGACCCCATGGACCAGAGCACGCCAGGCACTTCTGTCTTCCACTGCCTCCCGCATTATTTCAGCTACACCTGGCTTATTCCCTGGTGTGCAAAAAGAACCTCCTTGATTGGCAACCATGGGTAATAATCATTGGCTAAAGATCTCCAGAATTTATCCCCACCCCCCGTAAACTTTAAGCTCCTATTGCTCAGAGAAAAAGATATGGCTGGTGGGGGGAAACAGGAAGTTAGAATCTAAAAAAAACCAAACTTTTCACACCTTATGATCAGTTCAAAATACTTTGGAAGCAAGTTCCCCCAGTACTCCACTGGTGCAGGCACTCAGACCATCACACAAAGGGAAGGATTCATTTAACAAATCCCTTCGGAGGAAGTAAGGACTGCTGTGTGCACAAGGAGGCTTCTCCCCCCTGCACCCCTCCAGATGAGCTTTGAAGGGGTCATAGACACCCCCAAAGCACAGTAAAAGGGGGATCATTCCGTTTGCCAAGCTGATTTGCTTTTGCAGACAGAACAGTGGTAACAGTGTGATGCTGAATTCTTTAAGTTGTCTAAGTTTCTTGAATTTAATAAAAGAAGGTATTTGCTTAACTCAAAATTCCTTCACCTTTTGATCAACTGCACCTACCTACTCAAAGCTGTGCCTGGAAGTGTGCAACAATCCCACACAACCCCTGCTATTCAGTGGGGAGAGGCGAGGTGGGGGAAGAGGGCTTTAGAACACTCTTTAGAGTTCCCTCCATCCAAGGGGCTCTGTGACTTGCATGAGAGCAGCCAGGAGCCAGTGCAGAGGGAGATCTTTCTCCCTCGCATGCTCTGTCAAATTGGGACAGAGAGCTCCCACAAGCAATATATTCGCCTCCTACCCCGAGGCTTAGCTGCCAGATGCCCATGTGTGTCTGAAGGCTCTGAGGGAGACGTTGCCCAGAAGTAAAGGAAACGGGTCTCTCTCTCCCTTGGATGAACAAGCAAGGCTGGCAGGCCACACTTTTGGGTTTTGTTTGCAAGGCGAGGCGGCGATCTTCACTTTTGATTCAGAATATTCTTTTCTTGTTTTCCTCCTCTAAAAACTAGGTGCATCTCATGGAGCAAAAATACGGTAAAGGGGGTTCACTTAATTCTCTAATCTATAATCTATTTTAGCACAGTCTCTATTTTCCAGAGACAGTCCCGGATTTACAGAAACTGTCCCAGTTTCTGATTTGATACCAGAATGTCCAGTTTTTTCTTAGGACAGCCCTATTTTCATTGAAGAAATGTTGGAGGGTATGGAATTATGCAACCCCCAGCCAAGGAGATAAGTAACTATACAACCTTTAGAAGACATATGAAGGCAGCTCTATATGGGGAAGTTTCTCAATGTTTTATTATGTTTTTATTTATTTTGGAAACTGCCCAGAGTAGAATTATTATGGAATAGGCTGTTCCTATTTTCATCAGATAAATATTGCAGGATGTGTATTACTATTAGGCCAATGCATTAGGCAAACTGAAACTTCATATTACTTTCATGTTTTTTGCAGAGGATTTTTCTTTTCTTTGAAACAGAGCAAAATTCTTTCTTTTTAAGTTATATCAAACTTTTAACTTTAAAAAAACACCCACAACAATGAAATAGTATCAATGAAAAAACCCCCACAATCATCTAGAGGTCTTCAGTGTTCTTCACACCACATTCTAGACAGCCTCACTTCATGCAAAACTCTGGATCTAGAGAAACATAAATACATAGGAAAATATAGAGATATTGTGCATATAAAAGTAGAGTTATAGAAATACAGAGCAACTGGGTGAAACGGGGCTTTGTGGGTGCCCTGATTTGACTTAGGGCATTTTTCCTTTTTTTCCTTTTTTACATCATAGTTTTATTGACAGGTTAAAAAATCACCCTGAATCATCTCTATTAGGCTCATTATTCGGTCCCAGCACAGAGCCACTGCACATCCCTCATATTTGTCCAAAAGCAAATATGAGTCACTCATAAGACATTTATTTTAAAAGAGCGAAGTATACAACTCCCCCAGTTAGGATTATGACAAAATGAGAGGTTCTAATTCTAACTAGTTAATATGCACAAAATAGAAAAGCTATTTCTGGCTTCTGCATGCCAGGATCTATTTCAGATTCAAGGTTCCTGAGCTAGAAGGCAAAGGAACCTTACTCTGTATTTTCACTGCATGCAACTTGCTATAGAATGCTGATTCAATCTACTCTGGCAGAAAAAGACAGCCTGGTTTGAAGAAAATAACACACCAATAATGCCAAAAAGCTGGGTGGTTCTGTGAATCATCCTTGAGTGTAACTACTAGACGCTTTCGCAAATCTGAAACTGTTTATGGTTGGTGAAATATTACATTCTGTTTTCCTTTTCAAAATCCTTCTCACATAAAATAGCATCACCAAACTCGTTAATGTTCAAGAGAGCAAAAATGCACTGCTGATTATCTCTGCGTAGACAAACAGGCATTTGGAGTTGGGTCTTAAAAATATATGTGACAGGTGTTAGAAATATAAAAGTGGATTTATCAAGAGATTAAATTAATTTCCATGATTACGCTCTCTGAAATGAAGTGTGTTTGTTGCCTTCTGAGAAATGCAGAATTGTATGCTGCTGAAAGCTTTTAACTTTTTTGCCTAAATATTGTCAGCATTTAAAAATGCATGCTACATTTTAATTATATTTTGCTATTACTGATTAATGCAAATGCCCTTGTACGGTGGCTTATTATTATAGTCAATCACAAAACACAATAGCACTATAATAATATTCCAAATAATGAAAATAATGGCAAAATAGCAGAAATATGTGGCAAAACAGAGTCCCATACAGTGATTCAAACACTGTCCATAATTAAGATGTCTTCAAAGGGACCACATATATTTCCCTGGGGAGAGTATTTCAGAAGTGTGGGGCCACCACAGAAAAGGCTCTACCCCTGGTACTCACCAACTTGACAGCTCTCTTAATAGCTGTGGCTACCTACTTTTATTTATAATTTGTCCTGTTTTTATTTTATTGTTTTTATTGCTTCTATGGCATGAAACAATATCTAAAAACTTAATTATTGGTTTGCTGGTTTTTTGTTTGTTTGCTTCTTTGTTTGACTTCCTACCATGCAAATAAGCACCATCGCTGTTACTGCAATATAAAGCAAAAGCTGATGAGCAGCAATACTGAAAAATCAGATCTGGAGTGTGCATAATCTCCAATTTAAGGCCCCTAAGGTCTGTTCCTGTGGTCTGAAGGTACTTCTCAATTTATATCAGATAAGGGCTAAAACCCAGGCCCCTAGGATTTAACAGATCTGACAAATCTAGAGGCTTTGCGGTCTTATAGACCAAATTAAAGCCGACATATTGCCAGGACCAGATGGCATCCACCTGAGAGTTCTTAAATAACTCAAATGTGAAATATCTGATCTTCTAACCAAAATATGTAACTTGTGCTTAAGATCAGTCTGCATACCTAAGGTTGGAAAATGACCAATGCAGCAACAGTTTTTTTAAAAGGGATCCAGATTAGATTCTGGAAATACTAGGTCAGTTAGCTTAACATCTGCTTGGGAAAACATGTGGAAAGCAGATAAAAGAACAAGTACTGCTGAAGCAGAACCAGCATGGCTTCTGCAAGGGTAATTCCTATCTCACAGACATATTATAGTTCTTAGAAAATGTCAGCAAGCATATAGGCAATGGAGATCTGGTTGACACTGTGTGCTTAAACTTTCAAAAAAACTTTTGATAAAGTACATCACCAGACACCTGAAGAAGCTTAGCAGTCCCAGGATAAAAGGAGTAGCCCTCTTATGGATCAGCAGCTGGTTAAGAAACAGGAGGCCAATAATGGGAATAAATGGACAGTTGTCCCAATGGAAGCATGTAAGCAGTGGAATCTCCAAAGCATCAGTATTGAAAACTGTAACTGTGCTTTTTTACTTGCTCATAAATGATCTGCAGTTGGGTGTGAGCTTTAAGGGATTGTGGGAAGCTCCAAAAGGATCTCTCCAAAAAGGTGAATAGGCAATAAAATGACAAATGCAATTCAGTCTAATCAAGTGTAATGTAAGGTGTTGTTGTTGTTGTTTAGTTGTTTAGTCATGTCCGACTCTTCATGACCCCATGGACCAGAGCACGCCAGGCACTCCTGTCTTCCACTGCCTCCCACAGTTTGGTCAAACTCATGCTGGTAGCTTCGAGAACAGTATCCAACCATCTCGTCCTCTGTCGTCCCCTTCTCCTTGTGCCCTCCATCTTTCCCAACATCAGGGTCGTTTCCAGGGAGTCTTCTCTTCTCATGAGGTGGCCAAAGTATTGGAGTCTCAGCTTCACGATCTGTCCTTCCAGTGAGCACTCAGGGCTGATTTCCTTAAGAATGGATAGGTTTGATCTTCTTGCAGTCCATGGGACTCTCAAGAGACTCCTCCAGCACCATCATTCAAAAGCATGTAATGTAAGGTACACTGAGGCAAAGAAAATCCAAATTTCACACATAGATTCATGGGGCTTGAGCTGGTGGTGACTGACCAGGAATGAAACTTTGGGTAGTAGTGGATAGCTCAGTGAATTGTATTTATGAACTGACTTTCTGCCAAGAACAACCAAGGTAATGTACAGTTTTAAAGGACTAAAACAAATGATATAAATCCAGCGCTATTTTTCTAGAAAAAGAGGGGCCAGAACTCACAATGAACGCCTCCCTTGTTCTCTTATAATGGCAATGACATCCACCTGAGAAGTGCCGGAACTGAGTTCTGGCTGAAAAGAAGCACTGGAAGTAATGCGCAAAGTTTGCTGGGGAAGGGGGCAGTATCACTGGAGCAGGCCCTGATGTTGTCTATGCCTCTCCCCTTAACCCTCTTCTTCCTCATCACAGTGGTGTCCATTGGCCCTGTGGGTGGGCGGAGGGAGCGGTCCAGCTGGATTTGGCCCCAATATTGTGCTCACGTGCCTCACTGGATCTCTGCTTTTTCTTACAAGGCAGATTTGAGGCAGATCCCTCCCTGAACTGTTTAGCTTGTCTCTTAAGGGCAACACTGTTGCTTTAGTTTAGTTACAATTTCACTTTTGGTTGTTAGAAGGTTCTAGTCCAGGCTAGATTTGGAAGAAGCCTTGCTTTGTTTCTACCAAAGCCTACCACTTTGAGTGTTCATGGAATTATTACCTGCAAAACACTATTATTCCCCTCTGTGCCTGAAGAAGTCCCTCAACCCTCAGCATGTTCAGTCCCAGTAAGCTAGATAGGATGTCTCATAAGACCGTAAGTTTCCTGCTGAAACATTGGAGAGCCTCAAGCTTTAGGTGACAATGCTAAACACATTTCTCTATACCCATTGACCTCAATGGGACATTCTTCTGAGTAGGCATGCATAAGATTGAAGTGTTAGTCTCTAGTTTCCTTAATTCCATTCACCATCCTTGCTTTACCATTGTCAGAACATTCCTCTGATGTCCTCTGCTAGTCATGTCAACTACAATTTTAAGAGAAAACTTACCCAGACTCGCTCCAGTGACAGATTTCATTTGTATGGGCTGCCACTGATATTTCAATATAAACTCAAGCTTAAAGCTATGTTGTGTTTTGCTGTAAAATTGTGTTTCCCTTTAGTGATTGATTATTCTCTTTTACACCTCGGTGGATTTCTCATCTATTTTATTTTTAATTGTTTTTTAATTAAATGATATATTTTACTTCAGGCATGCAGGGGGATAATAAGAATTCAAGTGTGCTGCCAGATGTTTGGGTGGATTGCATATCAACAACATTTCCCTGCAGGCAGAGAACCAAGAAAGCTTGGGGAGTTTTAAAACAGCCTGTGCCGTCCGTAATGCCTACTTGTTTACACAGTTTTATTCTGTGTAAACAGTGGTGAAGCAGTGTTTGTTTCTCTCCATAATGGACTAGCTATTCCTATGGCATGCCGATCAATTGTTTACAACTTCAGAAATGCCCCTTCAGCAGAGGGTGGAAGCCACAGGAATTGCTACTGGGGCAATTCACATAAAAAACCAAAACCAAAACATGCTTCTGTGCACAAATGCTCTATGAAAGCAGGAATTTTGCATGGGGAAAAAAATCCCTATGATTCCTGAAGTTTATTTCAGAGTACAGTGGTACCTTGGGTTACAGACGCTTCAGGTTACAGACTCCGCTAACCCAGAAACAGTACCTTGGGTTAAGAACTTTGCTTCAGGATGAGAACACAAATTGCATGGCAGTGGCGCGGCACCAGCAGGATGCCCCATTAGCTAAAGTGGTACCTCAGGTAAAGAACAGTTTCAGGTTAAGAACGGAACTCCAGAACAAATTAAGTTCTTAACCCGAGGTACTGCTGTACATTTGGTGAACACAGACCTGCTACTGTACATAAGAAGCTGTGATCATGAACACAATATGTTTAGAGGACAAAGGGTTGAATCCAGGGTTCTCTGTTGATTTGTGCAAGGCCTCTAGCATTGCTAAGTGGGCAGGTTTTAATTTTGTGAAACCAAGGCATCCAGTGCAACAGTTGAGCCAGTGGAAACTCATTGAACAACAGATTGTGCAATATACTGTGCAACAAAGTTACCAGCAACCTGCATATGCATGCTCTTGTGGAACAATGCAGCAGAACAAGTGTACCACTAAGTGACTTTAATTTCACACTACAGTACATTGGATGCAAACCGGTGACTGTGTTAAGGCAGAGTAGCCAACATGTTCTGGTGTTCTGGACTAGAACTATCTGATCCTCGGCTATCCTGATTGGGGCTGTTTTGAATTGTAGTCCAAAAAATCTGGATGGTTATCCCTATATTATGACACTTCAATGACTTTCCAAGTCTTCACAAAGACAGTATCAAATGATATCATTTTGGGTTTATGGATATATAGGTGGAGATGTGGGGAAGTTTGATAGGAGCAGGGTCTCAGAGCATGAGGGAAGGAGTCAAGAGCAGTGGCGTAGCGTGGGTTGTCAGCACCCGGGGCAAGGCAAGTAATTTGTGCCCCTTCCAGGTAGGGGCAGAGAGCTGCGAGTGCGAGCGTGCCCCCCCCAGATGTTGCGGCCGGTGCGGCCGGCCCCCCCTGCACCCCCACGCTACGCCACTGGTCAAGAGGAGCTCTAGCCCAGTGACAGAATATGTCAGGCTGCAGAAATATGATATCTGTGAACTGCATAGTGAACTGACCTATTCTCCACCTACCAGACTAATATGCAGATTGAAACATAATTTTTCCTTCTTAAATTTTGTAATACAGTTCTTGGCTCAAACAAGATCAGAAACAGCATGCTAAAATGCATATAAAAATTGTATTTCAGAATATAAAGCATTTAAAAATGTGCACCTCTGTATAAAACATCTTTATAAGTGCATATTTTTAATGAAAATATACATTTCATGCAGTGTTTTTCTTTTTAAACATCTGCACATTAATCTGGATTTGGGATGGAAAAGAGTTATGAATGAATATATGTGAAATTTACATAGACTGACTCCGCTATCCCTAAATTTATGCTCAATGGCATAATTGTAAGAAATTGCAGAATGCAGAAAAAGTATACATTTCATACAATTATGCTCAAAGGCATAATATTAAAAAATCTTTGGTAGCAGAACCTCTACCCGAGAGCTGAAAAGAGCTTATTCTATACAAGGTTGATAACACTGATCTATTTAGACCAGTGTTCTGATTCAGTATAAGGAAGATTTTCATATTTAGAATGGCTTTACTGCTGACATTTGCTGTGCAGTAAATTTCAAGAGCAGAAATTCATCTAGAGATATTTGCTTTGTCTAGTGTGCCCAAATAGCAACTCAACGTAATGTGATCAATGACCTGAACATATGAAACGTGATTATAATAGGATATAGCTGGACAAAACCTACAGAGAGCCAACCTTTTAGTAAGATTGCATTGGGGAAAGTTACACAACCAAACAGGCAGGCATATTGTAAAACAGTTGTGTGCTTTTCTAATTATAGTGCTAGTCATATACAACTCATTCTGTAGTCATCAGCCTTGCAGATTTAGGAAGTGTGAATGAGGCTACATTTGACTTTTCATTTGAAAGTATCAAATTAGTGCTAAATCTAAAGCAATTTCCATGATAGGTTAACATACTTCTTTCATTCACAGGGCTGATTGGGCAAAGAACATTAATTTTGGTTAAACATAGGAAATCAACCTGTGTATCATCTCTAAGCTCTGACCAAAAATGGCGATGGAATACAGGAAAATACAGTTTATTATTGTATTCTTAATTGATTTTATTATAAACCATATTTTGATGTTTTCATACTAGACAGTATATAATTAATTTATTTTTTTGAAAAATAAAATAAAAATCCATTGGCTGGAGCAAGTCACATAATAAGATACAACTTCGGGGTGAGACTGGCTTCCTTGTCTGAACAATAAAACATTTCTGCTACCATTGAACCATCTCCAACTTGGAATGATCAAGGTCCCGGAACAGGTTCTGCAATGAAGGTGTCCTCCTATCACTAGCCTCATTTTCTCAAAATAATATGACAAGTGGGACCTGCAATAAATTGTCACAATGGAATATTTCTGCTTAGGATTCTAGCCAGCCATGACCTATTTCAGGATATTCCAATTTATTCCCATTCTCCCCTAGTTTTCCAGCACCAACAGACATTTTGCTTCTGTAGTCCTTGAGAATGCTGACTTCTGACTGGTGTGTTTTGTGGCGCCACCCACTTCTCAGAGGGGTTTTCTCCCTATCCCCCCCCTCCTATCATGTTGATATCTCCCTCTTGTTTCTCAGTGACCCAGGTTTGGATAGAATCCTGTCAACAGCACCAGCTGAGCATGCTCTAGCTATATCAAAAGATTTCAACCTTGCTGGATACCAGATTTTGTCCAATTACACACACACACACACACACACACTGTGGTTAACACTGAAGTTAACTACACTTTTCATAATACACCTGCACAGTCATATTATGTATAAGTAGCTGTAGGCTTTAAAGAAGGTGATAACATATAGAAACTCATAAAAACAGAAAGATTAAGTTACCACAATTTAAGTTGTACAAGCATACCAACTGAAACAGTTAATAAATAACATTAATGACAACTCAGAGAAGCAGTGGATTGTGATGGAACATTTTTAATTACATACATCAAAGAAAATTCATCAAATTAAGAAGTAACTTTTTTTAAAAAAAAAACCAACCACACTATGATGGTTTGGAAGACTTGGGTCAAGAAACCAGCACCACTAATATCCCCACTAATGTTTTTTTTCTCAACTGTGCTTTCTTTTTGATGAATATTGTATTTCAAGGTCTGGTAGAGCAATAGTCTAAGTCCTATTGAATATGTTTACATGAGTAATAAATATTGGACTGGGGAAATAGCTGGTCTCCAAAGGACAAAATACAGCTGGATGCAAATTCACCAGGTAGTAGACTCTTTAGATTTTCCTGATGTTCACATCCAAGCAACTAGAGCTCCAGCCCAGTTTGAGCTACCAATTGCTCAAGCCAAATTCTTAAGCAAGGGAAGGTGTTCCAAATGTATACATTATTCTCTAGGAAATGTACAAGACCCACAGAAGCAGTCCAGGTAGAATGGGGAAATTATCTAAAAATACGAACTAAAGTCATGCTGTGTTAAGCTACTGTGCATAGGATTGCTGTTTTATTCTTTAACTGTTCCTTCAAGGTTTCCTTTCTTTCTTCCAACATAATTCTTCCAGAAAACTTGTCCCTCATTTAGTATCCTCAACCAAGTTCCTATTTTTAGACCACTGAGAAGTGACTGAGAATAGATGAACATTTGTGATTTGATTTTCATCACAGAGTACTTGCCTCCAGCAAAAATGTATTTATAGAAACATTCTTACTTGGTATTTAATGCTAAACAGATTTTCCCACACCTCTCTCTCTTTAAAGGGAATTGTCACCTAAATCATGAAAAATGGTGTTTTGTTATAGTTTGGGAAAGCACTGAAACAAAACTAACTATTGCTTATTTTTGCATTATTTTTTTTAAAAAAGGATTTACATATACATATACAATATATACATACAAAAGATTATGTACAGGTTGTTACAATAAAAACATCACTGCGCCAGTGGTTTCCTTAAAAGTAAGCGGCCTAAATAGAGAAGAAACTTCCAAAGGACTGATTGAAATAAGCTGCTGATTCTGTAGGTTCACCCTATCTGTACTTTTCATATACAGTCATGAAAACATGAAGAACACAACATAATAAAAGAATAATCATAATAATCATAATAGAAAGCATAAACATAGATGACATAAAATATATTCCATAATGGGGTACAAGGTTCATATTTCTACCAAACATACCAAATATTCATGAATGCTACCAAATAAACTCATATTTAGTATGAATGTGCCAACCATGTGATTGTTTGGTCATACAAATTACAAACTGTTCCCAAAGTTGGAGGGATCTGCATCAAACCCTGGTGGCATGTATTTTATTAGACAAGTGTTTCAGAAATGGGAATTAACATTACTTTTTGAAATTATTGATCCATAAAATAACAAGAAGTGTCCTTTCAGACTTGAGAGATCACTAGAAGAGCGACAACTACCAGATACAGAATTAGTAGTTGAAAAGTAAGGTCAGCAGTGGCAACATAAAAAAATAATAATAAGAGACATAGCTTAGTGTCCAAGGTGACCTGTTTGCTAACAGTAATGTCAGCCTCCATTACACCCTGCCTCCAGAACTTGTGTACATAATTACATCCTTGCCACATATGCCACTATGTTCCTCATACCTTACAACCCCACCAGCGTAAAGAGGAACCAGATCTTACAATATGAGCTACTTGGATTGGGGTTAAAAACCAGCAGTGGACCACCTTCACAGAATTCTCCCCAATGTTAGCAGGCAGGGACCAAAACGGACAAGTGGACCAGTTTGTAAGCCACTGAGAATCTTTCAGTTCAACTATAGCAGTGGTTCCCAGTCGGTGGTCTGCAGACTCTAGCGGGTCTGTGTAACCCACTCAGGGAATCTTAGGTACCATTCACATAACAAAAATGACCATAGAGATATCAAAATTTTCTAAAGTACGGCATCAATGTCTTGGCCTTTGACAAAACAGGGGAGCTGCAATACTTAGCTAATTAGGAACTACTGGACTATAGGCTCCATCTCCTAGGCCAGTTTTAAAGTTGTTAGTGGAGAGAACTGGGATTGTATTAGTAGGAAATACATCATATAGACTTTGCCTCTCTGGATGCTTGCTACAGCTAGATGTTCATAAGGTTTCAGGGCTCTAATGGCTACACCATGTACCACAGGATCATTCAAGATGATGCTAATCTGGTTGATATGTAACCAATTTACGCCTGAATCTTCCCTTATTCACAATCCATAAAATAATTTATTGATATTCCTACTTGCAGACTGGTGAACTGAGGGCTTTGACAGAGATTGAGGTTCTGAGCCCGCATTTCAAAAGCAAATGCTAGATGTTATTTAACATTGACTCTCTAATAGGGAAGAATTCACATGGAAGGTTTTGTTCTGTGCTGACTAATCTAGGAATAAGACCAACCATGTCCAGTGAGATTTACTTTAGAGTAATAATCTGTAGGATTGGCCTGTAAGATTATTATTATTTTTTTTAAAACAAATTTTTTTCCTGTGCTCTGAATAAGGCAAAATAAATTATTTCCCTGAGAGCAAAGCTCTTGGAAAGCTTTATGCTCTAGTTGAGGCCTCTGTGAATGGAATAAATATGTGGATTTTAAAGCAGAATAAATGCATTATTTCTCCTGAATCCCCTTGCCCCCATATGAAAAATCTTACACTGTGGAAAGGACTTGGCCTCAGCAATCTGGAACATGGGATGGTCTGTGGGGGGGGGGGGCTGCAGATGGAAAGGCGAATAATGTACAAATATCCTTTCCTGCCTTCCATCCACGGAAGCCTCCACTGGTTTGCAGAGCCTTCCATGAATAGAGGGACAGAATTGGATACAATCCATTATTTGGACATGTTGCCTTAGCCAAGATAGCAGGAAAAGGTAGTTAATGGACCATTGCATGCCTCTCATTAGGGCAGTATGTTTTTCCATTGTCCTGATATATGAGTGCATCCACGAGTGGATGATGATGATTCAGTGTTTAAGATGCCATTTCTATTTTATTACCATAGATCTATATCTAGAACTGTAAGGTGCTCTAGTAATTTCAAATCATTTTTATTCCACTTCAGTATGCTTCCAAATAAAAATGACCGTAGTGTCTGAACAGTTATTTATTTCTCTAGACAACATATATCTTAGATTTCACTGCTTGCAAACTTTAACTCATTTGAACTTTTTTTTTGGGGGGAGGGGTTTAATGGAAAGCCCCCTTTAGCAACTGGCCAATATAACAAGGAAGAAATCAGGGCCTTCTTCCATCTGGATACAATATAGGAAGAGCAATGAAGATAAATGGCGCTGCAAGCCATCAGAGAAAATATCTGCTGTTCAAGTATGGATTTCTCCTCCTCTGGATACTTCCCAGCCTCTGAGCTTGTGTGTCCTCTAAATTTGGTGTACAGTGTTATGAGGATGTTGACTGATGCTCATCACAGCTGGAAAGGAGCACAGAGATGGAAAAGCCCAGAAAACCCATCGGCATATCCCTCTCTAGTGGCCCTGCCAACTGTGAGCCCCTTGAGATTTGTAAGAACTGGGAAGAGAAAAACACCAACTTGGACACTCTTGGTGATGGCTTGCGCAGGCTGAAAGGTGTTAAGCTGCTCAGAAGCTACAGAGTGAGTCTGTTGTTACAGAGTGAGGCCTGCCTTGTGTGAGAGACAGAGGGAGAGTCAGTGAGTTGCCTTAGATGAGAAACAGGGTAGACAGAAAATGGTACTTTAGTGGTAGGGAAGGTTTGAGTTCACTGGTGGGGAATACATGAGGGCTGGTGGGGAATTCCATTACTACTTTATATGTAGGGATGGAGGAGGAATTCAACTCAGTTCACATTTAAAGGTGAGCTTACTTAATCCACACAAGCATCTTTCAAAATTTGCATTTCTCTGAGTATTTGCAGTAATGTTCTCCAGTCAAATAAAGTGTACAAAATTCCATATATCTTACATGTTAGTGAAAATAACATACAAAATGCATTACACTAGCGGGAATTGCTTGCAAAATGTGTCTGTCAAAAGTAAATACATAAATGTGCTAGGGAAAATGCTGACAAATTTTCATGAATATTTTTTTAAAAATGGAAAATTGTTGCACAAATGTGGAGAACTTTATTTCACATTAGGAAAAAATGAGAAATGGAGAGAAACCAAAATTTATAGATTTGTCCATTGTCATTTACATTATTATTATTTTTTAAAAAGCCCAGTTTGGTGGTAGAACACATGAAGAAGTTTGCATGTTCAATCCCTGGCATCTCTTGTTTGGGGGTAGTATGAGGAGAACAGATCAAATAGGTTAGGTGAAAGACTTCTACCAGAGACTGTAGATACTTGCTTTCAATCAAAATTAGCTATACTGGGCTACATGAACAAATAGTTTGATCTGGTATAAGAAAGATTTCCATGTTCCTGCAGTTCTGTTACTATCTCCCTTATTGATGGAGTCTTCGTCTCTGAGGGGCAACCTAATTTTAATAGCTTTCCCAGTTATCTACTTTCTCCTAACCTGGTAATAACCAAGTGTTTTGGACTATGATTCAATTTATCATTGATGGAAGCAGGGGCTGATGGGAGTTTTAGTTCAACAGCACATTGAGGACATCTCATTGGCTTCTGCTATTCTAGAATTTGGGACATATGCCCAAATTGCTCCATTATTAGAA
The DNA here is from genome assembly GCF_964270895.1 of Podarcis filfolensis. Lineage (NCBI taxonomy): Eukaryota > Metazoa > Chordata > Lepidosauria > Squamata > Lacertidae > Podarcis > Podarcis filfolensis. Next base: position 35,755,615 of record NC_139607.1, on the reverse strand, counting down.
ACAGTGGTGTTTCTAATACCACTGTTTGGTTCTTCTCTCATCAGGGGACTTATAAAACCATTTCAGTTCTCATGTGATTTGAAGGAATAACACACCCAGCACGGGCTGTCATAATGGTTCATATAGCAGCCTTGATTGGTGAAGCTTTTGCAATTCCACAGCATCTGTAGTTGGGATTTAATGGACTTGGAATTATCTTTGTTCAGAATGAGAAGTTGGTTTCTATATTGGGCTGCACCCATTAAAGATTATGTAACACATCAGGCAATTTCTTGTCATTTTTATAACGCACTGTCAGACTTTGAGAGAAATAATGTTTAAAATGGCTTGCTTTATAATTATATCTCAGGAAAGAAAAGAAAAGAAATTACACCATTGAGGCTGCTTACTTTACAGAGTTCATCAAGCTGCACAATCTATTGGTTCCCATGGGAAATTCAAGATGTACTAGTGTGAAAATAAAAAAGAAAGAGCTAAGTGTTATGTTTTCTTTTACAAGTGGGTTTGCCTTTCTTAAATCCTTGATGGAGGATCTCCTGAAACCTTTTCTTTTGGCAAATAATATCAGAGAACTGCTTTCTTTCTTGATACTACCCATTATTAGTGTTCTGCACTGGTTCGGTGTCCTTCCCAAGCCACTCAGGTGATGTTTTCACATTCCCCAATTGGATTTTACTATTAATGAGGTATCTCAAGTTGAATCTAAATGCTGCAGTTTTAAAGCAACCTCTGCATATTTTTAAAAAGTGAAACCACCCTAACTAGGGAGATGCCCTGAGCTTAAGAGGGAAGGAGGTGGAGAGGTGGTTGTGATGATAGATCTGTGTGGCAGGGGGAAGCTGGGTGCACTTGCACCAGGACTTGGTGGGCTAAGTTGGCCAGTGGGCCCTGCCAGGGGCTTGCCAAACTTACATTGTCATGCTAAGAAAAAGACTCCCGCCCTGGGCCTCAGATCTCTGCACAGGCCTGAGTGATGATGTGTGAATGTGTGAAGAGATCTTTCACTTTGGTGGTTTTAAATATTGCAAATTATTTCCCCAGGGCACTGCAATCGCAGTGATTGGAAGTGATTTGAAATTAATATGAAGAACCATATCCCCCAAACACACTTCTTTTCATATGCATCTATGCTGTGTGTTTTGCTCCTACACCCACTCCTTTCCTTATGCAAGCCAGGGGACAGATCTCTCTTCCTGCGGAAAGGGGCTGCATACCCAAAAATCCAGGTTGGAAGGCAGACACCCATTCCTATTACTGGCCCTTGTGGTGACAGGGTCCTTGCTGAGAGGGTGATGTTTTTCTCACCACAAAACCATCACATGGGTAAACTCCGTAAGTTGAGGAGGCTCCCAAAGGGAGCTATGTGGCCTCATATTCATGGAAGGGTGTAAAGGAGGCTGCAGATGACGTGTGAGAAGGGTGGAGGTTGGTTGTGTTTACGTGCTCTCCTTTGCATGATTGCTTATCATGAATGCCCAAATACCATTGTAGAATTTGTGTTTTTCACTGTTTTTCATGACAGACTGATGGTTCCACTTTTGTGGAATTAAACTGGGTCACATGAAGAAACAACTCATATCGGAACAGAGCAGGACCTTAAGAGGAAACTTAGTTGTGTCAAATCACACTAGACACGCAAGCCTGCTTTCCTTTCTCTCTGTCTATCTCTCTTGCTGTCTATATGCATGCTCTTTAAATCCTTTAAAATGTTTACCGTTGCCTGAGGCATATTGAGCCTTCATCTAGAAAGAACAAAATTGACTCTCATTTGCATGTGGCAAGGTGAAAAAGAACTCAGTATTGACTTATTTTGGCAAACAACTGATGTATACAAATGGAATCTATAACAGGTATAGACATTTGTTTTCTGAACTGTTTACTGAGAGAATTCATAAAACGCTAATACTGCACAAGTCAATGAAGGATTCATTTTGCTGTTTAGCTCAGGTCTCTTTCTATTACATTGCTGAAATAAGATTGCCTAGAATCCTGTCATGCAGCTTTAAAAAGACCCAAAACTAAACCAACAAGGGGCAGGTGCTAAATCTAAAACTGAATTAACTGAATGGGGCTTCATGTCCAGATCACATGATACACTTTTTGGTTGTTTTAGTCTGTAGAATGATTAGGTGTAGGTTTTTTTTTTTGGGGGGGGGGTAGAGCATCATGGCCGGAGGACCCATCCCAAGATATGCAGCATTTTTCCGTTTTAGTCCTGTAAGGTCATTCAAACAACAAATTGGTCCCTTCAAAGTTCCCTTTGAAAGGGGGCTTGTGTATTAAAGCAATCCAGGAATTGTAGCTCAGGGAGGGGGATAGGGGTCTTCTAACAATTCTCAGAACCCTTAACAAACTACAACTCCCAGAATTCTTTGGAGGAAGCCATGACTGTTTAAAAAGTATGATAGCACTTTGGAGTAAGTTTGTTTCCTCCTGCTCTGAAGGGTAGAACCTGAACCAATGGCTTCAAGTTACAAGAAAGGAGATTTCGACTCAACATCGGGAAGAACTTCAGTAAGATCTGTTCATCAGTGGAACGTACTCCCTTGGAAGGTGGTGAACGCTGCTTCATTGGAGGCTTTTAAGCAGAAATTGGATGGTCCTCTCCCATGGATGCTTTAGTTGAGATTCCAGCATTGCAGGGGGTTGGACTAGAAGACCCTTGGGGTCCCTTCCAATTCTACTATTCTATGATTCTATCAAATGTATAGTGTGAATATGGCCAAGTTCTGTGCACATCTACTGGGCAATAAGCTCCACTGTGGGGCTGACTTCCGGGTTGGTGCCTCCGGCAATGGCGGAATTCCTCTGATTGGGAGGAATTTGCTTCGTGGAAATCAGGGTCTGGCCGCCACGGCGAAGGCGGAGACCCACTAAAAATCACAGGCAGGAGAAGCCTGTGAACCTGGGATTCGGCTGGCACCTTTTGCGCCTCCCCTACTCGCGGGGAAACCCGGTTTCGGGGATCCGGAGCGACGTGGGGTGAGCGGCGCGGTGCTTCAAACTGACTGCTTCTTTCAAGGAGTGAAGCCGCATTGCTGTTGCCGGAGAGCGCTGACTTTTTCCTGTGGACAATTTGATCGTAAAACAACTACCCGTGAGTAGAGTGGAAAATTGGATTTTTAAACGTCTTAATTTGGCACCGAAACGGGGAGGTTTCAAACAGGAAGTCCGCCTTCCCCTTTTGTAAATAGACTGAAGCAAAGAGGCTGCAACCTAAAGTCTTCTGTAAAGGATTAAACTTCCATCGGCTAAAATCATTAAACCCCCCCTTGGAAGCAGGAGAAGAGGGGGAAAATTTTGGATTGTGTAAGCCTGCAGGAGAGAGTGAAGAAAGTCAAATTACCGCCGCTCTGAACCTGGAAACGGGCTGCTAGTAAGATTGACGTTTTTGGAATGTTCATTGACTGTGAATAGAACGTTCGTTGACAGCTAGTTAAATAAGAGAAATACATTGTTTCCATTGTCTCCTTCTGCGTTTAAAAAGGAGCAAGAGTAACTGAAAATTGAAACTAACTTTATTGTTGGAACTGTGTTTAAAAGGATTAATACAAATAGAAACTGTTTCCCTCTAGAGGAAGTCTTTGAAACTGTTACAAGAGTTGAGCTGGGGGAATTTCCAGCTGCAAGATAAAAAGCTGTGAGAATCTGGGACTGACCTTGAATCGGTTAAGAATGTTGACAGAAGAAGCCTTAGTGGCTGCATTATGTAAGATAAATGATTCACTGGAACAGCTCCACAAGAAGATGGATATGACAACTACCAAAATCGATGATTTGGGACAAAAAGTGACCAATTTGGGACAAAAAGTGAACATCGATACAGAAACTATCCGGGAATCGATACAGGAATCTACTTTGACATGGCAAATTGTGGAGAAGACCAGGGAGAAAGTTGTTGTCGTTGAACCTAAAGTAACACAAGTGGAGAGGGAGAGAGTCCCAGCCTCACAGATGCAATTTGATGACCTTAAGTGGATGCCTTTCATGATTGAATTTAGAGGAAGTCAAATCTTGAGGATTGGAGCCCTGCTTGGATTGGAGAAGGAAAGTTTGACAGATCCCCTCACACAGGGATTTGCTGACTTTGGGGATCTGGACTTGGGTCAGGAGGAGATTGGAGTTGTGGGGGCTTTCAGATTTGGAGGAATTTTGAAACACGTCCTGAAATATCTTTTGGATCTTAGTTTCAACTACGGAGATTCGGTTGCCCTGTCGAGAGGGAATACAAACATTGCTAGGTGGGAGTTTCCCCAAGATCTACTCTTCAGCATCAAAGGAAGGAAAATAAGAACAAGATCAGTAGAAGACAAAGTAAAGTGCATGTATAAATACGAAGAAGACTGGCAGAAGGGACTTGGAAAAGAGTTAAGAGCCTCGGACAGAAGATTACCAGGTTGATGAACTACATGGAATTAGTGGAAAGGTCTGGCAGAATCCGAGACCAGGGAGAAGAGACGGTGGAAGAAGATTGGAAAAAGTTTAAAGACTATTTATAGAAATATTGTAAAATTAATGAGCATTAGAAAAATGTTGGAATGAAGTTATATTGCTTTAGTAGAAATCTTATAAGGAATTAAGCATAAATAAGTATTATAGTATTAACGGAAAATAAGGTTAAAATATGTTAAGATAATTATATGACAGAAAACAGAGAAAGATGGAAAGGAATTGCTGAAACAATTAATAGAAGTGGAATACAAAAAGGGAGGTGAGAGGAGGTCGTTGAAACAAGGGAATGAAAGATAGGGTATTGAAACGGCATGATGTGTGTTTTAAATTGTTTTTTTGTCTTGTTTAGCTTATTGTGTTAAAGTTGTGTTGTGTATTTTTTATATATTGTATTGTATTGTTTTTTCTTTCTTTTATCCTTTTTCTTCTTTCCTTTTTCCTTTTTTTGTAAGGTTTAAAAGTAATAAATATTATTTAAAATAAATAAATAAATAAATAAGCTCCACTGTGGGGCTTTTACCCACTGCATAAAACTGCACCCTTAGAATATAGGCCTGGTTCCTACCTGTGTTCATAATCATGTGATATCTGGAAAGTCTTGGCTAATGTATTAGTTCTTCACTGTGCACCAGTTGTCTCTTTGGTTTACTGGGAGCTGGGGTTGCATTATCAAGAGCATCAAACAAGATTTGCCTACAAATGAGTCTCCAGGAAAATAGAAAGATGGTAATAAGTTAATGAAAGTAAGGTATTTTTCAGTAACTCCGACAGATATCTAAGCCTTTACTTCATAGTTGCAATGCCCTACAACCCATATATGTCATACAAAAACTACGATTTATTTATCCAATTAATGTTTATACAGACTTTACCCCTAACTTATATCTTGAAGACTTCTATTTTGGATAGCTCAGTTGGTTAGAGTGTGGTGCTGATAATGCCAAGGTTGCAGGTTTGATCCCCATATGGGACAGCTACATCTTTCTGGATTGCAGTGGGGGACCAGATGATCCTCAGGGTCCCTTCCAACTCTACAATTCTGTGTTTTAGGGGAAAGTCTCCTGGGAAAGTTTCCTGAAAAGTCATATTGAAATAAACTTGGGATGCCACACTTGCACTGCTCCCATTCATTTCAGTGGTCCTCATTTGGACAAACTTCCCAGTTAGATTAGGAACAGCAGTGTTGCAGAAAGGTCCTTGTTAGTGAAAATGAAAGAGAAACGATGCAATTTCTAACAGTCAAGGCAACCAAACAGTTTTACTGATCAGTGCTTCCTTCGCTTATAAAAGAAGAATTCATTTCAAGGAACAGATTATTCATCTGGTTTATGAAATGAATTCCTCATTAAAGCTGAAGGCATGCAAGTTTTGAAAGAGAGGAGGACAATGACATAAAATAAATTATTCTTTATTGCCCAGAGACATCAAGGATCTTGCTGTGCTATCTTGAATGTTTTGGCCCCCTGTGAGATGATTCTCCCCTCTTCATAATAGTCATATATAGTCAAGTTTCTGTGTTAGGGACTCATTTAGGACTGCATGACCAAGCTCACAAGTAGGCTATTTAACAAATCTGAGGTGTTGCTGCAAGCTCTTCCCAGTCCCTGTTCACTAACTGCTCATCAAAGTTCAGGGCCAGGCTATGTGTGATATTCTCCTTTATGAAGTTTCAGTCTGACTTTTTCCTTTTCTTTGATAGAATACAGCCGCAGAAGCCAATTCACATGATGGGGTTGCTCTAAAATGCTCCACGGAAAGTGCTATTTTAGTATTCTATTAACTCCCACCTTGCATGTTTCAATGCTCCTGTAAACAAAATATGCACATACAGGGGAACTTGTGAGTGGGATTTGCTGGAGAGTGACTGCCTTCTGCTGCAGCCTTCTGTGCTGATCTTTTAGGAGAAGAAAAAATGGTTGGAAAAGGTGTTAGTGCTGTGTGAACATAACGCTGCAAACAAATCTGGAAGGGTCTTTGTTGTTGTTAAATATATTTGTCCCAAAGTGGAAAACGGGTTGTATCCTACTAAAGGCATATCCACATTTCCTCTTGTCCTGCTGATTCCCCTCCTCCCCGAAAACTGCTCTTTAGTGCTCAATCGGAGCAAATGACAATCAGGTTACCACAGATTGCTGTTTGTTCCAATTTAAAGCTAAAGAGTGGGTTTTCCCTAGAAGAGGAGCAGGGCAAGGGAAAAACCACTCAGGCCTGTGCTTTCCAGGTATGGGACAAGCCCTAAGTTTTCCAGTTAGTGCAAGGAGCTATGAAACATTCCCTCCCTCTCTTCCCACTGAGCATCTGCCAAATTGGTTCAGGGGATTCCCTCTGGAGCACAAAACAAAATAATCATAGAGTTGGAAGTGACCCTGAGGGTCATATCGTCCAAGCCCCCTGCAATGCAGGAATATTTAGCTTATCCCATAAGGGGAACAAACCTGCAACTCTCTCACCAGCTGAGTTATCCAATATGTTAAGCAGATTTAGGTATGTTTGTAGGGACACAGAGGAAGAGGGGGATGTTCTGTTGTGCAAGCAAAAGTCATTGTACTAAGCAGGCAACCCAAATTTATTGTTGTACCAAATGGGTAAAGCAGGGGTGGGGAACTTGTGTTGGACTCCAGCTCCCATCAGCCACAATCAGTATGGCTAGTGGTCAGGGATGATGGGAGTTTCCCATCCCTGGTGTAAAGGTGTAAGATATCAATGTGTTGCTACTTTGGCCAGATGCCAAGAGGCAGGCACCAACTTTTATATAGTACCTGAAGAGGTGGGAGGAAATAAACCAATGCAAATTGCAGTCAGGGGCCCTAGCCAAGTCTCTTCTGCCAAACACACAGTGCCACACGTTGTCTTCAATACTTCCCTCCTCCAGTTCACTGTGATGGCAGCAAACTTGGACAATTACCCATTGTGATTAAAAGCTAGACCTGTTCATAAAAATGGAAGATCCACCCCCTCTACCTCCTCCCCTTTTGAGCTCAGGGCGTTTCCTCACTCAGCTTGTTTTTGGTTTTTTTAAATGCAGTTGCTAGTTAAAAAATGCAGTATTTATTGGGCACCGGAATCCACATAACAATTTGGAACTTTAGGGAGCTCCTGATCTGACACAAGATGCTGATGGTGGACTCATAATCTGGTGAACTGGGTTCGTGTCCCTGCTCCTCCACATGCAGCTGCTGGGTGACCTTGGGCTAGTCACACTTCTCTGAAGTCACTCAGCCTCACTCACCTCACAGAGTGTTTGTCGTGGGGGAGGAGGGGAAAGGAGATTGTTAGCCGCTTTGAGACTCCTTAGGGTAGTGATAAAGCGGGATATCAAATCCAAACTCTTCTTCTTCTTCTGATGGCACAATAAGACTCAGGAATGTATCATTGTCACCAGTGCTATTTTTCTAGAAAAAGAGGTGCCAGAACTCACCATGAATGCCTCCCTTGTTCTCTTATAATGGCAACAGCAGACACCTGAGAGATGCCGGAACTAAGTTCTAGTGAGTTCTGGCTGGGGGGGGAAAGCTCTGATTGTCACTTGAATCACTCCTTTCCAACTCATAATTTGAGGACTACACAGAGCTGATGCTCACTCCTAATGGAGGGAGCCTCCTCAATGCCCACTTGGGCAATACTACCCTGGTTCAAATCTGGTGGGTCAACCAGAGCCTGTCTGTGCCCTTCATCACTTGCTCACCCTAAAGGCAAGCAAATGGCGCTCAGTAATGCTCACTGCTGCTTGCACAGTTCAGCATTCATCAGTGTCAAAACCCTTGAGCCAGCCAGAGATGAGAGGTAGGCAGGTTGACAGATCATTTAGCTTCCAGATGCATGTCCCAAAGTTAATCAGGGGTGCCCAAAATTCCTAGTCAGTCCTACACAGGGCAAACAGCTCATCCTACATAGATACATGGGAGGGCAGGTCAGTTACCATGGAGAGTGCTCATGGGTGGAGTAGGCTTATAAAGGTTCATCTTATTCTCCCTGACTAACAAGATCTCTCCAATATCATGATACAACCATGGCCCATAGAAAGAAACCCCCCTCCCGCTGTAAGTGGAGGAACAAATTTGCCCCTGCCCAAGCACCATGGAGAGGTGCTTAACCAAAAGGATATGAATTGCACTACTTGCGATTCATCGGATTCAGTGCTTAATTTAACACTCAAACTTTGAAACCTCACACCTTTAACAGATGTTTACCAAATCAACTACAGGCATACCCTTGCAATATCCATGAATGTATAACCTATTGTAAATGGCCACAAGATGAAATTGTGTGGGAATATACTTGGTGTGCAAGGTCATGTGTTTGGTTTGTTGGCAATGCTGCTGAGTGACACTTTCAAATAAGATGCAAACTGCTGCATAACAGTTTGCAGCCCAAGGTTACTATGATTCTTTCCTTATGCCGTTCAATGCTTATAGAAATAGTTTTTAATATATACTGTATATATATTATTGTAGCTAGTTGCAAGCTTGGGGCAAATTGCCCTGATTTTATGATGAATAGCATATTGGGGTTTTACTGGGACAAAATGTTCTGTGTGTGCTGAAAAAGTGGCACATTATCCTAAGGATCATTGTGTTGGTCTAGGATAATTGTAATCCATAAACCTTTGAGAAACACAAGTCAATTCCACTTTTAGAGCTCAATAGAAATATAGGTCTTCTATTTGTTGGTCTCCTATATATAGCATCACCTGTTTCTTATTTTTATAACCCCATTATTCTACAATATGACAGTGATGCATTACTGTATTGGTGATGAGACATTACACTGAGCAGTTCCATATATCAAATAACTTTTTCAGACATTGGGCATCTGACCTTTCCTTCTTTTTTAAAATGCCAACCAAGTCATATTATTCCATATTACTGCTACTGTTATCATTATACCTTTACCAAGATTACTATATCTAAGCTATTTGACTTGATAATTACTACCTCTAAGGTGCAGCAATAGCAGACTGGGTAGCCAGCCGCTGAAATGCATTACTGCCAAGCAAAAATTGCTATCATCTTTTCCTACCCAAAATAATTGTTTGCGGACTGTCGGCCCAATCTTGTGCTCTCGGCTTGTACTGCCATGCTTAAAATGGCAGCCATCCAACTCCTAGGCAAATTAGACAGCTATCCATTTCTGCCTTGCATACCATTAAAAAATAATAATTTTCCTATAGCACAATAACACATGAGTAACAGAGACAGACAGTGGTGTGTGGCGGTTAGAGTGTTGAACTATGTCCTGGAAAACTGGAGTTTGGAGTGATACTCAGCCAGGAAGCGCAGTCGGTGACCTTGGGGCTATTGCTGTCTCTCAAGCTAACCCACCACACAAGGTTGTTGTAAAGAGGACAGGTGGAAGGGAGAACCATTAAAGTAGGCTGAAATATAAATCCTATGAATAAATGAATGTTTGTGTACGGGATAATGTTTTGATGGCTCTGTTGATCCCTGTCAGCTTCTAATAATGTTATTAATTTATTTATGAATAGAGCACCATCAGTGTGCATGACACTTTACAGAACAGAAGAGCAGAGGAGAAGCTTATGTTTGAAGTTCTAATGAAGGGGAAACACAAGGGGAAGGAAAGGAAGGTGGAGGCAGGGATAAACAGAGAAACAGGGGTTTGTTGCATGCATTGGTTGGAATATAGCATGGGGATTAGTAGGTTGAGTGGAAAAGGTGGGATTTGTGGAGGTAGTGAATGAATGAAGAGAGATGACATTATGGAAGTGGTCTGGGCATCAGTTCCACGCATATGGGGCACCAATAAAGAAAGGATGGAGTCTTTTCAGGTGACAGGAAACCTTCAGGAAACTGAGGGTGTTGAAGCTGGTAGATTAAAGAATGGGTGTGTTAGGTTATAAATTAGAGAGATAAGGAAGGGCATGGCCATAAAGGGAGCTGACATGAAGCTGGAGTAGGGACTGTAGGAGGAATTTCATTTGACCAAAGAGACAAGAGAGGTGAATGATTTTGGTAAGAGGGTGCTGGAGAGATGGGATGATACAATGGAGCACTAGAAAGGAGAGGCTTGCAGGTAAACTAGAGGTTTCGCCAAAAATCTTTAAGGTATCCAAGTACAAATCTTCATCCTTGACAAAAATCTACCAATCCTGTGTTGTTGTTGTTGTTTTTTTTAAAAAAACCTTTCTTCTCATCCTCCCATCAAATCCAGAGTTTTATCCCTGGTCCTCTGTGCCATTGCTTTAGTCCAGCAGAGCACAAAATCAGGCTGTCAGAGAGAGAGCCACTTTTCCAATCAAACTGCTCATTTCCTTCCCTCCTCATTGACTGTATCTTTGATGTATAACAGTGAAGAGGCAGATTAAAATAAACACTATGAAGTACCTTTGAAAATGAATAGAACAGCTCCTCATATTGCTGAAATTGGTAGTGGTATCACTGTCTTTATGCACTGAGATTTATGCTGACAATGATTTAAGTCAACAGGGTTCTAAAATCATGATAATCCACTGTAATGAATTTAATTAGAACCGCACTGTAGCAATTGGCTATGACTTACAATGCCGCCTAGCAAAATAAACTACAATGGTGATTATGCTGTTGTGTGGTGTAAGATGAAAGTTAAGGGAAATGGAAGGCCATAATTGCTTTTCAGCTTTCTCCTAGCATTGTGTTGTAATGGATATAGTATCCTTATCGTACATAAATTGCAAGGTAATTATTTCAGATCTACACCATATATCCTTTTCAAGTAATGTGCAGGATAAAAATGTATTTAGGCAGTTGTCTTTTTATCTTTTGTTTGCTCCCAGTGTTTCTCAAATGACGGTTTGAGGACCACCAACAGGCTAAAGTCCATTTTCAGGTAGGCCTCAGTGTCTCCACCCATCTTGCCCCTGGTGAAAAGCTGCAGCTTTTTCTTGGACTGATACCAGAACCAGCAGCTCCCTTTATGCTGTTCGTCAAAGTGTACTGTAGCTGCCTTTTGGGATATCATCACGAAACTTGTCAGGATATTAAAAAAAAAAAAAGTTCCGGAGGTGTGGGCAATGGCCACAATCAATGTTTGGCTTCCAGCTGCCATTTTGAATCAAGATGGCAGACTGAAATGTGACTTTCGCTTAGCTTCACCTGTTTTCCGCCATAAGTTCAGCCACCTCTTGAAGCATTATTCCCAAACTCGGCATCAAGGTGGCAGTAGTGGACTTGAGTGAAGTTTGGATACTGGCTACCATTTTGAATCAGGATGGTACATCAAGATGTGACTTTGACATTACTTGTCCCATTTTTGGTGTGATAGTTTCAAACCCACAAATTATCTTAATATTGAAAAATCTTAATATTGAAAAATCACTCCCTCCCCCCCCAAAATTCCCAGGCAATGCCAGACACTCCACTCTAGTAAAATTGTATAAAATTGCAATATTGTAATAGTGTATTTTTACATTGTTGTAACCTGCCATGGGATCTTATGGTGAAGGGTGGGTAAGATATCTAAATAATACTGAATTTGTGTGTGTGTGTATTTAAACTTTACAAAATTACTATGGTGCAATCTGTCCATAGTGTTAAAAGTAGAAGACAAACAAAAAAGCAAACCCAAAAGGAGAATGTTGGAATGGTTGGTAAAGAATCCAAGAGAACTAGCTTAAGTTTAAAGTCAGGAACTAGTTTTCGATATTTCTTGTATGTAACAGGCCATTCTGTTTTATATAGTTACAGGAAAATCTCATTGATTTTGACTTTTCTGTTTTAGATTTTTCATGTTTTCAAAATATCCTGCATCATTTATGTCATGCCCTTCTATGCCAGCAACTGTAATTTGTAAATCACAAAGTCATGTCAGGGAATCATCTAGACACAAAGGATCCTAGCGTATGTATGTTTGTTTTGTTAGCATTAAAAACTGCCACTAAGCATTCCAAGTGACAGTTCTTTGATATACCAAATGCCATTACAGGAAATCATTAAGTGCACAATTAATTGGTTCAAAAATTAATATGATGCCAATGGTACAAGGAAGCTTTCTTACAATTTTGTCATGGCAATAAGCATATTATTTGATAAAGGTAATTCAGTACTACAAAACTTCTATTATATCTCATTAAAACAAAATGACTTCTTAACTGAAATACTGCAATGCCAGAAACTGCAAGATTTGTCTAATGATTAACAGCATAGCTTGCTGTAGTTCTGTGACAAGAAATAGGGGAAAAAACCAGGAAGTAACAGCTTAAGACATCCTTGTTTTTATGCTGTCCTGGTTTTTTATATTTTGCAATTTAGATGGTTTGTTTTGGTGCTGCTGATCAAGGATTTGCTAGTGTTTTCCCATTGTCCTGCTGCTGTGCTTAATATATATCTATACTTGTTTTTAATTATGATTTGAATAAAAGAGATCTGAGGGCCATTTCTTTTGAGGGGGTGAATGGAAGAAATAGAGTACAAGCTTCCCATTTAAAAAATGCATTGTTATAAGGTGGGTCTTCCAACGTAATTATATAAGGCTCCAAATTATGATCCTATACCCATTTTACCCTGTAGTAAACCTCACTGAAATCAATGGGCCTCACTTCTGTAAAAGATTGCATTATAAAGGTGTCCTTTCCCCATTTTCTTCTTTAAACCACTCTACGACCGACCTCACCTGATAATTAGTTATGTGCATTCTCTTCATCAAAATAGGGCTGTGCCAGCAGACTGGATGGAATTGATTTAAAAAGCATTATCTGCACCTGTGTAAATTTGTCTAGTGAAGCAATGGGTAGATGAGAGAGAAGAGAAAATAATTTTGCCAACAGTGTACTGTATATCACTTCGGTCTTTCGTCATTTGACTTCTGCTTGCTCAAATATAACTG